>NC_139171.1:21671086-22988586 GCF_965202585.1 Thalia democratica
AATTGTTAAGTATCCTCAAGTTGCCATGTTTTCTTCTAAGTATCGAAGATTCTCAGTCAATTTTTTTTGTAGCTTTGATAGAAGGCAGTATTATTTTAAAGGTATTTTGGCCTTAATAAAATCCCCGTTTATAAGAGCTGTTTAGATGAAGTGATAATATTGACAGTTAAATTCTCAATAAAAATAAACATTTAATAAAAGTAACAAAATATTAGAGAATTGTGACATTTTGCCATATTACGTTTAGCTGTATGATCATAAGTAACATGCATGCTTGTAATGCTAACTTGTGTTTTTGAGGAAACTAATTTTTAAATTAGTTTTTTTTAAATTAAAATATGGGTTTAGAATTGCAAGTTTGTAATTTAATACAGAATAGTATGACTGGATTTGATGTTAAGCATAAAAGTTTTACTCTTGCTAGTTCTCTTCACTCACACAATACAAGGTTATCTAAAAAATTAAATTTCACAATTGGTAGACCTAGAACAAGACTTGGCCTAAACTCCTTTTGGTATTTGGATCCAAGGTTTTGATCTAATCTCCCAGTAAATTAAAAAAAACTAAAAAAGATGAATATAAATGCAGTTATAAAAATTTTATGTTTAACTTACTCCAAGGAAGAAAACAGGAATCCTTTTAATCATGTGTCTGAGTATATTTTTTTGTTGTCTTATACTTTTGTGCTTTGTGTATAAACTAGATTAGTTGTGTATTTTTTGTTCTCTTTAGAATTTTCTATAAATTTGAGTTACAATATTTTATACTATTATTTATTTATATTATATAAACGAACATTTCTGTTGAAATTTGTACTTTTGTTAATAAAACTTTGTTATGAGAGAAATTATTTGTCAAGTTTTTAAATATTGATCAAGATTTGTGTTAACTTAATACTAGTGCTAAATTACATTAGTTTTTCTTTTAGAAGTGTTTTGTTTTTTGTTTTTAATTTACACTGCTTAATGCTACTTGCTACTTAAAATTTTAACAGCTAATTGTGGAATCACTTTGGTGACAGTGATATCATAATTGAGTTGTTGTTTTGTTCAGATCATGGCAGCACTTGCTTGAGGATTTGAGCTTCATGATTTTTCCACATTTTGTGGTTTTTAAAGTTGAGACTTTATCCTTGTGAGTGTTTGCCTAAAGACGTGTCACCAGCGGTTTTTTTCAATAAAGGGTTAGGATTAATTTATATTTTGGATAGCTAAAGTTAAAGGTTTGCATTTTCCTTTGTTTATAGATAGATTTAGTTTTATTTTGAAATTAGAAAGTTTTTTTTTCTAAATATTTAAAGATAGAGCAGGTGGAATAGCACATGATGAGCTCAAACTCACTCGCTTGACCTTCAGAAAACGTTTATTATTGCAGAGGGGAGAGTGAGTTCTTCTGATGTTGTTATATTTAAAAAAAACACAAAATATTTTGTTAACTTTTTCAATTGTTTGCCAAATGACTGTCACCAAGGGACTTTTCTTTCATTTAAATTAGATAATTTTTATTTATATTTTAGTGAATTTAAAGTAAATTTTAAAGGGGTAGGTAGTATTAAAAGTGAAGTTATTCACTTGCTTGACCTTAAAAAACGTAGAGTTAAGAGTAAGACTGATGTTTTACCACCATTTAAAAGTTTAGAAAACTCGAAGGTAGTTTGAAATAACATTTTAAATATTAGGTTAGTTTCAGATTCAACTTCATAGCTATATTTTATCCTTGAAGTGTTATTTTTTGTTTTTATGTTAACATATATATATATATATATATATATATAAATATAGCTCCATAATTCAGTGGGAATAAGAACACATTATTAGTTATTATTTTCTACTTTGTGTGGCCTGATTGTGTAGTGGGGTCTTAATGAAGGTTGTGTTTCTAACCTGTGTAGTCTATCACCAAATACCTGACACATTATATATGAGTTAACTTAAACAAAAACAAATAATTCATATACATCTTGCTAGCTGTTATTATTTTTAATCACAATTCCAAATAGTTCATTTATTATCATTGATAACTATGTAATTTATCATCAGATACAAAAGTATTTAATAGTTTAAATAAATAAAAATGTTGTGTATAACTTAACAAAGCATAAGATTTAGTTTTCAAAGCATATTTATTTGTTTTTTTTTGATTACACATTTGGTCTAAGGAACTGGTGCTTCGAGAGTTCTCTTAGTTGAATGCTGCAAAATCAAATCCCAGTAGTCAACACAATAGCAAATAAAAAACTTAAGTTTATTTAATTGATACGTAATATTTCAAAATAAAATACCTATGTATACTGAAAACCCATTTAAATTTTTAGAGCACAGTGTTACTTGCATTTTAAAAAAAAGTTTTTCTTTCTGTAATGGTTTATCTTTTTAAGTCTTTACTTGCACACTATAACACACTATAAGTATTGTTGATAGAGTAAAATGTAATATATCTTTATTTTACTTTGATGTTTGTGGGTATTTCTTTTTGATTTGAAAAATAGTTGGTAAGTTTTTATTTTTACTTAGTTTTAAATAATATATACTTTAAACAGCTAGTATTACTATATTTTTTTTTCTATTTTGTCAGCATACAGTTATACATTTTCAAATCTCCATAGAATTTCAAAAAATTGTAATGATTATTTAATATTTAGATTATATATGTTAGCTTTTATAATACTTCAAAATTAACTCTAGTGTTTAAAAATTTTAGACTTTTTTAATTTTGGAGATAATTTTGTTTCTAATTTACGTAAACTTTTATTAACTTTTGAATTTTGTTCCATTTAAAAGGTTTTAGTTAAATAACTCTATAATGGAAGATACAAGGAAAATTTCTTTGTCAAATAAAGGTGACTATAATGTTCATATTTTGTATACTTTTGTCAGATACAAATGCATGTCAAATAATTTGGTTACAAAATAATTAAAGATCTTCAGCTAAAAGTTGATTTTTAACTTCACAAGTAAAATACAACTGAAACTCTCTAATAGAGTGAAACTTTGTTTATAACAGAATTCCTTAAAGGATAACATTTTGTTTCTTTATAGAATTTATGTTTGTACATCAAATATTATTTTTTTTTACAGATAAAGCCTTCATTTGT
Organism: Thalia democratica; assembly: GCF_965202585.1. NCBI lineage: Eukaryota > Metazoa > Chordata > Thaliacea > Salpida > Salpidae > Thalia > Thalia democratica. The sequence continues at coordinate 21,674,181 of NC_139171.1, forward strand.
CAAAAGTGTGGTAAAAGATATTCATACAGAAGAGGTCTTGATCAACACACGAAAGTTCATGATGGAACAAAAGCCCACAAATGTGAAATTTGCTTGAAGTTGTTCACAAGTCAAAATGATCTCAAAAGACATCACAGAACTCACACAGGAGAAAAACCTTTTGTTTGTCAAACTTGTGGTAAAAGATTTGCTGTTAAAGGTGATTTGGTTTCGCATAAAGCAATTCATGGTAGTTCAAAACCCTTTGAGTGTCAAATTTGTAATAGAAAGTATTACACTAAAAAAACTCTCAAAAAGCACTTAAAAATCCATGACAAAACAAAAAGAGTAGAATGTGATGTTTGCTTGAAAGTTTTTCCAAATCAGTCATCTCTTGACGAACACTATAGAACACATACAGGAGAAAAACCTTTTGCTTGTCAAATTTGTGGAAGAAAATTTGCTGTGAAATGGAACCTAAATGATCATATAGCCACTCACAGTAAAGTTAAACCTTTCAAGTGTACTATTTGTGATAAATCTTTCAAAACAAAGATTGGTTTGAACAATCACATGGTGTACCACAAGGAACCAAAATTTTCTTGTATATATTGTGATCATAAATGTTATACAACAAGTTGTTTGAAATCTCATGTGTTAACTCATCATTTAAAAGCATAACTTTAAGTTTGTGCATTAAATCATTTTGTAAATAGTAATGTGAGGTAGTGTTTTTTTGGCTAGCTTTAAATTTAAAGACACAAGAAGATGAAATTAAATATGCATATGTACATACCTGACTACCATAACTTTATATTTGCTATACTTAATTGTATTAATAGTTTAATTATTTTTATATGTTTTTGGAAAGTCATTATACATCATTTTTGTTTACTTAAAGTTTGGTCCACAAAAATTTAACATTTTGAATTAAAAAACTGTTTCAATTTTTTTTAACCAAAATAGTTTAATTTATTTTTTACAACACTAAGTTTATAAAATACGAGTAGTGTTTGAAAGCTTTGTAATGCCTTCTTTTTCTGTTGAAATTTTGTATGTTATTTTTAAAATTACACTATATTGATTCTCAATTGTTTGCACTTTATTTTCAATTTTATTTTGTTTTGATGTTTTTGTTGTTTTTATTTAGTATTAAAAAAATGATTTTTATAACCTAGTTTATAGTTGTTGATACTATTTTTGTTTTGTTGAACAGTCATTTTATTTAATTAAAATTGTAATGGAAATTACCAAGCAACCTTCTCCAGCAAAAAAGGTAAGATTTAAATTGATTTATCATAAATAGATGACCGTTTAAATGATGGTTATTTGTTTCTAATTAAAAAAATTCAATATAGAAGTTATAAAACATGTGTATTATTAAAAGACAGAAAATAGTTACTTTTTAATAACTGTAGTTAGTTTTGATTTAGTTTTAAAATTCACAAAAACATTTTTGACTATAGCATACTAGATTCTAGAAGCTATTGACAAATAATTAGTAAAGATAAATTATGTAAACTCTAGATCATGGTTTCCTAAACTAAAATAATGATATATATATAGTAAGTCTGAAAAATAGCTCGAAGAGGCAAAATGTAAAATAAAATATAAACAAATTTATAATATAAAAATAATAATTTTAGTAATCAAAACTGGCTTTTGAAAAAACCCTAAGATATGTTATTAATTTATTTTGTAATTATTTTTGCAACTCATTTACGTTTTTGATTGCTGTAAAACCAGTTTGCACACTTTAAGAAATATTGTCAAAAAGAAACAGTTTTGTAACAAGTTTTCAATAATAATTCGTATTTTATTTAAAAAAACATGGCATTTTAAGGGCATGGAGGTAAATCAATTTTTTTTTACAATTATAACCTTATTTAATAGAGTTTTTATTATAAAGAAAAAAAAATTATCACAAAAAATTATAAAAAACCTGTTTTAAATGTTAATTAATTTATTAAATTTTAATTATGATTTATTACTATAGAGTTTTCTAAGTATTGGGAGGAAAATTTCCTCATGGTTTATAGTATTTATTTCAAAAACCATTGGAGGACATATATTTTTGTAAAATACTCTTTTTTGCCGTTTTAGTTCGCAGCCTCCCATAAGGATCCTATTGTTGCCTCTGACTTTTACCTGCTATAAGTTAAAAAATAGTTTCAATGGTTAAAATTTGCTAAAAGAATCTTGTAGCTTAGTTAAAACTTTAGAAAATAAAATAAGATTCTGAAAATGGTTATATAGACCCCTTTTTACTAAAGTAAATTGTTTAGTATGTTCAGCATCTGAATGTAAAAAGTATCAAAAAACTAACGATCAAGCTTTAAAACAAAGAAGTGTTTTTTACTTAAAATTACTGTTTTTAAACATTCAAAACTTTTTTATCTTAAATCAAAAAATAACAAAATACATAATTTGTCAGTTTTACAATAAAGTCTAAATAGTTTTTTACCAATGTTTAATTTAAAGTTTGATTTAAAAAAACCTTTTTATTTATATCCACAAGGTGACTGATATTTTTCAATAATAAAGTTAAGGTACATATATTAGTTATCAGAAATTAAATAAGTAAAATATTTCAAGTTTTTAAAAGTTTCTATTTTGATTGAGCTAGAAGTTTTCAAGCATTCAAATATTAAGTAGACTGTTTTAAGTGATAGTTCTACCTGAAATAATAGAATCAACAACAGATGTGAAATATATTATTCTGAGAACTTACTTTAGATACCTAGTTAACTATTTATTTAGCTTGAAAAGTTTTATTATTTAGTAGAAAATGTGAAGTTTAAAATGCGGATTAACTTTTAATTTAGAATTAAATGAAACTAAAATAAAACTAAAACATTTTTAATCCTTAAAAATAATAATTGAAAAACTATTTTATTTATATTAGATAATATCTTACAGAAAAAATCTTCGTTTGTCTAGTTTACAGTAAAAGATATTCATACAAAAACGTTCTTGATCAACACATGAAAGTTCATAATGAAACAAAAGCACACAAATGTGACATTTGCTTGAAGTTGTTCACAAGTCAAAATGATCTCAAAAGACATTGCAGAACTCACACAAGAGAAAAACCTTTTGTTTTCCAAATCTGTGACAGAAGCTTTACTCTAAAAAAGAATTTGATTTTACATGAAGCAGTTCACAGTGTGGAACAACTTTTTGAACGTCAAAATTTTCATAGAAAGTATTGTAATAAAAATACTCTCAGAAGACTTATAAAAAACCCATGATGAATCACAAGGTAAACCATGTGATGTTTGCTTGAAAGTTTTTTCTGACCAATCCACTTTTGATGAACACTATAGAACACACACAGGAGAAAGACCTTTTGCTTGTCAAATTTGTGGTAGAATATTTGCTGTGAATTGGAACCTAGATCAACATATAACTACTCACAGTAAAATTAAATCTTTCAAATGTACTATTTGCAATTAGATTTTCAAAACAAAAGCTGGCTTGAACAATCACACGGTGTACCATAAGGAACCAAAATTTTCTTGTATTTATTCAGATCATAAAAGTTATACAAAAGCTGATTTGAAATCTCATATGTTTACTCATTTCAAAGCATGACTTTAAGTTTATGTTGTTAAACGTGTTTATTACTGAACAATAATTGTAATATTCCAAGTTACCTTAAAATTTAAAGCTTAACAATTCAAACTAAATTGTTTATAAACATAGACCTGACTACCACGCATATGTTTTTGTTGAAGAAAAGTCTGTTTTGCACAAGAGACAATTTTAGAAAAACGTTTGCACTCAGGGTCCTTTTTGCACAAGAGACAATTTTGCATGAGAGTAAATAATAAAAAATAAGTAAAAATACTGGTAAGGGTTAGAGCCTTAGGGGTAATAGTGATAGTAAAATAAATACAAAAAAAGTAAAATGAAATGATATGAGATAAAACAGTCAACGAAAGAAAAGTTAAAAATTAAAAAAAAAATGCTAAAAAGTCTTCTTGCAAATATTACCCTTCTTGCTAAAGTTTATTTGTGCAAAAGTGTCCCATTGTGCAATTTTGACACCTTCCGGTAATTGTTATATTCATAAATAAGTTAATAGTTAAGTTATTTTTATATGTTTTCAGAAAGTCATTATTTTCTTTTCGTTTGTTTGTAGTTTAGTGTAAAAAAAGTCTAACATTTTAAATAACCCAAAATTTAAGCTTTAAAACTTAATTTTACAAGTACTAAATTATTTATTGTTGACAATGATTGTTTTATAAATAATAAGTAAAATTTTAAAGAGTTATACAGTATACATTAATAATTTTAAAGCCTTCATAATGTTTGTAAATTTCTAGAATACCTTCGTTCAATGTTTAAGCTATATATGTTATTTTTTAGTTAATTTTTATAATATTTTCAAGTATTTTAAAGTTTTCACACATTTTTTTTTATTCTTTTTGTGGTTTTGCAGTTTCATTTTAACTCAGTATGTTTTTTCAAAAAAGTGTTTTAATAACAAATTACTACTAGGTGATGTTTCTTTCATTAAACTTTTCAGATACTTTTAAAGTAATTAAAATTGTAATGGAGTCTACAGGGCAATAATTTCTAACAAGTAAAGGTAAGATATAGATTGTATTTATTATTAATTATTTAATGATATTGTTAGCATGTTGTTGACATTTAGTTAGTTATAGTTAAAAATATATTTTCAATATCGAACTTTTAAACACATATGTTACATAAGGGTCAAAGAAAACGTTATTGTTATTATTAATGAACTTAATTAATTAATTATTATGAAAGATTAGTTCTATTTTATTCATTATTAATGTGTTATAAGTTGTTAAAAATTCAGTAAACAGTAGACTAGATTTAGAAACGTTTTTAGTCTGCTGGCCACGTATATCATAAAAGTCTTTCCCAACTACTTAATTGAGAAAATGGAACTAAAAATGTATAAATGTAAAAACAACTTTAGATAATAATTTGCTAAGTTAGTCGTTTACTGAAAATCAATATAAAAGTAAATTTTTAATGTTTGGTATAAAAAATCGATGCTATTTGATTTGTTTAAGTCCTTTCGAAGCTAAGGTCCAGAATATTTTTGTTAGGAAGTCATGTGTTAACTATCCTTGCACTTTGAATATTCACATACATTTTTTACCACTAAAGCTATTTTTATAGTGATTTAATTAATTTTTTTTGTAAGCAATATAGTACAACCAGTTTAAATTTTTCAGTATACAGATTTAATATCAATTTAAGATATATAACAATTTATTTTGTAGCCCACCCCAAATCTAGATGCAAAAGATACAGTAAATTCCACAGCACTAAATGCATTTTTTTTAAAGGCTATAGAAACAAATTTTAATTTAAACACCACAACATTTCTTAATTGTAAACAAATGCTTTATTATAAATTGAATTTGCTAAGTAGTATAGAATATAAATGTTAAGTATTAAATAAGTCACATTTAAATAATAAAAAAGATAAAACCTACTTTGTACTAACATTAGTAAATAATTTTTCAAAGTATTATTATTTTATACAAATTTATTTTTTTTTTAAATAGATGTATTGTTTTATCTTTTGTTTTCATATTTATAAATAAATTAAACAAGTTGTTAAAAGTGGGTAAGTCCCCAGTCTGATTTTAACTAGAAGCTATATCATAAAACAGCCTTTATAGTAAGTATATTTGGTACCTCTCGTATCTTTACGCATTTTTTCTGTGGACACAATAAACTTAAATAAGCGAGAGGTTACTGTAAGTAAAAAATTATAGGTAGCTGATAAAGTCTTTACTGTAAAACTAGTAATTACTTTAAATCTAAAGTATTTTTGTTATTTTTTTAGCATCTTTAACTTATAAAAATTCAAAAGTATAACTCTTTAGTAATTAATCAAACTGTTTAGTTTCCACAGACTTTTTGCATTTTATGACCAAAATGGAAGATTTAAACAAAGTTTTGGTGTTTAAAGGAGGTAAGACAATTATAAGTTCTTTTTCTTCTCTTATTCACACATATAAATGTATATTATAAAATAGTCATACCAAAGTTGCTTCCTTTAAAAGTTAGTTTTATAACTTTAATAAAATAAAGCAAGGTCTATACTAAATGCTAAAAAAAGTTTTGTAGTTTTTTTAAACTTAACAAAATGCTAATAAATAATTATAGTTTTAGAATCTTTTAGTGCAAATGGAAATGTAAAAGATGGAAATTAAAGTACACAAATTACATTTAATTTGATGCTCCTTTCAATATTTTTTTCCTTTTGTGAAAATAGCAATCATTTTATAACTATGTTGTTTCAACATTCAAAAACATACTGAAGTCATTTTACAAAAACTATACATAAACTTTGTTTATTTTTGAACAACTTTCAATCTTTTAAACATAGTTCTTCTAAATTTATAACTTCTTGAAATTACAAATTCTTAAATTTAAGTACAAACTTTTATATATCTAGAGATTTTTTTAAAATATCATTCAGACTTTAATTTGTTATACAATACCAGTGTAAAATTTATTTTTGATATGTTTTTGTTTTTACTCTTTTATTGTTACATAAAAAAAAATTACAGAAAAGATGTTCAGTTGTCCAGTTTGCAACAAAAAATATTCAAAAAAGAATTCATTCAACCAGCACATAAGAATACATGACGAATCAAATCCTTTCAAATGTGATATTTGTTTGAAAGTATTTTCAGGTAAAACAGATCTCACGAAACACTACAGAATTCACACAGGAGAAAAACCGTTTGCTTGTCAAACTTGTGACAAAAGATTTGCTCGAAATATTGAATTGCTTAGACACCAATCAGTTCACAGTAGTTCAAAACCTTTTGATTGTCAAGTTTGTGGTAAAAAATATAAAAGAAAAGAATCTTTGAGAAAACACATGAAAGATCATGATGAACCAATAGAATGCGATGTATGCTTGAAAGTTTTTCCAGACAAGTTTGTTTTCAAGGACCACTATAAAACACACAAAAAAGAAAAAGGTTTGAAAAATCACACTATATCTTATTTTTTTTTAATTTATTATTATTGTAAGTTTATTGTCATATGAAGGACCCAGGCATCAAAACCTAGGCCACTTATACAGAAAGACATACAACAAAAAGACAAGAATAAACCAAAATTGTACATTAAAAATGAAAAAAAAAACTGAGTTTAACTAATTAAAGTTTAAAAATTAACATAAAAACACCAAAAATTATAACACAAAATTTATAATTCCGGTGCTTCCGAAAAGAGAACAACAATATCCTACTTCAACTTCACCCGAACAGATGGTTTCACTCCAAAACTGGTTTCACTTTCATTCGAACGACTGGCTTCACATTATTTGAACAACTGGTTAGGCTTTCATTTGAGTAACCGGCTTAACTTTTATCCATACAACTTGTTTCACTTTTATTCGTATAATTAGAACCGCTTTTATATGAACAACGTTTTTCATTTTTCTTAGGAGAGCCTGCTTCATATTTACTTTCAAATCTTTAATACTCAGATAACTCAGCGTTTGTTGGACTTTCGTAGTAGCTGATAAATGTTGAGAACACTGACTATAAACAAAACTTAAGAACCCAAGGCCTCTAGCACTTTAACAGCCCAATAAACTATGTATTAAGGAACAGGTTTTGTTATACACAGAGGAAAGGCGCCGCTAATAAAATAAAGCTATAGGTTAAACCAAATTAGACAAATACAACCAGTGGTTAATGAAGAAATAACAACAAAAAAAAATCACTTATGAATTTTGCTAACAAAATATTTATTTAAATCAAACTTTTTTAACCTTAACCGAAAATGCTCAACTTTTTTACAAGAAACTAATTCGTTTGGAAGCTTGTTCCATAATTCAACTGAACGATAAAAAAAAGAATTATGCCAAACATTATTATTGAAATTATGTCTGCATGTAAATTTTCTGCTGTTACCTCTCAGTAAATAAGTACATTTATGAGGTTCAAAAATAGACTGTAAATTAATTGTAGTTTCACTATTAATCAGTTTGAAAAAAGTAATTAAGTCAAACTCAATCCTTCTATACTCTAAAGACTTAATACCAAGTTTTGAGAGTCTATCAAAATAAGATGTGTATGAGATGTTACAACGGTTGAAGACTATTCTTGTATATTTTCTTTGAATGGATTCAAGATGGTTAATATCTTTCTTCAGGTATGGAGACCAAATTGATGTGTTGTATTCTAACTTAGGACGAATGTAAACGAGATAAATTTTTCTGAGAATGTTTATATCTGTAGATTTAAAACTCTCTAAAACTTGAAAATAAATAGTTGATGCAATTTGATAAACGTAATTGATATGGTGGTTCCATTTTAGGTTTTCAGCAATAAAAATTCCCAGATCTTTAAACACTTTTGTTGAAGGTAACCTTATGTTGTTTATTCTAAATTCAGAAGTGATACTAGATGTATTTTTTTGAATGTTTAGAACCTGACATTTACTAGGATTTAAAACTAGTTTTCTTTCTTTTAGCCAATGATAAATTTTATCCAAAGATTTTGTAGAATTGTGTTAGAATGGCTAAAAATTTTTGTATCGTCTGCAAAGAGATTTATGTTGCTATCGACATCTACTTCTAAAGCTATATCATTGATATAAATTATAAATAAAAGTGGGCCAATAACCCCTCCTTGAGGCACCCCACTGAAAACAGGTAAAGACTCTGAAAAAGTGTTACCAATAACTACTTTTTGGGTTCTGTTTTCAAGAAACTCTTTGAACCAGCTAACTAAACTTTTATGAATTTTGTATTGAGTTAAAGTCTTTATTAGTTTAAAATGGGATACAGAGTCAAAAGCCTTTTGAATGTCTGTGTAAATAACTTTAGTTGACTTATTGCTTAGAAATGAAACCAACCATGAGTGTAAGCAATTCAACAGTTGATAACTAGATGATCGATTAGGTAGAAAACCAAACTGTTTATGTGAAATTAGCTTATTTAAAAAAAGGTGATCAAGTATTTTTAGAGAAATTATATGTTCGAAAATTCTACAAAAACTGCTTGTTAAAGAAATGGGTCTGTAGTTTAAAGGGTTGTACTTACTACCCTTTTTGTGCACTGGTATGACATATAAGACTTTCTACTGGTTTATTACAGAGGATGTAGCTAGTGAACAATTAAAAATTAGTGAAATTGGAAGAATTAGGGAATGAATAGTACGTTTAATAAAATATGAAGGAATGTTTTCAGGCGTTCTGATTATTTTATCTTTTAAATGATTAACAGACTTAATTATTTCATCGTTGCTTATGAAGAAGTTTTTCATTTCCAAACACTTTTTACTAACAAGTGTAAAAATTTTGTCATCACAATCTTTAATAAATACCTTTTGAAAGGACCTGTTAAAAAAAGAGGCTTTATCAAGTTCTGATACTATTGGAATATTATTTTCATTAATTAATACAGGTAAAGAAGGTGTTAACTTGAGCTTTGATTTTACATAGCTGTAGAAATTGAATGCAATTTTAATAAAAGAATTTTTTTTTATTGTGAGCATAAATATCCTTGGTGATAAAATATTTCTTATAAGTTTCAGAAATTAAGTAAAATTTTGACAATATAACTAGCTTTGAAGCTTTGATTTAAGGCATAGGGGGGAGGTCCAACATTTGTTTACTAAAAATAACATTGTATCTTATTTGAAAGTTTAAAGTACAAACTACAAGCCAGTTTTTACAGAATTAAAAAGTATTATTTAACTTTTGAGATATTGTTATTTTTATAAAAAGTTTTCAATACAAACGGTGGACCGCAAATTTTTCAACCTCAATTTTCTTGGAATTAAAAAAAAAAAAACTAATAATCTATCTTCTCTTTCATTTTTTGAGCTAGAGACCTCAAAAATTCAGGAAACGTTCCTTTTGTAATTTAGAAGACTTTGAATGTTAGAATTTTTAAAATATTACAAAATAAAAATTTTAGACTAAAAAAACAAAAAAAAAAAATAGGTGGTTTTTTTTTATCAAAAATTTTATTTTTTTAAATTAAAAAAATTCCAGCAATCAATCTTTTTAAAATTTAATAACACACTTTCTGTGAAAATTTGAAGAGATTGCTTAAAAAATGAATGAGTAGATAGATTTTTAGTGAAATGGTCTTTTTTTGCATTTTTTGTTTGGGCTTTCCATTAGGAACCTATAGAGGTCACCGACTTTAATTGCTCATACTTTGTTTTTTTTAAGCAGTTAAAAATATCTGATAGCTCAGATAAAACTCTATGAAAAAGATTAACTTGTAAAAATCAAGGTGCTTCCCCCTTACCCCCTATGCCCTTTAAGCGTTTATGTGTAAAGTAAAATACTTAAAAGAAATTCTATAAATAGTTAAAATAAAAGTTACCACTTCTCATAAAAAAAACACAGATAAGGATAGAGATAGAGAGCATATATGTAAAGTTTGCCATAAGAAATATTCAAACAAGAATTCATTCAACCAACACATAAGAATTCATGACGAATCAAATCCTTCCAAATGTGATGTTTGCTTGAAAGTATTTTCAGGTAAAACAGATCTCACGAGACACTACAGAATTCATACAGGAGAAAAACCATTTGCTTGTCAAACTTGTGACAAAATTTTTGCTCGAAAAGGTGAATTAGTTCAACATCAAGCTACTCACAGTGATATAAGAAATTTTAAATGCAGTATTTGTCCAGAAGGAAGATTTTTTAAAACGAGTTCTCAGTTGATTAACCACATGGTTTATCATAATGAGCCTAAGTTTGCTTGCAGTTATTGTGGTCACAAAAGTTATACCAAGACTCAAATCAAAGCTCACGAAAAATCCCATCTAAAATAAAAACGATATTTCTTCTTGTACAGATGTTTTTGGTTTTAGTGACATGCTACTTACGCAGAACCTGTTCAAGTTTCGTAAAACAATGAAAAGTTTTTTTGCGAGCTAATTTTTTACATTAGCAAAAAAGTTACACACATTAGTAATAATTTTATTTATTTGTAACACTGTTGAAAAATTGGCAGTGTACATTCTTTTAGAAAATTTGTTTTTTGTTCAAAAATATGTTATAATTTTCATTACTATGTGTATGTTTATTTTAGTTAATTTTATGTTTAACTGGTTTTGAAATGTTTAAATAACCATATAAAATAATTGAAGACTTCGATATTTTCATTCTTAATAAGAATTCTCAAAAAACAAGTTAGTTCATAAGTTAAGTTCTTATTTGTATTGATTATTTTTTGTGAAAGGTTTTACAATGAGTGTAAAGTCACTATATTTATATTTTAGTTATAAAATAACTTGGTTAATATTCTTGTAGATGTACCACACAGAAACGTTTAAAGATTTTTTAAAAGTTTGTTTTAGAAGTGAATAAACTTTAAAATTTTGATGAAAAAAACAATTAACAGTACTTTTAAATTTTTCTTTTTTCTTGGTAATATTTAACATAACAAATTTTGTTGAATTTCTCATTTGTTTTTTTATTTTCGGATTTTAAAATAAGTTCAGGGTTTCATTGTTTGTAATTTAATAAAAAGTTGTTCACATTTACAGATAATTAGATTATGTTTTCTACATACAAATTCAACAAATTGAGCTTCGGTTGTAAAAAGTAAGTAAATTGTTAAATGTTTTTACTGTTGGTTTAGTAATTTTTTGTTACTTAAGTTTATATTTAATTAAAGTTGTTTTATAAGTATGCTATAAATATTTGATAAAAATTTATCTACCCTTGTGTTGTTTTTAAATAAACTATTATAAATTCTCAAGTATCAAATATATTTCAAACTCCAATTGTAAACATCAATTGTTTCTTTAAACACAGATTTTTTGCTTAAACGAAAATATATGTAATGACTAAAAATAAAAATTTTCTATTTGTAAAACAATTTAATTTATTATGGTATATTAATATTTATTTATTTAGGAAACGTGTATTCATTTGAAGTTTTATAAAACCTCTTAAAACAATAATATAACATTTTATCTTATTTAAAAAATTTTTTTAAGCAAAAGATAAACTGCAAACACAATTAATTAAAAGTTTTCTGCAATTTACACTTTAAATATTTTTTTTTAATAAATTTAAGTTATAATAAAAGCATTAAGGTACTACAAGTTTTGTTTTTTACATTGACAATTAAAATTAAACTGTAGTATTTTTTTTTGTAGTAAATTGAAATATTGAATTTTAAAAAATTGTAACTTAGTCAAACAATGTTTTCTAACAAAATTTTATTCTATGTATCATTATTTGTTTCTTTGTGATGAAAATTTAGTTTTTTTTTCAATCATTAATTTTACAGGTTACTAATTCAATTAGTTAACTAGAAAAATGAAAACAAAAAGGCAAAACTCACTGATAAATGAAGGTTATTTGTTTATTATGTTGGATAAACTAGTAATTATTTTGCCTGTATTTTTCTTTTACAGTCAAATACTTAGTGGTATAAGAGGGTTGATTTTTGTTTTTTTTTTCACAAAATTTAATTTTAGCTTTTATATGAAAGTTTTAATGTTTTGTATACAGATTTATGAAATGTATTAATTAAAATGAACATTAAGACTTTTTTATAATAAAGTTCCTAGTACAAACGTATTGACTACAGTTTTTGACTATCGATAGTCCCTAAAAATTTGAAAATAATTGTATACTATCTGTTTTTAATTATTAAGCTAAAAACCATAATTTTTTAAAAATCATTTGGGAGAATTACAATATTTGTTTTATAGAAAACTTTATAATTACATTTTATATACAAAAAAGAACTAATAAAGTATTTTTAAGATTTTTAATCAAATTTAAAAAAATTCCAGTATTGAAACAGTATAAATATCAGTAATGGAATGACTGTAAAATTTTAAAGATAACTGGTTAAAGGTTAATGAAGGAAATAAATTTTTAGCAAAAAAGTCTTTTTGTCTGCGTCTTCCTTTAGATACTTCTTAAGCTCACAGACTTAGATCGCCTATATCTCAAAATACATTAAATACTTTTAAATGTTAAATATGTTAATTAAGAAAAAAAAAAAACAAGCTGGACACCTCTACGCCCTTATACATCTTTAAAAAAATTAAACCAAACCTACTTTTTTTTTAATGATATGTTAAATGACTATTTCTGGTGATATTTTTTAATGCGATAATTTAAACAATTGTAAGAAAATCTTACACTCAAATACTTAAATGAGATAATAACTAAATTTAATTTGTTTATAAAACTTATTGGTTACTTATTTGCAAATTAAGCTTTCATAATGCTTATTAAGATTAAATGCTAGTTTTATCTTAGACTTTTTGAAATCGAATGATATTTTAAATACTTAGAATAGTCTCCTTTAACCACTAATTTCCTAACATTTAAGAACAAGTATTCGTAGTATTTCATAAAAGGAAAAAAACAATTTTAGTACAACTATTGTTATCTAGTTATTAGTTTTTAGATGTTTTAATTCGAGCTGATTCATTACTGACAAATTTAAAAGAAATCATTGAAAATTCAATATCAAGTAGAAAAGTTCAAAATTGACAATAAAAATCTGAGTGTTTCAAACAGTAATCTAACTAATAAAGTGTAACGTTTAGAAGATATAATTCAAATACAAATTTATGGGTGAGTTAAATTTAAGTAAAATTTAAAAATACTATTAGCTAAAATTAAATTTAGCATATTTTGTCAGTGGATTTTTAATTACACGATTTATTAGTCTTACAGAAAAGTGTAAATACAAACAAAAAAATCTTTAGTATATCTTTTTTTGATTATGTCTTAAATTAATAGTTTTTTTCAGGAAAATAAACATATTTTACTAATTTAATCAAGAACAAGTTAAATTTTCATCAGCAACTGATGTTGAAATTGTTCAAAAAAGCAATGATTCTGATAATTCTGATAACAGTAAGTTGTTTAAGGACTTTTAAGGCCATAGGGGGGGGGTCCACTTTGTTTTTTACAACTTGATCTTATTTTGTAGAGTTTAATCTGAGCTATCAGACACTTTTAACTGCTTAAAAAAACTCAAAGTAACTTTTGAGATATAAGCGATCTAAGAAAGGGCGTTCAATAGGTTCCTTATGGAAGGCGAAAACTAAAAATGCGAAAAAAGACTATTTCACTAAAAATCTATCTCCTCCTTCATTTTTTGAGTAATCTTTATCAAATTTTTACAGAATGTGTATCATTAAACTTTAAAGAGATCTATTGTAGGAATTTCTTTAATTTTGAGTAAAAAAAAAATTATGGTCAAAAAACTACTCTTTTTTTTAGTTTTTTGTGGATAAAATTTTTATTTTTCAAAATTTCAAAAATTCCAACATTAGGATTCTTCAAAATATTAAAAGGAACATTTCCTGAAAATTTGAAGTCTCTAGGTCAAAAAATGAAGGAGGAGATAGGTTTTTAGTGAATTTTTAAATTTCCGAGAAAATTGACACCAAAAAATTTGCGGTCCATACGTTTGTATCGGAAACTTTTTACAAAAAATAAAATATCTCAAAAGTTAAATTATATTTTTGAATTCTATAAAAACAGGCTTGTAGTTTGTATTTAAAGCTTTCATATAAAAGCCAAAGTTATTTTTTGTAAAAAAAAAGTCGGACCCCCCCTATGGCCTTAATGTTCATGTATTTTGATGTTCCAAAGAGTTTTGTGTAAATAAAAAAAAAATAATTTGTAACAAATACAAATAAAGTAAAGAAAGATTTACCTTATACCTTTAACTTTATAGATTATTTATGTAGCATTTTTTGTTTATTTTAAATATAATAGTGTGGTATTTTTTGAAGAATATTCAAACGTTAAGACTAATGGTGAAAAATTTCATGAAATTTATAATGAAGTTTGTATCACTTCTAAAAACAGTAAAGATACTAGTAAGCTTATTGTTATTAATATTTTTTAAGCTGTTGTGATTGGATTATAATCGAATGTTATTTTCTAGTTTATTGATTTTGTGTTTTATTCAGAATTAGTTACTTTTTTAGTATGAAATAAAGTTAGAAATATATTTATTATTTTTTTAAGTATATAAAGCACATATACAAAAATATATCTTGTTAATAAGATTCAGATGTTTTTGTTAAATACTAATTTCTATAGTAGCTAATTATATTTCTAATTATTCCAATTTTTTAGTATACTTTTAAGAAGAATAATAGTTAAAAACTAATAAACTAATAGTAGTTATTTTCGTAATTTATGTTTGTAAAATTTTAAAAATTGACTAAAACTGTCAAAAACAAAAATATTAATATTTAATGATTACACACACGTTTAATGCTAAATAGATTTTGTTATCGAGGTAATGATTAGGTATTAAAATTTTCAGGTGAGATTAAAACGAAGTTTAGATTTTTTTGTGTTACATATGTGTAGACCAATTATAACCTTTTATTGTGTCAAAAAACTTTTTCTTTAATAAGAATAAGCTGTGTATTTATGTGCTATGTATTAATAATTACACAGTTCTCAACATTATAACAAATTAGTAGACTTAGTTGAAAATTAAAAAAACAGTACTATGGAATTTTAACGTATTTATTAGTGCAAAAAATTTTTTTTACATTATTGTATATTTTTAAACAACTTTTTACAGAGGATAACTCTAGCTCCCATATTTGCCTTAGCAGTTATTCAAGTGAAGACATAAAAGTTCATAATGAATCAAAATCACATACATGTGATGTTTGCTTGAAAGTCTTTCCAAGTAAGTCGAAACTTGAAGGACATTACAGAACTCATACAGGAGAAAAACCATTTGCTTGTCAAATTTGTGAAAAAAAAATTGCGGTAAAATTTAGTTTAGTTCGGCAACAAGTTACTCATACTGGAGAAAAACCATTTGCTTGTCATATTTGTGACAAAAAGTTTGCTCAAAATTCTACATTAGTTCAACATCAAACTACTCATACAAGAGAAAAACTATTTACTTGTCATATTTGTGATAAGAGATTTGCACATAAGTCTACGCTAGTTGAACACCAAGCTACTCACAGCAATTTAAGAAATTTTAAATGTTCTATTTGTCCTGAAGGTAGATATTTTAAAACAAAAGCTCAGTTAAGTCAACACAAGAAATATTATTATCAACCTAAGTTTTCCTGCAATTATTGTGGTCATAAAACCTATACCACTAGTCACTTGAAAAAGCATCAAAAGAATTAAACTTCATAAAAACACTGTAATGTTTTTTGCAATTTCCAATTTAGCAAAGAGTTATTTACCTATAGTAGTAATTATTTTAAATAGTTACAGTATAAATCCATTTTTTATTCTTATTAGAACAATCAAGTTTTTTCTATAATAATTTTATACTTATAACTACTAAGTGTACACTTAATTTTAATTATATTATCTCTAACTAGTTTGGTTACTTTTTCATAGGTAAATATATATACATGAAGTTTTTCTAATAATATATCTTAAAAACATACTTTGAAGAAAGCTTAAGTTTTTGTTTGCAATTTTATTTTTTTGTGAAATTTTATTCAATTCATAGTAAACCTTTATATTTATGTATCTGCTACTTTACTGATATTAAGTAATTAAAAATTAATTTTTAGTTTTTTGTGACACAAAAACTTAATGAGTAATGTTTAAGATGTATTTTGAAAATACTTCTGAAGATAATTTGGATTTTTTAAGAATACAATAATTTTTAGTATTTTGTATTTGAAACTATTGTCATTGATAAAGTTAACAATCAAAAGTACTATCAAAAGTTTTTATTTTCTTTTATGTCTTAATTCATTTATATAGTTTTAGTGAAATTTCACAAAATTTTGTTCAAATTTTTTGTGTGTTTCTTGTAAATACATTTAGTATTTTATGTATAAATTTACTATAACAATTGCACTTTTTTACAGACTTTTTCATTATAAATTTAATCTTTTCATCAAAACAGTCAGAATTTTACAAACTAATATTTGGTTATAACCAAAGGTAAGCAAAATGATGCAAGTTTAGTAAATTTTATTAAGTTTACAACTACTAGGTTAATAATATGCTTCTGGTAAGTTTTTTTCTTGAGAAAATTTGTCTTAAATACAAATGTTTTGACAAATGCTTTTATTTTTGTTAAATGTGCAGTTTAGTCTATTATTAGAAGTGTAGTAGTAAATATAAAGTTCTTAATAATGTATTTGAAAAAACAATAAGTAGCTATTAGAAGTCTTTATAGTATAACTTTAAAGTTCTTTAAAAAATTTTTTTTTTGATATTCTTTTAGCATTTTTAACTTAAAAGAATTAAACATTGTAACCCTTAAGTAAATAATCAAACCATTTCATTTTCCACAGTTTTTTCACTTATAGCACCAAAATGGAAGATTTAAACAAAGTTTTAGTGTTTGAAGGAGGTAAGACAATTATAATTTTTTTACCTCATTACACATCTAAATGTGTATTTTAGAATAATCATAGAAAAGTTGTTTCCTCTAAAAATTTATTTTATGTATTTAAGAAAATTAAGGCAAGGTTAAAGCTAAATGCTAAATTAAGTTGTATACTTTTCTTTTCTGACTTATTAAAATTCTGATGCGTTGTAAAAGTTTAAGAATTGTTATTATAAATTGAAATGTAAAACAATGGAATTAAAAAAAAAAGAAAAAGTATAATCATTTGTATATCTAGAAGAGAATTTCTTTCATACTTTAACTTAGTATAATACAAGTGTAAGACAATTTTTTGGTGTTAATTTTTTATTATAACATAAAATAAATCTTACAGAAAAGATGTTTAGTTGTCCAGTTTGCAACAAAAAATATTCAAAAAAGAATTCATTCAACCAGCACATAAGAATTCATGACGTATCAAATATATTCAAATGTGATGTTTGCTTGAAAGTATTTTCAGGTAAAACAGATCTCACTAGACACTACAGAATTCATACAGGAGAAAAACCATTTGCTTGTCAAACTTGTGACAAAAGATTTGCTCAAAAAGTTGAATTAGTTTTGCACCAAGCAGTTCACAGTAGTTCGAAACCATTTGAATGTGAAGTTTGTGTTAGAAAATATAAAAGAAAACAGTCTTTGAGAAAACACATGAAATATCATGATGAACCAATAGAATGCGATGTTTGCTTGAAAGTTTTTCCAGACAAGTTTGTTTTCAAGGACCACTATAAAACAAACAAAAAAGAAAAAGGTTTGAAAAATCACACTATATTTTATTTTAATAAAAGAATTTTTTTTATTGTGAGCATAAATGTCCTTGGTGATAAAATATTTCTTATAAATTTTAGAAATTAAGTAAAATTTTGACAATATAACTAGTTTTGATTCAAAGCGTTATCTGTAAACAAAAATATTTTAAATAAATTATATGAATAGTTATTAAAAAATTCAGCTTCTCGTTTAAAGAAACCAGATAAAGATAGAGAGCATATATGTAAAGTTTGCCATAAGAAATATTCAAACAAGTATTCATTCAATCAACACATGAAAGTCCATGACAAATCAAAACTTTTCAAGTGTGATGTTTGCTTGAAAGTTTTTTCAGGCAATGCTGATCTCATAAAACATTACAGAATTCATACCGGAGAAAAACCTTTTGCTTGTCAAATATGCGAGAAAAGATTTGCACAAAAAAGTAACTTAGTTAAACATCAAGCTACTCATTATTCAAGAAGTTTTAAATGTAAAATTTGTCCTGAAGGAACATTTTTTAAAACAAATTCTCAGTTGATTAATCACATGGTTTATCATAATGAGCCTAAGTTTGCTTGCAGTTATTGTGATCACAAAAGTTATACCAAGACTCAAATCAAAGCTCACGAAAAATCCCATCTAAAATAAAAAAAATATTTCTTCCTGTACAGACGTTTTTGGTTTTAGTGACAGCCTATTTAACTTTCATAAATACTGAAAGACTTTTTTGCAAACTATTTTTTTGCATTAGGAAAAAGTTACGCACATTAGTAAACATTCTATATTTGTAATTACTGTTAAAAATTTGCAGTGTACATGCTTTTAGAACATTTGTTTTTAGATTAGAAAATATTATAATAGTAGCTACTATGTATTTTAAAAAATAATGTTTCAATTTTGGCTACAATGTATATGTTTATTTGAGTTAAATTTTTATTTAACTAGTTTTGGGATGTTTAAATAACTATATAAAATAATTTTAGATATTTCGATATTTTCATTCTTGTTAATATATTTAAAAAAAATAAAGTTGTATTATGTTATACTTGTATTAATTATTAAGTGCAAAACTTTTTACAATGAATAGTAAATCATTATATTTAAGTTGTTTTACTGCAAGTAAGCTAGTTAAAATATTTACTTCTTTATATTTCGAAACACAATAACTCAGTTAATAATGTTTTGAATACAACTCAACAATACTTTTAAATACTTTTAAATGTTTGTTTTAGAAATAAATGAAATGCTTTTTTAACATTACCTTTAAAACTTTTGATGAAAGTAACAACTACCAGTATTATTGAAATTTTCTTTTATTCATGGTCATATTTAACATGACAAATTTCGTTGAATTTTCTCTAATATTTTTTGGGTTTCATATAGGTTTTTATAAATAAGTTCAGGGTTTTATTGTTTACATATTACTAAAACAGTGTTCATATTTACAGATAATTAGATTAGGTTTTCTACGTAAAAATTCAACAAAATCAATAAATTGAGCTTCGGTTAAAAAAGGTAAGTAAATTATTTTTACTGTTTGTTTCGTAATTTTTTTTTTTGACTTTTTTGACTACTAGATAAATAATAAGTTTCTGTTAAGTTATGAAATTGAAAAAGTTTTTCGAAAAATTCAAATTTCAATTTTCAAAGTTTATCTTTGATTTAAAAACATAGTAGTTTTTAATATAGAAAAATAAAGTTGTATATTATAAGATAGAAAGCTCTTCAAAGTTTTTGTAGTAAAATAAACAAACAAATATATTAAAAACATAAGTACTAACGTTAGTTTGATGCAAACTTTGATTTAAATTAAGAAAAAAAAGTTGTTGCATTTGTATCATATAAACTTAACGCCATACCTTTGGAACTACTGATAATATAAAAATTAAGCTTATATTTAATAAAAAATGTTTTATGAGTATGCTATAAAAATTTGATAAAAAGTTATATACCTTAGTGTAGTTGATGTTGTTTTTGAATAAAGTATTTTGTTATCTTAAATATCAAATATATTTTAAGACTCCAATTGTAAACATCAATTATTTCTAAAAATACAGATTTTTTTGCTTAAATGAAGTATTTGTAGCAACTTAATTTAATGTACTTGTATACTTCATACATAGTATACAAAATATATGTAAGTAACAAAAAAAATTATTTACTATTCTGAAGCCATTTAATATATTGTGGTATAAAAGTATGACCTTTTGAAAATTCATAAAAATATAATAACGATAGTATAATATCTTACTTTATTTAAATTTTTTTTAACATAAGATAAACTGCAAAACACAATTTTTCAAAAGTTTTTAGTAATTTACACCTTAAATATTTATTAATTTTTTAAATACATTTGAATTATAATAATAAACGCATTAAGGAACTACACATTTTTGTATTTAGTTTTAAAATTGAAAATTAGATTGTATTCCTTTTCTGTTGTAATAAATTGAAATATTGAATTTTAGAAAATTGTAACTTTGTCAAACAATTTTTACTAACAAAGCTTTACTCTATGTATCATTATTTGTTTCTTTTTGATGAAAGTTTAGTTTTTTTTTAATCATCAATTTTAGAGGTTACCTATTTCAATAAGTTAACTAGAAAAATGGAAACAAAAAGGAAAAAATCACTGATAAATGAAGGTTATTTTAATTGGATAAACTATTATACTTTTTATACTCAAATAACTTAAACTGTACTCGAATACTTAGTGACAGGTTAACTTTTTTTTTATTATCAGCTCTTATTTAAAAGTTTAAATCTTAAACTGGAACAGTTTTTTATGAAATGTATTAATTCAAATGAACATTAAGACATTTTTATAATAAAGTTTCTAGTACAAACGTATTGACTACAGTTTTTAACAATGGATAATCCCAAAAAATTTGAAAATAACTGTATACTATCTACTTTTTTAATTATTAAGTTAAAAACCGTAATTTTTAAAACCATTTGGAAGAATTACAATATTTGTTTTATAAAAACTTTAAAATTACTTTTTATATACAAAAAAAGAACTAAAAAAGTATATTTAAGATTTTTAATCAAATTTAAAAAATTCCAGCATTTAAACAGTTTTAATATCAGCAATGGAATGACTGTAAAATTTTGAAGATAAGTGGTTAAAAATTAATGAAGAAAATATATTTTTAGTGAAAAAGTCTTTTTGTTTGCGTCTTCTATTAGGTACTTGTTGAGCTCACAGACTTAGATCGCATATATCTCAAAAATACTTTAAATACTTTTAAATGTTAAATATGTTAATTAAGAAAAAAAAAACAAGCTGGACACCTCTACGCCCTTAATACATCTTAAAAAAAATTAACCAAACCTGAATTTATTAAAAAAAAAATATATTTTTTCTAATAAATATTTTTGGTGATTTTTTTAATGCAATAATTTAGAAAATCGTAAAAAAATCTTACACTCAAATACTTAAAATGAGAATATAACTACATTTAATTTATTAATTAAACCTATTGGTTACGTAATTGCAAATTAAGCTTATATAATGATTAAATGCTAATTTCATCTCAGACTTTTTGAAATCAAATGATATTTTAAATACTTAGAATAGTCTACTTTAACCACCAATTTCCTAGCATTTTAGAACAAGTATTCGTAATATTTCATAAAAGGAACAAACAATTTTGGTACTACTATTGTTATCTAGTTATTAATTTTTAGATGTTTTAGTTCGAGCTGATTCATTACTGACAAATCTAAAAGAAATCATTGAAAATTTACAAACTCAAAATGTTTATTTTCAAAGTCAAGTAGAAAAGTTACAAATTGAAAATAAAAATCTGAGTGTTTCAAATATTAATCTAACTAATAAAGTGAAACGTTTAGAAGATATAATTCAAGTACAGAATTGTGGGTGAGTTATTTTAAAGTATAATTTAAAAATATTTTTAGCTAAAGTTAAATTTAGATTATTCTGTCAGTGGTTTTTTTTACACATTTTTTTTTAGTTTTACAGAAAAGTGTGAATACAAACTAAAAAAATCTTTAATATATCATTTTTTGGTAAAATCTTGAATAAAAGTTTTATTTCAGGAAAGTAAATAAAATTCAAATCAAAACAAATTTAGTTGAATTTTCATCAGCAACTGATGTTGAAATTGTTCAAAAAAGCAATGATTCTGGTAATTCTGATAACAGTAAGTTGTTTAAGGACTATTAATGTTCATTTATTTTGATGTTCTATAGAATTTTGTGTAAGTTAAAAAAAAAATTAAAAATGATTTGTAACAAATACAAATACAGTAAAGAAAGATATACCTAACACTTTTAACTTTTATGGAATATTTATGTAGCATTTTTTGTTTGTTTTAAATATAATATTGTGATTTTTTTTTAAGAACATTCAAACGTCAAGACTAATAATGAAAAATTTCATAAAGTTTATAATGAAGTTGTTATCACTTCTAAAGACAGTAAAGATACTAGTAAGCTCATTGTTATTATTTTTAAAGCTGTTGTGATTGGATTATAATCGAATGTTATTGATTGTAGTTTATTGATTTTGTATTTTAATCAGAATTAGTTACTTTTTTAGTATGAAATAAAGTAAGAAATATATTTATTTCTTTTTAAGTAAATAAAGCAGATACATAAAACTATATCTTGGTAATAAATTTCAGAAGTTTTTGTTATATACTAATGTTTATAATTGCTAATTATATTTCTAATAATTCAAACTTTTTAGTATAATTTTAAGAAGAGGTACAGTTACAAACTAACAAACCAATAATAGTTATTTTTGTAATTCACACTTGATTAATGTTTGTAAAATTTTAAAAATTTACGAAACTGTCAAAAACAAACAAATAAATATTTAATGATTACACACACGTTTAAATGCCAAATAGATTTTGTTATCGAGGTAATGATTGAGTTGTAAAATTTGCAGGTGAGATTAAAACGAAGTGTAGAATTTTTTTTTTGTGTTATATATGTGTATACCAATTATAACTACTTTTTGTGTCAAATTTTTTTTTAATAAGATTAAGCTGTGTATTTATGTGCTATGTATTAATAATTACACAGTTCTCAACATTATAACAAATTAGTAGACTTGTTGAAAATTTAAAAAACAGTACTATTGAATTTAAACATATTTATTAGTGCAAAAAAATGTTTTTAACATTATTGTATATACTTTTACAGAGGATAACTCTAGCTCCCATATTTGCCTTAGCAGTTATTCAAGTAAAGACATAAAAGTTCATAATGAATCAAAATCACATACATGTGATGTTTGCTTGAAAGTCTTTCCAAGTAAGTCGAAACTTGAAGGACATTACAGAACTCATACAGGAGAAAAACCATTTGCTTGTCAAATTTGTGAAAGAAAATTTGCGGTAAAATTTAGTTTAGTTCGGCATCAAGCTACTCATACTGGAGAAAAACCATTTGCTTGTCAAATTTGTGACAAAAAGTTTGCTCAAAAGTCTACATTAGTTCAACATCAAGCTATTCATACTGAAGAAAAACCATTTGCTTGTCATATTTGTGATAAAAATTTTGCACATAAGTCTACGCTAGTTGAACACCAAGCTACTCACAGCGATGTAAGAAGTTTTAAATGTTCTATTTGTCCTGAAGGTAGATATTTCAAAACAAAAGCTCAGTTAAGTCAACACAAGAAATATCATTATAAACCTAAGTTTTCCTGCAATTATTGTGGTCATAAAACCTATACCACTAGTCTTTTAAAAAAGCATCAAAAGAAACATGCTAAGTTATAAACTGTTTACATTTTATATTTGTTTTTAGTTTGAGTGACAAGCTATTGCTAATTATACTCGTTTAAGTTTCATAAAAACATTGTTATGCTTTCTGCAAGCTAGTTTTGCAATTTAGCAAAAAGTTATTTACGTTAAGTAGTAATTATTTTACTTACATATAGTATTCAATAACAGTATATTTATTGTGCTAATTGTTTTACTTAGTGAGACTAGTCAATAAAAAATTAGTTCTTATCCTTATTAGAAAAATCAAGTTATTTTTAATAATTAGAATTCTATACTTATAGCTACTAAGTGTACACTTTATTTATTTTATTTTATCACTAACTAGTTTTGTCACTCTTTCATAGGTAAATATATATACGAAGATGATTTAAAAATTTATCTTTATAACATATTTTGAAAAAAATGTTTTGATAAGTTGTTATTTCTGATTTTCTTTTCTTATAAAAGTTTGATTAATTTTTATGAAACTTTTATATTTATAAATCTGTTATTTAACTGATATTAAGTAAATAAAAATTAGTTTTAAATGTTTTGTAACACAAAAACTTAGTAAGTATTGTTGTGGATGTATTTATAAAATACTACTGTAGATAATTTGGATTTTTTAAGAATACAATAACTTTTAATATTTTATAATTGAAACTATTGATAAAGTTAACAATCAACAGTATTATAAAAAGTTTTTATTTTATGTCTTAATTTATTGAAAGTGGTTTCATTGAAATTTTCCAAAATTTCGTTTAATTTTTTTTGTATGTTTCTTGTAAATAAGTTTTGTATTTCATGGTTTAAATTTCACTATAATAAATGTACATTTTTACAGATTTTTAGCTAATAAATAAAATATTTACATCAAAACCGTCAAAATTTTACAAACTGATATTTGGTTATAAACGAAAGAAAGCAAAATGTTGCAAGTTAAATAAATTTTATTCAGTTTCTAACTAGTAGGTTAGTAATAAGCTTTTGGTTGTCTATTTTCTTGGAAAATTTATTTTTAGACATAAGTATTTTGACAAATACTTTTGTTTTTGTTTCAATTGCTTTGCAATTTGTTTTTTAAGACTAAAATATTAGAAGTATAGTAGTAAATATAAAGTTCTATAATAAGGTAAGTAAAATAAATTGAGGTATTTACAAACAAACTTTTAAATTTTTTTACAAACTTTACAAATTTTAAAATTCTTAAAACTAGTAAGTACTTTGAATCTAAAGTTTTTTGTCATTCTTTTAGCATTTTGTAAGTTAAAAAACTAAACAATATAACGTTTAAGTAATTGATTCAACTGTTTTGTTGTTCACAGATTTTTTGTTTTTAAACACCAAAATGGAAGATTTAAACAAAGTTTTGGTGTTTAAAGGAGGTAAGACAGTAATAAATTATTTTTGTATTTGTTTAATCACACATCTAAATGTATATTTTATTATAGTGATAACAAAGTTGCTTCTCCTTAAGCTTATTTTCATAATTTTGAAAAAACTTAGGGAATGTTTAAATGCTAAATAAAATTTCATAGTTTTTTTTGCTGACTTATTAAAATTTTGATGAATTACTAAAGTTTAAGAGTTTTTAAAATTCTAAATCAAAATGAATACCAATGGAAGTTTAAAATAAACAAATTAAAATTTATAATTATAAACAAATTTATTTTTTTTTTAAAGGACCAATTTTATAGCTATGTAGATTTAAGGTTTATAAAATATACTTAAATTATTAAAACCACAAAACAAATAAAACTTTAAACTTTGTTTTTTTTTTACTAGATTTTTTCTGAATGAAAAATAGTTGTTCTACTTCTAATTTTGTAACTTTTTCAGAATACAAATTCTTGAAAGAAAGTATAAAGTTTATATACCTAGGAAAAAGTATCATACAGACTTTAAATTGTTGTATATTACAAGTATAGATTATATTTTAGTAGATTTTTAGTTGTTACTTTTTTATTGTTACATTGAAATAAATAAATGAACTTCTTACAGAAAAGATGTTCAGTTTGCAACAAAAAATATTCAAAAAAGAATTCATTCAACCAGCACATAAGAATACATGACGAATCAAATCCTTTCAAATGTGATGTTTGCTTGAAAGTATTTTCAGGCAAAACAGATCTCACGAGACACTACAGAATTCACACAGGAGAAAAACCATTTGCTTGTCAAACTTGTGACAAAAGATTTGCTCGAAAAATTGAATTGCTTAGACACCAATCAGTTCACAGTAGTTCAAAACCTTTTGATTGTCAAGTTTGCGGTAAAAAATATAAAAGAAAAGAATCTTTGAGAAAACACATGAAAGATCATGATGAACCAATAGAATGTGATGTTTGCTTGAAAGTTTTTCCAGACAAATTTGTTTTCAAGGACCACTATAAAACACACAAAAAAGAAAAAGGTTTAAAAAATCACACTATATTTTATTTAAATAAAAGTTTTTTTTTTTGTGAGCATAAACGTCCTTAGTGCTAAAATATTTCTTATATATTTTAGAAATTAAGTTAAGTTTTGACAATATAACTAGTTTTGATTTAAAGCGTTTATGTGTAAAGTAAAATATTAAAAATAAGTGCTATAAATAGTTGAAAAAAAATTACCTGTTCTCATAAAAAAAACACAGAAAATGATAAAGATAGAGAGCATATATGTAAAGTTTGCCATAAAAAATATTCAAACAAGAACTCATTCAATCAACACATAAGAATTCATGATGAATCAAATCCTTTCAAATGTAATGTTTGCTTGAAAGTATTTTCAGGTAAAACAGATCTAACGAGACACTACAGAATTCACACAGGAGAAAAACTTTTGCTTGCCGAACTTGTTACAAAAGATTTGCTCGAAAAGGAGAATTAGTTCAACATCAAGCTACTCACAGTGATATAAGAAATTTTAAATGCAGTATTTGTCCATAAGGAACACTTTTTAAAACAAACTCTCAGTTGATTAACCACATGGTTTATCATAATGAGCCTAAGTTTGCTTGCAGTTATTGTGATCACAAAAGTTATACCAAGGCTCAAATCAAAGCTCACGAAAAATCCCATCTAAAATAAAAAAAATGTTTCTTACTGTACAGACGTTTTTGGTTTTAGTGACAAGCTACTTACACAGAACCTATTTAAGTTTCATAAAACAATGAAATGTTTTTTTGTGAGCTAATTTTATACACTAGCAAACAGTTAGTACATAAGTAATAATTTCTATATTTGTAATTACTGTTAAAAAAATTGCATTGTACATGCTTTTAGAACATTTGCTTTTAAATTAAAAAATGTAAGAATTTTCGCTACTATGTGTATGTCCAACTTAGTTAGTTTTACGTTTAACTGGTTTTGAAATGTTTAATAACCATATAAAAATGTTGAAGATTTCGATATTTTTACTTTTAATAACAAATCTCAAAAAACAAGTTAGTTCATAACTTAAGTTCTTATTTTTATTGATTATTTTATATGAAACGTTTTACAATGAGTATTAAGTCTTTATATATATATATATATATATATATTTTATCTATTTAACTGAAAGTAAATTAGCTAAAATTTGTATCTTGTTATATTTTAGTTATACAATAACTTAGTTAATATCGTTGTGGATGTACTTTAAAGGTATTTTTAAAGATTTTTTTAAAGTCTGTTTTAGAAGTGAATAAACTTTAAAACTTTTGATGAAAGTAATAAATAACAGTACTATTAAAATTTTCTTTTATTAATGGTAATATTTAACATAAAAAATTTCGTTGAGTTTCTTATTTGTTTTTTTCGGTTTTTTTAAAATAAGTTCAGGGTTTCATCGTTTGTAATTTACTAAAAATTTGTTCACGTTTACAGATAATTAGAATAGGTTTTCTGCATACGAGTTCAACAAATTGAGCTTCGGTTATAAAAAGTAAGTAAATTGTTTAAGTTTTTTACTGTTGGTTTAGTATTTTTTTGTGAATTAAGTTTATATTTAATTAAAATCTTTTTATGAGTATGCTATAAAAACTTAATAAATAGTTATCTACCCTTGTGTTGTTTTTAAATAAAGTTTTATGAAATCTCAAATATCAAATATATTTCAAACTCCAATTGTAAACATCAATTGTTTCTTTAAATACAGAATTTTTGCTTAAACGAAAATTGGTGTACTTGTATACTCGGTACATAGTATACAAAATACATGTAAGTAACTAAAAATAAATATTTACTAATTGTAAAACCATTTAATTTTTTTAGGAAACGTATATCCTTTTGAAAATATATAAAAACTATAAAACAATAACATAATATCTTATTTTATTTATTTTTTTTTCAACTTAAGATAAACTTGCAAACACAATTAATCAAAATGTTTATCAATTTACACTTTAAATATTTATTCTTTTTAAATGCACTTAGTTATAATTAGTTAGTTAAAGTATAATAAAAGCATTAAGGTACTACACGTTTTGATGTTTTACATTAATATTGAAAATTAAATTGAATTTTTATTTGTAGTTAATTAAAATATTGAGTTTTAGACAATTGTATCTTTGTCAAATAATGTTTACTAACAAAGTTTTACTTTATGTATCATTATTTGTTTCTTTGTGATGAAAATTTAGTTTTTTTTTCAGTCATTAATTTTACAGGTTACCAATTCAATTAGTAACTAGAAAAATGGAAACAAAAAGGCAAAACTCACTGATAAATGAAGGTTATTTTTTCATTAATTTGGATAATTTATAATTTTTTTGTCTTTTTCTTTTATAATTAAATTAGTTAGCGACAACTTAGTATTTATTTTAATTTATTATCAGCTCTTTTTTGAAAGTTTAAACTGTATATAGTTTTTATGAAATGTATTCATTTATATGAACTTCAAGACATTTTAATAATAAAGTTTCTAGTACAAACGTATCGACTACAGTTTTTAACTATCGATAGTCCCTAAAAGTTTTGAAATAACTATATACTATCTACTTTTTTAATTATTGAGCTAAAAACCATAAACTTTTTGAAATCATTGAAGAGACTTACAATATTTGTTTTTAAAACTTAAAAAAACATTTGTATAAACACAAGGAACAATAAAAAGGTTTCTTTTGAAAATTTCTATCAAAACTTAAAAAAATCCTGCATTGAAATTATTTGAATATTAGTAATTGAATGACTGTAAAAATTTAAAGATAATTAGTTAAAAATTTACGAAGGAGAGATATTTTCAGTGAACATTTTTTTTGTTTGTTAACCATTAGGTACTTATTGAACTCACATACTTTGATCGCATATGTCTCAAAAGTACTTTGAATACTTTTAAACAGTAAAGTGTATCTGATAGTTAAGATAAAACTTAAGAATTCATGTATTAAAAACAACGGAACACCGCTATTTACTAAATACTTCTTTTTTTTAACTTATACTAAACCTGCTTATAATTTACATAAAATTTTTATGATAAAAAATTATTTATAGTGTAGATAATTTTAAATGCAATAATTTAAACAATCATAAGAAAGTCTTACACTGAAATACTTAAACTGAGATGTTAAATACATTTTATTTATTTATAAAATTCATTGGCTACTTATTTACAAATTAAGCTTTCATAATGTTTGAAGACTAATTTATAATTTAACTTAAACTTTCTGAAATCAATATTTATAGTCTAATTTAACCACCAATTTCCTAGCATTTAAGAACAAGTTTTCGTGATATTTCATAAAAAAAAGATATTTTGGTACTACTATTGTTAGCTTGTTATTAATTTTTAGATGTTTTAAATCGAGCTGATTCATTACTGACAAATTTAAAAGAAATCATTGAAAATTTACAAATTCAAAACGTCTACTTTCAAAGTCAAAAAGAAAAATTACAAATTGATAATAAAAGTCTGACTGTTTCAAATTTATTTCTAACAAATAAAGTGAAACGTTTAGAAGAAATAGTTCAATCACAAAATTGTTGGTGAGTTTAATTCAAGAAACTTTAAGTATAATGACTTAAAGTAGAATAAATTTTAATTATTATTTTGCATAAAATATTAGTACATTTTTACACAACTGACAAAAATGTTGGTTAGTTTGTAATATTAACTCCTACATGGGAAAAATATTTATATATTTTTCAGGAAACTAAATAAGAATAAAAATCATTTAAATTCAAAACTTTCATCTATACCTGACTTTGAAACAATTCAAAACACTAATGAATTTGATAGTTGTGATAACAGTAAGTTGTAAAGTTATTATTTGCAACTACAAACTATCTTTATCATCTATTTTATGGTTTTAAAGTTTTACTGACCGCTTATTTAAATCAAATAATATATTAATAAAATATTGAATTGTTATTAGTGTTCAACAGACTTTAAGCTGTTTGTAAAAAAAAAAATCTAGCGTCATAAATAAAATAAATATAAAAACAAGTATACTGTAATGTATGAGCTGATAATTTTAAACATTATCTACTTGAAAAAACTCAAATACTTTAAGAATATTCAAAACTCGACAATAATGATGAAAAGATGTATGAAGTTGGTAACTCTTCTAAAGATACGAAAGAGAAAAGTAAGTTTATTTTAAAAACTAATAACTAAAATGGCCTGTTTTAGTAAACCAGTTTTAAAGTTTTAAAATTTTTTTGTTCTTAATTAGTTTTTACACTTAAACTTTTAACCAAAAAAAAATTAATTATAAAACAGTGGCTCTTAAATAAGAATAATTTATTCTATGGTATGTTTGTGTTTTTAAATTTAAAATACTTAACAAAATTTGTAAGTCACTTCCAAAAACAAATATTTTTTTCTGTTACTGATACTTAAGATATGTTTTCATGCAATTAGAGAATTGCTTTAAAAAAAATTCTTACATATTATATATATTAAATTAATACATACACGTTTTATATTCAAAATAAAGTTTTATTATTATTATTATATATTTAGTTTTTTTTCTTATAACTAGATGTTTACATGGATCAATGAATTATTGTGTAAACAATTAACACACTAATTTTTTTTTAGAAGTATTAGCTAAATATTAATCAATTATGTTTTGTTGTTTTACAATATTGCTTGCCACGTAGTAATTTACTAAAAGCAAATAAAATTCAAGTAAAAAGAATATTATATCAAAACTTTTTGTTGTTAAAAATTTTTTTCATACACTATGAAGATAGTTTATAATTTTCGCAGGAGAAAAGTTCAATAACCAAGTTTGTCCTAAAAGTAACCTCAATAAACACACGAAGGTTCTTGACAAGTCGTTTAAATGTGATGTTTGCTTGAAATTGTTTCCAAGAAAATCACTCCTTAAAAGACATTACAGAACACATACTGGAGAAAAACCTTTTGCTTGTCAAGTTTGCGATAGAAAATTTTCAGTAAAATGTAGCTTAGTTCGACATCAAGTTACTCATACTGGAGAAAAACCTTTTGCTTGTCAAGTTTGCGATAGAAAGTTTTCAGTAAAATGTAGCTTAGTTCGGCATCAAGTTACTCATACTGGAGAAAAACCATTTGCTTGTCAAGTTTGTGATAAAAAGTTTGCTCAAAAGTCTACACTAGTTCAACATCAAGTTACTCACAGTAATATTAGAAACTTCAAATGCTCTGTTTGTCCAGAAGGAAGGTCTTTCAAAACAAGAAGAGAGCTAAGTCAGCATATGGTATATCATTATGAACCTAAGTTTACATGCAACTATTGTGGTCACAAAAGTTATACCACTAGTCTTTTGAAAAAGCATCAAAAGAAACATGCTAAGCTATAAACTGTTTACATTTTTTATTCGTTTTTAGTGACAAGCTATTGCTATTTATACTCATTCAAGTTTCATAAAAACATTGTTATGCTTTCTGCAAGCTAGTTTTGCAATTTAGCAAAGAGTTATTTACGTTTAGTAATAATTGTTTTACTTAGTTGTAGTATTCAATAAAAAATTATTTGTTATGCTTCTTAGAATAGTTTTTTTTTTTAATAATTTTTATACTTTTAGCTACTAAGTGTATACTTAATTTAAGTTATATCTAACTAGTTTTGTCACTCTTTCATAGATAAATATATAGATGAAGATGATTTAACAATTTATCTTAAAAACATATTTTGAAGAAAATATTTGTTAAGTTCTTGTTTCCAATTTTATTTTTTTGTGAAATTTTGATTAATCTTTAGTAAACTTTTATATTTGTATCTGGTATTTAACTGCTATTAAAGATTAAAAAAAAGTTTTTAATGTTTTGTAACACAAAAACTTAATAATTATTGTTTTGAATGTATTTTAAAAATACTTCTGAAGATAATTTAGATTTTTTTAACAGTACAATATTTTTCAAAATTTTGTATTTGAAACTATTAATAAAGTTAACAATCAACAGTACTATAAAAATTCTTATTTTATGTCTTAATTTATTGTTAGTCATTTCATTGAAATCTCTTAAAGTTTTGTTATATTTTTTTCATTTGTTTCTTGTAAATAAGTTCTGTGTTTCATGGTTTAAATTTCACTATAACAATTGTTCATTTTTACAGATTTTTAGATTATCAATAAAATATATACATCAAAACAGTCAGAGTTTTAAAAACTGATATTTGGTTATAAACAAAAGTAAGCAAAATGTTACAAGTTTTAGGTTTTATACTAGTAGGTTAGTAATAAGCTTTTGGTTGTCTATTTTCTTGAGAAAGTTTATTTTAGATATAAGTATTTTGACAAATACTTTTGTTTTTGTTTCTATCGCTTTGCAATTTGTTTTTTAAGACTAAAATATTAGAAGTATAGTAGTAAATATAAAGGTCTATAATAAGGTAAGTGAATAAACTTGAGGTAGCTATTAAAAGTCTTTACTGTATAACTAGTAAGTCCTTTTAAATCAAAAGTTTATTTGGTATTCTTTTAGTATCTTTAACTTAAAAGAATTAAACATTATAAACCTCAAGTAATTAAATAAACTTTTTTTTCACAGATTTATCGCATTTTAACATCAAAATGGAAGATTTAAACAAATTTTTGGTGTTTAAAGGAGATGAGATAATAATAAGTTTTTATTTATTTTGCTTAATTACACATGGAAATGTATATTTTAAAATAGTCATACCAAAGTTGCTTCATTCAAAATTTAATTTTATGATTTCAATTTTAAAAGTTTAATCTATTTTTTTAGAATTAAGGAAGTTTTTCTAGAAAGTTTATTTTATGGGTCGCTTGAGATTTCCACTACTAGCGAAATTCCCTCAGGTACACAGTAACAAAAACTAATTAAATTTTATTTAAACCAGAGCGAAAAATAAACAGTACACATGTAAAACAAAATAAAATAGAGAACTACTTTTTACGTAATAAATTATTATACAACAAATACTTTATTTTTAAAACTTTATTATGTCAAAAATCGAACAAGACAAAATTGCAAAACTAATTTTGTGGTAATATTTAACTAATAGTTTATACAAGTTGAAGTGAAGCAATTAGTCTAAAGTCAATTTATACAAAACAAAAAAGGATATGTCTTAAAATACTTTTTTTAGTGACAGTAACTAATATATAATAAAAAATACATAATGAAAACAAAATATAACACAAAATTGATGTTAGTTATTGAAATTTTAGTAAAATTTTTAGACATAATTAAATGTTTTTAAACTATAGCGGAGTAAAATATTTTATTTAATTTTAAACATTAATTTTACAGTAAGATAACACATCAAACTAAAATAAACAATTTTGTTAATAAGTTGCTTAACTAGCGATGTACATTAACAAACTTCATTTTTGAGTCCTATAAATAGTTTATTATCAATTAAACGACAAAAATACGCACTAAATATTACTTATCGAGTTGCACACTACATGGATACCTTTTAACGTCTTGTCTAACTCTATAATATACATTAATACTATCTTGCTTATATTAATACTTCTGTAAAAAATATATTTGAATTAAAGGAATCTGATAAGTCATGATTTATTGTAATTAATCCAATAAAACAAATTTTAACCTTTATTTTAGAACTTTAATAAACTTGAAAAATGCAACCTTGTTCGATTACCAATGATATTGTTACTAAAATAGACTATTAATTCAGTAGTTTTGTTCAAAAGTTGGTTTTATTCATAATTACTACTAAGGTTATATTTCTATTTCAAAAATTAAACTCTTAATAGTGAAAACGAAACTACATAACTTTGATTATTCCTTATAACGTAAAATATTTTTAAACCATTGTTTTTCTCTTTTTTTTAAATTTTGATAAAAAAACAAATTGCGGTCATTAACCAGCTTGTCTAACTTTTTAGTGCAAACATTTCAAATACGTCATCTACTTGGTTAGCCAATGACTAACTCGCTGTAAAATAAATTTTGGTAACAACAACAGATCATTTACCATGGAAATGCTAAGACTTAATGGTCTCACCCACTATATATTCAACCAAAGCATATTTTTCGTTTGCAAACGCAACTGCGCAACTTTGCAAGGGCAAAATTAGTTTATATGTAAATGGTATATGATAGCTGTTTATTAAGTTTTGTACATTAGTTAATAAAATAATAAATTAAACTGAAGAGAATTCTTTTTAGCCGCGATTTTTTAATTAACTAGTTATTTTTATAACGTTTCACATCTAGATCAACTGTATTTAAATTATTAACATTGGTAAGATATATAAATAGTTTCCTTTTTAAAAGCTAGTTTTTGGATAATGTTAACAAGCTCTAGTATAGTTAGTAGTAACAATTGTAAAAAATTTCAGTTAATGATTTTTGTAAAAGTAACTTATATACCGGAATACATTTTGTTATAGTAATTAGCTTTTAACAGTTTTAAACTATTTTTTAAATTGACAATGTCGGTAGCAAAATGTCTTCCAGGTTTTAAAAAGCTACACGCTCAAAGGTCTATTTTTGGTTTAAATTTAAGTTTATGGTAAAAAGTTGTGTTAAATAGTATTATTAAACTGAAAAGATATGTTAAATCTTCTTTAAATGTTTTTGTTTAATTATTTTTATTATTTTATGATGAAATTTTTTTTTTTATCTATACAATAGATTTGTGTGTCAAATTTAAATTTTAGTACTTCACATGTAAAAGTTTTAAACTGCAGTTTTTCATTTTTTTATTGATTATTGTTCAAAATGCCAGGTTTTTTTTTAATTTTTCAAATTATAGTTTTTTTTTTAGTCTAATTATCTAATAATTTTAAGTACAAAACTATTATATTTTAGGATTAAAAATATATTAAGTAAAATTTTTTAATTATATGCGTTTGTAAAACACATAGTAACACGATCAAAAATGCTCAAATTGTGAAGTTTAAAAAGGTATAAGATATATAAATCCAAAACTCGCCATTCAGGAAAGCGAGACGTAACGTGGTGGGTTAATGTGTCAGACCAAAATTTTTATGATCTAGGGTACCTGGGTTCAAAGCCAGCCAGTTGTACATATTTTAATGTGCTCATTTACCATTTCTATAGAACAAAATATTTATAATCTATAATCAAAGATGTATTTTATCTTAAAGTATATTACTTACTTCAATAATTTTCACACAATTTTGTTGTTAAAAACAAACATTAAAAAATTATTTTTTTTTTATTTCATAATTAATACTATAGTACAGATAAATAAATATTTATTAAATTAAAACTTTATTTTTTTGCACAAAAGTATTTAAATATAACAAAAGTACGAACATGTTTTCATCAAAATGTATAGAAAACAAACAAAATAAGAAACAGTAAAAATATAATAAAAAACTGGTAAAATATTATAAATTTTTTAGTTTGTTTGAAAAAAAATTTTAGCAAAAATATACTCTATCAACTTTTACACTTTAAAAATAGTTACTTTTACAAATAGTTTACTACCATCTGGCTTTATAATAAATTAAAAAACTAAGTTTTTAAAAGCATTTTATTAACTATAAATTAGTTGGAAATTGGTTTGTTTTACTTAATTATTAAAATCAATCAAAGTTGAGCATTTAAAAATCAATGAATTTTAAAATAAAAATTCAAGTAGCTATAGTGTAGTAAATATAAAGAGAAAAATAAACATCAGCAATAATTTTTTGTAGATATAAAGTTGACTTAAAATGTAAAGAAACTTTTAAAGCAATTGATAAAAAACTGCTTTAAACGGTAACTTTTTCTTTAAGACACTTAATAAATTCATCAAAAATAACATCAAAAATTGAAAAAATAACTAAAAAAAGGCAAACCTGTTTACATTTTTAAATTGTAATTAAAAAGTAATAAATAAAAAAGGCAGACATGTTTACATAATTAATAAAAAAACTGTATTATTAATCATTGATAAAAACTGTTTCTGAACTAACATACAAAAGCTAATTTGAATCTAACTAATACACTAGTTAAAATCAATGCAAGCCTGGTCACATTTTAATAAAACAAACTATATGAATTAACAAAATTGAAAACATGGATCAAACTTAATTTGTCTAAGTAGTACACTTAACATAACTTAAAATCTTTTTTTTTTGGTTTGTAAATAAAAAGTAAAATTATACAAATAAAACATAATCAAAAAACAACTATCACTGAAATTTAATAACGATTAAACTATAATTAACACAATTTTATCTTACTAACAGTTCTAATTAAAAAGAAAACCTAAGACAAGCTCTGCCACCATCTCTTTTCTAATAGCTGGAAGATCAGATGGGCAGATTGAAAAATTTATACTATTCTTGATTTAGAATTTTTTTACAAAATTTTGTTGCATAAAATAAACACTAAAAAATAATTTATTTCATAATTAATATTGTAATATAAATAGACATCTAATGATCAAAATGAAGTTTTATTTTTTTGCACTAAAAATAACTTAAGTATCATGTGTATTCATCAAAAACATATAATTAGAATCAGAAACAGTAAAAATATAACAAAAAAATTTTAGAAAGTGAAAAAACTTTGAGTTTGTAAAAAATTTAATTTTTCTAATATATATTATAATTACACTCATTGTTCTAAATTATATTAAATTCAGAAACAGTAAAATTATGATCACCAACTTAGATAAAAATTGTTTATATATGATTTTTCAGACTGCTACAAAAATTAATATAGCAACTTTTAATTGTTAAAACAAAGATTAAAAAATGGTTAAATTCGAGTTGGAAACATACCAACAATTGTATGCAAACCTATCTTGTCAATTCCTCTGACTGCTACAGAAATCTATTTCTTTCAAATCTTACATACATTGTTTGACTTACCTACCCATGATTCAAAGGCATAGAATTGGGGGTGCACGACTATTCAAATTCCATCTAAAAATAAAATAGGCTCTTATATGCTTATAAGAAAGCTTCAAGTATAAACTACAAGCCAGTTTTTATATAATTGAAAATTTATTTAAGTTTTGAGATATTGTAATTTTTGTAGAAAGTTTCCAATACAAACGTATGTACCTCAAACTTTCTGGAAACGTTCCTTTTATAGTTTAAAAGTTTTCGAATTTTGCTATTTTAAAATATTTGAAATAAACAAAAAATCTAATAACTGCAGAAATGTTTATATAACAATCAATCATATAGAATTATTTTAAAATATAATATAAATAGAAACTAACATAAATGTGAAGTATGATGTCCTTTTTCAAAGATTGAGCACTGTCATCCTATTTCTCCCTCTTGTATGAAGCCATTATTTACTTTAATAAATAGTATACAAATTTATTTAATTTGTATATAAAACATTATAAATCTGTAAATAAACAAAAGTTAAATAATATTCTGTAATTAATGATCTTAATAATGTTACAATTTGTGAATAATAACTTTTAAAATTTTAAACATATGTCTGCTAATTTTAATTTTTATACATAAAACAAGTCTTTTTCAACAACACATATATATTTCAACAATTTTCTTCAGTGTGATTACAATTGTAACAAGGTAAAACAAATTTTAAACTTATATAGCCTTTTTAATTATATGAGAAATTATCAATCAATTAGCAAAAAAACCCTAAACTATAACAAAAAATTAAAAATTAAAAACAACAAGGAAAACGTAATTAACTGTAACAATTTAAAACAAAACAAAATTAGTCTAATTTAAACAAGGATAATGAGTAATGCAACCTTAAACGCAACAAAAGGATCATCAATTTCAGACACTTAGTAAAAAATCCTAAATGTGGTAATAATTACAGTGAGACAAAGTTCAAAGTTTTAAGAAGTTGCACGAACATTTTTGATTTAATTAAAATAGAAGCTATTTATATTCACTTAAACAAGCCAGAATTATGTAAACAAAGAGAATTTGATTATTCATTATCCTTGTTTAAATTAGACTAATTTTGTTTTGTTTTAAATTGTTACAGTTAATTACGTTTTCCTTGTTGTTTTTAATTTTTTGTTATAGTTTAGGGTTTTTTTGCTAATTGATTGATAATTTCTCATATAATAAAAAGGCTATATAAGTTTAAAATTTGTTTTACCTTGTTACAATTGTAATCATACTGAAGAAAATTGTTGAAATATATATGTGTTGTTGAAAAAGACTTGTTTTATGTATAATAACTTTTAGTTATTATTTATATGTAGTTTTAATTTATACAATTTTTTTTGTTTAATAGAAAAAGATCAGTCTCACTCAATCTTCTACAACAATAAACGCTCATTTACACTATTACAAAAACAATTAATTGGTTTGAGACTAATAAAGTTTATAATTTTATATTCTTTAGTAAAAAAACCTGCATATAGAAGTTAGACCCACACTTGGGCTTAAACAATCTACTAAATAGTGTTATTGTATTTGGATATATACCAATTAAAACTTTTTTCTTAACAAGTTTTGCCACATACTTTTTATCATTTAGATCAAAATATTTTTCAAATAAATGTTTTTTATTGTCTTTTTTAAATTGTGACCAGTTACAAAAATAATGAGTATGATCATAATTATTATATGTTATAATTTTTTTATTAGATATGTCATTGCTTATAATGTCAGTAATACAAAGAAAATTTGAACAATTAAAAATTAATTCCATAGCTTTTTTAGGTTTTAGTTTGTTGGTTTATAAGCTATTTTTAAAAACTTGGTCACCTAAAGTCAACAATGTTAAAGGATTTGAAGAAGGTGAAGAATAAGAAGGTGAAGAAGAATAAAATGGAGAAGTAGAAGAAAGGGAAGAGTTTAAAAGGATTGAACCAGAAGGATTAGAAATTTGTTTAACATAAAGGGGTTTTTGTGTTTTTTTAGGTAAAATAGTTGGTGAAGTCAACAAAGCAATTTTTTTAGAAGGTGGAGAAAGGGAAGAGTTTAAAAGGATTGAACCTGAAGGATTAGAAAATTGTTCAACACAAAGGGGTTTTTGTGTTTTTTTAGGTAAAATAGTTGGTGAAGTAAACAAAGTCATTTTTTAGAAGGTGGAGAAAGGTAAGAAGGTTCAGAAAATGTTTAATACCAAGGGTTTTGGTGGGAAAATTAAATTTTTAGATGTAGAAGTTGGTTGTACAGGAACAAATAACGGATTAGAAAAATTTAATAAATTAATAGGTTGTTTTACTATTTTAAAGAAGTTTGAGAAAGTCTTATCGTTTTTATTTGAAGAATTTTCACTAGCTTTACAAAATTCCAGAAATTTATTAACTTCTAATAAGTTAGTGTTAGTTTTTTCTAACAAATATACCTGGTCTGAAGGGCTTATACAACTTCTATTTTCTCTGTTGCTTGTAGAATACAAGAGCTAAAATTATTTTATGTTTTAAAAGCGTTTCAAACATGACACTGATAATTCATTCTAACTTACAAATTAGTATACAAAAAATACACTTACCATTTTTTGTAAATTACAACTTATTCTATTTAAATGCTACAAAAGAATAATAATAAGAAGCACCTCAACGAATTTAAATATTACTAAACCAAATAAAAAATGATGATATATATTTAACTTTAATACAAAACTTAACATATAAATTATTTTAAATTTTATTAGGACATTACTAGCTAATTTATAACTATCACTATATATTCCTAGGAAAATGAATTAATTTCTTTTTCTATCATAATATACATTTTTCATTAAATTCTCCTTTTATTATTTATTCTATTTCTTATTTCAATGAATGGTTTTACATTTCTCAGCTTAGCATCAGTTGTTGTTAAGCTACTGTTACTTCTGTTAATACAGCCTCTGATTGGCTTAAAAAAAGCTTGCTCTTATTGGCTAATCTAGTAGTGGAATTCTCAAGCGACCCTTTATTTTATTGCCTTTTAATTTAAAAGTAATATAAAATTTTTTTACAGTTTATAAAACTAAAAAATTGCATTTTTTTCTATTGTTTATTTTGTTCTTGTATAAGTATAAGGTAGTTGTTTTTTTTAACTTTAATGACAGAGAGTTTAATTTTTTTATTTTCTGTTTAATTTTTGACTTTTTTTTTTAATTAACAAAATTTAAGGACTTTTTTACCTTAAATGTAGTTTTAATACTATTTGCTAAAAAAAAATTGCATGTCATGTATGTTTTATTTAAAAATAGTAAGTTTCTGTTAGTACTTTTTTTGTTTCTTTTGTTTAATCTTAATAGCTGACAATTGATTTTGTGTTGGTTATTGAAATTGTATAAAAATATTTTTTTGTTAAAATAATTTTTTCAAGTCTTAAGCTAAAGATATTTTATTTACTTTCTCTATAAATACTTTTTAAAAGAGATTTTGTTTTTGAGATGTTTTCAAAGTTTTTTAGCTATATAAAAATTTAGTATTGCAAACTAGGCCCTTCTTAAAACAATTGTTAATATATTCTTGGCCGTCAACGGAAACATGAAAAGATAAAAAATAATGTTTTTTTTTCTTTTTCCATATTGTTTTTGAATATTTTTTAACTTTTTGTTAACTTAACAATGTTTAATTTGCGTAATAAATATATTCTTTGTTTTTATTTTATTTACAAAAAATAAATTTATAAACAACTTAAGTTTGTTTCAGTTTTGTAATTTATATACTTAGAAAATAAAGTTTTTGATAAAATATAAGCAGCGACTAAAAAACTTTAAAAAAAAGTATATTTGAAAAAAAGGATATACTTTTTGAAAAAAAGTTTTTTTCGTTCATATTTGTCTTGATTTGAAATCTAATACCATTGATAGTGTAGCAATCTTTTTTTACTCATTTATAACTTGCTATATAAATATAATGTTTGGTCTTAGTTCTTAATTAAATGTTTTTATTAACAAAAATTAAAAACCTAGTTCACCTAAATATTTTATATGACTTTATGTATATATATATAGAAAGTATATCATTAGATAAATGTGTACGAAATATTCAAGCAAAAATAAATTTTAAAACTGTTTTTTCTACGGCTGGACTGTTATAAGCCTAAATATAGATAATAATTTTTTTTATTACTGGCAAGTTTATAAAAAAAGTTAAAAAGTCCTTTTCAGCCAATTCTATTAACTTAAGCTCAAGATAATTAAAAGAAAAATTTAACAATTTCAAGTACATACTTAAAAAAAGTTTCAATGTACAAATATAGCAAATTTAAATATTAACCAGTCGATACTGGTTTTGAAAATTTTGTAACTACAAATCAAAAGGTTTTTATCTACCTGTTCTTATTCTAACTTGTTTCTTAACCAACTTCATTATAGATAACTTATGATTTTTTCCCTATTACTCATATATTACAATAGTTAATTATGACGTCATAATATATGAGGCACAAAAAACTGTGTAATGATATTCAAGTGATGGCAATTTTCTACATTTTTGATACTTATATTTTGTTCTTATTGAATATATTTTTTGTTTGAGTAAAAAAGTGTTAAGTGTGGTCACTGAACAATGCTTAAAATTTATGGAATGTTATTAACTTGGTTAATAAATTTTAGAAAGTATGTAGAAAAATATATGTTACTTTTGGAAAATTACATATTTGTATTACAACTTGGCTAATTTATGAAATAAGTTTAGACGGAAAATTATTGTAACTTAAATAAAAATAAGAACAATTGCGTAATAATATTTATGGCAGCACTCCTTCGAGATAATATATTTAAAGCTTTTTAATTTAGTTTCTCTTTCTAGTTTACGAGGTATATATTTCAAACAAAATTCATGTAAAAAGCTCATACATGTTACAATTTCAAAAAAAAACTACAACAACCAACTTATTATGGATGATTATTTTTGACCCTTTTATTTACTAAATTTTAACACCAGTACAAACTATATCTTTTTGTTTTATTTAATTAGATATACATTCAATAACATTTTTCACTAGTAAACAATTAAACTTCAACACTTTGTTGTTAATATTTAAAAATATATGGAGTTTATGTTTTTAAATAAAGTTTTTATCTATATTTATTACCTGAGTTACTTTTTCCTATGAACTTTTTTAAACTTAAACGAATAGAGCTGCGTCATGATTTCGTAAAGTGGGCCATATGGCTCCCTAGGGGACTATTTCGGAAATTTAGGGGCCGTGACAAAAAGAGCGGCAGTTTGTAAGCTTACACTAGACACTTTAGAAAATGATGATGTATACCTTAAAGAGGTCCCATTTACAACTAGTTTTTAGAAAATCGTAATAGGGGGCTATAGCTTATTTTGATTTCCTCAAAGGAGGCCTTATGAAAAAATTTTGGTCTAATATATATCAATTTATGTCAAGTTCGATCAATTTTAACTCTACTTCAGGTGGTAGTTCCATTTTTTTTGAAATTTTTGTTAAAAACAGTAAATAAATTGTACTCATTATTATGTTGGCTTAAGAAAACTGTTTTTAAAGTATGAATGTAAACAAATAACATTTATTTATCAACCTGTTATTAGTTTACTAGTAAGATTAAGTTTAACCTTTTATCTAAAACGTATTTAACAAAACAAAAAATACATTGACCTGTTTAACAAACAGCACATATCGGTTTTCAACAACACTATACAACTAATTTAACGAAATCAATAAAACAAAAGAAGTAAAAAACTGCAGACTTATTAAATCTAGCTCTAAGAAGCACTATCCCATCTCATTTTGTTTATAAATATAAACTTAAACGAGTATGGACAAAAGAGTAATTATAATAAATTATATGGAATAAACATTTACAATCGTTAATAAGAATAATATTCTCTGTAAAATTTTCTAAATATTATATTTAATATCACTTTTTCAGCGGAATATTTGTGAAAGTAAGAAATAAGTTTCATGAGCTAGTTGTACTTTGTACTGACTGTTAGTTGTAACTACATTTCTCTAGAATTGCTTAAGTAAAGTGTTCTGTAAATAATTACAAAAATATTTAAAAACTTTTAGTCAATAATTTAGTATTCTAGATTTAGTAGTCATTTTAATTAATACATTCTTTTTTTAAAATTACGGTATTTATTAATACCGTAATAGTATGCAGACTTACTTAAAAAGTTTTTCATTAGCCAATTGTTAACAAACTAATTTCGTTTTAAAAAGCTGATTTATAACAATAAAATTATCCTAAAAATAAATATTTATTTTCCAAATAAATAGTTTTTACTTCAAAATAAATCAAGGGAAAATTTAAATATGTTTATTGATAAAGCTCATTTTTTGCGAAATTTGTTTTTTAAGCTAAAAATACGTCGCCAATATGTTTGTTTAACGAATTTAAGCTAAAAATATAATTTCAAAACTTTTAGTTTCCTATAAAATTGGGTAAATAATAAAAAAATAGTAAAAACATAGCTTATGTTAAAATACTAGAGATTTAAACGTTTTTAAAGAAAATGAACAAAAATTCACAGTTCAGATGAATTAAAAATCTAATTAAAAAACCTAAACATAAAACAAAAATATTAAATAAC
This sequence comes from Thalia democratica, assembly GCF_965202585.1. Lineage (NCBI taxonomy): Eukaryota > Metazoa > Chordata > Thaliacea > Salpida > Salpidae > Thalia > Thalia democratica. The sequence goes on from NC_139171.1 coordinate 21,717,835, forward strand.
TAAAAAAAAAAGAAGATATGGTTTAAAAAAGTGCATTTTAACTTAAGCAAGGTTATGTTGCAACTCAATGTATTGTGTCTCAATCTGTTTCTTAAGAACTAGTCTTAGACTTGAGAAAGTTTTGTGAATTAAAGGATTCAAATATGTGATCACCAGTATCCATAAAATTAGAATCCGGCTGGATCTAAAACTTTTATTTTAAATTAGAATCTGACCGGATCCGGATCTCGACTTAAAATTAGTACCCAGTCAGATCCGGATACTGGATCTTGTAAATCACTAGTTCGAAATGCACCGGATGCGCAAAAGACTTATTTTTTCCGGATCCGGCCTGTGAATTAAAAAAAGTTACCACCCCTAATATAGATAGAGTATAGACTTACAAATACAAACAAAGTCATATAAAATATTTAGATAAACTAAGTGATTAATTTCACTTAATTAGGAACTTTTACTCCAAATATGTTGTTTATATAGAAATTTTTTAATAAGTAAAAAAATACTGCTAAACTATCATTGATATTAAGTTTTAAATTAAGACAAATAAAGATGCAATAAAACTTCATACTTCAATTTATTACCTAAAGTAGTTTAACTTTTACTTCGAAAATAAATTAAAAGAAGTCATTAGGTATAATTAAAATACTTTTAATATTTTTTTATAATAGTTTTGTAGCTGCTAATTTTTTTTTCAACAAAAACTAAACTTTATTTTCTAAATTGATATACTATAAAACTATGACAAACTTTTTTTTTTTATAAATTTATTTACTATTAAAAAAACTGGCAACGTTAAAGAAATATTTATCCACATCAAACTAAAAAAAATTGTTTTATAAAAGTAAAAATAAAAACATTGTTTAACTTATTAAAATATGAGCCTAAAAACTTTATAATGAAATTGGTTCTAAATTAGGGAATATATATATATATATATACATAACAAAAAACACTTATCGTAGACACATGTAGTTTGTTATTCTACTAATAAAAAAACTTAGACCTATATTCATTTGTATACTGAATATGTCACCTAACTAGTGCCCGAATAAAAAAATCATATTAAAATAGAAATAGTAGCTGAAAGTGAAACTTATAAAAATAATATTTGGTCTTCCTTAAATAATACAATCAAATTTATAAAAGCAACTAGAATTAAGTGAAACTTTTAGTTGCGAACGAAAGTATATGCTTGCTGTGTCCAAAATTAGCCATTCAAAAAATTAAAAACATTTCAATGAAACTTAATAAGTTAAGCATAACTAGGAATGAGTTTTCACTAGAATCAAAAACGTCTATGTAGAGAAACTTATTTAGTGTTTAGCGTGAGTCTTTTCGTGAACATTCAAATGAGCCTTGGTATAACTTTTATGACTACAATAACTGCATGCAAATTTAGGTTCATAGTGAAAAGCCATGTGGTTACTTAACTGACATTTTGTTTTAAAAAATCTCCCTTCTGGACAAATAGAACATTTGAAACTTCTAACATCACTGTGAGTAGCTTGGTGTCGAACTAAGTTACTTTTTTGAGAAAATTTTTTATCACAAGTTTGACAAGCAAAAGGTTTTTTTCGTGTATGAGTAGCTTGATGTTGAACTAATGTAAATTTACGTGAAAATTTTTTATCACAAAATTCGCAAGCAAAAGGTTTTTCTCCAGTATGAGTTCTGTAATGAACTTGAAGTTTCGACTTTCTTGGAAAGACTTTCAAGCAAACATCACATTTAAACGATTTTTCAAGAACAATCATGTATTTATTGAAGTTATGTGGACAATTTTTAAGACAAACTTTGCTGCTGAATTTATCTCCTGTAAAGTTATAATCTGTTATAACAGTGTGAAAGAAACTAACTACATAAAATGTTTCAACAAGAGAAATCTGATATAATACAACCTGTTTTTTTTTACTTAAACGTTATTTGAACTTAGTTAATTAGTATGTGGTTAAGAATATTGTATAACACTAAAACAAAATAGAATAATATCTAGCTAATGTTTCTAAAAACGTTAGTATGTTAGCTGTTTATACAGTTAAACAATAATATTTGCTAAACATCTAGTTATAAGAAAAACAACTAAGTGACAAATGTTAAACTACACTTTTTTAGTTATGTAAGTGTTAGAAGCAGTGATAAAATATACAAACCAACTGTATTTTGCATATGAACTGTCTATATACTAATTTAGTGTACATATATACACATTTTTTTTTTTAAGTAGCTATCTAAACGTGTAAAATCAAAAATCAAGTATAAGTAACAAAAACTACAACTTACTTGTTAATGGAAGTTGATTATTAAAGTATATAAAGTACATAAGGTACTTAAAAACACAAACAATAATAATATAAACACCATAAAATAAATAAATGTTTTTGAGAACAACTTTTTGATATTTATTTTTAATATCTTTGTCTCAAAAAGTATAAGTGTGTTAACTAAATAATAACAAAAACATGTAAAAAACTTTTAAACTGTTTCATTTATATATGCAGTTAAATAATATATAAAAAAAATAATAGTAATATTTAAAAATAAACTTACTTATTTCTTTTGTATTTTTAGAAGAAGTACCAACTTTCTTATTAGCTTCATACATCTTTTCATCATTATTGTCGAGTTTTGAATATTCTTAAAATAATTTTGTATTTTGTCAAGTACATGTTATTTAAAATTCTACATTGTTTTAACAAAATTAGTAATTCATAGATAATAGTATATTTTATATTTACTTAAGTTAAGGCCATAGGGGTGGGTTTCAAAAAAAAATATTTTTACAAAATTTACCCCCAACCCTATGCCCTTTATAATAACTATTAATTTACTCAATAAATGTTAGTAAAACAATATATTAAGGCCGTAGGGGGGTTATTTATGTTTTTTACAAGTTGATCTTATTTTATAGAGTTTTTTCTAAGCTTGAAGATGCTTTTTGTCGTTTTAAAAATTCAAATTACTTTTGAGATATGACTAGCCAAAGTCGGGCCGCATAATAGGTTCCCTATAGGAAGGGAAAACTAAAACAGGGAAAAAGTACACTAGTGTGCACCAGTGTTCACCTTGACTACTAGAGTTGGTTTTAACTACCAGTTAATTTTCACCGCTTTTTTAAATTCGAAGTAATGTTTGAGATTTAAGCTAACAAAGTTAGAGGATTCAACATGTTCTCTATGGTAGGAGCAAACAAAAATATTGAACTTTACTACATTACTAAAAACCTATCTCCTCCTTTACATTTATAGCAATTATTAAAAAATAATTAGAGCAAACTTTATATTTTTAACAATTTGTAGGAAAAAATTTTATTATTTTGTAAAAACAAAATCTTTTGAAAATAAACCAAAGTACTCGATTTTTTAAATCATCTTTTACCAAGTTTTTTGTAACATCAAAAAGAATATTTACTAAAAATCTGAAGTAAATTGCTTTAAAAATGAAGGAGAAGATAATTTTTTGTGAACTTTTCAAAATTGGCCTTAAAAATTTGATTCCATATGATTGTATCGGACTTTTTATAAAACTGGTTATATCCCAAAAGCTAGTTGAAATGTTATTGTTTATAAAAAATATCTTGTTGTATATTCTCTAAGCTTCCGGAAAAGAGTAACAGTTAGTTTTCTAAAAATAAAATGTTAGATCCCCTATGCCCTTAATGTAAATAGTAAGCAATCAGTACAACTTTAAAATTATAAAATACGTGATAAAGATAGTTTTTATGAATACAAGTAGTAGCTTTACAACTTACTGTTACCAGAATTGTATGAATCATTGCTTTTTTGAACAATTTCAACATCAGTTGCTGATGAAAGTTTAACTAGTTTTGAGTTAAATTGATTTTTGTTCTTATTCAGTTTCCTAAAAAACAAAAATACATTACTATGAATAAAACATATTTAATTATGAATTTAACATATATCAATGTTAAAGTTTAATAAAACTAACTATTTCATAGTTTGATTAATTTGTTTAGAGACCTTTGTGTACATATGTGTATTTAGTTAGTACAACTCACTAACGCTAAATTAAAATTCAGATATATTTATTTTTTAAAAAAACTTAAAATAAACTGACCAACAATTTTGTGATTGATTTTTTTCTTCTAAACGTTTCACTTTATTTGTTAGATTAATATTTGAAACAGTCAGATTTTTATTTTCAATTTGTAATTTTTCTACTTGACTTTGAAAATAAACATTTTGAGTTTGTAAATTTTCAATGATTTCTTTTAAATGTGTCAATAGTAAATCAGCTTGATTTGAAACATCTGGAAATAGTTATACAAAGACTTTTTTATTTCATATTTTTTATACTATGTCAGTAAAACAATGTTAGGAAAAACAGTTCTAAATAAATAAAAATATCATTTAGTTTATAGAACAAATTACAATTAAAACTTAAAGTTTAATTTTGAACATAATAAAAACTTTATATTTATATAAGTAATTTATGTTAGTCTTATAATAAATTCAAGTATATATTATTTCATTTTTAAATTGATTATGTTTAAGTTTGTCACTAAATATAGAAATTACTAAATTACTATTTAAATGATGAACATTTTTAAATCAAAATTATTTAAAACTAGCATAAGCACTTATTTTAACTATTGAAAACGTATTTAATCATTAAAGCATAAAAACTCCTCAAATATACGAATTTTACACAAAAACTTACTCTCAATAATCATAGAATTCTGTCTTTTAGTTTCCATTATTTAACTATACATTAATATATGTAACCTGTTAAAATAGTATTTAAACCTAAAAATAGTTGTTCTTTGTAATAAAAGAAATAAAGAAACATAAAATGCATCATTGTTAATAAACTTTTTACTGAAAACAACACTTTTTTATAACTAGTCATTCTATAACAATTCAAAAAAAACTATACATATAAACTTTTCAAACAAAATTTTAAAATTGTTAAATTTAAAAGCTTTTAACAAAATCTTAAAGAAATAAAATATCAGGCATTTCAAGTTTAAATTAATAAATAACTATTGAATAATAAATTGTTAAGTAAAAACGATATTATATTTTTAAAATGAAACAATAAAAATATTATTTTATTTAAAAATGAAAAAAAGTAAAATTTAATGTCTTTCAAGCAATAATGTTTTTACTATGTAATATAATTTTTCTTTAAAAAATGTTTTAAAATGTCCTAAGTTATAAAATGCAAGCCAAATTTAATTGTAGAAATAAAATAATGTTTTTCAATTTAGTATTGAGCTAGTGTGGTAATAATTATTAAATACACATTATACACTTATATATTTTAAGTACTGTAAAACTAGTTTATTTAAAAAAAAAGATGAACAAACTTTTAATGTTTACATATGCAGTTTTTAATTCATATTTTTGGTTGTAGAAAATTTATTTATGTCACTTTTCTATAAATTTTAATTTCTTAAAAATATTTAATCTGTGTTTAAATAGAAATATTTTTTAATCTATGTAACATGAAGTAAAATTCCACTTTAAACAACAAAAACACAAAAACAATATTTAAATAACAACTTTAAATGTTTTTTTTTTCTGTTTATGAGTAAACGAATACGAAATATAACTGTTTTAAACGTTAAACTGACACAAAAAAAAAAAAAATAGCTATAAATAATAAGAAAATATAAATTGAAGTTGATCAAATTTCTATTATGAGCCAGTGATTAAAAAAAAATAAAATATTTGAAATGAAATAAAACATGTAATATTAAACAAATTGAAAACATACTTTTTAGTACTATAACTTAAAATAAAAAAGTCTTTTAGCTTGCTAGTTACTTAAAATCAAACTACTAAATGAGTAAAAGCATTCATACGAACCAGTTAAGGTGTTCAAATATTTATACTGTTGAAAAAAGTAGTTACATACTAAAACATTTATTAAAAACAATATTAGTCTTCTAAAACAAATACTACAAAAAAAACATAAGAAAGCCATCGGTCGGCTACCTTTTATAAGTAAGTGACCACTTGCAAGTTTTCGTAAATTATTAAACAAATAAAATGAAATGCTGTTTTAAACAACAAATGTTATAAGTTAAGCAAATAAAGCACTTGAAATTGCTTTTTATCAAAAAAAGTCTTAATTGTAAGTTTTACACACAACAACCTTTTTTAATTGATTTAAAAATATATAACAATGTATTTGACCTATGGTGCCATTCTAAACCATAGTTTTAAATTTTACAATAATCATGCTTTTTATGTATTTTCATAAGTAGTTTAGTTTAAATTTTTGAAATATAAATTAAGCCAGGTACATTAGCATAGTTTATTATCAAGAATTTATAATAAATCAACTTAAAATAACTCTTTGAAAGATTAAAACATAAGATCCTGAGTTTATCACATAAACTTAAATTATGCTTTGACATGAGTTTACACATGAGAATTCAAATCACCTGTTGTATAACATTTATGGTCACATTAAATACAAGAAAATTGTGGTTCCTTATGATACACCGTGTGATTGTTCAAACCAATTTTTGTTTTGGAAAACTTACCACAAATAGCACACTGGAAAGATTTAAATTCATTGTGTGTAACTGTATGATCATCTAGTGAACATTTCACAGCAAATTTTCTACCACATATTTGACAAGCAAAATGTTTTTCTCCTGTATGAGTTCCTATAGTGGTCTTTAAGAGATGACTGGTCTGGAAAAACTTTCAAACAAACATCACACTTAACTCTTTTTGACTCATCATGGATTTTCATACGCTTTTTGAGAGATTTTTTAGGGTAGTACTTTCTATGGTTTTAGCCCTTCAATAGGTTCATTATGGGAACCGCAAACTAAAAGTGCAAAAATAGACTACTTCACTAAAAATCTATCTCATCCTTCAGTTTTTGAGCAATTATTTTATTAAAGTTTTCTGAATAATTTTAAATAAATCTTAGACAATTTTTAGGAAACAAATTAATTTTTTATTTAAAAATAAAATTAAAAAAAATAATAATAAAATATTTTATTTTAAATTATGACCATAATTTTTTTATTTTTTTTAATTTGTTTTTAATATTTAAAACGGATATAGATTTTTTGTAAATTATTTAAAATTCTGAGAAACTTTATATAAAATAGAATTTAAAGATCTATATTAATACCAACTATAACTGGAACATTTGTTGATAAGTCTTAGTAATTTCAATTCTTGCTGCAGGCCCAGCTATTCTTTCGTCTTAAAGAAATTCAGTAAAGACTGTTAAAAAAAGTAAAAGAAAACACCTTTTTTTTTTCATCATGCTTTACTACACAGAAAATTAATTTAATATATCTTCTAGGTTTAGATAAAGTTTAAATAAAGTAGTCTTTTTTTTTAAGTGCTTTTTCAAAAATACCTATGAATTTACAAACTTTGGTTGTTCATATCTTTAAAAATATAAATTTATTGAAATATCTGTTAAAAAAAAACTTATTGCTTCCATAGATATCTACAAAATAAATCTAAATTACAAAATAAGTAAAAGATATCCCCTAAACTTATAAAAAGCTGTTAAAAAGCAAAGTTTCTAAAATATTTGGCACTCACTGGCTAATATTTAGAAAACTGATTTTTTGTTTTGTCTTTTTATATGATTTATCACGCAAAAAAAGTTTAACTAAGCTAAACTTCAAGGTTAAGTAACAGATGCACCTAACTTTGATAAAATATTTTTTAAATTGTGGAGGATCTAAAAAATTTTTTTTTAAATAAGTTTAAAGTTGAAGGCAAAACTGTATAAAGGAAGATCTTTACTAAATTACTTACAAGAACAATTAATTAGAACACTATAAAAATAGCTTTATTGCTTAAAATTGTTTGTATATAGTCCAAAGAGCAAGGGTAGTCAACATATGGCTTGATAACTGAAATCTTCTAGCCATTAGCTTTGAAACAAGCAAATAAAATAAAATCAAGTAGAATTTTGAGATACTTCTACCAAATATTTAAAAACTTACTCTTATATTGGTTTTCGGTGTACGATTAACTTATGAAATTATTAATAGTTTAACTTTTTATTTTCTTGTTTTTTTTTTACTTTAACTTTTCTTTTTTATTTTTTACTCTCTTGCAAAAATTAACTTGTATAGATATTAGATAGAACTTAATCTCCACATTAATATCATTTTTTTTATCATTTATATTTTCGGTATATTGTTAACTTATCAAATTGTTTATAGTTCAATTTTTTCAATGAAGTCATTAGGAAAGACTTTTTAGATAGATGTGGCCAACAGACTAAAAAGTTTCCATAATCAAGTTTATTGTGTTCATAATTATTTTACAACTTATAATACATTAATAATGAAAAAATAGAACTACTCTTTCAAGTAACAATTATGTACCCTCTGACTCTTATGTAACATATGTGTTTAAAAATTTCATAATGAAATTGTTTTTTATTAACTTTAACTGATTAAATGACAACAGCAATATCATTAAATAATCAATAATAAATATGGCCTATGCCTTACCTTTACTTGTTAGAAATTATTGCCCTGTAGTCTCCATTATAATTTTAATCACTTTAAAATATCTGAAACGTTAAATAAAAAATTATCATCAATTAGTAATTTGTAATTAAAACAATATATTTGAAAAACAAAAAAACAAAAAATTTAAAAACGTTTGTAACTATCATAAAGTGTAACTGAAAAATAACAGATATAATTCGAACATTAAACGAAGGTATTATAAAGTTTTCAAACACTGTGAAGATTTAAAAACTAGTAATGAATACTGTAGTATTTCTTGAAACTTTATTCATTAATATTGAAAAAAACGTCATTATCAATAACAAGTAATCTAGATTTTTTTTGAAAAATAAAATCAAAAAGCTTAAATTTTAGGTTATTTGAAATGTTAGACTTTTTCACACTAAATTACAAACAAAAAAAAGGATACAATGACTTTCTGAAAGCACATAAAAATTGTTTCCTATTAACTTTTTAATAAGTATAACAAATACAGGTAGGTGGCAAGAATCCACAATGAGACACTTTTGCTCAAAAAAAACTTTTGCAAAAAAAGTAATTTTTGCATGAAGACATTTATACAACTTTATTTTTATCTTTTAAATATTTTATTTTTTTACTATCACTTTAACCCCTAACCCTTAACGTTAGATGCTAACTTGTTTTTTTCTTATAATTTTAATTATATTTTTTTTACTAGCACTGTTACCCCTAACCTTTACCAGTATATTTATCTATTTATTACTCTCATTCAAAATTGACTCTTTATGCAAAAGCTTTGTTTTTACAAAAAAAAAATTGTGCAAAACTGACCCTTCCAAAACAAAAACATATGCTGGTAGTCAGGTGTAAATACATAAATAATTTTAATTTTAAAGTTTTATAATTTAAAGTAAACCAGAAGTATTACAAATATAGTTCATTAATAAACCTCTTTACTGCATAAATTTTAAGTTATGCTTTGACATGAGTTAACATATGAGATTTCAAACGACCTTTTGTAAAACTTTTATGGTCACAATAAATACAAGAAAATTGTGGTTCCTTATGATACACCATGTGATTGTTCAAACCAATCTTTGTTTTGAAAGATTTATCACAAATAGTACACTTGAAAGGTTTAACTTTACTGTGAGTGGCTATATGACCATCTAGGTGGCATCTAACAGGAAATTTTCTTCCACAAATTTGACAAGCAAAATGTTTTTCTCCTGTATGTGTTCTATAGTGCTGGTTAAGAGATGACTGGTCTGGAAAAACTTTCAAGCAAACGTCACATGGTTTACCTTTTGATTCATCATGGGTTTTCATGTGTTTTTTTAGAGTATTTTTAGTGTAATACTTTCTATGGCAAACTTGGCACTTGAAGGGTTTCGAACTATGAGTTGCTTCATGCAGAACCAAGCTCTTTTTTAGAGTAAAACTTCTGTCACAAATTTGACAAGCAAAAGGTTTTTCTCCTGTGTGAGTTCTGTGATGTCTTTCAAGATCAGTTTTGTTTGTAAACAGCTTCAAGCAAATATCACATTTGAAAGGATTAGATTTGTCATGAACTTTTATGTGTTGATCAAGACCTCTTTTGTAACAATATCTTCTACTGCACACTTGACAGACAAAAGCTTTTTCTGTGAGAGATTTATTAAATTCAAAGCTTAGTCAACTTTTTAAACAAACAATGTAGTATAAGTTTTTTTTCTAAATTAGTAATATATTTTAAAATTTAAACTATCATTAAAAAAAAATGTTCTATTTTATAAATAACCAGTATCAAGGTTTTAAAAGAAATGTTTTTAATTTCATTTATTAAAAGTACTATGCACTGATTTTCAAAACATTTCAAAACTGCTGCTCTTTGTAAAAATATTTATGTTTTGTTACAATTCTTTTTATGAATAGGTTTTAAACTTGATAAAAGGACACTTTTGCACGGAAAAATTTTTATACACAAAGGGTCACTTTTGGAAGAAGACACTTTTACACAAATTGGATTTTTTTTTTTACTATTATTTTTACCCCAAAACCTTTCTCCCTGATACTTAACTTAGTTTTCTTATTACTACTTTTTTTTTCATTTATCTTTCACTCTAACCACTAACCCTTAATTGTTTTTTTTTTTTATTTTTATCTGTTACATTTTTTTTCATCTCTTTATTGTATTACTTTACCACAAATATTTACCCTTGTTCTGTATTTTTTTCTCATTTCGATTTGTTGTTTTACTCTCTTGCAAAAGTGACCCTTTGTGAATATTTGACCTGCCTCCATCTTTTGTACATAACTTTGATACATAAACTTAAAATAAGTATATTTATAAAAAGTGTATGTGTTTTTAAACTTTATTTACTATGTATGTATCTTTTAAATCATTATTTTGAAAACTTTTTTATATTAATTACATCTATTTTATAGTCATCTACATGATTATCTGTATGTAATAAACTAATTTAACCTTACCGTTAGGTATTTCAAAAGATTGACCTGTTGTAGCTTCCATTAAATTTTCAATTATTCGGAGTACCTGTCAAATGAAAGTAACAAAATAAAATTTTAGTACTTGTTAACAAAACTATATATGTTTAAAAACAAAATAAAGACAAAAATATAAATGTTAAAAAAAATGTTACACTTAAAAGTATTAACATAATTTAAAAGTAAAGAAGGCTTTATAAAGTTTTGAAACACTATTTAAACTATTACATTTTCTAAAAGTATGCTGAAGAAAAAGCTGTAGTAATAAGTTACAAACAGTCATTAAAGTAAAATATTAGTTTTAAATTACTTAAACTTTCTGAGTAATCAGAGTTCTTCAAACTTTTATTTATTTTAAGTTATAAATTTAATAATTAACAATCTAATTCAAATTTGTTATAAACACTTTTTAATGAAAGTATAAATTATTGAGCAACAAACAGTTACATATTAGCACATCTAAAAGTATTTAAAAATAAAACTATGTAACATAAGAATTCATATCATAAAAAGTGTTATTAATTTTTACAGTTACAAAACAATACTAATAAATACTTCTAAACCAATTACTAAACAAACGTTGAACTATACCAACCGAACAACAAAACCAAAAAAAAAAGAAAACCTTCTAATAAACTTTTAATTTTTTTGTAAATATAACAGATATATACATAGTATTCAAGTACTGTGCATCTATAATATAGTTCAAATTCTTTAGATTTTAATAAAAAATAAAGTAAAATCATTAGCACAGTAATTAAACAAAATTTTTGACCTTGCATAAACTTAAAAATATTACTTAAGATGATTTAACATATGAGTTTTCAAACTACCTTTTGTGTAAGTTTTATGATCACAATAAATACAAAAAAATTTTGGTTCCTTATGGTATATCATGTGATTGTTCAAACCAGCTTTTGTTTTGAAAGACTTACCACAAATAGTACACTTAAAAGATTTAATTTTACTGTGAGTGGCAATATGTTGATCCAGATTCCATTTCACAGCAAATCTTCTACCACAAATTTGACAAGCAAAAGGTTTTTCTCCTGTATGCGTTCTGTAATGTCTTTTTAGGTCAGTGCTACATGAAAAAACTTTCAAGCAAACATTACAATTAAACGATTTTGATTTGTCATGAATTTTCATGTGTTGATTGAGTGAGTTCTTGCTTAAGTATTTCTTACATAAATTTGACAGCAAAACATTTTTTCTTGTAATTTTTTGTTTACTTTGATATAACATTAAAGTAATAAAAAAGCTAAAAAAAATTACCTTGAATTTGTATTAAACTCAAAACTTTAAAGATTCTTTTTAAATATAGAAAGCTTTTATTTGTAAGCTTGATATTTGTAAGATTTTTTAGTATACACAAGTACAATAGTTAAAAGTCTAAATAAATATTTAACATTTTGTTTAACCTAATGCAATAAACATGAAACAAAAACTAAACTATATCTTGTTTTAAATTAAAGTTTTCTAAGATACAAGTTTTTTTTGTGAAAGTTGAGGTGAAAAAAAAAATTTAGACTAAAAATATTTTTTCAACTCCCAATACCACTGAGAGCTACTCTATAGATACTTTCAAATATTTTATTTGATTAAATTTTATTTATCAATATTTCAAAGCCCTTTTTGAAAGCTGTTTAAAAGACCAGTGGGTAAAGTATGTGAAGTTAGATCTAGATAGGTACAAAACAAATAAAATAAACAATTTTGCGATTATATCTTGAAATGTGCTTTCATTTAGGTCTTAAGTACACATTTGTCATATTTCAGCCAAATTATTTAAAATAAGATTGGGTTTAAAATGATCTTTCAAAAAAAAAAGTTCTAAATTATAGATTTACTCATGATGTATTTCAAGACTTTAGGTTGTTATAGGGGTGCCACTGGTTTTTGAAAAATATTCTTCCAGGTTTTGAAAGTACATGTTTTTGAATCTATTTTTCGTTTAAAGTTATGTTTAAAGTTAAAACTTAGCTAAGTAGTGTAACAACATTGAAAAGCTACTTTAAATGTGTTTTTTATTAAAACAGTTTTATGATGGCTTTTTTTACTTATTTGTATGATAGATTTTTTGTTTCAAATCAAAATGTTCCTCCTTAAAATGTTAAAAAACTTTAAATTCAAAATTTTCAAGGTATTTTAGTAATTTTTGTTCAAAATTCCAAGTTTTTGCAAATTTTTTAGTCTAAGTTGTCGAATTCCAGGTTTTTCCAGGGTTCTAGATTTTGTGGCAACCCTATTGTTGACAAAAAAAGACTTATTTATAAAAATTCTGTATATAGAATTTCAGGTTAAATAAAATCCAAGAATAGTTGACCAGTGTGGGAAAACTAGCTTATTAATGTATAAATCAATTAATGGTAGAGCTAGAACTAAACTGAAATAACACTATTATGAAAAAATTAATTTGACCTGAAAAACTTTATATTCAAACCATATTTGAATTTATAATTAGACAAGCGCTTTTTATAACAAATCAAAATACTCTTAATTTTCAAAGATTTTAAGTTAAAAGTTGTGTCTTTCACAAACTACCTCTTAATTAAATGATTTAGCATTACTAGTATTTATTTGAAATTAATCATATAGCTTAACTACAAATGGCAAAATGTCACAATCCTTTTATATTTTGTTATATTTTTCAATTTTATTAATTTATTGAGAATATAACTTTCAATGTTTATTACTTCATGTAGAAAAGTCTTGCAAACGGGTCTTTTATTATACCGAAAGTACCTTTTAAAAAGTTGTCTTCTGTCAATGCTAGGGAAAAAACTAACTGATAAATTTCTAGAAAACAGAATAATTATTTTCTGGATGATAAAAACTTGGTAACAAAATTAAATGAGAAAGCGTTAAAAAGAACTAATTTGTACGATGAAAATTTTTCGAAGTAAAAATATACTTAGTTTTGATAAGCAAAGCAAATCAACGCGAATAAAGCAACATTCAGCATTTCACGATTTTTCAAGTATTGCGCTCTCAAGTCGCTAGTGACGTCATGTACGTGAAAAGCGTTGAAAAACTTGCAGAAACTAATTTTTTGTTACTCCGAAAGCCGATTTTTTTTGGAGGTTGTGAGTCGTAAAGTATATAAAAAGTCAATATTAAAAAGTTACTAACTAGTGAGTAAAATTTTAATCATTTTTAATTGTCTTTGCACAGTGCGCAGATAACAATAATTTTTTTGTCAAACTAACCTATAAAAACTCCGTAGGAAGTCTTTATATGGTTGATTATCTACCTAAACTAGTTTAATCTAAAAAATTATAACATTTTACTTGTTTTTTATTATATACTTTTCAAATTATTACTGATCAATTGCTTACTGTATTTTAGATTAATAAATATTAAAATAAAATAAGGTAAATAAATATTTGATAACTAATATTGAACTTACGTTAAAACCTTACATAAATTTACGAAAGTTTAAAAGAGCTTAGTAAAATTTAAAAACAAACTATCAGAACTATATATGAATACTCGGGTGTGTAAACTTATAAATGACTTAAAGTTTTCTTTTTTTTTTTTGTTCACTGTTGATTTTATAAAAAGTTAAGTTATTTATAACATAAAATACCATTGTGATAGTGTCTATGTCGGCATAATTTTCCAGATATTCATACTATAATAGACAAACATATTTTAAAATCCTTTAGAAGTTGGATGCACACGGGTTCGAATAAACCAGCTAATAGGTCATCGGCTATGTAGCTAAACCCATGTTTAGAAGTAAATTTTAAATTTACATTTCTATAAAATTGTGTGCATTTGTTAGTCAAAGTTATATTTTTTTAGCCAAAAATTATAACTTCTAAAAAATCTTCACAATTACTTTAAATCCGGTGCTGAATAACTATTTTAACCGTCGACTTTTTTTATAAGTTTACGCTTTTTATTACATAAACAAAGCACATAAACGAAAAACTAACGAAAATATTTCTTTTTTCAGCACAAAACCTCTGATTTCACGATTTCAAACAGTCACGTTTTCTTTGCAGAGTTCTCCGTTAAAAAGCTCACAGTAAATTCGCTTTCTATAAAACACCATGTCGTTTTGAGAAAATGATAATCTCTACTTCCTCGAAGTTATTTCTGCCGTCACCATTGCGAAGACGCCGCAATCGTGATTGTTGATTTGCTGCGGAGAACTCTTACCTCGACATTTAAATTGCCAGCCAGAAAGGTCAAACTTGGTTTTCCGCTTGTCCATGGACTCCTGATTGAGATAGGTGGCAACGTGATACAAGAGGCCGTAGTCTTTGCCGCCCAAGGAGTCGTAGTAGGTGATCGTTCTCTCGTTGAAATCGATAGTGACAAGTGTCCAGTGATTGTTTGAAACCTGGCGAGGAACAATTAAAATGTCGTTTTGGAAAATGTTGACTTTTTTATTCCACCTTCTCACTCCACCGTATCCTTTGCTCTCCAGTTTCGAATAGAAATTTGTGTTGAAACAATGTACTTGCGGCAGGTTCGGAATATCTTCCGAACGCTGTTGAATGAGGTCCAAGTAAGAGTTGAACACAACGTCGTTTATCAAAGAAGGGCCAGCCAGTGTTGCAAGGTCACTTTTGTTAATGTGGACCTTTTTGCGTTTGTTTTCCAAATGTTTTGAATCATTCGAATTGTGGACCGACTTTATTTATGTCGATTCCACAACACTGCTAGTTGACATTGTTTCTTCAAAGCCAGAATCTTTACTCATGTTTGAAACTCTGGCACAATCGTTAACAACTTTAATCTGAAATTGATTTTCTTTTACTATAGATAAGGAAGGTTTACGTGAAGCTTCAGCTTTTGTATCAAATATTCGAGGTTTGATAGGATCAATTTTATGTACAACACTTTTGGTTTTCAAAGGTTTAGAAACCTGTATTTCTACTTTAGCAGTAGTAAACCTCTTCAACAACTTACTTGTCTTGTTTAATATTGGATTTTCTGTAACATTTAAACTTTAATAGTTTTGGCTTGATAAATTTTGTTTTTTAATTTCCACTTCGCTTTGATTTTCATCGCAGAAGTTTCTTTTTGCCAACAATTTTTTTTGTTTAAGTTCAAAAGCAGGTTTGTTTTCAAAAGTTAAAACTCATGGCACCTAAAAAAATGATCAAATAAATATGTATAAAAAAGTGCCAAATAAAACTTGAACTTTTTGCCATAAACTTTAACTTAAATAGTAAAATAATAATTATAATTCTAAATAATATTTTATTTAGAATAAACTGTTAAATAGTTATACCAACAAGAGTTTTAATACTGTAGCATAACAAACTACAATTAGTAATAACAAAACTTACAAGATTTCAACTTGCTCTTTAGTTATTTCTGCAGTCTTCAGCATCTTTTGACACCCTTAAGCTGATGTGGGCAAGTAATCTTTATAAACTGGATCGTTTGAAGGGTTGTAATTCCATACTTTTTCCTGTTAAAATACGATAAAAAAAATTCGAGCTAATCAATATATGCCAAATTTAATATACAATGTAAACGAATTATTAAATGCCAGAAAAACAACAAATGAAATTATAAAATAAAACACATACAATAAGATATTGAGGAATTCCATTCCTTGCTATCGTATCAATAACTTCATCCACTGTTTTCAGTGGATTTTTTTTTGTTTGTGAATTTCTTTATATTCTTATTCCACTGCACGGTAAAGTCACATAGCTTTGCTGTTTTTGGTCATCAGAACTTACAGTTGAATCTTTTTCATCTTTGAATTTAATACTAAACGCAAATTGAGGTGTTTGTTTTACACTGTACTTTTCATCTAACTTGTTTTGCTTTATGAAGCTATTCAACCAAGTTTTAGTTATTGTGAAATCAAGTTTTTGTACGTAATATCTGAAGTAGTCTTTTGCGCAGTTGCACACAATAATTTGTAGCGCTCCAATCGATACTTTAACAGACGTTTGAGCATTTTTTCTTTTGACAAGCTCCAAAATAATAGGTGTGTAGAAACTTTTTGTTTCTGTTAATAACATTAATGTGTTATTTGAAAAGTGTTTAAAACAGTAATAAAAAAGACATTTATTTATCAAAAACTAGTTAAGAGCATAGGGGAAGAGGTTCCAACATCTTTTTTTTAAAGAAAATTAACAATTGCTTTTATTTCAAAGCTTAGAGTAGATACTGTAAGATACTTTTCTTCGAATAAAAAATGTTAAGCTTATTTTTGAGATATAACAAGTTTTGCAAATAGTCTCTGCTGATACAACCGTATCAAATTCAAAAATTTTCAAGTTAACCATTTCTAAAGTTTTGAAAATTGAGTTAAAAATCTAACTCCTTTTCATTTTTAGAGCATTTTACTTCAACTTTTCAAAAAATTTACTCTTCAATAATTAAACAGTTTAAAGGAAGACATTTTTAGAAAAAGGCCATAAAATATATTATGATTAATACTTGAAATAAATATTTATGTTTTTTTTAAACAATTATTTTTCACAAAATTTAAAGATATGTTTGCAATTTATTTTCTAATTTTATAAAGATTACTCGGAAGAATTTTTAATACAACTGCTCTAAAACTGAATGAAGGGATAGACTTTTAGTAAAACCATTTACTTATGCCGTTTTAGTTTGCGCCACCTATAAACAACCTGTTGAACGCTCAAACTTTGATTGATTTCTTATATCTTAAAAAACTTTGAGTTTTTATTAGTGGTAAAAATTAGCAAGAAGCGTATCTAATTATGTAAAAAAAGAATAAGTTTGTAAAAAAACATTTTTCTCCATATGCTCTTAAGATATTTTTGACTTACTACGTAAGTTAATTGTAAGTAATGTTATCAACAATTTTTATCTATCAATAGTTACTGACTTATATTCTCTCTTGGCATTTTACTTAAATTTATACTTATTAAACAGTTGTTGTTAAGAAAATCTCAACTCAGACTTTGAAGTTAAATGGGTTGAAATCAAACTTTTCTGATTTGAAGTGATTTTCTAAAAACATTCATAAAGACTTTTTACAAAATGGATTACACACCATAAAAAACTATAAAAAGTTAGGTTTAAGTTATTTTAAATATACATAATCAATTATTTTCTTATTTGAAATTTTTTGCAATAAATTCTCAAATGCAAAGTGAGCAACTAGTTACATTTAACTTATGTTGTTTTAACTCAGACTTTAAAGGTAATAAAAAATTAAACTATTTTACCACTTTGAACAACAATATAACCTACTAGAATTGAAATTAAGCTTTATAAATGGTTGTTTTTAATAAAAGTAGTTTAAGGGTAATTTTTTCAAATTTTTTCTGATATTTTTGTAAACTAAGCTTAGAATAACCTAGCTTTTATTTATTTTAAAATTACAAAAAAAAAATCAAATTGAACAGCTATTTTTAATGAAATGTAATTGTTGCAAATATGAATTATGTAATAATATAAACGTTTTTTTTTACTTAAAATATAAAAATTTTACTGTACATTAGGGTTCAAATTATTACTAATGTATTTGTTTTTAAAAATTGTGCATTTCATGTAACAGCAGAAAAAAACAAAAGTCTTTTTTTTATTGATCATCTACAATTTATGCAATTTTAATTATTGTAAATATAATTAATAAAACATAAAAAAAAACTATTGTTTTTTATGAAATTGTAGACTCACTGTATTTGCTTACTATACATTCCTAAATTTTAAAAAGAAAATTTTAACATGGCTTTTACTAAAAACAACTTATTAGTTTTATATTTAAGGAAGGTTAATTACAAAATATATATAATTTTATCTACATATAACTAAATTTTGCCTGTTAAGGTGCAGTTTTCTATCCTAAAATATAATGTTTCTGAAGTCATTTCTTTTACACTTGGTTCTTATCAGTCAGGCGATTTCTTAGGAATGAAGATTTTAGCCAAGTTGAGAGTTTATATAGTCTGTGTTCAAAAATGGGCTTTTCTGTAAGGTTTTTCATAGGACCAAATCGCTGTAGATCAGGGACAGAGTTGGTAAAATGCTTATAGTTACTATGGTAATTCAGCAATGAAGCGTATAAACTTTGGTTTGTTTTAAGTTAGTAATTTCACGCTCGAGTAAACAAAGCAGAGCTTTTTAACATGTCTGATCAGGGATTAGCAATTTGCGGCCCACACTTTAAATTTGGCCTTTAAAGTCAAATACTAACGAGGAACTTAACAATTTAGAGTATACTCTTTTAAAAACATAAAAAAAAAGTGTAATAATGTCTTATAGTAGGGCGGCTAGTATACTTAAATTCACTTTTAGCTGAGTAAGCAAAAAAATAAGTTTTCTTTATGTTATTTTAGTTTAAATTATTTAAACTTTTTTTTTTTAATTAACTTTAACATTTTTAGTAAAAGAAGTTTTCTTCATGTTATTTCCAAATTTAATTATTTAAACTTTATTATTTCAATAACTTCTAATATTTTTAGCAAAGGAAGTTTTATCCATGTTGTTATTAACTTTAATCATTTAAACTTTATTTTTTCATTAACTTTTAATATTTTAGTAAAGGTGGGTTGTGACAAGGGTATAAATAGAAAAATTGTTGTCTCAGACTTTTTTAGAATTGTTCAAGCTCAAAGTGACTTTAAAATATACTTTCCAAATATTGCTTATAGTTTATTAATTTATCATTGCTAGTGCTTTTTTATTGCTTATTCTTTACACACTTAGTTTTAAAATGTATTAAATGTTTTTGATATAAGTATTTTGAATAACTGCGGCCAGAGGCAGACTTTATTATAAAATGCGTCTTTTAAGCAACATTTTTGTAATAAAATGTGTCTGGACCTGTATTTGGCTTCTGCTACCTGCTGTAAATGAAGTTATTTTAGTTATTAAGTCCAGCTGTTTTGAAATTTATAGTTTTCTATTATTAAGAAAATAGCCTCTTAAGTTAATGATAGAAAGGTTTATTTTCACCCAGCTAAAATATTTGTTTAGCTTTATTCAAAGTTCTTAAAAGTGCTGCATTCAAAATCAATTTATGCTGATAAACATTTTAAAAGATACTTAAAGATAAGAATTTTGTCCTAGACAAGACCTTAAAAGGTATCTGTGATGTGCGAGTCGATTACCTGAAGGTTCGTTTTGTACCAGATCTTAGGACCAAATATTTTGAGCATTTTTTTTTTCCATCAATAAACTAATATAAAAGGTACTAATATTTGTTGTTTCATAAAACATTTTAACTTTAAAACATTTGTTATTTTAAATATTTAAAAAAAATTTTTATGTCATTCTCATAACTTTAGAAAAAAAGTTGTAAATAGTCAATTTAATTTTCTCAATTTAATTTTTAGGGTATCTTAAAATGCGTCAGATGGGGACCTTTTCAATAACTTAGATGCAATAAGCTGCAAATAGACCAAAGAGGGCGGTGACTAGTAAAGTGACCATATAAACGTAATTTCTAGATATCATAAAATTCGTAATGAAAAAAGGCCGTAATTTTAAAATTAAAATTAGGTTAGGGCTTCTCAAAGTGGGCTATTTCAAAAAGTTAGAGGTGCCGTAAGCTGCAATGTAAGGGGAATAAAGGCTCTAGTTGAAAAGTTACACTAGATTTTTTGGAGTTGGTGATATAAAGCAAAAAAGAGGTTTAAGGTTTTTTTTTTTTTAATGTTTTTAGAGAGGGAAATTACTATTTAAATTTTTTTGGAAAGGGCTTAATGAAAAAAAATATGAATTCATGAAAAAAATAAATAAATTCATGAAAAAAAAAATTACTTTTCAAAACTTAAAGCTATGTCAAGTTTAAGTTAACCAAAACTTGTTTAGGTGTTTTAACATTTTGCTAAATAATGCTGAAAAAACTATAGTTTTCATAAGAAACATTTGTTAACTAATTTAATACCACATTCTTTAACAACAATATAGTACAGTTATACTTTATCATAAAATATTTTAGGATATTTTGAACTCTAATAAGTTATAATTGTCTATGTTACTTTTACACTAAATAATTTTTTAGTGAAGACAATGTAAAATCGTAACATAAATTAGTCTTGAGTATATTTTCATAATTATTTAAAAAGAATTCAAAAATATATAGAAAATAAGGTAAGTATTTAAACTTTATCACTTTGTACAAATCTTACATGAAGGGCTTTAAAATAGTTAATGAGAAAATGCAAATTAAAAATTTCAGAACATATTTTTCAGAAAAACAAAAAAAAAAGTCTTAAATTTCAGCTGGTTCAAATTAAAATAAATAGCACTTTGGTAAAAAAAAAGCAAAACATATACAAAAGACAAAAAACATAATGTGATCTTAAGGAAAGTTAAGATGTCTCTCTTTTTTTGTATCTAAATTTAGTAAAACTAGAATGCACCGCATAAACTTCAACAAAGACAAATTGACAAATTTCGTCCTCATCAGGCAGGTTTGTTCTATTTTACCCACTAACGAACGCTTCAGTACAAAAGTACTTTAATACGTTTAGTATGACTGTAGCAACGGTACATCGTAACATTTTCTGGCGATAATTTGATGAGGACGACAACAGGACACAAATCAACAAATAGGCAGAATTCTATAGCTTTAAAATTTATCAAAATACTAACCACCGTAACAGCAGATTTAGACGTGGTTTTAAAATTTATCCACAAAAACAAAGGACAAGAGGAGACTAAAATTTGTATAGTAGTTAAAAATTCTAAGTTAAGTAACAAAAACTAATAACTAGTACTAATTAATGTTTTACTATAAGTAAATGTTGTTAAACGTTATCAAACTACCTTTTTACAACTTTAAAGCATCTCGAAACTTCTTAAGAATTGTAAAAAGATAAACATAACTTATGTAATAAAAACTAATAAAATATGTTTGATTTTGATTTCACAAGACATTAGAGTTGTCAGAAATAAGTAATTTGATATTTTAATTAATTACTTAAGGTAAGTCAACGTCAAGTCCCGTTCTAAATTTAAATGTCTTGCTGAAAAGATATTGGGCGTTTGGGCTAAGATATGTAACAATGGCTGTTGTGCTATATCTTTGTATAGATGATTAAAAATCAAAGTATTCTTGCTTGTTATTCCGGTTATCTTAAACTACTAAACTAATGTATCAGACTTATAACTTATAACTTTATAACATTAAGTTCACTTTGCATTGTTTGAGACAAAACTAATATAAACACAACTTATATTTTGAACACTGAAGTATAATAATTTGTAGTTTTGCAAAAATTTGTTCATTCTCCAATTCAAAACACATTATATTTTGTATAATGGTTGAATTTATTTTGGCTGGTGATTTATGTTTCAGGAAAAAAAAAAACTTTTTATCAATTCATTATAAAGATTAATGATGTATATAGACATATTTTCATTACACTTTATATTATTTTTTAACATTTTAAAATGTTTCTTGTTAGCTACTTATCCAATTATTTTTTATTCAATATATCTGAAGGCTTAAAAAAAACCTGTTAAGTCAGTTTGTAGTAGTTAAAATATTGCTAACAGGGTTGCCAAAAAAAACCTGAAAACCTGGAAAAGCCTGGAGTTTGACAATTTTGGCTAAAAAACCTGGCAAAACCTGAAATTTTGAACAAAATCACCACATAAACCTGGAATATTTAACAATTTTAACATGTTAGTTGAAAAATTTTGATTTGACACAAAAATTCTTATCCTATATATATATTTTTTGTCTTCATCAGTTGTTTTAATTAAAAAACACATTTAATTTAAATTAGTTTTATAATATCTTTTCAATGTTTTTATATTATTAACACAGTTTCTTACCTTAAACTTAACTTTAAACTGAAAATAGACCCAAAAACTTGTACTTATAAAAACCTGGAGGAAATTTTGAAGCCTGGAGAAAATTTGCCAGAGACATTCAGCAACCTTGTGTTAAAAGCATATTTTAATTAAGTAAATGAAAGTTGTGACACTATTATTATTAAACATTTGTTTATAGTTTACATTTTTGAACTATTTTACTTGAGCAAACTAAATTGTAGTTACCAAGTTAACTAGCTTCCAAATTACATAGTAAGCTAAGTTTTAAGTTTAACTTAAATTAAATTTTTGTTGTTATACATAGTAAAGTACTTTATTATCATCAAACAATTAAAGATTAAGTAACAACAGTTTAAAGTATCATGTGATTAAAATAATCTTACTTTGAATAAATTAATGGTAATAATATATATTTATTTTTTGATATGATGATCATATAATTTTGCATGATTTTTGATAGTTTCAAAATTACGTCATAATCTATTTATGCTGCATTTTTTAACTTTCATTTGTGTTTTGTTTTTGTTTTGTGCTTTAATTTAAACTTGTTTTGAAGCTGATGAGTGCATAGGCACAAAACTCGAGTCCTTTAAGTTTTACATCTTGAAATAAACTTATATATATATAAATTTATACATAATGAGTACTGTCTTTTTTAATATAAAAGCTGCATAGAGCTTTGATTTGTTACTTTTTTTTTGAAGGAACATCTCAAAAAGTTGTTTTAAAAAAGTACAAACAGTTTATTTTTAAGATTTTAAAATTAAAACTTCTGACAAATATTCAAGTTTTAGACTAAATTGGTGTTTAATAAGATTTAGGTTTCTTGCACAGTATTTGCTATTCATAAAAAAAATTTAAAACTAAATCCCAAATTTATACCCTTGTATCTAAATTAGGTAAAAATAAGTAAAAGAAAAAGAACATTAAGAATTGTTTTAAACAGTTTTAAAACTAATTAATCACAGATTTTGCCTTCATTGTAATTTATTGTAAACTAAAATGGATATTGAGAAAAGATTAGGTAAAATGAAGATAAGAAACAGAAGCAATAAACCAAAGTTAGTTAATTAAAAATATGGTTGTAATTTAAGTATTTTTTAGAAGGTGGGGCTTATTTTTCAGGCATGAATGTTTTCAAAATCAGAAAAATCAAAATCATAAAAAAGTTTTGCTTGAAAACGTTGCAATCTCTTGCCACCGAAACCAGTCGCGAAAAAAATATACAATTTGCAAAATCATACCAAAAAAATATTTTTGATTAGTGCAATTACTAGAACTGTTACTTAATTAAAATCTATATTATTAAAAAAAAAAGTATAAGTTAATTATGTTGTTATGAACTACTAAAGTTATAAGTATGTTCAACATATTTTAAAGGTCTTATCAATTTTTCAAGTCTAGAAAACTTAAAGTCTTCGTATACAGTATTTGAAACAAAAAATTTACTAATAAAGTATAAAATTATTGAATTCTAGGTCTGTATATGTTTTATACACAAAATATTACAGTTTAGCTATATTCAAAAATATTTATTACAGTTTTATAACAATTGCAATGATCTAAAAAATTGTATTTTAAATATTAAAAAAAAATTGTTCTAAATACTTTTAAATTAAAATAAGCTAATTTTTTGATTTGTAAGTTATTCTCACTGCAACAAAATTTAAATTATACAGGTCAACAAACCTTGGTTTTAATCCTTTAGAAGACAATGATGATAACACATCAAATGTTAGTTATATTTTGAATTGTCTTGAAATAAACTATGATAAGTGAACTTTATTTCCTGTTAAATATAGGTAAATCATAACCTGTTTTTGATATAGCTGATAGTTTGTATGCACAGTAATGTGAAGCAAAACACTTATAACATTGAATTACTAACTGATAATGTAAAATGTAGTAATTAAAAACTTATTAGTTTTATGAAGTTATTTTACTTGTTACATGCAATAACTTTCATTTACTTTTACTCATACAAGTTGTTTTTTAAAATTAAGAAAAGTTGTACATTTTTTTTTTCGTTTTTACAATAGGTTCAGTAGTTGTTATGTATTTCAAATAAATACACAGTATACAGTAATACTAAATTTAATTAAAATACTGTTGTTCAAGCCATAAATATCTAGCATTTTTTTAATAATTGTTGTTTTCTTGTTTTATTTTGTCCTCTAGTGTGGTGCTAATATAACATTGCCAAAAGGTCTTGCTTTGACTGGGGTCAATTCAGCAAATGAAAGAGTTACTATTTATGGACCAATAACTTTGGCTTATGTCAAGACAGCAGAACGTAAAAATATGAAAATTGAAACCAAATCCAAGCATAGAAAAGTTATTGCTAATATTTATAAATAAAGAAGTTGTTATAAACAATTTTTATACCTAATATTCTCATACTAAGTCAAGCTCACACATTTTTTTGTTTTGATAGTTTAAGAGTTAGGAAATCCTAAAGCAATGTTTAAGGGCATAGGGGGGGTTAATATTATTTTTTTTTTTTTTTTTGAAATTTGATCTTATTTTATATAGTTTTTACCAAGCTACAAGATACTACAGATTTTAAAGATTGAAAATAATTTTTGAGATATTGCTGGTCAAAGTTGGAGGTGAACAATAGGTTCCTTTTGGCAGGGTTTGTGCGCGTCAGGCTAAATCAGTTTTTTTTTTTAAAGTTGAAAAATGTCAGGCTAAATCAGTTTTTTAGTTAGAAATTTGAGAATCTCAGTTTTCTCAGTTCAAATGCTTGAAAATTTTTGATTAAAGAAAATTGAGAAATCTTTTTAAGATCAAATTGGGATGTGAATTTATTTCTAAATAAAGATTTAGTTATTAAAGACAAATTAAGTCAGTATTTGTAAAAATAAATGCTTTTGTTGAATCTCTAAAAAAATTTTAAGAATTTTCATCATTTTGTTTTGAGTAGATTATATACGTCATAATAATAAAAATTCATAATAAAAATGCAGTTTAAACATTACAGTTTAATTCAACAACTTAGGGGGGGGGGTAAACACCCTTTTTTGGTTTTTGATCTTATTTTATATAGTTTTTTCTAAGCTACAAGTTGCTTTTTACAGATTTTTAAAATCAAAATAATTTTTGAGACATAGCCGGTCAAAGTCAGAGGCAACAATAGAATCCTTATGGGAGGCGCAAACTAAACGGCAAATAACTAGAAATCACTAAAAATCTCTCTCCTCCTACGTTTTTTGAGATAACTACCTCAAAAAACATAAAAGGAGATAGATTTTTAATGAAATAGTCTATTTTAGCCGTTTTAGTTTGCGCCTCCCATAAGGAACCTATTGCTGCCTTTGACTTTGACCGGCTATATCTCAAAAATTATTTTGAATCTTTTAAATATTTAAAAAGCAACTTGTAGCTTAGTGAAAACTATATAAAATAAGATCAAAAGCCAAAAAAGGGTGTTTATTCCCCTATGCCCTTAAATATGTTTACATCATCACTGAATTTGTTATGTTAAGGGCATAGGGGGGTAAATCACCTTTTTCACAATTTAGTCTTATTTTATTGAGTTGTAACTAAGCTATGAGTTGCTTTTTACAGATTTTTAAAGCTCAAAATATTTTTAGATAAAGCTGGTTGAAGTCGTAGACTACAATAGTACTAATCAAGACCCCCCCCAATACCTAAAATGACTTCTAAAGGTGATTTTCCTTACTTTGAAAAAATGACAGGCTAAATTGGTCTCAGTCAGGCTAAATGAAAAAAAATTCGCGCATAAACCCTGTTTTGGGAGTCACAAACCAAAACAACAAAAATAGACTATTTCACTAAAAATCTATCTACTCCTAGGTTTTTTGAGATAACTAACTCAAACTTTTAGGAATTGTTCCTTATAATATTTAAAAAATTCTGTTGGAAAGAATTATTAAAAATTTAAAAATAAAAATTTTATATAAAAATAAACAAAAAATTGTTGTTTGTTTTTTGTTATAAAATTTTTATTTTCACTTTTTAAATAGAGTATTTTAAACATTGCAGGGAACATTTCCTGAAAGTTTAAGGTAGCTGGATAAAGATTTTTAGTGATTTCTAGTTATTTGCTATTTTAGTTTGGGCTTCTCATAAGGAACCTATTGTTGCCTTCGACTTTGACCAGCTATATCTCAAAAAATTATTTAGATTTTTTTAAATTTGTAAAAACATCTTCTAGCTTAGTAAAAGCTTTATAAAATATGATCAAGTTTAAAATAAAATGTGTTTTACCCCCCCCCCCCCCCCCCCCCTATGCCTTTGTATATATTTATCAACACAATATTTGCATATCACACTAGAAGTAATATTTTATATTGACACTTATATATTTTAAGGTAGTTTTGGAATTAAGTTATTTCCAAATATTTATTTTTGGTAATTCCAAAATTCCAAACAAAAGGTTTACATTTCTGTTAGAAAAATTGAATAAATAAATTTATTGTTAAATTTGGTATTTTTATGATAAGTTTAATATATATTTAGAAGTCTTTAAAGTATTTTAAAATTTGATTACATTTTATCAACCTTTAAAAACTAAAAAAACTTTTCAAAAAGTTTGAACAACTTTTCAGAAAATGTTCTTACATTTTATTATGATTAATAATCACTTGTAATATTTAAATTAAGGGCATAGGGGGGTTAAACACCCTTTTTTGGTTTTTGATATTATTTTATATAGTTTTTACTAAGCTATAAAATGCTTTTTACAGATTAAAAAGATTAAAAACAATTTTTGAGATATAGCTAAAGTGGGAGGCAGCAATAGGTTTCTTATGAGAGGCGCAATCTAAAACGGCAAAAATAGACTATTTCACTAAAAATCTATCTTCTCCTACATTTTTTGAGCTAACTACCTCAAGTTTTCAGGAAATGTTCCTTGATATATTCTTGCACACATTACACTTTTGAAAAATAATATTGGAGAGGGCTTTACTTTTAAATATCTTCAAAGGGGGAGCAAGCTCTGAAAAAAAAGTTTGTAAAACCCTGTTTTAAAATTAGATTTTTTAAAATATTTATTTTTTCACTGAAATGTTAACTTAACCATGGCGTTAGCATGAACTTACATTTAATATATTTAACAAATAACTAGTTTGTATATAAGTCAATTTAAAACCAACTAAACATTTCCTATAAAAAGGCATCAAGAACACTTTTTTGGATTACTGCTTTTGCAAGTGTTAGTTTCTTATGTTTACAAAACTTCTAATTGTATTTAGTCATTTTTTTGAGTTTAACTTTAAAAAATCTTTAAGAGGAAGCGTAATAAGTTTTTCAATTTTATTTCTAAAAAAGAAAGAAAATAGTTTTGGTTTTCTCTGAACATATTTTAATCTTTCAGTATTAAAAAAACATTGTAACTCAACAAAAAATTACTATCTTAACTTTCTAATGTTCTATAATAGTTATTATCTAAAATGAGTCTTGTGTAGTTATTACTTAAATTGGTTTAACTGTGTATTTGATTTTTATTATTGTTAAAATTTCATGTAACTTAGCTTTTTATACATAACTTCTTTTTAATTATTCTACTTTAGCTTTTAACTTAAAATATTTGTGCTATGAGTTTATCAGAACCAAATTCACACAGTAAGTTTATCACTTTCATTTGAATTCACAGTTATCACTCTTTGATTTTCTTGCTTGGTTTATAAATTAAATTTCATTAAACTTTGTAAAAAAAATAAATAGTTTCAAGTGTAAGTACAAATAAAATATTGTTTATAACTAGATTATTACTAAAGTTTAAACTATTATTAGCTATGAGTAAGATGCTATGTTTAGCCTTTAATATAGACCTAAATTAGTAGATTTTGTAAACTTTTATTTATTTTTAACAGGAACCTGCTAATAAACCAAGCCCAAGCACAACAAGAAAACATAACAACAACAATAACAGGGGAGGTAGAAACAATAGGAACAATAGGAGAAATAATCAGAAATTCAACAACCCTTTTGTGAATCCGTTAGATGACAGTCCTGCTAAAGAAACAAACCAGTCACAAAATTCAAAAGTTTGTTTTTAAGCTAATTGAAATTTTGTTTATGTTTATGCAGGGGTCAGCAGGTTGAAAAAGGAACAATTTTTATGTGCTTTAAAAATGTTTTTTACTAATTATTTAAAAAAAAAGTTGATAGATTATCTTTTCAAGATAACAATAAAACTTCACACTGTTTTTTTAAACAAGTTGGTATTAAACGATTTGAAACAAAATTTTCAATGCGGGCCGCAGTTTGTTGACATTGTTCTATAGGATATAAAAATGTTTTATATTCATTGTAAAAGTGGCAAAAAATGAGCTTATTAAAAAAATGGGTGTATTTTTTGTTTAAATGTTGTCTTATTTTCTAATGTCAAGGACTTTTGTTTCATAACAAGTAATGAACTTAATTGAGTTTAGATGTAGTTATATTCTTAGTTATAATATGATTGTTGGGGTTTATTAATTAATGTCAAATAAGCAAAACGCTCTTTGTGATATTTGTTCAATGACGTTATAAACTTACCTTATACGTGTAAACAACTACACCATTAAAAACTTTAAGATTTGCTTGATTTTTTTTGTTTATCTTATAGTTCTGTTGTTGTTGAGTTTAACTATCAGCTTTTATTGAAAATATTTATATATTATACTTTTAACAAAAACTGTTAAAAATGTTTTTTTTTTTCATATTATAAACTGTTTGATATGTATTGATCAATTTCTTACACTATTAATTATATTTTTTATTAAGTCTCTGGTATTTAAACTTATATTTATTAACTTAACTGTAGTTTTTTGTTTTATGCAAATATTATTAAGGCCCTAGGAGATTTTAAACATTTAATTTATACAAGTTTATATTGGCCTTATTTGAAAGTTGAAGTATGTACTAAAACAGGGGTTAAACTTATTAAACATGAGCATTTTTAATCGATCTATAAAAGAAATGTTTTCAAATTTTATGATCAAATAAAAAAACTTATTATAAAAGTTTATAATATTATTATCATTATATACATACAGGACATTGGACACCATAGCAACCCGCTGAAAGATGAAGTTTCAGGAAGGAAACCAGCAGCTGAGTTGCCAGGCGATTACCCTAACCCGTTGCTAAGAAACGATGCACATATGGGTAGGAGGGGACAGCAAGTTGTCAACAGAAATCCTGACATCCAAAAAGTATGTTTTGAACTGTTGTTGTTATTTATTTTTGTTTTGAACTGTTGTTATTATTGGCTTTATTAATTAATGCAGTGAGAAATTATTAATTTGTTAAGTACATACTATATTTGTGTATTTGACTGTTGACTAGTTTATATTTAGTAAAAAAAAATAATTTGAAAATCATTCTAATAATTTCACGTGATTTTTACAACAAAATAGTTTTGGCTATTCAATCGAGATAAGTTTTATAAAGTATATATATATTAACTCACGAATACTTAATGTTAACATTTAATTCAATAATTTTACCTTTACACTGAGTTTTGATTTTATTTTTTTTTGTAAATTTATAACTTCACAGGGTTGCCAAAAAATCTAGAGTCTTGGAAAAACCTGGAATTTGTTGAAGTTTAAAAAAAAATTTGGAATTTTGAACAAAAATCACAAAAAAACAGGAATTTTGTACAATTTTTACATGTTAAGTAATAACATTTTAATTTAAACATGAGAAGTCTACCATATAGATAATTTTTTATCATCATCAAAAATTTTTTTTTATCAAAAATTACATCTAAAGTAGCTTTACAGTATCTTTTCAATGTTGTTATACTACTTAGCACATTTTTACCTTTAGCGTTAAATTAAAAATAGACCCAAAGTCTTGTATTTTTAAAAACCTGGAAGAAATTCAGAAAATCTGTAAGAAATTTCTCAAAAAAACTTAACAACCCCTAACTTCAAATTTATAGGAACGTGGTTTTAATATCTTAGCTTGCATATATTTTACATATGTGTTGAAATCTTACTAACCATTATAGTTAATAATTTTTGCTCAGATAAAGTAAAACAATTAGCGTCTAGAAATAGATAATTTTTATTTTTTGTAAAAAATTCAAAAGTTTATGTAATGTTTGTTAATGATTTTTCTTAAGATAAATTTACAAAGTAAAGCTATAACTTTTGCATGCACAGTTTAATTGTTCTGAAATTTAATCATATGATAAATAATTTTAAAACATTATTTTTAATATTCTTTATCACGTTTTCGATAATCACACTAAAATATTGCCGCGAGCCAAAATACTTTTTAAATTTGAAATTACGTAATTTAAAGTTTAGATAAAAAAATAATTGGCAAGTAATAGAAGTATTGTTTTAAAAAGCCGTTTATTATATTCTTTTACTTAAATATAAA
Organism: Thalia democratica; assembly: GCF_965202585.1. Classification (NCBI taxonomy): domain Eukaryota; kingdom Metazoa; phylum Chordata; class Thaliacea; order Salpida; family Salpidae; genus Thalia; species Thalia democratica. Next base: position 21,748,862 of record NC_139171.1, read on the forward strand.
CTTTTACAATATTATAGTTTCTATAAAACTTGGTATAGAAAAAATATTTCTTTAAAAAAGCACTTTTAATGAAATTAAATATAAAATTTTGCTACTGTTAATTTCAGAATTCTAATAAAATCCCAATAGCTTAGCTAACACAAGATCTATTTCTAAAAAGCACTATTTATGGTTCATGCAACTTTATTTGAAAAGTCTTGAAAAGTTTTAAACAAATTTAGAACAATTATTTTGTTTAACATCTTATATCATAAGTTTTTGGTGTTTTTTTTTTAAGTTCCATATCTAAGTGTTGTATTAAAAGTAGTTAACAATAAGGAAAGCAAAAAAAAAACACAGCAAAGTTAAAAATTAAAAACAATAAAAAACAAGTATATACTGCTAGATGTTATTTTTAAAGTTTTCTAGTTATAAATATCACATGAAGTAAAATTTATAAATTGCTTGTTACACTGTATATAGCACATTTGACGTTTTTAAGCTGTAATGTGCAGTAAAAATTTTATGAGTATGGTTTGGGATAGGTAATTCATTGGAGTGACTGAACAAGTTTAATCTGTCATAATGTATATTATGTCATAATATGTCATAATTTTATTTTATTAAAAATTTTAGTTTTTGATATAATATGCGCAATACTTTTTAGAAATCGCAACATGACGAGAAACACCAGGAGTGGTTGAAAGCGCGGGAAAACGAGAGAAAGAAGAGAAGTAAAGAAGTTGGCGGGAGAGAATGGGATTTCCCCAAAGTAAAGAATGATGACGACTTTGAGAGCAGGGCCTTCAATAACAAAAAGTTAGAATTTAGAAAAAACTAACAATATTGTAAATCTTTTACATCATATTAGAGGGAGTGTAAAATAGAGCTTATAGTAACAATGATAAGTTTATAAAGTTTTAATCATAATAAATAATAACAAAATTTCATTAAAATACAATTAAGTGTTATCAGAAAACATTAGTTTTCATAGGAGAGCTTAAAGTTTATTAAGTCGTGGAAAATTACAAGACGTTTTCAATATTGAATTAAAAAATATTCGGTTACTTACATAATAAAATTAAACAGACGAAGCGGAAAGTCAACTTTTAGTGGATTTCAACATGATGACAGGTTTCAAACTAAGTCTGATGATAACAGAAAAAAAGAAAATTTCCAAAAGTTTGTAGTGTTTCAATCAGTCATTTGTAGACAATTTATTTCTGAATTTTATCCTTAACATTAAAACTTTTATAATTGTCGATTGTTGTTCATAACATGAAACTTATTTTATAAAGCTTCAGGTTATAAAGCACTATAAAGTTATTTTATAGTGCTATGTTTCACAACAATATTTGTATTTTTTATTTTTAAACTTATTTAGTTTGTTTATTTATTGAAAATTAAAATTTATAACTTTTAAGTTTTATTTATTATTAAAGTAGTTGGTTTATGTCTTAAAAGATTTAGTAGACTGTTAATGAAATTATTTTAGTATTATATAATTTTAATCAGAAGTTGTTTACTATCACATGAAATACGAGTACATATTTTTCAAGTTGTTCTTTTTATCCAACTTAAAGCACATTTTAAAAATATTAGAATAAACAATATTTTTAAATTGATATATAGTTTATCTTGTCTAAATGGTTTATAAATTTTTACAATTAAAAGATTGCTAGCTTTGTGCTAAACTTTTATCTAAGTCAAAAAAAAAAAACTTTTTACAGACCAAGATATCCAAAAAATACCCCAAAAGTTCACCAGGTAAAGCAGAAAGAAAATTCACCAGATAAAAAAGATTTTCAAAAGTTAGTTTTTTATTAAAGAATTAGAATAAAAATAGAATACCTATTTGTTTGTTTTCTTGTGCTACTAAATTTCTAATAGAAAGAGAAAATTATAAAAATAACTTGAATAAATGTATAACATAATTAAAAATTAAGGTCATAGGGGGTAAGCCATGTTTCTTACAAGTTTATTTTATTTTATAGAGGTTTTCTAAACTTCAAGATGCTTTTTATCGTTTAAAAAAAATCGAATTATTTTTTGAGAAATGACTAGTCAAAGTCAGGCCGCATAATGGGTTCCCTATGGGAAGGGAAAACTAAAACAGCAAAAAAAGACTGTTTTATTTAAAATCTATCTCCTCCTACATTTTTCAAGCAATCTTTTTCAAACTTTAACAGTTTAATCTTTATACAATAACAAAAAAAAAAACGTTACTTAAGAATTTAATAAAATTTGTAAAAATATTTTTTCTTTGAAAAAAAAAACACATTTTAAAAAATTTTTGTGATATAAGTTTTATTAATTTTAATTATCAAAATATATAATTTAATTTTTTTTCTTTAAACATAAGGAACATTTCCTGAAAATTTGAAGTAGATTGCTTGTAAAATGAAGGAGGAGATAGATTTTTAGTAAATTTTAAAATTTCCGAGAAAATTGACCCCAAAAAATTTGCGGCCTATACGTTTGTATCGGAAACTTTTTACAAAAAGTAAAATATCTCAAAAGTTAATTGATATTTTTGAATTCTATAAAAACTGGCTTGTAGTTTGTGTTTAAAGAATTTAAAGCATATAAAAGCCAAAGTTAATTTTTGTAAAAAAAAAGTGTTGGACTATCTATGGCCTTAATTAATAATTTAGCATTCTACAGCTCAGTTATAAAAATAGTTTTTTTATAATGTATATAGTATCTTAACTCAAATATGGTTTTGAACACTGATTTATGTGTAGTTTAATAGTTTCAAATCTTTTTTTCACTTTATACTAAATAATATAGCTTGATAAGGTCAAATATATTGTGCAAGTTTTAAAAGATTTTAAAACTTTTAAAAATATTTTTAGTACTTTAATATACATAAATTTTTGAAAGTAATGTTAATAGAAAACATTTTCAATAGTCAAGATGAAATTGAAGCACCAAAGTTATCTCCGTTGAAAAATGTAGAAATAATTACGGATTGGGCTGCCGAGTGTGAAGATATTTCTAACAGTTCTTACTGGTTAGTATTTGTTTAGCATACTATTTTTCAAAATTTTACACACAAAAATTTTAGTTAGTGTTTATTTGCTTAGTTTTTCCTGGTTTTGGTTCTTTATGAGCGATGTAACATTTTTCTCTTTAAATTTTCATTTCTTCTTAGTCAGTAATAATTTTTCAATCTTGTTATACAGCTTTTCATTTTTAAAATATATCGTTTTTAATCATCAGCTGTAGGTTTGAAATGAACTGCACTTTGCTAAACAATAATACAAAAGTTAAACAATTATAGTTATTACTATGACGTAATAGTTAAAGATTAAACTGTACAAATATTCAGTGCATAAGTTAATTTTCCATCTAAACAAGTATTACTGTTTTTATGAAAAATATGTTCTGTTATTTTTAAACTCGAATTTTCTCAATAAATTATTCTTCAAGTGGGCTCTGTGGAAAGTATCATCACATTATTTTCCATGTACACTTGTTAATAAATATTAAAGGGGTTATTAACCAAAATGTAAAGGGGTGAATCGTTTTTTAACATGAATATAGTCTTTTTGAGCTCTCCAATTAAACTAATTAAGCCATATGTTACAAAATTTTTTGATAGTTTACAATTGTTATTAAAAGTTTAAAACATTCCTCTTTTATTCAATTTCATACATTATCAGTAATTAATTTAAATTATTTAGATATTAGTTATACCTCTGTAAGGTTAAGTAATTTTTTTTAATTTGTTAATAAAAAGCAGTTTTTTTTCTTAAATCTATAATTTAGTTTTTTAATCATTTAAAATGCTAAGTATAACATTCATAATTAAAAAAAAAAGATAATTATAGAAATGTTTTGTTAAAAGTGTTATTTTCTAGTAAAAAATGATTAAAAATTAAGTTATATATTTTGCTTAAATACTAACCTATCTTGTGCAATATAGTTTATGCAACTTTTTATCATACACAATGTGATTAAAATGTTTTTATTAGTCGTTTTTTATAAGTTTCTATACTAAAAGTTTTAACTAATTGGTCCTTTAAAATATCAATAAAAATAGTTTCTAATTGTATTTTGTTAAATCCACCCAAAAGATTATTTTTATATTGAAAGATACATGGTTAGTGTTTTATAAGAGTTTAAATTTGTTATCTTTATTTAATTTTTTTTTAATAAAAATTCTATATTTGTAGTTGTGATCACGTTGAGTCAGTAATTTTTTCTTTGTAACACTTTATTGATTATTATTTATTAATTTTACAGAATGGACCTAAGAATGAAATGAAGCAATAAACTTATGAGTGATTTTAAATGAATTTTGTTTGATGAATGTTTACATATCATGTACTTTTTTTTTATGAATCATATTCAAAAATGTTGTATAGTTTCTTCCAATGCTTTGCTAGCTTACCTTGATGAATTACATTCTAAGATTACAAATTATACTTTCAATGAGTTTTAAACTTTATTATCTACATTCTCCACTAAATTATTAAAAAAAAATTTTTAAGTAAATTGCAGGCCCTTTGAAATGAAGCTTGTTTATAATACATTCAATTCTACTATACATTTTTTATATTTTAAAGAGTAAAATTAATTGTATTAGTTTTGCTTTTTTATATATCTGCCTTAATAAAGTTACTTTTTGTATACATTTTTACATTAATAAAAAGAAGTCCTGAAAATTTCGATTAAAACTATGTTTTGTTATAAAATAATAATTTAATTTTATATCTAATGTTTAAACTTATTTTTTTTAGTTTAATTAGTAAGATTTTGTTACTAAAGTAGTTTAAAAAGTTTATTAATGATCTCCAGTAAGGGGGTTTGTATTAAAAAGCTTAAATAAGAACATTTCACGAGAAATTCGAGTTCACAAAGTACTCTAGGCATTTGTAAAGTTGAATTGATGGCGATCGTTTTTAAATTTTTTAAAAAGAGGAGTTTATGACATAACTTTGTGAAACCATGTTTTATTGATATTACAGTTTAAACTATTTTAATTTCATGATATTGTAAATTTAAATCTTTAAGGACTAACTTACACTAATATTCTTTGTTAGGTGAGGTCATAAAATTAGAAAAGTACTATTAAGTTTTTAACCTTATTGAGTATTTGTCGGTAAATTCAATAATAATCAAATTTTCTTTTTGTATTTGTTACTTAATGCTTATTACAAATATTTTATGCCCCTTTATAGTTTGTATACTACGTCGGTTTTATATAGGCTCCGTAGTTGGTCTTAATAGTTATCTAGTTGTTTCCTAACTGTTTTAAATCAAACTATTTGTCTACTGTTTTATTTGGTAGAAAACTGAGGTGATAAAATAGTCAATAGTTTATAATGCAACAATTTATACCTTATCTTATCGAAAGCTTATAGTGAATTTTTATATGATTTTTACTAACAAGTGGAACATTTTTGCTTAAGTTTGAGAAACGTAAAAACAATTCAAGTGCAGTTTAAGACAATGCTAAGTTTAGTAATTTTTTAAGAATGATTCTTCATATGTAGGTTTTAATAAAAACTCTTCTAAGGTTTTAATGTATGGTCTCAAAAACTAATTATAACAAAGACGTTAAGAATTTACGAAGCATTTTGTGTATTTTAAAGTATTATATTAAAAAAACTTAATATTTGTATAAACTCTTTTGACGTTTATAAGCTGAAGTGAAGGTTGATAAAATTTTGATTATTCTGTGTGCTAAATCTAAAGCCAAATCTCATAAATAAATGTTGTATATTTTATCCCAGTTTTTTTACTAATCTTTCCTTAACTTTTCTCTATACTTTTTGACTAAGAGAATATTAAAAACTATGAAAAAATATTTATATCTAAAAATATACGATTTAACTAACAATGTGTTTTACATTTATACTTTCGAAACTTTAAGTCTGAATTTCTTAATTTTCAACACTAATTGTATTTGATGAAACGTTTGTATTTATTTCTTCAAAGATCTGAAAGTTTTTCGGGTAAAAAAGATCTTTATTTAAGTTTTATGGTTACTTTTAAATGTAAGCACTAATACAGTATAGTAACTTACTTAACAAAACTAGTACATCAATATGAATGGATACCAGTAACAAAAGCATAATGTAATTTAACAAAGTTTAGCACACTACTAAACTTGGTGATTGTCAGATTTATTTTACCTTATAAAAAATCATGATCAGTTATAGTGAGGTAAGATCTTCAGAAAATTTATAACTAATATATTTTGTTTTCCTTTATGATAAGCAAAACTGAATAGATGTAGTGGTTTGAAATCTTTTATGATCGTTGAATCTAAAGTATATAAATAACTTTTGTTATGCACTTTGTACTAATTTATTATTCTTTATGATTCGAATTGTTTAGCCAAATCAAGTTATATATCATTTTAAATGTACTTCTTTGAACTATACTTCTTAATATTAATTTAGAACAAGCTACCTGCGGTTTAGTAAATTGAAAAAACTCTTTGCACATTTATCATCTTATCAAAGTAACTTTTGTATAAATTATAAAGCTTAAACTATATTTATTTAAAGAAAAACTAAAATAAGAGGTATCTGGATTTAAACTAGTTTTACTGTATGCAACGGCTTAATAATTTAAGTGATTGATATCAGTGGGATATTAATGTTCAGCTTTAGTTTAATTGACCTATACATGCCTTCTTTTTGATAATAAATTTATTTGCTTAGTTAAAAAATTATTCCTTTTTTATTTTATTTAATTTTTAAAGACATATTTCTAGAAACAATGAAAGTTTTAGCATCAAAGTTAACCGAGAATATAAGCATTTTTTATTGTTTTATATTAGTTTTTTTAGTTTTAATGTTTATTACTTTTCGTCATATAATTATTAGTTTAGCTATTTGAGAAATAAGTTTGTTTGCCTTATTTGAATAAAAAAACAATTAGTTTTTATATTTTTACCATTAAAATATATAAATAAGTTGACTTATTTTTCTAACTTAAATTAAGCCCTTAAAAATAGTATTTATTAAATAATTTATTTTTCTAAACTGTAAAAATACTTAAAATGTTTATCGTTTTAAACACTTGGACAGCATTTGATTTATATCACCTTTCACGTAGAATAGATTAAACTATTTCAAATAAAGTCAGCAACGCTGTACAAGTCATTAAAAGTTTATTTCAAATTCAAACCTGAGCCAAGCAATTATCAAGTATTAAAGTTTAACAAAAACAAAATTACCCGTTAAACTATTCCGTTACACAACAAATTTTTAAAACTCAAGGAATTACTTAACTCATAAAAAGTAGGTCAAATTACACCGTAAAAAAATTGGATTAAGACAAAATTAACGCTTCTCATGTTTCTATTAAATAATTCAAAAGTAACGAAATGATCTTATTGCAACTTAAATTGTTTATTGTTTATAGTTAAAATAGGCATAGACAGTTTATGACAGTTTCAAACATTTCTACTTGGTTAAGCTTATCGTCTACATTTATTATTTGAGTTTGAAACATTCTACTGATGCTAAAACGTCATAAGACTAAACTTATTTCACGAGAGTTTACTTTGACTGTTTTAAATTAAGCTGAATTAAAATTATGCAAGCTTTTAAAACCTTTTAAAGTATCTATTGAAAGTCTTTTTGTTAAAAGTTATATGTTAAAAATATAACCATAAACTTACTATACTTTAAAGAAAAAAATGTCTTTATTTTATTTTTATTTTTTCAGTTATTTTGTTTTTGTTTTTAAGCTTCATAACTTAAATATTTGCTTTTATACTTTTTTAATTAAAAATTTATTTGTTTAAATTTTTGTAGAGTTTGTAAAAATTTCTTTTTTCAAAGATCTTTCTAATTTTAGTTAAATTGTTACATACTGAAAAATACGAAACTTTAGTACGTTATACTGAGGCAAAAAACATTTTCGTTTTAAAAATTTTAAACAAATTGTTTAAAAAAGGTTTTGTTCTTTGAAATTACTAAATAACAAAAAAAATAGATCTTAAAGTTTAAACTTAAAAACAGTATTTTTTCTCTATGAAAGCTCGCAGTAAATAGTCAAGAAAAGTTTGTCATTTTAACAAGATGACTTAAAGTGTAAATCTAGGATAATAAAACTCACCAGCTTAAACAGCTTACTCAAATAAACTTGAGTTTTGTCACCTATGTATATTAAAAAGCTATTTTGAATTGTTTTGTAAATATTACTTCGATGTAACTTGCAACAATAGTTAACTTGAGTTTTTATTAATAGAAAAAATAACTATTTATAGCATTTTTAAGAAAACTTCAAAGATTTTTATACTACTTTTTTTTTATAAAAACAGTTTTTAAAGTTGAGATTTTCAATTTATTAATACTTTGTGCATAAAAATATAAAACTACTTTTGTAAACGGAAAAAAAATGCTATAAAATTCGTTTTTACAATGATCCAATGATGTTTTTTAATGTTTTTATAAGCAAATTTAAACTTATATACGCTTAAACTTTAAACAGTAAATTTTAAATTTCTTTTGTTTTGATTATATGCGAATCTCGATAGGCATTAAACTTACAAATCTGAAAAGTTAGCTAAGTAAATTAGGTTAAAATAAATGATTTACTAGGCTAAAGATAGCTTAAGAGTTTTACAATTGTTCAAACGCTTTATTATCAAACTAGTTGCTTATATGTAATGAAATGGAAAGAAAAAAACTGAACTGTAATTATTTAACTTTGTGTATTTTTGTTAAGTGAGTAAGTTGCTATATATAGTCGATATTTTAATGAATTTTTCAGTAGATTTAATAACTTATTGATTATGTTTTGTACGTATTAAAAATTTTTGTTTCGAGAAAAAGCACTACATTTGATTTTCAGTATCGTTGACGCTTTAAAATCTATAGGGAAGCCAAGGCTAACAATATATAGGTGACGAAAAAAAAGATTATCAATTCTGTAATCTCTGTAGGGATGACAGTTGATAAAACAAAGTATTATGTTTCTATGTTGTATACTTTTTGTTCACTAAAAAATTAGAATTAAAGTATTAATATACCTGTTCCAGTAAACCTTATAAGTTTTAGTTCGTTTAAATAACGAAAAATCTTAAACAGTTGCGTTGGTTATCTAGTGTTAAGGCAATTAAATGGTATAAGTTAATCTAAATAAAAAGTATTTTTTTACATCAGTATTTATTACTCTTAGTTGAAAAATACTTTTAGTTTTTACAATATTGTAATTGTTTTATTAGTTAAGTAACATGATTAATAAACTAAAGAAAATAATTGTTTTAACAAATATTAAATTAACTTGTAAAAATTTAAAAAAATTATATTTACATACTCTTTTTTTTCTTAATCATACTTGTACTTACAACTAAAATGTAACTTGCAATAGTAGGTTATAATTTTTATATGTCTGTAATCTATTTTACCATACTAGTTTAGTAAAACATATTTATATTACTTTGCTTAATTTTTAAAGTAAATTAAAGTTAATAAACATTTATGTTTAATTTAAATTCAACAAAAACGATTGATATTACATTACTTGCTTACTTAAAAAGAAATTAAAAAAAAGTATTCGCTACATGTTCTTACATTATAACTATAACTTTTATCTTAATTTTGCTGGTTTTAATGAAAAGTTTAAACTTTAAAATGTTTAACACAAAGTTTTAATATAAGCGTATAAATTAAATACGAAGTCTAATAAAAAATAGCTAGACTAAAAGTTTTTTTATTAGATTATTTTTTAACAATAAACAAGCAGTAAAAAAAGTTTGTTTTGTTTTAGAGAGTTTTTTGTAGTAGTTTTCATTAAGTAGTATTTGACGACAACCTCTGAAAAAAGAACTTAATAAACCTTTACCATGTGAGTTAAATATTTGTTTTCTAACACATTTTTTAAATATCTCGGCTTTGCTAACGACTGAAAAATTACTACTAAAGCCTTAGATAATTTATTTTTTCTTTAATTTTAATTAAAAAGTTAAAAATGGAATGACTTATGAAACACAAAGCCGATATTATTTATGTATAAAAATGATCTAGTATTATTTAAATATATATAGATGATATGATTATATATGTATGTACTAGATTTTCATTAAATTCAATGAACTTAATATTAACTTTTTAATCTTCAGAAAAAAAAAAACTATTAAAAGATAAAAATTAAACAACTAAATTCTTAGTACGAGAAAAATTCATAGAAAATTTACTCAGTTTGAAAACCCACTGAAATTTTATCAGGTATTTAACTTTATTGTACTTAATGTAAAGTAAAATGTAATAAACTATTTAAACTTATATTAGTATAAATATTAAGTTTAAGTACTTTTTAAATTTCTTTATTTTCCTTATTTATAGTAAAAACCTTATACATTTATAAATAATAATATTAATATTTAGTTTTAGTATGTAAATCTAAACCTACAAACTATTAGTTAAAACATCATAATAGTATATTGTATAAATAACATATAAATAGATTACTAAAAGAAAAAGAGCTATTTTTAAATTCAGGTAGTTTGGACTACTTTTTACAAATATACTTCTAGCTAAAATGTAGATTTACATATTTACTTTTGTTCGCATGATGCTTTTTAAATGGATACGATAACTTTGTTTTATAAAAATTTATTACGTTTTTATGATAACGTATTGCGTACTTCTGCGTCAGTATTAAAACCGCATTTTAATTTTTTTAACAAACAAAACAACGTTTAAAACTTTAGTGATTAGAGAAAATAGTTTAATTAAGTTTCATGAAATTTATATCATAGACACTAAAAGTACCTAAAAAAATAGCTATTACAATTTTTTTATGGTATACTACCAAAGTAACGTTTAAAACTAAAAAAAGTTACTGTATTTTACTATAGTCTGAAAAAAAAAAGTTTAATTAAAAACAGTTGTTTTTTAAATTAAGCATTCTGATATTACATGTGAAAATTTAGTTTAATATATTATGCACTTAGCAAAGTCCTACTATTCACAAAAAAAAACCGTTTTATTCATACCTTACTTTTTTCAACTAGCTTTTTATATGTGTTTACTCTTAGTTTATATACTTAAACTCTATTGCAATTATGAACGGTATTAACTTCAAACAAACTAGTTTTATTAATAAAATCAGACAATAACCAAAATTTAAGTCATAGCATTTATTTAATCGATGCTTAATATTTTACAACTGCTTTTGTTGTTTGGTCTATTTTTATATTATAAGTTAAACGATTGTTGCTAATCAACTTGTAGTTTTACAAATTTGATTCTACTTCCTTAGTTTTCAAAAAATTTCTTAGCTATTTATTTAAAATGATTTAGTTTAATGCAGAAAACATATTGCTTTCAGTGAAGTTGAACAAAAAAAACTGTAAACATATACATGAAATAATACTAAAACTCTAGAAGTTAACCATTTACATGGTGATATAAAAAAAGTTCAATATATTTATAATGTTGTATAACTTTGCGTTATAATTAAATTAATACTAAATGAAATAATAACAACGAATGACACCGCTAGAAAACGACAGTATTTTAGTTTAGTAGTTTTACGTTTAGCACTTTAGATATTTGTTCTACACAGTTTCAATAGAAATAAATTATAAGGTATGAAATTGTAAAAATTAGTATCTGAACATTTTTTACTACAAAAAAAAGTGGTTTAATGTGTAAATAGAGCAAGTTTTTATTGATTTCGCGTAGTAACCGTTTGGGCAAATAAATTCTACGTTTAGATTTAAATCAGTCCTAACAAAGATGCAAATTCGCGAAAAAAAGACTAACAGTATTTATACGACGACATTATGTAGCAACAAGCTATTTTTTACATTTTTCTAACTTTGTATGTTTTGATAGTTTACAAATGTAAAAACATAATACTTTAATACAAGCTTCGAAAAAGTATATGACGTTTTATTGTTTAGAAGCGCCGTTCAAATCATGTATTAGTTTATTGTTTTTATTATATGTTATTAAAACATATGTCTAACTTTAGACTTTGTTTTACAAAGTATTAAACGTTACTTTTTTTGTTTTTTAGATTATTCATTTAACTAAAACTACGATAATATCTTTAATCAAACATTTTTAACCAATTATGTAAAATAAAGTGTGTGTTAAACTTTCAATTAATTGATTTATATAGAATACATACTATTTTTAAGTAAATAAAAACTAGATTTTTATTTTCCTAAGATTAACTTAAACTTAATCTATTTTCTACCTTTACGTAAACTTAACTAAATTGTCTTATGTTAATATATTATGGTTTTAGATAAAAAATATACCTATTTATTTTTTTTTCTCTAAAAAAGCAAATTTAAAATGTTTATGCAACTATAAGCTGATTACTCTAGTTAACCATACTAATTAAGTTTTTATTTCAAAAGTAAATCAGCTATGAACAAAACACTTATTGGTTGTTTTCAGTAACTATTTTTGAAAATAAGTATCACATTTTCAGTGCTGTCATCAATAAGAAAATAAGTTCAATAGGGAAGGAACAAACAATAATATTTAGGTAGCAATAGTAGAAATAAAAAATTTTGTATTACCTATGAAGAATCAAACAAAAAGTATCCGATTTTTATGTTTTGTAAAGTTGTAAATCTAAAACAAATATTTAGTTTGTTTTAGTTTGTTGCTAAAATTGATTAACTTTTGTTGCGCCGAACTCTTTTTATTTTATATATAACTTTTTAAACATATATTTGTTGTTTAGTTGTACTGTCTAGTTTTATGACTCTAAACTTAGCGATATTTAGATTGTTAAAAATAGTCTGTTATGTAGTACATTTTTAAACGAACTAATTATTGATATAAAAATAAATAAAGTTAACAAAACAACAGTAAATTTGTAATAAAAAATTAAAACCATTTAAACTGATTTAATTTATTAAGTTGTTTTTTATATGTTTTATAACTACTACTTCGGTTTTTAAGATAGTTTGTTATTAAATTAAATGTCTAAGGTTTGTATAAATTAGTTGGTATGAAAATATGATAAATGAGTTTCGTGTGAAATCTAAAGTTTTATTTATGAGTTTTACTATTTTTTACTTGTTTAGAAGTACATGTTTTTATAATAAAATAGCATGAGAATAATGTTAATTTTTTAACTAAAAATTTAACGAGTCTGTTTAGTTAAGCTTTAGTTTTAGTATACACAAAAAAAAGCTTTTTTTTCTAATGTTTAATTATATAAGTTATTTTTAAAAAGAAAAAAAATACCCAATGACAATTATCGACTTTTTTAGAAAAAAAAACTATATAACTGTTAAACTTTCTGTATTAATATTATAGAGTTTACTAAATATTAAAAAAAAATATGCTTTACAGAAAGTTAGTCAAAAGTAACTATTTTCACAAAAAGAGCGTAACAAAAACAAAACCATGTAAGTTTCGTGTTTATTTTTACAATTTCACGCTAACTAGCTTGTTCTCATTTTTCAAAATTCAAAGACAAAGTTCATCATGTTTGTAGGACAAATTTCAAACATGATTAAAACACAAATATTCGCTAGCGTAAAATCAATAAACTTTTAAATTTTTATTACAAAATTCTCTCATTGTCTTAATACTCATTAACTTGGTGATTTATCGGTCTTAGAAGTAATATTAAACTGACAAATAAATTTATTAAATTAATAATTTTTTAATTGCTATTAGTTTTTGAGTTTTATTACAAAACAGTTGTTTAGTTTCGATATAACTAAACAAAGAAAAAAACTCCTGTAAGCTTTTACAATGATACATTTTTAGACATAATAAATTTTGTTTCTCAAGAAATGATAAGTATTTAAACTTCAAACAGGTCAGGATAAATTATAAAAAAAAGAAACGATTAAGAAAATTTAAAATTTTATCATATTTGCTATAAATAATTTAGCAGCATAGAAACAATTTTATTCAAGCCTTAATTTTCTATTGTTTTAGTTAAAATAGACAAAAGTAGTTCACAATGGTTTAAAGTTGTACTGCTTAGTTGAGTTCATTTGTTACTTTTGGATTTAAAACGATATGATAATAGTTTAAAATACAACATTAAAACTAATTGACAGTAAAATTAACGCGAAGTTTATGTTTTGTGTCAATATTATTAAAAGTTGGACTATTATTTTTAACCTTTTTAAATGTACTTGTTTAATAATTTTGTATAAAGGTTTTGTAATTTAATTATTTGTAATTAAACCATTTAAATATGTGTTTTAAAAAACATAAGTATTATAATGAACTGTATCATCAATTTTCTTTTTCTAATTTGAATATTTTTTAGCTTTAGTTGTTTTGTTGCTTGCAATATAAATCGTAATTACAAGTTCTTTAAAGTTTTGTTTAAATATATGTTGCAAAATGTTTTACTTAGGTATGTAAAAATTAATTTTGTTATTTGTTGAACAATATTAAGTTATTTGATATTAGCAGAAAATTATAATAATTTACTTACAACTTTAACGCAGCTATTTTAAATATTAAATCATAAAAAGTAAAATTTATACTGTTATGGTACGGGGAAAAAGACTTACTTTATAGTTAAAAACTATTTAATACAATTTTAACTGTTTTTAATTTTTCAAAATGCAATTTTTGTTTTAAAAGATCAGCAGTAAACAATTAACAACTTTAATAATCACCGCTTTTAAAATACGGATTTATAATGTAAAGGTTACTCATAAAAACACTTATTTAAACGTTGAATGCGAATTTTTTCTAAAATATATATAAAATTAAAAATAGACTCTAATGTAATTAATATACTCTTAGATTTTCTTTTTTAGATTACAACAGACATAAAATATTACGTTTTTATTAGCAAAATGAACTTTTATTTTTATAAAACATTGAATTGCTAAGTTGTTTATGTCTACTGTATTTGTTGTTAAATATTTGCTTGTTTGAACTAAAAAAAATGTTATATTTTAAACACTTAAGTCCAACATGGTTTTTAATATCTGGATTACAGTTGTTTCGCAGAACGACGTTTATTAGATACAAGAATTAACATTTTCGAACTTATTTCTTATTTTTGTTTTTGTAAGTATGTTGACACATTTAGTGACTCAAATCAAAATTAATTATGAAGTTTTTAAGAGGTTTGTTTGAAATCAACATCTTTTGTTTGGTATCAAAAAGCTTAATTTGAAAATGCGCTACTCAAAACAATTTATTTTCAAACTAGTGTTATAAGCCTGCAATAAACTTATTATATAATAATTACTTAATGAAAAGCTTGAAACATTTTAATATATTTTAAAATGTATAAAAGTTTGTGATGGTTTACTTATTTGACTTATTTGTTGCTTTTATTTAGTTGAGTACGTTGTTGTACTTTAAAATATAAACATCTGAATTACTATTTAAGAGTATACTAATAAAACTGTTTAACTGCATAAAGTAGTGATTAATTGTTTATGTAATTCAAATGTACTGAAACTATTTTATGAAAAAGTATATAATTAATATTTGTTAGTTTTTATAATGTAAAGTGGTAAGAAGTTAAGCTAAAAAAATATAGGTAGGAAAGTAGACATTGTCCATGTTCAAACTCAGTAAAGATAGTAAAAAACAATATTGCGTAGTTGTACTTTAATGTAAAACATGTTATTATAAAAAATGTTACGTAAAAATAACTTATTGAAAGTTCTATGTTGGTTGTAACAACAAACAATAAATTATTTTGATTATTTGCGTTAAAGTATCAAAAACGTGTATACATTGACTACCTAAAGTTTTTGAGTTTTTAATGTTTATAGTTTACTTGATTATTTTATTTTTGTTACTCTAGTTAATAAATTACATGGTTAATAGATAGTTTTTTTTGTAGAGTGCTAAGATTTCACAGATATGTTTAAAAAAAAATTAAAAGCATTATACTAAATTAATAAATACATTTAATAATTTACTTTACTTTTTACCAAGTGATAACGAAATTTGTTAATTAGTTAAAAATTTTTTGTATTTTAGTTTTTATTATTTTAAACTTGTATTTAAACGTAAACTAAATACTATAACTGATTTGTTTTAAATACTTAAACAGTTATTTTAAAGTTTTTGTCATTTTTTAAATGTTATACTAATTTAATTTTAATTTGATTATAACATTCTATTAAGTTATTGCTCAATTAGTAATATACATTCATTACGAAAAATACTCTTTTAGCAAAATTAAAACTAGCTAAATTTTTAATAAAGAAAAATTAATCCGCGCACACGAGCAGTTTAAAACATTTTTCTTATACAACCTTTACTTTCCATACTTTGCAAAATGTTTTTTAGCAATTACTAAATTTTTCAAAATGCACAAGTTTTTAAACTAGTAACAAAACCAAAGTCAGCGTATTTTTCAAACTTACTTACTGCACAAAAACCTTCATTATTACTACGTCATAATACTTTTAAAATTTAAAATTCTAAGTTTCTGTTATAAATTATTAATAAACTAAGCTTTATTGAAAAATATATGAGATTGAAATTTCTAATATACGCAACGGCTGTATAAAACTATTGTTTGTTACATAATTTAATAAATATTTATCTCAAATTTGATTTTTCGAGCACCAATGACCAAAACTTTATTAAAGCTGTATATATATATATACATTTATAAGTAAAATATAATTTATAAATAAATATGTTACACAACTTTTGATTAGAAAACCTGTTTCAGCGTTTTATACGCTTCCTAAGCCAAATTTTCTAATCATAAAGTGCAAACATATAAGTAGAGTAAATATAAAAATTAAAATGGGATGAAGGTAGTCTTCCTCTTTTGATTTTAAAGACGTTATTCAGATATTTTATAATGGTTCTTACCATTTTTATTTATGTAGAGTAAATATAATTATACAAAATTAGATATTACGTAAAAATATAACAAGTGGTACATTTTCAACAACATTTACCAATCACTTTTATGTAAAACATATATAACGCTGAAACAGTTGTTTAAAACAAAAATTAATTTTGCATTTTTTAACTTATAAAAAAAAAATATATATATTGTTAACATAATATTTATTTATCTAATTATATAAAAACTATAATTTGTACAGCTGTTTAAACAAATGAAATGTAAAATTTTATATAAAGTTAATTTTAAATTAAATAAAATTTTAAATAAACTGAAGCTTACTAAGGAGCACGTGAAATTTTACATTTCATTTGTGAAACAGCTGTATAAATTATAGTTTTTATATAGTTAGATAAATATTAAGCTCCGATTTAACTTGTCGAGCACTATCGAGCTGAACTTTTTATAAAACCTTTAATATATTTAATATAAGATACATTTTAAACATTACACTTTAATTTGTTTATTAAAAAATATTAATCAAGTTAATATTTAGTTTACTTGTCTTACATAAAAAATTACTTAAGGAACAGTTGACTTGTACATGTTTTTTTCAGAAATTAATTTTTATTTTTAACTTCGTTTTCTTTAACAAAACCTTTTTATTTTATTTTCAAACAGTATAATTATGAATTGTACTTAAAATAATTTTACTTTAAGTTTGAAAAGTTATTTAAAAACTAAATATAAAAGTTTTTTTATTAGTTATATACTTCTTAATTAACAAATAAAGAAATAAATTAATTTTTTCAGAAAGTGCTAATTAAACTTTAACAGTACGTTATCTTAAAAAGGTTGATAAACTTTTAAGTGTAAGTTGTTATTATTATAAATTGTTATTATTTTTCTTAGTATGCTTCCTAGATCTTAAAATTTTTTAAACTTTCGAGTATCATATTGTTTGCATAAAACTGATTGCATTTCTAGCTATTTTTTTTCAACTATTTGTCGAATTGTTAGTCTGAAAAATGTTTTTGAGATAAATTTAACATAATTTACACTATATATTTTATTTCAACTGAAGAGTTTTTTTCAAATAAAGTTTGCAAGTTTTTTGCGTACATTTTAGTGCATTAGTTAATATTTAGTTTTTTATGACTTTAACTTATAAATATAAAAAGTTACAAAAACGTGTAAACTTCTAACCTAGCACACAGTTACATTGTTTTTATCATTTTAACGTATCAAAAGTTTGATTAAAATATACATAGCAATACCCATTTTTTACATTCTATTATTGCTTTTTTTAGCACTTATAATTTTTAACACAAAGTGAAACATAATTTTGTTGAACTTTTTATATTTTTTCTAGACATTTTAAATAAAGTATATCAAAACTGATATATCTGCTGATAATATAACTTTCTAACATTATAATGTTTTACTAATTACTTTTAAAGACTATCTTAATAATGTCAAGTACTATGTAGCACTTTAAGTCTAAACTGTATAAATCATTTTTGTTATGTATGTTGTAACCTTTATATTTTAAGTTTTTGAGTTGTTTATCCAAATCAAAAAAGTTTCTTTTTAATAAGTTATTAATACTTTTAAATTATATATCTTGTTGAATGTACTTCTTTGAACAATGCTTATTAGTATTAATGAAGAACAAACTAAATGCAGTTCAGTAAATTGATCAAGCTTTTTGAACATTTATTATTTTGTCAAAGTGATATTTGATTAAAATTGTAAAGTTTTTTTTAATGAAAAACCAAAGTAAGAGTTATCTAGATTTGAAATAAATTTGAATTTTTTTTTTATTAAATTAAACAGAGTAAAGATATATTTCTAAAATTAATAAAAGAAAACGAGAGACAGTTTTAGCATCAAATTATAACCGAAAAGATTACTTTTTTATTATATTTTTATATTAAACATTAAAAATTTAATTTTTATTACTTTTCGTCAAGTATTTAATTTTTTTAACTATTAAAAACTTGCCATATTTGAATGAAAAAAATTTTTTAGTTTTAATATTTCTATCTTTACAAAAATTAGAATAAATTCACTTATTTATCTAAAATAAAATTAAGTCAGCAAAAATATATGTATAAAGTAGTTCATTTTTCTAAACTGTGAAATTATTTACAAATATAATCCTTTTAAACATTTGACCAGCGTTTGACTTATATTTACCTTCACATAGATAAACTCATTTCAAAACAAAGTCTGCAGCTGTGTACAAGTTATTAAAAGTTTATTACAAATTCATATCTTAGCCAAGCAATTTTTAATTATGAAATTTTTAATAAGATAAATTTACCCGTTAAGCTATGCCCTTACACAAAAAAAATTTAAACTCAAGGAACAATTTTATTAATAAAAAAAAAGATCAAACTAAACTGTATAAGAATTGAATTATGACAAAACTGAGGCTCCTCAGGTTTCTTTTAATTAAATTAACTGTAACGAAATTATCTTATTCAAACTTAAATTGTTTATAGCTAAAATAGGCATAAATAGTTTATGATAGTTTCAAATATTTTTACTTCTTTAATCTTGTTACCTACGTTTACTTTTTGAGTTTAAAACGTTATTTTTAAACTAAAAAGCCGCGAGACTTAAACTGTAACACAAAAATAAACATTGACATTTTCAAATTAGCTGTATTAAAAATTATGCAAACTTTTTTATAATCTTTTTATGTGTCTTTTGAAAGTTTTCCTGTTAAAAGCTTTATATTAAATATAGAAATTAAACTTACTATACTTTAAGAAAAAATGTGTTTTTTATTTTTTTTTTCAGTTATTTCGTTGTTGTTTTTAGTTTTCATAACTTGAATATTTTTTTAAATACTTTTCCTGTCAACAACTTTTCGTTTAAGTTTTTATATAGTTTGTTAGTTATTTCTTTATTTAAAGTACCTTATCAATTTTTAGTTAAATTGTTAACTGGAAAAATGTTAAGAAAGTTTAGTATGTCATATTAAGGCGAAAAATATTATCGTTTTTAAAAATTAAAGTAAGTTGAATAAAAATAACTTTTGTTTTTTGAAATTAATAAAATAATCTTAGCTAAAAGTTTAAACTTAAGAACAGTTTTTTTTCTCTAAGAAAGCTCGCAGTAAATAGTTAAAAGAAGTTTTTCGCTTTAACTAAATAACTACGTAAAAAAACTTGAGTTTTGGTACCCATGTATATTATTCATATTTAAAAGCTATTATGAATTTTGTTGTAAATATTGTGTCTTTGTAACTTGCAACAATAGTTAATTTAGTTGTTATAAGTAGAAAACAAAGCTTTAAGTAAAATTTATAAAATAACTTCTACGATGACCATCTAACATTTTTTTATAAAAACAGTTTTTAAAGCTGCGATTTCTTATTATTAATAGTTAAGTACAACAAAATTAAAAACTACATTTGTAAACGGAAAAAATTCCTGTAAAATTAATTTTTAAAATGATGCAATAATGATTTTCAATGTTTTATATAAGAAATTCATACTCATATATAATTAAACAGTAATTTTTACATTATTTTGTTTGAATTATATGCAAACCTCGATAGGCACTAAACTTGCGAACCTTAAAAGTTAGCTAAGTTAATTAGGTTATAGGTTATGATAAATGCTATAGCCGAAGAGTTTCACAATTGAACAAACGCTTTATTATCAAACTAGTTGTTTATATTTTATAAAAAAAAGAACTATACTTTCTTAACTTTTTGTGTTTTTGTCAAGTGATTACGTTGTTATATATAATAGATGCTTGAATGACTTTTTCAGTAGATTTAATGATTTATTGATTAAGTACTGTATCTATAAAAGATTAATATTTGGAGAAAAATCACTGCGTTTCATTTTCAGTATCGTTGATACTTTAAAGTTTTTAGGGAAACTAAGTTGATAACACATACGTGACGAAAGAAAACGATAATCAATGCTGTAGTCTCTGTAGGGATGAGATTTAAAAGTAAAACAAAATATTTTTTGTCCATTTTGTAAACTTTTTATATACTAAAAAACATTATAATTAGAATATTATTAGTGATAAGGCAGTTTAAATGATATAAGTTAGTTTATTTGAATAGTGAAAAGTTGTTTTTGTGTTTACATTACATCACTATTTCTTACTTCTAGTTCAAAAATAGTTTTAATTAATTAAATATTGTTATTCTTTTGTTAGATCAGTATCATAATTAAATAAACTATGGAAAACTAGTAATTAAAACAATAATAAACATAAAATGTTGTGGCTTAAAGAGGTATATTTATTTACTTTTAATTTTTTTCGTATATAATTTTTTCATTTTAATGTAACTTGCAATTTTGTGTTAAATCTTTACATGTCTTTAGCTCATTTCGACATACTAGTTTGATACCATATAAGTACATTACTTTGCTTGATTTTTAAAAGTTATTTAGCACTTAATTTCAAATTTATAATAAAAAAAAACGATTGATTTCAAATCACTAGCTTACTTAAAAGATTAAAAAATAAATAATTGCTACATGTTGTTACATTATAACTAGAACTTTAATTGTATATATCTTTGTTTTAATTAGTAGCTTAAACTTAAAAATTTCAATATAAAGTTAAATATAAGCGTATAAGTTACACACGAAACATAGTAAAAAGTAGCTAGACAAAAAGTTTTTTTAATAGATTATTTTTTATCAATAACGAAGCAGTAAAAAGAAAGTGCTTTGTTTTTAGACGATTATTTTTAGTAATTATTATTAAGATGTATTTGACAACTACCTCTTAACAATAAAGTTTCAAACTTATTATGTGAGTTTAATATTTATTTTCCAAAAAAGTGTTTTAAATATCTCAGCTTTGCTAACAATTGCAAAATTACTACTGAGTTGTTAGTTTATTTTACTTTTCCTTCAAGCTTTTTTTTGCTTAAAGAGTTCAAAAAAGAATGACTAATAAAACTCGAAACCGGTATTATTTATATATATAAATGATCTAAAATAATTTGACTATTTATTTATACATATCAATATAATATCGGTACATATATATGAATATATATATACATATATATATATATTCAGTTTAACTAAATTTATGAATTTGATATAAATTTTTAATTTTCTGAAAAAAAAAACACCTAAACAGCTAAAAACGAGAAAAGTTATCGTAAATTTATTCAATTTCAAAGCCAATTGAAATTTAATCAGGTACTTAAGTGTATTGTATATAATGTAAAGTAAAGTGTTGTAAATTTTCAAAACTGTTATCAGTACAAAAATTGAATTCAAATACTTTTCATATTGCTTTATTGTTTTTGATTTTACGAAATATATTTTACAGTTTCAACTATTTTTATTTTAGTTTAGTTTTAGTATGTTAATTTAAACCAACAGTCTATTAATTAAAACATCATAATAGTATATTATAAAAATATTATATAACCTGTTTAAAAAAAAAAAACAAAACCATTTCAAAGTTGAAATGGTTTGGACTAAGCTAAAAAATAAATCCGTAGAAGATACTATAAAACTTTGCTTTAGCATGCCGTATGTATATAATGATAAATTTTTTGTAATTTTTCTTAGAAGATAACTGTAAAAAGTTATATAGTAAATCACAGTTAATTTTTATTTTATATTTAATTATTGATTTTTCTAGCAAATTAATTTCTAATGACTAGTCTAACATAGTCTAATCGAAGTATGTTTGACAATTATAGAAATTATAGACTAGAAATTTGTTGATAAAGTTAACTAAACTCTAACTTAAATTCATTTGCTAAAACCATTGTCTCATAATCATTAACTTTTTGCAAATTTACTTTTAGCTAAAATAAAATTTTATAGATTTATATTTGTTCGCATAATGCTAATTAAATAGATATGATAACTCGATTTTAAAACGGTTTATTACGTTTTATGAATACGTATAGCGTCTTTTGACTCAGTTTTTTTACTTACTTTTACTTATTTTTTACAAATAAAGAATCGTTTATAATTTTTGTGACTATAGAAAATAATTTATAAATTATAAATAAACGATAACTATTTTAAGAATAAGCACTACTGTCGATTTTCACTATCGTTGACGCTTTAAAATCTATTTGTAAGCCAAGCTAACAACATGTAGGTAACGAAAAAAGAAATTATCAATGCTGTAATCTCTGTATGGGTGAAACTTATTAATGAAACAAAGTATTTTGGTTATATATTTTAAACTTTTAATTAACTAAAAAGCATTAGAATTAAAATATTTTTTAAGTAGTAAAATTTATAAGTTTAAGTTCGTTTAAATATCGAAAATCTTAAACAGTTACTCTGTTTAACATTGTGTTAAGGCAGTTAAAATGGTAAATTTTAATTTAAATGTAAAGTGTTTATTATTTTTACATTTCAAATATGTTTCTTATTATAGTTTAAGAATATGTTTATTTTTTAAAATATTGTTGTTGTGTTGTTACTTCAGTATATTAATTAAAAAGCTAAAGAAAAGTAGTACTCAAAACAAAAATAACCATAACTTGCAAAAGTTTAAACAAGTATGTTTGTTTATTCTTTTTTTTTCTTTTTCATATTAGTACTTTTTATTCAATAGATTTGCAATAGTAATTTGCAATAGAAGGTATTAGTTTTCATATGTCTATAGTTTATTTTAACATACTAGTTTAGTAAAATATTTTTACACAACTTTGCTTAGTTTTTTCTAGTTATTTAAAGTTGTTAGACATTTATTTTTTAATTTTAATTTAAAAAAACGATAGGTATTACATTACTTGCTTACTAAAAAAAAAAAAAAAGTGATTGCTACATGTTTTTACATTATAACTATAACTTTAATTTTAATTTTGCTTACTTTAAAGAAGAGTTTAAACTTTAAAGTGTTTAATACACAGTTTTAGTATAAGCATATAAATTACACACGAAATGTTTTAGGATATCCAGACTAAAAGTTTTTATATTAGATTATTTTTTAACAATAACCAAGCAGTAAAATGAGTATGCTTTGTTTTAGAGAATTGTTTGTAGTAGTTTTACTTAAGTAGTATTTGACTACAACCTAAAAAAAAAAAATTACTATGTGAGTTAAATATTTATGTTCTAACAACGTTTTTAAAATATCTCGGCTTTGCTTACTACTGAAAGATTATTACTAAGTTTTTAGTTTATTTATTTTTCTTGAATTTTAATTATAAAGCTGAAAAGAGAATAACTTATAAAACACTAAGCCGATATTATTTATGTATAAAAATGATCTAATTTTATTTTATTATATCTAGATAATATGAATATGTATGTAATATTATAATTTCACTAAATTCAATGAACTTAATATTGACCTTTTAATCTTAAGTATAAAAAATTAATGTCTAAAAATACTATTATTAAAAGATGAAATTAAACAACTAAACAGCTTAGTACGAGAAAAATTCATAGGAAAATTACTCAATTTAAAAACCCACTGAAATTTTATCAGGTATTTATGTTCATTGTTTTCAATGTAAAGTAAAATGTAATCGTGTTGAAACTTTAATTAGTATAAATATTAAGTTTAACTACTTTTCATATTGCTTTATTACTTTTATTTTTATAATAAACCTTTTACAGTTAAAACTGTTTATATTTATACTTAGTTTTAGTATGTAAATCTAAACCAAAAGTCTATCAATTATATTATCTAATTAGTCTATTGTATAAATAGTATATGAATAGATTATGAGAACAATCAAGAAATATTTTGAAGTTCAGGTGATTTGCATTAAGGTATAAAAATAAATCCGTAGTAAAAGCTAAACAATTTTAGCTCTAGCATGCCGCATGTATTTTATGGTTAATTGTTAGTAAATTAACTTAAAAAATAACCTACAAAAGTTATACAGAATTTTGAAATCCAGTTTCATTTCGTTTTTAATTATTGATTTTTTAAACAAATTAATTTCTAATAAATAGTCAAACATAGTCTTTTTGAAGTATGTCTGACAGTTATTGAAATTATTGACTAAAAAACTGTTAATAAAATTAACCCAACTATAACTTAAATTCATTTGCTAAAAACATTGTATCATAATCTAAAACTTTGTACAATTTTACTTCTAGCTAAAGTGTAGTTTTATATTTTTAAATTTTTTGGCATGATGCTTATTAAATGTATATGATAACTCGATTTTATAGCGGCATATTACGTTTTTATGATAAAGTATAGCGTACTTTTAAGTCAGTTTTTATTACCGACTTTTACTTCTTTTCAGATGAAAAAACGTTTATAATTTTTGTGATAAGACAAAATAACTTTGTTTGTTTACATAAAACTTATACCATATAAGCTCAAAGTACCTAATAAAACAATAGCTGTTACAAACTTGTTTATGGAATACTACATCAATGACATTAAAAATCAAAAATATTATTGTGTTTTATTATTGTGTAAAAAATTAAATAGTCTTATTAAAAAAAAATCGTTTTTTAAACTAACCATTCTGATAGTACAAGTAAAAATTCAATTAAACTGATTATGCACTTAGCAATGTCCTACTATCCGCAAAAAAAATCCGTTTTGTTAATTCCTTACCTTTTCTATATAAATTTTTACATGTATATGCTTTTAGTTTATATTCTTAAACTCTATTGCAATTATGAACATTATTTACTTCAAAAAAACTAATTATATCAAAAAAACACAGACAATAACCGAAATTAAAGTCATAACTTTTATTTAATCGATGCTTAATATTTTACAACTGCTTTTGTTGTTTAATCTATTTTTTATATCATAAGTAAAACAATTTTTGCTACTTAGCTTATAGTTTTACAAACTTTGTTTTACTAAAACAGTTTTCAAAATGTTTCTTTACTATTTATTTATAATGATTTAGTTTAATTTAGATAAAATATTGCTTTTAGTGAATTTGAACTAAAAAAACTGTAAACATATACATGAAATAATGATAAACCTATAGAAATTAACCATAAACATAGTGATATGAAAAAAGTTCAATATATTTATATATTTGTATAATTTTGTATTATAATTAAGTTAATACTAAATGTAATAATAACAACAAATATTAACACCGCTACAAAACGACTATACTACACATTAAATATTTTAGATATTTGTTTTACACAGTTAACGTTGATATAAATGATAAGGTATGAAACTGTAAAAATTAGTAACTGAACATTTTATTCTACAAAAGAATTGTGGTTCAATGTGTAAATAGAGCAAGTTTTTATTCTTTTGGCGTCGTATTCGTTTGGGGAAATCAGTTCTACGTTTGGTTTGAAATTAGTCCTAAAAACGCTTTAAATCCTTTAGAAAAAAACGGCTAAAGTATCTAAAGAAATGTTTTATAGTTTTCTAACTTTGTGTTTTTTATCAGTTTATAAAGGTAAAAACATAAAAGAACATTTTAATACAAAATAATAAAAGAAAAATATTTTGCGCCGTTCAAATCATGTATCTGTTTATTATTTTTATTATTTGTTATTAAAAATATGTGTTAGTTTTCAGACTTTGAAAAACTAAGTATTAATTAGTACTTTTTTTTGTTTTGTAGGTTATTTGTTTAAATAGTTCTACGATATAGTTTTTAATTGATTTTGTAGAACAAAAGTTGTGTTAAACTTCCAAATAATTCAATAATATAGAATACATACTAATTTTAAGTAAAATAGACTAATTTGTTATTTTTCTAAGATTTACTTAAACTTTACCTACATTCAACCCTTACGTAACCATAATTAAATTATCTTATGTTGTAATCTTATCCTCTTTAAATTAAAAATTACTACTATTTTAAATTTGTGCTAATTATTTTTTATCTCTAAAAAAGCTAATTCAAAATGCTTATACAACTATAAGATAATCACTCTAGTTAAACTTACTAATTTAGTTTTTTATTTCAAAAGTAAATCAGCTTTGTAAAGAAACACTTATTGGTTGTTTTTTGTAACTATTTGTGAAAATAAGTATTAAATTTTCAGTTCTGTTATCAATAAGAATATAAATTATATAGCGAAGAAACAGACAATAATATCTAGGTAGCAATAGTAGCAATAAAAGATATTATATTATCTCTAGAAAAGCAAACAAAAAGTTATTGATATTTATCTCTTATAAGGTAGTAAATCTAAAGAAATAATTGTTCAGTTTATTCTAATTTGTTGCAGAAATTGATTAAATTTTTATTTATTTTAAGTGTTTTTGTTTTATATATAACTTTTTAAACATACAAATGTTGTTTAATTGTAGTCTAATTTTATGATTCTGAATTTAGCGATATCTAGATTGTTAAAAATAGTTTGTTATGTAGTACATATTCAAATGGACTAATTTTTTAATCTAATACCGAATAAACTTAACAACACAACAGTAAATTTGTAATAAATATTTCTAGCGATTAAATTTACTAAGTTATTTTTTATACGTCCGAAAACTACTAGATCGGTTTTTAAGGTAGTTTTTTATCAATTTAAAGTTCAAGGTTTGTATAAATGAGTTGGTATGAAAATTTGGTCAATGAGCTTTTTTTGAAACCTTAAAGTTATTGATTTTAATTTGTTATTTTACTTGTTTAGAAGTACATGTTTTTATAATGAAATAATATTAATGTTAATTTCTGAACTAAAAATTTTAAGAGTTTGTGTAATTAAGCTTTAGTTTTAGTATATGTAAAAGAAAAACTTATTTTTTTATTTTTACCTATATTAGTTATCTTAAAAGCAGAAAAGGATACCCACCGACAATTATCAACTCATTTAGAAAAAAAAAAGATATACTCTATAATTTTTACACTTTCTATATTAATGTTATATAGTTCCGTTAATAATTTTTAAAACATGCTTAACAGAAAAATAATTACCACGTTACATTGTTTTCACATAAAGGAAGTAACAAAAACAAAACCATGTAAGTTTCGTGTTTATTTTTTACAATTTCACGCTAGCTAGCTTATTGTCATTTAGCAAAGTTCAAAGACAAAGTTCATCATGTTTTTAGGACAAAGTTCAAACGTGATTTAAACACAATTATTCGCTGGCGTAAAATTAATAACTTTCTTTAACTTTTTTTTTTAAACTTCTGTCATTATCTTACTTTTTATTATTTTACTATGTTTATTTATCGGTTTTAGACGTAATTATAAATTCACAAACCAATTTATTAAAATAATACTATTTTTTTGCTAATAGTTAAAAGTTTTGATACAAAATAGTTGTTTTGTTTCAGAACTGCTATAACTTAACATAGATCAAACACATTTCAAATTCTAAAATTACTATATTTAAAAAAAAAATTATTGTAAGCTTTAACAATGAAACATTTATTAAAACGATTAAATTATGTTTCTAAAGAAATGATAACTATTAAAATTTTAGGCAGGTCAGGATAAATTATAAATAAAAATACAAGATTAAGAAAAAAATTACGATTTATCAGATTTGAGATAAAAATAATTTAGCAGCATAGAAAAGAACTTATTTAAACTTGATTTTTAATTGTTTTAAATAAAATAGACAAAAGTAGTTTATAATGGTTTAAAATTTTACTGATTAGTTGAATTCATTTGTTAATTTTTAATTTAAAACATAATGATATAAGTTTAAAATACACAGAAATTTATATAGTATATACGATATATTTAAAAGTAAATTTTACGTAAGTATATGTTTTGTGTCAACTATATTAAAAGTTATATTATTATTTTTAACTTTTTTAAATGTATTTGTTTAAAAACTATATCTAATGAATTAGATTCTGTAGAAAAAACCTTTAAAAATGTGATTTTAAAAACACAAATTTTATAACGTATTGTGTCATCAATTTTCTTTTTAGTTGAATTTTTTTAGCTTAAGTTCTTGTGTTTCTCTTAATATAAATCGTAATTACAAGTTCTTAAAAGTTTTGTTTAAATTGATAAATGTTGAAAAATGTTTTATTTAGGTATATAAAAATGATTTTCGTTATTTATTGAATAATTTATAAGTTATTTGATATCGTAAAGAAAAAAAAGATTTTTTTTACTACTTAAACGCCGCTAATTTTAAATATTAAATAATAAAAATTGAACCTTATACTGATATAGTAAGGTACAAAAGACTTACTTTATAGTTAGAAAATATTTAATACAATTTTAACTGTTTTTAAGTTTTCAAAACGTAATTTTTTTTTTAAAGATTAGCAGTAAAGAAATAAATACTTTACATCTCACCACTTTTAAAATACATACTTGTAAATGTTACTCATAAAAAAACAAAGCTAAAGTTTTAGCGCCAATGCTTTTAAAAATATGTATCCAAATAAAAAATGACTGTAATGTAATTAATATACTTTTAGATTTTCATTTTTAAATTACAACAGACATAAAATACAATATGTTTATTAGCAAAATGAACGTTTATTTAAATAAAAATAATGCTTGATAATTTCTTTTATGTCTACTGTATTTTTAATTAATTGTTTGCTTGCTCTAAAAAAAAAAGTTATATTTTAAACACTTAGTCTAACATGATTTTTAATATCTGAATTACAGTTGTCTAGCAGAATGATATTTGTTAAATACAAATTTTAACATTTTACGAACTTATTTGTTTATTTTTGTTTATATAAATCTATTGACACTTTTATTGACTCAAATTCAAACCAATCATTTAGTTTTTAACTAATTTTATTGAAATCAACAACTTTTGATTGGTACTAAAATCCTTGATTTAAAAATTAGCTACTGAAAACAATCTATTTTTGAATTAATGTTATTAGCCTACGATAAACTTAATATATAATAATTATTTAATGAAAAGCTTAAGACAATTTGTTTTATAGTTAAAAAAGTATATAAGTCTGTGATGATTTACATTAACTTATTTGTTACTTTTTTTAGATGAGTACATTGTTATACTTTAAGATATAAATATTTGGTTTACTATTTAAGAGTATATAATAAAACTGTGTAACTGCATAAAAGTAGTGATTAATTATTTATGTAAATCATATGTACTGAAACTATTTTACAAAAGAGTAACTAATTAATATTTGTTAGTTTTTATGATGTAAAATCGGTAAGAAGTAAAGCTAACAAAATAAAGGTAGGAAAGAAGACATTATCAATGCTTTAATATCAGTAAAGACAGAAAAAAACAATATTGCGTAGTTCTACTTTAAATGTAAAATATGTTAGTAAAAAATATTAGGTAAAAAAACTTATAAAGAAACCTACTTTGGTTGTAACAACAAACAGTAACTTGTTTTGATTATTTGTTTAAAGTATCAAAAACGTGTATACATTGACTACCTAAAGTTTTTGAGTTTTTCATGTTTATAGTTTACTTGATTATTTTAATTTTGTTACTCTAATTATACAAACTACATGGTTAATAGAAAGTTATTTTTTGTGATTTTTTTGTATAATGCTCAGATTTTACAGATATATATAAAAAAATTAAAAGCATTATTTTAAAACAATAAATATATTTATTATTTTACTTGACTTTTGACCAAGTGATAACGCAATTTGCTATATTAGTTTAAAATTTCTTGTGTTTTAATTTCTATCATTCTAAACTTGTTTTTAAACGTAAACTTAATACTATAATTGATTTGTTATAAATAGTTAAACAGCTATTTTTGATTTTTTATCATTTTTTATAAATTACGTTAGTTTAATTTTAATCTGAATATATTTTTCTATTAAGTTTTAGCTCATTTAGTAATATACATTCGTTACCAAAAATACTCTTTTAGCAAAATTAAAACTAGCTAAATGTTTAATAAAGAAAAATTAATCCGCGCACACGAGCAGTTTAAAACATTTTTCTTATACAACCTTTACTTTCCATACTTTGCAAAATGTTGTATAGAAATTACTAAAACTTTTTCAAAATGCACAAGTTTTTAAACTAGTTACAAAACCAAAATCAGCGTATTTTTCAAACTTACTTACTGCACAAAAACCTTCATTATTACTACGTCAAAATACTTATAAAATTTTAAATTCTAAGTTTCTGTTATAATTTATTTATAAACTAAGCTTTACTGAAGAATATATGAGATTGAAATTTCTAATATACGAAACGGCTGTATAAAACTGTTGTTTGTTATATAATTAGATAAATATTTGTTTCAAATTTGATTTTTTGAGCACAATTGACCAAAACTTAAAAAAAAAATGTAAATATATATACATATATAAATAAAATAAAATTTATAAATATATATGTTACACAAAAATAAACTTTTGATTGTAAAATCTGTTTCAGCGTTTTATACGCTTCCTAAGCCAAATTTTCTAATCATAAAATGCAAACATATAAGTAGAGTAAATGTAATTATACAAAACTAGATATTACATAATAATAGAAAAAGTGGTAAATTTCAAACAACATTTACCGAACACTTTATGTAAAACATATATAACGCTGAAACAATTATTAAATGCAAAAATTTATTTTTGCATGTTTTAACTTATAAAAAAATAAATATATATATAGTTAACATAAGATACATTTTAAACATTACACTTTTATTTGGTTTTTAGAAAATATTATAATAATTAATCTTCAGTTTACTTATCTTACTTAAAAATTTACTTAAAAAAAAGTTGACTTGTACATATATTATATAAAAATTAATATTTTATTTTTTATTTTTTAGCAAAACCTTTTTATTTTATTTTTAAACAGTATTATTATAAATTTTAGTTAAATGAAACTTTATCTTAAGTTTGAAATATTGTTGAAAAACTAAAAATTAAAAATTTCCTAATAGTTATATATTTCTTAATTAATTATTGTTAAATAAATTGTTTTTTTCAGAAAGTCCTAATCAAAATCGCACAAGACCATAATCTCTAATAAAGGTTGATAAACTGTTAAATGTGAGTTGTTATTATTATAAATTGTTATTATTTTTCTTAGTATGCATCCTAGTTCTTAAAACTTTTTGTATTTTCGAGTATCATTTTGTTTTCATAAAACTTTTTGCAACTCTAACTATTTTGTTTCAACTATTTGTAGAATTGTTAGTCTGAAAAATGGTTTTGACATAGATTGAATATAATTTCAATATATATTTTTTTTCAGCTAAAGAGTTTTTTCAAATAAAGTTTGCAAGTTATTTGCGTCAATATAAGTGTATTAGTTAAAAATTATTATTTTTTAACTTTAACTTATAAATCTAAAAAATGACAAAAACGTATAAAATTCTAACCACAGTAATATCGCACATAAATACATTGTTTTTACCATTATAACGTATCAAAAGTTTGATTAAGATATACACAGCAGTACACATTTTTTACTTTTCTATTATTGCTTTTTTTAGCATTTATAATTTTTAACACAAAATAAAACATAATTTTGTTGAACTTCTTTAGATTTTTACTAGGCATTTTAAATAAAGTATATCAAAACTGATATATCTGCTGATAATATAATTTTTCAACATTATAATGTTTTACTAATTACTTTTAAAGATTATCTTAATAATGTCAAGTACTATGTAGCAGTTTAAGTCTAAAGTATATAAATCTTTTCTGTAATGTGTGTTGTAATCTTTTATTTTTAAGTTTTTGAGTTGTTTAACCAAAACAAAAAAGTTTCTTTATTATAAGTTATAAAAGTGTTAAGTTAAATATTTTGTTGAATGTACTTCTTTAAACAATGTTTCTTAATATTAATGGAGAACAAACTTTTTGCATATTTATTATTTTACCCAGGTTAATTTTGTTTAAAATTATAAAGTTTGTTTAGTGAAAAACCAAAGTAAGAGTTATCTAGATTTGAAATAGTTTTGAAAAACAAATTTAATTAAGTTAAATAGAGTAAAGATTTATTTCTGAAATTAATAAAAGAAAACGAGAGAAAGTATTAGCATCAGAGTATAACCGAAGATATGAATTATTTATTATATTTTATATTAAACATTAAAAATTTAATTTTATTACTTTTAGTCAAATGTTTTATTGTTTTATTTATTTTAAGTTTGCCATATTTGAATTACAAAAAGTTATTAGTTTTTATAATTCTATCATTACAAGTATTAGAGTAAATTCACTTACTTATCTAAAAAAATTAAACCATCAATAATTTAGATATAAAGTAATTCATTTTTCTAAACTGTAAAAAAAATTACAAATATTATCGTTTTAAACACTTAACCAGCGTTCGACTTATATTCACCTTTTACATAGATAAACTCATTTCAAAACAAAGTCTGCAACTGTGTACGAGTTATTGAAAGTTTATTGCAAATTCATATCCAAGCCAAGCTATTTTTAAATATGAAGTTTCTAATAATAAAATGTTATGCCCGTTAAGCTATACCAGTATACCGTTAAGCTATAAACAAAATTTATTAAACTCAAGGATTAACTTTATTCATAAGAAATAGGTCAAACTACACCGTGAAAAAATTGAATTAAGACAAATTTAAGGCTTCTCTTATTTCTTTTAAATAATATAAAAATAACGAAATGATGTTATTGAAACTTAAATTGTTTATTGTTTATAGTTAAAATAGGCATAAATAGTTTATGGCAGTTTCAAAAATTTCTACATTGTTAATTTGTTATCTACGTTTACTTTTTGAGTTTTAAACATTTTGCATATGCTAAAAAGCCGTGCGACTTAACCTGTAACACAAAAAAAAACTTTGACTTTTAAAAACTAGCTGTATTTAAAATTAAGCAAGCATTTAAAAAAAATTTTTAAGTATCTTTTGAACGTGTTTCTGTTTAAAGTTATATTTTAAAATCATAGCAATAAAACTTACTATACTTTAAAAAGAAAGCTCTTTTTTTATATTTCTTTTTAATTATTTTGGTTTTGTTTTCAAGTTTTATAACTGAAATATTTGTTTGTATACTATTTCTATCAACAACTTTACGTTTTAAATTTTGTGTAGTTTGTTAGTTATTTCTATATTTAAACTACTATATTAATTTTTAGTTTAATTGTTACATACTGAAAAAACGTTACGAATGTTTAGTACACTATATTAAGGCGAAAAATGTAATTGTTTTAAAAATCTTAATAAATTGTTTAAAGAAAGCTTTGTTCTTTGAATTTACTAAAACATATATGGCTTAAAACGTGAACTAAAAAACTGTTTTTATTTTCCAAAAAAGCGCGCAATAAAAAATTAAACTTTTTTTTGACTTTAACTAGCTGAATTAAAGTCTAATTAAATAATAAAACTCAATAGATTAAATAACTTACGCAAATAAACTAGAGATTTGGTACCCATGTATTTCAAACATATTAAACTGCTCTTTTGAATTGTGTTGTAAATGTTGTGTCTTTGTAAACTGCAACAATGATTAATTTTAGTTACTATTAGTACAAATAATATCTACTTAAAGTGTATTTTAAGATAACTTCTACGATGGTTATCTTACTTTTTGTATTAAAACAGGTTTTAAAAGTTGAAATTTCTACTTTATTTATAGTTAAATAAAACAAAATTAAAAAATTACATTTTTTAACGCAAAAAACACCAGTAAAACTTGTTTACAATGATCCATTGAAGGTTTTCAATGTTTTAATAAGCAAATTTAAACTTATATACATTTAAACTTTAAACAGTAATTTTAAAATCTCTTTTGTTTTTATTATTTGCAAATCTCGATAGGCATTAAACTTACAAACTTGAAAAGTTAGCTAAGTAAATTAGGTTAAAATAAACAATTTACTAAACTAAATATAGCTTAAGAGTTTTACAATTGAACAAACGTTTTATTATCAAACTAGTTGTTTATATTTTATAATATGTAAAATAAGTTGAACTGTACTTATTTAATTTTGTGTAGTTTTGTCCAGTGAGTAATTTGCTATATATAATAGATATTTTAATGATTTTTAGTAGATTTAATAATTTATTTATTTGTTGTTTATGTACAAAAGGTTATTATTTTGAGAAAAGCACTACATTTAATTTTCACAATCGTTGACTCTTAATAAGCTATAGGGAAGCTAAGCTAAAAATATATAGGTGACGAAAAAAATGATTACCAATGCTGTAAACTCTGTAGGGAAGAAGCTTGTTAATAAAACAAAGTATTATGTTTCTATGTTGTCATTTTCTGTTCACTAAAAATATATAAAATATATTACATTTAAAATATTAATATAACTGTTCTAGTAATTAATAAATTTTATTTTGTTAAAATAATCAAAAGTCTTAAACAGTTGCGTTCGTTATTAGTGTTAATGCAATAAAATGGTAAAAAATAGTTAAAATAAAAAGTGTTAAATTGTATTTTATACCAATATTTCTTACTCTTAGTTTAAAAGTATTTTTAGTTTGGAAAATGTTTTTATTGCTTTGTTAGTTCAGTATCATACCAAAAAAACTATAAAAAATAGTAATCAAAACAATATAAAACATAAAATATAAAAGTTTAAAGAAGCATAAATATTTACTCAGATTTACTTATAAAGGTTATTTTTGAAAAAGTTTGTAAGCTAACAGAAATTTTTTTTAGACTGTTAGAAAAATGTTATAAAATACTGGTATTTGCTGCTTAAATTTTATTTTGTTTTAATACTTAGTTCGTTTTAATTTTGTTACAAAAGTGTTTTTGATAATTGATGTATATATTTTGTCTTTCGCTTTTCTTGTTTAGTGTTACGTTCTTATCCGATTTTTTGATTTCTATTTTTTCTAAGTTACAAAGTTTGCAGCCGAAATTAGTATTGAATTATGATTTTGTCCTGTTTAATATTTCCTATTTAATTTTGTAGTCTGTATTGTTATCTTATAAGTTCCATATGTAGATCGCTAGTTCTGTTATGTGTCTTTTGTTAGTATTGTTGATTGATGATTTGTGGTTTCCGTTCTTTGTTTAAAAGTATTTTCTGTGTGTCCTATATAGATAAATATTTAGCTCCAATTTAATTTGTCGAGAATTAGCGACCACTACTTTTTATAAAACATTTAATATATATTTGTATATGTATATAGAAAAAGGTTTATTTAAAGATGTAAAACTCAAAGGACTCGAGTTTCGTAGCTATGCACTCATCAACCTTTTTTATTAATATTAGCCCTTTTTATTAATAAAGCCCTTAAGGTGGGATCAGTGTAGAAGTTTAATTTATCAAGTTAAATAATTTAATTCAATATATACACGTGTACCAGCATTTTTGAAATCTTATTTTTCTAATAAATTATTTACAAACTCTTCAAGTGTGGCTCAATAGAAGGTGTTTAAGTTTAAATAACAACCTTATTTTATACATATATATATAAATATATATAAATTATTGAAATGACGATTTTAAAAATACTGGAACATATGTTTCATAAAGACAAAAAGGTTGATCTTTAATCTTCAGCCAATTCAAATTTAAAAACTTTCTGGATAAATTTCAATAAATTGTTTAAAAGCCCTTCAAGTGGGCTCAGTAGAAGGTGTTCAAGTTTGAATATTAGCCTTATTTTATATATATATTGCATTTTCACTAAGTTCAATTAACTGAATATTAACTTTTTTATCTTCAGAAAAAACATTAAAAAAATAATATAAACAACTAAACAGCTTAGTACGAGAAAAGTTCAAAGGAAATTTACTCAACTTGAAAGTTCACTGAAAATTTATCAGGTATTTATGTTTATTGTATTTAATGTAAAGTAAAATGTAATAAAGTGTTTAAACTTTTATTAGTATAAAAAAAAGTTTAAATACTTTTCATATTGCTTAATTATTGTTGTTTTTACAAAAAATATTTACAGCTATAACTATTTTATTTTTCTTAGTTTCAGTATGTAAATCTAAACCTACAATCTATTAATTAATATACCATGTTAGTATACTGTATAGATAAAATATAACTAGAATATAAAAAATCAAGAATTATTAATAAATTATAGTGGTCTGGATTAAAGTATAAATATAAATCCGTAGTAGAAGCTAAAAACTTATAGCTTTAGCATGCCGTATGTATATAATGATTATTTTTGTTTATTTTCTTAGAAGATGACTTTATAAAAATACAAAGAATTTTACAATTAGGTATTATTCTGTATTTAATTATTAATTTTTTTAGCAAACTAATTTCTAATAAACAGTCAAACATAGTTTTATTGAAGTATGTTTGACAATTATTGAAATTCTTGACTAGAAAACTGTTGGTAAAGTTAAAATAACCCTAAGTTAAATTCATTCACAAAAAATATTGTATCACAGTTTATAACTTTTTAAAAATTTACGTCTAGCTAAAATGTAGCTTTACATATTTATAACTGTTCGCATGATGCTTATTAAATAGATATGATAACTTGATTTTATTGCAGTTTATTACGTTTAATGATAATGTAAAATAAAACGTATGTCAAATTTTCAACTAGTTGTATGTAAAGAATAAACACTGTTTAAATAAAACTAATTTTTAGATTTTGTTAGACAGAACTATAGTTATAATGTTTTATGTTTTTAATAGAAAAAAAATTACCTATTATTTTTTTATTGCTTACTCGTTTTTTTGTTTTTAAAAAGCTTATTCAAAATGTATAAGTAACTATAAGCTGATTACTCTAGTTAAACTTACCAATGAAGTAGCTTTATTCTAAAAAAACATCAGCAAGTCTAATATAGCATACTTATTAAATCTTTTTTTTATTAAAGAAAACACTTAGTGAACGTATTCAGAAAAAGTTTGTGTAAATAAGTATCGCATTTTTAGTGTTGCTATTACATTTAAAAAATTGGTTAATGTTGTATAAGGAAGAAACAGACAATATCATCTAGGTGACAACAGCAGTAATAAAACATGTTGTAATATCCATAAAAGAGTAAACAAAAATAACCAAATTTTTAAGTTCCATAAAGCTTTATTTCTAAATAAATAGTTACTTAATTCTTTATTAGTTAATTCAAAAATTAATGAAGTTTTGCGTTTATCAAACTCTATTTGTGGTTTAAAAGGTTTTTAACATATATTCGCTGTCTTGTTGTACTAATCAAATTTTATGACTGTTAACTTAGCGATATCTAAATTATTTGAAACATCATAATAAGTAGTATACACTTAATAGAATTCATTAATAGCTTAAGACTAAATGAAGTTAGTTAAAAACACAACAGTCAATTTGCATTAAAAGTTTGGAATGAGTTAAATTAATTAAATTGATTAAGTTGTTTTTCTGAATGTTCAAAAACTATAATTTTGGTTTTTCAGATAGTTTGTTATCAAATTAAATATTTAAGGTTGGTATAAATGAGTTTGTATTAAAGTTTTTAACTGATTTTTGTGTGAAAATTTTAAGTTTATTGATTTCATTATTTTTAACTTGTTTAGAAGTACATGTTTGTAAAATGAAATATTATAAAAACAATGTTAGTAACTTTAAATTTTAAGAGTTTTTTTTAGTAAAGCTTTAGTTATAACATATACAAAAAATTCTTATTGTTTTGTGTTTAATTACATAATTAATTAAAAAAAAAGAAAAAAAAACCAATGACAATTATCGAGTTTTTTAGAAAAAAATGTATAATATAAAACTCATACTCTTTTTCTTATTAAAATTCTATATTTACTAAGTAATTTTTTGAAATATGCCTTACAGAAAAATAACAATCACGTTATAAAAAACGTTAAAAAACTATTTTCACATAAAGAGTGTAACAAAAACAAAAGCATGTAAGTTTCGTGTTTATTTTTTACGATTTCACGCTAACTAGCTCATTGTCATTTAGCAAACTTCATCATGTTTGTAGGACAAAGTTCAAACATGATAAAAATACAAATATTCGCTGGCGTAAAATCGATAAATTTTCAAACTATGTATTGCAAAGCTCTGTCATTATCTTACAATCAATTAACTTACAAAAGTTAATTATCCGTCTTAGAAGTAATATTAAACTGACAAACCAATAAGTATAATTAAGTTAAAACTTATTTAATTGCTAATAGTTTTTAAGTGTTATTACTAAATAGTTGTTTTGTTTCGTAATTGATAATTGTCAATACATTGACCAAACACATTCTAAGCTCTAAAATTACTATATTTAAATAAAAAATAACTTATGTAAACTTTTAGGACAATATAAATACTAGACAGATTAAACTTTGTTACTCAAGAAACAATATTTTTTTAAACTTTAAACAGGTCAATATAAATTATAAAAAAAAATAGATTAAGACAAAATTAAGGTTTATCATATTGCTATAAAAAATTTAATGGCATAGCAATGACCATATTCAAACTTAAATTATTTATTTTTTTGTTAAAATAGACAAAAGTAATCAATAATGGTTAAAAATTGTATTGCTTAGTTGAATTAGTTTGTTACTTTTAAATTTAAAACGTAATGATAATAGTTTAAAACACAACACTAAAGATATTTTGATTGTAAAATTTACGCTAAGTAAATGTTTTGTGTTAATTATATTAAAAGTGAGACTTATTTGACTCATTTTAAATATGCCAAACTTCTTTTAAAAACTTTAGGTTATAGTTCGGTTTATGAAGCATATATATATAACACAATATCTTATAAGTTTTATGCATATAAATAATTTTCAATAAATAAGCAAATAAGTTCTTTTGTTTGAGTTAAAACTATTGACGTATTTTATTAAAAGTATATCTATTAACTAACTTGTAAATATATACATAATAAATGTACTACTGTTTACTGTTTTTTTTTACTTTAGTATAAAAGATTTTATTTTTTAACAGATATTTAAAAAACGCTGTAAATCAGATTTCGCACACAGAACGGTGCAGTAAACAGAAAAAAAGTTTAAAACACGCAAGTTTCTTGTTTAATTTTCTACAATTTCCCGCTAGGTTAGCTTATTGTCGTTTACTGTAAAAACTTTCTTTGAAATTTTTCTATACAAACATGTTCGAAATACAAATGTTAGCTAGCGTAAAGTAAATAACTTTTAAAAACTTATAGCAGAATTATGTCATGATTAAAAAAAGAAAAAAAGTTAATTAGTTTATGGCTGTTTAAAGGATGTTTCACTTCAGTAAAACATTTGTCGTAAAACTTTCTATAACTATTATATAAATAAAAAAAATAATAAGATATAAAAAAATAGTCTATCATTTTAAAATTTTCAAGTTACTTCTACTGTTTATTTTAGTTACAAGTAATATACTTTACGAAATCCATGTTTTTCTCAATTATATACACTATAAATATATTTTGAAATTTAATATCATGAAACAACTTAATATATAGCAAGCTGGTCTGATTATCCAATTATAACTATATTTAATCGTTTATTTGGTTTAAGTTTTTGTGCTACGTTCCATTTTAGTTTTATACTGTCTTAACATAACTGTATAACAAAAAGACAAATAAAATATTGATAAAGTTTAGAATTTTTTTAAACCCTGTTACGGTAAATCATCATTTCTATCTAAAAACTATCAATCTAGTACTTTTGATAAACAATGTAAAAATCTATATGTAAATAGTTTAAATTAAAAAAATATATTAATCAAAATTTTAATAAATGACAGCAAAATGCTCTTATTATTAATTTTAAGTATTACTACTAATAAAAAACTAAAATGACTTTACTTTATAAAAATAGTATACTTGTTTATTGAATAATAATTTTCAACTAATTTTTATTTAAATTACCAAGTTCAAAGTTTGAATATCAATCACTATTGTACATAAAAAAACGTACAATTATTATGACCAAAATTGTTTAAATCCTTTTTATAACTTTTAACTTTAATTCTTAATGTTTGTGTATTGTGTATTTAATTTAGAGAATCGGAAAATTAATTGAACAACATCCATAGTAAAATTTACGCTTGCTATATTACTGTTTTAAATTCACGATTGCTAGATTCCTGTTGTTTTTTTTAAATTGTATACTGAGACTACCAAATTTTTTTTTAAAAACAAAATATGTACTTGTAGCGTAAAACAAATTTCGAGTAAAAAAGAGCTATTCTAAAACAATACTTTATTGATCAACCAAATACTACGTTTTTTCTAATTAATTTAGTTTTATTAAGCATTAATTTTTTTTTTCAAAACTTAATGCATTATTTTTTATAAATTAAGGCAGACAGCTTTATAGCGTTTAAAACAAAAATCTAAACTAACTAAAAACATTTAAAAAATGCATAAATAATATATTTTGTAAACCATTAGCTAAAGCAATTTAAAAATAAGTTAATTAAGAGCAAATAAGCTTCCAACGTAAAAGTATCTTTAGTTTTTGAAGTGACAACAGAATTTGTATAAGACTTATACAATTTTTAGTATACCGCATGGAAATTGTAAGCAACTTTGTTATATTAGTGATAAGTAGTATTCAAAACTGTCACTTTACAATTTCACGCTACGTAACTTTTTACTTTACTTTACTCAGTGTATGAATTTATTGTCGTATGACAACTAAGAATGGTTCAAGTGTAATATAAAAGTAAATTATAAATATATATTTTTTTATATAATTACTTGAATAAAAATAACTTAGGTATCACCTTTATTTGTTTTGTTTATGACTCTACTTGTTGACTAAATAATAAGTTTACATATTAACAACATGTGAATTTTTTAAGAGCAGAATACTTTTTTTAACTAAAAAGTTAAACTAAACAAATATTTAGACTTTTAGACCTATTTTGATTACATTTTTAGTTCTAAATCACAGCTGCTTAGTTAGCTGTAAAACATGAAAACATAAAAAGTAAAGTTTTATTAAAGTCTAAGACAATAACTGTTTTTTTTTAGATAAAACGAGTCTCATAAATAGATGTTTTTTTGGTTAAAACAGAGTTTTTCAATTAATAAAAAATTTGCTTACCGTATTAATCTTTAGCATTAATACGTTATCTAGAAACGCAAAGTAAATATCTTATAAATGTAAAGTATTGGATGATTTTAATGTCTTATAACTTAAAAATTATATACAAGTTCTAATTTTACTAGATTTAGTTATAATTAGGTTGGATCATCTAACAAAACATTTTGTTTTACTTAATTATAAAGCTAACTATTATTTAATGTAAAATTCTCGTGTAATCAGAATTAATTTAAACTTATAGCTAATTGATTGCTATCATTATAGACTTTTTGATTTATTGTTTCCAAAAGCTTTGTAATACACCTCCTTTATATACTTTCCTGCTTTTTAAATAAATAACTTTTAAAAGCATTGAACAAATGTTAATAATTACTTTAAATTTCTTGTAGTTTTTTAAAAGCATATTAGGTATAATAAAGTATTAAGAAGTTGTTTGTTATGTTGTTATTAATGTGTTTTGCTTAAAAACATGTTAATTTTTATTCTGATTCAGATAGTTATTTTCAATAATAATACAACATGTTTCTCCTTTAGTTTTAGGTTTATTTAAAAAAGATAGTTAAATAATTGTGTTTATTCATATCTTAGTTATATAAAAAAAAATTTTAATTTGTTAGCGTTTTACAAGATTTATGAATGCAAAAGTATCGATTCATAAACAAATGACATAGTTAATTATGTTAAAAACTAGTCAATAGATAAGTCTAGATTTAAATATTAACCTAATGACATGAAATATACTTTTTGTAAATTAAGAATTTTTGTTCTTATACAAATACTATTCGACATAATTAGATAAAAATCCTGCACTAAAAACTGCACTTTTAATTCATTTCAATTTTATACTTCATGTAAAATTTTATATTGATTTCGTTTGTGTTAATTGAAGTGAAAGTATTTTTATAATTTTTTATATACAAAATTATATAAAAATTAAAATAAAACAGGTGTATTTTTCTTTTGTAACTTAAATCTTATGTTTATAAAACAAAAAATGTAAAAGTTACGTACCCGTAGTAGCACTACAATTAAAACAACATTTGTAAAAGAGTGTCCAGTTTTGATTAACTTTCTATAGGTTCTTAACAATTTTTTTTTAAACTAAGAACTAACTAAAGCTACTTATCACAGATCATTTTTTGATACAAAACAAAGAAAAGCAAGATATCACAGAACGATACACCAGGTATATTTATTTTTATTTAGTTTTAGACTTTACACTATTCTTACCAACAGTTGATATTACTAATCTTCTACAACTTCAATCAAACTACTTCATCATTTTGTAATTGTAAAACCGAATACTTTTGAATGTTATAAAACTTTTAGTATATACTTAAAACTAAAACTTAGCGGTTTTTTTTTTGTGTTTTGTAAAATATTCATACCTAAAACTGTTTTGGGAATAAATTAATAAATAAAATTTTAAGTATAACTTGTGTTGTTCTTTAGTTTAAACCTTTATAAATTAAGTAAAATATTTAATTATAACAACGACTAAAGCTTATGCTTATGAAAATTTTATAAAATTAAGAATTTCTCAAAGAATTCTCTGTTTATATATAATACTTTTTATAAAGAAAAGAGGTCATTAACTTTGGTTGTACTGACTTACTTTGTGTTTAAAAAATTAAAATCATTGTAGCTTCCTTTAAGCATCTGGGAACTATTTCTTTTTTAATTATAAGAACTTGGTTGTTGAAATGTTAAAACTAATATGCAAATAACTTTAATTTAGTAAGCTAGTTTGTATAAAATTCTTTTTTTAGAATGGTATACTAATGAAACATGTTTGTGTCTAAACCTTAGTTAGACAATAAGTTATTACTATTCAACTTTTAATAATTTATAAATTTTTTGATGAAAATGTGATTTGTAACAAATACTTTTTTTTAGTAGTTTCTTTATAGTTTAAGAATTACGAAACATATTTTGTTTAAATAATTTTTGTGATTTAAGATTAAAATTAGCTGTAAAGTACTTGGCCTTGTGTGTTGTACTTATAACTAAAACTTGTTATAAATTTTATTAACAAAAATTTAGAAATTTTAAAACTCGGTTCATTTAGACTAATTAAGAATATTCTTTATTTACTTTAAATATTATTATTTAAGTTTTCAACGAAAACTTGTTATGTTATTTATCAAGTAATTTTGTAAAACTATATGAAAACTAACTTTTATGTGAAAGTACAAAAATAATTAATACATCTCTTAGTCATTGCTTGATAAAACTGTTTGTATTATTTGAAACTAAATAAAACATATAAAAATGTATTTATAAAATTTTTTAAAAAACATATTAAAACATAAATTTATAATAAAAATGAAAACCATTTATACTTTTTTTAATTCAAGTTGAATTTACAGTTGTTTGATCGGGCTCTCAAGTGTTTATATAATTTTATTGAGTTTGATTGAAAAAAAATAAACTTTATCTAACGATTAAAACTTTGTTAGTTATAGTTTTTATGAAATATTTTAGTTTTACAAATCTTTAAAACAGTTCTGTTATCAAATTTTAAATTTAAAACTAATGTCAACTGTTTAAAAGCTTATGAAAACTTTTATTGTTAAGTCATGTAAGAATATATGTATATATTGAAAATTCAACAAAGATGTCTTAACATGGTTCGTAAATAACTATTTAAAAAACTATATTGTTAATGATATACTATTCAAAATATACTTTGAACAGTTTAAAATAATTCTTTATCAAATAATTTGTATAGTATTCAGCGCGTAGTTAAATAGTGTTTTGTTACTTATAATACTTTATAAAAGAATACCTTTCTTTTCTTCCTTTATTTTAAATATTTATATTTTTTAATTAAAGTTTATTTACAATTAAAAATAATATAACTGTAATTTTTAAACATAAACTTTAAATAAAATAGTTTACTTTCTACTACCATAAAGCTACATAAATGTACTTATATTTATACACTATTCATAACTTCAGTACTTCGTACATTTTTGTTTGAAAGTTTTAAGTATTACAAGTTATTATTTTATATAAAAACAAATAAGTATATTACAATATCAAATCAGATTTAAGACTTATA
This sequence comes from Thalia democratica, assembly GCF_965202585.1. Taxonomy (NCBI): domain Eukaryota; kingdom Metazoa; phylum Chordata; class Thaliacea; order Salpida; family Salpidae; genus Thalia; species Thalia democratica. The sequence goes on from NC_139171.1 coordinate 21,793,406, forward strand.
TTTTATATACATCTCAGTAAAAGGTATGGCGAAAATCATAAAGTAAGATATTTAAGTTAATTTGCTATAATAAACAAAAACGATCCCTATGCTAAATTTAAGTTAGTGAGTTTTGAACTTTAAACTTAAAATAAAAAGACATTGACTACTTAAAAAATTTTTTACTTACTTAGATTTCCTTAAGTTGATACAATAGTTAAAAAGATACTCAAACTAGATAAACATTATCAAAATTTACAGGACAACGCATTTTCTTCAATGTAACAAAAGAAACACAACTAGAACAAAGAAGCTGCTAAACCTTCATAGGTACTTTATATTGTCTTATCTTTATTAAATATTTTCTGTATTTAGATATACCCTTTAATCATTGTAAAAACTTAATTAAATAGGCAATTTTGTAGACATAGGTTTTGGAACTAAAATAGAAATTAAAATTTTTCAAAATCTTTGTTTTTCTTGGTAAAATGATGTCAATTTTAAGTATCTTTTTTTAACGGTCTTTTGCTTATTTGTAATAAAATGAAGTCATTTATTTTAATTTATGTATAAACCAATTCATTTATCAATACTGTGATTCTTGTTTTAATTTTTATTGCAACCGGTTTTCCAGAAACAAAGCACGGTTATTATTTTTAGGTTTTGTAAAACTGTACAATTAAAAAAATGTAAATCTTTTTTTAGTTTAAAGTTAGGATTTTTCACAATTTTTTAAAAATTGGAATATTTATACTTTGCAAAACTTTTAAAACTAGTGAGTTGGTATAGATGATATTCATTTAAAAAATAACTTTAGCTATACTATTTTACAAACTGTTTTCATTTTGTTAATATTTCACTTATAAAAGAAATAGTATTTTGATTGTTACTTTACTTAACACTTTTTTGTCCTAGTTTAATTTTCTGTTCAAAAAACAAAAACTTTTTTACAAAAAAATATTAAACAAGCTTTTTTCAATATAGAATACCTAAAATATTGTGTTTAGTTTATACCAAGTTTATTTTAATTAGTTCAAGATAAATATTTTAGTTTACTTTAACCTACGACTTGTTTGTTCTACTGTACAAAAGCGTTTACTTGTATGTTTTTATTCTTTTTTTTTTCGTAAATGTTTCTACTCAATTTTTTTTGTTAATTATTTTTTTGTCAAAAGATATTCTTTACTTTGACATTATTTAACTGTACTTTTACAGTTAAGAGTTTACTGTTAAACTAAAGTCAATTCTTAAAGTTTAAGTAAAACATTTTTCGATTACATTTACAATATTTTTACATGGCTTGTTTAAAAAAGTGTTTACTTTGTCGCAGAAGAATTGCTTTTAAGATTGTTTGTTTGAATATTGGCCTTATAAGTTTGATTAACTTTTTATATTTCAAAACCATGATCGTATATTTATATAAATGTTATTTGGCTAATTAATTCTAGAAAATAGTTTAAAACATAAGCATAACATTTTTATTGACGGTTGTTTTAAAAGCTACATATTTTTTTTGACATTTAGAAATTATTTTTTAAAAGACTAGTTGTATACAATACTAAATAGTTCCCAAAAATGGTCTTAGGCCTTGACCAAAATTTGCACTGGTTTACAAAATAATTTATTTAAAATACTTTTTAGCAAACTTTTTATGATATAGTTTTAGTTTTAACTTTGTATATAGTTAAATAACGTAGATGATTCGAAAGTTTGGAATATTATTAGAAAAATTTTGTCCAAAAACATCTTAAAAAGCGAAAACATGTTTAATATATTACTAATTAACTTATTTCAAAAAATAGTACTTGCTTTCGTACTTTAAATACACAGTTTTACTTAAAATTAACAGTTAAGTTATAAAAACGAAATAAAATAAAATACTTGAAAAAAAAATTAATGACTTTGCAAGTTTTTAAAAATACTCTCTTTTAATTACAGAAATAGAATAAGAAACTTCATTTCCTAACATTGTCCTTATAACTTCTACCCTATAAAGGTATGATTTTACTTATAGTTTGCATAAACCTTTAAGTTGATTTAACTAGATTTTTATACTATTTGCAATAACTGTTGCCGTTTTAGGTTACTTTGTATACTCACATAATATATATTTCCTAACCTAAATACTAAACTGAAAAATGATAAGGTTTATTAAACACCGTAATTATTAAAACTCCACAAACCGCAAGAAATGTTTTACAAGTTCCTCTTAGTAATTTTTAGTAAACTTATTGTACCGGCTAAAATAGTTTTCCATCCTTATTTCAACTAGACTATTAAATGCCGTATGTTAATTAATATCCGACTAGCTAAATTGATGATCAAACTAAACTATTAGTAAATGTAAAGAGAAAAACAATTGCTCTATATTAATAACAGAAATGAGCCGAAAATTATTTTTTTGGTAAATGTCTAAAATAAAATTAAACATAATAAACTACCTCACATGTAAATTTTAAACGGAAAAGTTCGGTACTCTTCTAATAATAATTCTATAATACTGTTAGTTACTTCTCTTGTAGCCTAAATAATTAATTAAAGCTGAAAAATAAATGTCTAAAATAAGTTTTCCGAAGCACATTTGGCGGAAAAATAAAATTTAACCCCTCTTTTACTTAAGCAGATTAGCAGATAAATCTCAGAGTATCTAATGTAACTTTAAATCTCTCCTAAGTTATTTCTCAGATTGTTTTATTTATTTTGTTCGTATTCTTCGTTTCAAACCCAAGTATATCTAGCTTGAGTTTGTTATTTTCCGTCAATTACCCTGCATGCCATTTTTTTTTTGTTTTCACTTGTTTCTACAAACCAAAGAAGATCTAAAATCGGTTATTTTTTCCATCTTATTTACTATTGCCCTCTTACTGCCAAAAATTTCAAAACTGCCCGCCATCCCTAATTTTCGCCTCTTGCTAGTTACTTACCAAAAGTTTACGAAAGTCACCCAAAAGTTTTAGAATGGCCTAATTAGAAAAACCCTGTTCTATATAAAAATTAGTTCGAAATTCAATAATATCTGTTTAAAAAAGGAGTAGACAATGAAAAATTGCAAACGGAAAAGCTTTTTATATCTACTAAATTAAAATGGAAATTAAGTTTAAGTAGTAAATGTTTCATGAATAGCTACATGCAAAAGCAGTATATCTACTATGAAGCATATAAGACAACTTTAGTTACAATGTTGTTCTGGTTTAAGTTATAAGATACTATTAGAACTTGCTCAAAATTAATATGTTGTTAGCTATATGTTAGAAACTAAAACATTGCTGCTACTTAATAACTTAATATTTTATCTGCTGTAGTTAGTTTATTTTATTACTAGACTTTGAAAACAAGAAAACCAAGTTTTTAACAAAAAATAAAAAAGGTTAAAGATTCAATAATTATATTAAAAGTTACTTGAAATTGTGTAGAAATGTGTAGAATACTTGAAAGTTTTTACTTATTCAAGTCTATCAAATCTTCCAAAGTCTCTACTTTTTCTTCCAAAAACTTGTTACGCCTGTACATCTTGGTAGTTGTTACCGCAAAACATCCAACAACAGCAAAAACTACACCAACAGCTACTAGGGCTTGACTAGAACTAAAATGAAACAAATCACTTTTTTCTTGAGAAATAGGTGAAGAAGTTGCCGTCGATTGGTCAAGACAAATAAATCTGTACTTTGCAATGCCACAACCCTCTTCGCGTCCGATTATGAGCTTCTTGGGTGTATAGTACCACATATATGCCATTGGGCATTTCTTGTATCTCTCAAGAAGGTCAAGATCGTCATACAAATGCCCATGCACTGCTTTGTCGTAGGCCATCCCGTTGCTGAACGTTCTTTCCTGAGTGTCCCCGCAAGCTGTGACTTCCAGCCCGATGTGGTAGTGCTTGTCACCTCTGTGTATTGGGCAGCGAGGGTCAATCAGATTAAGAATTGCAGTTTTATCCACGTCATTGGTAATTGGGGCGAGGATCTGGTTTCTTTTTTTGCAGTATTTTTTTTGCTTCGCAGCGGCTTAATCTTGTGTTTACTATGGTGAAAGTCCCGGAAGAAGTGGTAGTTTTCAAGCTGCAACGCATTTTCGTAATTAAAAAACTTAAGTTTACAAAAAACGTTTTATTTCTTTATAAGAAGATCTTTAAAATAAATGTAAAAACAAAACAAAATAGTTTATAGCTTCCACTGTTTTCATACCATTTAATATAAGGAAACTTTAAGTTAAAAACATCTTAGTAGCTAGTACAAAAGTTTCAAGAAAATATTTTTTTTAAACCTTTCAAAAAGATGAAACTTGTAGTTTTGTAAGTTTATCGCTAAAAGAAGTAAAATATTTTTCTGTTTTATATACAATAACAAGTAAGTATAAGTATTAATACAGTTATTAGCAAGGTAGTTAATCTACTTCATTAAATTAGTTTTATTGTTGTTCAAACAAACTGGATTTAGATTAATAAAGTGAATTAAAAGCAATTGAGATAAGCTTTGCAATAATAATGTTTATAATCTTATGATTATTAGTACAACAAGTATTAAGAAATTGTTATTTAATTGTGTTTTATTCCTATTAGTATGTTATGTTGCAATATTTAGTTATTCAATAATAAGTTTTAGCAATTGTTAGATTCATAAAAGCAAAATAAAGCACATTAACTTGTAAACCGTGTTTTGATAATAGTTTTATTATTATTGTTATTATTATTATTATTATTATTATTATTATTATTATTATTATTTTTATTTTTATTATTTTGATTATTATTGTTATTATTACTGTTATTATTATTTTTATTATTATTATACATACATTGTTATATTTTTGATAAAGTCTATTTGTTTTTTTATTAATATTACTTTTAAATTTAGCTATAACAGCAAAGTAATGAACCGAATCGTTTTGATATTCTCACTCAGTATGGTATGGAAGTATCATGAAGCATTACCAAGTATGTAAAGTTTATATACTAATTTATTTTATATGCAATGATCTACTTTAATTTAATACGTTATGTAACTAAAATATATAGATATTCCTAATTTATTACGGCTTTGTTCTTATATAAAACTAGTTAAAAATTTCTAGTAATATAGTTATAAACTATTTTAACTATTTTTGAATACGAATTCTACTAGTAGTAAAAATAATAATTAATGCAACAATCAAATACTTTTAATAAGAACCTTGTTAAAATGTTTTATAAATTAGATAAAAAACAAATGTAAACAAGACCATTTTGATGATTTTATTAATATTTTGTGATGAAATTAGTTGTCAAAACATTAAAATATTAATTACAAAACAAAGTAGTTCATTTAAACTAGAAATGGAAAAAAATCTTTAATAAAATTATTAGTTTTTATTTTAAATCGTAAAATTGATTCATACTTTGTCAGTATATTCATAAATTGTTTTAAACTATTAAGTTACTACTACGTGTGTTTATTATTTTAAACGTCTTAAAAGCGTTAAAGAATTTTAATCAGTGCAATTAAAAGAAAGACCTAATTTTTATACCACTATTTTAAGTCAAAGACAAATGCGATGAACACATAAAAGAACAAAAAGTGGAAATGTACAAACTTACTAATACAACTATATCTGATGGTACAAAAAAGTGTGCTCATGAAGTTGCAGAGTTGATAAAAGATAATGAATTTGCGATAAAGAACTTTATTTTGTGCGATAAAGTTGCAAATAATGACAAGTTATACAGAGTTAACTACAAACAGAAGTCCAGAAACGTACAAAACTCCAAAAATTCTTGTCCACAGTTCATAGTTAACTTGGGTAACCATCAACTAAGAAACATTGAATTTTGTGTTGAAGAGCCTTTGAATTTTCATATCTTTTGCAAATCTGTTATTGTTTCAAACTTTTACATAAACTTTGCAGTATGTTTTACTGTAATTTTATTACTGATTATTACTTCAATCTTTTGCTGGAAATATCGGCTGGAAATAAAAGTTAGTTGCGAGTATTTTTAAGCAATATATTTTAAAAAACACATATTATTTAAAAATAAGCTTTTGACAATATTTTTAGACAATATATTTTTAAATAAAACATATTATTTGAAAATAAGCCTATGACAATATTACAGTAGTATATATTCTTAAAACTAATGCGCATCATTGTAAAATTTTTACTTCTTTTGTTATTATAAATGTTGGTTTTTCCTTGATTCATATAGTATATATTTCTAATTTTAGAATTGGAGCATTACAAAAGAACTGTTTTCATCTTGCTCTTCTGATGAGGTTATATTTTAAATTATATTGACATCTGTAAATAAAATTAGATAAAAATAATATAAAATACTTAAATAAAATACTTAAAGCTTTTGAAAATATTTTGAAATAATGTACACAGAACATTTTTGTTAAAAAAGATAATAATGTTAAGAAAACCAAAATATATTAATGAAATTTATTATAAGCTTATAGTATAAAATTAAAATAATTGCAGTTGGGTCGTTTGAAAAACTATGAATACAAAAAGCAAATTGGTTTTGTAAGTTTATAATGTACATTATTTAATATTTTCACGAATAATACTTTATTTTTATAAGTAAATACAAATAAAAATATTTTAAATAAGAGTAATTATATTTTTATACTGAACATTTTTATCATAAACTTTAGTATTTATAGTCAATATCAAAAATGTATAGTTAAAAAACTCAAACAAAGATATGTTTTAAAAGTTTTATTTTCTTAGTTTAAAAATAACTTCTACTTATTTATTCTGTTGATTTAATTAACTTGTATGTTAGAAGATTAGTTTTCTTTTTGTTTCAGGGTAAATATTCAAAAGTAGTTGCTGCATATAACATATATGAAGATAAAGTCTATGCCTTGAAATTCCTCTACAACGAAGATAACAAGTTAGTTATTATATTATATTATATTTAAAATATTGTTTTTGTATATTAAAATTTTCTTTGTGAAAGACTTAAGTATGATTTTAACAACTAAAACGTAGTAGTCCCAACTTGTTTTTGCTCAAAACTTTGTTTCAGCTATAAAAGTTGTATATACATTTAGTTTTTACATCTCTATTTATTCAAAGCTAGGAGTTAGAAGTAATTTTCGTTTAAGTACATATTTTACCTGAATTTAGTACTACTTTTGTAAAACAAACATATGTTTTTAAATCTTAATAAAAGACAAAAAAAAATTAAGCATATTTGTATTTAGTTGTATTTAATTATTCTTCCAGCACGGAGTACGACCTTGCAGATGAAGCAAGAACGCTCTTTAAATCGAAGAATGAGCACATAATAGAAACTCATGGATTCTTCGAAGAAAAACTCAACAAGCTTACAAGGTATGTTAGCTTATTTTAAAAGAAATTTTACTTAGAAAGACTTTTTAGTTTAAAATGTTTAAATTGTTCAATCTAAATTTATTTAAAAATACGTTTTCAACCCTTGAGTTTAAAGGAAAACAGTTGTATTAGTTTAATAATAAAATTCTTACTGTCTTAAAACGAAAAAGATATAAGAATATTCTCAGATTTGACTTACAGTATTTTTGTTCTATATACAAGAACAAACCTTGTTGTTAAGATATTCTCTAAGTAATAAAATCTATTTCCGCAGTAATTTTTTTTGTTGAACCGATATATGTTTCTGTGTGTTAAACGAGTTAACAAACTTAAACGGAGTTATAGAGATCAAAAAATAATATCTTTGCTTCGCTAGGATCTTAATTAACTAAACCCTAGCTTGGTGTTTTTAATATTTGTAATTGATTTACTTTATTTAAGTACAAGTACATTTTACATAGTTGCATTTTGATAAGTAATGTTTATGTTTTTAGAAAATTTCTTCGAATGAAGAAGAAGATATTTTATCAAAAGTTTCAAGGAGGTACATTTATCATTAATATTACAAAGTTTTGATTTTGATAACTTGATAAACAGATAAAACATGTAACGCTACCAATAAAAGTAAACAAAACACTATTTTATTTATAACTATGTGCATAAATATTACATAACATTTTATTTTATCTTGGATTAACTGTAGTATTAATTTCTTTTAATAGATACCGTATGCTACATACAGCTTGAGGAGGCAGGAAGAACATTAAAAGACTTTATTATAAACAAGACAACAACATACAAACAAAAACTGCTGTACATCAAGCAGGTTAACAGCTGTGTGTACATTACTAAAGTAGTCTTAATATATTCTCAAGTAATAAGTATTGCAAACGTTTTTGTTTTCTGCATAACAACACGCGGCTATGTTAGACCTTAAAAAATTTAAAATTATTATAAAGTTGTCTTTTTTAAGCAATAATTAAAGTTATCCTACACACAATGACGTCATCACACTTCGGCAACAACAAAAGTTAAACCTTAAAAATTAGCATAAATATTTTCAGTTAAGAAGGTAAAAATTCAATTACTGTGACGTCATCACCTGTCGCCAAAATCTATTTTACGGCTTATAATTAATATTTTGAGTTTCGCAGATCCTCCAGGGCCTCGTCTTCATACACCAACAGGGTTGGATGCATAGGGACGTCAAACCCGACAACATATTTGTTGATGGGGAGACGTTGAAGCTTGGTGATTTTGGTTTGTGTGTACAACGTTAGTTGAATTATTAATCAAAGTAGTTTATTTCATTAGTCGAAATTTAATGTTTTTTAATCACTACAGTTAAAAAAAATAATTTAAAATTAAACTTTTAATGAATTTCATTTAGTTTTAAACTTAAAGTACAACTGCGTCTAAGTATACAATAAAACAACAAGGTGCATAAAAAGTTAGGTAAAAACAAAGAAAAGCAATAAATATTATAACTTCAGTGACTAAAGAGAATAAAAGAAAGTTGATCTTAGATCCTTCTGCCACATTCAAGCACAGCGGGCACAGAGGCACCACTGCGTTTATGCCACAGGAACAAGTTAGTGCTAAATTGTTTCAATATCTAGTTTTGTGACGTATTCTTAAACGAGCTTTTAAAGTAATGATGTTTCAAGAAACAAAGAGTAGCAGGTTTACTTGTATAATTGTTGAAGTATTTTTCTAAATAAAATCTATTTATCTTGCAATTTGTACAGCGTTTTACAATCACACAAAACTTTTAACTTTATAACATCATAGTACTTTGTAGAAAACTCTGATGGCATTTACATATGAGTTTTATTGAATTTACAAGTCAACCTTTAAACATACTTTAGCGTTCGTTTTTATTTTAAACATAATATTATAGAGAAAACCATCTTACGACTATTGGCAAAAGGCGGACGTCTTCGCTGTTTCCATGGTCACATACATCCTTTTCAACGCCACAGACAAAGACACTTATAAAACGTCCCAAGACCTTGCGCTGTCGAACAAAATGAGTCCCAGGATCCCTCGAGAGCTGGTGAGTTGAAAGTTTATGAAGTTTGTTAAAAAGAGGATAAAGTTGTTTCAAAATAAGTCCTACTATCTTTTGAAAATGTTTTAAACTAGTATAATTTTCCAGAAAAAAAGTATGAGTATCTTATAAAAACGCAGCTCCTACTAAACACTGTTGAATGTTTTGAAGTTTTATTAATTTTTACAGCATGGTATCCTGACCCGAGGGTTGAGCTTCAAAGACGCATCGGTCCGACCAACTGCAAAGGAGTTTCTCGACTTCATCAACTCGTTGATTGACAAGGTTGAGGCCCCATCGACGTCTAGAAAGGTGGAGCAGAAACCTCCTCAAAAGGTGAAGACCCCTCCGGCAGTTCAGTTCAAAAACAGGATCGTCTGCTTCTTCCGCAACAAAAATTCAAAGAAGTTGAGTTTGAAAAAACTTTAGTTTCAATAAACAATGTATTTTTTATCTGTATGCATGAGTGTTAACAAAAATAATGATCAGTTTTAAAGCTGTTTTATTGATCAAAGGACTTTATTCTTTTGAAACTATTTTTTTAGATGTTTTACTCTATAATTTTGTCATTATACTTTCTTTTTGAACTCTTAGCATGCCCGTGGTTTATGTAATTGATATTTATACTAATAAAATTATTTTGATTTCAACATGTATTTTACCATGTTCTAAATATTAGCAAATGTATTCCTTTGCTTATATATTTACTGAAATACAGCTTGATTCTTATATTTACATTGTATATATATTTCAGTTATTCGATGTTGTTTATTTTCGTATTTTGAAATAAAGTTGTAAAACAAATAAACTTTGCCATGTATTCATACTTAGAATTATTATTTATTATTTAAGATAATCAAGACTTAGGTATAGCTTTCTAAAAAAAATAATAATATATTAATAGACATGCGAATGAAAATCGATACTCATTAATGAAATTTTCTACTTTATATACGTTTACGTTTCAAAAAGAAATCATTATTTGTTATACTACAAAAAAAACAAATCAACTCAAAAACACAAATGAATTTAAAATGAGCTTTTAGTCATTTGTTGTATATATGTTTTAACTTTTTTTTGTTTGATAACTTATTACAGCTGAAATTGTAAAGTAAAAAATAATGGTTTACGAAAACTATTTAATAAAAAAGTTGCTTATGAAATAAAGATTGATAAATACTTAAAAAATAAAACCATTTAAGTTCAATTTTTTTATGTAAACGTTTAAGTATCACATAACAAAATTTAATTAAAATTTACACAAATATTTTGACCAAAAGTATACGTATTAACTTCAAATAAGTAATTATAAATAAAACGACCGTATAAATTATTTAAAAGTTTATAAGTCTTTATTTCTAGTATTAATAAAATGTGCTTTTTATTTGAATATATTTAATAACTATACTTTATTCTAAGCCGTTTAATGACACCGTTCAAAATTTATAAGCTCTCATTTAAATTTTATTTTGAAAAATGTCCAGAAATTTTGTCCGGTACATGACTAGTTTTCACACATTCAAAGTAAACACAGCTGCAAAAATTTAAACTTTTAAATTGATTTGAAAATGCACGTTATTAGTATACTAATAGTGTTGATTTAATTTTTTTTTAGCTCTAAACTACAAAAAAAATATTATATTTGGTAATGGTTATATTTAAGTATTTTATTTTGGTGTCATTTAATTTTTTACGTGTGTTGAACTAGTGTAGTAATTCTTAAAAATTAAAAAAAAAACAGGTGTGTATCCGGTATTTTTAACAGTGTTAGTTTCAAAACAGGTATGGTCAATAATGGTTTTATGGTCAATAATCGAATTTTAGAACTTAAATTTGTTAAAAAGGTAAATAGCTAAAGAGATGAGATAAGTTATTTTGAGGATATATGTCACAGTCTTAAAATATTTGACCAACAATTAAAGTACCTGATTTTCATTTCAGTCTGGCCACATAGGCACATAAGATATTAATATATATCAGTTGACTGTAAAAAGAGAGACAACCAAAGTCCAATAGATTCCCTAAACCTCAATTTAGTTGTTTAAATGGCCAAACGTAAGAACTGGAAGTAAAAAAATGGTAACCTAAAATGGGAGACAGTAACACCGCATTTTTTTTTTGTTTAGAACACCTTGCTCCTGACCATTTAAAGTGGAGAATAGAAATTGTTTATTTTAAATTTCGCTGCAGAAATATCTGTGATGAACATCAACAGCTTACAAAAAAAAAAAATGAGTTGAAGTAGTTTCTGATTTAATAAAAAAGGTACTTTCAGTTTTTTTTTAACAATGAAATACACATTGGTCAAAATATTGATTTACAACAACAATTTTGAAAATATTATCCAACAGATAGATGATTGTCAGGGTCAAAACCAAAATACTTTTGTACATGTAGAAGACAAAAAAAAAACAGTAAAGCGCTGTTCCTTTGCAAACACTAAAAAAATCTTCTGTTAGGTCGTTAGGACAGTCAAAAGGCTTCTGTCAACAGAAACATTTGAGCACCTGGAATAACTGACCGATTGATGTGGTTTAATGTTTGTATGGGCTATGGTTTTATTCATTTTGACGATAAGGAAATTGATATATTTGTTCAGGTCACTGATTACATAAAAAAGCTCTAACAAATTCTTTAGCATAAAGTGAGGTTTTTCAGTTTGGTTTAGGAATGAGAAGAAAAATATTCCACAGGCTGCGAGTGTAACACGACCCAACTCCAGACCGGTTTAGAGATCAAAATGTACGCCAAACACGTGACCGAGCTATAATCAGCAGTTCAAAAACCATTAGAGGCTTCAACAAAACAGTTATTTGGTCAATTGTTATTGCAAACTAAGTAACCATCAACAACAGAGAAACAAACAAAATGATTATAAGAGAAAACACAACCACAAAATAAACTATCACGTTAAAATAAGTAATAATATAAAATTTTATCAAGAAAGCAACCATATTGGTTCTTCATCGAGAAAACAAAAGTTAATTTAACAAATTATAAACCTATTAGAAATAAAAAGAAACAAAAAGAACCTCAAGGAGAAACTATAAAACTAATTTTTAAACAAGTTAAGTTGAATAAAGAAGGTCTAGAAATTGAAAAAAGTATTGAGACTTTTATCTTAAGATTAAGTAATTAACAAATAAAGTTTAAGAAAGGCCAATGTAAAATTTTAGTATTATAGGGCTAGTTTAGATATGACAATTGAGTAGTGTTTCTTTGTAATTAAACAAGTTTTCAATAACATTTGTTATGCATATGTTTTCACTTGACGACAATTTTATAATTTTTTAACAACTATTTTAAATTTTCTACTCTAGTTAAAAGATTAAATTTTTCAAATAAACAATAAAATGTAAGTTATTGAAGATTATTGGCTTGTTTTTAAAATAATTTTATGACCCTATTGTTCATCTGCTTATATTTACTTTTAAACTAGTTTTACAATTAACTAAAATCACCACATGATTTATATTTTTATTTGTTTTAGCGTTTACAAATTAAAATGAAAAAAAAAACACATTCGAATCATGCAATTAAGAAGAAAGCAGAGTACAGAGTGAAAGTCCTCTTCCAAAATGAAGTAGAAAAGAATATGTAAGGGAATACAACGTTCATATGCTTTTAAACTGTTTTAAAATTGAGTATCACAAAGTAATCAGTCAACCAGAACGCACGTATATTAGGCAGTGTTATCATTATTATGGAATATATTTGTAGTTGATAAGACCTAAAGACTGAGAATAAGGCACATATTGTATAGTTACAACTGCAATTATATCTGTTAGTGTATTTTTATGGTTCAAATCTAGCATTGTTATTTGACCAATACTTGACTGTTTTAAAATTAAAAAAAAAAGAATTTTTAGAAACCGTTAAAGTTTTAAAGTATTTGTCACCTAAACTTTTATTTAGTTAAAGTTTTATTGATTACAAGTTATTTATGAAAGTAACTTGTATTTTGTTACATCAGTGTTTTGTGGTTCTTTTGTTTGTTAAGTACATTACTTCTCAAATATAGTTATAAAATAAATGGTGTGAGGCTCGATGACCGAGAGGTCTTTCACTATACCAATCCATTAACCATAGTTTTAAGCGTTCACAATTTTCTTTCTTTCGTTTTTACTGAAACTGCCTGTCTGATTTGTATAAATTAGATTAAAAAGCACCCAGTAATTATGAAGTATTAAATAAATTAAGTATTTAGTTGTTAGTACACCATTATCTATACCTTATATTTTTTTAAAGCTTTGAGTTATTTCCAAAAAAAAATATTTCAATAAATTAAATATTTTTAAAATAAATGAAAATAGTTTTAAATACAAAGTCAATAAAAAATTACATAGTTTGTTCGGAAATTTATGAAATGTAAATGAGTTAACTAATATATCTATCTTTTGGTAAGTATCTTTTGTAAATATAATGTTATAATATGCATTACCAGAGCTGCCAATCTCTTAGGTGACTAAATCACTTTCTCCTACTACAGTTATTTTATCTATGGTTGCCACAAAGTTAGGAAAATTCAGGAAAAACTAAAAAAAAAAAAAGACAATAGTCTGCCTAATTCAGGAAAAAATAAAGGTATTTGGAAAAAGTTCATAAAAATTAAGAATATTTAATAAAATTTAAGAAAAGGTTATATATTGGCAGTTTAAATTTACTGAAATCCCTTTTTTCCAAAGCCTTCAAATGGTAAAAATCAAATAAATATTCTTACGTCAGACTAAAAGTGCATATTTTTTTTATTAATGTACTAAACAACTACCCTTCCTAAGCAAGCAGTTTTTCTATGCTTTTTTGTGTTGATGATCTGTACAAGGTTGCCAAATATCTTAAAACCTAAAAATCCTGGAACTTAAAAATACTTTTAACCAGTGTAGTAAAGTTTAAATATGACCTAAAAAATATATCATATTGATAAACTTTTTTAGTCATCATAAGTTAAATTTTTATTAAAAAGCTCATTAAAGAACCTTGAAGATATCTCTTCTTGTTGTTATACTATTTACAACAGTTTTTTACCTTGAACTTAATTTTAAACTAAAAAATAAACCCTAAAACGTCTAACTTTAAAAACCTTGAAGTTATTTTAAAAGGTAGAAATAATTTGACAAAAATATTTAGCAACCCTGTATGTAGCAAGGTCACTTCCATAGTGAAATTGTGATTTACACACAAAAGGTTATCTTGCAGAAATCAAAAATAAAAGTGTTTTATGATTTAGTAAATAATTAAGCTCTTTTTGTTAAAGTACCACGTTTAGTATTTTATGTAATAAGTTTATGTATATATTATAACTATTTATATATTTTTTTAAATTTTTTAAATTGAATAATAATTTAGTAACATATATTATTGTTTGTATGTAAACTCATGTGTAATTTTTTGTGAAATAACTAAAGTGTTTTAAACAACTAAGAATATATTTATTTATTTCAAATTCTATACTAAATGATAAAAGGAAATATTTTCTAAAACAGATATAATGTTTACTTTTTTATGAATTGGAATGTAAGGGAATGCATCTTTCATATACTTTTCAATTGTTCAATATTAAGTATCACAAAATTATCAGTCAACCAGAATACACGTATATTAGGCAGTGATATCAATATAATCAGACATATTTGTTTTATATATTGTATATAAGTTGATAAGACCTAAAGACTGAGAATAAGACACATATTGTATAGTTGCAACTGCAATTAAACCTGTTAGTGTATTTTTAGGGTTTAAATATAGAATTACTATTTGACCAAAATTTAACTGTTTGAGAGTTAAAAAAAAATTCTTTTGTTAGAAATAGTTAAAGTTCAAAAATACTTTCATCTAAACTTAAGTTGTTTTCAAGTTTTACTGATTTAAAGTTATCTAGTAAAGTAACTAGTATTTTGTTGCAACTGTGTTTAGTGTTTTTTTTGTATAATAAATACATTATTAAACTGCCTGTCTGATTTGTTTAAATTAGATTAAAATCACCCAGTTATTACTAAGTATTAAATATTGTAGGTGTTTAGCTGTGAGTACACCAACATCTATACCTTTTCATTATTGTAAAATTTTAAGATTTTATAATAAAAGTATTTTAATAAAATTATACATATTTAAAATAAAGGAAATAGTTTTTAATATAAAGTTAAAAAAAAATACATAGTTTATTCGGAAATTATTAAAATGTAAATGAGTTAACTAATATAATTAACTTTTGGTAAGTATATTTTGTAAATATAATGTTACAATAGGCATAACCTGTGCTGCTAATCTCTAAGGTCACTAAATCACCTTTAACTACTACAGTTCTTTTATTCAGGATTGCATTAAGGTAAGGAAAAGTCAGGAAATACTAAAAAACAATGAGGATATTCTTAAAAATTCAGGAAAAAACTAGGGTTTTTAAAAATTTTGAAAAAAGTCAAAAAATTTAATAAAGTTTAAGAAAAGGTTAGATATTTTCAGTTTAAATTTACTAACTTCCTTATTTTCCAAATCCTATAATGGGTAAAAAATCAATTAAAAATTCTTATGTTAGACTGAAAGTGCATAATTTTTCTACTAATGTACTAATTAACTACCCTTCTAAAACAAGCAGTTTTTCTATGAGTTTTAGTATTGATAATATGTACAGGGTTGCTAAAAACTTTACAACCTGGAAAAACCTAAAATTTAATAAAAAATTTACATTTATAGTAAATTTCAATTCGATTAAAAAAGTCTATCATATTGAAAATTTTTTTTTGTCATCATCAAAAAATAAATAAAAAAAATCGTCTAATCAACCTGTAAGATATCTTTTCCATGTTGTCATTATACTTAAAATAGTTTTTTACCTTCAACTTAATTTTAAACTAAAAGTAAACCCTAAAACGTCTTATTTTAAAAACCTAGAAAAAATTTTAGCCGTAGAAAAAATTTGACAAAAACATTTAGCAACCCTGTCTTTGGCAAAATCACTTCCATAGTGAAACTTTGATATATACCAGTAGTTTATCTTGCAGAAATCAAGAAATAAATGAGTTTATTGTTTAAGTAAATAGCTAGACTCTTTATAAATAAGCACCTCGTTTAGTTTTTTATGTAACAAGTTTATGTATAAATTATACCTCTACTTAATTTTTATTAAGTTATTTGAACTAAAAAATTAAGTTTTAATAGATATAATATTCCTTATAAGTCAAACACTTGTAAATTTTTGTAGAATAACTTAAGTGTTTAAAACAATCAAATATATATTTTTTGTTTCAAATTCTATACTAAATGTTAAGAAAAAATATTTTCTGTAACAGAGAATTTATTTACTTTTTATGTATAGGAATGTAAGGGAATGTATGTTTCATATACTTTTTAATTATTTTAAAATTGCTTATCACAAAATTATCAGTCAACCAAAACGCACGTATATTAGGCAGTGTTATCATTATTATGGGATATATTTGTTGTTGGTGAGACCAAAAGACTGAGAATAAGACACATATTCTATAGTTACAACTGCAATAAAATATGTTAGTAAATTTTCACGGTTTAATTATAGAATTATTATTTGACCTGTATTTAACTGTTTTAGAGTTAAAAAAAATTTGTTTGTCACCAATAGTTAAAGTTTTTAAGTGATTTCTACCTAAGCTTAAGTTGTTTTTAAGTTTTAGTGATTTCGAGTTAACTATAAAAGTAACTAGTTTTTTGTTACAACAGTGTTTAGTGGTTCTTTTGTATAATAGATACATTACTGAAGATGCCTGTCTGATTTGTATAAATTAGATGGTTACATGAAAATTTAAATTCGGACAACTTAAATTCTGACAATTCAAATTCTTTAAAAAAAATTCCAAAAGATTATATCTCTCTAAGTAATATAAATTAGAAAAAAATAAAAATACATATGTTGATCTTATTGATATCTACCGGCCACTTTTTTTTTTGCAAAATCTTAAACATTTTTCTTGATACTTTAAAAATACTAAAATTAAATATATTTTTTACCTTAACTGAATTATATCTCAAAAAATATTTAATGTTTTGCAAAAAGAAAAAAATTCTTGTATATATTAATATGACCTAAATAAGAATTTTTTGTATTAAACAAATTTACATTAATTTTTTATTTGTGGCCCTTTCAATTTCGTTTTAAGAATTTGAATTGTCGGAATTTAAATTGACCGAATTTGAATAGTCGTGCACCCAAACTAGATTGAAGCACCCACTATGTATTAAGTACTGATGAAGGTAGGTATTTAGTTTTGAGTACACCAACATCAATATCTTATGATTTTTGTAAAATTTTGAGTTTTTTCTAATAAAAAATATTTGAATTAATAAAATATGTTTTAAATCAATGAAAATAATTTTGAATATATAGTTTAAAAAAATATATATAGTTTGTTCGGATATTATTAAAATGTAAATGAATTAACTAATATAATTAACATTTAGTAAGTATATTTTGTTTGAACAATGTCACAATATGCATTACCAGAGCTGCCAATCTCTTAGGTGGACTAAGTAACCTTCAACTACTACCTTTATTTTCAATAGGGTTGCCAAAAGGTAAAGAAAAGTCAGGAAAAACTAAAAACAAGTAAAGTAGTTAGGAAAATTCAGGAAAAATAGGGGTTTTTGAAAAAAAATCACGAAAAGTCAAAAAATTTCACATAATTTAAGAAAAGGTTAGATATTGGCAGTTGAAGAATACTAAACTTCTAATTTTCAAAAGGCTTCAATTAGTAAAATTCAATTAAAAATTCTTCTGTCAAACTAAAAGTGCATAATTTTTATATAAACGTATTAAACACTTACTCTTCTTGAACAAGCAGTTTTTTTATACATTTTAGTATTGATGATTTGTACAGGAATACTAAAATATCTTAAAACCTGGAAAAACCTGGAATTTAAAATACTTTTACCAGGTGTAGTAAAATTTCAATTTGACTTTAAAAATATATCATATTATTTTTTTTTTTTGCATCTTCAAAAAAAAATCCGTCTAAAGAACCTTTTAGATAGTTTTTCCATGTTGTTTAACTATTTAAAATAGTTTTTTTTACCTTAAACTTAGTTTTAAACTAAAAAAAAACCTAAAACGTCTTACTTTAAAAACCTAGAGGAGATTTTTAAAACATGAAAAAAAAAATTGACAAAAATAGTTAGCAACCCTGTCTCTTGCAAGGTCACTTCCATAGTGAAACTGTGATATATTCACAAACGTTTAAGCTTGTAGAATTCAAAAAGGAAAGTGTTTTTTGAATAAGTAATTAGTTAAGTTCTTTAGAATTAAGCACAACGTTTAGTAATTTATGTAAAAGGTTTATGTATATACTATACCTCTTTATAATTTTTTTAAGTTGTATAAATTGTAAAATTACCTATAAAGTTATCTTAACCTTTGTAAGTTAACTTATTTGTAATTTTTTTTAGTAAAATTTAAGTGTTTAAAATAATTTAGAATATATTTATTTATTTCAAATTTTATACTAAATGATAAGAGGAATTACTTTCTATAAAAGATATATTGTTTTCTTTTTTATTTATTGGAATGTAAGAGAATGCATCTTTCATATACTTTTCAATTGTTTTTTAATTTTGAATATCACAAAATAATCAGTCAACCAGAATGCACGTAAATTAGGCAGTGTTATCATTATTATGGGTTATAATTGTTGTTGATAAGACCTAAAGACAAAGAATAAGACACATATTGTATAGTTACAACTGCAATTGAATCTGCTAGTGTATTTTATGGTTTAAATATAGCATTGTTACTTGACTAAAATTTAAATGTTTTAGAGTTAAAAAAAAAATCTTCGGTTAGAAATAGTTATAGTTTTAAATTATTTTTCAGCTAAACTTGAGTGGTTTTTAAAATTTATTGATTTCAGGTTATTTATGAAAGTAACAAATAGTTCGTTATAACAGTGTATAGTGGTTATTTTGTATAATAGATACGTTACTAATACTGCCTGTCTGATTTTTATAAATTAGATTAAAAAGAACCCTATAATTTGTAATAACTAATTAAGGCAGGTATATAGTTGTAAGTACACCATTATCCATACCTTGTAAGTTTTTTAAAAAATTTTAAGTTTTTTCTAATAAAAAATATCTCAATTAAGTAGCTATTATTAAATTTAGTGAAATTAGTTTTGAAAAAAAAATTGAAAAAGTTATATAGTTTCTTTTCTGAAATTATTAAAATGTAATGAGTTAAATAATATAATGAACATTTAGTAAGTATATTTTGTATATCTAATGTTACAATATGGATGATCAGAGCTGCCATTCTCTTAGGTGACTAAGTCACCTTTAATTACTACAATTATTTTTTCTAGGGTTGCCACAAGGTCCTTAAAAGTCAGAAAAAACAATGAAAATAGTCAGGAAAATTCAGGAAAAATATGAGTTTTTGAAAAAAGTTCAGAAACTGTCAGAAAATTTAACAAAATTTAATAAAAGGTTAAATATTGACAGTTCAAATTTACTAAGATCCTTATTTTCCTAAAGCCTTCAAATGATAAAAATCAATTTAAAATTTTATTTTGTCACACTAAAAGTGCATAATTTTTCTATTAACTTATTAAACAACTACCTTTCTTAAACTTTTCTATGCTTTTGAGTATTGATGATCTTTACAGGGTTGCAAAATACCTTAAAACCTGGATTTTAAATTTTTTTTAACATAGGTAGTAAAATTTAAATTTGACTAAAAAATATATCATATTGATAAGTTTTTTTGTCATCTCAAAAAAATCTACTATTTAAAAATCCGTTTAAAGAATCTTAAAGATATCATTTCCATCTTTTTATTCTGTTTAAAATAGTTTTTAACTTAAACTTAATTTTAAACTAAAAAGAAACCCTAATACGTCTAATTTTAAAAACCTAGAGGAAGTTTTTAAAACTTTAAAATTTGACGAAAACATCTAGCAACCCTGACTGTTGCAAGGTCACTTCTTTAGTGAGACTGTGATATCTACATGAATATATATCTTGCAGAGTTCAAAAATTAAAAGGTTTTGAATTTTAAATAAAAAATTAAGTTCCTTATTATTAAGCACCACGTTTAGTATTTTATTTAACAAGTTCATGTATATACTATACTTCTTTATAACTTTTCAAATTGTTTAAAGTTGAAAGTTGAATTAGTAGAGATATATTATTATTTGTTAATTAACGTATTTGTAATTTTTTGAAGTATAACTTAAGTGTTTTAGATAATTAAAAATATATTTATTTGTTTTAATTCTATACTAAATGTTAAGAGGAAATATTTTCTATAACAGATATATTGTTTACTTTTTTATGTATTGGAATGTAAGGTAATGCATCTTTCATATACTTTTCAATTGTTTTAATATTTAGTAACACAAAATAATTAGTCAAACAGAACGCACGTATATTAGGCAGTGTTATCATTTTTATGGGTTATATTTGTTGTTAATAAGACCCAAAGACTGAGAATAAGACACATATTGTTTAGTTACAACTGCAATTAAGTCTGTTAGTGCATTTTTATGGTTTAAATATAGAATTATTATTCGACCAATATTAAATGCTTTAGAGTTAAAAAAAAAATTGTTTGTCACCAATAGTTAAAGTTTTAAAGTGATTTCTACCTAAACTTGAGTTGTTTTTAAGTTTTAGTGATTTCGAGTTAACTATAAAAGTAACTAGTATTTTGATACAACAGTGTTTAGTCGTTCCTTTGTATAATAGATACAATACTGAAACTGCCTGTCTGATTTTTATAAATTAGATTAAAAAGCACCCAGTAATCACTAAGTAATTAATAAGGTTGGTATATAGTTGTGAGTACATTAACATTATGCATTATATTTTATTTTCAATTATGAAATTTTTGTAAAAAAATATTTCAATTAAGTAATTATTTTAAAATTAATGAAAATAGTTTTAAATGTAACATTTTTTTAAAAATTCAGAGTTTGTTTGGAAATTAATAAAATGTAAATGAATTAACTAATATAATAAAGTTTTAGTAAGTTTATTTTGTGAATATACAGTTACAATATGCATTATCAGAGCTGCCAATCTCTTAGGTGACCAAATTACCTCCAACTACTACAGTTATTTTATCCAGGGTTGCCACAAGATCATGAAAATGCAGGAAAAACTAAAAACAATGACAATAGTCAGAAAAATTCAGTGAAAAAATAAGGGTTTTTTGAAAAAACTTCAGGAAAACCCAAACAATTTAACAAAATATAAGAATAGGTTAGATATTGGCAATACAAATTTATATAACTCTTTATTTTCAAACACCTTCAATTGTAAAATATGAATTAAAAATTCTTATGTCAGACTAAAAGTACATAAATTTTCTATTAACCTATTAGACAACTACTATCTTGAACAATCAGTTTTCTATGCATTTTAGTATTAATGATCCGTACAAAGTTGCTAATAAAACCTTAAGACCTTAAAAAACTGGGAATTTTAAAACTTATAACAATTGTAGTAAAATTTCAGTTTGACTTAAAAAATATATCATATTGATAATATTTTTTTCTTCAACTAAAAATTTGTTATAATTAAACCTGTTTAAAGAACCTTTGAGATATCTTTTCTGTGTAGTTTAACTATTTAAAATCGTTTTATACCTTTAATTTAATTTTAAACTAAAAATAAACCAAAACACGTCTTATTTTAAAAACCTGAAGGAAATTTATAACCGTTGAAAAAATTTGACAAAAACATTTAGCAACCCTGTGTTTAGCATGGTAACTTCTATTGTGAAATTGTAATATATACACAAAAGTTTATCTTGCAGATTTCAAGAACAAATTGTTTTTTGTTTAAGTAAATAGTTAGATTCCTTATAATGAAGCAACACGTTTAGTATTTTATGTAACAAGTTTATGTATACACTATACCTCTTTATAAATTTTTTAAGTTGTTTAAATTGAAAAACAAGTTGTAAGATATATATTATTCTTTGTATTATTTAACATATCTATATTTTTTTGTAGGGGAGTTTAAGTGTTTAAAATAATGAGGAGTTTATTTATTTGTTTCAAATGTTATACTAAATGTTAAGAAAAAATGTTTTATATAACGGATATATTTGTTAGTTTTTTATGAGTTGTAATGTATCTTTCATATACTTTTCAATTAATTTAATGTTTCGTATTACTAAGCCATCAGTCAACCAGAACGCACGTATATTAGGCAGTGTTATCATTATTATGGAATATATTTGTAGTTGATAAGACCTAAAGACTGAGAATAAGACACATATTGTATAGTTACAACTGCAACTAAATCTATTAGTGAATTTTCATGGTTTAAATATAGAATTATTATTTGACCAAATATAAAGGTTTTAGAGTTCATAAAAAATTCTGTTGTTATAAATAGTTAAAGTTCTAAAGAATTTTTCACCTAAACTTAAGTTGTTTTTAAGTTTTATTGATTTTGAGTTACTTATGAAAGTAACTAGAATTTTGTTACAACAGTGTTTTGTGGTTCTTTTGTATAAAAGATACATTACTGTAACTGCCTGTCTGGTTTGTATTAATTAGATTAAAAAGCACCTAGTAATTATTAAGTATTAAATAAGGTAGGTATTTAGTTGTGATTACACTAACATCCATACTATACAATTTTTTTAAAATTTTAAGTTTTTTCTAATAAAAAATATTTCAATAAATAAATTAATTTTAAAATTAATTAAAATAGTTTTATATAAAAAGAGTTACTAATTTGTTCGGAAATTAATGAAATGTAAATGATTTAACTTATGTAATTAACTTTTGGTAAGTTCAATTTGTGAATATAATGTTACAATTTGCATTACCAGAGCTGCCAATCTTTAGGTGACTAAGTAACCTTCAACTACTACAGTTATTTTCATTAGGGTTGCAACAACGTCAGGAAAAACTAAAAACAATGACAAAAGTCAGGAAAATTCAGGAAAAATAGGGGTGTTGAAAAAAGGTCTAGAAAAGTAAAAATTAAACAAAATTTAAGAAAAGGTTAGATACTAGCAGTTTTAATTACTTAACTCCTCATTTTCTAAAGTACTCAAATGGTAAAAGTCAATTAAAAATTTAAATTTCAGACAAAAATTGCATAATTTTTCTATTAACGGAATAAGCAACTACCCTTCTTAAACAGTCAGTTTTTCTATGCTTTATAGTATTGATGATCTGTACATAAATGCTAAAAAATCTTAAATCCCAAAAAAAACCCGGATTTTAAAATACTTTTAATGTGTAGTACAATTTAAACTTGAATTAAAAAATATATCATATTGATAATTTTTTGTTGTCATCATCAAAAATATTTTTATTAAAAAACCCTTTTAAAGAACCTTTAAGATATAATTTCCATGAATTTTTACTATTCAAAATAGTTTTAACCTTAAACTTAATTTTAAACTATAAATAAAACCTAAAACGTCTAATTTTAAAAACCTGGAGGAAATTTTTAAAACAAGGAAATAATTTGACAGAAATATTTACCAACCCTGTCTGTTACAAGGTCACTTCCATAGTGAAACTAAGATATATACACAAAAGTTTATCTTGCAGAATTTAAAAACTTAAGTGTTTTTGTTTAGTAAATAATTGAGTTCTTAATAATTAAGCACAACGTTTAGTATTTTATTCAACAAGTTTGTGTCTATATTATACCTCTTAATAATTTTTTTAAGTTGTTTTAACTTGAAAATTAAGTTATAAGAGATATATTATTCTTTATAAATTAACTTGTTTGTAAATTTGTGTAATATAACTTAAGCGTTTACAATTAATAATAATATTTTTAATTGTTTTAAACTTTATACTAAATTTTAAGAGGAAATATTTTCTATAACAGATATGTTGTTTACTTTTTTAGTATTGGAATGTAGGGGAGTGTATTTTTCATATACTTCCAATTGTTTTAATATTAAGTATCACAAAATCATCAGTCAACCAGAACGCACGTATATTAGGCATAGTTATCATTATTATGGGATATATTTGTTGTTGATAAGACCTGAAGACTGAGAATAAGACACATATTGTACAGTTACAACTGCAATTAAATCTGTTAGTGTACTTTTATGGTTTTAATATAGAATTATTGTTTGACCGATCTTTAACTTTTTAAAGTTAAAAAATTTCTTTTTTAAGAAATTGTTAAAGTTTTAAAGTATTTTTCACCTAAACTTTAGTTTTTTTTTAAGTTTCATTGGTTTTGAGTTATTTATTAAAGTAACTAGTATTTTGTTACAACTATAATTTGTGGTTCTTCTGTATAATTGATACATTACTAAAGCTTCCTTTCTGATTTTTATAAGTTCGATTGAAAAGCACCCACTAATTATTGAGTATTAAACTTATTTAGTTTCGAGTATAACATTATCTATACCTTAGAATTGTTTTTTAATTTTATGTTTTTTGTAATAAAAATATTTCAATAAATTAAATATATTTAAAATTAATGAAAATAGTTTTAAATATAAAGTTAATAAAAAAAATATATGTTTTTTTTGGAATTTATTACATAAGTTAACTAATATAATAAACTTTTGGTAAACATTGTGTAAATATAATGTTACAACAAGCATTACCAGACCTGCCAATCTCCTAGGTGACTAAGTCACCTTCAACTATTACAGTTATTTTATCCAGAGTTGCCACAAAGTTAGGAAACGTCAGGAAAAAAGAGGGTTTTTGAAAAAAGTTCTGAAAAAGTCAGAACATTTAACAAAATTCAAGAAAACGCTTGATATTGGCAGTTTAAATATACAATGTTCCTTATTTTTCTGCGCCTTCAAATGATAATAATCGTTTAAAAATTCTTATGTCAGACCAAAAGTGCATAATTTTTCTATTAACGTATTAAACAACTCCCCTTCTTGAACAAGCAGTTTTTCTATGCTTTTTGGAAATGATGATCTGTACAGGGTTGCTAAAAAACTGAAAACCTTTAAAAACCTTGAATTTAAAAAACTTTTAACCTGTGTAGTAAAATTTAAATTTGACTTTAGAAATATATATTATATTGGTAACTTTTTTTGACATCATCAAAAAATTTTTAATTGAAAACCTGTTTAAAAAATCTTAAAGATACCTTTTCTACGTTGTCATTATACTTAAAATACTGTAAAACCGTAAAACCTGTAATTTTAAAATCCTAGAGGAAATTTATAAAACGTAGAAAAAATTTGACTAAACATTTAGCAACCCTGTCTGTTGCAAGGTTACTCACATAATGAAACTGCGATATATACACAAAAATTATCTTGCAGAAACCAAGAATTAAATTATTTTTGATTAAGTAAATGATTAAGTTCTTTATGTTTAAGTAGCACGTTTACGATTTTATGTAACAAATTTTTGTATATATTATAGTTCTTTATCATTTTTTTAAGTTGTTTAAATTGAGAAATAATTTAGTAAAGATAAATTATTATTTGCATGTAAACTTATGTGTGGTTTTTTGTAGAACAACTTAAGTGTTTATAACAATTAAGAGTATATTTATTTGTTTTTAATTCTATACTAAATGATAAAAGGAAATATTTACCATAACAGATATATTGTTTACTTTTTATGTATTTGAATGTAAAGGAATGCATCTTTCATATATTTTTCAATTATTTTAAAATTGAGTATCTCAAAATCATCAGTCAACCAGAACGCACGTATCTTAGGCAGTGTTTTCATTGTTATAGGAAATATTGTTGTTGATAAGACCTAAAGACTGAGAATAAGATGCACATTGTACAGTAACAACTGCAATTGAATCTGTTAGTGCATTTTATGGTTTAAAATAATATAGAATTATTATTTGACCAGTGTTTAACTGTTTTAGAGTTAAAAAATTTTCTATTGTTAAAAATAGTTAAAGTTCTAAAGTATTTTTTACCTAAACTTAAGTTGTTTTTTAGTTTTATTGATTTCGATTTATTTATAAGAGTGTTTAGTATTTTGTTCAACAGTCTTTAGTGGTTCTGTTGTATAATAGATACTTTACTGAAACTGCCTGTTTGATTTGTAAAACTTAGATTAAAACGCACCCAGTAATTATTAGGTATTAACTAAATAAGGTAAACTTACAGATTTAGTACATCATTATCGATACCTTATAATTCTTTTAAAATTTTTAGTTATTTCTAATAAAAAATATTTTAATAAATTGAATATATTCAAAATTAATGAAAATAGTTTTAAATATAAAGTTAATAAAAAAATTATATGGTTTTTTTTCGGAATTTATTACATAAGTTAACTAATATAATAAACTTTTGGTAAGTACATTGTGTAAATATAATGTTACAACAAGCATTACTAGACCTGCCAATCTCCTAGGTGACTAAGTCACCTTCAACTATTACAGTTATTTTATCCAGAGTTGCCACAAAGTTAGGAAAAGTCAGGAAAACCTAAAAACAGTGACAAAAGTCAGGAAAATTCAGGAAAAATAGAGGTTTTGAAAAAAAATCTAGAAAAGTAAAAAATTAAACAAAATTTATGAAAAGGTTAGATACTGGCAGTTTTAATTACTTAACTTCTTATTTTTTAAAGAACTCAAACGGTAAAAGTCAATTAAAAATTTAAATTTCAGACCAAAATTGCATAATTTTTCTGTTAACGTAATAAGCAACTACCCTTCTTGAACAAACAGTTTTTCTATGCTTTTTAGTATTGATGATCTGTAAAGGGTTGCCATAAAATTTTATAACCCGGAAAAAACTGGAATTAAAAAAATTTTAACATGTGTAGTAAAATTTTAGTTTGACTTGAAAATTCTATCCTATTGGTAGTTTTTTTGTCATCATCAAATAATTTTTATTAAAAATCTCCTTAAAAAATCCTTTAAGATATTTTTTCCATGTTGTTATACTATTAAAAATTGTTTTTTATCTTAAAATTATATGATAACTAAAAATAAACCATAAAACGTCTAATATTTAATACCTGGAGAAAATTTTTTTAAAGGTGGAAGAATTTGAGAAAAACCTTTAGCAACCCTGTCTGTGGCAAGGTAACTTCCATAGTTAAACTGTGATTTTAGACAAAGTTTATTTGGCAGAAATCAAGAATTAAAGTATTTTCAATTAAGTAAATTATTTGATTTTTTATAATTAAGCACCACGTTTACTATAAAAACAAAATTACAAAAAACATTGGGTGTATTATATAAAACATGACACTTCTTAAATGAAAAAGCATTATATTTGATCTTTAATTCTTTGCTTATGAGCAATGTTATACATGGCTTGTTGTGCTGATGAAAAGCAAATAAAAAATGTATAAGTGATGTCCTTTTTTTTATAAACAGAGCACTTAGATGCATATATTATAACAATTATGATGATAGTGTAAGAGAATTAAAAACTTAGATATTGAAAGTTGGCATCTATTTAAATTAGATTTGTTAATGTTTAAGTTAAACAATAACTTGTTACCAGTTAATTTAAAAAATTGATATTTAAGTGTAAAAAATCTCCAAAGCTTTCTTACATGATCTATAGAATTTTTTTTTTCTTATCTAGATTCCATAAGCAAAATTTATCATAAATCGCTATCCTTCCAAGAAAGTAAGTTTTATATTAAGCTACCATATGTTTACAAAATATAAGTCTTTTTGGTATGTTCTAAGATGATTTAAAAGTTATCTTTTAGATACTGATCATTCCTACTTGTCTATTTACTTTTGTTTAAGGATTTAATAGTATTGTCATTAAATACCCTAGTTTTATATTTATTTTTAAACTTTTTTTTAAGTTCAAAAGTCGGTATGTTTGGTAACAATGGCAGCAGTTTAGTCTAGGTTGTAGCATTTTCTATCTAGTTATTCTTTAGATTACTGTTTAAGATTACTATTTTGAATTAAGTTCAGAATACTTACACACTTTATATTAAATATTTTAGCATGCAAATTTAAAAAATAAGTATTTATAGATGTTTATACTTTAGTAGAAAATTAACTATTAAACAATAACATGATATAATTGTTTTAAGCAAACTTATATAAAAAATCTCTATTTTTGAGGATATCAAAAAAAATTTTTTTTTTTTTATGTTTGCAAATGTTGTTTGCTTTCTATTATTACAATTTTAGACTTGGACAAGCATTCAAAATATTAAAAAAGTATATTTTAAAATAGAAGAAAATTTGTTGTTGTCAATATTATTATTGTCAATTCGTATTATTATTATTAAAAGTATAAATTTTACAGTACTTATCTTTATAATTTTATTCATAAATATTAAGCTCAGTTATTGCAGAACTCACTTCTCAAAAATTCTTAACATAGTTTACAATTGTTTATTTATTTTAAATGTAAAATTATTAAATAAGTTAAAAACCACTTATTTGGCACAAAATACTGATAAAGTTTGTCGTGAAATTTATTTCAGCATATTAAATTTTTACCTTCTTTAACCTATAATTATAGTATTCACATGTTTGCTGTTAGTTGTGTTTATCTCCTTTTCTAATTTATTTAAAGGTGTACATTTTTTAGTTAAATATTTTAATGATAAACAAAAAACTTTGTTTAATAGCTCGTGTGAAACTTTATAAGCATGTGGTGTACGACTTGATAGCCGAAAGGTTCCTTTGTACACCAGGTTCTTAGACCAAACATTTTGAGCACGTTTGTTTTCGTTCAATAAACAATATAATATACTAGAAAGTTAGTTATATTAAGTAAACTACAGCTAAACGATTGTAGAATTACTTAATTTTCTTAGAACAATAAGTCTTTATCTATCAAATACTGATTAAAAATTGGTCATACTCTCTAAATCGTAATAAATTTTTATTGATACATCAATAAAAGAAAAACTTCAATAAAAGGAACTAATTAAAATTAAATACTAATTCATTTATAAGCAGATTTAGATATAACCACTAAATATCAGAAAATAATGGGAAGTTTTTGGAGTAAACCTCAGAATCATAGAACAAATGTTGAAATAGATGTTGGCAACAATGTTATACATTTAGGTAGTTATTTAATTTATATTTAAAGTTTATTCTAACTTTACTTAATACAAACTTTAAACTGTTAACAAAACTTTTAATTAACTGCCAGATGCATATAGTGGATCAGATTTTACAATAACTTTTGACAATGAAGGCGTAAACTTGAACGGAGTTATTGTGGATCAACTTGGGTTAGTTTTGATTGTTTTATGTTATTTAGATGCATGCTGCTAATAAAAACTTATTTTTTTTTAGAAATCGTCAAACACTTTTTTCCCGTAGAAGCAATTCAAAAGGTCTATCAGCGGAAAGAATTCAAAAGTTTGAGCATTTCACTGCAGACGAATCTTTAGTCGGTAAAGAATGTCTTGTTTGCATAAATGATTTGGAAGTTGGAATGGAAATGGTCCGTCTTGACTGTCATGTTGACCATATTTTATGCAAGGGGTGTGTGGAACAATGGTTTAAAGATCATAAAACATGTCCCACTTGTAGACATGAATTCAAATAGATTTGTTTTGTTCGCAAAATAAATTCCCACTTAATTATTTGATAGTTCTTTTTTGTTGAACTAAACTATTCATATATAGATTATGCTGTTGAGCAAAAACGTTTAAGCACATAGTTCATTTTAATTTTTCACAAAAAACTCACAATCTCATACTGTAAAATATAAGTCAAATTAATGATAAAAATTTAGCCAAAAATATTTCTAATTTCATTTTATTTTTTGACACCAAAATTAACATAGACCTTCAACTAGCATGCACAACAAGCTAAGCTTGTTATTTCGAAGAATGAAACAGCATATTTTAGAGCTTTCATATAATGATTATCCAGTTAGATATCAATTTCAAACTAAAGTGCGTGACACTATATATTGACGTTATAGAGAGCTTTATACAACTTTAGTAATTTCCTTTGTACAAAATACAAACATTACTATAATTTCATATGTAAAAGTTCAATTTTAAATTAGTAAGTTATAATTTTTAAATCAAAGAAAGAAATGTTAACTTTATATATACTAATTATATGAAATTTCTTTAAATGTAAACTTATAACGCTATCAAAATATTTAAATTCAGTAGATATGTAAATAGCATTACTTTAAATCTATTATTTAAACACTTTATACTTTCAAACTGTCTTATGTCCCGTCTTCAATAAAATTTAATACTTTCTTTTTTGTAAAAAGTCTTTAATTTCTAGAAAAAAAAAGATTATTAAATTCAATTCAAACCGTCTAACAGATTAAAGTGTTTGCTTTCATTCAAACAAAAAACTGTTGTAAGTGTATTTATAACGGTTTTTTGTTTGATATGGTAGTAAAATTGAAATTTTTTTTGTTGTATTATGCTGATGAGGTAAAGTAATATACAGTAGTATATAAATACTAAATAAACCGCTATCGCTAACCTTTTTAATCGTAAGGTTTTATTAGTTTCCTTATTCCTAACACATCTTACCCAAATATTTAAATTAATAGTTAATACTTAAAATACTAACAATCATAATTTTATCTGTTCATTTGCACCTAGAATTTATAGCCGACACTAAAACAAGTTGTAAATATAAATAACTTGAGATTTTATTTATGAGTATAAATTTAAGCTTTCTAAATTTAATATTTTACTTTAAGAAGTAATATACTCGTCGAGTATTTATGTCCAAACTGTTTGTTTACAGTTAATTAGCATAACACTTGTTTAGCAAATAATTAAATAAAGAGTTGTACTAAATTTTAAGCATTCCAAATTTATGTTATAATTTCAATAATTCCATGCTAATAAAAACTATCTAAAAAATAAGTAGTATCGTATATTTATAAAATTTTATGCTAATTTATTAAGCAAGTGATTCAACTTATATTTTAGCAGCTTACAATTAGCAAATGTAATACCAAAATTAAAGTCAGAACAAAAAACTGTTGATAAATCAATTAATTGCACGGTCTTATAATAGATTTAAAACTTCAACTAATCATAAATTTAGTTTAAAAATGATATATCTATCATCATAGTTTTGTTTGAGTTTTTAGAAGAAGCTCTATCTACATGTAATTAAGTTAAAGTCCTGAAGAACTAAAGCCTTTGATAGTAAGGAGAAGGACATACAAACTATGGTATACAATTTATAATGTTGTAACACAAAAAAAAACATACTCATAGAAGTATAACTAAATGAAAACAGTTTATGAACTTTTATGAATGAGGTATTTTTAAAACAAATCGCATTGAAATATTTCTGATTCAATTAATTTAACTTAAACAACATTGTCTTGTAACATCTACTTTAATGTGAACATTAGTATAAGACATTTTGTTTCAGAGTATTTTATTTTTAAAAATTATTTATTTTAAACTATTTTTCATAGACTAGATCTACTTAAATATGATTTCGAAAATGTTCATATTTTATGAGTATTAGAGCTGTTTTAGCTATAAATATCTTTTGGTCAAATAGTATTAGTTTTAATATTATTGTTAGAATCCATAAAAAAAAATTTTACGTAGTATATTACACTACAACTTAAAATTAGTCAACTAATTTTAAAAAAAGTGTATTTTAAAGTATTTTCACTAACATCATTGTCTATGTTTCGATTAAGTATTTAATACAATAAAAATACTCGCTGAGTTGAAAGTTAAATTCACTTTATTAAATACAGTAAACCGAGATTGTTTTATTTAAATACTTCTTATTTAAACTAACTGAGACGTTTGTTTCAAACAACTTTCTTTTATATTATGCTAATTTTTTTTTAGAGTTGTAAACTCGATTTTGAAAAGGTATTTGTTTATAGCTAGTTAGAAAAGATTAAAACTAATTTCATGGCAAAGATTTACTTACAACAAAAATAGCATTTAATCAAACCTTTATAAAAGTTTTGTCTAGATGCAAAGTATATCAGACAAGTTTTTGTTGAAGTTATACTTTTTTTAAATGACCGTCAACTTAGTATACTTACCATTCGTAATTTTAACATATTAATTATATAAACTTTAAAAGCGCCGCATGTTGTGCCTCATTAAGTACAACAAACGATTACTTTTTTTTATGCAAGCTTATATAAGTAAAAAACTTTAAATAAATAAAAATAATAAAATACATTTCAAAATTACTGTTTTTCAACACTAAGACATATAATGCAAGCATATTTGCTTGCAGCATATTTTACACTAAAAGCGAGTTATGTGTGTGATTAATATTTTAAACTGCTTTCAATATCAGTTCAATACTTTTAAACACAATTTGTTTTAAACTTTGAAAAAATAGAATTATTAAATAATTTTAATTTAAATTAATATTTTATGAAATATGACATAGTATGAAGATTTTAAGATACAGAGTGTGTTCACTTTTTTTTTATTAAACAGTTACTAAGATAGACATTATTAATGAAGAAGTTTGTCTGTTAAAAAAAAGCTCTTGTAAAGAGAACGTGCTTAGTAAAACCAGGTGAAATTATATTTTGATTAATCTTCTATTATGATTATGCAAGTAAACGAAAACTGTACAAATGAAACATCCGAATTCATAGGTATTTGCAGACATAGGTATATTTTAGTTTTTAAAGTTAAATGGGTAAGAAAAACTAACTAGTCTTTCTTTAGCCAACATTTGTTTAAACTAATTTCATGGTGTTTTTATTTTTTTTTATTATGTCTTTGCATTTGCCAATTAACTTGTTTTGCTTTTAATAACTTTAAATTTGTATTAAGATATTATTTTACTGTAGGTTAAAGTTTTTTGTTAAATTAGTTTTGATCTAACTTACTTTTATATTGTATTATGTACTAATATATAAACTTTTAATGTTTAAATAAAAACTAAGTTAATAACTCTAAATTAAACTTACTTTTAATTACTAACGAATAATTTTTATGATATAAAAAACAATTTATATAAATACCACTGTTTTATGATAAATGAGTAATGAATGTTAAAAACTTTTGTTTTTTGATTCAAATTTTAAAGTCGAATGTTAAAAGCTAACTGTTTTAATAAGTACGATATATATTATGTAATTAGGTGATGTTATCACTGCTTTTGTATGACTTTCGTCTATTGATACAATTGTTGTTAGTAAAAACATTTTTCCAAATTTTTTATACTGTAGTATCACTTTACATGTGCTAAATCAAGCACTTTAAAGTAGTTATTTAAAAATTAGACCAAATATGATACTTTTATTTATTTTTCTAAATTTTACTTATAATATTAATATTTTGATACAAAACCAGTAATCTAGTTTGCTACTGCATTCAAAGTTTTCTATACCGAAATATTACAAGTTATATAAATCTTCTAACAGGAGATTACTAAACTCTAATTATCTTAAATTTTATTTTTAAATTAAATTTCAAAGTTGTTTCAATACCTTTGGCTAGTTGATAGTTTGCATTATTATTTTAAACAGTTATTATAGTTTGAATTATTTAAGAATACTTAATAAGATGAATAACTTAAAGTATATCTTTAAAATTTTGTCTATATAAAACTAATATTCTTAAAAGAAAAAAGCATACTTAGTAAACACTAACTTACTATGCGAACAAAAACAAATCTGTTTTCAATTCATGCCTGCATGTAGGTAATGTTTTATGATATTTAAACTAATGGTCCACACACCCCTTGCATAAAATATGGTCAACATGACAGTCAAAAAGGCCCATTTCTACTCCAACTTCCAAATCATTCATGCAAACAAGACATTGTTAACCGACTAACGATTCGTCTGCAATGAAATGCTCAAACTTCGCAATTCTTTCCGCTGAAAGGCTATTTGATTGGCTCGGATTTAAAAATAATCTTTCAGTCAGAAGCCTCCGATGTGTTGGGCTAGTAATAACAAAAACTCTTTTTCTATTTGGTCCCATAATACTTTCTCTCGGTAAATTAGATAATAAAGCGAATTTGATATGCAGCATGCAACGATCAAGATGATTAAAATATTTTTTAGTACAGGTTATCTAGTTTTTACTATACAGAATGTATTTTTATGTAAGCGTTTTCTAAATGGTATTGTCTAGCCCCTTTAATAAGTTTTAGTTACTAGGGTGCATGGACATATATGAGGGCGATTAAATAATACTATTAGAAAATTTTATTTTATAAATATGCAAATCTTTGTAAAAAACATTAAATATTTATGAAAATATGTGAAAATGTATATTACTAACTGCTAAATGCACAATAGTATGTTTCTAAAGTTTATACTTACTAAAATTTAATTATTTATATCTATTTTGTAGTTTAAAAAATAAACTTTAGCTTTTATAAATTCTAAGATAAAATTAAAAACTTTTTTTTTTGCATAAATAAGAACCTAAAAGTTTATATTTAAAATTTGTGACAGTATTAGTTTATTATTATATATTTATCAACTTCACTAGTGTACGAAGTTTTTATCATTCTCAGACATTATTTTAAACTGATTTTTTATTACAAAAATATGCTGAATTTTCTTTTGTTAGAGTAAACAGTAACTAAAGTATAACATTTTTGTATATTACCTTTTTATTAGAGCCTCTAACAAATTAAATTTTTGTTTAGATAAAATTACGTTTTGACTGAAAATGTATAAACCAGTTTTAGGTTAAAAGTAATTAAATGGTTAGTTTCAGATTAAATAAAACATTCAAAATTTCTCTTACAAACAAAGACGTTTTCCAGCCTTTGACAAAAAACATATCTAGACGGTTTTGATTATATCCTACTTTAAATTGCATCCAAATAAAAAACAATGTTAAGGATAATATAAACAAACATAGTCATAGTATACTGAACGACAAAAAAAGCGCTTAAAATATTTGATCGTTGGACCTGGTGCACGAAGAACCTTTCGGTGATCCAGTCGCACACCACGGATATCTTTAAACGTCTTGTCCAGGACTATTAATAACAGTTAGTATTAATTAACTATTAACTATTTATATTACTTTTAATTAATAATTAACAATTAACGATTCTTAATAAATAATAATTAATAAATAATAAACAATAATATTTTGTACTTTTTTAGGTCAACATGCGCTATAAACACTGATGTCAATAGTACCTTTTAAGTTGCAAACTAAAAAAAAGTAAAATAATAAGTATACATTTATTTGTTTCATATTGACTGCTTTCGGACAAAGCTTCGAGACACGATAACTTTAATGCTGCTTTTACAGTGAACTAAAAATTTTAGATGAAGTTTTGTTCTATTGATTGCTTACTCTCTGTAAATAACTAGCCCATTGAAATTAAACAGTTTCTATTTTTAAAAGAAAAATAGAACTTTATAAAAAGAAACAATTTTACTAAAACAGGAAAAAAGCATCACAGCTAGTTAGAAGAAATTATTATGTAAATAGACAACAATAGATGATATCACAATTGATTAATCACAGTTTCCTGTAATGTTGGGAGAATTTATATTACCGCTCATTAGATTTTACATCTCTTATATTTAAAAAAAACGTTAACTTGATTAATGATAATATTTAATTATTAAGTAACTTTAAACTTTAACTTATACATATTTTACATAATTTAAGCATTTTGCAGTTAATAAGAAAAAATCCAAATTTTGTTTAAACTTACTAAAAACTGTTATAAACATTAAACACGGGAAAAGTATTATTGAAGTGTATGATTTTTTGATAAAAGCGGTAGTTAAAGCTTTAGTGTAAACATAATTTTAAACTTTAAAACTTTCCATATTTTAACTTGTTTGTTTAATTTTTGGTGTAACATTATACTTTCAATGCAATGAATAAAAATATTTTCAATTATTAAAAACTTCAGTTATATTTATAGCACTTGGAAAATAGTAAAAATTTTTTACCTACAACTACAGGTTAAATGTTTGTAAATACTGGACAAGTTATTAAAAGGTATTCGTGGTGTGCAACTCGATAATCGAAAAGTTTTTTTGTGCCCCAAGTCAAAGAAAAAATTATTTAGTGAGCTTTTTTTTTGTCGTTTAATAAACAATGATAAAAAATAAAAATCAAAAAATTAAATGAATTTTTACTTTGCTTGTCCGTTATTCATAAAAGTATTCTCATGTTTAATCAAAGATTTTTAAAATATAAATATAACATACACTAGTTGTTATTACAGTTTATATTAGCTCATGGAGCATTATTTACACTTAAAACCAAATAACACTTAAATGATCAAATAAATTATAAAACTTTTAAAGACAATATTATTTATAATATATAATATAAATTATATAATAAATTCACCTTGTTTATTTTTAAATTTTTTAATTAAATATAGCGTTTAGGTAATAAATGTATTAATCAAATATTTTAAACAGTTTTAAAACAAAATTGTCGGTTTTAGACGTTACTTTTTATAAAAAGCTTTCAAACATTTGTGTTTTAAGTTTTACTTAATAGTTTATTAGTAAAAGCACTTGTTACAACAAAGTAAATAAAGTAATATGACTAAGCAGTAGAAGCAGTTGAAGTTTATTTGAATAATAAAATATAAATCTTTTTTATATAATCAACCTAGACAAAATATATATAAGTTTTATATTTGCAAAAATTCTAATGAAAATATTTTTTAATCAAATGAAAACAAAAACTGTACTAGCAAGCAGCTCATTAAAAGGCTATTTGTTGTTTTTACCATGTTAATCTATTTTAATCTATTAGTACTTTATTAGACTAATTGAAAGAAGCTTTTCGAAAAGTACACAAGAAAATAATCCATTAGTTATTTAAAACGGCTTAAAACCATTAATTGTACATAAAATAATTAAATTTTAAAGTGCATACTTTTAAGTAATGAGAGTTAAGATTTGTTTATTAGTTTACTTTAAAGCAGAGTCTTTTTTTTTTTCTTCAATCTACTTTTAGTTTTTAATTGAGTATTGGCTTTTTTTTTCGACTAGAAAACAATCTTTAATTAAAGAGCATTTGAATTAATATGGACTATCAAAATTGGTTTTAAAACTTCTCAACAAAAATTTTTTATAAAATGTTTAACATTGTAATAAACAGTTTTTATAAGCAAATATACTCAACATGTTGTCTAAATTTGTTTGAAAAATATACCAAACTTTTTTACAACAAAACTATTGTTTGATCCTTTATAATAACTTATAAATTTAAATTAAATTTATTTTCACACTAAATAGTAGTACAAGCTAATGTTGATTTTTTTAAATAAAATGATATAACTAGTCTTTGCAAAACACTGCATATAGTTTGCACATATGCAGGTTTACCTTAAGCTTTAATACACCTTACCCAAACATTCCACACTTAATTCAAAAAAACAAATTAATCAAACTTGATAATTTTCAATTTTATTTTGTTGTAATAAGTCTCGCTTTGATATATTCAGATTAGTTGCAGGTTTTTTAATACAAAACAAAGTTCCAGCCTTAGTGACAAAAAACTAACTTAAAAATAGAAATTAGTTGAATAGAAAGCTAAAAAATAAAGTATTTAAAAGCTAAAACGAAAAAAAAAAAGTTACTATCAATCAAGTTCGAGTACCTAAAACTATTTATTTAACAAATTATAATAGTAATAAATAGATCAGTTGAATCTGGCAAGATCCTTAAATTTAAACAAGGTTCGGACTCGGCAAGATAACAACTGCAAAATAAAATTAAGATCTAGATCCCTCTGAATAGTATATTCAAAAAGTATTTGTACCTGGATCCGGCCGAATCCGAAAATTTAGGATTCAGTAAATTACTTATAAATACTCTTAATTGCTGTATTTATAAATTTTTAAATCTTATTTAATTTAGATATTTTTGACCTATCCGAACAAAATGGTCCATATCTTACAAGAACAATAAAAAGTAAAATAAAGATCCAATAAAAAGAACTTCAATTTAAGTAGTACCTTATTTTTTCGAAAAAGTACACGTTGTTTTCAACAATTTTTTTTTTGTTTAAATATATATAGACCAACTAGTATTACTATCTATTGTGACACCAACATATTTGTAACTATCTAACTTTATTAAAAAAAAATACTGTGATTTATTTTTAAGATAGCGATTTTCTAAATATCTTTTTTGGTATAGTTAAATATCATGATCTTCTTTTGTATACACCTTGTTTATGCCAATGTCCATTAACCATTTTGATAAACTTTTTAATTGGGAGTTTAGGTATGCATTATTGTTTTTAGGTTATTTGTTATTTGTATTTTACCATGATGTGGTATCATCTGCAAAATGTACACTACAAGGGTTGTATTGTTTTGTGAATTAATATTCAAAACTGAAATAAATAAGGCCCCAAAACTGCGGCACTCATACTTCTATGCTTCAACAACTTAATATATACTCTGTAAAGTCTTTAAACTGTTTTTTTTTGTTTAGATATGTTTCTAACCGTTTAAGCTATTTTCATTTTGTTTCATAACTTTATAACTTGTCACAAAAACTTGTCTGTCAAACAGTCCAGTCTCTTACTCAGATCTAAATAAAACTGAAGAAACGGATAATAGTCTAATATGCACGAATGGACACTTTTGCAAGATGAGTCAAATATGCACGAAGCAGTTTTGCACAATGGGACTTTTGCACGAAGGTTCACTTTTGTACGAAGGGACTTTTACACTAAAAAAATGTTGGGTTAGTTGAAAAAAGTTTTTTTTTTTTAAATTTTCATATCAACTATATTCTCACTATTACTATCACTCTAAACCCTTACCTTCAATTGTTTTTTTATTAATAAATTTTATTAGTCATATTTTTTTGTTAGTCCTAACCGTTACCCTCGATCAGTAATTTTTTTATTCTTTTTGATTTGTTAGTAGCTTACTTTTTTTAGTTTTATTCTATTTTTATTTTTACTATCAATGTTGCCCCTAAACCTTACCCTTAGTCGGTATTTTTTTTTCTTTTTTTTTATCTGGTTATTTTTCTTTTCATTTACTTCTAAATACAGTTTTCAGCTTTTTAGCCATAGAAAAAACAAAACATCCGATATGAAATCTTCAAAAGATTTAAGACTCATTGACAAAACATCTTGCAGCACTTAGATCTAAATTATGTTTTGAATTTATAAGTTACTTTTGAATTATGTCTAAAGTATCATAAGTTTGAGTTGCTGTTAGTGCGTTTTAATTATAAAGAAAATTTCAATCTAGCCTTAATATAACTTTGAATTCAGCCTTTGCAAGGTTTCCCTCCTAAATTTCCTGAAGCTGTTTCTTGATCTATATAGATGAGCAAAGTCATATACGCCCTTTAAATTGTTTTACTTTCACAACAGAATCCATAAAAAACAGTTTAAAAAATCACTTGTTTGAAATTAATCAAACGTTTTATTGATTTTATCACAAACTGCTACCTTCCTTAATAAATTAGTTGTACTGTAGTTTCAATAGCTTCTTGCAAAAACTTTAATCTGTTACCTACACTTCAAAAATACAAAAGTACTGATGATTTGTTTACAAAAAATGTCTTAGAAGCCATAAAAAACCATGTTTGGCATCTTGGTGAAGAACTAGCTACTTTGCGTTTGTTTGATGATAGTACCACTTAATCAGTTAAAGCTAAGGTTGCTGATGTTTTAAACTGTCAAGTAAATCAGGATAAACATAAAACATTAGAAAAAACAGCAATTTCCTATTCGTCCTGTTTGCACTAACGAGAAGCGAGACTTTGATGAAAGCTATTCCGTATTTTTATAATGTTAGACTGCAGTCCTTCTTTTCTTATTAAACCGTCATAACAATGGACTAGCAACAAAGATAACTCAAATGCAAATTACACGAGTGTAGTCCAGTGGTCTCTAAAGTGTGCATCGGTGCACACTAGTGTACACGAAATATGTTTTGGGGTAAGCGAAACTTAAGGGTGCAAAAACTTATTTTTGGACGCATGGATCCTAATTTAAAAAACACATTAGATATTGTTAAGCAGTAAAAATAAGATGTATTTAAGGCTAACTTTGAAACTTTCACCATGTATTACAAGAAAGTTTTTAAATTTACACTAGATTTTACAGTGAAATTTAAACTTATAATAGATATAATGAACTGCGTGCTGAATAGCACGTTTGTGTGCAAATAATTTATATGTTTTGATTTAGGATGCAAATGTTTTGATTCGCATGAAGACCACCGGTTTAGCTAATGACGCAGCCGAAAGAGGTGACAAATTGTCCAGAGATTTTGTAACTTCTTTTTCGAGAAATTAAAACATGTGTCAAGAAAATCTACAGAATCGGAAGGGGAGGAGAGAAAAACTTCAAAATTATTAGTAGTTCAAAAACAAAGTACTATAACTTCTTTTTTTTTTTTTTTAATAACAAATTCTACTCTTAACGAATACTTGTAGTTAACGTACTATTTTGAGAGCGATAAAAACCTGAAACAATGTTTAAACGGTTATTTAAATAAAGTATTAATTTTTTGGCAAAGTTATCTTAATAACCGATATTAAAAAGAAAAGAAATAAAGTGTACCATTTTCAAATATTCCAATATAAAGCAAAGTCTTTAAAACAGATAATATAAAAACTAATTACATATCACATTTAGAAAAAAATCATTAACGAAAGTAATTAAACCCGAAAATGTTCTTTATATAAATGTAACACAACTATATATAAAACATATTTTGCAAAGACTAGTTATATCATTTTATTTAATAAAGTTGATATTAGCTTATACTACTATTTAGTGTGGAAATATATTTATTATAAATCTAGAAGTTATAGTAATGGATTTAACAGTACTTTTGCTGTAAGAAAAGTTGATATTTTTTTTAAACAAATTTAGACAACATGATGAGTATATTTGCTTATATAAACTGTTTTTAACAATGTTAAACGTTTTATAAAAAAAAATACTTGTTAGAAGTGTTAAAACCAATTTTGATAATAGATATTATTTCAAATGCTCTTCACTTAAAGATTGTTTAAAGTTTTATTTACTTCCTAGTCAAAATAAAACATTACTACTAATTTAAAAATTAAATAGTAGAGTGAAGAAATAAAAAAAAATTGACTATGCTTTAAAGTCAACTAATAAAAAACATCTTTAGTTCTCATTACTAAAACTTATGCACTTTAAGACTTAATTTTTTTATGTATAAATTAACGGGTAAAAACCGTTTTAAATATCTAATGAATTATTTTCTTGTGAACTTTTTGAAAAGTTTTGTCAATAAGTTTTATAAAGTACTGCAATACTAAAGTAAATTAACATTTTTAGAAATAACAAGTCGCCTCTTGATGAGCTGTTTGCTAGTTTAGGTTTTTGCTTTCATTTAATTAAAAATAATTATTCATTAGAATTTTAGCTATTATTAAATGTTTAAATCTATTTTTTAGGTTGATTTAAAAAAAAAAACTTTTTTTCTTTTTTATCATATTGCTCATTTTACTTTGTTGTAACAAGCTCTTATATTAATAAACTGTTAATTAAAACTTAAAATACAAAATGTTTGAATATCTTTTTTAAGTAACGTCTAAAACCGATACTTTTTTGTTTTTAAACTCTTTAAAATATTTTAATCAATACTTTTTTTATAATTAAACGCCATAACTCATTAGAATAATTGTAAGCAATAGGATAAATTTATTATATTATTTTGTTTTAAAAAATACTACTCATTCTCACACTAACTCCTTATTTAATTTTTTTTAATTTATCAATATTGTTCTCACAACAACTTATCCTTTAAGTTTAACATATTCTTAACAAAAGAATTGTTATTATTTCATCAATTAGAAATTTAGAAATTTGTGTTTGTAGATTTCACAAAGTCTTTGTGAAGGCATGAGTTTAATTTTTTAAATAATGGATAAGCACAATAAAAACATATGATTTTTTTAATTTTCTTGTGTTTTTTATTTCTTTATATGTTTATATTTAAAGGGAATTTCATATATAAGTTTTTATATGAATCTAAATGCTTTAAATATAACTGAAATTAAAAACAAAACTTAAAAAAAACTTGCGAGATAAAAAATTAATTTATGTCAAAAGTTAAAAAAACAAACTTTAAATATCGAAAATTTATAGAGTAAAAGTATGGTGACACTAAAGTTTAGAAAAAAAACTTCAAATTTAATAATTCTCTACTCGATTTTAACAATTTCTATTAAGTGTAAACAATGTTTTCGAGTTTATATTTAAAACTTTTAATTTTTTTTGTATTTATAATAAACTTGTTTCTTTTAGTTAAGAATTTCGTTTAAATTTATTTTCAAGTTAATTAATCAGCTAATATTTACATACACTTCTTTACTACTTATTCAAACAATACATAAAAATAAAACTAAAGGAGTTGTAATTTAACCTTTCCCAGAGTATTAAATAAAACTGTGTTTTATATAATATTGTGATAATTACTGCTGTCTTGTTTCATACTAAATAATTTCGTCTAATAAACTGTTGTTTTTGTTTTCTATTCCAGTGAAACTGTTTCCTGTTATTATGTTTATTTAGAAGAGGCTTTTTAAAAATGAATGCGCAAAAAAATATTTCATTTACAACCAGGTTTAGGTGACAAAAAAATTGTGACCTCTTCAAGTAAAATAAAATAATAATTTGTATATTGTTATAATCAAAACATTTATAGATATATATAATATAAAATATCTATTAATAATAATAGTAACAATATACATAGATATATACAAATATATTAAAAACAATATTGTCTTTAAAAGTTTTATAATTAATTTGATCATTTAAGTGTAATTTTGTTTTAAGTTTAATATACAAGCAATAAATAAATAAAATTTTATTTCATTAACAATTAGAATATGTTATATTTATATTTTTAAAATCATTGATCAAGCATGAGAATACTTCTATGAATAACGGACACGTACAGTAAAAAAATTTGTACTTTTTTTATTTTCAGCTTGTTATTAATAAATATTTAACATATAGTTTTAGGTATAAGATTTTAACAACATCTGAGAGATCTAAATATAACTAAAATTTTTGATAATTAAAAAAAATTTTATGTATTAAAAGTATAATTTTACATCAAACGTTAAATAACCAAATTAAAATATCGAAAATTTTACATCATATAATTTTACAATCGTAAACACAAAATTATGTTTACACTAAAGCTTTAACTATCGCTGTTATCTAAAAATTATCAAATTAATTAATAATTTTCTTGTGTTTAATGTTTATATTAATTTTTAGTAAGTTTAAAAAAGAATTTCGATTTTTTTTTTTCAACTTTATAATGCTTAAAATATGTAAAATGTTTATAGTTAAAGTTTAAAGTTACTTAATTCATAAATATAATTATTAATCACGTTAATGTTTGTTTTTAAGATAACAGTTACAAA
Source organism: Thalia democratica (assembly GCF_965202585.1). Lineage (NCBI taxonomy): Eukaryota > Metazoa > Chordata > Thaliacea > Salpida > Salpidae > Thalia > Thalia democratica. The sequence goes on from NC_139171.1 coordinate 21,836,983, forward strand.
GTTCAGTGAGTTCTAATTTAATTTCTCCCAAAGTTATACAGGAAACTGTGATTAATCAATTGTGATAATGTCTATTGTTGTCTATTTACATAGTAATTTCTTCTAACTAGCTGTGATGCTTGTTTCCTACTTTGGTAAAACTGTTTCTTTCTATAAAATTCTATTTTGCTTTTAAAAATAGAAACTGTTTAATTTTAATGCGGTAGTGATTTACAGCTAGTAAGCAATCAATAGAACTAAACTTCATCTTAAACTTTTAATTCACATAAAAAGCAGCATTAAAGCTATCGTGTCTTGAAGCTTTGTCCGAAAACAATTATTATGAAACAGATAAATTATTTTAAGTTTTATTTTATTTTTAGTTTTTAACTTAAAAGGTACTATTATTACTACTATTATTACTTTAATGTTAAAAGCGCACGTGGACCTAAAGAAGTACAAAATAATATTGTTAGTTGATATTGTCCTTAACATTGTTTTTATTTGGATGCAACTTTAAGTAGGATATAATCAAGACTGTCTAGAAATGTTTTTTTTTGTAAAAAGCTTGCAAATTAATTTGTTTGTAAAAGAAATTTTAAATGTTTTATTTAATCTGAAACTAACAATTTAATTACTTTTAACCTTGAAACTGGTTTATACATTTTTAGTAAAAACGACATTTTATCTAAACAAAAGTTTAATTTGATACAGGCTTTAATAAAAAAGTATTATGCGAAAATATCATACGTTAGTTAGTGTTTACTCTGACAAATAAAGAACAGCATAAATTTATAATGATAAATTGGTTTAAAATAATGTCTAAAAATAATAAAAACTTTTTACACTAGTGAAGTTAGTAAATGTATAAAAGTTGGTAAATACTGTCAAATATGTTTAGTATAAACTTGTAGGTTCTTATTTACACAAAAATATTTCTTTTCTATCCTACAACTTATTCAAGTTTTTTTTTTACGTTATTTGAACAAAAACGAAGAAATATCAGCAAGTATAAACTTTAAAAACTAATTTTTATGCATTTATCCCTAGTATACATTTTCTCATGTTTCCCAACTTATTCAATGTTTTTAACAAAATATTTAGATATTAATAAAAAACCAAATTAGGTACCAGTTTATTTAATCGCCTTCTCATATGTTCATGCACCCTTGTACTAAAACCCATTAAATGGGCGATACGATAACCCTTTGGAAAACGCTAAATTGTAAAAGCATACGAGTACATTCTGTTTACAAAAAACTAAATAACCTGTACTAAAAAAATATTTAAATCATTTTGATTGTTGCATGCTGCAACGATTTTGCTATATCAAATTTGCTTCTTTAATTAATTTACTTGAGAAAGTAATATGAGACCAAATAGAAGAAAAAATTTTTTTATTACTAGCCCAACACAGCAGATGCTTCTAACTGAAAGATTACTTTGAAATCCGAGCCAACTAAAAGGACTTTCACTTGAAAGAATTGAGAAGTTTGAGCATTTCACTGCAGACAAGTCATTAGTCGGTGAACAATGTCTTGTTTGCATGAATGCTTTGACAATTGGAGTTGAAATGGTCCGTCTTGACTGTCATGTTGACCATATTTTATGCAAGGTGTGTGTGGACCAATGGTTTAAAGATAATAAAAAAATTCCTTTGTGCATAAATGCATTCAAATAGATTTGTTTTGTTAGTACATATATGAAATTTAAGTTTACTAACTATGTTTTTATTTTAAGAATATCAGTCTTATATACACAAAATTTTTTTAATCAAGTTATGATGTACTCTTAAATAATTAAAACTATAATAACTGTTTATGATATAATTTTAAACTCTTGACCAGTTAAAGATATTGAAATAAATTTAAAATTTAGTTTAGAATTAAAGTTAAAGTTAATTATAATTTAGTAATCTCCTGTTAAAACATTTATATAATTTATAACACTTTGTAATAGAAAAGTTCGAATGCAGTAGCAAATTAGATTAATGGTTTTGTATTAAAATAGTATTTTTATAAATAAATTTTGAAAAAATAAACAAAATATCATTTTTGGTCTAATTTTGAATCAACTATTCTAATATTCGAGTGCTTCGTTTAGCACAAGTAATATGATACTACAATATAAGAAAGTTGGAAAAATATTTCTACTGACAACAGATGTATAAATAGACGAAAGTCATACAAAAGCAGCACCTACTTGCATAATATATATCGCACTTATTAAAACAGTTTGCTTTTATTATTCGACCATAAAATTTGAATCAAAAAACAAAAGTTATATAGCATAAGGTACTTGATTATTATAAAACAGTGGTAATTTTATAAATTCTTTTTCATATCATAAGAGTTATTCGTAAGTAAATAAAATTACGTTTAAATTAGAATTACTTACTTTATTTTTAGCTAACTATCAAAAGTTTATAAATTATTACTAATAGTTCTATAAAAGTAATTCAGATAGAAAATAATTTAACAAAGTTTCTAATATGCAGTTAAAGAATATTTAAATAGAAATTTAAAGTTATTAAACACAAAACAGACTAATAGGCAAATGTAAAACACAAACATAATAAAAACACCAATAAGAAGGGTTTAAAGAAACGTTGACTAAATACAGACAAGTTAGTTTTTCTTTCTAATTAAATTAAATATACCTATGTCTGCAAATACCAATGAGTGATGATCTTTTATTTGTACAGTTTTCGTTTACTTGCTTAAACATAAAAGGTTAATAAGCAAAATATAATTTCTGCATGGTTAAGCATGTTCTCATTAACATGAACTTTTTTCTTATTACACAAACTACATCATTGATATTTTATATACCTCAGTAGATATTAATTAAAAAAAATAAAAGTGAACACATTTTATATCTTAAAATATAAATGTTTCATAAACAAATTGTTTAAAATAAAAAGTATTTAACAACTCTGTTTTTTAAAGTTAAAACAAATTGTTTTTTAAAAGATTTTAACTGATATTGAAAACTGTTTAAAATATTAAATACACACATAACTCGCTTTTAGTGTAAAATATGCTGCAAACAAATATGCTTTCATGATATGTCTTAATGTTAAAAACAGTACTTTGTAAATGCATTTCATTTTTTTACTTAATCAAAAGTTTTTAACCTATACAAGCTTGCAACAAAATTTAAAAAAAAAGTAATCTTTTGTTGTATTTATTGAGGCACAACATGCGGCGCTTTCAAAGTATATGTAGTTAATAAATTAAAATTATGAATAATAATTATATTAAAATGACAGTAATTTTTAAAAAAGAGTTCTTTTAGTAAAAAGTTGTCTAAAATAATTTGTTAATAGACAAAACTTCAGTATGATTTGATTAAATGTTTTTTAATTGTGAGTAAACCTTTTTTATAAAACTAGTTTAATTCTTTTCTAGCTAGCTACAAGTGAGTATCTTTTTAAAATTGAATAGTTACAACTTTAAAAATAAAATAGTATAACATAAGAGAAAGTTGCTGGAAACAAGCACCTCAGTTAGTTATAATAATAAGTACTTAGTTAAACACTGATAACTAAAATAACCAACTGCAAAATAAAACAATAACGGTTTACTGTATTTATTAAAGTGCATTTAACTTACAACTCAGCGAGTATTTCTATTGTATTAAATACTTTACTGAAACATAAACGTTGATGTTGAAGATAGTATTTTGTTTTCAACTTTTCAATTTTTTAAATTAATTGACTTATTTTTAAGTTTTAGTGTAGTATACTAAGTAAAAACTATTTTTATGGTTCTTAACAATAGTATTTAAACTACTACTATTTGATCAAAATATGTCTATAGTTAAAAAAATCTTTAATACTCATAAAATGTGAACCATTCCGAAAACATATTTAAGTAGATCTAGTCTATGATAAAGAATTTAAAATGAAGAATTTTCAAAAATACATTACCCTGAAATAAAACCACTGGTACTAATATTTACAGTAAAAACAATTTTAAGATGACAAAATTGTTTACATTAAATTGATTAAGTCCAAAAATTCAATGCGATTATTTTTAAAAAATACCTCTCTTATAAAATCCAATAAACTGTTTTCATTTAGTCATATTTCATTGTGTATGTTTTTTGTGTGTTAAAGCATTATAAATTTTATACTATAATTTGTATATCCTCACTATCAAAAGCTTTACTTAGATCTTCAGGACTAGACACACTGCTTTAACTTTGTTACCTGTAGACAGAACTTCTTTTACAAACTCAGACTAAGTTATGATGTTAGAACTTTTATTTTTAAACTAAACTGATATTTACTTAAAGTGTTAAGTCTGTAATAAGACCGTTCAAATAACTGTTTTTTAAACAGTTTTTTATTATGACTATTATGTTGGTATTACATTTGCTAAATATAATTGCTCTAATATAAGTTTAATGACTTGCTTTATAAATTAGAATTGAACTTAATGAATATACGTTACAGTTTACTTCCTAGATAATTTAAACTTGTATGGAATTTTTCAGATTATAAAATAAACTTGGAATGCTTAAAATTTTGTATAACTCTTTTTTTAAACGTTTGCAAAACAAGTATTAAACTGATTAACTGTGAACAAATGTTTTGGAAATAAATACTAGTAGAGTATATTACTTCTTAAAGTAAAATATTAAATTTATAAGGCTTAAATTTATACTCACAAAAAATCTGAAGGTATAATTATATTTACATTTGTACTTAAAACTTGTTTAAGTGTCAGCTGAAAATTCTAGGTGCAACTGAATACATAAAATTGTGTTTATTAGAAATTTAAAGTTTTATTTATTAGTTTAAATATTTGGGTAAGGTGTGTAAGGAATAAAAAAAACATATAAAACCTTTGGATTAAAAAGCTAGCGAAAGCGGTTTATATGGTATTAATATACTACTGTATATTATTTTACCTCATCAAACTGATAGAATAAAAGAAAAGTTTTCAATTTTACTGCCATAAAAACAAAAAATCGTTAACAAAAAACAGTATTTCGTTTGAATAAAAGCAACCACTTTATTCTTCTAGAAAGTTTGAATTGTATTTACTGAACTTCTTTTTTTATAAACTAAAGACCTTTAAAATAATAGAAAATATTAAGTTTTATCGAAGACGGGACTTAAAACAAGTTGAAAATATAATGTGTTTAAATACTATACTAAAAGTAGTGCTATTTACATATCTACTGAATTTAAATATTTTGATAGCGTTATAAGTTTACATTTATTGAAATTTCATATAATTAATTTATTTAAAGTTTACATTTCTTTCTTTGATTTGAAAAATAATAATTTGATAATTAAAAATTGAAATTTTACATTAACAACTACATTTATGTATATATTATAAACAAAATAAATTACTGATGACATATAAAACCCCCTATGACGTCAATAAATAGTGTTACAAACTTTAGTTGGAATTTGTAACTGGATGATCATCTTAAAACAACTCCTTAAATTTACTGTAATCTTAGCTTGTCGTGCAAGACTAGTTGTAGATGTATGGTAATGTTGGTGCCAAAAAAAAATGAAATCGAAAATATTTTTGGCTCAATACTTTTTTTGCTTAATTTGACTTATATTTTGCAGAACGAGATTGTAAGTTTTTGTGAAAAATTAAAATAAACTATTTGCTTAAACGTTTTTGCTCAACAGCATAATTTATATATGAATAATTAAAAAAAAAGAACTATCAAACAACCAAGTAGGAATTTATTCTGCGAACAATAAAACCTACTTAAACTCATGCCTGCATGTAGGACATGTTTTATGATCTTTAAACCATTGATCCACACACACCTTGCATAAAATATGGTCAACATGACAGTCAAGACGGACCATTTCAACTCCAATTTCTAAATCATTCATGCAAACAAGACATTGTTCACCGACTAACGATTCATCCGCAGAGAAGTGCTCAAACTTTTCAATTCTTTCCGGTGATAGACCTTGGCGATCTCTAAATAAAGTTCAGTGGTTAAAAAGTTTTTTATTAGCAGCATGTATCTAAATAACTTAAAACAATCAAAATTAACCTAAATTGATCCTCATTAACTCCGTTTAAATTTTCATTTGATTCTTCATCTGATTCAATAAGATGTGAAAAATCTAAACTTTCATCTGAGTCAGTAAGTACTGAAAAATCTAACCTTTCATCTGAGTAGGTTAGTACTGAAAAATCTAATTCTTCATCTGAATCAGAAAAATCTGATTCTGTATCTGAACCTGGCAGTTTAATAAAACTTAATTTACAGTATTAATTAAAATAAGGACAAATTTTAAACATAAATTATTTAACTACCTGAATATATGTATAGATCGTCGTCATCTTCTTCAACACTCTGAAGATTATTCTGTGTATTTCTACTATTTTCTGACATTAGGTGGTTTTATATAAATCTGTTTATAAATTAAGTTTTAGTTAGTTTGGTTTTGTTTGGTGTTTATTTATATTGAAGATTTGTTTTTATTGATTTATCGGTCATCGAGTTATATAATGTTATCGAGTCGTACACCACATGCTTATAAAGTTTCTTACGAGCTATTCCATATAGTTTTTTATCATTTAAACATTTAAATATTTAGTTATAAAACAATCAATTACTTGAAATTAAAGAAAAGAAAACTAAACGAAATTTAACTGAATTTTGTGTTTAAAAATGTAGTACTAATCTTGTTTAGTAACATAAGAACTAAAAAATATATATATCTTTATATCAACTTATTAAAGGAGATAAACAACTCTAATAGTAAACGTGTTAATACTCGAATTAAAGGTTACAACCTCTTTAATAAAGTAAAAATGTATTACGCTGAAACATTTTTACAATAAATTTATTCAGTAATATGTTCTAAAAAAGTAATTTTTATTTAATTTAATATTTTTTCTTGAACAGAAAATACAATTTTACGTTTGAACAGATAAATAAACTAATGTAAGTTATGTTAAAAACTTTAGAGAAGTAAATTTTACAATAACTGAACTTAACTTTTACAAATAAAAATATGAAGATAAGTGCTGAAAAAATTATGACTTTATTAAAGGAAAAATAAACTTAACAACAATAAAACTAAAAACAATAAATTCCCTTCTATTTTAAAATATTTTTTTTTTGAATACTTGTCCAAATCCAAAATTGTAATGATAATAAGCAGACAACATTTTCAAACATAAAAAGAAGACTTTTTTTCTTTGATTTCCTCAAAAAAAAAAGATCTTTTAACTTAAGTTCGCTTTAAACAGTTATCTCAGCTTATTTTTTAAATATTTAATATTCTGCTAAAGTATGAACATCTATGACTTTTTTTTTTTGTACATTTGCATGCTAAAAAAAATAAAAAAAGTATAAAAAACGAAAAGTTTCTAAATATTCTGAACTCAAAACAAAATAGTAATCTTAAAGAATATTTTAAAGAATAAATAGATAGAAAATGCTTCAACCCAGACTAAACTACTGCAATTGTTACCAAACATATCAACTTTTGAATAAAAATAAACAAAAAAAAATTTTTGTATTTATTGACAAATACTATTAACTCCTCAAACAAAAGTAAATAAAAAAGTAGAAATGATCACTAATGACCTTAAGAATAACTGTTTGAAAGATATCTTTTAAGTTCATCCTGGAATTTTCCAAATTGACTTAACATTGTAAACATATGGTAGTTTAATAAATAACTTACAGTCTATGACCTATTTTGCTACTGAATCTAGGTAGGAAAAAATTTGTTTCTAAAGACCTCATATGATAATTATAGACATTATTTACACTTTTATAGTACTTTTTGAACTTGACTGTTAACAAGTTATTGTTAAACTTAAACATAAACAGACCTATTTCATATAGAAACAGACTTTAAACATCTGATTTTTTTTTCCATGAGTTTTTAATTGTTCTACACTATCACCATATTTCTTATAATGTATGAATCTAAGTGCTCTATTTATGAAAACATTGATATCATTTATACATTAATTTATTTGCTCTTCCCAAGCACAACAAGCCATATCTAACATTACTCATAAACAAAGAATTAAAGATTAAATGTAATACTTTTTCATTTAAGAAGTGTCTGGTTTTATATAATACATCTAAGGTTTTTTGTAATTTTGTTTATATACTTTCTTTATGTTCTGACCATTTCAAATTTCTGTTTAATATTATTCCCAAATATTTATAGCTACCTGTGTTTGTTATAAATGTTTTACCTATTTTTACATTGAGGTATATATATCCCAAAAACTATTTTTCGATTGATGTAGAATTATGAATCTGGTTTTGTTAAGGTTTAGTTTAAGTTTGTTTCCCATATTCAAATCTGATACCTTTTTTATTCTGTGTTAAAACTTTTAAATTCTTTTAAGAATGTTTAGTGTAACATTGTATCATCTGCAAAGATGAGGACTTTAAGACTAGTATTATTTGTAAGTCATTTGTATGTTTTGGAATAACAACAGTCCTAATACTGAGCTTTGTCGTAACCCCAACTTCATTTTTAAAAGGTTGACTTATATCCTCCAAAGGTAACGAATTGTTTCCTTCCTTCTTGATATGAACTGATTGGTAGAAGTATATTTCCTCTTACATTATGACATTCCAATTTCCTTAGTAAAATATTTCTATTTACACTATCAAATGATTTACTTAGATCCAAAAAGACTGCACAAACTGGGTTTCCATTATCAAAACTGGACAGAAACCCTTCAAGAAATTCAGACAAAGCTAAGGTGGTGTAATGAGTCTGTCGAAAGCCAAACTGAGAATTGTTTTAACTTATATTATAAAAAAACTGACAGGCAATCGTAGATTACTTTTTAAAATATTTTATATAAACTACATAGAAGTTAAATGGGTCTTTAATTTCCTAATAATGTTTTTAGTCCTGATTTAAAAATTGGGATCACTTTTACAAATTTTTGGCTACTTAGATAAACAAATACCTTCAAAAATTTCTTGTTTAAATAATTTGCTTAATATTAGAGATATAAGATTGTTTACTTTCTTAAGGATCTTTACAGATAGACTACCCTCACCACTGGCTTTGTTTGAATCTAAACTCTTAACAATAGTAAATACTTTAGTCTCTGTAACATCAAACAAAAAAAACTACTATTAATTCTTCTGAGATTGTCAGTAAAAACTAGTGAGTTACCTTTTTGTGTTGATGTTTGCTTTCCAATGCTAGAAAAATGAATGTTAAGATTGTTTACTATGTTTAATAGTTTTGTTTAAGATTTTTGATTCACATCTAGTCTATGTGGAAATGTTTATCTTTCTTTAATCTATTAGTGATGTTATTTCTTGCTTTCAACATTTTAGATGTATTTTAGTAGTTAGTTTAGCCTTTAGGAATTTTTATCATCATAACAAACAATCTCAAAACCAGTTAACTTATAAGTTATTTTTAACTGTTAAACAGGGTTGCCACAGATCAAACTGAAAAAATTTCCTGACTTTTCCTTGCTTTTTACTAAAATTTTCCTGACTTTTCTAAATCAAACGGTTAATCTAAAGTTAATTTATAATAAAAAATCAAACACTTACAACTATCTAAAGCTTTCAATCTTATTTTTATACAGGTTAAAACAACAGTTTTTTGCTAAATTAAATTATCTAACTTTCATCTGTGTATGATATATATATTTTCAATAAACAGCTACATCAGCAAAATATAGTCATTCATAAAAGTTGTAAAATATCCTTAAGGTAATAATATCTATTGAAAACAAATTCTTATTTAAGGCATGTTATACTTATATAAATTGTTTACTTAGTTTAATAAGATACTACCTAAACTATGTAATATAAATTTATTTAAATTGAAAATCAAATCGTTTATAAATTAAATACTTATGTAACTGTAAAAACTACATAAAAAAGTAAAGAATATATCTGTTACACAAAATATTTCCTACTATCATTTAGTATAGAATTTGAAACAAATAAATATCTCAATCATCTATTTTAAAAACTTAAGTTATTCTACAAAAAATTACAAATAAGTTAACATACAATGGAATATACTTCTCTTATAACTTATTTTTCAAGTTGAAACTAAAATAAATTACAGAGAGGTATAGTATATACATAAACTTGTTACATAAAATACTAAACTTAGGGCTTGATAATAAAGAACTTAACTATTTAATTTAACAAAAAACACTTTAATTTTTTAATTTTGCAAATAAACTTTTGTGTATATATAGCAGTTTCACTATTGAAGTGTCCTTGCCAAAGACAGAGTTGCTAAATGTTTTTGTCAAAGTTCTCCACATTTTGAAAATTTCCTCCAGGTTTTTTAAATTAGACGTATTGGGTCTATTTTTAGTTAAAAATTATGTTTAAGGTAAAATACTGTTTTAAATAGTATAACTACAATGAAAAAATATCTTAAAGATTCTTTTAATAGGTCTTTAAATAAAAAATTTTTGATGAAGACTAAAAGTATCTATCATTATGAAATATATTTTAAGTCAAATAGAAATTTTACTACTTAACACATGTTAAAAATGCTAAAAATTCAAGGTTTTTTCAGGTTTTAAGTTTTTTTGGAATCCCTGTACAGATCATCATTACTAAAAAACATACAAAAACTTTTTCAAGAATATAAGTTATTTAATACGTTAGTAGTAAATTTTGCAGTTTTATCTCACATAAGAATTCTTAAATGATTTTTATCATTTGATGCTTTGGAAAATAAGGAATTTTGTAAATTTGAACTGCCAATATCTAAATTTTTCTTAATTTTTGTTAAGTTTCCTGACTTTTTTCCAAAAACCCAATTTTTCCTGAATTTTCCTGACTGTTTTCAATGTTTTTAGTTTTTCTTGACTTTTCCTGATCTTGTCCCAAGCCTCGATAAACTAACTGTAGTAGTTGAAGGTAATTTAGTGACCTATAAGGTTGGCAGCTCTTGTTATGCATATTGTAACATTATATTCACAAAATGTACTTACCAAAGGCTAATTATATTACTTAACTCATTTACTTTTTAATAATTTCTGAATAAACTATATAATTTTTTTAAACTTTATATTTAATAATATTTTCATTAGTAGTAAAAATATTTACTTAATTAGAATATTTATAACTAAAAAAAACTTAAAATTTTACAAAAGTTATGAAGTATGAATATTAGTGTACTCAAAACTATATACCTATCTTATTTGATTAATACATAATTATTACTGGGTGCTTTTTAGTCTAATTTATACAAATCAGACAGGCAGTTTCAGTAATATATCTATTATACAAAAGAACCTTAAAACACTGTTGTAACATAATACTAGTTAGTTTCATATATAACTTAAAATCAATAAAACTTAAAAACAACTTAAGTTTAGGTGAAAAATGTTTTTAAACTTTAACTATTTCTAACAAAATAAATTTCTCTAACTCTTAAAAAGTTAAATATTGTCAAATATTAATTTTATATTTAAACATAAATTACACTAACATATTTAATTGCTGTTGTAACTATACAATATGTGTCTTATTCTCAGTCTTTAGGTCTTATCAACAACAAATATATCCCATAATAATGATAAAACTGCATAATATACGTGCGTTCTGGTTGACTGATGATTCAGTAATATTCAACATTAAAACAATTGAAATGTATATGAAAGATGCATGCCCTTACACATCCACTTCTACTCCACTTTGGAAGAGGAACTTTACTCTACCCTCTGCTTCCTTGTTGATGGCATAATTCAAATGTGTTGTTTTTCCCATTCTAATTGGTAAACACCAAAACAAAAAAAAAAGCAATTTAAAGCATGTAGAAATTTTAGCTAGTTGTAAAACTAACTTAAAGTAAATTTAAGTAGATTACCAATAGGGCAGGGGTCGGCAAACTGCGGCCCGCGAGCACGTTATTGTTTTGAATGGAATGCGGCCCGCGAAAGAAAATTTTGGGCCCGCTAGCATGTAAAAGTGGCCCGCAGAGCAAAAACAAATTTCAAGTAAAGTTTTTTTTCGGTAATTCGATTTAATTTGATTAGTTTGGTTTTAAGTCTCTGTATAACATTTAAAAATAATTAGAAGAAGTTACTGCTCTAGTTTAAAAATGTGAAAAGACAGATTAGCATTCTAACAGGATATTTTTATGAGTTTCATGATAACTTCTATTTTACAACAGCAAGTAATTATCTGAAAAAAGAGTGTAAAGAGTGCTTAAATTTAATAAGTTAGTTATATTATACCTATTTATTAAATAAACTAAATGCAAATGTTTTCCATTTTCTACAAAAGTAATGCACAGTAATTAACTAAAGTGTCATTTCTTAATAGCTTAGATATTCTTTTCAATATTTCTTATACCTATGTTTCTTTTATATATTTTTTATTTGTAAATGTTATGTTTTAGTGTAAAAACACTTAAAATTACAAAGTAATAAGAAAATAAGGTTTATTTAAGTTTTGCTTTAACACATTTTAATTTTGTAGAAGTTTTCTTTGCACTTAAATTAAATTATATGCACACCAACTTAAAAAAGATGCTCATATTTTAAACCACTTTTTTTTAAATACATTAGTTAGTTTAAGTTTAGTTTATGCATAATTTTCTAAGTTTATTTTTTCTATATGTAATATCTAAATTTGTACAGACACATTTAAAACGATATATATTATTTAAACTAATATAGTTTTTGTTAGGTATATATTTTCATTTTTCAAACATTGATTTTGTCAAACTAAGTTAACTTTTATGCTTTGCATATCAATACACACATTTGCTGGCTTTTGGAGCTACCTATTTAATATAAACTAGACTTAGGGATGGTTTATAAACATTGACACAAACTCAGACTATCACTATTTGAAGACTTCAAATCTCAGGCCAACTAAGTCATTTTGTAAGTTTTTGGCTAGAATTGTTTTTTGTATACAAAAATATCAGGAATGTTTTTGTTAATTCAGGCTGGCTTTTTTGCTTGAAAGAATGGCAAATTAAACTTATGATGTAAGTTTTGCTCAACCCAAAGTGTTAGTTTCAGTTATAATATATGTTAAATTTCAAGACTTGCAGCTGATATAATTCAGAATATTATTTATATCATTGTCTACATTTAACTGTGTTACCACAAAACATGAATCTCGGAAAATCTTTGAACTTGAAAATTTATGCTTACAAATTTTGGAAAAAAACTTAAAATTGAGAATTTTTGAAAAAGCCTGGAGTCTCAAACAATTTTTACATGTAAAGTAGTGAAATTTCGATTAGACACAAAAAATTTAGCAAATAAACATTTCTTTATTAAAAAGTATATTAAAGTAGCTTAACAGTGTTTCTTAATATTGATATACTTTATAAGACACTTTTTAAACTTTAATTAAACTTTATACTAAAAATAAAAGAAGGAATTGTACTTCTAAAAACTTTTGGTGCATTGCACCTTTACTTGTAAAATTTCACCGATTGTTGTGCTTTGTGTTTGAACTAAACCAAGAAATTATACTAAAATGTCAAAGTTAAAAAACATCTCTAATAAAAATTCTCAGATGAGCAATAGTTTTCTATCAGTGCTCTTATGTTAACATATTGATTAAAGTCATAATTTGATTTATGCGACTTTATAACCTTAATGCATTTCCTAAGTAGGACTTTTTGTTGTCATTGAAGAAATAAACAAAAGTTTTTCAATACTGCCAACAAAAATTCTTTAAAAAAGTTTTGAATTATAAACGGTATCTTATTTTTAATAATAAGTTTTGCTACTTTATAACTTGCCTTAACAATTTTTTTCTGATAATTCTGTAGTTACTGAAGATAATCATGTGCTTTGTTGGAACTGACTTTGGTGATTTGTTTTTTTATCGTTTCTCGCAATAACTCCTAACTAACGTTTTTTATTTTATTTTTGTTGCTCGTCTTTTATTTTACAACTAATATTTTTTAATGCAATATTCTTATTGCACATAAAGAATTGCTGTAATGCTTAATAAAAAATAAGTTTTTACCTTCGCTAATGACTCAATAAAGTTTTATACTTTTCTTTAAAATGTTAAATAAAGTTAATTGTCCATTCCAGCTGACTTATATTTTTTTGACATGTAATTTATTTACTGTTAGTAAGAATCGTTATTTTTTTATGTTCTAAACTTTGTTTTAACTGGGTTGCTACACAACCAGCCTATTTTAAAAGCTTAAAAACTCAGATGTGAGTGAAACTTTTATTTTAAACACTTTAAAGAAATCTTAGAATTTCCAGAATAGTTTTTATGACTGTAGTGTAGTTTACTAATTGTAATTTTTTCTTGTTTTTTTACACTTTGTGTACTTTTTAATGATGATGATATTTTTACTAGGTACTTAAGATTGGTTTACAACGATTTACTAGCTTTTTATACTTTTAATGAACTTAGGTTGGTTTGATACAACTCAGACATTTTTGCTTTTTAAGTGACAAAGTGACAACCATGTAAAAGACTAATTACTAATAAGATATTTTATTTAAGTATTCGAGAATTAATTATGTTAAAGAATTTGTTCTAGCTTTCTTTAATACAAACAAGTATTAGTTTTATTAAATTAATAATTACTAAAATTTTTAATGAATGTAAACTATTTAACACGCAAAAACTTTTTTTTGAACTTAATATTCTTAGAAATATGAAAAAAGGGGTTGATAATATAACAAATATATAAAATTAACTGATAAATTGTCTTTTAAGTTTGGTTTTTATAGAGAGTTAAATTGTATGTATAACTACAAAAGTATTAAATTTAACTTATTAAGTACTTATGAAAGTACATAGTTTATTAACACTTAAGTATATTAGTCAATGTAAATTTTATTCTAATTATATTTTATTTAATTTAAATAGTCATTCGATGTATATCTAAGAGTCATTTAAAATGATAAGGTGAATAAAAGTAAAACTTTTCTCTTGTGTGACTAAAACTAAAACCAAAAGATTATTCAAATGTCACTAAAACTAAAACTGCGGCCCGTGAAGACTTTGAAAACTTAAAATTTGGCCCGCGACCACCAACTGCCTGCCGACCACTGCAATAGGGTAATATAATAATTTCAAAATTGGCCAGAAATTTTCAATAACTTACATTTTATTATTTATTAAAATAATCAAATTGTTTGACTAGAGTATAAAACTTGAAAAATAATAGTCAAACCAGTATAAAATTGGTGTCAAGATTAAAACATATGCATAAAGAATGTTATGGAAAACTTGTTTAATCACAAAGAAACATTACTCAACTGTCATATCTAAACTAGCCCTATAATACTAATATTTTACATTGGCCTTTCGTAAACATTGGCCTTTCGTATTTGTTAGTTCCTTAATCTTAAGTTTAATACTCTCTTGATTAAATTTTCAGAATTCTTTTATCAACTTATCTTGTTTAAAAATTAGTTTTATAACCTTCTTTGAGGTTCTACACGTTCCTTTTTATTGCTAATATGTTTATAATCTGATGAACTAATTTTTGTTTTCTTGCATGAAGAACCAATATGGTTGTTTTCTTGATAAAATTTTCTATTACTACTTATTTTAACGTGATGGTTTATTTTGTGGTTTTGTTTTCTCTTATAATCATTTTGTTTGTTTCTTTGCTGTTGATGGTTACTTAGTTTGCAATAACCATTGACCAAATAACTATTTTTTGCAGCCTCTAATGCTTTTTGAACTGCTTATTATAGCTCGGTCACGTGTTTGGGGCACATTTTGAACTCTGAACCGGTCTGGAGTTGGGTCGTGTTACACTCGTTTTACATGTACAAAAGTATTTTGCTTTCCAAGAGTATCATCTATCTGGTGGTTGTTATTTTCAATATTGTTGCTGTACTTAAAATTTTGACCAATGTGTATTTCGTTGTTAAAAAAACTAAAATGTCTTTTTTTATTAAATCTGAAAGTACTACAACTCATACTTCTTTCTTTTTTTTTTGTGAGCTGTTGATCTACATCACAGATATTTCTGCAGCGAAATTTGAAAATTAACAATATCTAAACTAAGAATTTTTCTTAATCTCCCTTTTAACTGGTCATGAGCAAGGTGCTCTGAACAAATAAATACAGTTTTATTGTCTCTCATCTCAGGTTCCCATTTTTTTACTTTAAGTTCAAACGTTTGGCAATTTTAACAACTAAACTGAGGTTTAGGGAAAAAAAAACTCTTCCTTGGTGGCTATCTCTTTTTGAAAGATAATCTATTGGTAGTTTCTCAATTTATAACCATCTGGTATATGTTTTTATCTTATGTCCCTATGTGGCCAGACAAAAATTAAAATCTGGTACTTTATTTGTTGGTCAAATATTTCAACACTGTAACACATATCTTCAAAATAACTTATCGCATCTCTTTAGTTACTATCAATATTTATCTTTTCAACAGATTTAAATTCTAGAATTCGATTATTGACCATTAACCCCTATTACCATCTCTGGATATTTTGAAACTAACATTGTTAAAAATACCGGATGCACACCTAGTTTTCTATTTTTTATTTGCTCCCTATTTTTGATATATGATTCCCTAACATTTTCTGTTAAATCCTGCTGCATAGGAACTTATTAATTTGAGTTATTTAAATATCTAACTCAATCTGCTGAGATTTGTTGTTAATGGTTGCTAGCGGGGACGTAGCTAGCTTAAAAAAGTTACGAATCTGCAATATTTAAACATCTTAATGACGCGTGATAACGTCTAGGCGGGAACACAACAATTTAAATTATCTCTTATGATATTGAGTTTAAAATGAAAACAGCTGTTATGTAAATACTTCAAAAACAAAATGTTGAAGTATGATTGATAACTGTATACAAGGCAAAATATTTTACTCCACATCACATATGACTCTTTATAGGCCATATACTATTTATATGCCACTTGTGTAAACCCATAAAACTTTCATTGAAAATAAGTATAAGAAAATCACAATTTACATCAAAAACATTTATATTGTATTCAAAATCAAACATTTAATGTAGTCAACAGGTACATCATTAAATTATGCAAATTTTTGTAACATAAAATATATGATTTCGAATTTTGAAGAAAAAGCTACAGCTTTCATTAGAATAAATTTCGCAATTTAGCTTTTTGACTAATTAAATCTATAATATCGTTAATGCGCTAAATGTATACAATTTAAATGTTATGAACGACACTATAAGTGCTAAAGAGTACATATATGTCAAAACTATCCTTCAGGAGTGCATAACTAAGTATATATGAATACTAAAAGCTAAGAAAGCAGAGTATTTTTAAGCTGAAATAAAATCAAGTTTTTTCGCACATAAGTATATTTTTCATATTTATCAGATTTGCAGAAACGTTCCAAGCTATGTGCCTAGTTGCTAGTTTTGAAGCTATTGTTCAGTTTTCTGCTCTGAATCTGTTATGAAACTTTTATGCTTGGGATTACTTTCAAAAATATGTTAACTATACTGACCCCCTATGTTTTTAAGATTGAAATTAAATTCCAAGGCCTTTCTTTTATTCCCTTAACCAAATCTTTTATAATTGTCTTTTGAGACTTATTGACTTTATTAGCCTTGAGTGTCATGTGTGGTATTGTTATTAATGTTGTGTTTTATATTGTCATTAAAATTGGGTTACTTGACAATAAAAATTCGGACAACTCAAATTCCAAAAATTCAAATTGTTAAAAAAACATTAAAAAGACTATATCTCAATAAGTAATAAAAATTTGAAAAAAATAAAAAAATACATGTGTAGATCTTGTTAAGATCTACAAGGCACTTGTTTCTTTTTACAAAAATCTTAAACATTTTTTAAGATATCTTAAAATTACTAAAAATAATTATGTTTTTTACTTTATTTAAGTCATAATTCAAAAAATATTAAAGGTTTAGCAAAAAGAAAAAAACTGTTTGTAGATATTCGTATGACCTGCATATGTATATTTTATATTTGACAAATGTACATTACTTTTTTATTTGTGACCCTTATATTTTTTTTTAAGAATTTGAGTTGTCAGAATTCGAATTGCCCGAGTTTGGATAGTCGTGCACCCTTAAAATTGGTGTGTTGTTTAATGTAAATGGTGTAAAGTCTATTTTTATAGTGTTAAAACTTTTAAACTTAAGCTGAATAAAAACCAGTAATTTCTTTAACTAAATTCAAATTTTTATAAGTAAAGTAAGTTTTTATTAAGATAGATTGAGGTCAGGCTATTTGCCTGACCCAAGAGTCTTAACTACATATATCTAAATAGTTCTCATTTTATTAAATGAAATTTAAACGAAGACTAATCTCTTTAATAGGAAATTTAAATTCAATACATTCTAAGATAAACCTGTGAATAATCATATAAACTTCAAGCACTTACAAATTTAAAGATGAAGAACAGAAAATTTTTAAATCTTTTGTAAGTAATTTACTACATAAAAAAGAACATAATTTTAAAGGTGTAGTTTTATGTCAATACTAAATAAACCAAAAAAACATAAAAGAAAAATTTTGATTATTTCCACATTAGTTCTGTTTTTTTTTTTTCTGATTTCTATAACAAAATTAAATCTATTCTCAGCTAGAACTTTATTTCTTTTTAATAAATGAAAGCATTATGAAAAAACTTATTGAAAATATACTCTAGTTAAGATATATTTCACCTGTATACTAAATTTATACTATCGTTATGAATACTGAATTTTGTTTATGAAATCTCGGATATACGACTACTCAAATTCGGACAATTCAAATTCCGACATTTCAAATTCTTAAGAAAAAACTGAAAGGGCCTCAAAAAAAAAAGTAATGTATAATTGTCAAATATAAAAAAAAACATATGTAGATCTTATAAATATCTACAAACCATTTTTTTTTCTTTTTACAAAACGTTAGTTATTTTTGAAATATTGCTTAAGTAAAGTAAAAAAAATAGTCAATTTTAGTAGCTTTTAAAAATCTTTTAAAATATTTAAGATTTATCAAAAACAAAAAAAGTTGCTTGTATATACTAATAAGGTCTACATATGTATTTTTCTATTCAAATTTATAACACTTATTGAGAAATAGTCTTTTAAACATTTGTTTAACAATTTAAATTGTCGAAATTTGAGTTGTCCGAATTTGAATTGTCATGTAACCAAAATCTCTACTACGGCTTCTTAAGTATATTACTATGTAAATTTTGTTAAGTTTAAAACAAGCGTAAACAAGATTTGTTTTTTAATCTAAACTGCTTTTTGTAAGACATGAAATCACCTATGCACTTATACTAAAGTTGTCATTATTTAAGAATTAAATCCCTAATATTTCTTTTATGACGGATTTCATGTTCAAATAATAATAATTTCAGTAAAACCTACATGTGTCATGTCTTATATAAAAACAGTTTAAATAAAAAAAGTCGTAAACTATTTAGAGTAGTTAAAATTAAGTGTATTAAAGAAGTTAAAATACAATGTATTTTTATTTGCTACAGTGACTGTGGAAAATTGAGGGTCATTGAAATTCTCAATCAGGCATATTTGTATAAATTATCAAAAAAATAAGTAACTTATAAAAAAACACTAACCTTTGAAAACACAGCATAGTAAGAGTATGTAAGTTTTTATGGTACACGTACACTGCAATCTTGAGTATGCATGAAAATAGCTCGATTAAGCGTATTTAAAAGGAAGTGCTTATCGACAATAAAGTTTATACTAATGTGTTCTATTTTGTTTTTTAAAGTTATTTTTAAAAACGATAAATTGTAAACAAAACGATATAAACACATTTTGTTTATATGGACAAATGTATTTAAACTAAAAGAATGTAATTCATTTATTAGTCAAGTTTTAACAAGCATTGAAGTTTTAACAGACTAAATAACAAAAATATACTATAAACAACCTAAATAATTTAATTAATTTTATAGCACATTTACCTCTCGCGAATTTAGCTGATTGTGTCTAAAGCGAAAATTCGTACTTAAATAAAAAAAAAGTAACATAAAGAGAGATAGGTAATGTACCTATTATATTTGCTGTTTTCTTGTAATTAACTTTATCAAATACAGTTTGTTGAGTTTTCTTTTTTTTTTGACTTTAACTTTTTTTTAATTCAAGTTGAGCATATATTTAAAATGGATTTTAATCAAAATATTTTTATGTGTATTAAAGTGTTTTTTTCCTCCTATTTTACTAGTTCCTTGCCAACCGAAGATTGTGCTTGTATTGCGTTGTCTAGGAGATAAAAAAATCTAATACCGTTTAAAACAAGTTAATGTTTTGCTTGTAAAAAAAAAGTTAGCTAAAATTTAAAAAAAATTATTGATTTAAAATTAAATAGTATACCATAACTATTATGAGTAAGTTTAAAAATGTACCTTGTTTGGTTTTAAGGTATGAAAGAAGGCTAGAATAACTAAACAAAAATTGCAAAGCCGTTAAGTTCAATAGGTTTCTTATAGAAGGCCCAAACTAAAATTACAAAGATTGATTTTGTCGAAAGTCAACCTCCTTTTATATTAGCATTTCAAGATATATATAAAAAAATAATATATTATTAACTCAAAACATAAAAGCATTTTTCAATATGATTCAATTTTCAAACTTTTTTAATTGAGAGTTCTAGTTAAGTAATATAAAAACTGCGTAGATTTGCGAGAGGTGATTATATTTAGAATTTTAATGTATAAAGTTATTACTTAAATTATATAAAAATAAGTAATGATATCACTGAATACAGATATTCAAGAATGAATACAACAATACTTAATATATTAAACAATATATTTTTTATCATTTAAGAAAATAAGTGTTGAAGTAAAAAAAAAAAATGCAGAAAATTTTAAATTAACAATTTTAGTACATTTTTAGCGCAAAAATGTTTGGTTTTGTTCTATTTTTGAACAAGAAGCTTTAAATTTACTTTTAAGTATCTTATGCATACTTTTACACTTTTAATACATTAACTTATTAACTGAGAAGGTTGCTACTAAACCAGAAAGCATGAGAAAACCTTGAAATTGAGAGTTTAGGCTAAAAAAGCCTGGAAAACGTAGAACTTTGAAAATTTTGAAAAAAACTTTGAAAACATAGAATTTAAAACAAAACCTAAAAATATTTCGAGTTTAAAACATTTTTTACATTTTTATTAGCTAAACTTTGATTTTAAATAAAATATCTAACATATAGGTAAAACTCTGTTTATATATTTTTTTATTAATTCTAATGCACTTTTAAAGTAGCTTTTCAGTATCTTTCAATGTTGTTAAAATATTTATTTTTTTTTAATCTTAAACCCAACTTTCAACTAAAAATATACTCATAAAATTGTACAAACTGAATAAATATAAAAGTATACTTACTAATTTAATAAAATAGATGTTTACTTAAGGTTATACAAAAATGAACTTTTGAAATTTGTTTGCTGAGAATTTTATATTAAATAGTTTTAAATACTTTATATTTATATTTATTATGTGTTAATTTATAAATAAAGATATCATGGGTATCTCGATATAGGTAAAAACTTCTGTTCAGAGAAATAACCCTTTAAGTTTTATAATGACGTTTTGTTTTTAATTTTAAATAAATTAGCTTCATAAAAAAATATACTTATTTGTATATTTAAAATATTTTTTTACTTACAATAAAATAACACAAATCACACATATATTTATAGTAAGATAATGGGATGAGAAAGTAATTAATAATAAGTTAGTCTAAGTGATTATGTAGTCTAAATGTAAGGAAAAGTGATTAATTGTAAAATAAGTACAAAAATAAAACACTCGTCAACGTAGAATATAACTTGTAAGTTAAATGACTTTAATAATAATGATTAAATAAAACTTAAGAGTGGATAATCTACACAAAAAAAAATACAAAAGCAATGATTATGGATGTAAAAATTTTAGCCAGAATTTTATTTTCTGTTTACAAGATTAAAGATTAAACTTAACTATTTGTTTTTTGTGAACAAATTCGTGCATAAAAGTTAGCAATTAACAAAACAGATAAAAATTTTTTTTGATAATAATAGAATTAAGATATACTATAACCAATACCCTCTATAAAGTTAATCATTAAGTAGTTTAATATTACAACCTTTGACTATAATAGCTGAGAAAATTATAGCTACATATAGAGAAAAAGTTTTAAAAATAAATAATTTTAGATTGCTTATTATCAACTTTAACAGTATAGGGTTTTACACGATGAACGTAGATGAAGTTTTATATTAAGCTTTTACTATTTAAAATTCTTAGACATAATGCAAATGATTATCTATAAAATGTTTGAGTTTAATGAATTGATAATTAACAAAACAAACAACAAGTCTGATTTTAATAACTTTATTAGTTAACAATTTCAAAAAATAATGTTGAAACAGTAATTCAAATGTCTTTCTTAAAATTTATGCCTATTTCTTAAATTTAGTGAAGTGGGTAAAATATTAAATATCTAAATATAAACAAAAACAATATTAAAAGAAAATACAAGTTTTAATTAATATTTTTATACTTACCAATTACAAAAAAAAAACATGATAAACTAAATTATTTTTCTTTAAACTTCTTAAAGTTTATGCCTACAAATCGGGCATGTGCTGTGGTCAGCAAACCATCTTTCAATGCAAACTTGACAGAAAGTGTGCTGACCATCGCAGTCGAGACGCATCATGTTTCTACCAATTTCAATATCCTCCATGCAAATCACACACTGATCATCGACAAATGACTTGTCAGCTTGAAATTTGTTGAACTGCTGAACTCTTTCGGGTGCTAAGCCTCGTTGTTCTCCTCCATCTTCATCTTGTAAATCGTCATCAGTGTCGTCATAATAAGTAAACCTGTTTTGAATTCTTTGACGAAATGTCTCTATATATTCGTCGTCATCTGTTTCATCATCCGTGTCAGACAAACAATCAAATATACTTGGAGGCCTCTCACCAAAAATGTTGTTGTAATTTTCATACTCTTCGTCTAGTTCTATTTGAAGTTGTTCGAGTTGATCAATCAAAATATCAAGCTCTTGTTTATCGCTTTCAACCTGTTTATCACCTAACATTGCATTTAAACAACTAAGATTGTCATTTATTTTATCTTCAAAGTTTTTTTTATCTTCAAAAGCAGTGTGAAAATCACCATCATCCCTGCTATCTATTTTTTCTTGCCACAGTTGAAATTGATTGTTTAGATTTTTTTCTAACGCCTTTACATTATCCTGTTATTTCAAAGATGAAATTCAAATAAAAAATGGTTATAATTATCTAGGTTTAACATGTAATTTGATCAGATTTCCATATGTTTACTCTTGAACGTAGAAATAAGTTTACTAATCAGACTTCAAAATTTTAGTTAAACTTAATAAAAATTTTAATACAGTTTAAAAGCACTAAAGCACATATTTACTATTAGCAACACCATAATTTAACTAACCTTGTAATTTTTAATCGTACTCTGAATCTGATCAATCATATTTGTTTTGTTTTTTTTATCATTAATTAGTATTTTCTGTTTCAAAATTCAAATGAAAATATAATCTATAACTTTTTTTAAGTTTGTTTTTCTGATTTACAAGAAAGCGTAGTTTTTATAAACAACTAGAAGTAAGTATCATCTAACTAAAATTTAAACCTAATCTTATATTGCTAGTATAAATATATTATAAGTTAAAAGATTGGCAGTTAAAAGAAACAAACAAACATCCTGAATTATCCAGAGTTTGTGGAAAACAATGTACAGTAACCTTTCGCTTATTTACGCACATTGTGTCCACAGAAAAAATGCGTAAAGGTACGAGAGATCGTAAAGATACGAGAGGTACCAAATATACTTACTATAATATATAATATAATTGCTGTTTTTTGATATTGCTTCTAGTTAAAAGAAGACTGGGCACTTTAATTTTTTTAACAATTTGTTTACTTTGTAATGATATTAACATTTAATTTTCTTATTTTAAAGCGTGTGAATAAATACGGAATTTTCTGTAACAATAATAATAATAATGATATGCTTTCTCAAAACAATTATACCAATTCCCAAAACAACTCAAGGGAGTTAATTTCATTCCGACGCGTATATATCGGCGTTTTGTCTTTCAAATACGCGTTAAAGTTAGTTGCAAAGTTATTACGCGGTACGATCAAGTAACGTTTTACTTCAATTATTAAGAATCAAGAAAACGTCTACATAGCGGAGTTGATGTTAGTATTTATGTAACTTTACGATTGTTGATACTTTTTATAGATTTTATTTGTGTCGTTATTTAATAGTTTCTTTCTTCAGAACTAAGAATTATTATTGAAAATAAAGTAAATTGCATTTATTCAAAGTGTGTTTTATTCATAACTTAGGAATAAGTTTGTAACTATGTTAAACTATCTCGAAAGTAAACCCATTTGGTTAAAGTGGAAACCACGCAGTGTCTTTTAAGAACCTTGAATCTTCTGGTTACAAATCTTTAAGCAGTCAACAGAATAAATGCACACAAGCAACAATGACGATATCAATCTTAATAATTCTCATCAAGCAGAGATGATGAATGATAATGCTGAATTTTAACCGTCAAACAGCATTCAACATCAATTTAGAAAATCAAGCGAAGTTAAGCAGCTAACAAATGAAGAAGAGTTAAGAGTTTTGCAAATGCAAATAAAAAAGTTAAATAATAGATTAAAGCAGTCTAGATCACCACATTACAAACGTGCGATGCTAGAAAAACGCGAACCTTTTTACGATGATTACGAAAAAAGTACTCAAAATAATTTAAACATTTTTAGCGACACATTTAAGGCGCAAAGACTAAGTAAAAAGTTTAAAAGGTTAGACTTTGTAAGAAACCCTCGTGATATTATTAGTTTTTTCGAGGAGGAAATGTTAAATGAAAATATTTCTAGTAATACAGAAAAGTATAAATTTTTAACTGGGTTTTGGCCGAGAGAAGAGTTGTCAGACTATTATAAAATGACAGAACGAGGTGAAAGAAATTACAGTTCTTTAAGAAACTTTTTTATTAATAGGGACAATCAGTTAGCTGAAATTTTAGATAAAATTCCAATTTGGAATGAGTGTACAAACTTTAATAAAATATTTGCTACAGCCGTAAGTTGGGCCAAATGTCGAGAACAAGACAGAATTAAGTTTTTTCTTGCATACTTAATGCCCTTTTCGATCAAAGATAAGATTAGGGAACATTTTGATGAAAGCTTAGAACTTTTTAAAAGAAAAGGACAAGCCATATGGAATGCTTATAAAGAAAACGCATTAGTACCTAAGCAAGTTAATTACAATAGACTACAGCAGTATGAGCAAAGTCAGCATAGGTCTAAAATAAATTACCATAAGCGAGTTCGTCCTAATTATCAACAAAATTTTTATTTTAGAGATAATGGTATTAATCATAATTACAATTATCGTCAACATAACCAAGATAGAGATAGTTTTAAACCAAGAAAATCATACAATGGGAATAGTAGTAATAATGTTAACATAGCACAGTGTTTGTCATGTCATCAACACTTACCTACAAAAACATCTAATACAAGCAAAGAGTTTCAAACAACCAAAGAAAAAGCTCAGGTAACCAAAAACACTATAGCAGTTGGAGTAACTGGTCAAGTAGTATGGTTTAATGTTCGCAAAGGTTACGGTTTTATTCAACGTGATGATCGGAACAGCGATATTTTTGTTCATTATACAGCTATCATCAAAAACAACCCTAACAAATTATTAAGTTCTCTTGCACAAGGAGAAAAAGTCCAGTTTGATATTGTTGTAGGTAAAAATAACATGTCAGAAGCCGCAAACGTGACAGGTCCTAATGGTAAAACAGTTCAAGGGTCTAAGTATGCTGTAGATAAAAATTCAAACTACAATCAAAAACTTCAACAAAATATATTTAACGCAAACCATCATTCTCGTAACCTCCAACAGCAGAAAATAAAAGCTAGTAGAGCTTATAAGCAAGCTTTTGCTTTTAAAGCAAAACAAGGTAAACTTATCAAAGAAAAACATCAGAAACAACAGCAGAAAAATATCAGTTACAATAAAAAGTATGATTGCAAGCCAAAATATCAAGTGCCAACAGTGCAGCTTAAAAGTTATAAACAAGACTCAGGCTATTACAATTCTTCAAAAACAAAATCACAAACTAGCGTATCAAGCAACATATTAGCTAAAGAGAAAAAAAATTTGGCAGTACTTAATTCCTTTGACAAAAAAGAAATTATAACACAGAATAAAAAAGAGTCAGAATTACTAATAGCAGGTCTAAAACTTTTAACATTTAACATAAAGCCTTTTGAAGATAAAATATAAGTATTTTCACAAAACTAACGAAACGGATTTTAATAAAGGTAAAAAATTGTATTTTTTTATTAACATGAACATCTACTTTAATATTTTTTAAACTCAGGTAATTTTTTTAAGAAGTTAAAATGAAAGAAACTATTAAGTGTATTTATTTTGTATTCTTTTCTGATACAATTTCTGAATTGTAAAGTTTATTGCTTTTTTACTTTTAATGATGTGTTATGAAGTTTTTTATATTATAAATTACAGTTTAGCAATTGAACTATTAATTAAAAGCTATCAAATAGCAATTATAAAATAGAAAAGTTTCATATGCCTATTTTTTGCATTAAAATTTTAGTAACTACTTTTTTTCTCTAACTTTAAAACAAAATTAAATTACCAGACTTTTTGCTCGTAAAATAATCAAGTTCAAGTTTAAAGCTTTAAAATTCAACTCGTGATAAACTTTTCCTATAAATTTTGAATTTAAAAGTACTTTCAACTCCCATTTAGTTTTGACTGTTAACGATCGAAAAAAAGCACTCGCTAAATTTTACTCTTTATAAACTTCTACAATGCATAAGTTTTGTGTCACTTTATAAAGAAATACTTTATACTTGAATCCTATAAAAGTTTGTGCATGAAAATAGTACTTATTGTTTTGTAAAATACTTTAAAGAAAATGTTTTCTGTTTTGTTTATTAAAGTTTGCGAGTTAAATATTAAGAACATATGTTTTTCTAAGTTAAAAACAAAATTAAAATGTTTCATGTGTTTTAAAATATTAATTTTCTATTTAATGCACCTTTAAATGTTTAAAATGTTTTGTTTTGTATAAAATAATAGGTTTAAACGTAAATACTGACAGTTTCGTTATTGTCTTGTGGCATAATAACATAGTAGTTTTTACTAAACTTTCTTGAAAGAATATCTCAACTTTTTTTTTTGAACCACGTATTTTTGAAATGAATACTACATTGATGGACAAGGAAAAGATGAATATTTTCTATGTCAATAAGCGATTCGATGGATTTTTAAATTTGAAGTTTAGAGAAGAACTAGCGAATTAAAACAATTCGCTCTTGCTAAAAAAAACCTCCGTAAAAGAAACAAACCGATCACAAGAAGCCCGATGACAAGAAGTCGAGGACAGGAAGTCAGAAGACAACTAAATGACTATCATTTTTACTTTGTCCTTATGTGGTGTTTTATCTTAGTTTTTGTAAATTATGTAGTTTTTGAGATAATAAGTAATAGTTTCTTTTTCTTACTTTTTTTAACCCAAACTTTTAATATCGATAAAAATGTTTAAAGTTATGTAGGATTTTAAGGATTTAGATTATTTAAAATTAGGCTTTAAACACTAATTTAAAAGATAAAAGCGAAATAGTGTAATGATATTAACATTTAATTTTCTTATTTTAAAGCGTGTGAATAAATACGGAATTTTCTGTAACAATAATAATAATGATATGCTTTCTCAAAACAATTATACCAATTCCCAAAACAACTCAAGGGAGTTAATTTCATTCCGACGCGTATATATCGGCGTTTTGTCTTTCAAATACGCGTTAAAGTTAGTTGCAAAGTTATTACGCGGTACGATCAAGTAACGTTTTACTTCAGTTATTAAGAATCAAGAAAACGTCTACATAGCGGAGTTGATGTTAGTATTTATGTAACTTTACGATTGTTGATACTTTTTATAGATTTTATTTGTGTCGTTATTTAATAGTTTCTTTCTTCAGAACTAAGAATTATTATTGAAAATAAAGTAAATTGCATTTATTCAAAGTGTGTTTTATTCATAACTTAGAAAATAGTTTTGTAACTTATACTGTTAGTATATTATTTACTTCTCGTAAGTATAGCAGTTAGTAAGTTACTGGAGACCACGTAGTTAAGACAAAAACATAAACATCATTAAAATAACCCATTTGGTTAAAACTTTATTTATAAGTATGAAAAAAATAGATAAAACTATACCTATATTTAAAAAAAGGATTAAAATTTATATAAATTAATAATACTTGTAGAAACAGTTTACTAATAGTAATAATAAATATATTTTATCCTTATCTTTATTTATGTGTGACTAATTTAATACTTAATATTAGTATTCTATACTACTTTTCAAATTCAATTTATAATTAAGCATTTGTTTAAAATTAACAAATAATGTGGTGTCTATATTTAAATTTGTTTCTATAGCCTTTTACAAAAATGTGCATTTGGAGCTGTAATGGATTTTTTCTATTGAACGAAAATATATAAAATATAAGTAAAATGTTTAGTAAAACCTTTTTTTGTAACTACAACTTATTTTTGATTTGATCTCTTATTGTTAACAACATTTTTGATATACTGAGGTATAACTAAATGTTTATCAATTAATCAAGTAACATAAGTTAACAAAGTCTAAAGATATAGATAGAGAGGTGAGTTAGCAATAAAAAACATGTTTTAAATTAAAAATGTGCAATAAACCTAACTTTTGCAATATTAAAAAAAAAAAATTAGTTTTTGAATTTTTAGAATTCTAAAATGCGTAACTAAACGAGAGTGCGTAACGTCAAAAGTGCGTAAAGATGCGAGAGGTTACTGATTGCATATCTGAAATAGATTTTATTGAGTAAAAATTTTACATTTATATTATAGAAAATATATTTTTGCAACATTTTTGAAATTTAATTCCAAATTACATCAAATTTATCTTTGGTTTTTCAACGTATACGCCCGATGCCCATTGTTAGTAAGCATTATTTATCTCATAAATTTCTATAAATTACTATAGATTAACAATTTATCTTTTAATAATTTTCACATGATTTAAAAAAATAAACTAGCCTGAGGTGTCTTAAGGTAAATAAACAAAATATGTGCTAACAAACAAATTATTCAAATAATTTAACAGGAGAACAAGCTTGACTTAGGTTTAGGAAAAGCTTTAGTGTATTATAAGAAAAAAATCCATTATTTAAAAAAATTTTTCAACAAGAAAATGTTCATATCAGGCTTTTCTTACATAATAAACACAAATTTAGGTTTACTTTTAAATGTTGTTGTAATAAGTAAATAAAATTGTTACTAAATAATGTATTACAATAACAATATAAATTGTAGGTATTTCTAATAGAAAAAAAGCTGTAATTTAATCAAAGCACATGTTATCTGAATCTGTTGTTTGTGCTCATCTCACAGTACATAAAATTCAAGCTTTGTACTAACTTCAGCATGACGTTTTCTTATTAGTATGTACAGTATTTGATGAAAAAAAATATTTTGGTTGCTAGTGCGTTGCATTTAAATATAAAACAATCATACGTTTATAAACAACCAGTTGGCGAAACAAAATTTGCATTCTGGCTGATTTCTACTTAAAATAACCAGAAAATATTTATAAAATTTATAGAATTTTTTAAACTGTGTGCATATTAAATTTTAAAGTTTGATTACTTAATATAAAGCAGCGCTGTCAGAACCCATGAAATAAGAATTCTGAAAATTTTGTTTCTGTTTTTAATTTTAAGAATGGTTGAGTAACTTGTTGCGATTTGTTTAAAGCTGATTTGGCAACTATGGTCATATAGCTAAAAGTAATTTACATTTATCTGAACTTGAATGCAATAAATTATAAAGCCTAAAATATAAATTGAAATAAGCTAAACCTTGTTTTTCTTTTACTGGCTCTAGATACGAGCATTTAATTTTTAACTTTTAAAGTATAAAACAAATTTTCTAAATGTTTGACCTATGAAAAAAAAATTAACATTACCATTTTGAATACTGAGTATTTAACTAAATAGGCTGTTATATGTTAGTTATATAAAGTTTTTATATTTTTTAAACTACTAGCTTTTGATGTAAGTATAAGCATACCCTTAATTATAATGTTTTACTTAATTGCCTTTTTCATTAGTTTAGTTCATATTTATATTAACTGTTGTAACATTTTTATATTTCCTTAGTTAATTAGAACAAAAATTAAACAGTTTTTTTCTAAATTGATAAAATTAGTTTTAATTACATAAAATTGAATACTTAGTATGCTTTGTATATTTTTAGATGAAATATAAATTTAAAAGTTTTTCTTAGTTAATTTTGTTTTTGTAAAAGTTAGATAAGTATTAGCAGTATAGTCATTTTTTGAAGTCACTTAACCACCTTTGAATTTCTGTAAAAACCAATTTTATTTTTACAATTTTTGTAAAATGTTTGTTTTGTAAAAAAAAATAGAGTTTTAATTAAATTTGTTAGAACTAACTAGAATTACTAGATTTAATTATATCTATAATTTAGCAAAATGCTGTTAAAATATCAGTCATATATTTATTTTTTGTTGATCTTATTAAAGTTTGAATGAAAAAACTACTGATATTAATATGACTATAATTTGTTAATAATCTTTTAATTATTAAAAAAAGGCTGATAAGATTGTCAAAAAAGAATAAGATTTAATATGTTTTACTAAAATACTTACTTTTTTAGCCTGCTTATTAACCATAAATTTATTTTTCTAATTTTAAAAATTATTTTTAAATTTTTAATTAGTACTTTTTAAAGTAAAAATAAAATTTAAGTTAATAAGCAGGTATAGAAAAGTAAGTAGAAGTTCATAAACTTTTGTACAGCTTATTTTTAAAGATTTGAGTATTTATTAAGATACACTATATGTTAGCTTACCCAATATTACTTCTGTTTAATTTCAAAATTGTGTAAGTAATAGTCATTCATAGTTTAGTTTTTTTTAGTATGATTATTAAAAGTTATTATACTTATCATGTATTAACATAAGTTTTCAAAAAAAAATCAGAAAGTTTTCAATTTAATAAATATATTAATATAGATAAACAATTTTTGATTATGTAATTTTTTGGACCTAAAAACTTTTTTTATTTAGATGTTTAAACCATTTAGTTGTTTGTACAAATTAAACTACCAAGGTGCCTACAAACCATACATTCAGAAAAATACTGAGTTTGACAATTTTTTGAAAAATGCTTGCAAACCTTGAACTTGAAAACCTGTAAAAACCTTAAATTTTAAATTAAAATCATTTAAACTTAGACAAGCTTGGAATTTTAAACAATTTAAAAATAGAAAAAACTTTGATTTGACATTAAAAATACTAACGTATTTATAGAAGTTTTTGTCATTATAAATTTTTTTTAATAAATAACACATTTATAATAGATTTATAATAGTTTTTTATGTTGTAAATCTGTTAAACACACTATCTCCCTAAAACTTAATTTACAAATCAAATTAGACCCAAAATCGCATACTTTGAAAAACCCTGGAGAAGTTAGGTAATCCTAAAAGAAATTTTCAAAACTCAGTGGATACCCTAAACTAAAAAAAGACTATTTCAATTTAATTTAAAAAAAATTGGGTTAAGTTTGAATAGACTTTCTTAAATTGTGTACTATGACAATTTCATATTAATAATTTAGTTTATTATTTCTTAATATTATATAGAACAACATATGATGTACCTTAATGTATACTAATAGTTCAGTTTAATTTACAAATATTCATGAGTTCTATATTAACTTTTTAGTTAGTAAAATAAATTAGCTTCATTAACAAAAGTTATTTAATCGTAAAATTATTTGAAAAAAAATGTAATGAAAATACATGAAAGAATACTGGAGTAACATATTTTAAATGTCTAAAGATAGTATATATTTTACAGATAGTAAAAAAAAATTGTAATTAATGCTTAGAATAACTGCTTACTAAGTAACTAAGTTACCATAATGTCAAATCAAAATGTTTGAAAAAAATTCTATTTTGTTTATAATGACAGTTTGTATGAGGATTATATTGTGAGTAGCTTGTATTTTAATACATCAATAAAATATATTACTCTAAGGTGAAGTTCTAAAGGCCGTTAATTAAAAGTTATATAGATTTAAGCTAAACTAATTTTTCTAAAGAGTATATTTTAATATATTTACAAGTTTACAATATTTTACAAGTTTTTTTATTATAATACTAGTCTGGAAGAGGAGCGTATTTTTATTGGTTTTCATCTAAGTAGTAGTATAAGTTATTCTAAGGTGAAGTTATAATAGCATTTTAATCAAAAAACGCTTAGATTTGAGCTGAAGTACTTTTTTAATTGAGTATTTGTTAACATGCTTAGAAAAATACAATTTTTTCTTAAGTCACAAACAAAATCTGAAGTCTGAAACAACATCCTACAGAAATGTAGCCTAGGAAAGACGAAAGACTAAAGGGTCACCAGTTTGTTACTCAAACAAATTTATGCTTAAAACTATAAAACCAACTTAACAATTCTGAACACACTGTTTTTAACAGTTTACTAAAACTAAAACTATTTGTCTAAAACTTGTTAGCTTTAAGATTAATTCTACAAAACATATATTTATGTCAGAAATATGTACTGAGTCTAAAAATTTATGCTTTGATTATAAATTTATTCTAGTGTTATTAAAAAGTTATACAGATAATTTAAAAAAATTTTTGACTTGTTTTTTTACAGACTGTATTAGTATAAATCTGTTAGTTTTTGTTTAGAAAATGTTTATATTTATTAAGAACTATGTTTACTAATATAAAACTAATTAAAAATAATATAACAACAATTTACAGTTATAGTTATGTTTGATATTTAGTATTATTTAGTTCGCAAATGACATTCAAGTTCAGACATGAAGACTTAAATTTCTTCATTTAAATTTTTTTTTATAGTTGTACAACTATATTGAATGTATAATACTTTGTTAAATATTTTAATTCTAAAACATTATTCTACAACTTGTGACATCGAGTTTACAATTTACTTACTAATCTCTTGTTAACATTATGTAAGATAAAATGTGAATTTATAAATGATAGCATTTTATTATAAAAAGAAAGTCATGTTTTTTAAAAAGATTTATGAAAGTAATAAACCTTCAAATTGGTTTTGTAGAAAAATTTTTTAAACTTATTATAATTTCATTGTTTGTTTTTACTGTTTAATTTATAATTTTTATTAAAAAATACAAATTTTCGATCTAATATAAAAAAATTACAAAATGAAGTTTTAACAAAAACTGAAGCTATTTAATACTAATATATGATCAGGTTTAGATAAAGCAACTAAATGTCTGAAAATACTGAAAACACACAAAGTTCTCCTGATAATACAGAAGAAAATATTGTCAACAACATCTCTGTGGTAAGTGGTAGCTATTTTATATATATTAAATACTTAGCAAATTGATATAACAAGTTTAATTCCTGATCAGGTGACGTTTGATTCAGGATCAGGATCAGGTGCTAGGGAGCGTGATGGTTGGTTTTCCACACCAGTTGAAGAATTGAGGCAAAATAATGACGCATTAGCGATGTTAGTTTTGTTTATTTACTGATTACTACAAAAGTTGCATTCTAGAAAAGAGAGCTTGCTTTATTGTTTACTTTTTTTAGGTTTCATGATATTAGAACAGCTGAAGTACGTACATTCAGATTCGGTGAAGATGGTGAATTGGAATTGGTTAGGTAGATAATTTATTATTCTAAGTGATTTTATTCTACCAATAAAATTTAATCAATATTTTAATGTATAATATTTGTAATCATAATTTTAATTTATGCTTTTTAATTCAGTCAATCAAAAGGCCTTTCGTCTGAAAGAATTGAAAAGTTTGAGCATTTCACTGCAGACGAGTCATTAGTCGGTGAACAATGTCTTGTTTGCATGAATGAGCTGAAAATTGGATTTGAAATGGTCCGTCTTGACTGTCATGTTGACCATATTTTATGCAAGGTGTGTGTGGACCATTGGTTTAAAGACCATAAAACATGTCCTACATGCAGGCATGAATTTAAATAGATTTGTTTTGTTCGCTGAATAAATTTCTACACAGTTATATGATAGTTTTTATTTATTAAAACAAGGTTTTTACATATAAATCACGCTATAAGGCTTTAACTTTAATCTTTTTATCATGTAGTTCAATTTAATTTATCAAACGAAAGCTTGAATTCTTGTTTTGTAAACTAAAAAAAAATACAAAAATTATTGTGCAAAAAATATTTTAGAAATCAGTTTATGTTCTGGTATTTCACTTAGTTAGTGCTTAAATAACTTTCACATGACAAGCTTTTTTAATTAAATTGATTATAGAGAAACATTATATTAGAAGAACTAATATTTTCTCAATGTTTTTTCAAGATGATTTATGCTAAAATAGTGGTCATTAGAGTACTGCGGTGTACATTAAAGTAGACGAATACATTTTAGGGTGAACGAAACTTTTTGTAACACAAAATTTGTTTTAGGTTGCATAAATTTTTCAGGTTGTGCAGAAAAAAAAGTCTAATTTAATATGTTATGTCTAAACTAAATAAAGTTAAAGCTCTAAAAAAATGTTTTACTTTCTCCTTTTTTCGATTATTTTTTAAAAATCGAGAATTATTGTATCTTCTAATATTCTCTATGTAAAATCTGTTCTCCTGACAAAACCTCCCAAAAAATTATCCAAAAATCCACCTGAAAACTTACATATGGAAAAAATCGATATATAATTTCTATGTAACTTTATATAGTGTTTTAATTGAAGCTTTGAGCTACAGTTAAAATTAATTATAAATAATTGTATTTAAGTATTTAATTCAGTAATTAGTAGTTCAATAAGGATTTAACGTGCAGAACCATTTCAACATAATAAGCACAACTAATTATACTTCTAACAAAATATCAACTAAAAAGTTAATAATAATATCAAAGTTTTCCTTTACTCAAAAAAAAACTAGTCTAGTCTTTAATATTTTAGGGTTGCCACACAGTCAGGGTAGTACGTCCAAAAAACTTAAAATCTTGGAAAAAAACTGGTGTTTAAATTTAGGTTTAAAAAAAACACTTATTTTGAAAAAAATTCCTAAACTTTAAAATTATAAAAAAAATTAATCTAACAATTTAAAAAAATATTCTTTTTTGTAACAAATTGTCAATTTGACACATAAATCTATCATAGAGATCTTTTTTTTTGTTACATTTCGTAAATTGTTGCTATTAATATCCACATGTAAAGTAGTATTTTTCAATGTTGTTATATTACTTAAGACATTTTATTATCTTAAACTTTAATTTTAACTAAAAATAGACTCAAAACCTGTTTTTTATGCTAACTTTAAAACCCTGTAATTGGTAATTGTGGGGCACTTCAATTTACACAAAATAACTCAAAATTTTGAAAATATATGTGTGACTAAGGACAGTGTGTTTTTTTTTACTGTGGGTAGTTTTATATAATTTTTAAATATCATCCATCTTTTATCTTAAATGTAAGTTTGCTGTTTAAGTTTAAGTACTTTAGTAATAATAAATCAACTTTTAGAAAAAAACTTGATTTTTTTGATAAGTATGTTTAATTTATATATTAAATTGAAACTTTATAAAAACTCAGAATTTCAGGACCGTTTATAGTCTTTCAGCAACTTACTTAGGATATTCAAGACAATTTTATATTTTGTAAATTCTCAAGATGACTCAGTATAACTTAGGATAAATAAATATGTTACTTTTAACTTCAGGATAGTTATGTTTTTATTTTAATTCATAATAGCTTCATGACTTCACAAAATCTAAGGCTGGTTTGTTTTTCTAGTTCATATAAAAAATTAATTTTTACTTTTTTTTTCTATAATTAAGTTGAAAAACTTGGTTTTGATTACTTTAAAAAGCGTTTAAGTTTTGTTTGAAAAAAAATTAGAATGATTTGGGACAGTTTAAAGTCTATCAAAACAATTTTTTAATTAAAAGAGAGCAACATTTCAGGCTAATTGTTTAAAGTTAAGAATAGTTTAAGACTTACTCATGCTAGTTTTTTTTTTCTAGTTAGACTTTTTTTACACATATTTATAAACTTCTGTCTACTTTCATACTTTTTCAGTTTCCAATTTCCTTTTTTTATAGTAAAATATTAAAGACTTCTAGAAAACTAATTGTATGTATTTATTGGCACACCACGGTCAAAACTTTCACATCTCCTCCAAAAACTCCATCAGAGACCTGAATGTCTGACAACTCAGTAGGATAAGAGCGACCACTGCTGAGAATTATCATTTCATAAACTATGAAGTACTATCTGGATGCAGGTCACTTGCTAAAATATAAGGTAATTTTTTTTAAGTAAATAAAAAATTGACAGCTAATATAGAAACTCCTACAATATATTCAAGGTCTTTTTAATTTTAAAGTATACTTAAATTTAACACAAACTTAGATCTTTCAAGTTAACTTCGGCTAGAATTATTTTTTTTAACTTGGGCCTACTAAGACTAGATTATATATTACAAAAGTTCAGCCTTACTTAGACTAGCTATTTTTTTTAGTTCTGTTGTTTTAATTTATGCTTGCTTAGATTTTCTGTTAAATCTTTGGCTATACTCTTTTTGTTCTAAAACTCTTTTATTGATATGTTTTTATTAAGTCATTTTGTTACTATTTATATTTTATCTAGTTACTTTAAGTAACTTTTTTTTGTTAGCAAGTATTAATTTTAACTTTCAATTTTCGTATAAATTAAAGACGTTTAAAGGCTGCCTTGACTAACTCAGTATAGTAACTAGCAAGCTTCTATTTTCTGCGTGGCAAATCTTTAGTTTTATTTAGTTAAAATAAAAGTAATTTAATTGAATTATTCATGATTCAACAACAAAATATCCTGTTTTAAATGTTATAAATTCTCATATTACAAACACTATATCAAATTTAATTAGTTTTGATATTAAACATGAAAACTAAAATAAAAAAGTTTAAATAAGCTTTTTACATTTCAGTAAACCGAGAAATCTTTTTTAGTAAAAACAAATAATTACATAATATGAATCATCATAAATGTTTTCAACAATTCTTTCCAGTAACAACTTTTTTTTAAAGGTTAAATCTATATTAAAAGATAAAGCTCAGATATTATTGTTAATTCAAAATTTCATTTTAACCAAATTTTTCAAACAGCTTCCGTAACTTAGTAACTTTCTTTAATTTAATACAAGTCAATATATTACTTACTCATTTAATGTGAGACTTACTTTTTTTTCTAAAAACGATAACAGTCATAGACTTTCCTTTTAAAAGTTTTCAAAGTTTCTTTGGTTTGAAATTGAAACTAGTGTTACATAAAAAATTAAGTAAAGCAAGCTTACATAGTTAATACAGGGTTGCAGAAACTTGGGTTAGTTTAAACCTTCGCAATTTTTTTTTTAAGTTGACTTGAGTTTTTTCGAAACTCTCTTGCGAAACGTATGCTAGAAGGGTATGTCAGACCTTTTTTTTTGACTTCCGAATATTTTTATTTCTAAAAACATGTTTTTTATAAAACTTTAGTAAATTTGCTTATCAGTGATATTTTTAGTTTTAACTTACTTGTTTAACTATAAAGTTCTCTGTCTTTAGCTTTTGAGTTAAAAATAAATTCAGTTTGACTAAGACTTCTTTTCAGTCACTTAAAAAGAACTTTTTGCCTTACAGTCTGTTTATAAATATTGTTTTTAACTCCTAAGATTGCTTTAAGTTACTTGAAAATTTGCTTATTGCATCATATAAATTGAACATATATTTTAACTTGGAGATAAAAAATTGTCAGTTTAATTTTACATTTACCAAAAGGTTGCATACTATATTTATAGTTGAAGCTATTTAAGCAGAGTATTGAATGTCTCTAGATTATACTGAGGTGTACTTTGTTTTTCATTGAATAACTTTGAAACAAATAAAATTATAAATAAACTAGTTTAGTTAGGTTTAAAGTAGGCTAAGATATTTAGTTTCTAACCAAACAGGTTTGCCGCACACTCAAGATGACTAAGACTAGTTAAAATATTTTCAAAAAACCAAGACTGACATAAGCTTGTTTGATTTTTTGTAAACCACAGGCTAGTTTTGATAATTTTTATAAATATCCTAAAAACTTTTATTGTCTAATTTTCAAATTTAACTGTATTAAGTCCTCTTATATTGTATTGGAAAGCAAAGAATTAGTGAAATAGAAGCTTATCTATTCATTGAAGTACATATAAAAAATATGTAAGACTTTATAAAGTCATTTATGTTACAAGTAAGCTGTTCCTTACAATTTCTAAAGTTTTCAAGTTTCAGTTTGAAAAATAAAACTTTAGTAAGTTTTAAAACTTGTTATACTTTAAAATGTATAATTACAGTATCTTAAATTTAGGATACTGAGTGAAAAGTAATAGCGCAGCATCGAAGTAAACAAAACTTGGCAAACTATGAAATACAACACACAACGCACTCAAATTTTCGAACTGCTTTTACTTATTTTTTGATTTTTTTTTCCATTGAAATAAAATTCAACAAAAAAAACTAATTATAATTTAACTGCTAAGTAGTTAGTTAACTCTGCATACTAAGATGACTAGTCATAAATAAAATAATAATAAGTTGATATGAAGGATGGTTAGTATGGGGTGTGCAACGTTTTCAGTTAGCGGGCCAAATGTTATTAAATTGAGTTATTGGCGGGCAAGAACATATAATTTTATTTTACAAAGAAATAATTAAATTTTTATTTTAAATGCTCACTCTAAATGACAATTTTTACTATAAAGTTTTAATTTTTTTTAAGTTAAACATAAGATTTATTTTTGCAGTACATCTTTATTTTTACAATACTTATTGTAAGTTTTAAAACTTGCTTTTAGTGACAGATGCACATCATCGCAAGTCACATGTATACTTTCACGGCCAAATTCCTCTTAAATTCTTTAAATGTATTAAGAATAGCTACTTCCTTCCGCGGGCTCTAAAGTGAGAATTTAGCGACGCAAAAAAAATATTGTTGTGAAAACAAAAGTGATTAAACAAAAATTTTTATTGTAAAACTTAAAAATTGCATTTATTTAAGCATATGTTCGATGAAGTTTTGCATGTATAAATCAAGGTTCAAACAACAAAGCGCTGAAATTGCGGTAGTCTCCTTATAAAAAACATTAAAGTTTTTCACGTGTTCCTATCACTAGCGGCGCAACTTAAGTGTTTGTAGAAATTGACTTTTGCAGTTCAATGTGCACAGAGTTCTATCAGCTTATATGAAGTATAATTACTTATATTTTGCTGAAACTAGCTTTAATTAAACAATAATGTACCAATAAACTAAACATTTTTTTCTGCACCACCTGAAAAAAAAAATGCACCCTAATACAAGTTTGGTGTACCCTAAAAGTTTCGTTCACTCTAAAATAGTTTTGTGTAGACTAGCGTGAACTAGTGTACACTTTGACGACCACTGAATTCTAAAAGATTAATTTTTGTACAAACATTATAATGAAGTTATGGTATAAGTATTTTTAAATAACTTGTGTTAATCTTTGCGCTTATGTCTCACTCACCACGTCGAAAAATATATCAAGTAGATAGAAAAACAGTATCGAACAAAATCAAAATAATAATAAAAAAATTTCTATCAAATTAGTTTCGCTTAGAATTTGCAGCTCACAGCAAAAATTTTTTTAAATACGAACGTAAAAGATTCAATATTTTTTTTATAATGCTACACCCAGTCTTATATAAAATTTTTGTTCTAGAATAATAATAGTACTCTATCAGTAAACATTTTCAAACAATTCACTTATAATTGAAAAATATCTGCAAATATTTAAAACAGAAATGCATTAAAAACTAAAGCATTTTTAATTCTTTTAATGATGTAAATTTTGTACATTGTAAAACATTGCGTATAGGTTAAAGTTGTCTAGGAAATAAACAGACTCATATTTCTAGTAGTTTCTTAACTTATTAGTCAAGCAAATCATTAAGCTTATATCTGAGCAGCTTAAAATTAGCAAACATAGTACTAATATTAAGGTCAGGATAAAAATTTTTGAGATTAAATTTGCTATACAGCCATTTGTGCAGTCTTGTACCTTTTATAAATTTTAAGCAATTTTCGTTTTAATTTCAGAGAGGGAGATTCTTTAACCTTAGCTTTGTCTGAGTTTGTAGAAGGAGTTTTATCTACATTTAAAAAGTCAAAATAGCACGTGTAATCCTAATGGTCTAACTAGAGCTTTTGATTAAGAGAACAGAGAAATTTTACAACACAAGTTGTAATGCTACAATTAAAAAAATTTACACATATAACTATAACTGAGTATAAACAGTTTATTTTTTTTTATTAGATGGTGCATATTTCAAACTTATCGCGTTAAACTAACTTTTAATGGTCTAGCTCTGAGGTGATATAAATAAAATTTTTAATTTTTTAAAGGTAAAATAAGTTTTTAATTCTTTTTTTTTTCAATTCTTATTATAGACTAGATACATTTTAATATGATGAGTATTTT
The DNA here is from genome assembly GCF_965202585.1 of Thalia democratica. Classification (NCBI taxonomy): domain Eukaryota; kingdom Metazoa; phylum Chordata; class Thaliacea; order Salpida; family Salpidae; genus Thalia; species Thalia democratica. The sequence continues at coordinate 21,877,515 of NC_139171.1, forward strand.
ATAGTAGATTAATCCGATCTGTTTTCGATTTTAGTATTTTAGTTTTATGAAATCTAAAAAGACAATAAAATTATTTGAGAAAACATAAAAAAAATTCCGAATATTTATAACTGCAACTTAAAAATAAATATATTTATTTAAAAATTAAATAAATAAAACCTGCAAAAGTGTTTAAGAATAACACGTGTTAATATTAAGCTGTACGTTTTATGAAATAATAAATACAACAACAATATTCATTGTATTGTTTTTTAAATTTTCCTCAAACTTATACAGGAAGTGGCGATTGGTAAATTATACTGTTAAATGCATATTGTTGTCTAATTATAATTTTATAGTCTGTAACTTTTAACTAACTGTTATGCTTTTTTTCTACTAATTTTTTTTTATCTGAAAGTTAAACTATCTTTGATATTTTTTGAGTACAAAAATATGTGTTAAAGTAAAGAATTAAAGATATTTAAAAATAATTATTATTATTATTAGTTTAAATATACATGATAAGAATAAATTTATGCAATGATGAGATTAATAAAAGTATAGTTAGCATTCTAAAAAAAACTATGAAGCCAAAAAACAGTTTTTTAATATTTTGTAAATAACCATTCGTAAAAAGAAGCATCAAAAAAATAATTTATAATTGAATTAAACCATGAAGTTGTTTAAAAAGCATTTGCAACCAAAGTCATAGATTGTTTACGAATAACTAAAAACAAAACTTTTTGAAATTGTAAACTTCTAACAGCCATACATGAAAGTTAAGTGACACAAAGAATTAGAACAAATTACTCAAAGTTGTTTTTTTATGAAAAATTTGCTCATTAGGACTTGTAGATTAAATTTGATTTGATAAAGACTCTTACGTCATTGAAAGATCTGTAAAAATATTACAAATAGTTTATTAGTTATCACAAACTAGATGCTTAGTTTCTAAAATAAAACATTAAAACTAAATTATTTTGGTGCAAAAATTGTTGTTTACATAACAACAAAGCCATATAAATTGTTTTTTTTTTGTTTTTATAACAATTATGTCCTTTTTTTACTAGATAACTCTTTTATTTTCTAAATTAAGTAGCTTTCCTCTTGAGCACGCACTTTAAAGTACGCACACTGGAAAAAAGTTACTGTTCCAAAAATTTAAAACAAAAATATATATATCATAACCTGATGGCTTCGAAATAAGGAATTAATTTTTTAAGACAATCGTCATCTTGGTTTTCATACCAACTAATTATTGGTATTCCGTTTTCTGTGAAAAAAAGACTAAAAACTATCTAAGAAATCATTTTATAACTCTTATAGCTCTTATAGTAGTAGTTTGTCTTACCAAACACATGTAAAAATAATATAAAGATAACATAATTAAATGAAAACTAAAATTGTATAGCACCACGAAACCTTTGAAAAGATAGGTATTTTATGAAAAAACATGTGTAAAAATAATTTAAAAACACCAAAGTTAAACAAAGAAAAAACAAAACCTTTGAATTTTTGGAATGCTTTAGGACTGTTATCTAGTATGATAACGCTTGATAGGTCTTTGTTCACGAGTCTCAAATTCTTTCTGTAAACTCCATTACCGTAAGTACAATGCTGCAAAAGTGCTAGTTGTGATTTACAAAAAATTACTGAAGAGTATTTATAACTCATTTTATAAGAAAATAATATTTATAATGAATAATTGGATTATAGACTACTTTTTATAATCTTCATTATTTGAAATAGAAACCTACTTTATTTTCACTCTAAAGAGAAAATAATTAAATAGAAAATCTCAGAAAGTTTCTATAAAATATTTAAAAACAAATCTAAAGTATTTAAGTTATGAAGACATCGTTTCTGTGAACGTACTAATTTTTTTTTAAATGATTAATAATTAAAAATCTGCTTTGATTTAGCAAACTATTTTTAAACTAAAAACAAAGACTCTTGCTACACGTTTTCATTTAAAAATATCTAGGTTAATCTTAGATCTAGCAATTTGCGTTATTAAAAAAGACTATTTCAAATGACATGATAACACACTTGGTATTACAAACTCATTTAAGTAGTCAGGAAATAGCTTGTCTAATTAAGTCGATGATCAAAATAAAAATGAGAGGATACAAACGAACATTTCTATAAAATCTCTTTTTAAGAATTCCTCTACCATTGTCGAGGTAGTCGATAATTTTTGCCCCGTATTGTTTGAGTGAAGCCGTGTAAATCGCCACATCGTACCATTGACTCACCTAAATAAAATTTAAATGTCAGCTTTAGAAGCATAAAGTTCATTAAACCTTTGAAGTGTTTAAATATTCATAGAAGTAGCATTACTATAAAAGTTTTAGTGAGTTTGTTCTTTCAAGAATTTATTTTACATATTAAGTTTCGGTCAAAGACCTCGTCAGCGCTTAAATATATCTAAAAAGATATGTGATAGTCATTGAAAGTAGCATTTAAACAATTGAATTAAAATAAAAACAATTTTTTACTCAAAATTTTTACATAATTAACTAAACAAAATGAATTTTAATATTAAGATTGAATTTAAGGTAAAGTTTAAATCTTAGTTAAGTATAAAATCAATATAACAACAATAATAACAATGAAAGCTGTAAGTAGCTTTTTTTTTATTCTAGTTAATTTTCAAAGTAAACATTGCTTAAGCAAAGATGTAGTTAATAAAGTGATTTTAAAGTAGAGATGCATTTTAACGTAGCTTATTTTAATTGTGACGTAACTATTGAAAATTTAAACAATCTTGTGCTTGTAATAGCTATGAAAATTTGAAATTCCGCCCAAATGCTTTATATAAAAAATTATAGTTAAAACAAACTTTTACCTAAAATCAAAACAAGTTAAACTTTAATATTAAGATTGACACTGTGGTAAAGTTTAAAATTTAGTTAATTCAAGCAAATTCAAAATTTCGTAACTATTACAAGAACAAAATTACTTAAGTTTTCAATAGTTAAGTCACAATAAAAATTAGCTTGATTAAAAATCATCTTAACTAAAGCTTAATTAATACTTTTAACTACATTTTTATTCAAGCGATGTTAACTTTGAAAATCAACTAGATCTAGAAGAAAGTAGAGAGCTACAATCAGATTTTTATTATTCTTTGTGTTGTTCTTTGATTTTAAAACTTAACTATTAATTTAAATTTAACCACAATTTCAATCATAATATTAAAATTTAACTTGTTTTGGTTTTAGGTAAAAATTAGTTTTAACTATAGTTTTTTATTTAAAGCACTCGGGCGGAATTTCAAATTTTCATAGCTATTACAATCACAAGATTGTTTAAATTCAATAGTTACGTCACAATTAAAATAAGCTACGTTAAAATGCATCTCTACTATATAACCATTTTATTAAATACATCTTTGCTTAAGCAATGTTTACATTGAAAATTAAATAGAAGAAAAAAGAAAACTACATACAGATTTTATTATTATTTTTATTGTCGTTATATTTATTTTGAAACTTAACTTAAATTGAAAATTTACCTTAAATTTAATCTTAATATTAAAATTCAATTTGTTTAGTATTTTAAGTAAAAACCTTGAGTAATAATTTGTTTTTATTATTATTTTAATGTATAAATGCTATTTTCCACGACTGTTGCATATCTTTTTAGATTTATATAAGCACTGACGAGGTCTTTGACCGAAACTTAGTTTGTATTATAAATTCTTGAAAGAATAAATTCATTATTTATCCTCCAGTAGTTGAGGTCTCTTTATTTGTTTTCTTAAAACCAAAACATACAATCAATATTTTAGATTAAAATTAATTGTAGTTATACAAACCAACTAAAATTTTTACAACTTATGATTTAACAACAAAAGTTGTGATAACATTAATTTAAACTAACGGTATCCAAGAATAAGTTAACATGAGGTCTTTTGTATACTTTATATTCATACTTTATCCCTTCTACTTTGATCTTTTAAAAATGTTAGTTTTTATGCGAGTTATTTTCACAGTTCAAAACTAATCATACGTAAGTAAAAGACTATTTTTACAATCTTAAAATTTATGCAATATTTTTTTTTAAACTTTTATTTATTGTTGGTTGCTACTTTTTTATATATCTTGAAATCTTATAAAAACTAACAACTAAAATACATAAACTATATGAATTATACCTAAAACTAACGTTTTTCTATAATAGTCAACAAATAAAAGTGTGTAGTTATTATTTTGAAGCACTAATTTTAATTCTAAACAACTTTAAAGAATACCAATTTAGACATTGTCAGCATATTTATGTGCTTTGCTTTCTCAAACTAAAATATTGAGCAGTTTTTAACTTTTTCTTAATGAATGAAATTACTACAACGTTAACAATATAAAAATCTTTATTAAAACAAAGCTTACATTAAAAACAAAGTCGGGTGGATAATCAGTTTCATTTTGAGAATACTTAATGTTTTTTGTTCCCCTGTCGTACCTAGTATGAATAAGAGTTTCATCAAGGTCTAAAACCAACGTCTTTCTTTTCGAACTATTCAAAGTAGAGTTTCCACTCAATTGTGAAGTTTTTTCTATATTATGTTCAACGTTGTTTTTTTTACTAATATTTTCAACATTGTTTTCATTACTGATATTTTCAGCATTGTTTTCATTACTATTATTTCCAAGGTTGTTTTCATTACTAGTATTTTCAACATTGTTTTCTTTACTAATATTGTCAACAATGATTTCATTATTAGTAATTTCAACATTGTTTTCATTTCTAATATTTTCAACATTCTTTTCATTTCTAATATTTTCAGCATCGTTTTCATTACTCGTCGTTTCTTCTTTTATTTTAAACTCTTCTTCTAACCATATGCTTTCACATAGTTGTAATATGTCACTGTATCCATCAATTTTAAACATTGTTAGTCTTTTTTTTTATTTTATAAAATATCAAAGCTGTATTACAAGTTTCAAATTTAAAGCATAAGTTTAACAGTTAAATTTAAAAGCTGAAGCTACATTTTACCTGGTATTTGAAGAAGATAAAAAACTATCGTAAAAGTTAAAGATTGTTTTAAAATAAAGCGAGTAAATGTATACATTCTAAATTCAATCTAAAGCAATTGAAGCAAACAAATAGATTAGTTTAGGTTAAGACTGCAATTTTTGTACTGTTTTTTCGTTTATATAACTTTATTTAAACAAAAAATATCTTATTAAAACTTTTTTTTTATTACATCGAACTATTGATTTTTAGAATTTTTTCATTTTTTTATACTCAAATTACTTGTTTATAAATACCAAAAGGACAGTTTAGTAAAGTCAATTGGATATATACTAATTTAACAACTAATTAACTAAACCTGTACTTTATATAAACACATACACATCTTAAACTTAATCTTGTATACTTTTAATAACATAATTCATAAGTTTGAAAAAAGTTTTGTAACTAATGCACGAGACTAAATTTAACTATGTCAAATCTTTAGTATTAACTTGTATATTTTCTTACATTCAAAGACTTCAGTTTTAAAACAATGACGTCTTAAAATTATAAAAAAGTGATTATCAGTGAATAATAAATCATAAACGATTAGAATTATATATTATTCCTATACATACTTTATATTTAGCTACTATTAAAGTCTTATTACATTTTATTAAGATATTTTATTAACTGATGATCTCTTTTTCTGAGTTAAACATTGTTTTGAAAATAAAATCTCAAATTTTTGGTAGTTATATTGTCCGTCTTAGCAATAAGTTTAGGTCTTTAATTGTAAATTTTTATACAAAAGTTTCGTATTATCGTATTATTATAACTTAGACATAATACTTGTGTTAGATAAAAGTGCTTATATAATTAAAGTATAATGTTATAAATTCTTACAACCTTGAAAGCTTTGTTAACTTTTTTACTGTTTTATAAAAGTAATTAAACAAGTTTTTAATTGATTAGTTCATTCTAATTAGTTTATTAATTATTAACTTTGAAAAATAGATTAAAATTGTAGGACTATTTCTTGAATCTTTGAATAAAATGTTGCTTAAATTAAGACAATTTAAAACGTCATTAAAGAAATATATTTTATAAAGTGTGCAGCTTTTCAAAATTTTATTCTTTCAGAATTAATTAGCTAAAAGTTATGTAACTATTAACGAAATTTATTAATAGCAAACTAAGGTTAATACATCGGTTTTAATGTCTAGAGCTTGTTTAAGTATAAACCTTTAGAAATAATCAAATTTAAAAAGTATACATATTAATTAAACATAGTTTAAGAATAATTAATTTAGTTTTCTAACAAAAATCAAAAAACTATCAAGTAATATTAAATATTTTCTTAGTTTTTATGTACTTTTTTTCAAAAACTTATAACCTACAATTGTTTAAACCGGGATTTCTCAAACTCAGTTTATTAATTTTTCTTGATAAAAAAAAATTTCCCATATTATTATAAATCGCTATTTTAATTAACTAAAACACTTTTACGTGCTTTCAATATTTATTGACTCATGATAACTTAAATCGACTATAAATATGCAAAATGTGCAAAATGAAAAACTTTGAATGAAATTAACAATTTTAAGTTTATCATTTCGTTTAGAACTAATTTTAAAAAAAATAAATTATTTTTTATGAAAACTTTAATGAAATTATTACAAAACTTATTGTTGAATTATGTTTTATACATTATTCAAAAGCAGTAAAATTGAAATGAAGAATACGCAGGATAAACGAGGTATATAAACAATAAAATACTATAAATAAAATATGTTAATTTTTACCTAACTCAGTATTACATTTCTATCTACAATCTTGGTATACAAAGTAACAGTCTTTCAATATTTTTCAGGTGAAAACTATTAAAATAAAAATTAAATTTCAGACTAAGCATCTTAACAAGCTTAAATAGATTTGTTGTTGATTTGTACTTAAAATTGGAATAATTATTGAAAAAGCTATGTCTTACTTTTTATAACAGTCGTTTTAATTTGCCAATAATTAACAAACATAAAAGCTAAGTTAATTATTGATATAGTGTTTGGAGTTATTATGACATTCAAGTATATATATATAAAATGTAAAATTTATCTTGACTACAACTATCTTAATATTTTATTTTAATTTTCGTGTTTGCTAGCTTCATGTAGCACAGTGCAGATGTTAATTAGTAAACTTTTGAAATTCTACTTTTAGTACAAAATGTACAGCATTTTTATATAGAAGTTAACAAACAAACGGTTTCAATGCATTTTAATGGCCAGCTAAAAAGAAAAATTTCGGCCAGCGATCATATAATCTTGACTTGCTAAATAATTTTTTTTTAATTATCCAAAATGTTTTGGGATTTGAAATAAAGAGCCGAAAAATTAAGTTACAGGGATAGTTTGCTTGAAATTTAAAACTTACACTGGATAAGGTAAAAAATACTTAAAGTTAGTACTTTGTCAAAATGAATGGCATAACTAAGTATTTTCGCGAATTAATTAATGTTGTACTACACCGGCCTGCTAAGGATTAAATTTATCAACATCTAACCGTCTAACTAAAAACGTTGCCCAACCCTAGCGTAGTGTTTTTGCATTTTAAATCGATATAACTTTTAAAACCTCGAAACTAATGTACATTAGTAAGATATATATTGTCAAATATCTACTAAGAGACACTTTTTTTAAAAATGGTCACTTTTGCACAAAGAAACGTTTGCATTACACATTAACAAGAAATAATTGATAATGAGTAAGCATTTAAAAAAGATAGTTATTTTAAAGCTTGTTTTTGAAGAACTTTTATGGTTGTATAACATTTTTCAAAAAAAAAAATATATATTTCTTTGCAAATATTTTGTTAGCTAACTTTTTATTGCAAGCATTAATATAGTTCGTTAAGTAAACTTTAAAAATTTTAACCTAAATTTAATAATCTTTAACATTAAAAAATAAATAAATATAACTTAGAGTCTAACTAATTAATAGTCAGGAGTAGAATAGTTGTTTACTGAAAAATTAAAAGATATCAGCAAAAAAAATCAAAAGTGTTTCAAGCTTATTAGCCACTTTTTCCAGCCTTTTGTTAGCTTCTTTCGTTCCTACCTTAATAATTTTCCGGATCTCAGCTTGTTGGAGTTTTTCTGTACCCTATTTACTTCTTCAATTTAATTTTTTATACCTTTTCAAACTTGTATAAATTCATCTCTTCGATCTTCTCTAAAATTCGTTCCTTCGTTTATTTTCTACACCCAGATTCCCATTTTCCTTCCCCTCCTCCATCCTGATCTACTGTTTCTCCTTCCTGAGGACTTGCTTTGTGTTTTCTTCACCTACCTCCTCACACTTTTAACTTTGTCACACTTGGTCTTTTGTGCCAGATCCTCAATTATTTCCTCTTTAGGCATGCCTCTCCTGGAAAACTGTTTCATCTTCCTCAGTAAACTAATTAGGATTTATGCTTGGTTATTTATGTAACGCGGGCCTGGCGGTTACTGACTATCACGCGCTAATATAACGTGGTGTCCTAAGTTCGTTCTTAAGCTAATGTTTAGGCTGACTTAGTAAATTTATAAGTGTTACTTGAACTTATACTACTGTTTAAATGAAGTAAGTTTATTAACAATAGATAATTTATACTACTTATACAAATGAAATCGAGTCTGTAAGTTGAGAATATATTTACTATGTTTAAATGTGCGAAAAAATACAACAAACTATACTAGCAAAATAATACTAAATGAAATACTTCGGATGAATAGCCTTAGTTAAAACAATCGACATCGTTACGCTAGTAACAAATTTTAACAAATATGCATGGTTGCTTATAAGAAACAAACACAAAACTCATGTCAGAGCAAAAGCAACCAAAAACAACTTTAAAAGCAAAAAGCCACATTCAATTGCATTAAAATATATTCATGTAATAATTGCATGAAACATGATATGCTTATAACATGCTTCATGCTTATAACATGAAATAATTTGAGAAAAGAGAATGAAATAATCTTTACCGCTAACCGCAGCAGAATTGCTTCAACATTCTAACATTGCTTCACGATTTATAAATTTTTAGGGTTCCAGCCTTGGTTTTTAAAAAAACGTTAATTTTAATTTGTTACACTTGTAAAAAATACTTAAAATCTTTCAATAAATATTGTAAGAAAACAAATGACAGAATCCCGTTTTGGAATCACTGCTTAGTTCTAATTTTAAGAATTTAGTGTGAGTTAAAAAAAATTACTTTTTAAAAACTCAGTTGAAAACATAGGAAATTAGTTAAAAGTATGGTACAAATAAAAAAATCACAAGAAAATAAAAGAACTATAAAAATAATGAGTAGCTGTTGTCTTCATAGAAGTCCCTTACGCTCTTGTTGACGATCTGTCAACATGTCCTCTCCATCACTGTCTTGATCACACTCATTATTTCTTGAGCCGTTTCTATTGCGAAAATAAAGTGAGTATTGTACTTTACTTAAATCCAAAACGAGTAAAAACATAGTGAGAAAGCTAAAATCTATAGTGGTTTGTGCTGTTAATTATCAACAAGATTTTATTTCTTAATTAAAATGTTTATATAAACCTTAAAGTCTCGTATATTCGAGGAAAAATTGTAAAACTTTTATAAGCGTACGCTAATACAAATAATGTTATACATGATATTATGCATATGAAAACATCTCATTTTTTGTCAGAAGTTAGCTTGAAAAAACAAAGTGATTAACATACGTCTGAAGATCTCAACTTATTTTTGTATTATTTCATAGCTTTTAAACTTAATATCTCATCAAACTTTTTAACATTCTAAACGAAGAAAGTTTTTTTTTAGAATTTAAACATCAGGTAGCCTTTTAGTAACTTTAACAACTTTTTTTATTAAAAAAGTGTTTTTTTATAAGTTGGTTGAGAAAAATATTTGCTTACGACACAAAAACGTGCAGAGAGTGTATGTTACAGCATTTACAAAGATTATTATCAGTCAATTTTTGAAAATAAAACAAAATTAAGCTTAACAAACTTTTAGAATATGTTTTCATTAGTATCAGCGAGTAGCTTGTCATAAAACAGCAGTTAAAGTTTGGTAACTGTATAAAACGATTCTAATTTCTTACGACTCGATTTCTTAGTCAACCGAACACTTTTTTACTTCTTAAAATTTTTTTAAACTAGTTTTTTGATGTAATTAAATGTAAACAACATTTATCTTTTGGTGTTTCTTAGTTTTAGTATGAATACCAAACTGACCGTAAAACTTTAATAAAATATTAATCTAAACTTTCAGCGGTGGTAATCGATTTTGAAAAATTACCCGAAGTTTTTCTGTTTTATGACTAAAGCTTACAGTAAATTCAACAAGTTTTCGAATTATAACTGACCATCTATAATAAAGGTACCAAATTAAATAGTAGTTTGTTTTAAGGCTGCGTTCTACGCTACTTTTTAAAGTTATTATTTTGTTTTGCAAGGCCACTTATAAATATGTGCCAAGCTAGTTCGAGGTTTGTTTTAATATGCATTTCGCTACTTTTGAATAGTTTTTCGGTTTTGTTAATTCTTTATTTTTTAGTATTATATAACAGATTAAATAAAAGTAATACTATAGTTATTTTTTTAATAAACAAGTTTGCTTTAGGTTATACTAATAAGAAGTTTAAAATCTACTAATAATTTTTTTTTAATACTATCTAACTTACTCAAAGTTTCACAGACGGTTTTAAATACTTTAATATTTTATAGAATTACAATTATCCTATGTATTAAGTAATATGTGTACAATTCATTAAAAGATTAATTAAACATAACTACTGTTTATAACTGAGATTGGTAAATAAGCTTCCTACTTAATAGACACTATAAAACTGCTATAAACCACTATTTACTCGAAAAGATCAAGGCTACAGTAGTCTCATAAAATCTGCTAATAGTTACCTACTAAACTTAATCTACAATGTTTATTACATAAACATTTAAATTTATTTAATTAATCTTGGTCTCTTTTTCAAGGACTTCGAAGTATTATTTTTTAGACTAAGTTAGTATTTATTAAGCTACTTGATAATATTGTCATTTATTTTATAACAACAACTTTTTATAACTCATTTTTCAAAAGTTTTCGGGGTTTAAATTTTAGAAATAAAAACTAGGTAAAGATTTTTTTTGAATTATTAATATGTATTTGAGATAAAAATTTTGTTAAAACTTTTCCATGCAGCTTTAACACATGAAAACTAACTAACAAGCTTGTATATATTTTAAACTCCTTTTTTAATTTGTATTTAGGATTTAAATGCTTTTTTTTTTGCATTTTGATTAGTCACACGTTTCAAGTCAGTTATTGTTAGCTTGGTTTTTTTAATTTAGAGTTTTGTAAAAGTAATCTTACGTTAATTATTGTTTTTTAGTTTTTTTTTATTTTAATTTTTTATGTTTACTGTGAGCTTTTTTATAGTTTAACGTTTCTTTAAATGGCTTACAAATAACTTTTGTAAAAGTTTTATAAATGATTTACTACTAATTTTACAATTAAGTTTGTATTAAATAAATGATACTACTTTTATAGTATCTGATTATGTGTTTTTTTTTTGTCACAGTGGGATTGTTAGTGCTAATCTTACTAGTTGAAAGTCGATAAATACTAAGAGTTTATTTTTTAATTTTTCAATTATGCACCAGAAAGAAATAATTTTAAAAACTCTGTATTTAGAATTTTATTAATTTTGTGAATATAGATGAATATTTTAATGTGACAAGTTTAACTATTTGTAAAATAATTTAGTAGCCCAAACAAGAATTTTTTACTTTTTAAAAATGAAACTGATACTTGTTGTTTTTAGCCTTTGAGATAAAACTAAAAATTTCTTTTTTGTGTTACTTCTTTAGCTAAATCTTTGTTTTTTTACATTTACTTAATACAAGTTTTTATATTATACTAATATCATCTGCTTATTGATAAATATCAGAGATAAGTAACAAAAAACCCATAAAAGTTAATCCAAATAAATTTTGAATTTTTACACATCAATACAATTTATAGAAACTATTAAAACAAACTTGCTTGGAAACAAAAAATTCAAACACACAAGATAAAGGTAAGCAATTTTTAAGACAAAAAAAAAGTAAAATAGTTTGTACATTAATCACAACAATATATAAAATTTATGTAATCATTAACTCAAAAACAAAAAACTCTATATTAGACCAATTTGAGTTCACCAAAAAAACAGGTTTACCTGGAAAAACCTTGAAAACCCGGAATTTTAACAATTTCCTCATATTTGGTATTAAAATTTCGATTTGACTCAAAAAATCTGTCATATAGATAATAAGAAACTTGACATCATCAAAAATTGTTTTTATTAAAAAAACATATTTAAAGTGTTGGACAGTAGCTTTTCAATGTTTTTATAGTATTTAAACTACATTAAACTAAACTTTAAACTAAAAATAGACCCAAAAATGTGTAAGTTTAAAAACCTGGAAGAAATTGGGAAAACCTTGAAACATTTTGAAAAAAATGAGTAGCAACCCTGTTATTATAAAAATTTTAATTTTAATATTCTCACTGTAGAACAAATTGCAGAAAACATTGTATCTGGTGTTTTTCAACAGTATTAAACATCTTATTAAGGGCATAGGGGAATCCAACATTTTTTTTACTAAAAATAACATTGAATCTTATATCAAAGTTTTACATACAAACTATAAGCCAGTTTTTATAGATTTAAAAATCTCATTTAACATTTTCTCCACACCAATCTATTGACCATAGTTGTGGCGTTCCCATTTTTCTTCTTTCTTTTGAGATATTGTAGTTTTTAAAAAAAGTTTCTGCTTCAAACATATGGGCTGCAAATATTTCAGGGCTATTTTGTTCAGAAATTTTAAAAATTACTAAATGTCTATATTCACCTTTATTTTTGAGCTAGAGACCTCAAACTTTCAGGAAACATTCCTTTTACAGTTTAAAAGTCTTTAAAGGTTGGAATTTTTAAAATTATTAAAAAAATAGAAGTTTTAGATCAAAACACAAAAAAAAACTAGCTGGTTTCAATTTAAAAATTTTTCAAATCTAAGAAAATTCCTGCATAAAATCTTTTAAAAATTTAATAATACACTTAATTTAAAAACTTGAAGACTGCCTTAAAAATTAAAGGAGGAGATAGATTTCTGTGAAACAGTATTTTTTGCACTTTAGTTTGCGCCTTTTACTAGGACCTAATGAGGTCCCTGACATTGATAGCTCATATTTCAAAAGTTACTTTCAATTTTTCAAGTGGTTAAAATGTCTGATAGCTCAGATAAAACTATATAAAATAAGATCAACTTGTAAAAAACAAGGTGGACCTCCCTATGCCCTTCATCATATTTAAACTAAAAACTTATGTTAGTTTAGTTTGTACTAAAAGTAATATTAAGGGTATAGATAAAAAAATCTGATGTTTTTCTACTTAAAAAAGAAGTAGGGGGTAATTCACTTTTTTCACAATTTGATCTTATTTTTATAGAGTTTTAATGAAGCTACAAGATGCTTTTTACAGATTTTTAGAACTCAATATAATTTTTGAGATATAGCCTGTTAAAGTTGACGACTTCAATTGGTTCCTTATAGGAGGCACAAACTAAAACAGCAAAAAAAAAAAACAATTTCACTAAAAATCTATCTTTTCCTACTTTTTCTGAGATAAATATCTTGAACTTTCAGGAAATGTTTCTTGCAGTGTTTAGAAAATTCTGTTAGAACAGAATTAAGAAAAAAATTGAAAATTAAAAAGCAGTTTTTTTTTGTTAATTGTCTTAAAATTTTTATTTTTTAATTTTTGTTAATTCTGTTCCAAAAGAATTTTGTAAATATTGCAAGGTACATTTCCTGAAAGTTTAAGGTAGTTTTCTCAGAAAATAGGAGAATATAGATTTTTAGTGATTTCTAGTCATTCTCAGTTTTAGATTGTGCTTTCCATAAAGAAGCTATTGTAGTCTTCAACTTCAACTAGCTATATCTCAAAAACTGTTTTGAGTTTTAAAAATCTGTAAAAAGCAATTTGTAGCTTAGTTAGAACTCAATTAAGGCCACAGGGGAGTAAGCCATGTTTTTATACAAGTTGATCTTATTTTATAGAGTTGTTTTTAGGCTTCAAGATGCTTTTTATCGTGTTAATAAATTTGAATTATTCAAGTCTAAGTTGGGCCGCAAAATAGGTTCCCTATGGGAAGGGAAAACTACAACAGTGAAAAAACACTATTTTATTCAAAATCTATCTCTTCCTACATTTTTCAAGCATTCTTCTTCAAACTTTTACAGTCTAATCTTAATACAAGAACAAAAAGCGTTACTTTGGATTTAATTTTTTTTTTTGTAAAAATATATTGTTTTTGAAAAAAACTTTTTTTTAAATTTTTTACATAAAATTTTTATTTTTCTAAAATATTAAAATTCATAAGTAACATTTTTCTTTCAATATAAGGAAATTTCCTGAAAATTTAAAGAAGATTGCTTGAAAAATGAAGAAAAAGATAGATTTTTAGTGATTTTAAATCTACTAAGAAAATTGATCCCAAAAAACTTGCAGTCCATACGTTTGTTTCAGAAACTTTTTATAAAAATAAAATGTCTAAAAAGTTAATGATACTTTTGAGTTCTATAAAAACTGTCCTGTAGTTTGTACTTAATTTCATATAAACACCAACATTTATTTTTGTAATTTTTTTTTTTAGGATTTTTTTAAATTTTTCTCAAATTTTTTTCAACATAATTTTATAAATAATCAGGGTTGCCACTTTATCTGTAAAACCTGGAAAAACCGTAAAAAACCTGGAATTTGATAATTTAAACAAAAATAACCTGGAAAAACCTAGAATTTGAGAAATTTTGAAAAAAACCTGGAATTTTGAACAAAAACCACTATAAAAACCTGCAAAAAACATGGAATTATAATAATTTTCGCATGTTCAGTAGTAAAATTTCAATTTGACTCAAAAATTCTATCATATAAATAAAAAAAATTTGTCATATTTTTTTTTATATTTCAAAATATATTTTAAGAAGCTTTACATTATCTTTTCAATGTTTTTATACTATTTAACACAGTTACTTACCTTAGACTTCACCTTAAATTAATAGTAGACCCAAAAATGTGTACTTTTAAAAACCTGGAAAAAATTTTGAAAAAACAAGTGGCAACCCTGAATAATGCAAGGAACACCTGAAAATTTGAGGTAGTTATATCAAAAAACATAGATTATATATTTTAAGTAATTTCTACATGGTTGCAACTTTACCTGGAATCCTGGAAAAACCTGGAATTTGACAATTTAGGCAAAAAAAAAAGCCTAGAAAAACTTGGAATATCAATAGTTTTAAAAAAACCTAAAAAAACCTGGAATTTTGAACAAAAATCACTAAAAAAACCTGGAATTTAAACAATTTAACATGTTCAGTAGTAAAATATCTATTTGACTCAAAAAATATATCATAAAGATTAAAAAAATTTCTCATCCTCAATTTTTTTTTTGTTTAAAAACATATTCAAAGTAGCTTTACAGTATCTTTTTAATGTTTTTATTCTATTTGACACAATTTTTTACCTTAAACTTAACTTTAAACTAAAAGTAGACTCAAAAATGTGTACTTATAAAAACGTAGAACAAATTTGAAAAACCAAGAAAAAAATCTGAAAAAACAAATGGCAACCCTGTTTCTAGTTATTTGCCATTTTAGTTTGCTCCTCTCATAAGGAAACAATTGTTGCCTTTGACTTTCTATGCCAAAAAAGTTATTTTGAACTTTCAAATTCTGTAAAAAGCATCTTGTAGCTTGTTAAAACACTAAAATAAAAAAGAATTGTGAAAAAATGGGTTTCAGCCCCCTATGTCCTTAAAACATGGAAAATTTTGAGATTGAAAAATCTAAATAAAATTAATTATTACCAACTTGTAGTTTAAAATTTTTAGAATATATGGATAAAAAATTAAAAAATATTTAATTTAGCAAGAATTTTTTAACTATAAAAAGTATTTAGATGATGTTAGTTTTAATTAAGGACTGTAAAAATTTAGATGACATAAGTTGAAATAAATAAAAAGTTGTATGCTTCTTTTAGATTTTTAGTTTGTTTTCCATAAAAAAAATGGATAAAAGCTTTAAGTATAAATAAACTGGGACACATTCAAAATCCACCCTCAACCAAAATTCACTTGCATTCAAAATCCACCCGATCAAGGGTAAGGGTAACAGTGATAGTGAAGAATACATAAAAAATAAATTAAAAATATTCAAAAGGTATATAAAATAAATTGATAAATTAAGTAAATATTTAAAAAAAGTTGGTAAATTTTGAACTTGGGTGGATTTTGAATGAAAGGTTTTGATAGTATACCAAATAAACTCTTTAAATATAAATTATTTTTTTATAGAGTTGTCCCCCAGTTTTTTGTTCTAAAAAAAAAAGATTTAAGATAAAAAAAGTAGTGATTTTAATTTTATCAAATGAAAAATCCTACACTGAAATGGTTTAAATAATGATAATAGATATTGTAAAAATTTTAAGAAGACAGGTTTAAAAAGAAAGGACATATTGTAAAAAGGTTTTATTTTGCTTTTGTGCCTTTATCACCCTGGAAAAGCTGTTTGACTTTAAATGCTTAAAATATCAAAAAAATATAATAATGTTTGTAAAAGTCTGGTAGCAGTGATAAGTTTACCAAAGTAATACCATTTTGTGGAAAAAGGAGTCTAATGATTTTTAACAAAAAGACTTTTTTTATTAAATTACATTTTAAATAAAAAATAAATTTTAAGTATGTTTTTTTGTTAATGTGTATCTAATTAGTAAAAAAAAGTTGAATTTGTAATAAAACAATATTGAGCAGTTAATAAAAAAGTAATTTTTTCTTTTTGTTTATTCTTATTGTTAGATATTATAATACTTACATAAATATGCTAATCCAAAGATTAAACATTGTTTTTCTAAAACAAATAAACTAAGAGTTTTTTTTTAGCTATTTACCACATAAAACTGATAAGAATTTATAATAAACATTTAAAATTATTTCAGTGCAAAAACATTACCATTATTTGACAAAATTTGAGAGAAAGTGTTTTTCATTTTGTTTAAAGATAAATTACTTCAGCAATATTATAATAAAATGTTTAATTTCAATTTTATTTTTGAATACTTATCAGTTGTGTTTATTTTGAACAGCTTATAAGCAAATAACAGCAAAATATAAAAAAAAATTGTCATGAAAAAATCATTTATTTCAAACTTATATCTCTTTACTGTTATATGTTTAATTTTTCCAGCACATTAGTATAATTAAGTAATAGCAAAATGGTTAACAAATCAAAGGCAAAGGGGGATGCAAGCGGCCCATCTGTCAATGAAACAATCCTCAGAGAGTGCCACCAGTTGTATGTGGAAGAAAAAACTGGTTTGTTTTGTTACAAGTGAATTTAAAATCTTATTGTAGCTACTATAAAAACTTACATTTTTGTTACATTTTGTCTTTAAAAGATGAAACTGCATTTTTGGTTTATTTGAAAAATATTAATTAAGTATTTGAAACATTGTTATCTTTATTACATCTATTTTTGGTTTTTATTATTTATTTCTTTGAAAAAATTGTTAGTATGCACACAAAATTTTCGACTAACTGTCAATTTGTTTGAACATATTATAAATTTTAATTTTAGTCCTTTTTAATTTTTTTTATTGAATTTAAATATATCTATTAAGGGCATAGGGGGGGTAAACACCTTTTTTTGGTTTTTGATCTTATTTTATATAGTTTTTACCAAGCTACAAGATGCTTTTTACAGATTAAAAAAATTCAAAATATTTTTTGAGATATAGCCGGTCAAAGTCGGAGCCAACAATAGGATTCTTATGGGAGGCGCAAACTAAAACAGCAAATAACTAGAAATCACTAAAAATCTATCTCCTCCTACGTTTTTTGAGATTACTACCTCAAATTTTCAGGAAATGTTCCTTGCAGTATTTAGAAAATTCTGTCGGAACAGAATTTTAAAAAATTAAAAAATTAAAATTTTATAACAAAAAAACAAAAAAAAAACTGTTTTTTTTGTTTATTTTTTATATAAAATTTTTATTTTTTTTTTTTTTCAAAATTCCTTCCGACAGAATTTTTTAAATATATCAAGGAACATTTCCTGAAAGTTTGAGGTGGTTAACTCAAAAAACGTAGGAGAAGATAGATTTTTAGTAAAATAGTCTATTTTTGCCGTTTTAGTTTGCGCCTCCCATAAGGATCCTATTGTTGGCTCCGACTTTGACTGCCTATACCTCAAAAATTATTTTGAATTTTTTTAATCTGTAAAAAGCATCTTGTAGCTTGGTAAAAACTATATAAAATAAGATCAAAAACCAAAAAAGGGTGTTTACCCCCCGCTATGCCCTTAAATAAATTAATCTTAAGTTTTGAAATTATTTTGTGTGTAAGAAGTTCAAACCCATGAGTTTAGTTTTATTTTCTGTATGATATATTTGGATTTAACCTAAAATAAAACTAGTTAAAATAGCAGTTTTCTTTTATACTGAAAAGTGTGAAAAATTAAGTTATTTTTTCTCAATTTCTCAGTACCTAAATAGCTTATATACTAATAGCTATATAATGATAAAAACTAATGTGTTCAAAGTTTACCAAGTGACATAATTAGTTCTCTTTTGCAAAAAGCAGGGTTGCCAAAAAGTCAGGAAAAACAAAAAAAAAACAGAAGTGAGAAAATTTCATAAAAACATGCTCTTAAAAAGAAAGCTTGTCATCAGCAAAAACTGCATTTTGCTTCTGTTATTTTGTATTTTTTTTTTAAATTCCACTTTTTTTAGGGTGTAATAGAACTTATAGAATAAATTGAAAATTTGGATTATCTTTGTTTATTTTTAAAGTCCTTGGTTTTGAATTGTTGAACTAGTTTTAATTAAGAATTTCATTTAGAAAACTCAAGAAACTTTTTTCAGCTTGATCTGTAGCAACCCTTAAAAAGACTAAAATAATGAAAATTTATATTACAGTATTGCCCATCATAAAAAGATAACAGATCGTTTTTGGAAAAAAATAACTAATTTAGACTTGAATATAAATTTTAGAGCTGCACTGATAAGTAGCATTTAAATGTAATTTTGTTTAAGTTGAGGTTGATTATTATTAAACACAAAATACTTCAGGTCTGATTTCCATTGCTGAGGATGTTGGCATTCATTTGCTAGCACCAAGGAAAAAGATAACAGTCATGCTGATTGGCAACCACTCTGCTGGTAAAAGCTCCTTCATCAACTGGTTTGTTTGTTTGTGTTAAAAGGAATGAAAAAACTGTTAAAATATTTAATTTAATCATTTATGCAGCAATTAAATACCTGTATCTTTATTATTGGGTTTAAAAAACATTAATTTGTAAAAGTTAAGTTGATTTATTGAATTAAGTATGGTGTTCAAATAGTTTTCTTATGATTTTTAGTAAATAAAGATAAGTTATAGTAAAAAGAAGTGAAGATTATTTAGATTTAGTTCAGTTCTTTTATACTGTTTTTTAGTTCTAGAAACGTTGTATATAATTTTTAATATGTTTACTCTGTTTAATGTATTTCTAGTTTTCAAATTTGTTTTATTGTTTTCGAAATTCAAAATGTATATTAAAACCTATAATTCCAGTTAAAATTACTGAGCAGATTTAAAATTTTTACAAAAATAATCACTTAAGTAAAAGTTTGTGTATGAGTTCTAAGATAATTTTATATAAAAAAAATATTTATCTTTAGAGATATAGCACAATAGTCTGAGAAAGTTTTTAAGAGCATTTTATTTGTCTTCAATTTTTTTAAACAGTTGAAAATTTGAATGAAACATACATATTCCTTTAATTCAACTTACCTTAAAGAAAATGTAACTTGAATTGTTTTAAATTTAAAGCTATAATAAAGGATTAAAAGACATTTATGTTTAATATAAATTTAATTTAGCTGTCAATTTCTTATTACTTTTTTTTTTAAATTAAATTTATAAATGTAAGTAATCATGGTTCGTGAGTTTTTTAGATTACTTATCAAAACTAATGCACTAGCTGAAAAGGTAAAAAATATATAACTAAAAATTCTATCTTCCATAATTTTTAAGTTGTTTTTAACACTCCTTAGTCTTTTATTTAAAAAATCTGTCTTGATAGAGTTATAAAAAACAATAAATTCATTTTAAGAATGTTGTCATTAAATATAACAAAATGGAGTACATATTAATTTTATTCGAAATTCATTGCATCAACAGGTACATTGAGGAAAAAGTGCAAAGGACCGGAGTAGCAATTGAAACTCAAGGATTTTCCATTGTAACAAGCGGAAGAAAAAGAGAATCTCTCACGGTTAGTTTATTGTTTAAGGATTTATTTTACTCAAAACAATAATGACTAATATTTTTCATTCTTCTCTCACTGTTAGTTTTTATATTTACTAAAAATTAAGTTTTAAATACATTGTTGGGTTTTACTTTGCATATAAAAAGTACTCTTATATGCAGTATATAAACATAGCAGTAAAACGTATAATATCTCAACTAGACTGGTAATTCTTGTTAAAAAGCATTAAGAAATGTTAAAACTGATGTATAAATAAGTATTTGATGTTTATGACTATTGTTTGTAAATTTTATATTACTTAGGTCATAAGGGTGGTTTAATTATTTGATGCATTGTTAAGAAGGTTAAAAGCATATACTAAAAAACTTATATTATAGAGTAATAAAATCTTAATTAACTTTTTAGATATACACATTTTTTTTTATTTTTACACTTGCACGCAGGAGACATTTTTATTGTTAATTTTCTGGGAATTCAAAAAAACTACTAAAACTTTGTTTCATTCTACACTATAAGACTAGATTAAAGAAATACCCTTATGACCTTCGTAAAAATATCTTCATACGTTGTACTTGAACATGTTTTGTACAAAATTTACTTGTAAAATATCAATTTTGCAATTTAACCAATTTTGCTATGTTTAGTAACACTTTTATTGAAACGTAATAAATTATTGAAAAATATTTTACTTTCAGGGAAACGCAACTTTGCATCTATATGAACATTTGCAGCCTCTTCAAAATCTTGAAGGTTATTTTTTGAAGTATACTGATTGTGTTTAACAAGATGCTTAAAACTGCGAAACCATATTGTTTTATTAGTTATAAATATCTTTGAATATATTTTAATAATATTTCTACTTATACTATATTTGTTTTTATCATTTAAAATATAGTTACAGCTTTTATTTTTTGAAATGACAGATAGCTAGTGTAATTACAGTTAAGAAAAATTTCAATTAGAAGTACAGTAGAATAAGTAAATTACATTGAAGTGTAAAATTATCTAACGTATATTTTTTGGTACAGGTGTAATTGGTCCAGGTAAATTTATTTACTTTATGCTATAATTGTTTTTGTGCCAATTTGTAACTGTTGAAAATACAGATGACTGTTATAACTTCTAAATCATCCAACTTATTTTTTTACATTCAGGTGTAGTCGATTATATGAACACAGAAGTGACCACCTCCAAACAAAAGAAATTCAACCTTGTCAATTTCATAGACACACCCGGACTCGTTAGTTATTAATTATGTATTTGAAACATTTAAAAGTTCTGTTATATGCATGATAAACCCAAACTTTATATTTTACAATAGATAATTTAAAAAATACACTGTTTTAAACTGTTTTAACTTAAAACAGTTTATATAGCCCTTTTATATGCAACTTGTATTGTCTTCAAGTTTTAACTTAAGATTTTATTAGCTTGTTGTTTAAAAAGAAAACTATTTAATTTATATGCATATGTTTATAGGTGGACGGTGACATGAAATACCCGTTCGATGTGAACAAGGCAATAATGTGGCTCGGTGAAAACATTGCCGATCTTGTGTTTGTCTTCTTCGATCCTATTGGGTTAGTTATCATATTTGAAAATAATATATTTTGGTGTTAAATATTACCATAATAAAATTGTAGGTAGATTTATTTTCAATAATATTATAAATTTCTTAATTAATATTATGTTAAAAAACAGTTTTTTGTGATAATACAAAATTTACTAAAAATACCTTGTATTTATTGAAGTTTAATTGAACTTGTTTTCTTTAAAATATGTCTTAAGTTTAAAAACTTTTAAGTTTGTAGGTGCTTTTTGATATAAATAATATTCTGTTTAAACATTTGGTTATCAATTTTTAGTATAGTATAACTTTACTTACAAAGTTTACCTAAAGAACATCTAGTTTTTTAAATTAAGTATTTGTAAAAAGAGTCAAGGGTAAGATGAAGTTGGTTTTATGTATTCTAAAAACAAGATAAATTTTGTATAAAAAGTATATGATTGCATACTTTTTTTCTATTGTTTTAAAAACTGAGCTTCTTCTATTTAAATGAATTATTCGTTTCTAAATAATATTAAGCTTTTAATGTTATTATGTTTGTGTATGTTAATATTAAGCTTTTATTGTTATTATGTATGTGTATTTTAATATTAAGCTTTTATTGTTTGTTATAAAACTTTTTTTTTAAATAAGCAAAATTATGTACAAAAAATATTTCATAAAAGTTTTGTTAACTGTGATGCTGCAGTATTTCCTTAACTATAAAAGTTGATGCAATGTATTACAAGTTTGAATGCGTTATAAGTAAAAAAAAAGCCTTGAAATTTAAAAATAATAACGATGAAAAGTCCTTATTTAAAAAAAAAATGCACAAATTAGTAATATTTTCATAGACAAAAGTCATCATATAATACGAGGGTATTTGTTTCAATATTGTATGCAAATTTTATTGCTTTAAATTATTTGTACTTAATCTTAGTAAACAAAATTTCTGTTTTCAATATAGCTGTAAAGTTTTATTTGTAAATAAGTGGTAGTTTAGCTTCGAAAGTAATTAGGCAAGCTAAATTTTAAAAGACCAAAATTTAGCATGATGTTTTTTTCATTTAGTTAAATATAATTCAAGTGCTATAGTACTTAAGTAGCTAACTAGTTATTACTTAATTTACTATTTAATTTAAAGATTTTCTTAAACGTCTGTAAAACTTTCCACTGCTCTCTTAAATTTTTAAAACCTTCTATTAATGTTTTTTGACAAATAGAATTATTTATATTCTTTTTAAATATATTTTATTAGTTTCTACAGTCTAATAAAACTTGTAAACAAAATATATATGTATTAAGTATATAGATATCAGTATTATTTTTTATAATCCATACTTATCAAACGGCCGGTTTGTTTTGATGAACTTGCTAATAAGTATGACGTAAGAATAGTATTTGTGACGCAATATCCAGGGGAATTAATACTATAGAAGTTTGCGTGGCTCTAAAGTTTTAAATGTACCGTTAAAATGAACAGTTAAAAATGAACTGACCAAAACTTGTATGTTTTCAATTTTGAAACTTTTTTAAAACATATATTTTCTAAAATATTTGCATAAGTTACTTTAAAATAAAATAAGCAGTTAAATTTTTGTAGAACTTTGTTCAACAAATTTTCTTGCTTCTATTGAAAAACTTTTTATTACTGTTATAGTTTGTTATCGGTATGTTCTTTAATTTGTAAAAAATTAAAAACATAAACGTGTTTAGGCTTTTATATAGTTTTCGTAATTTTTTATAAACTGAATGAAATTATTAATCATTAACATTCATTCTACTACATTAGTTTCAAAGCTCAATCTATAAACTCTTCTTTTTTTCTGTACGTACTTTAAAATACTAAAAAAAGTAATATAATTTTTATACTAATAGATTTAAATTTTACTTTAGTTAGGTTAATGATAATCCAACTAAAGCAAGTTGATGCACTAACCTTAAAAGTTATACCAAAATTATATAAAAGCAAGTAAAGATTGATTTTAACTATATAACCTTTATTATCAAGCATTAGTATGAATAATGTTCTATTTGATAGCTAGTATACACTTTTTATTTATTAGAATTTTATTAAAAGTCAAAATATTATCAGTTTTATTAAAGTGATAAAGATGCAAAACAAGTTCTTTTTCGAAAACTTGCACAATAATCCAAACTATGCATTGTTTTGAATTTATTCTGTAATTTATCTTGTTAACTAAAAAAATATCCAGTCAAGGTTACTCTACGACTTAAACTGTCATGGGATTGTTTTATATATTTAACTTTAAATCAAAAATGTAAATTGAGCGTAGAAGCTTTTTACAATTTAGAAAAGATCTGTTTTGCAAACTGCTTATAACTCACATTTATTGATTTTTATAAGACGTATTTAAAACTCGAAATACAAAATGTCTTAAATAAATCTGTAGCACAATTTTTTTCATCAATTTGTTTGGAAAACTGAACTTATTGATAAAACTAAGTTATTGAATATTTAAATTTATTTAAGTACTTTAAAAAGCTATATTTACATAGATTTTAGTTAAGAATTTTAAACAATTTGCAGTTTTAAGTTCTTTAAATTAGATAAAAAAAAACTTTATAGTATGACTGAATTTTTTTTTTCTTTTTGTAGCTAAAAGTTTTTATTTTTTAATTTTACTGTTTAATTGTAATGCTTTAAATTTACTTTAATTTAAATTAAAAAAACATTTTAAAATTGCTAAATGAAGTACTAATTATTTTAAGCTTTAAGTTTTAAAGTAAACCACTAGTTTTTAAATTATTTTATTGAATTTATTATTTTTAACAAACTTTGAACTCGTTTGAATTTGTTGTGCTTAATATCCTTTTTTTTAACATGGTTTTCATTCTCTTAAAACCATACAGCTTGTTTTGTTTATTTAACTCAACTCCTGTTAAGTCAACCTAACTAAAAATTAATTAGATAAGTTTTAATTAATTCAATTTAGCTTATTTTACTATTTAAATGAGAATGACTAAACTATGTCCTTAAACCATTAACGTATATACTAAGTAATGATTGTAACTTCTTATCCAAATAACAATGAAATTATAAAAAACAAGAAATTTAAATAGACATTCCAAGTCTAAGTTGTTTTTGCCAATTGATATTACTACTGGAGTATCATATATATAAATAACTTGGCTAAATGTTTTACCAGGCCAGTGTTTCGAATTAAATAATTCAAATTTATTTAAAATATACGTCAACTTTAGACAAAAATTAAGTTTGAAATACTTCAGAATTGTATTTCAAATTAAAATTCTTGCCTTATAATATAAAATATAGTGCTTTTACTCATAGCTTCTGTTTAATTGCATGCATTCAAACTTTGCTTTATTCTACTAAACTTGTTAAATTTAGATAGTCTGTTTTACGGTTTTTAATAAAAAATAAACATATTATTTCAAGTCCTGTTTTCACTAATTATCAAACGTAAGTTATATAAATAAGTTAAACTAAGGAGTAAAGTATTTAAAGATTATGATAAAATTTAAACAAAGTTTTTCTCTTTCTTATAAAATTATGAAAGGTTTAGTTTTAATATTACATGTAAATTTTTTACAACATATGCTAAATATGTGACACATTTTAAATATCCTTCATTTTCATATAAAATATTTTCTACTCCATACAAATATTCATAAATATCTACACTGTTTGTTTAATTTAATATCTTTAAACCATAAAGCTTTCTGAAAGTTAAATCTGTACAAAAATTCTTACTTGCGCTTAACTCTCAAATCAGACAAGTATTGTGAAAGCAAACACATGAGTTCTTTACTAAGACTACAACCAGTGCTTGGCATGATCAAATAAAGCTCTTGTTTGTTAGTGTTTTTTATTGAACGACAAAAAATACACTTAAAAAGTTCGGTCCAAGGACCTGGTGTGCGAAAAATCCTTTTGGTTATCGAGTCGTGCACCAGGACAGTTGAATGTTCCTTATTAAGCCAACCCAATCCAAAAATAAAAACCAATAAAATTTAATCTTTACAAAAAAGTTCTTTAAATGCTACATACAAGCAATGTGTAATCAAAAAGTTCACTCTCTCTACTAAGTCTACAGACAGTTCTTAGCGGGAAAAAATGAAGCTGTTCTTATTTGTTTAATTTATTTGATAACTGAAACTCAATTAAACAAAAAAAATAACAGACAAGCGCTGTGCAAGCGAACGCTGAACATAGTGGAGAGGTTGAGTGACAAGCAAGCGGACAAAATAAAATTCTTCCTGTCGAAGGCCGACGAGGCGGGCGGTGAAGGTGACCGGCAGCGAGTCATGATGCAGATTGTACAGGAACTTTGCAAGAGACCTTCGTTGAACAGGTAATTTGTTTGTTATTTGTTGTTAAATTATACAGGAACTTTGCAAGAGACCTTCGTTGAACAGGTTATTTGTTTGTTATTTGTTGTTAAATCGTACAGGAACTTTGCAAGAGACCTTCGTTGAACAGGTTTGAAATTAAATAAAAAGCGTACGCGTATTTACTTTTTATAAATGTAAGGTATAAACTAAAAAACTAGATAGTAAGAATACAATACAGTTGGTTTTTGTTTAAAAGGCCACCACTTCACAATTTACAAAAAACTTATTAATTAACAATTAAAATCACTTTCCTATGGTTTATATAAGTATAAATGTACACTATGATATTATTCAGAATTTATTTAGTTAAGTTGAGATTATTTATAGTGAAAGTTTATTTGTTCCTTAAGTAATTGTGTGAAATCGAAAACAAAATGTTTTTGTATATTGAGCCATTCTAGACTCATTTTCAACTGCATTATTTTGTAATGTATGTCAATATTTTGTTTTTAAAACAGAACAGCATTCGATATGAGCACCATCTATGTACCAAACATGGGAAGAGAAACAACCTGTGTTAACCAGATCGATCATGTTAGTTTTGTATTGATTAAATATTAAAACTGTAACTATTATGTTGAATACTGTATAAGCTTACCAAAACAACTATGATTTATTTTTGATTTTTATAATTATATTGAGTTCAAAAATTTTTTAATAAAGAATAACATATACCATCTAGTTATATAACAAACATTGTTTACGCTTTAGAAAAATAGCTATTTAGTTTTTAAACAAAATTAAAACTTCAAAAATTATAAAGATCAGTCACTAGCTTTGCATTCTTTACAACCCATTTTATAACGTACGTTAGGTTTGCAAGGAAGTAGAAAAGACGATTGCTTCAACAATTCAGAACACACTGAACACTCTTGAAAAAGAATGCAACACTATTGCCGATAAAATTGACTACCTCATACAGCAGGATGAGTTAGTTTTGTTTTTGATGAGTTTAAAATAAGTTTATGCAAGTATTTATAATTGTTGTAAACATATAAGTAGTAGATAAGTCAGTATGTTTGTGTTAAAAAAATAAGTATTGTTGTTTGGTAAGTAAGTTAATAGATATAATTTAGTACTTCTACTACAACTTATGTATTGGCTGTTTTTAATTTTAAGACAATGTTTATATTTCAAAAGCAACTATGTAGTGTTTATCTGGATAAAAACAGATTATGTTAAAGTATCTGCCAGTGAATAACTTTTTTTTTAAACTATCTGGAAAACTTGTTTTATTAAGTTCTACTAGTTTGGTTCAAAGAAAAATCAATATTTTATACTCATATAGTTTTACTTTTTTAGGAAACAGTTTAATTTTAAGCATTATACTTGCAGAAAACCCTTATGTCTTAAAGCATTATTTAGTTATTGATAGCTGCTGCACAAATAAAATTTCAGTCATGCATAACTAACTTACTCAATATAGTGGTTTTCCAATATTTTTTTAGCTGAAAAATACTTGGTAAAATTTAAAAAATATTGTACAAAACGTATAAATTTAATGTTAGTAGTTTTAGATAATGACCACAATTAAATTAATATATATATACATGTTTTTTTGATATACATATTTTAGTTATACTTTAAGTATAGAGATATACTTAATATATATAAATATATTTTAAGGTTTATATATATGTATATTATTAAAAATGAGACTGGACAAAATATACAAAAAAATTCTTAAGATAAAGAAAAAAATGTTATTTGGTAACTATAAATTTAAAAAAATAATTGTATTTAAAGATATAATATTTATAAACGATTAAAAGATTATGAGCTTCAGTAGTTTAGTAAAAGTGCCTTAAAAATTTAACAATTCTAAGAGATAACAAAATACTTATGTTTTCATATTTATTGTAGTGAACTATAAATCTTATTCTTTTTAAAATGTTAGCTTAAATTTTAAATAAATAACAAGTAGTTGTTGTCAGACACTAGTTGATTAGAAATAGTTAGTAAAACTTGTATTAAAGTATAAAACACATTAACAAATAAGTTTTATTGAAATTTTCCTTTAAGTAAAATGAATTAATAGATTCTCAGAGGATGTTTAAAATTATAGACTAATCTCTAAACGCATAAAAAAAAACAGTTTTCTGATCATTTTTGAGAACAAAAATAAATTAATGTATCGATATCGTTTGAATTCACTTGATCGCCTGAAATGAAGCAAATTAATTATTTAAAAAAAAGTTTAAACAGTTTGAGTATTTTAGTTTCTAAGTTTAATGTTGTTACAATATAACCCAAGTTCCTTCAAAAAAATAGCTTATAATTAACATTTTAAATAATCAACAAATGTACAACAAGATCGTACCATACAAAAACAGCGCCGCCAAGGCACACAACTTCAAGTCAAACACGAAGGGGTTGTTGCTAGTACTATCAGGATTGGTGATTCCCCTGATATACTTGTTCAACATGGTAGTTGAAATGTGCTCAGACGAAACTATTCAGTATTACACCGGTGAACAGTACGCATCGCAAATCAGAAACACTCAGGTTTGTTACTTTTCCCTAACTGTATATGATAGTATATTATAACCTCCAGGATTGGAAAAACTTAGATTTAGACAATTCGGTCTGGAAAACCTGGAATTTCAGAAATTAAAAAAGAAGAAACCTGGAAATCTCAACAAAAATCACTAAATGACCTGAAAAAACCCGGAATTTTAAACTAATTTTACATGTTAAGTAATAAAATTTCGATTTGACACAAAATATCTATTATATACTTAATTGTTTTTTGTCATCATCAATTTTTTTTATTAAAAAACCACGTTAAAAGTAGCTTCACAGTAAACTTTCATTGTTATATACTATTTAAGACCGTTTTTATCCTTAAACTAAAAACATACCCAAAAACGTTTACTTTTAAAAAACCTGTAGATGTTTGGAAAAACTGTAGAACATTTGCCAAAAACCAGGTGCAACCCTGGATCGGTATTTATTGTTTTATGCTTATGTCTTATATTTTACCGTGCATTATTTTATTTTCTGCACTAGGTGATAATAAATTAGATTTACAAATTGTATTAATCAAAAAAATAAAATTACTCCAAAACAGCAAGTGATGTCGGCGATGCAGCAGAAAGTGCCTCAGTGGCTGAGCTTCTACGTGAACGTGGTGCTGGTCGGCGTGCCAATGGTGCTGTTCATCGTGGCCTACGTGAGCAGCAAGTCGCTGTCCACCCTGCCCAGGAGGAGGAAGACAACCTGCTGGCCAACAGGATGTACGTGCAGGAAAAAGTTAAAACCAGAAAGGTTCGGGATTGTTAAATTTGTTGAACTTATATTAGCAAAGTTTGAAGTTTTTAAGGAGTTTACGCATTGCCATAAGATTTTATATTTTATGCTTTAATATAATGAGTGAGCTAGTAAAATGTTATTAATAGTTTTGTTAATATTAATTATATTGTACAAATATATATATTTTATAAATATATATATTTTATTAATAGTGATAGTTTCTATAAATAAGATAAAATCTAAGTAAAAAACTATTTATAAAAACTTATATAGTATTCGTATACAAATTTTACAACTTATTAGTGGTTATAGTGAAATTTTATATTAAAAAGACAAGTTTAAAAAAAAAAATTGATGTTACATTTATTTGACTAGATAGTGCTTTTTTAATACTTATTTTAAATGAACAACTTTTTGGTAAAAAATTAGCAATGTTTATCTCTACTTAAAAGCTTCAAAACTCTACTAAATTAATTAAACACCAGTTAAAATAATTACCATTTTTAAATTTAAGTTGATATGCTTAAAAATAAAATAAATAAATTTTAGCTAATAATTAAGAAATAATAAACAATATTTATAATTCAAATTAAATAAAGACTATAATGAAAATTAACCTCCTTAAACATATGCTTATTTGAGTTTTTACTAATGTACAAGACTTTTTAGTGAATTTAACCAACTCAAACAACATAATGTTTATCATTTTGGTGACTAGTAATTTATAATGTTATGTGTTTTATTATTTAGGAGGAATTGTACAAAACCTACCTGAAGCAAAGTGTGTCCGCTTACGACTTATGAAATCCATAATTTATTCCATGACGTTTTCTATACATTGGTAGTAGTGAATTTATATAAGTTATTTGCATTTTAGAGGGTAGTCATTTTTTTACACTTTTAGAAGCTCTATTTTTATTACACTTAACTTACTTGATTACCAATTATACTTTTGTATACAATTTTTCTAATCGATCAAAAAAAAAAAAAATTATATAAATGTTCTAAAAGAAATAAAGCCCTGTTGTCAATTGTAAGCTGATTATTTTTAAATATAAAGAGAAATTATTAATATATACAACAATATTCTATACTATATAATAAAAACTGTTCATATACTGTCTTATTTATTTATATTGATTTAACGGATTTCTCATGTATTGTGAAGCAATTAAATAAATTTCACTGATAATATTTTGTGTTTGTTATAGTAAGATAAAGTTTGTTATATACATGATATTTATTACTAAAAGTCGTTTATTTATATCTTTTATTTGAATTATTTTTATAAGTTCAAGTAAAGGAAACATACCATCAGCATTAAAAAAATTATTATCATAAAAATAGTTTAGTTTTGGAGCTATTAGATAGTTAGAGTAAAGTCAATGAACGTTAGGGCGAATTAAAAAAAATGTTTCAAAAAAGCTGAGCTACTTAAAAACAAAGTTTTTTTTTCAAAGCAATATGACTTCCTAAAATAAATTGTATAGATCTTTAAAAATTGGTACAGTGCCTTATTCACTGTTGTTGGGCAAGATTTTTCTATAATATTTGTCCGGATAACTACAACATACTTTTAATGAAATAATATAACTGCTGTATATTATCCAATGCGAAATAGATGATAAAAGCTCAAATCCTCTTTTTTGCTTAAACCTTTTCTTCACTTTTTCAAAATTTCGTACAAAGTTGAACTGCCTATGCTAAACTGCTCTATTACAAATAACTTTTGAACATTTTGTTACCATTTTACAAACTTCTAGTTTATTTTCAAAATGCAACTCGTTTTGTTTTTTTAAATGCCTTTTTCACTTTTAGAACCTGGTATGTTAAATGTGCAGGGTTGCCACTCGGTCAGGAAAAATTAAAGAAAATGACAAAAGTCGGGAAAAATAGGGGGTTTTGAAAAAAAAGTTAGGAAATTTGATAAAATTAAAAAAAAGTCGTATTTTGTCAGTTTAAATTTACAAAATTCCTTGTTTTCCAAAGCCTTCAAATGGTAAAAATTAATTAAAAGTTCTTTAATTCAGAAAAAAAATCCAAGCTTTTCCTAGAAATTTACAAAAATTTTTAATTTTATTTCCGATGCCTTCACCTGGTATAAATTAGTAAAGTATCCTTTATTAAATTGCAAAATTTTTCTATTAACATATTGAACAAGTACTCCACTTGAACAAGCAGATTTTGTAAGCTTTTTAGTATTGATGATCTGTAGCAAGGACACTTCCATAGTAAAACTGTGATGTATACACAAAAGTTTATCTAGCATAATTTTGTAATCTAAGTGTTTTTTGTTTAAATAAATGAGTTCTTTATAATTAAGCAGTTAGTTTAGTATTTTATGTAACAAGTTAATGTGTATACTTTACATCTTTATAATTTTTAAAAAGTTGTTTAAATTTATAAAATAAGTTATAAGAGAGATAAATGCCAATATTTAGTTTACTTATTATTTGTTTTTTTGCAGAGTAACTTAAGTTTTCAAAGTGAATAAGAGAATATTTACTTGTTACGAATTTTATACTAAATGATAAGAGGAAATATTTTAACAGATGCATAGTTTACTTTTTTATACAGTTACTTAGTTATTTATTTTTTAATTGATTTTTAATTTAAGGGTTTTATATTAAATAATTTGGGTTATATTTTATTAAACTAAGTGAACAATTAATAAAAGTAAAAGTGATTGAGAAAAGTCTGGAAATTTTTCTCAGCTTGATCAGTGGCAACCATGAATGTGTCTAACTTATAAAGATAAATAAAATAGTTTTTCATGCTGCTCGTTTAAAACAAAAAGTGTTTGAATTAAAATTCAAACATATACGAACTGTTATACATCATTTTTTAAAATCTTGAAGCGTTATTATAAATAACATTGTTTGAAAAGTTTTAAAGTATACTTACAGCATGAAAGCTTAATTATTTTATGTATCACACAATACTGTTTGTATTTAATATTTAGATTTCTTCTCGACTGAAACTATTCAGATAAGTGAGGGTCTGTAAATGTGAATTAGCACTATATAACTTGAAAATTTATCGATCAAAGTTTTGAATTTAAAGTGCAGCATATGTAAAGAAGATGTTTATAGGTACCTAAAGAAAAACAGCAGCTGGTCTTAATTTGATACAGTTTGCGAATGGTCTTTGATATCATTATCTTTTACAGCACAAATATAACATTAAACAATTATAAACAAATAAGTATTTTTGTGAATACCTTAATACTTAGTGAACTTATTTAAACTTAACACTAAAAAGCCACTTTAATCTTACTAAGGTTTTCACCAATAAAAAAGTTTAGTTTTGTCTAAGAACCTGGTGTACACAAAAAACTTTCGGTATTTATGTCATACACCATGGTACAGTTTAAAAAATTGTCTAAGACGAATTGTCTAAGAAAATAAATTTAATAAAAGTTATCTAAATAAGATTATAAAAAAGGTACCAACATCGTCCGTTTAAATTAATTTATATAGGTTAAGAGAAAATAAAGTTAAAAATAAAAAAATAAGTACATATTAACAAAATAACAATTTGAGAAAATTTATAAGCAAAATGAAAACAAACCAAACAAAGAAAAAAATAGTTTCAAAATTATCTATTGGTCTTCTCGGTTTAAGAAGATCTTAAAATTCTTTAAAGAGGAATCAAAACTTTTCCATTGGGTAAAATGTCATTAGCAAAAACCAATAAATCTAAAAAAACTTCTGAACAATTATGTTCAAATTGTCAAACAAACACTGTTTTTAGAAAAAAATGCGCACGTTGTGGAAATCATGGCGGACGTAAAAATATAATACAAATTAAATATTTTGGTAAAGAATCTTCAACAATTCAAGTAAAACTGAGACCGAATTTAAACTGTGAAAGTTTTGGTATTTACGCAGCAGCATACACAAGATGTGGTAGTAATTACGTAGGAAAAAAACATTATTATTATAATATTAGAAACAGCTTTCGTAATAGACGGACAGCCCATAGACTAAATGGAATGAATAAAAATTTAATACATCAGACGAATGTGCATTATACATACTTTGTTATTTTAATCACAAGAACAACCTGGAGAGCCTTAATGACGCATACGAAGTAGCTGTTTTGGAACAACCAAGAATATAGACTATAGAGAACAATTTTGGATAAACAAACTTACATAAAGCATTAACTCAGCTAAAACACCATACAGTGGTTTTTAGAATGGTATAACAGCAAAAGTATATTTTAGTAAAATAATGAATTTTTTGTTATTTTTCATTTGCACAAAGTTTTATTATGTCTATTTCTACTTTTATTAATGGTTATGATGTAAATATTTGATTTTCTTATAGCAGTATTTATATTCATTTTAATTATTAGAAAAAGTTTCGTTTTTTAGAATAGTAAAATAAAAAAATTTGTTTTCTAAATAAGTAAAACTTGATTAATTTATGTTTGTATTTTTAGTAATTTTGCCTATGTTTTTAAATTTTGTTTTCAAATTTTATTTTTGTTTTTAACAGTCGTTTATTACATTGATAACGTCAAATAAATTATGAAATCTTTGTGAATAAATAGTTTGGTTTATATTTCTTTTGACAGTTATTTGTGAGCCAAGTAGGCTGTTTAGTTTTTTATAAGGAATGTTTATTAAAAAAAAGAAAAAAAAAGCGATCTAAACAGTCTGTCTAGGACCTGTTGCACAAAAAAAACCGTTCGGCTATCGAGTCGTACTTCACTTGAATATAGTTTAACGTCTAGTCCAGGACAAAGACTGATTGAACTTAAAAATTTAACTGTTTGAAATAGTAGTTAATTGGCATTTGTTCTGACCCTGGATTTACGGCTTACTTAATTTTCAACTGTGTACTTAAGTACACATGATGTTTATCTTTTTATCAACAATTATTTTTATACACTTTTTACTACTAAAAATATTGGAGCTTGTTAATATTTTTAAAAAACACTAATTTTTAAAAAGAATGAAACTAATTTTTTGTCTTGACCAATATAAATAGTTTGAAAACAATTGATCTAGATGTGAAAATTTAAAAAAAAACAAGGTAATTAAGACATTCAAATTATAAAATATTTTTATATTTTTCGAACTGCAATATATAATATTAAATTTTATAGTTTTGATACATAAAAATAGGATAATGTCTAGAACGGCTGGTCTTAGAGGGATGTAATTTTTGTTTTTTACAAATATTACGGCTAAAAGGAATTCTAGTAAGTTCAATTTATTATACAATTAACTAATGTATAAAACTTCATTAACAGCAACCATTAACTATTTACATATAAACTAATTTATGCGCTTGTAAAGTTGCGTTTACCAACGTGAAATTTGCTATATAAAAAAGACTTTGGGATTCGTACTTTGCCCACTTTTAGAACAAGACCAAGCTTGCTTTGGTTAAGCGTATAGTGAGTGAGACAACTACGCCTTAGTATTTCCATGTTGGTGACCTTTTGTTGCCATTAAAATTTGTAGGTAAGCTCTATATTTTACAGCGAGTCGGTCTCTGGTTGTCATTCTTTAATGTCTGCGCTAAAAAGTGAGGCAAGCTGCTTGATGACTACAATTTTGTTATAAAGATTTAAAACAAGAGAATAACAATGGTTTAGAAACAAGTAATTAAATATAGTTATAATTAAAGTTAAATAGTTTTTATTGATACTTACTACTATAAAATAAATTCTTAAGATAGAAATATTATTTTGGAATATTTACAAATATCAAAGAGTTTAAAATAAAAACTATTAAAATGTTAGGCCTAATGTAATTACAAAATGTAAAATTTTTGTTATTATTTAAAGAACGTTGCCTATCCTATGTTTAATACGATTTTAAAATAAAAAAAGTTGAAATATATGTATTGGATTTCTTTCAATAAATAAAGATTTATCAATTTCCCTTAGTTCCAAAAAAATCTTCAAAAATTTTTTATTAAAGAACTGTTGTTATAAGCGAGTTAGTATTTTTAGGATTCGAAAATAAACCTTATTAGTGAACATCGCTACTTACATAACTTATTACAAAAAGCGTCTTTTTTAGTTTTGTTTGGTATTTTAAACTAATTGATATTTAAAACTTTATTATTTATTTTTACAGTTTATTATAAACAAAACAATGTTTTAATTTTGTATTAAAATATAAGAGATCATCAATTTTTAAAATAATTCTAAATAAAATATTTTGAACAAATAAGTGGAAGGTATATTGTGCTGAACCACTCATTACATTTTATGTTTCGTTTTTTTTCATAAGACTTAAAGTTAAAGAATTTGAATGTTTTGAGTGACGTCACAATTGGTATTGAGAATGGAAAATGAGAGAAAGAGTTTAAAACTTAGCTTGCAGACGCGAGTCGGGTGGATTACTGCCGGGGGAGAGAACGCACACAACGACGTGGAAACAGCACAACGACGGAGAGGCGAGTGAGCCGGCAAGGCAGATGAAGCTTATTTAAGACTTGTGTTAATTAAACGAGGATAGGAAACTTTATCGTCGAGTCGATTTTCAATGTTAAACATATTCAAGAGAATGTTTAACACTTAGTTAGCGTGCTTACGAGACTCTTAAAGAAGTTGTTGGTAGAATTTTTATAGCACTTTGTTTTCTTATATTTACTTCACTTATTTCACAAAGTTTATTAATCTTGTATATTTACATAAATCACGTCCACTATTATACCCAATGTTATAACATTATTTTTGTAGTAAGTACTAGTATATCAAATTAAGCCTGCGTTCCATCTGAACGTCTGTAATACTTTAAATAACCGTTTCTTGTTATCTTATTTACGAGCAGCTTATCAGTAACAAAACCCAACCTAACATCATCATAATTGATGACGGTTGCAATATAAAAAATCATAAGTAAAATAAAATAAACAACTTATGTTTAAAAATAAGTTTATTACTTTTACTGCAACAATTTACATTTTGAAGTATAAAATGTTAGTGCTTAAATGGGTTAAATAAAAACTGTCTAGCAATTTTGTAGTGTTTTAAATTTTTTCAGACTTTTGACATAATGAAATTTTAAAAATAAAGTCTTGATCTAATAATTTATTGTTATCTGCTTTCTTTTGTTTCATATGTGTTAGAGTTTTCTTTGCTGTGGTTTGAAAATATTAAATTTTGTTACTGTGCACCTCAGGGGATTTATTTAGTAGCAGGAATATGAAGCTACACTA
Source organism: Thalia democratica (assembly GCF_965202585.1). NCBI lineage: Eukaryota > Metazoa > Chordata > Thaliacea > Salpida > Salpidae > Thalia > Thalia democratica. The sequence continues at coordinate 21,914,186 of NC_139171.1, forward strand.
AAACATTACAGTTTCAAGTTTTAAAACAAATCGTGTAGATCAGATTTTTCCAAACTTTTTCTGCAAATGGCCCCCTTTAAAGAGCTTGAAAAAGCAATGGCCCCCTTCAATATAGGTTACTCATAAACTACGATAAAATACAAATAAGACCTTTTCTTTTTTTTTTTGCTCTTCATCTGCAACTCAAGAATATCTAGTGTAAGTTTCAAGTTATGGCCTCATGGCCCCCCTGTGGCTCCTTTACTGCTCATGGCTCCCCTCTTCCCCCTTTGCTGCTCATGGCCCCCTGAGTATCTGTCATTGCCCACTTTGGGAAACCCTGGTTTAGATACATACAAGTAAAGTTATAAACATGTTTGACTTGCATTATTTCAAAACTAAAGAACTTTTATTTTAAGATAAAGTTTTATTTTTACACTTAACTCAGCCTATGCTTCAGCCATTAAAAACAAACAAAAAAAATTTTAGCTATATATCAGGGTTGTAAAAATTCATAGAAACCTGGAATGCCACAAAAAGTACTGGAATTATAAAGTTTTTTTTTAAATTGGATAAAAAACACTATTTTATACCAACTTAGACCATAAGTGTTGTCTCACATAACTTTAAAAAAGTAATTTTATTTTTTAAATTTATTTTCCATATAGCAGTAAATTTTTTAAATGATTTAGTTTTATAACCCCAGACTAGTTTAAATTTAAATTCATTAGCAATATAAACTTTTTTTGTTACAACTTCGTAAATATGTATAAAATATATTTAAAAAAAATTCGTAATATACAGTATTATATTTAAAATTTTATAGAAAAATTTCCCAAAATATTTATTTTTTAGTTTCTGTTGTAAATAAAATATGAAAGCTGCGTTTTTACTCTTTTTAGTTTTCTTGTTTTGGGTTGATGCTTGCTCAACTTCTACAGCAGTAAGTTAAAAGTTTTATTGTATTTTTATATTTATTTTAACTAGAAAAATATCACTTTACTTTGATAGAAAAATATAATTTCACTTCGGTATAAAAAACAACCGACCTTTAGCAAGTATTTATTATGTTAAGTTTATAAAATAAAATTTAATTATGTGTTTTTATTTGTTATTTGCAGATTTCTGATGAAGGAACCAGCATCAAAATGAGTTAGTTGGTTTAAAAAAAATCAGTTATAAAAATATATAAATATTTTTAAATTTTAAAGTCAAAAAAAATTAATTTATTCATCAAGAATATTTTATATTACAAAATGTTTTTTTCTGTTTACTTGTTAAGTAAAATCTTTTATAATAGTGAAAATAAAGGAAATAAACAAATAACAGAAGTTTTTTTTAATATAAAACATTTTAGACAAAGTAATTAAAATGCTTTTTAAAATGTTTTGCTTTTTTTAATTTAAGTTCTTTAGATTTTCTAAAATAAATAAACCTATAATTTCAGACGCAACTCCAGTCTGTAAAACCGATGAAACAAACGAAAGAACTTGTACTTTAGCTTGTATCTCCAACATAAGTAAGGATTTTGTACAAACTTAACTTTTAGTGTTCTAATAGTGTAACTGTTTATATTATAGACAAAAGTAATAATTTTTATACTAACAATATTAGACAAGGTTTTTACAAACTCACATAACTGAAAATCTTTTATTGGTAAACCTCAAGCTATTTTTTAAAAATATAGTGATGTCTTGTAGTAAAACTGTTTTATACTGTTATAGTAAGACTTTAAAATTTACTGTAAGTTTTAAAGGTAGTTGGTACATTTTATTAGCTTGAAATAGATATTCCTATATAAAACAAAGGTATTTTTCCTAGCAATTTGTATGCAAAACAAGTGCAGGCATGAATTTTTAGTCTGCTACTATTAAAAAAAAAAGTCCAAGTATATACCATGTGAAAAAAAAAGTCCATCAAATCACTGATTGAAAAATTTATTTCAGTAATTTTCTATATTAAAACTGTTGTTGTTATGAAAATCTAAAATAATTTCTTTATTTTAAACGAAAAATATATCATAAAATAAAATTAAAAAGTATTATAAAAATGTTACTACAGTTTTAGGAAAAAACTCAGACCAATTCAGTTAGGTTGTATATCTTGAAACTCAGTCTTATTAATTTAGATGGTTGCTGTTTATGAAACTCAGGCTTTTTTAGATTTTTTCAATAAAGTGAAGTTTTACTTATTTGTAAATATTACAGTGTGTTGTAATAAGTAAGTAAAATTTTAGGCTGTCGAACAGACTTAATAAAAAATAATAAAACTTTTTTGAGTTATAAAAAAAAAAATATGAATGCTGATACTTAAAATCTTCTCTTTTTTAAAAATAATGCACAAGTATATGTTTTTGAAAACACTGTATACATTAAATAAATGACAAAATTTTGAACATTACATAGTTTAATTTCAATTATATGATAACACAAAATAGTTTTTTAAGAAATAATTGGAGTAGAGTGTTCTTCAGTGTTGTTTGCTAGACTTATATGGGTTTGGGCTTATAGGGTGTGTTTTGGCTTCATTAGAAGAATCTTAAAATAAATTTAGCATAAAAAAGTTCAAACCCTAAAATCAAATTTTTCTTAATGTTTTACTTAAATAAGAATAAAATTAGTTATACATATTCTTAATTATAAATTTATACCTCAAAGAAAAAATTGTAATAAAACACATACATTTAAAGACATTTCAACTGCTATTGAGATATTATGACGTCATAAATACACAAAATGTGCAAACTTAAGCTGTAAAATTGAAGTTTTTTACTAATATAAAAAGCAAACTCTTCTGCTGTTTTTACTTTTAGTTTCTTTAATTGTGAATGTGAAATATGTTGATTCAGTTAGCCATAATGACATTACTTATTTTATGTCACTTCAATTGTATATTAATATAGATATAAAATACATTTTAAATCCTTTACAGTTATTAGATATTATAATTATTGAGAGCACCTGACTAAAAGTAAAAGAATTAGACCTATTTATCGTAAAAACTGCATGTAAATTTATCAAAATTTATATAATTTTAATGTTAAACATAAAGACTTTTTCTTTAATAACAAAATAATTATTTATTTGTATTAAGTTGCTTTTTAAATTAGCTTAAAGTATGTTTTTTTTTCACATTACTATTAGTTTAGGTTCTAAATGTATTTTACATTTAAATTACATAAACTTAATTTTTTAGTTTGATCAAATTTTTTAATTTTCTAACATGAAAGCTTTTAGTTTTAAACTCAAAAAGTGTTATTATTTTGTTTGCTTGTTATAACTGCTACTTACAAGACGTAGCTCTTAGCAAGGTGTAAACTTTTATCTATATAATATATAAAAGCTTATACCTTGCTAAATACTATATTATAGATATTGAGTTGATATTAACTATTATTTAATTTATTGTTAATTGATAAGAAGTATAAACCTAAAGCAATTTTTATGATAAACAGGTATAATTATTTTACTTTTGGTCAGTTTCTCTTAATAATCACAATATCTAATAACTGAAAGAGATTTAAAATGTATTTTATATCTATGTCAACAAGCAGTTGAAATGACATTACATTAGTAATATCTTTCTGGCTGTCTGACTCCACAAACTTTACAATCAAAATCAAAGAAACTAAATGAAAAAAAAGCAGAAGAGTTTGCTTTTTGTATTAGAAAAAAACTACAATCTTACAGACAAAATTTGCACATCTGGTTTATTTTTTACGTCATAAAACATCAAAAGCAGTTGATATGTCTTTAAAAGTATGCCTTTAGTTTAAAATTTTCATTTAAGATATACAAAACAAGTTCAAAACATGTATAAGTGACTTTGTTACTACTTTAGTTATAAAGTCAAAAAAATATGTGATTTTGGGACTGAAATTAAATTTTTAGGCAGCAATTTTTTTCTTCAGGGTCTTTTTTATGAAGCCAAAATCTATCTGAATCATATGTCTAAATGTGAATATTACAATATGAAAAAATGTTGTACTCACCAGTGGCGTAGCGTGGTATTTGGTCAGAGGGTTTGCAATTTTTTCAAAAAATCCCCTAAATTAAATTTTTTAGGCCGCAAATTTTTCGGGGTCAATTTTATCGGAAATTTAAAAAATTACTAAAAATCTATCTCTTACTTCTTTTTTCAAGCAATCTTCTTCAAATTTTAGAATTTTTTTTTTAAATTACAAAAAAAAAAAGTCACTTATGAATTTAGATAATTAAAATAAATAAAAGTTTTATCAAAAAAATTAAAAAAAATAGTTTTTTTCTTTAAAAAAAAATTTTTACTACAAATTTTTAAATTCACAAGTAAGGTTTTTCTGTTATTGTATAAAGATTAAACTGTTAAAGTTTGAAGAAGATTGCTTGAAAAATGAGGAGGAGATAGATTTTAAACAAACTAGCCTTTTTTTGCTGTTTTAGTTTTTCCTTACAATAGGTAACCTAACATGCGACCCGACTTTAACTGGTCATATCTCAAAAAATAATTCGATTTTTTTAAAACAATAAAAAGCATCTTAAAGCTTAAAAAATATTTCTAATAAGATCAACTTCTAAAAACATAAAGTAACCCCCTATGGCCTTAAACTACAAATAATTAGTCAACTAAGTATAACAACTATTACCTCAAAGAGTTTTTCTCTGTGCAATTTCTAAATAATGTTCAATATCTATTTTATATCAACAAAAGAGAATTGTATTAAACTCAAAATAACTCATACTTTTAGTTTGTTGCAGCTTTTAGTATACTATCTTTATCTTTTATATAATAATGTTAAACTTTTGGTATTATAATTGAAAATTTTAAATTTTAGTATGAGAAATCTAAAGAGCTAGTTTTTTTAACTTCAACAATTTTACCTATATTACAATATAAAACTGTAAAAATAAATCTTAATAAATAAAGAAAATCTGAAATATAAAGAAAATTAAAATTAAAAACTTCATACTACTTGAACTGCAGTCTTGAGTAATAGTAATATCTTGTGTTGGTCTGCTGTTTTTCAATTCAAGCTGTTGAACTTCAGATAATTTTACTACCTGACATATTTTTATACTTGCAATATTTAATACAATATTACTTTGCGTATAATTTTAAATAACAATCTAAAAATTAATGAAAACAAATGTTTACTTTTTCTTTATATTATAAAACATATTTTACAAAAAAAAAAAACAAAAAACAATTAACTTTGAAGATATCAGGATTGCCTTGCCACTCTTTGAATCAAAATAACTGTCCTGAGTTAGTTTAAAAATGTCATGTGTCATCATAAGTATTTTAAATTTTTTTACAGAATTTTTTTTATTGTTTTTAAACTAATAGAAACTAAGATTTATAACAAAGCTTTTAAAACAACTAAATAGACATATACTAATACTAAAACAAGTCTATCCTTTGTCAGCCTGAGCTTAAAAATACTAAAACCATTCAGAGTTATCATGATTTTTACTGAGTCATACTAAAGTTATCCAAAACTTCATAAAATCCCGAGTTATCCTGAGTGTGTGGAAAGATTTTACAAAATGTTTCTGATACAAAACAAAATGTTTGAAAGATAAATTTTTAAAGGTCAACTTTTACAATGCTTTTAAAAATTCACAAGAAATATAACTTTTCACTTATCTTAAAGTCAGTTTTTCTAAGATCTTTAAAAAATAGCATTTTTAAATACTACAAACAGTTGGTAGAAAGATTTTTTTTTAAATATCATTTAAAATTTGATTTAAAACAAAATAAACTTAAATTTAAAATTAATCAATTATGTCTTTTAGATTAAAAATTGATTATAAAAAATTCTGTTTTACAAGTTGCTACAAATTTATTCATGATTTGAAAGAAATTTTAATATAACTTGCTACAAAAATTGATTAATTTTCAAACTTTATGGCTGATAAAATAACAAAGTTTGATTTCATTGTTGTCTTAAAAAAAACAAACTTCTTTAAAAAAAATTTAAGTTTTGTTAATTTAAACAATACTTTTTGTATAGTGAGATTAAAACTGTAATCACAGTATGAACTGTTTGTTTATCATTTGTTTTAACTTTTTTTTTCTGTTTTGTGTTATTTTTTTCTTTTAAATTATGTTGTTAGTATTTTTTATTTTAATTATCAATTTATTTTTATTTTATTAGCAGTTGTTTATTGCTATTTTTACTACAGTTTATTTATTCTTGAATCATTATCACTATAAAACAGGTTTAGCTTTATAGTTTGTTAACAAAATGTTAGCATTTGTCCATCTAAAAAAATCTGTCATAAGGTTATACTACTGCGGTGCACTAACTAGTTGCGTGCTGTTTAAGTCTAAATTCTTATGAAGTTAATGAAGTTATAAAATTTTTCCTTATGGAGTTTTCCATCAACATCGGTGCGCATTTGCAATTATGCACCGAATCAGTATACTGGGTAATTTCCCTAACTTGTCACTAATTGGTATTCGAAATTTCGTTTTACTTTTTGAATAGTAAAAAACATAGTTGAAAAAGGAAAATTAAGCAAAAAAAAACCAACAAAGGATAAAGATATTGCATTTTATTTTTACTTATTTTTTTATTGGGTGGCACGCATGCGCCAGCGTCCCTCCCCACGCTACGCCCCTGGTACTCACTAGTCCTTACCCCTAGGTTTAAATGTCTGTATAGTTGCAATAAAAACTAATGTATGTTAGTAACTACAAAACTAGTTTGAAATAAACAAAAAATAGCTATGTACATATTCAAAAGTTTTTTTTTTCTAAAAAAAAGTTATGCGTAAAAAATTATATGTTTAGTGGTTTAAATTAGTCACACTAAAAACACATTTTTTTATGTTTAGTGGTTTAAAATAAGTCACACTAAAAACACATTTTTTTAATTATTAATAAGCACTGGTTGATTTAGGCTAGATATTTAGCCTCAAAAAGTGGTAAACCTGGTTAAAATTGTGTTTATTTTTTTCTTGATTTTTGAACAAAACATCAATAATGAAAGTATTGCTTCACAGTATAAATTACTACGAATATCTGTAAGAATAAACAAGCTTTTCTTTTTGATATAAAAATGAAATTTGTAAAGATCTTCATGTAGTTATTGTTTCTTTTAAAACATTATTTAACTCTCAAACTACCTGATGGTGAAGTTTTTTTTTTGTTTATTTTGATAAGAAAGTAATTAGCTAGGAAATTTTTCATCAGAATATTGCAAAAACCTTGTAAATGAAGATAAAAATTTTGTCTGCTTAAAGAAGATCACAAAAGGTTTAGGTCACATCTATGAAGCGGGTACAATCATTTTTGCAGAGCACAAACAAGGTATGTTTTAGTATTGATATTTCTAATAATAGGTAGGTGTCAAATAGGCATGAAGGGACACTTTTGCACAAAGAAACTTTTGCACAGGTTGAATATTTTATTTTTTTGTATACTGATTTTATTTTTTTATTCGGTTTTTTTTTTACTATCACTTTAAACCTTTACCCTTGGTCGATAACTTTTTTTTTTGTTTGTTAAATTAGTTTAATCATTTTAATATTAGTTTTATTAAAAAGTTTTATAAGATGATATTTGTTGTTTATTTTTACCCTCACTGTTACCCCTCACCCTTACCCTCTGTAGGTAATTTGTTTTTATCCTTTTTATTTATTTTTTTTTATCAACTTATTGTTCTTGTTTATTTATAATAAATTTATTAATTATTTTTAATTTCACTGTTACCCTTAACCTTTACTTTCAATAGGTAACTGGTTTTTTTTTCCTGTCTGTTTTTTTATTAACTTATCTATTAGTTTTTGAACAACTTAGTCCTTTTTTTTATAAATTTACTTTCGTGCGAAAATGACCATTTGTGCAAAAGTGTCTTCGTGCACAAATGTCTTCGTGCATATTTGACCTGTTACCCTAATAATAGTCACATAGTATATTTCATAATTGTCAAATATATAGTTGCCACAAATTTTAGTTGTACTAAAAAGTTTGTCTTTCTTTTTGATTAACTTTATGAATAGTTGTAAATTTCAGTGTTCTTCTAACCTAATCTAAAAGAAAGACATAATAACATTTTTTCGCAATTCTGGTGTGAGTGTAAAAATACACTTAACAACTCAGTTATCGTTTTTATTCTTAAACAGAATAACCTTTCAAGTTAACTTTTTTTTTCAGACTGCTTCCAAGAGTCATGCAGAAGATACACTGCTGCAGTGTATGCTGAAAATCAAAGAGTGTTGACTGGGCTCCAGCGTTGCGAGACGTACAATCCGCACACCATACCGATTCCCATAAGTTCGTTCAACTTAATGTTTTCATGTTCAGTACACACTATAAACATAAAATGTGAATTTTTTTCGGAGTCTTGTTGTAATGTAACGGTGTCTCCCTTAATATTTGCTGAGTCAGCAAAAAAAAATTTCTCATATTTATTTTCAGTTTGCATTTATTCAAGTTTAATATATTCTTAATATGTTTAATGTTAATATAGTTGGTATTTAATACATTTGGGTAAGGTGGGTTAGGGATAAGATTATAAATAAAAAATAAGTTAAACTAATTTTAATTTTGCTGACTCAGCAAATGTTAGGGGAATCACCGTTACATTAAAATAGGACCAGGCCATACGTTGCCAATTGGTAGTTTTACGTGAACTTCAGAAGTTTCCGAGTTTGAGAAAAAAATCATTGTTTTTCTTTAGTTTTGTAGTAATGTTTTACTGTTCTACCGAGCAGAAGTTTTCGATACACGCCACAAGTTTAATTTAATAAAATAATGAAACAGGAAAGGAAAAAAGTTTGATGGAAAAGTTATTGTACTTTTTGTACTACTTGAACAACATCGATGTGTGGAATTTAGCACTAACAGCCTACTCAACAGTTTTTAAATAAAAAAGTTTGAACCTCCATAGGAAATATTGAAACTAGTGAAATTGGTTTTTGACAAATGTAAGTAGATTACTACTTAGTCATTTCTTTTTTTGAAATTTTGTAAAGAAATGCTAAATGTTTGTTATTAAACTTTAAGTTAGTTAATCATTATAACTGTTTGAAAGATTAATAAAGGCACATCTTTATATATTACATTTTAAATAAAGTTGTTACAACTAACATGAATAGTTAACTTTTTTTTGAATTGATTGAAATTATATAAAAGACAAGTATTAAAAATTCTGTTAATGTTGATTAGCCTTTTCTCGTATATGATTGCTTGTTTAATAAAGGGTTTTTAAAAACTGTTGATTGGTTTAATTAGAATGTTACAAAGTTATAAAGTTCATAATTTTCCTTTTTTATATTTTCCTTAAGTTTGCTAGTAATATTCTCCTGTGCATAAAACTAATTAAAAATTAAAGCTTTCAAGTGCGTTACATATAAAATTAAATAGAAACCTAAATATCTGCACTTATTTCAGAAAAAAACAAACAAAAAGGAATATTTTTTTAACTTTTTTACTGATGGTTTGTTAAGTAGGAACAAAAACACTTCTCAAAATTTTAAAGTAAAATTTTTCAGACAACTTGTAATAAACTATTTTTAAGTAAATAAGAATAAAGCAAGCATAGTGTGATCTGTAACCTCTAAGAATATAGTGAATAGTTTAAACTATGTATAAAACATATTATTTTTTAATAAACTGTAACAAAAGTAAAATCTAATAACTTGGGAATATTGACTTTATGTTGTTTTAAACACAACAACACCTAATTTGCTTTTTTGGCTATTAAATAGAAAATTTAAAATAAATTATTGTTTTCAAAAATTAGTCAAAAATCTTTATAGTTCTCAATACTAAGTAAATAATTGATTTTTTTGTATATGTGTCGACCACTGGTTTTGATCTTCTAACGTTAGACTCATAGAACTTTTAAAGCTGCAATTACTAAACATATAAAATACTTTGAATCGTTTTTAAGTGGTTACATGCGTCTTGAAAAAACTTTTGCTTAATAAAAACACAGCTTTTTGAACTAACAATTTTTTTTTAATTTCAGAAAATAAGCTACTCATTTTCTTTAATAAATTTACTAAAGTATAAGCCCGTTAAAACAAAACTTGATTAAACACAAATAAGCTATTTGGTTGGTAATCTTTTTTTGAAGGTTCATGTTTTCTAAATGGTTATGCTGTAGTACTTATTTATGTTTAAAACGTTTTATGTAAATTAAATGAAAATATAAAATATGTTATTTAGAAATATTCTTGCAATAAAATATAGGTATAATTTCTTAAAAAAAGAAATTAATAAACTAGTGGTTGTCAGAAATCTAAAAGCTATTCACAATAACATAATAAATAAATTCTGTGCAACTCATTTAAGTTTATTATTCATCTTATTTAATTAATAGTTTTAATAAACACTATAATCAAAAAGATCATGACTTACAAAAATTGTCTTAGAAAACAAAAAAATATATGTTGTTTAATTACATATTAATTTTTTTATCAATTAGAATTTATTTTACCTCCTACTATGCGCGCGTTATAGTATACAGTTATAAGATTTATAATATCAAAAAATTTAAATTTTTAGAATGTACTAATTGTATAGTTATTTGTCTTAACTAAAAAAGATTGTTCAATTTACTGGAATGTAAAGAGATTAATTTATTACATATTATTTTATTCTTGTGGGTAGCTGTCTTATTTGCACGAGCGTACAAAATTGCACAAGGGTACAAAATTGCACGAGGAGACAAAATTGCACGATTATACTTTCGCACGAAGATTAATTTTCACAAGGGCTCAACATTGCATGAAAATATTTTTGCACGAGCAGACACTATTGCACGAGCAGACATTTTTGCACGGGTTTATTTTTTTAATTTTTTTATAATTTCTGTATAAATTTTAGTTTATTTTTTTTAAGTTAAGGTTTTTTTTTTTCTTTTACTTTCACTGTTACCCCTAACCCCTACTCTCGGCCAGTAGCTTTATTTTTTAACAGTTTATTTGTTATTCTTTCGTATAACAATTTTTATTAGCTAGATTTTAATTTTTACAATCACTGTTACCCCTAACCCTTACCCTTGGTCAGTAACTTTATTATTATTATTATTATTTTTTTTTTCTGTATTTTTATATTCTCATGCAAAATTCATTGATTTTGACCCTTCGTACAATTTTGTTCCCTCGTGCAATTTTGTGCCCTTGTGAAAATTTGACTTTATGCAATTTTGTCTTCGGGCAATTTAGACCCATTTCCCATATTTAACTTGAAAAGGTCGCAATTTTTTGCAACCGAAACCTTGTTGTAAATAAAATATTCAATTTGCACATCTTTATTTAAGGTACTAACTATAAATAGTAAAATGCTTACAGCATGTCTAAAAACTTACAATAACTATTTATTTTTATTTTTATGTTTTATTTAGAACAAAAAGTACATCTACTGTTTTAATAGTAAATACCGCTTTATAATCATTATAAATTTTCGTTATTGATAGGGGTTTTTTTGTATACTTGCAAAAAACAAAAATGTAATAACCTAAATTTTATAATATTTTGGTTTCAAACTCTCTGTAGCAAAAAAGCCCTTTATTTCTGCTTCAATTTCTTCATCAATAGAATCCTGTTGCTCGTCCTCTCGTGTAGCTGTGTTTGATTCTATTTCAAACAATGAATAGTAAGTTGAAAACTTCTTCGGATTAAAGTTTACAGATGGTTGTGGTTTTGGTTTCTCTGGTGGCAATATTTGAGAATCGACATTTTGATCAGCCTCGAAAGCGATATGTATTTTAACATTATTTTTGAGGTAAGAATGGAAAGCGGTAAGTCGATGTCGTGGACCGACAGCTACTTTGACTAATAGTAATTTGTTGGCATTCATGTATAAGTTGTTGTTACTTGTAAAGAATAGGAAAGGGAAATGTACGGCCGTGAATCTATGAATTCTTTTTTGAATTACTGGCACGACTAACCGAACTAACTGGCACGCGATAGAAGTGTCCGCCCTGCAAAGTCCAATATTTTTAAATTTCTGTAAAACTTTGTATAGATTTTTTTACAAACTTAAACTGTAAGATTTTGACATAAAAACATGTTTAAAAATGAATTTTTAAATTAATGTCTACTGACCAAAAACAATTTTGTCTTACTACTTAGTGTTTTTCTAACTTAGTTTAGATATATTTTTGTCAAATTACCCAAAGCAAAGTGTTTATTTACACCTGATATTTTACATACCAACCTTTGTCAATTACCAAGTCAATTTAGCTTATAGTCATTATATAAAAATCTGACATTTCTCAACCTACATCTTAATCTGTTACGTTTCAGAAATTTTTGTGAATTAAATGGATTCAGAAAAATGGTCAACCGTGTCTATAAAACTAAATAACAGCCAAATTCGAAGCTATTAATAAAGTAAGAATCCGACCGGATCCGGAATTAAAAATACATTATCCGGATACTGGATCTGGTAAATGACTAAATCAAAATGCTCGGCCTGCCAAAAACAAAAAAAAATCTGAATTCGGCCCAATTAAAAGCGTTGCCTCCCCTAGTATAGAACCTTCTTTCGCAAGCTTCTCCTATGTTTTTAGCTAAAATGTTACAAGCATTAGATAATTCTTTTGATTTTTCATTAGTGTTAATAAACTTGTCAGTGATCTTACATGCGAAATCACGCTTGAGAGAAATGCATTGTTTTTACTACACCTTTGTTACAAAAAAAGGTTAGAGGAGTAGAATAATGTAATAATCAAATCTTGATTGTTTTTATAGTTAGCCACATAGTACCAGACACCTGATTTAACGTTTTAGCCTCTTTAGCATAAGATATTTTGAGTACCACTTTGTTTCCACATCTTGAACAAGAAGGAAGACTTTTTTTTTGTATGGGCTCTTTAATATTTATTACATCGTCTCAAAAAACATGAACATGATCCGAACTCTAATCACTAAGTATATCCTGAGCATATCCATAACAATCTTTAACTCCGAAAAATAGAACATCAAATAAAATAAAAATTTATTAAAAGTTTATTAAAACTTTATTATTACTAGATTATTTTATTTTAGAACATTGTTTTGCAAATAAAATATTTAAATGTTTGAAGTTATAACACATATGTCATAAATTAAAAGTATCAGTTAAATATATGAAAAAACATATCTACATAAAAGTATATATCCTAAAGTATGCAAGCATCTGCTTTAATGTTACATACTTAAGTTAGATTATTTTTTCTTTAAATAAATAAATGACTACTATATGAAAAATCTCAAAAAGAAACCTTATTATAATTAGAATTTTTATTTTAACTAATATACTCTCCAAAAAAGACACAATAACACGAATTCTTTTTTAAATATGAGAAAAAAAGTAAAATAAAGTATATAATTCAAACAATACTTTTTACAAGTCATTTATGACTCAATTAAATAAATATTAAACAACATCTAAATGGAGACTAAAAACCATGTTAACCAAACAAAAGATACTTTAAGAAAGTTACATGGTCTTTGTAAACTAGACCTCCCTACTAAAGACTGCATAAATTTATCCATAAAACGTATGTCATAAGTTATCAAAATAACCTTAATAGAGAAGTTTAGAAATAAAAATCCTAGTAAGGCCTGAGCTTTTCAGATAAGATTTCGCTGAATTGAGGTGACTTGAGGAAAACCTTACTAAAATAAAATAAACTACACACAAATATATTTATTTTTATACTCTCGTAAAAGAAAAGCCAAACTTTATTTGAACCAAAATAGGTACACGAGCAAACAAAAAAAACTAAAAATATGACGAACAAATAAGAGCGGTTATCTAAAATGATGAGATTAAACGCCTTAACTATGTACTTAATTTAATTTGAGAGCCTAGCAAACATAGCTTATTGTAGTTTTTATACTGTTTGCAAAACTTTAAGTCAAAAATGAGAAGGCGAAAAAGTGTGAAAAAGCACTGTTTTTATCAACTACAGCGTGAAATCAGTAATTATTTTTACATGTTCATTTAACTTTTGATAAACAATTAAGTAAAATTCAAAAAAATTTTAGTGTTCTAGCAAATCCAAAATTTTAGATTCGGCCGTATCCGAATCCGATTCTTATTTTGAAATTAGGATTCGGCTGAGCCCTAGTCTTATTTTTGAATTTAAGATTCGGCCGAATCCGAATCCAAATCTTAAAAGGCCGGATTTGTCCGAATTCGAGTCCGAATCTTAGATTCGGTAAATCACTACTGTAAGCCCAGTTCAACTGTTGTACAGTTGTTGACTATTAGTACTACAATATAGATATACTGCATTTGTTTTATCTAGGAAAAACTATAATTTCTAGATATAATGTTTCTAAATAAAACCTATAAAACAGTTATGTCATTTAACAAATCGAAAATAGATGTAATCTCGACTGACTGTTTACCTTTTATTTCTTAATAAATATCCACCTTCACTTGGAGCGAAAAAAGTCAATCGCACTTAAACAGACTTGTTAATACAACACGTGCGAGGATGATAAAATGTCATTTAGTTAACCTTCTTAAAATTTTTAGTTATGTGTATATAATGTATGAAAACTATTTCCATTAAAATCATTTGCATAGTTTAAAGTACAACTAAATTGATACTTATGTTGATAATGTTATAATTTTATATATACTTTACTTATAACAGTAAAAAAAAATCGTAAGCTCAATCAATTATCATCAAAAATATTAATTTCATGAAATAGTAAAAACAAATACATATAATTAAAACAAATATAACTAATGTAAAAACCATTTTGTATAAAGTTAATAATATTGTAAGAAAATAAATATACTTCATGTATAAATACTAATTCAATTTGTAATTAAGATGTTTAAGATATAATTTAAACTTGAGTGAAAGTTTTTAAGAAGGTTAATTAGACGAAATTCGACTCGGACTTGTTTAACTAATAAATAAGTTTGTTAAAGTGGTTATTTCTAAGAATTATCATTTTCCACTAAATAAACCAAAAGTGTTCCAAACTGTTTTATGTTTGTTTTAACTCCAAAATCTAAATAGTTCTATGTGAGTTGTAGAACAATTTGTGCTACTTTTTAGACAAAAGTTGAAACTTACAGACTATTAAATGGTATTATATTAGTCAACAACTATACAACGGTTGCACTACACTTACAAAAAAGCTAATAGGCTGTAATAAAAAAACCTTTGTATCTGAATATTAGATCTGTAAAAGTTTAGTTTAATTTTTAAAACTTACTTGTATTAATACGACATTCTAGTAACCTAAATGAAAACAGTATATAACTTGAATGTACTAAAAACAGCTTAGTTTAAGAATTCAAAAAAGTGGAATTTCAAAAAAAAACAAACAATTTAGTAAATATAATTCAATAAGAAAAAATAAGTTCGATTTAAGCAGGTTGGTATGAAGAAAAAGTTCAAAAAAAAAAAAAAATTGAAATTATGATAAAACAAAATAAAATGTTTATTGAAACTTATTTTAGTTATAGCTAGATAAACACTAAGTTTTGTTTAATTTAATAGTAATGCTCAATATATACATTAATATAAGAACAATTTTGTTAACCTTAGTTGGTTTCAAAATAAATATTGTTTTGATAAATCTAAAAAATAGAACTTTTACTGATTGGGTAAGAAATGATCGGGTGAGATTAGATTGAAATAATCGGGTTAGATATGATCGAGTTTGAAGTGATCGGGTTAGAAGTAATCTGAATGGAAATAATAAAGTTAGAAAATATCGGCTAAAAATGATCGGATTAGAAATGGTCTGGTTTGATATGATAAGGTTATATGTTCGCGGGTTAGAAATGATAGTAAGACCAAATAAGCAACACCTAATGAAACTTCTTCCATAAAAGTGCTAAGCATTAGAGGTGTTTTGTAGTATATTAAAAAAAATTCCGCGGGTATCAAAGATTTTCGACCCTCGAAAAAACTACTTTTGTTTATTTTGTATAAGTCTAGTCCGTCGGTTCAATAAATTCAGCCTACCCAAAAGTAGTAAATGTTCAAGAAATTAATGTTTTGGTTTATTTTAGATAACAATAATTGTACTGTTACAATGTTGTCAATAACTAAGGTGACAGAGACCAAAAACAGAAAATTTTACAAATTCAAATACAGCAAGTTTAAGATATGTTAGAATAAAGCTACCTTTGCAATAAACAAAAAGTTAATAATAAAAAAATGTCACAGTTCACCTAAATACTTAAACTAACTCTTTTTATTTGTACACATAGGACATTGTGTATATACATTAAGTAATTTCACATGGTTTTGCTTTTCCAATGAAGTATTTCAAAATGTTAACTAACTTTTGCTTAAGCATTAAGAAAAAAAAGATTACTAAATAAGAACTAGTTAAATATTTTAAGTAATGGTTTTTCTCAAATTTTTGAACACATTACACCTATAAAAATAATTTATCACTTTTTTGACTCAAATTTATTATCTATAACTCTATTCAATCATTAATTTTGTCCCTAACCGCTCGTTAAAAACTCATCTGTTAACATGTTTCAGGGGCGTGTCTAGATATTTTTCAAAGAGGGTTCACAATTATTTTCATTCTTAACTTGCCGCTCAAGTACGCATTTCTTAGGTATGCACTGTCATTTTAGTACGCAATATTTAGCCAAAAAACTTTGTGTTTAAAATTCTTTTTTCTCCTTAGAATTGAAAACAAAACAACATATAAGTAGTAATAGAAAAATATTATATTTTGTTATTTATCATACTGTATTAAATTTAGATAAATTAAAACTAAATGAACCAGAAAAAAGTTATGAACTTACGAATTGTATATCAAAATTCAAATCCGTTATTAAAAACAAAAATATTACATACAGTTTATTTAATTAACGAAAAAAAAAAACAAACATTGTATTATGACTAAAATAGGTAATTAAAGGCCAAAACTTGTAAGTAGTCTTAGTTGATTATAAATATTGGTTTAAACTTTTAAAGAAAAATAAGAATTCTGATGTATAATACAAAACTCAATAAAAAACCTTTAGAAGTTGTCGAAAATAAAATTACAACTCAGTTACATAAAACGATTGAGAACATAAGTTTTACGAGCATTATCATTAATTATCATATTTTGTTTGGAACAGAATTGATAAAAAGAAAAGCTGGAATAAAATGTTCTAAGGTAAATAAAAACTTTTGATTTTTTAACAATCTAAAAATACCAGTATAACAGAATGTAAAATCTTGATAATAAATCATTCAAAAAAGTTTCCCAGAAAAAAATGCCTATTAAAACTTTTACCTATTATCACGTCACAATTAAAATCTTATTTGAAATCTATTTTTAGCTGGGCAAAATCTAGCATTTTTTGTTACGGAAACTTATAATCTTTCAGTGTTATAAATTCAACATACATTATTCAAAGTTTATCTTAATAACCAAAACAAATTCAAAAAACAACGTTTTTAGTGATATTCTAAGACTTTGTTTTCTTTTTGTTTTTTCTTTCTTTCAGAGCATTCACAGGAAACAGGAAACCAGTCAAAATACGCCCCTGACATGTTTACTTTAATAGATAGTTCCTAATCTTAAAAGCAATATAATAAAGGGGTTTACACCGATATTAAAAAAAGTTTTGAGTCAGTATGCACTATAAGAATCCTTAGTGAATTGGTTCAATAGTATTTTAATTGGGAGATTACAAAGAGTGATCGTTAATAATGCGCTGTTAGATCCTTAAAAAATATACAGTTGATTACAACAACGTGGTATAATTATTCTCCTTATTTTTTAATTGAAATTAACGAAATTAATTCAAACATTTATATTCAAAGTTATATAAGTTTATTTGCAGTTGATGCAAAAAATACTAGTAAGTAAAATATTAATTTACAATTGCTCTGAACAATATCTGCAAACGGCTGAAAACAAGAAAACTCGACTTAAATCCTAACAAATGTAAAATTCTATCTATTAAAAAAACCGCCCCCGATTGACCTATTAGTTAATAACACTAAGATACCAACTGTTAAAGTGTTTAGTAAGTAAGGAATATATAGTTCAGAAATATTAAATGGAATGAACAATACATTGTTTTTATAAAGTTTCACAAGTTTCATCTTATCAACTACTAAAAAGTTTTAAAACTAACACAGCTATTATTCTGACAAAACACTTCAAAATATACGTTCGTCCTAAACTTGAATACATTACCCAAATTTGACCCAAAATATTTTAAAAAATTAAAAAAAAAAAACATTAATCAAATTAATTATGTGCAAGGAAATTTTACACCTTTTTGATGTAATCGATGTAACATCCAATACATCATATAATGATAGATCGGTTAAACTTAGATTGAAGTCTGTAGAATATAGAATAGGGGTCGGCAAACTTCGTCCCATGAGGACGTTTTTTATTTTGAATGGAATGTGGCCTGAGAAAGAAAAGTCTGCGGCCCGTGACCATGTAAATGTAGCACGCCTAACAAAACTATTTTTATATCGATTTTTTTCGGTAAAATGATGTAATTGATTAACTTTCATTTAAGACATTGCAAAACGTTTGAAATCCATTAAAAAGATTTACTGCTTAAACTTAAAAGAAAAACACAAATTGGATTTGTTGCAGTGTTTTTTCTCAATTTTGATAATAACTTCCTTCTTTCAACAGCAAGCATTGATTTAAAAATAAGTTATAAAAGTGAATGGATTCAGTAAGTTATTTATGAAACAAATGTAAAATAAATTAACTAATTGCGAATATTTTCTATTTTGTACAAAAGTAATGATCAGTAATGAGCTAAAATTTTGATTTATTCAAAACTTTGTGTTTTGTTAAGCATGTAATTTACACGTAAAGTTATATAATAGAAACTTTTACTATGTATTATATTAAAATGTACACAGAAACATTTAAAACATCATATTAAAAAGACATATTTTTAAAACTTTTGTTTTTTAGTTTTCAGTATTTTTGAATTTTTTACATAATTTTTTCGTGTACTTTAAATTAGTTTTTATGCACACTAAGATGCTTATAAATACAATAACCTTTGTTGAGGTTTTAGCTATATTTTTAGAGGTAAATATAACAACAATAGACTGTGTGAAATTGTAGATGATTTGAACAAATTTTCATCTTGCCGGTTTTTATTTGCACCTTAGGTTGTGGAAATCATCTCATAAGCACATGTGCCCAACTTAAGACTATATAAAGAAAGTTTTACAGTGACACATCTCGGTTTTCAATCTAAAACACTCGACTAGCTTTTGATTATCAGGGTGACATTTTTGCTCTGAAAAGTGGCAAAGAAAACTTATGATGTATGTCATTTCCAATCCTCAGTTTTGGTTTTAATTATATGTAAAACTTAAAGTCCTGACGGTGCTATGACTTAAAATATTTTTTTTTATTTATATACATATAGTTTAAAAAACGCACACTGACTTAAAAGCCACTGCGTTTAAGACTAAAAACGTTTTCGAAGTATTTCAATGAACCCAGCCTAATTCATGGTAAATTTTATTCACCAAGACCAATTTCTTTTTGAATTTTAAAAGTGTAAGCTTTGATACTCGTAAACTGGAATAACTACTTAAACAATAAACAAGAATAAGAATATATAATTACACAGTATTAATGGTCTGTTTTTGTGTTTACGGTCTTTCTAAGGTTTAAAAATAATAGAAAAAAAAAGTTGTTTTATTAAATTGTCATATTCTATGGTTACCACACAGGAAAAACTAGCTTTCACAAAATAAACGAGTAAAAATGATTATAAAATATATAAAATAAGCTTCTTATTTCTGTGGTTAAAATAAGTACAACTTTAAATATTTTTTATGTATTATTATGTAATAATAATTTTTGTTAAATTTAACTGTTTAATATCATAGTTTTTAGTGTTGCTACACACTTGACATTATTAGACTTATGTCAAATTTTGTAAAAATCAGACAAGCTCGTACTAGTTTGAAGTTTTTTTATAAAGATTCAGACTGTTTTATCATTGTGATTTTAATTGAATTTACAAAATCAATTTTCAAGTGATGAGTTATTAGACGTTTGAATTAAATCATACTTTCGTCCTTCCTCAGTAAAAAGCATTTGTATTTTATCATCGGGTTGCCACCTAGTACTGAATATAGTTGGTTTTCAAAATAGTTAATAATTTATTATGACTTAACCATATTAGTCAAAGTAGGTTTATGTTCAATAAATAAGTAAAATTAAAAAAAATATCTATATAGCTAAAAGTCATTTAAAATAATAAAGTTAATAAATGTAAGACTTTTGATAAAACTAAAACAATTTTTCATTGTGTGTGACTAAAACTCAAACCTAAAGGTTTTAAGAATGTGACTAAAACTAAAACTGCGGCTCGCGAAGATTTCGAAACTTGAATTTTGGCCCGCGAGCACTAAAAGCCTGCCGAGTGCCGACCCCTGATATAAAAGAAGGAAATTTTATTTTTTACTCTTTATTAAATAATTGTTATTAAAAATTTAATTTTTTTTTGCTAATTTTTTGAGTTTACCCAACAATAAATACTAATTAAGAGGAAATAATACAAGAGAAAAACTTATTTTTATCAAAATTCAGTGGTTCATTTATTCACAGAGCAAAGACAATGTGGGACAAGTGACAAAAGGTGAAAAACACTTTCGTTAAAACTAAAAAGGTTTAGTTTGAATACTATAAATATGAGTAAAAATCAATGATTTTTATTTAAAACAAAAGAAAAGACGAAAATATTTTTCTTTCATAATGTTGATCTCATCTAATTTAACGACTGATTTTTAACTTTTGTATTTTTGATATTAACTATTTTTGTTTTCCTACGACTCGAATCTACTAACAACTTACTTTTATTTTTTTTGTACAAATGTTGTATTTGTATACCAACGGAATTGAAATAAAGATGGCATGTTTTGACTATTGTACTAACTACTTAGTTGCCACAATTTATAATAAAACTGCTTTAATATTACTCCGGAAAGAAATTTTAATTTAAAAAACTATCATTTCTGCAGTATTCAGAACTAATTTTTAGGATTATAACGAAACTGGTGGGTAATTCAATTTTACTCTCTCCGACATGTTATAACTGATAATGTTATTAATTCTAGCTGTTTTATTACATTTTATTTTCAAAGGGGATTTACTTAGAGCATTTTAAATCTTACATTCAAAAACAGAAACTGTATAACTTCATAATATATATTAATAAACATGTGAAAATGTATTCAGATAACATAAAAAAAAACAGTTATTATATTTTGTTCTTTAAAGTTTATTTTATAGTTTTCTAACTAAGTATTTAAAATATGTTTTAACAGTTTAATTTTATTTTAATAACTGAGTTTATAGTCCTTTTTTCTTTGAAAAACCAGCAAAAGTATTCTAACTTTAAAAATCAAAAACGAAAATAGTCAAAATTTTAGAAATTTTGTAAAGTACTGTAATTTATTCATTTGTCTTTTATTGTTTTAGCTAATATACTAAAATTTTTATGACCATCTGAACTTTTCTAAATTTACATTGTTTTTTTATTTTATCAAAGTATAAGCCATTACCTAAAGCTTTATAACACATATTTTTTTAATAATAATAGTGTTTAAATTTTACAGACATGTTGTTAAATGTACAATCATGAACTTATTTCTTTTTTTTATTGTATTATATAGTATATTACAAAGGTTAAAACTATTTGTACTTTTCTATTAAAAGTATACACTTGTCCAGGTAGATTTAGTCTAGTTATAAATGACTATGTATGAATTAAAAAAAAAAGGATACTTTATAGTTTAACAATGTTTTATCAAGACTTTATATTACCTAGATATGACTTGAATTATAGTCACTTTAGAGCAGCAATTCTTAAACTGATTTATATTTACCCCTTGGGATAAATTGCCTTCTTTTAAGAGGTAATATTTTTTTATTTACATGCTATGTAAATTAATGTTTATTAACTGTATTTGTAGTTTATTAGTAAGTGTTTAAATGTTATTTTTTAAGTTAAAAAACTCTTTAACTTTTAAGATTTATTATATTTGATAAGCTTTAAGTTTAAAAATTCAAGTTTTTCAAAATTAAATGTTATTTTATAAGTTGGGGGTAAATTTGGTAATGACAGGGTTGCCACTTTACCTGAAACCTTAAAAAGCATGGAAAAACCTGGAAATTGTCAACTTAGGCTAAAATAACCTGTAAAAACCTGGAATTGGAGAAGTTTTGAAAAAAACCTGGAAAAACCTGAAAATAAGATGAAAAACCCCTGGGAAATCCTGGAATTTTTAATAATTTTAACATTTTCAGTTGTAAAATTTTGATTTGACTTAAAAAATCTATCATATAATTAAAATTTTTTGTCATCATCAATTTTTTTTTAATCTAAAAACACATTTAAAGTAACACTACAGTATTTTTCAATAATTTTATACTAATTGACACAGTTTTTTAATGGAAATTATCTTAAAACTAAAAAAAAGACCTAAAAATGTGTACTTTTGAAAAACCTGGAAGAAATTTGGAAAACCTGGAAAAAATTTGAAAAAACCAGTGGCAACCCTGTAATAATCTTCTAAAAAGGGGTAAAAGTTAAAAAATTTAAGAACCGCTGCTTTAGAGAATAAAATAAACTTACTTATATTGCTGTTTTAAATTTCTAGATAAAGTATACTGTTTTTAATTTTTTTAGTACTATTCATTTAAATACAATTTAGTTATTGAGTCCGCCTAATCCTCTAAAATATTATAAATCTTTAAAGTTTAACTATTTTGTGAAACATAATCAACTTTGTTTATGTTTCTTATACATACTGATTTGCCACAAACTCAGAGAAACTCTAGTTCAGGGTTTCCCAAAGTGGGCGATATCGCCCCCCTGGGGGCGATTTTAGTAATTTGGGGGGCGATAATTAGTAAGGGGGCGAAAGGGTGGGCGATAACTAGTAAGGGGGCGAAAAGGGGGCGATTTTAAAATTTGTGGTTGTCATAAAATTTTTACTTTTTATCTTGCTATTTTACTAATTTTAGCTTGCTATTAAATGTTTGACCCTGAGGTAAAACTTAAACAAAAAAGTGTATTGTGTTAATGTAAAATCTAGAAAAAAAAGTCAAGTACTTAAGACTCTTACTTTTAAGTTAATTACATATTTTCATTCATATATTTTCTTATTTAACAATTACATAGATCATAGACGATCGGAATTCCTCTCACTATTTTTTAACCTTACATATATGTTATTTAGGATCATAAATGGTTTGTAAAATTCTATGTTTTCTATATTAACTATCACCTCATGTTATTTCCAATTGTTTTTTGAAAAGTCACTAAGTTAGACTTCGAAATAAAACTATACAGGGTTGCCAATTTACCTAGAAACACCTGGAATTTGACAATTTAGACAAAAAAAAATCTTAAAAATCTGGAATTTTTAACAATTTCAACATATTAAGTAATAAAATTTCGGTTTCACACAAAAAAGCTATCATATAGATAAAAATATGGATCCCTTCGTGGCAGATCTTTTTGAAGTAAACGACTCACAGGAAACCCTCTCAGACTTACAAACTGACCTTGAACTTAAAGATTTTTTTTCCAAAGAACGATATGAAAGCTTTTGGACTCAACAAAAACTAAGGCAAAAGTATTTAACCATTTGAGAGGAATTTAGATTATTGTGTATAGTTTTTCCTCCTAGCTATGTTGTTGAGAAAGCTTTCAGTTTAGTTATCAACATCTTAAGCAAAATATCTAATCTAGATATTTGTAAAGGAGGTGACTTGAAGCGTTATTTGACTGATTTAGAATCAGATTAGAAAAACTTGCAAGCATTCATGAACCTCATCCTTTGCATTATGTTAGAATTCAGTAGCAGACAATATTTTATGAAAGTTTTTTTTTATTTATTTGATCTTTTAAAATACTTCTTATTTAACCTGGTTTGTATTGTATTTAAGTAGTCTTTTTATATTAAAAATTCTTTTAATTTTTTAATCTATAACAGGTTTGCATAATGCCTAATAAATATTAATTACTGTAGACTTCCTCTTGAGTTCGCTCTTTTTACCCAAAAAAAAGTGCAAACTTATATTTTCTTAAATTTAACTTAGATAAAGTATATAACTAACTAACTATTAATAAAACAAGAAATGCACAATATTTGATAGCTTTTATAGATTTCATTTTTTTTATGAATGTTTGTTTTATGTTTTAGTTGATTTCATGTTTATTCATAACGTTATTGCATATAACATGTTTAAATTTAACATTTTGTAAAAAAAATGGTAATAATTTTTGAGTTTAAACTTTTTGATTTTGTTCAAAGTGCGAACTGAAGAGGAAGTCTACTGTATTTATAAAATGGTTTATGTTTTAAATATGTTAATAGCTTTGTTTTGACCTGGTTATTTTTGTAGTTTATATTTGTCGAATTACATTAAACTAAAAGTTTTTATAGCATAGTAGTTAAAGTATTTGTTTGAAAGAAATTTATTTGACATATTTTTGTTATTACTTGTTTAATCTGTATAAATAAAAACACCTTGATATCCATTAAAGTTTTTATTTCAAAAATTATTTTTTGGTTTTTAAAGAGTATAGATTTGATGTCTCTATTTGAAATGACTTCAAATTTTTCATTTAAAAGATTATTAAACTCAAATTTATTTTCTAGCTTGATTTATTATTGTTGTTTATTTTAATAGTTCAACCCTAGCTTTTATTTTTTCACTATTTTCTTCTGGTAAATTATTATAGGCTAATAACCAGAGAAAAAATAAAATTAAACAGTATTTAATATTCCATCAAAAAGACTGCTACAGTTACAAAACAAAGTTTTAACATAATTAAAAGAATTTTTTAATTGATTACTTTCTGTTCACAGAATTAACTGTAAAATATATGAATTTTTTTGAATTTACAAAAAAAAAAAATAAAAATTAAGGTTTAGTTTCCTAAAGGTTATTTCGAGTCAAATACTATTTAATGGTGTTCTACTACAAAACATATAGTTTAAAAATTTCAAAATTATATTTTTAATTTTACAACTAACTTGCTTATAATATATCTTAGCATTGAAATTAATAATTTTACTACATTAACAGAAGCTATTGATATAACCCTTATTAATGAGATAATACACCAGTCGGTCAAACTTCCTAAAACTATGTAAGCAATGATGTTTCAATATTTATTTCATTATGTGTAAAAAAAGCTGTTCATTCTTTTGTAGTTTTTTAATCTCTGGTGTTTAGTTTGAGAATATGCCTATTTATAAAATAATTTAAGTATTTTGTGCGGCTTAGATAAGTTACTTAGTAATCACTTCTAAATGTCCGAATTTCGTTAAATGAGAGATAGTTATAATGTCAGGTTTCAGTTAAGATTTCAGATGGGTAACGTGAGGTCCAGATCCAATCAAATTTCGACCCGCTAAGTAACTTGAAAACTACTTGTGCAAAGTAAACAAAACTTAGTTTTATGATGCTTATGATTTTGAAATACACTTTCAATTTGGTTTTCAGTTACTTTAGTATTTCCTAGATCACAATAATAGTAAATCGTTTTATTAAAATTTTGCTGGAGTTTTTTAATTTTCATATTTTTTATTTTTTAAATTATGCAGCCTGCAATTACATTTTTTACGAGTTGAAACTAGAAAAGATTTTTTAGTAAATATGAATTGCAGACTACAACAGTTGTCCACCACTACCCTAAAAGCTTCATTAGTTTTAAAACAATTCATATTTCATCAGGATTGATTACTGATTACACAAGGCTTTTTAATATTTAAGTATTTTAATACAATTTACTGGGCTTATAAGAAAAAACAGTAACTTATTGTCTTAAGCCCTGTAATCTGCTTTGAACACAGCCCAAAAGTGCGTGCATAAGAAATACCAGACTAAATTACATTTCGAACACAATTTTTTAGGCTCAAAAGTTTGTACACAAGAGAAAAAATAGTTTTTAAAATCGTGGGGGGCGATTATTTTTCAGATTTCTAAAAAGGGGGCGATTTAGTAAATGAGTTTGGGAAACCCTGCTCTAGTTGTTTTTAAATTCTAGAGAATCTCAGATAGATTCAAAGAAGCTTAGGGTATTTTCGTTTTTGAAACTCAGGGTGACTCAAAACAGTTTTAATGTTTTATAAAAACCTCAAGGTGTTTTAATCATTTATTTAAAAATTTATGCAAGACTTTTAGATTACAAATAATATGTAGTTAATTTATTTTCTTTTTTCTTTTGTTTTTATTACTAATTTTGTTAAAGAAATTGATTTTTATAGAATTTAAAAAGTTTTTAAGCTTTTATAAGGTTTTCAAAAATCTCAAAATGACCTAGAACAGTTTTTGTTCACTCAGGGTAGTTTTTTTTTGACTCAAAGAGTGGCAATCAAGTATATACCTGTAAAGTGCCTGTAATTTATAAAGTTGTAATACACTCACAATGTTTCAGACTAATTTCAAAAAAAAAAAAACTTTGGTTGACTGAGTCTAGAATGGTAGTTTATACTTAACCTCTAGCTATTAGTCTTACTGAGTCATGACTAAGTCTAGAGTCTGAGTAATCGTGTAAAATCCCTAGTTAAAAAACAATCAAAATCAGTATTGTTACAGAGCTGTAAGATTAATTAAATTGAAGTTGCTTTAAATTAAGACTACTGTTATTGTTTAAAGTACACAAGAAAATAAACTGTGGTATAGTTGTTTTATATGTTAAATTTTTTACGTACAAGATTTTTAAAATTCCTAAAAGTATTTTCATATCAAATTAAATAACATACTTTGAAAAAAAGTATTTAAGATAAAAAAGATTGATAATAAGAATACTGAAATTTAGACTAAATTTCTAAGTTGTTTTATAAATGTATTATTTGAACTATAATTTTATAAAATATACAAAAAAGTTGTAAGATATTTTAGATTAATCAGGTTGATTAAAACAATATATACATTATTTAATATATTTTATAGTTATATCTAGTAAAATAAAAATAAAACCTTGTATAACTTAATACTGTTGTTTTTAGGTCTAACTTGTGAGATAATAAATGTGGTTAGTTTTTTAAAATTTTGATTTTTTAGTTATTATTTTTTGTAAGTCTAAGAAAGTATGTTTGTAATTAAAAAATTATTTCTGTTGTGTTTTTGAATTGATTAAATAATGTAAAATAATTGATAATCTTGACATTTGAAATTAAATATATAACTTTTTTCATAATTTTATTTTGATATCAAGAAAAAGTTGTGAGAAGTTTTAAAATTAGCTTTAGGAAAGGTAACATTTAAAAAAAATTTATAATTGAATCTAGTAAAATATAAGTAGAGTTTGATGTGTATATTATTTTTAATATAATTTAAAAAATAATTGTTTTATTTTATTTATGTTTACTGTGATAACCTACTTATACAATGATCCTAAATATAAGTTTAATTTAGTTATGTAAAAATTTAATTATTTCATACTCACTAACTTAATTCAGTCACAATAAAAAAAAAGTTTTGCCTTTTGATATGAAATAATTTATAAGTTTTTTTATGCGTGACATTTTAAGTTAAAACAAACAAACGTTTAGTAAGCAATAAGTGTTAAGTACTAAAATAACACCAGTTTTCTTGTAATCCTGGTGTTGCTTAACTACAGTTTTAGTGTTGAATACACTCTAATACTAAATAAACTTCTGTTAGAAAATAATATGACATGCTTGAATATTTTTTAGCAGTTTCTTCAAAGTCAGTAACTTATCTAGTTATTATGTTATGGTGTTAGATTCTAGTAATTGTTTTTGAAAATGTAGTAAGTCTCTTTTGTAAAGGACTGCATACAGTGGTGCTCTTATTGTCTGGTAAGTATCATAAAATTTAAATAGTTTTAAAATTTTAAGAAGTTTATTTCTTTTTAATTGATATTATACGAAAATATTATTTTATTGCAATATAAAAACAAACATTATTTACTTTGAATGTAAACTTAATTTATGTAACTTTATGGACTTAAAAAAAGTTAAACAGTAGATCAGGTTTTCCGGAGTAGGCCAAGAGGCCCCCTTGGGAGCCATCAAGGAAGTCAGAGAACCATATAAATGAGGAGCAATGAATGAGGTGACATGACTAGTAATGAGACCATAAAGGGGCTTTTACAACCTTTTGGCAGTCATTAAAAACTACGTAAAATTTTTGCAACAACAACATTATAATTTTGATTTTTAGCCCTGGGTTTAGATTTAAAATGTTTTTTGTATAAGTATCTCTAAATAAAAAGTAGTGCTAAGGACTAATATTTTCATGTAAAAAAAATTAATTTTGTTTACAATAAATGCTTTCATAGGTCAAATAAACTGTATAAAAGTATAATTTTCCAATTAAAGTAACAAACGTAGAATTTAAGATTTTGTTTAAAATAAAGTTAAGTATCAGATGCTTTCATTTAGATTTGAAACAGTTTAATTTTAAAAAGCTATAATCCATACTTATATGTAGAGGAGAGACCTAATAGTGTTATCAAAACTGTTTCTCATTTTTGAATCATCATGTCAACCAGGAAGTCTTGTACTAAATTGTACTTTTCTTAGTCAAGTATGTTTTTATTTCTTTATACATCATGTTCTACCAAATAATATTTGAATAGAGCTAGTTGTATTTATAAGTCTATCCGATTTGCATATTTGATGAGTCAACAAAAATGTGTTTTTTTTAATTAAATTAAAGTTATCTATTAAAGCCTTATTATTGAATAACTTTTAAACGCTTTGGTAAGGTTGGTTAGAGATAAGGGTAAAAAAAAGTTGTTGACTTATTATATATGCAAGTCAGACTGGACTTTTAAGTTTAATTTCCATTAAATAGTAAATACTTGGTTTTTTTTAATTACCTATCATGTAACTTAACTTTTTAAAGTAAATTAATGTAAACAACTTTTTTTTGTTTTAAATGTAGGTTTCTACTAAAAATTAATTAAGTAAAACTATTTACTGGTTAAACTAATAAATTAAAAAAAACTTAACATATTGCAAATAAAATTTTCAAATTTTTACACGTAAACATAGATTTGTGCTCTTAGTGAAATTTTTTTTTTTTTTTAAATTTTGTTAAATAATTTTTTTTTAAAATC
Organism: Thalia democratica; assembly: GCF_965202585.1. Taxonomy (NCBI): domain Eukaryota; kingdom Metazoa; phylum Chordata; class Thaliacea; order Salpida; family Salpidae; genus Thalia; species Thalia democratica. Next base: position 21,943,187 of record NC_139171.1, read on the forward strand.
ATTTAAAGTTACCTCAGTTAATTAAGTAGTAGGAATTCTAAACTATCACTCATATTTAATATTTCTGAAAAACTCTGATTAACACTTTTTTTAGTTAGTATGAAACTTTATTTATTTTTACATATGTTGTTTTGGATTTTTTCAATTTTAAGATAGATCTGATCTAAAAACTGATCAAAAATTGTTTACAAAAAAAAAAGGTTTTAGCTTCAAGACCGAAATTTTTTTCTACACAATGATCCATTGACCTCAGTTGAAAGTTTCACGTTTTTTTAACTACATTTTCTTTTGTTTTTAAATCCTTAAAAATACTTTCTATATATACATATATATAGAATTAAGTTATTTAACTTAATAAATTAAATTTTTCACACTGAGCCCACCTTGAGGGCTTTATTATTAAAAAAGTTTTGAAGCTGATGAGTGAATAGTCACGAAACTCGAGTCCTTCGAGTTTTGCATCTTTAAACAAACCTTTTTTATATATAAATATATATATATATAAAGGTTTATTTCAAGATGTAAAACTTGAAAGGGTTTAAACCCTATTCAAGGCAAAATTTTGTATTTCCAAACAAACTTTGCTTTTACATTTGAAAAGGTGAATAAGTTTTTTATTTAATTTTCAGTTCTTAAACTACCAAGTTTTATTGTCTGTACAATTTTATTTACAAACAAATATTATATAAGTTAAATATTGTGTAAGTTTCCTCTTAGTGCTTTTTTTAAATCAATTCAAGTTCTATGGTTGAAGCACATAAAAGTGAAATCGGAGTAAGGATAACTCAGACTGGTTTCAGTTTTTTTTTAGCCAAAACTCATTTAGTAAAACCAGGTGTAATGGTTATAAAATATTTAAGATCGTAGCAAATTCAATTCATTTTACAACATTATTTTTGACTATTTGTGAATAATCTTTGGTTGAAGAAAAACAATAGAAAGCCAGTTTTGTCAAAGACCATTTTGGAATATTTAATCTATAGTTATTTAATGCTTTGTTCTTATATTAAGTTCATAAGAAAATAAATTGTTTTCAATTTTTTTAAAGTATTTTATTTAGTTAGTTAGCCATTAGTTTCTTAAAGTCTCAAAAAGTATGTTTATATTTTAATAAATAACATGATATTATTTTAAAATTGATTAAAATGTATATGATAATAAAAATGCTGACATTTTAGACTAAATGTATAAGTTTTTTTTATTACAATATGCTTTATTAGTATAAAAAAATTGTTAGAGGTTAAATCTGTTAGGATTTATAAAGAGTTCAAAAAATTAAATATCTAACAAAAATTTATACTTATAGCTAGTATGAAATTAATTATTCTGATTATTTCTTTTTTACTGTTGTTTATAGATCTAGCTTGTAAGATAACAAACAGTGGTATAGTTGTTTGAAATGTTGATTATTTAGGTGTTATCTTTTATAAGAAGCAAAAAATAGGTTTGTACACAACTATTTTTTGATTAAATCATCTAGTAGAATTTAATATTTTTAAATATTATACTTGGTTTTATTTACATTTTACATGGTTGCTACATACTCAGGATGAATCAGGATGTTTTGAAGTTCATGAAATTTTTAAAAATTGTTGTTTTAAAATTTCTGTAAATCTCAGTACAGCTTAGGATAACTGAAGACAGTTTTTATAAAATTCAGGCTGACTCAGGAAAGTTTTATGATTTTAAAGAATCTCAGGATATATGTTTTCCAAATTTTGAATGAAATTTAGTTCCAATATTTTTTTTATTATAACCAATTTTGTTATAGATCTTGGTTTTACTTACTTTGAAAAGTTGAAAGTAAATCTTTTGTAAAGGATTTGAAATTACACAATATGACTCAGGATAGTTTAAGCTTGTTAAGAATAGTTTTGCTCACACAGGACATTATTTGACTAAAAATAAGAGGAAACGTTGGTTTACTATTTTTTTTCTTCTATTTTAGCTGTTGCAGTTTTTCTCATAAACTCAATCAAAATAAGACTTGCCTGATATAACTTTAAGTGGCTACCCTTTGAAAGACTTTCTTTAGAAAAAAAGGAATATTTGTTGACTTTTTTTGATTACATCATAAATTTTTATGTAAGGTGTTCTTAGACTTAATTATATTAGTTACTTCAACAAATTTTATCCTCTTTTTATATTAACTTTTGTGATGTAAATTTTTCTAATTAGTATTTTTGATGATAATAAAAAATCAAAATGACATTTAATCTATACAATTAAACTTATCAAGACTGCTAGGTTTGAATTTGGGCAATAAAAAGTATTAACCTTGAATACTGACTGAAAGTCATGGGACAATATTAAAAAACCACAAATTAAGTAAAAAACCAATACATTTATAAATCATTGTTTTTCTATTATGAATTATTATGAATTAATATTTAATAATACTTTTATTATAAATAAATGAATATTTATACCTTGGTATATATATATATATAAATATAGAATTAAGTTATTTAACTTAAAAAATTAAATTTTTCACACTGAGCCCACCTTGAGGGCTTTATTATTAAAAAAGTTTTGAAGCTGATGAGTGAATAGTCACGAAACTCGAGTCCTTCGAGTTTTGCATCTTTAAATAAACCTTTTTTATATATAAATATATATATATAAAGGTTTGTTTCAAGATGTAAAACTTGAAAGACTAGAGTTTCGTGCTTATGCACTCATCATCTTCAAAACAAGTTCAAAATAAAACATACAATAAAAACTCGAGTCCTTCAAGTTTTACATCTTCAAATAAACCTTTTTATTAATAAAGCCCTTAAGGTGGGCTCAGTGTGAAATATTAGATTTATCAATTAAATAACTAAATTCAGTAATATATATATATATATATAATTTATGCTTGTTTATTTAATTTCAAACTTAAAACTTATGTTTTTAGACCCAATTCATGGTAAAGAAAAACTTCCAAACAAGCTTTGCTTTTATAGTTGAAAAGTGTTTATAAGTTTTTATTTATTTTTCAAGCTTTAAACTACCAAGTTTTATCGTTTGTACATTTCTATGTACAAACAAATGTAATACAAATTAATTGTTTGTGTTTGTTTTCTCTTAGTGTTTCTTTAATCAATACAAGTTTTATGGTTTAAACACATTTAAGATACTTATAAGTCAGGATAACTCCTCAGACTGATTAAGTAAAATCTGGTGTAATGGTTAAAAAGTATTTAAAAACATTTTGAATTTTAAATAGGTCTATTTAAAACTATTTTTTAGTAATAGTTGCGTGACGCTTTACTTTTTATAATGCACCAAATCACTTGTAAGTTTTTAAAGCAGTGGGCACAGTGTGTTTTTTAGAAATCACAGTGGAAGGGGACATATACCACATAAACTCCCTCAAAGAGGTCCTAAACGCTTGGAAAACCCTACAGTAGACAGTATATATTTTAAAAAACAATGAAGACTTTAAAAAAAGTAATTAATTTTATCTTTTCTAATAAATTATTGAAATATTACGTTTTAAATTAAACATGAAATATTACATGTATTAATTGGACCTTAATTTTCATTTCTATATTTTTTTTAGAGTTAAAATCAAATGTTATTTTATATATATACTTATTCAATTACTACTTTTCCCCTAAATTTATTTTAAAAGATTTTAAAATCTTCATGTAATTCTGATCCACCAAATAAAAAAACTTCGCTAGACTAAAGAAAATGTACACTAAACTCACAATAAGACAAATGTATAAATACTCTATGAGGTTTCAAAATAAACCTTTATTTTTTATAGTTACTTACTGAGTTCTATAATGGATTATGTGAAAAGAGTTTCAGAAAAAAACTTTGTTAATTCGGCTATAAGTATACTTATAGAACCAAAAAAGTGTTTTTTTTTCGTACCAAAGATTTTTAATATAAACTGCTGTTTAATTTTTACCATTTTATTCAATAACTTTCGTTTGTCTTACCAAGTTCGGTCAATGTTTATCATTTCCTTTTAATCTTGCCTGTAGAATTGAAAGGTGGCCAAACTCTGCAATATGATGTAGTAAAATTAGATTATGCTATTTGTTACTAAATAAAAATTTTCATTGACTATGGAAAATACCAGTTAATTTATTTATGTTTTTTTTTATCACTTTAAACGCATAAAAAACTTTACATTGTTTTTATATTGTAAATTTAAAATAATTACTGACTTATAATTAAAAACAAAATAACTTCTAGTTTGGCTATAAAAACTTATTATAATCAAGTTGTAATACTTTTTGTAAGTAACCTTTTCAAATATTAAAGCATTTTTGAAGAGGTAAAACTTCTAAAGATTTTGGTGTAAATTGTTATCAAGTTTTTAATTAAAATAAACATATTATTTTTTAAGTTTAAATAAGTTATGTTCATCTGAATGTGTTTTCAAAACATTAAAGTCAAAAAACTCATAAAAAAATTTACCAGATTACTGAAAAGACTAAATTTATAGTTCGATTTTAAAGATTACTGATAAAAATTATAAATATGAAAAGATATGCTTCAAATCACAACCAAGTCACATCAGATAAAAGTTGTGAAAAAAACTAAAGAAATCATGAGGTTGAAAAACAAAGTTTACTCCATAATTCGTCTTTTACAGCTACCAGTATTTCAGAGTATGTCAATTCATGCAAAAAAAATATTCTTAATCGAAATCATGCTGCAGAAGATGGTTAGTATTGTTTTAGTTATTGTAAGCAATTTTCGGTATAAAACTTAGAGAACTACAGTACCTCTCACATCTTTACGCACTCGTGTCGTTACGCACTCTCGTTTAGTTACGCATTTTAGAATTCTAAAACATTTAAAAAGTAAAAATTTTAATTTCAATTCCTAAAGTTTTTATGGCATGAAATTTCATTAATACTCAAAAAATCCATTAATATATCATTAATACAATGCAAGACAAGTTTATCCTTATGTGACAAAGGTCAAATTAACATAAACAATTTTTATTTAACATTTTTGTTTTATTTTATATATTTTTGTTCAAAAAATGAAATCTATTACAGTACCAAATGCATATTTTTGTACAAGGCTATATAAACAAAGTTTTATATAAATGCCACACCATTTAATAATTGTAAACAAATATTAACTCTAAATTAAATTTGCTTAGTAGAATAGAATATAAATGTTAAGTATCAAATAATTCACATATAAAAGAAGTTAAATATAAAATCTTAATTATTTTTAAAGTTAGCAAAACTTTTCTAAAAGTATTATTATTTTATATGAATTTAAATCCTTTTTTTTATAAATTTATAGTTTTATCTTTTGTTTTCATATTTATAAATAAAGTAAACAAGTTGTTAAAAGCGGAAAAGTACCTAGTCTACTTTTAACAAGAAGCAATCCCAAAAAACAGCCATTATAGTATGTTTACTTGGTACCTCTCGTATCTTTACAATCTCTCGTATCTTTACGCATTTTTTATGTGGACACAATGTGCGTAAATAAGCGAGAGGTTACTGTATTTGACAGTTTTCATTTATAAATTAAATAATATAAATAGGAATGAGATACTTTATGTTTTAGTAAAAGCCGTACCTTTGTAAATAGCCGTTTTTGAACAATCTTAAAAATTGACCGTTTTTTTCACGTTGTATTGCATTATTCTAAAAGTAGTTATAACTTTGACGAAAATAAATCAAAACTTTGCTTAGTTTTTATATTTTTATTAATCATTTCAATATAAATTCTGTAATATGTAAAAGTCAGTTAAGTCAACTAATATTGGTCAGCTTCAAGTATTTTTTATTATAAACCTTAAATAGGTAGAAAGCTTCTTTCGGTAAAAATTTTGTAAACTTTACAGAAAACCTTGCTATGGACAATGATAAACTTGTACGATGTATAAAAAATTCCAACGTGTTGTTAGATGAAATCGAAAAAAATAAAATATCTAAGTTATTGAGATATAAAACTAAAGTGAATAATTGCTTAGTTTTTTATTATTCATCAAATATTTTCATGCTATCAAGTTTGTCTGATTACTTGTTGTGCTTTATTGAACGATGTTTTCCTATACTAACTGATTCAAATAATTATTTAGAGCTGAACTATGAATTATTTAGTAAAATAATTTCAAGCAATGAATTAAATATTGATTCAGAGCTTCAAGTATTCAATGCAGCAGATAACTGGATGTGTTATAACTTAAATGAACGTAGAAAATATGCAAAACTTCTTTTGTCTGAAGTTCGTTTGCAGCTTCTATCAGTTCCAGCTTTAAACAAAATTCTAGTCAAACTAACGGCTTTTAGGATGAATAGAGAATGTATAAGAGTAATTGAATCAGTTTTATCACAAAAAGAAAACTTAAACTTTACCAACTACCGTCAAACAAGCAGGTATTGTAACCAATCTAGCTTTGACATAGTTGTTTGTGGAGGATGTCTATACAGGGAAGTTGTTTTTGGAGGCAAAAATATTAATGATGTTAAATCTTTTAGTGCACAAGATTTTTCGAAAGTGAATAACTTGCCTCACATGAATCATAAAAGACATAGTTTCAACGCAGTTTGTGTAAAAGGTGAAATTTATGTGTTTGGTGGCTTTACTAATAACAAAGCAGTAATGTCAGTTGATAAGTACTCTCCTGTTAATAAAGCTTGGATGCATATATCAGATATGTATGATAATCGAAAAGATTTTGTCGCGTGTTCTTTCATGGGTAATGTTTATATAGTAGGTGGTTATCGTAACGCAACTTGTCTTAAATTTAGTACAAAAAGAGCAGAGTGGAAAGAAGTTTCAAGTATGAGAGAAACAAGATACGATGCAGCTTCCACGGTATTTGAAGGAAGAGTTGTCGTATCTGGTGGAATAAGCACTAGTGGTGGATTAAGCACAGTTGAAGCATATGACCATGTAGCTGATACATGGACAAACATGCCCAATATGATTGAAAGAAGAAATCGTCACAAATCAGTTGCAGTAAAAAACAAATTGTTTTTAATTAATTATAGTTTTAGTAGTTACTCCAATTGTGAGATTTATGATTCAAGAAGCAAAAAGTATACTTTCTTAAAAAATCCTAATATTAATTTTGAAGCTTATCATTACGTTTCTTACGCGGCAATAACAGTTGGCAGGAAGATTTTTTTGTTACACAACTATGGTAAAGTAATGATTTATGACATTGATAAGGATGAATGGTCGGAAAACGAATGTGAAGCTACAAAAAATAAATTATTGTTTTCCTGCATAAAACTACCTTAACTATTGTTTTAATGAAAAAGGTAAAAAAATATTAAATAAGCGAAAATGTTATAACTGCATAGTATTTTAGACTAACTTTAAATATTTCAAACATTACGATACGTACAGTTTCCGAGTATTATTAGTTCTTAATGATAATTTTACTTAAAATTTTGTATGCAAATATTTTAAAAGGTGATTTAAAAAGTGTCATACTATTTTTTTACACCTGAATTCTCAGCAAAGCAAGTTTTGGTATGTTTGAAAAATTGAGATACTGATTTTTTTTTCATAAAACCTTAATCTTAAAAATGCTTTCATTTATAAGTTCTTATATTAAAAAAATCTTTCAAGTTTCTAAAATGTTAAACGTTTTTATATAGAATTTCGTTCTTCTATGAGTCTTATTATCAATATGAAATAGTACTTTATTGTATTTTACTTAATAACATTGGTTCAGCAAAAGAACTTATAGCAACTTTTTAAATATTTTTACATTAGCCATTTTATTAATAATATTTTCTATTAAAACACTAATTATTTATGTGTTGTTTTTTTTTTCAATAAATTATAACTGAATAAATATGCATTTTAGTTTAAGTTTATCAACTACATTAAAATAGTTATTAAGTTTGCCAACAGTATTTAAACGTATTAAATATAGTTTTTTATACTTTTAATATAAAGTAGGGGTTAACAACTTACGGAGAGCAAACAGAATTTTTGCATTCAGTTTTTTTTACTTAGAGAAGTATTCTAAAGATAAACAAATTAAGCTTCTCTACAAAATATAATTCGAATTTTTTCTCTTTTTAATTAAAAGAAGTACTATTTAAGTGTTATTTCGTTACAACTTTGATTTTAATTAGTTTTCTTTAATAACAATTTTTTAACTAAATAAACATTTATTTTAACATTTATTTTACTTTTAATATTTTATATTAATTAAAAAAATGCATTTGAAGTCTTACGTTTAAAGTAGAAATCACTATAAACATTTTTTTGACACTTTATACTGTCCTTTGTTCTAAAAAAAATATTTAACGTAAAACTTGTACTTTAGATACTATTTTTAATTAACTACAATTATGCTTGTAATTAATATACTATTTATTTTTTATTAAAAACCAGTTTGATGTTTAAAAAGAACTTTTCATAGTTTGAAGTGTGCTAATAATTTCAAAATGTATTCTAGTTTTTTTTTTTTTGAAATAGTTGTAAGATCTTTAGAGTTTAATGTCAATTAATTTTACTATTTAATAAATAGTCAGGCAAGTTTGTATACCATTTAGTAGTATAGAAAAACTATTATAAACGTGTAATAGTCTTCTATAGTATAATAAATGAAGTTTAGTTATTAATTTATTTGAATATTCAGAAAATAATAATTTTAATGTACACAGTTTATACATCGAAATTAAAGATATAAAAGTTTTCTTTATTGTTTATTGAACGAAAAAATACGCTCAAAATATTTGGTCCTAAGACCTGGTGCAAAAAGAACCTTTTGGTTATTAAGTCGCAACCCACGTATACTGTTTTACGTATTGTCCTAGACAAGACGTTTTATTGTGAAACTGTTTGTTTAAATTAAATTCAAAAAAGTATAGATGCAAAGAAGTACTTTAACATACGTTCAGGTATCATTTATAAGTCTACCTAACAATTGTAATCTAAAACATGATATTGTTTAACAAAAAAAATTAGAATAGTGATTCATTTTGTTTAAATAGTGATAGTTCTAATCAAATCATGTAAAATAAATACGTGGCTCGCTATTGTGTTTTTAAATCTGGTAAGGACATTTTTTATAATAAACCAAGTTTTTGTTAAAAACTTGAAGTTTTGAAAATGTACTATAAAAGTTAAATACTTGTATTAAGGTTTTTTTTTTCGTTCAAAACATACACAATAACTTTTTTATCTAAATTTTTAAATCTTTAACGCACAAGTAGCATCACAAGTACTGTAAGAGAATACTGTTACATAGAATCGAACTTAAATCTACTCTGTATCAGTAAATGAACGGGTACAAGTTGCGGGAGGGGATTAAATTGCACCAGTGCACAAAATTGCACGAAGCAAAACTTGCACAAAGCAAAATTTGCACGAGGGAACAAAATTGCACGCACAAAGACAAGTTAGCACTAAGGGTCAATTTTGCATGAGCTACATTTTTGCACGAGAGTAGAAAAAATAAAATAAACAGAAAAAATAAAAATAAAAATATAAAAAGAAAATAATAAAAGAAGTTACTGACCGAGGGTAAGGGGTATAAGTGATAGTGAATAAATATAACTAGTCAAAATTATGATAAAAAAAAATAAAATAAAGCTACTGATCGAGGGTAAGGGTTAGGGGTAACAGTGTTAGTAAAAGTAAAAAAAAAAAATAAAACTAGCCATAACATTAAAGAATATAAAATTAAATTTATTCGTGCAAAATTGTCTCCGTGTAAAATTCTCTGCTTGTACAAGAGTGTCCTTGTGCAATAGAATATTCGTACAATTTTTTCAACTCGTACAAGTTTGTACGCTTGTGAAATTTAGACAGCTACCCGAGAGTAATCTTTTTAATCATAATTCAATGAAGTTAGCCCCTAACGTATTAAAACTAGATAAAGTTTTGATTTATTTATAATACGTCAACATGTCATCTTAGTACACACTTTAAACACAGCGCAATAAAGCAAACCCAACCGACAGTGTGTACCTAAATAAATTTTGATTTTAAAATACCTTATAATAAGCATAATTAAAACATGTTAAAAAACAGTAAAGTTTACAAATGACTTTAAAGCAAATTTATAATAATTATAATGCTATTAAAGGTCTTGAGTATTTAACTAGTATCTTTACGCAAGTAACTGTTTATGTACTTATATAGATTATATCGACAAAGTCGTTTAATCCACCTTGTTTCGTATACCTTTAGAACTTACATAGGAGGTATTTTTAGTTATTAATTTTGAATAAAAAAAGATTTAAAAAAGTATTAATCATACTTGTTTTTGAAATTGTGTTTATTAAAAAGATAGTTGAGGGTGGTTAAATTTTACTTGTGCTTACTTAATATTTCGCAAGTATTGAAGTTTAACTGGTTTTATTGGTAGAAAACACATTGTTAAATTATAAAATGATTTGGTTCTATGATAACAGGGTTTCTCAAACAGGGGTGCTCGCACCCCTCGGTGGTGCGAAGCAGCATTCAAGGGGGTGCAAGATGGCTTTTAAATTTATTTGATAGATAAGAAAATTTTTCTTTAACTTAAGTGACTGTAAGCTAAAACTTTGTTCACGAAACATAACTACTGGTTGTTAAAGCTAATAAGCAATTCCAATTAAAAAAAAAAGATAATTACGCCTCAGTATAGTTGAATAATTATAACCTAAGCTTCCAAATTTAATACTAATTCAGTAATAAAGATTAACATTTATTTGTAATTTAATAATAAATAAATAAAATTGGTCATTAAACTTAAAGTGGATCTTTTGTTGAATTCTAAGTTTTTTAAAGAAAATTTAGCACAAATAAAAATTTAATTTTCCGTTAAATACGTTGTAAGTATTTGCCAAATGACGTGTCAATAGCAATAGTTTTTTATTTTAATTTTAGTTAATTAAAATAAAAGTTTTGTTTTTGTGTTGAAACATAGATTCATGTTTATTTCGATTGATTTAAAGTTAGTTGTTTTTTTAAAAACGAGTGAGTAGCTTAAAACTTACCTACTTGAATTTTAGAAAACGTTTATCGTTGCAGAAAGAGTGTGAATTTTTTTATTTTTTTACCTTAGAAAGAAAAAACTTATGCAGTTTTTTGTATTTTTTAATTTCCATATATTTCATTTTTGCTAATAAAGACTACTACAATAAAATTTATAAACAAGTCTTTATCTTTTTCTATTAAATTGTTTTTAGATAAATCATTACACGTACTGCAAAGGGTGCGAGAGCAAGTTAAAATATTTTAGGGGTGCGGGGCATCAAAACGGTTGGGAACCACTGTATTATAAGGAAATGATGTGGTGGTCATACTCGTTATATTAGCGGAACACTTAAAAGTCTTGTCGAAATTCTTTGGTATGTGTATCTCTAGTTATTATGTGATTATTTTAAGTATCCTTAATATATAATACTAAAATTATTTGCACTTTGAGTAATAACTTTTAAACGTACTTTTACAAGGTACTATAATTTAAAACAATCAGATTTGTCTCTTGTTAGAACAATCTGAGTTGTTGCAATGTAGGTTGTAAAAAGTGCAACATAATTGACATAGCTGTTATGAGTATACTTCACGGGAGACAATGACATTAATAACTTCTATTCTTTATTTTCAGGATTATTTTTATTGTTTTATTTACTCGCTTCTGTCGTTGGTGTTAAAAATTTAATCTATCCTCACTTAGGTTTTAAATTATTTTTTTATGCATTCAAACTTTCTAAACAGAAGGTAATTAGTTTAAATGAGTGGGCCGCGAGTCGTGAATAGTTAAAGAGGAGTAGGCGGGTCATAAGGCAACATTTTAAAACTAAAAATTGGATAATCCGGAAGTAAAAAATAAAAAAAGGTCTTAGAAGTACTTGAGATTAGTTTTTTGAGATATCCTATTGGAGAGACCATAGCTATGTCAATTTTTTCAAACGGGGCCTTATGAAAAAAAGTTTGGGTAATTATATTTTTATTACACAAAAACTAAGGTTCTAATTTGTATTGTAATTATATTCAAATTCGCTGTTTATGTTTGATATCCATTTATAGCTTAAAGTAAATTTGTAAAAATAACTTGAAAAATTATTATAGTTTTCCACGATTCTTAGCTATAAGTTGTCAGCGATAATAAAAGATGAAAAAATATACAAATTATGTATACTCAAAAGTCAATGAACTTTCCTGCTTTTTAAAATTTACTGTCACGCTAGTTTTGTAGATTTATATTGTTTGGAGATAGCAACTGTGGTTGTATATACAGTTTGGTAATAGTAATGTTTATTTATTTAACATCACTCGGTAAAAATTTAAAAATCTTCTTCACACTTGCTTTGTATAATTTTGATTAGTATTTATATGTCTAAGATGGTTGTATTTGTTATATTAAGTATTAAAAATTAATATACTGTATTCAATTTTGTTTTTTATTAATTTGATTTTTGTTTAAAGCTTATTCGTAAGAATGTTCTTAAAATATTTAGTATAAGTTTTTATGCTACTCAGTTATAAATTGTTAGTTATACTTGCAATTACTTAATACCGTTATTGTTTGCAAACTTACTTGAAAGACCTTCATTTTTAACAGTTGATTGTTACTCATTAAATTTTTATGTACTTAATGTACTTTTTTATTTTAATGAAACAATTTCTTTTACTATCTCCCTACTTTCTATATTGTATAATAATTCTGTTTATTATGGTATGTCTCCTAATTTTCTTAAACATGCAGAGGTATTGCCGATTTATGAAAATGGTAAAAAACTATGTAGATAATTATAGGCCTATTTGTCTTTTTTCTTCTTTTCTTAAAACATTTGAGTCATTAGCGTGTGAGAGATTGAGTAATTACTTTCTGTCAATTGATTTACTGCACTGTAAAAAATATTGGTTTACAAAAAATAGTAGGACTGAGTTAGCAGTATATCAAATTGTTTAGGAACTAATTGAGGCTGGTGAAAAAAAGTAAATTGTTCTGTTATCTTGGATCTTGCTAAAGCTTTTAATACTGTTAATCATAAAATTTTAGTATCAAAACTTAAATGTTATGTCCTAGACATGACGTTAAACTGTTTTTGTGTGCGACTCGATAACCGAAAGGTTTTTTCGTGCATTAGGTACTTGGACCAAAGTTTTTGAGCGTACTTTAAATAAAAAATGCTCATTGTAAAATTATATTGAAAGTTATTTAAAAAATATGAGTCAGTCTACTGTTGTAAATAATGTTGTTTTTGAGCGTGAACTTTAGAGTGTTGGGATATCTCAGGGCTCTTGTTTTGGTCTATTGTTGTTTATTGTGTATATAAATGACATATTTTCAGCTTAAAATTTTGAATTATGATTGTTTGCAGACGATGCTTGTCTGAGTTATCAACATTGTGATATTGACCATGTTAATGTTGTTATAATTATGTAGTCGAAGAAAAATGATGAATGGCTGTGTATAAATAGATTTTTTATTAATTATTCAAAGACAAAGTTTTTGCTTTTTAAAGAAATTCAAAAAAATGAGTTCAGTGTTATAGTAAATGGTTTTGTGTTTGAGCCAAGTCAAAATATTAAATACCTACGTGTGGTATAGACGCCAATTTAAATAGGAAGGCGCGTTTAAAGTGCCTTAAATCTAAGCTTTCAAAAAGTTGTTTTATGATGTCAAAATTTAGAAATTTTTTGGATACGAGTACTTTGTAAATAGTGTGTTACTGTTTGTTTTATCCTCATATTCAGTGTTGTATATCTGCTAGGGGTGGTGCTGCTAGTTGATATTTGAAGCCAATCATTTGTATGCAAAAAAATTGTAAGATATGTTTGTCGCGTGCCTGCACTAACTCCAACAAATTTATTGTTTTTGAAAACTGGTACTCTTAAATTTGAGTAGGTGTTAAATTTGCAAGTTTTTAAGTTGATGCTTAATACTTTAAGAGGATTTGATGTTGACAACAGTTGTTTTACTCCAGTAATTATGATTCATATACATAATACTAGAGATTCAAAAAATAACAATTTAGTACTTGAAAAAATCTAGTACAGAGCTTAAGCTTGCCTAAACTCCTTCAAGTATTTGGCTGCTACGTTGTAGTCTAGTGTTCCAGAAATTTTTAAAATATAAAAATGGATCAGTTTAAATATAGTTACTAAAAATTCTTGTTGAGCCAGTATACTGAGTAGGTTTGGAGTGCTGTGGTTGAGTAATTTGTGTTGCATGCAGATTTTGATTAACTGCTTTTGGTTGTTATTTTTTATCTATTTCTCTTAAAATATGCGTGGTCATTTTGTTTGTATATATTCTGATAATGATTGGCTTGCTTTGGTCTGTTGATGGGGAAAGAAATTGTATGGTTGTGCGTGATTGTTTATTTGCTGTTTCCAGTTTTGTTATATTTTATTTGTTAGCTGTAAATATTAATTATTATTGCATAACTTTAATTTTTTTCTTCTTACTTCTTTAGACAAAAAATAATTCTACTACATTAATTTTTTTTTCTGAGTAATATTTCAGTAAAGAAGTTAGTTATAAAGCTTTAAGACAGTTATTTAATGCTAATGTATTAGTTATAATACTAGTTTAATGCATTTTCTCAACAACTGATTGTGAGTTCACTATGGTGGCGGTGATCACATGATTGGATTGTTGGTGTGATTTTTTTGTTGTAGCGCCGGTGAACACTTTCTTGGATATTTGAGCTTTATGATTTTCCTACACTTTTAGGTTTTTGGTGTTGAGATTTTAGCCTTTTGAGTGTTCTCCAAATGGCGTGTCACCCAGAATTATTTTTGTTTGTTTAAAAGATAGTTTTTTATTTATTTTTTTTTTTAAAGTTAAAGTTAAATATTAATGGGCAGGTTAAATTACATATGATGTAACACACTCATTTTTTCCAGAAAACGTTTATCGTTGCAAAGTGTAGAGTTTGAGACTGATTTTTTACTACCATGAAAAAAAAGTGATCTTTATTACTTTTATATATATTGTAAAAAGAGTTGTGATTTGAAATAAAAGATTTACTAGATCCGGTAAAATTCCGAATCTAGATTTAAAAAAAGATTCGATTCAAATTAGTCAAAAAACGAATAATTATTTTTTTAGTAAAAACTAAGTTTGAAACTGACTTAAGCAACAAGAACATTACAAAAGCATAAAAAACATCACAGCATATTATTTTGCTGAGCTTTTAATTATTAATACAGAGGTCGGCAAACTGCGGCCCGCGAGACAATTTCAGCCCCAAAAAGTCAAAATCTGCTGCCAGTGAAGTACTTCTCAGCTCAGATAATATATATAAAAAAAAAGAAAAAAAATTGTAATAAAAGCTTACAATTAGTGTTACATTTAGTAATTACTCATAATAAGTAGTTCACTAATGCTTATTTTACTACACTTTTGATTCGAAAAACTGTTTTTCTGCTAATTCTTACAAGTATTTTGAAAATACTGCGGCCCGCAGAAATCTTTTTTTGTGAAGTGCGGCCGCGAGTAAATTTTTCTAGTAAATTGGCCCGCAGCTAATAAAAGGCTGCCAACCCATGCATTAATATTTCGTTTGTCCACAAAATTTTTTCAAAAGTTTGTTAAAAATTGCACAAAAAACATTTCACGAAATTAATCAAAAGTTGAATTTCTGCCGGCTCAAAATTACGTCATGCTCCTAAAACTTGAGATACTTTCGAAACATTTTCAAAAAACAGACCACAGAAAAGCTCAGATGTTTGAAAAGTGGCAAAGAGTTTTGCTTTGCGTGCTCGTGGTCCTTCGGGCGGGCCGAGCGCAAGTGCTGATGGGAATGGAAGTAACGCAGCAGCAGGACCAGCCCAACCACATGGTCTACCTGCGCATGACAAAAAAGGATAGCTGGGGATAAAAAAAATCCTATGGTTGCGGCAGCTTCATCATCAACGAGAAATGGGTGGTGACGGCGGGGCATTGCGTGGCAGAAGATTCATTGCAGCACATAGATATACACGCGAGCGAGCTGAACCCGTACCAGCACCGGCAAAGTGCTACGCACATGACAAATTATTATTAACTATTAGTATATACAGCGTCTTACCAATTGTTTTTGGCAGATTGAATTTTACATTTTGTTTGTTTTATTTTAAAAACAAAGTTGACGTCTCAAAACCGTGAAATTATTATATAGAAAAGGAGTTTTTATGTTAATTTCTTTTTATGTAAAATATATTTATGCAAAAAAAAAAGCAGTTCAAAAATGAAAAAAAAAAAGTTTAGACAGCACGAATGAAAAAAAAAGTTTTCAAATATTAATCACAATTTAAAATTTATGACAAAACAACAGCGAGCACCGGCAAGTGCTGCGCACCAAGCTTTGGATTAAACATCAGGGTACACAGAAAGCAAAGAACCCAGTGAACATGCCTGGGCTGTCAACGACATAGCGCTCGTGAATACCAGTTCACGTTTGGCAGACGGAAAGTTCTTTTACAGCCAATACGTCGGCCCGGCCTATATTGCCAACGCTGATGATGTAAAGCGCGAAAGTGTAAATCGGCCGATGAAGACTTATGGGTGGGGATCTCCCACTTACCAAACAACTTAGCTGATGAGGACAAATTGAAGCTCCGCTTCGACTGGATCGAACTGGAGGGGCACGAGAACGGGCAGATGTGCCTGCAAGGCTCCCCCACGCACTGCAGCACGGAAGGAAACGAAAGGATCAACTTCAACCAAATCACGCACGGCGACAGCGGGGATCACCATGAGGATAAGCGAGGAAGTGCACGCCGAGGCAGCTCGCGGTACGTAGCCTGCGAGTGCGACATGAGGGCGGCCGGTGTCCTGCACCACTTGGATTGAAAATGTGATGAAGAGTTCGCCCGAACATCCACCAGAAAACGGTCCACGCCGATAACCGGGTTCGTCGCCCAGCTGGTCACCGAGCGATAACCGGGGAGGAGCTCCTGACATGGTGGACAACAAACTGGTTTACTTTTGCGAGGGTTTCGACGGAGTCAAGCACTACGTCCGGGAGCAGGAAAGGCACAAGCTGTTCGCGATAGAGCTTAGCGCGAGCAACTACTGGTTCCAGGGTTGGCCTCCAGGGAACCTTAAACTTTTTCGCCATGATCACCGTGAAAAACAGGGATTGGATAAACGACTGCGTGGTTAGTGTGAGTGGAGCGGAAAGGTTGAGGAATCTGCAGATTTGAGCGGCGAAACTTTCGCGTAAGGAGTTGAAGCAGCTTCGCTAAAAAAACTGTGTGTTTGTATGTCCAAAGAACGACGCTTTTAAAGCAGCTTACCAATAAAGTTAATGGGCAAAAGTTTGTTTTGTTCTTTTTCTGGCAACACTAATCATTACATATTTAGTAACAAAAAGTGTTTAAGCAACAACCTTTGTAGTAAACAACTTTTACGCTCTTTTATTGTTTTAATCAATTTCTAAATAATTTAAACAAGCTGTTTTCTTTTGAATAAAACTGTAAAAAAAAATTCTTTTTTTTTGTAATTGTTAATACTTTTGTTTATTTCGCGTGCATAAATGATATAACTATCTTGTTATTTTAGAAAGCTTTAATAGAAAGTTTTGTATGTAAACTAGGTTTAAATTAAAACAAAAAAATTTCGTAGAAAAAAATAAATAAAACAAATTACTAATAGATTTTGTGCAACAAGTAACTTTGGATTAAAAAAATAAACTCTTACTAAATTAACCCTATAAAAAAGACTGATATTAAAAAATAAATTATACTTAAAAAATTAGTTCTTTATCTATTACAGCACTTCAGGCACGTAGCTTAGTAGGTTTCTGCAAATCTACAGAAACGCAAACATTTGTGCGAAAAATTCGCTTTCCTTTCATTTATTCAGCTTTTAAGACCTTGTTTCTTTGATTCAAGTAACCGTTTATACTTAGTTTTGCACTCCTAAGAAATAATTTTATTTTTGCGGACTTTTTAGCACTTTTAGTGTCGTAAATATTGAACAAATTGAATACATCTAAATTGTATACAAATAGCTTGGTGTAAAAATCTATTATCACATAGCAAACTATTGTAAAAAAATTCATTTCGAGGCTGTAGATTTATTTGGTTTAAATGATGTGAGAGAATAAATGTGAGAGAAGTAAAAAAAACAGTAAGTGTGAGAGAGGATCTTGTATGAATGTTTGTGGTGAGTCAAAAAGAACTTAAAATTTTTTGAAATTAACAATTTTTGTCTTACAAAAGAGCAAATACAAATAGAAGATATATGAAAAGATAAATTTTAGAATAGATGAACTTCAAAGTAAAGTAACATGAAGAATTAACTTTTTTTTAAATCAAATTGACTATCTGAGTTGAATGTTTTAAGATTAAATCCCTGTGGTTGACAAATATACAAAAATGAAAAACTTTTGAAACAGTGATACTATCATGATTTCCTGAAGTTTTATCAAGAAGATTGGAATCTATTAAATCAGAAAAAATAATACAATAAGACAAATAGCTTGCAAGGAGAAGAAAAATTTTAAAACTCAATAATATAAACATTTTAAAAATATATACATAAACAATTTTTTTATTTTATTTTAGAACTTTATTTTTTAATAAAAACTTGATTTAAAGATTTTTTAAATGCTTAGTAAGTTAAAGTTTTTATTTTTCAAGATTAATATAAACAAATTATAGTTTTTTTATTGTATTTTAGAACTTTATTTTTTTAATTTAAACTGGTTTTAAAAATTTTATAAATGCTTACCTTAGTAAAAGTTTTTATTGCATTTCCAAACTTAAAGTTTTTATTGCATTTTTTAGCTAAGTTAAGAGATTTAAATTGTACATTGTAGCCAGACACTCAAAGTTTTCTGGATAACTCTAGGATATTTAGAGTTTTATTTTTGAACTCAGGCTGACTCAGTATAGTTTTTTTTTTTATCTATAAAAAACTAAGGACATTTTAGGTTTGTTAATAATGTCATAACAGATGTTTTTTCTAGATTTGAATGAGATTTTGCTAGCTAGTTTTAATAAATTTATATTTTATTACCAATTTTGTAAAAAAGCATTGATAAATTTGAAAAGTTAGTCTTTTTTCAAAAAATAAGAAGAAAAATTCAAAAATAAAATCCTGGAATTGGTGTTGGTCATAGGGTTGAGCTGTTGTTTATACCTATTTTACTTGTATTGTTATATTATTTGTTTACAATGAGTTTGTTTTCTATGCATATTGTTTTATTATATGAAGAGTTTTTCAGAGGTTTTGGTTTTATTCCCAACTTTCAAAGATTTTTTATTATATCTGTTTTTTTATCTTTTTATTAACAATTTTTAAGTAGTTTACAGAATTACAAAAATTAAGTTATTACATTTGTATTTTCTAGTTAGCTTTACATTTTGAAAATTTTTTTGAGTTTTGTTTGTATTACTACTGTAAACTTGGTACACTATCTGTGGATTTTAACAAATTTAGTTGTTTTACAGATTTTTTAAACTAAGTTTAAAAGTTAAGTTTTTTAAGGTTAAAGTTATGCAAATATCATTTGAATGTAAAACCACCCACTTAATACCATTGACACTCAAAGCTATTAACAAAGTCAATCAATCTGAAGTTCAGTTTGTTACAATGAGTTCGAGATAAGTACTTCAAGAAAAAGCTCTTTGAATGATGTTTTCAGACAACTAAGTAAAATATAAAGTTTTTTTCAACTTGTTTTTAAATATTACTGTAAATTTTATTTTTCTACAAGCATTTTTGTTTATAATATGAAGATTTTTGTATCTTATATTTTCTTTAAATGTATCAAGAATATGGATTGTATCTGTTGTTTTAAAATAACTTTAGAGTGGTTTACTAAATTTAAAAAATATATCAGTTTAGTTCTTTAATCTATGTTTGATAAAAAGTTTTTAAAATAAGTTTTAAATACTTTTTTCAATCTAAGATTAAAAAGAATAAGTTAGTACTATTTTTTTAACAAGTGTATAGTTGTATTATAAATTTATAACAAGTTAAAAAAAACTAATATATTTTATGTTTAAAAATCTTTATGTTTGAATTTATTTATATGTTCACATTGTTTCTAAAAAATATTAATGTTTAACATTCAAGTTTTATTTTATTTAACTAAGTTGTGTTGTAAAAATAAACTTGAATATTTTTTACAGCTTTTATTTAACAAATTTTTTTAATAAGAAAATGCTTTATTCTTTTTTAACAACTTAAATCTTTATGCTACCAATGCTAGTAATAATATTTACAAAGACATTTACTCTTCCTTTCTTTATGAATTATTTTTGACAAAATAAAGTAATTGTACATCTGAATTTTATCTAATGTTGTTAATTTTTTTATTTTATATCATTTTTGTTTTTTATTCAACTCCTAAGAATTATAATTTTTATTTCGTTAAAAGCAACAATTTTTGCAAATATTTTCTGAATTAGGGAAACTGTTTTCAAAGTTATATATTTTAGGCCTATCAGTAATACTATTAAAGTTAAATTCTTAATTAATATTTTTATTTTAAATGAAAGGTTTTATAGGCTCATAAAAGTTTTAACACATAAAGAATTATAGGGGTCAAGAGCTGTACAACTTGCCTTGTATTCAGTTATTCATTATACTTCAACATTCTATTTACTTTTAAACGTTTGACAAAACTGAACACTTTCATATAAAATTAAAGGTAGTTAAAACTACTCTATTCCCGTTATGACGTCATCAAACATTATTATTGATTTTTTTTGCAGATTCGTAATTTTTTAGAGCTAGCTACGTCCCTGCAGCACTTTGAAAATTCTTTTATCTTCTAATTAACTGTTTTGTTTTGTAAAAAAAAACTTTATTTACAATTAAATGTAATTTTATACAGAAATTTGTCGGCTAAAAGTACGTAACAATGTTAATTTTTAAACCGACTTAAACTTTTAATATATTTTAATGTTTATACTGGCAATTTTTCAGAGATTTTTCATAAATTTTTTATGTTAAAGTTTCCCAGAGAAAATTGTATCAAAATAAAGTACCAAATAACAATTTATTTTGATAACATTAACTAAGATTGAAATATACAACTTCAGTTGTTTTTTTCAACTTATTAACTAGTTTAATTAGCGTAGTGTCTAAAAATATATGTTTATTACTTTTCTATACAATTTAAACTCAAAACTTATCTAAAATAAACTACACATCAAGTTAATTTTATTTTCAAAATTATAAATGCCACACCAGGAATTAACACATCAAAGTTACATTCTAAATTCACGGTAAATACAGTTAAACAGGTAAAAACAATGTAACAAAAAATAAAACGCTGAGCTTTCGAAATAAACGAACACTTAGCAGTAAATACAAGCATTTTACCACAAGGCCTTCAGTTTATGATTGATATAAAAACCAACTTTATAGACACCAGGGGCGTCGCGTGGGGTGTTGCACTGTCGCAATTGCACCACTTTTAAAGTTTATAAGAGTATCTATAACGTTTTAGTTGTTTTCTAGAACAGAATCTTTTTTAAAACTCCAATTTAAGATCGACCATTTTGCTCAATACACTGCCGCAAACCCTTAGCTGACTGCCGCAAATGAACTCCAAAAAACAAAATTTCTTCAAGAATTACTGCAAAATCAATATCTTGCGTTAAGTAAGCTAAGTTTATAACTCCCTAAAACAGTACAGGCTTAAGTGTCATTCCACAAGCGATTGCAAACAAGAAATTAAAACAAAGCTAAGCAGAGCAGAGACAATTCGAGCAGAAGCAACTCGAGCAGGGACAAGTTGAGCACCTGCAACTCGAGCAGGGACAACTGGAGTAGGGGCAATTAAAGGACCGGTAACTCGAATTTTTTTTCTGCATCACCTAAGAAAAATACCACGCGATGCAACTGATAGTCATAGAAAGCGAAGTATAACTTAATCGACAGTTACTTACCAATGTAATTAATTGATACTTTACCTATAAAAGTATAGTAATTCAAGAGATAGAAAAGAAAGAAACTATACATCCTAAAGGTCTAAGAAAACTTCTTATTTTACTCCAACAGTTAAAAACTTATAATCACGAGTTATAGGATACCATGAAATAATCTTTTATATTTTAGACGAAAAAATGTTAAATAAAATTGTACAATGCTATCTTTAGGGGCAAGGCCTTTTTTTTTTGATCAAACGCTTTGAGCGTTTGTCTTTGAAAGTATCTGAATTTTCCTCATTCGATGGACAACTATCATACAACACTTTGTGTAAATAAGTATAAAAGTTATAATTTATTTTGTACTGCTAAATATATACATAACATTAGTAACAAATGTGCTCGAATAATTTATTAAACTTAAGCAACCCGATCACACATTTATGAATCTTGTAACAATCGAACAAAATGTTAATCACAAGAAAACATAAATACTTACTGGCGGCGCAAATTTTAAAATAAGTAAGGCAAGAATATCGGCCAAAAATAAGAAAGGGTACTTTGTCACACAAATAGTTAAAAAAAGGGAAATTTATCCTTTGACATTGTTCTCAAAAAAACTACCAACCGTTAAAGCCGGTTAGAGCTTTGTTGACTTTATTTGAGCTTAAAGCATTTCATGAATGGAAATTTTTGTAGAAGTTAGTTATAAAGGTTTAATAACAAGGCGTTTTAAAGTGCTAATGACAATACATTGAAGGACCAATATATAATGAAGCAACGCTGCATAATGCTACTAAAAGAGTTTGGTCTTGACATTGAACGCATAGCTTGGGCGACGATAAAGTTGTAGACGTCTTTAGCAGACTACCACACCAACCTCAATGCAAATACGGAGTACGGAACACGATCGAACACGCACATACTCAGTAATCAGTGAGTCCACAACTGAGTGGGTGGGCCCCGACACTTTAAAAAACGAGTGGTTGCAACAATCGAAAAGAAGAGTCCTGGTTTGTAAACACACCTCTAAAACTCATAAATAACGTCGAGTGTGTTCAACATGAACATCTATCAGTTGTTGTAGAAAAGGGAAAAAACGGGTTATCTTACTAGATTAGCTAAGACTTACGGGGCTTAATGCTGTTTACCAGATACTGATTTTTGGTATAGACCCGATTATCTTTACTAGCTCTAGCAGAAAAAAAAACATTTGATAGTTATCATTATAACAAAAGATGTAGAGCATCTGGTAAAGTCAAATATAAAAATCCAGGCAGTAAAAGTTGCTAGGGACAATCATTAAAAATAGGTTTTTACCCAAAAAATCAAAAAAGTTCAATTTTTACAAAAAGATCTATTTGGAACAACAAAGTGAACATAAGTACGTGCTTACAGTAAAAGTTGGAGAAGCTTGTCTTTTATTGTTTGTATTGTAATGCTATTGGCACTTTCGCAACAAAAGTAGCTTTTTTTTTCCTCCTTTTCTTTCAAACTTGATATAAATTGGACGTGAGCGCTTGTTTTTGGCTGGTTAGTTGCTGTTTGATCTTGAGTCGCTTACGTTTTGAGTTGTTGTAGCTTGGCACTAACGACCATTTTGTTTATAAAGAGTGATGTTTTTCACTTTGGATTTTGAGCCAAAGTAGTTTATTTGGTGTTATTTTTTAGCAGTTTGTTGTAATTTATTTTGTCGTACTTTTATTCATTGTTAATACAACTTTTTGTTCTGAGATTTATTTTTTTTTTATACTAAAAGTTTAAGCATATAAGTTTTAACATTCTTTCTACTTAAATAGGCTAAGTTTCAATGATAGTATAAGTTTAAGTTGCGTTTGATAGATTTAGCTAAGTTATTTAGCTAATTCAAATTTAAACATTATCTTAAGTAACCGTCACCGATATTGTTATAAGCGCGTTAAGTCAGTTAATTGCCAGGTCCGCGTAACTTAAGTAACAACTTCATGTGATCGGTTCATTGTGACCTAGATATTTGTGCACGCGCCTTAATTAAGTCCGTTACCTTTTTTTTTCTTAATTTCTACGTTTGTAGATGGTGACCCGAAATTATTTTAGACTTTTATAAAGACTTAAAGTTAGCACAAACGAAGTCTGACAAGTTATAATGGACATAGATTATTCTAGGCCTAGTAACAGTCAATTTGCTATAGACTGGAATGAATTTAAAGAAAATAAATTAAAGCTATTAACTTCTGATTTCACCGCGTTTCGTCCTCCCGAACCAGTAGCCTACAGAAAACTTAATTGTAAGTACAATCAGGTTGACCGAATTGTGAAAAGTCCATTGTATTGGTTAGTGCAAAGTCTGCCGACATCTACCAACTGGCATTATAAGAAGAGCGCGTAGCAAACCGCTTAATGACTATTGAACGGGAACATGACCAAGACTTCCTAGTTAGCTCGAGAGATTTCCAATGGAGTGGATATAGGCGCATAGAAGTAATCGAAGCCGACAGATATCTCAAAGATATTACAAAAGCCTTAAACGAAATGATGGATTTTAATCTTAAAATTGATTTGTCAAGAGCTGAGATTAGCAAAATACAAAGTAGGCACAATATACTTGAGAAAACGTAGTACGAGTAAGGCTAGCAAAAGGTATGGTTCGAGTATCTAGTTTTAAGCAATACACAGTACTATGACGTATTAAGAGAAACTTGTAGGGAGCTTGAAATAAAAGAGATATTGAAGTTCCTTCCTTATTAAGTTTTACCGAAGAATTCTCGCATATGGAAGTTGCAATTAACGGATTTAAAACTTTTTGTAAGTACAACGGCATCGACTAGCTAAACCATATTCAGAAAATCAAATTCGTCTTATTTTCTAGTATATTACCTTCAAAATATATGTGTATTTTTTTTAGTACAACTACAATTGAGTAAAGAAAACTAAGTAATTTAAAGTTGTTTTCACGTGACACAGATAGAAGAATTCGCGAGGAGCGTAGGCGCAAATCAGAGCAAAAAATACGCAAATTAAAAGCCGAATTAGCCGCACTCGAACGCAAGCACGCTGTCAGAACAACAGAAAAGCAAAACTCAACCACGCAATACCGAGTTATGACGTCATAAGCAAGGCGGATACAAATAAAAGTCGGTCGGTTTGGGTAGTAAACAAAACAGCGAGCGAGATGCCGCTACCGCAGGACAAATCTTTTTTAGTTAAACGAAAAACATATACGTCTATTGTTGAAATTGACAACAGTTCTTCTCCAGTTAGATCAAAAAGTATACAGGAACTCACCTTGAATAAAAACAGAAGCACGATATCAGAGGTTGACGTGGCGCTAGGAGTCGGATCAGAGACTGAAGTAAGACCAAGAGACAGATCAGAAACTGAAGAGAGGCATATAATCAGATCTGAGACCGACGAAACTAAATTTGCAAAATCTTAGCGAAAAAACACATTTCTTACTGAAAACGCGATACGATTGCAAACAACGAAAAACCTTTAAGAAAAAGCGTAGAATGCATTTTTTGAACTAGTTTGGTACGTTTTTCATCGGTTGCGTTTTAAACATTTTAAAATTAAAAAAAAACTTGTTAGTCAGAAAATAAACCGTGCTGAAACTTTGAATATATGTTTGAACGCGATAAATCATCGTTGGAAAATTAAATTAAGATGTTGTTGAAACTTTACGGATAATTAATTCATGAACAGAGATTCAAACAACCGAAAGAATTGTTTGTTTATATTTAATTATAGCAGACAACTAGTCTAAGAAGCTTTTTAAGAAAATCTTAAATAACCACGAAATTTAACTTAAACTTTATGTCAGCTTTTGCTAAAATTAGAAGTATTGTCTTTAAATGTTAAACATGATTTAATTTTGTTTTTAGAAACGTTTTTTTTGATCAAAGTTTTAACTATAGTATTTACAGTTGTATTATAGTAACCTTTGTACTTGCTTATAACAAACAGTATTAGAAAGTTTTAATTGTTATAAATCTCAGCATACTTATAAAAACACGTTCTTTCAAGTTATTAAATGTACTATGCGGTATTTAAACTATAAAATAAAAATTTGTGTAAAACTTTCTCAGAATATTAAAGTTTTGAAATAAAGTACAGAGTTCATCGGCTACATATATTTTGCTAAAAAACAAGTTTATATTTTTGAAACGCATGTAATTGCTTGTTTTGTAAACTATCTCGTGACAAACATGATTTTTTTTTTATACGGTTTTAATCTTGTATAAAATTACTTCTTATGAACTGACACCAGGGGCGTCGCGTAGGGTGTTGCACTGCCGCAATTACACTACCTTAAAATTTTGTAAGAAAAATTAAGTATTTATAACGTTTTCGTAGTTTTTTAGAACAAAATTTCTTATAAAACTCTAATTTAGAAAACGACCATTTTGCTCACTTCACTGCCGCAAACTCTTAGCTGACTGCCGCAAATGAACTCAAAACAGCAAAATTTCTTCAAGAATTACTGCAAAAACAATATCTTGCGGTAAGTAAGGTAAGTTAAAAATTCCATAAAACAGTAGAGGTTTAAGTATCGTTCCACAAGTTATTATACACAAAAAATGAAAACAAAGCTAAGCAGAGCACAGGCGATTCAAGCAGAGGCAGCTCGAGAAAAACCATTTCAAGCAGAGGCAACTCGATAAGAAGCAACTTGAGCAGTAGCAACTCGAGAAGAGGCAACTCGAGAAGAGGCAATTCGAGAAGAGGCAACTAGAGAAGAAGCAACTCGAGAATAATCAACTCGAGAATAGGCAACTCGTGAAGAAGCAAATCGAGAAGAAGCAACTCGAGCAGAAGCAACTCGTGCAGAGGCAACTTGAGTAGAAGCAACTCGAGAAGAGGCAACTCGAGCAGAAGCAACTCGAGTAGAAGCAACTCGAGCAGAGACAACTCAAGTAGGGGCAAATCGATCACCTTCAACTCAGATTTTTTTTCTGCACCACCTAAGAAAAATACCACGCGACGCCACTGACTGACACTATAAATGTTTTTAAATTTATTGAAAACATACCATACTTTGAAGTTAAAAAGATAAATTGACTAATCGACAAGTAAAATATTGTTGCTAACTAATAGCACATAGCTTAGTAAATTTAATTTCTTCTTTATGTTTTTACTAGTTTTTATTTATTTTAAGTGGTTTTATGTACACTGTAATAGCAATTTCGAATTAAAAACAAAAAGTAACAGCTCGTAAAACGAAAGGCATGAACAAATCGGTGATTGAGAGGCCAAAACCTGATCTCGATGGCGGTACAGTGATCGATGCGGAGAACAGATGAGGAGACTTAGCTCTATGTACAAGGAGCATGTACGAGGAGTAGTACAAGGAGCATGTACGAAGAGATGTACAAGAAGCATGTTCGAGAAGCAAGTACTAGCAATAAAGAATTTCTGAACTTCTTTCAGTTTTTTTTTGTCATTTTGTAGCTTTTACCAAAATTTTAATTAATTCTGTACATTATCAATATATTTTATAGTATTTTTAAAGTAAAGTAATACTTTTTAAAACAAAACAGATAAAATCGCCGACAGTCGGCATTCGTTTTTCGTTCATTTTTTGAAATAGGAAGTTTTAAGCATTCTTACAAGTGTTATTGAAGAAAAATTATTGTTTTTTCGAAACCCAAGCATAAATTCTTAAAGTACAAAAGTATGAAGAAAAAATGTACCGCTCTCGCGGTAATTGTCATATTATCTTTTTCCTTCTTTTCTTTCAAGCTGACTATAAATTAAAAAGTCGCGCTTAAAACTGGCTTTTAGAGTTTTACTGTCTCGCAGTGAGCTTTTTAAGCCATTGCGGCTTTTCGCTGCACTTAACTTATGAATGGTTTCGATCTTGTTTACACAAATTTAGTTCGCTTTTATGCTGCTTTATGAGTTGAGTTTAAACGATCACTTAGTTTTCAGCTTCTTTGTTCATGTATTTTTAGTCTTTTAAAAGAATTGATAATTCGATTTAATAGCTTTATGTTGTATAGTATTTTATCACCTTTTTGTTCCGCAATGTCATTATAAATGCAATTCATTACCACAAACTCGAGTTACGTTTAACAGTAGCATAATTAATTAATTCTTTTATTAAACCTTTAGTAAATAGTAAGTAAATCATGTTATTAGTAAGCAACTAAGAAATTTAAGGTGTTTTTTAAAAATCAAAATGACAAGCTATGAATAAAACTAAGATCAAGAAAACTTATAAGGTAGGAACAAAAGAAGGTAACAAAAGGTGGGAAAAATTGGATAAGTTGCTTGAAGTTTTTTTATATTTTTGTCTGTTTTTTTACTGATATCTTTCTATTTTGCTGTAAAGAACTATCTATTCCAGACCGAATATTAATAAAATTATTAAATAACTCTATAAATGCTTTCAAACAAAAGTTGGCTAACAAAATATTTGCTTTAATCGCATTTTTTAAAAAGAAAAAATTTATACAACTGTAAAATGTTTTCTAAAAAAAACTTTGCTAATCTTTGTTTTTCTAACATGCTTACACAATTATCACTACTAGTTATTTTTTGTTGATTGTTATCCAAAAGTTTTTTCGTGCAAAAGTGACCTTTTGTAAAAAAAAGTCCCTTCGTAGATATTTGACAATAAACCTCTTATTAATATATATTAGTTTTAATGTTTTATAAGTTGTTACTATGAGTTTGAAAATGTAGTTATATCGATTTACAATACAATACACTAGAGTTGGGCAACGATTTTAGTTAGAGAGCTAGATTTTGTAAAAATTAGTCCTTAGCGGGTCGGAGTTGTAGAACATCAATTAATTCGCGATAATTATTAGTTATCCCTTTCATTTTAACAACGTACTAAATATAAGTAAATATTTTTTACGTTATCTAGTGAAAGTTTCAAATTTTCTTTAAACTATTCCTGAAACCTTTATTTTGGCTCATTATTTTTAATTCCATTATTTTTTTGGTTAAGTTTTAAAACTTTATTTAACGGATTACATGATAGCTGGCCAAAGTTTTACATTTCGCTTGCAATTAAAATACATAAAAATAAATTGTTTGTAAACTTGCAAATAATTATACTTTACTTTTTGTACTAAAAGTAGAATTGCAAAAGTACATAAACTAATTAATGTATGCGCTGTGCTATAAGAAGCTAGTATACACCTAAGTTAAAATAAAGTAGTAGATACATCTAATCTCGACAAGATAAATTTTATATTTTATATTTTTATTTCAATGTTTAAATAACTCAAAACGCTATAAAAATAGTTAGCTAAACATTCAAGTTTGTAAACAAAAATCATACTTAAACTGAACATTATCACAAAATAATTATAAATTGTAAACAAACATCTAATAGCAATTTACAACGACTGTTAAAAAAAAACATAAGACCTAGTTTTTTCAGTAACTATTTTAGATCTAAGTAAAAATCAACAATGAAACTTTTAAAAGTTGTTAAGATGCTTAATCCATCTATTTTTTATTATACCAGAACAATTTCCACCTCAAAAATATTGAAAGGCTGTTTAATTTGTATAACAAGGTTGTAGATTAAAATGTAATGCTATTTTTTATAAGTGTATAAGTTAATAAGTTAAATTTATGTTGTTTATATTAATCTTTTATCCTGCATGCTCTCTATTTAAATTTTACTGTCTTGAAATAATAAAAAAACATTATTTCAAAATAATTTTTTTAGTTTTTTTTTAATTTAGTATAAAATAATTTATTCTTATAATGAATAGTTCTAAATGAAATAAATTGTTTATTTAATTTAAAATTATTAATTTCATTTAATTTTTCATTTTGAGCAAAACTGCACATTTAAAGACGATTTAAATTATCGTTAGTCAATAAATATTTAAAGCATGAAAACGTTTTTAAATTATTTAAAAGGCCTATTACTAATTATATGGGAGAATTTTTTTATTTTGTACAAGAGGCGATTATTAAAATAAATTTTGAAAACAATGGTTTAAACAAATATAGATGATAAGTTTATTAAAAAATGTAAATAAAAATTAAGAAAAAATTAGTATAATTTGCATATTCATTTGGTTTTTTTGTTATAAAACTAAATTAATTCCTTGTAAAACATATTTCGTTACTCATACTTTTAATTTTAGTTTAATAATTAGGTTACAAATATTTTAATATTGTCATAACTTAACTTAAGCAAAATTTTGTTCCAAGAGTCAAAAAATAAGCCTAAAATCTTGTTTTATACTTAAATGTTAGTAATTAATAAACTAATAAGAAGTTTAATAAAAACTTAATTAATTTCTTTACTAAAACAGCAATAAAGCTAATAAAGCTTTTAAGGTTGTTAGAATTTATAACATTATCTTTATTTATTTAAACACTTTTATCTATAATAAGTATTAAGATTAAATTCTCCCGTTTTTTTTATAATTTATAATTACGGACCTAAACTTGTTAGTAAGAAGAGTAGTATAGCTACCATAAATTCCAGATTTTATTTTCAAAACAATGTTTCACTCAGAAAAGGTATCATCAGTTTATAAAAATCTTATTCAATTAGTTAAAGACTCTAATACTAGCTAGAATATAAACTAAGTATATGGATAACATCTTTTTTTATTTCGATAAGATTTCTTATCTACCTATAATCACTTTTTTGAGCAAATCGTTGTTAAAAAAATAAAGTCTTAAAATGTTGGAAAGTATATGAGTTAATAGTAAAGATTCGACGTAGTTAAATTTTAGTCGTGTGCATTAATTACAACACTTTTTTAAAGCTTATGAAATAAAACAGATTATTTTATTAACACTTTAAAAGTATACACGATTAAGTTTACTGTGCTATGATTGTTGTCTTAGCTTTAATTAGAATACTTATTTGTTTCAATTGCTAAAATTTAATTAGGAATATAAACAAATACTCGCTAATTTGTTTTATTTTTATAACGACTTTTTAATTATAGTAGTTCTTTTATCTCCTTCAAATACTTGGTAAAAAATGGTTTCAGTGTTCAGATTTAACTGTTAAACATATATTTTAAGTTAAAAGTTTTATTATGCAGCTTTGATACTTTACAAAATAAAACAAAACACTAAAAATGTTAAGACTTGACAGATATGATGACATGTTACAATTATGTGAACAAATATGGTTAGAAGAAGAGTGTAAATTAAAAGAAGAAACTACGAGTAATAAAAACAAGGTTAAAAATACTAGTAATGAAAACAAGGTTTAAAATATTAGTATTGAAAACAATGCTGAAGTTATTAGTAATGAAAACAAGGTTTAAAATATTAGTAATGAAAACAATGTTAAAACTATTAATGATGAAATCAATGTTGAAAATAATGGCAATAAAACAAATGTTAAAAATACTATAGAAAAAACTTCACAACTGTGTGAAAACTCTATTTTAAATAGTTCGAAAAGAAAGACGTTGGTTTTAGACCTTGATGAAACTCTTATTCATACTAGGTACGACAGGGGAACAATAAACATTAAGTATTCACAAAATGAAACTGAGTATCCACCAGACTTTGTTTTTAACGTAAGTTTTGTTTTAACAAAGATTTTTATATTGTTAATGTTGCAGTAACTTTATTCATTACGAAATAGTTTAAAAAGTTTTAATATTTTAGTTTGAGAAAGCAAATCACATAAACATGCTGACAATGTCTAAATTAGTTTTCTTAAAATTTGTTTAGATTTTAAATTAGTGCTTCTAATGTAATAGGTATACACTCTTATTTGTTGATTGATATGGAAAAATATTACTAAGTATGAATAATATGTTTTATTTTTTCTAGTTGTTAGTTTCTATAAAATTTTTAAGCTATATAAAAAAGAAGCAAATAGTAAAAAATTTTAATTAAAAAAAACAAATATTTAAGATTTTAAAATTTTTAAATAGTCTTTCTTCACGTATGATTAGTTATAAGGTGTAAAAATAACTCACATAAAAACTAATATTTTAGCCAGATTGAAACAGAAGCGATAAAGTATGAGTATCAAAAGAACTCAAGTTGATTTATTCTTGGACACCGTTAGTTTAAATTAATTTTATCACAACTTTAGTAGTTGTTATAAAATCATAAGTTGTAAAAATTTTAAGTGGTTTGTATTACTACAATCAATTTAAATCTAAAACTTTTATAGTAATGCTACTTCTATGAATATTTAAACACTTCAATTGTTTAATGAACTTAATGCTTCTAAAGCTGACATTTAAATTTTATTTAGGTGAGTCAATGATATTTATAATAATAATTATTATTTTTGTATATTAGTATTTTGGTACTCAAAAAATATTAAAGATAATTTAACTTTCAGATAAGAAAACTTTGGTAGAAACAAGCATAACAGTTACTTTAAAGTTAGAGACTATAAAGTTATAACTAGACAACAATATTTAATAGTATAATTTAATAGTATAATACAATTTACCAATCGCAATTTCCTGTATAAGTTTAAGGAACATTAAAAAAACAATACAATGAATATCGTGTTGTATTTATTATTTCATAAAACGTAGAGCTTAATATTAGTATATGTTTTTCATAAACACTTTTGCAGATTTTAGTTTTTTTTTTTGATTAATAAATTTATTATTAAGTTGCAGTTATAAATATTAGGTGTTTTTTATATTTTCTCAAATAGTTATATATTCTTTTTATACTTCATAAAACTAAAATTCTAAAATTTAAAACAAATCGGCTTAAACTACTGTAAATTATTAATCATATTTAAGTGTATCTAATCTACAATGAAAATAAAAAATAAAAAACTAGCAGCGTATAATTCCCTAAATCAATTAGGTGTTACAAATACTTTACATAAAAAAAAGACAGTTTAATTTATATCATCCTAAACCAATAAAATACATTTCAAAGCGTAAGTTTGAAATATGCACCATCTCATAAAAAAATCATAAACTGTTTATACTTAGTTATAGTTATATGTGTACATGTTTTTTAATTGTAGCAATACAACTTGTATTGCAAAATTTCTCTGTTCTCATAATCAAAAGCTTAAGTTAGACCATTAGGATTACACGTACTATTTTGACTTTTTACATGTAGATAAATCTCCTTCTACAAACTCAGACAAAGCTAACGTTAAAGAACCTACCTCTCTGAAACTAAAACGAAAATTGCTTAAAAATTCTATATTTGGTATAAGACCGTACAAATTGTTGTATTGCAGTTTTTCTCAAATATTTTGATCCTGACCTAATAATTGGTGTTATATTTGCTAATTTTAAGCTTCAATGGTATAAGACTATTGATTTTCTTAATTACTTAGTAAATAAACTCTAGAAATATGAAACTGTTTATTTCCTAGACAATTCTAACCAAAATCTTGGACCATGTCTAAGATTTAAACAAATTTCTGTTTTTAAATACTTAAAATATTTTTTAATTACATATAATTCAAAATCAAAAACATAAATTCTGATAGAGTAAAATTAAAGTTCCTAAACTCAAAAATCAAGTTTTCAAAATGTAGCATTTAATAAAAGTCTTTTGAATTTTCAAATGTTCGTATTCAAAACTTTTTTTGCTTTGACCCTGCAAATTCTAAACAAAACTAATTGGATATAAGTTTGACTATTATTATTATCATTATTAATCTAATCTTTTTTTCTCAACTTTTTTTTATATATTTAGACGAGGTGAGTTAGGCACAAGGGTATATAATTTTACAAGTTGCGTAAAAGTGTTTATAAAATAACCCTTTGGATGATATTAAATTACTGCTGTACTACCACTTTACCTTATTTGCATTCTATAATAAATGAAAAAAATCTAAAACCAAATTCTAATTACGCCGACCAAAAAATGTTCTAAAAAATATTTATTACATAGTTTCACGCAAAAATTGTTATACTCGATCTGTGGTCGTCAAAGTGTACTCTGGTGCACACAAGTCTGCACAAAATATGTTTTAGGGTGCATGAAACTTTTAGGGTACACTAAACTTGTTTTTAGGTGCATTATTTTTTCAGGTGGTTCAGAAATAAAAAGTTTTATTTAGTTTAATATTTTATTATTTAAATTTAAAGGTAATTACAGCTAAATACAAGTAAAAATATTTCATATAGTTTAAAAGAATTCTTTGCACACTGAGCTGCAAAAGTTAATTTCTTTGAACCCTTAAATTGCGCCGCTAATGTTAGGAACACGTAAAATCCTTAATTTTTTTTATAAGAAGACTGCCGCAATTTCTGCGCCTTGTTGTTTTAACCTAGTTTTTACATGCAAAACTTTATTAAAATTATGCTTAAATGTATGCACTTTTTTATTTTTATAACATAAGTTTTTGTTTTATCAATCTTATTTTCACAACAATATTTTTTTTTGCGTTGCTCAATTCTCACTTTAGAGCCCGCGGAAGGAAATAGCTATTCATAATACATTTAAAGAATATAATAGGAATTTAACCGTGAAAGTATACATGTGACTTGCGATGATGTGCATCTGTCCCTAAAAGCAAGTTTTAAAACTTACATTAGATATTATAGCAGGAATCGGCAGCCTTATGTAAGTGGCAGGCCAATTTTCTTACAAAAGTTTGCTCGCAGGCAACACTATACAGAAAAAAATGTCTTTGCGGGCCGCAGTTTAAAGAAAATTATTGTAACAAATAGTACAAAAATACGACTTAAAACAAAAGTTGGGGAAAACAAGCTTCAAAACACAACTAGTAATGAGTAGTTACTTTAATTTACCCTAGTTTTTACCACAAAAACTTTTTTTTTGTTTATTTTTAAGCTGAAATGTACCTCGCGAGATTTAGATTTTGTCTTCGATGGCCGCATTTGGCCTGCAGCCGCAGTTTAGCGACCCCAGTAATAAAGGGGTATAAATAGTTGCACACAACTATATTACATATTAATTTAGCAAGAACATTCAAACAAATCAAACTAAAACGTTTTCATCTTAGTATGTGTGCTTAAATAACTATTACGCATTTAAATTGTACTTTTTTTGCTGATTTTTTTTTAGTTGAGCAAATGGCAAAAAAAAAACACAAAAGTAGCAGTTTGAAAATTTGAGTCCGTTGGGTGTTGTATTTCATAGTTTGCCAAGTTTTGTTTACTTCGATGCTGCGCTGATACTTATCACTCAGTATCCTAAATTTTAGATGCTGTAATTATACATTTTGAAGTATAACAAGTTTTAAAAAGTACTAAAGTTTGATTTTTTACATTAAATAAATTTCCAAACTTTAGTACTTGTATAGAACTTTATAAAGTCATTCATTTTACAAGTTCTATACAAGTACTTGTATAGTACTTGTATAGAACTTGTAAAATGAATGACTTTATAAAGTCTTACATATTATTTTACATGTACTTCAATGAATAGATAAATACTATCTCTCTTATTCTTTGCTTTTTAATACAACACACCAGGACTTAATACAGTTAAAGGTGAAAATTGGCTTATAAAAACTATTTAGGATATTTATGAAAATTATCAAAACTAGCCTGTGTTTTACAAAAAAGTCAAACAAGCCTATGTCAGTCTTAGTTTTTTGTATATATTTTAAATAGTCATCTTGAGTGTGCGGCAAACCTAGTTGATTAGAAAATAGAAATCTTAGCTTACTTTAAACCTAACTAAACTGATTTTACATGTTATTATAACTTTATTTTTTGTAAAGTTATTCAATAAAAAACAGAGTGCACCTCAACACAAGCTAGAAACATATAAAAGTCTCTCTAAACAGCTTAAACTATAACTAAAGTATGCAACCTTCAGGTAAATATAAAAGTAAACTGACAATTTTTTATCTCCCAATTAAATTTTTTTTCATTTTATATAATGCGATAAGAAATTTAACAAGTAG
Organism: Thalia democratica; assembly: GCF_965202585.1. Lineage (NCBI taxonomy): Eukaryota > Metazoa > Chordata > Thaliacea > Salpida > Salpidae > Thalia > Thalia democratica. Next base: position 21,978,744 of record NC_139171.1, read on the forward strand.
TTTAAAGCAGTCTTTGAAATCATATACAAAATTAAAACTGAACTCACTGTAAAGCAAATTTTTTTTTTCTCAGAGACTAAAAAGAAGTCTTAGTCATACTGGATTTATTTTCTTATATTAAATGCCAAAATTATAAAAGTTAATTGCTAACAAGTTTTCTTAAAAATAAAAACATCACTGTAAAAGCAAATTGACTAAAGTTTCACAAAAAACATACGATTTAAAAACGAAAATGTTTGAAGTCAAAAAAAAGTACTCAAACTTACCTTTCTAGCATAAGTTGCGTAAGAGAACTTTAAACAAACTTATATCAACCTGAGCATTTTAAAATGTTTGCAAACGTTCAAACTAACCTAAGTCTAGCAACACTGTATTTATTATTAGAGCTTACTTTACTTACATTTTCATGTAACCCTAATTTGAAATCAAGGAAATTTAAAAAACCTTTAAAAGAAAAGTCTTTGACTGTTATCTTTTTTTAGAAAAAAAAAACAAGTCAAACATTAAATAAGTAAACAAAATTTTGAATTGTTTAAAGTTATACAAAATTACTTTGTTGCAGAATATATTTGAAAAATTTGCTATAAAATAAAATTTTCAATTATCATTAATAACTGAACTTAAACTTAACCTTACCTTTTTAATGTAGTTTTAACCTTCTGAAAATAGTTGTTACTGGAATGTATTATTGAAAACATTTTTGATGTTCCATATTGTATAGTTAATTGTCTTAACTAAAAAAGATTGCTCGATTTATAAAAGTGTTAGGAGCTTATTTAAACTTTTTTTTTCTATTTTACATATAAAAAGATAAATAAAAATTTATACAGTGTTTGTAGTATAAGTATTTTTAATGTTTGGAAAAAGGATAATTTATTGTGGAATCATGAAAACTTTTAATTGAAATTTGTTAATTTTAACTGAATAAAACTACAGGTTTGGCACTATTTAAGAAAAAAAAGCTTGCTGAGTGACTACAGACCAGGGGCGAAGCGTTGGGAGGTACGCTGGCGCATGCGTGCCACTAAAAAAAAAAGTAAAAAAAAAAATGCAATATCTTTATCCTCTATTGTTTATTTTTTCTGCTTAATTTGCTTTTTTTCAGCTATGTTTTTCTAGTATTTGAAAAATTAAACAAATTTCTAATACTAATAAGTGACAAGTTAGGGAAATTACCCAGTATACTGATTTGATGCGTAACTGCAAATGTGCACCGATGTTAATGAAAAACTCCATAAGGAAAAATTTTATAACTTCATTAACTTCATAAGAATTTAGACTCAAAAAGTACGCAACTCGTTAGTGCACCGCAGTAGTATAACCTTATGACAGATTTTTTTAAAAAAACAAATGTTAACATTTTGTTACCAAATCATAAAGCTAAACCTGTTTTATAGTGATAATGTATCAAGAATAAACAAATTGTTGTAAAAATAGCAATAACAACTGCTAATAAAATAAAAATAAATTGATAGTAAGAATAAAAAATATTAGCAACATAATTAAAAAAAATAACAAAAAACTGTAAAAAATAAAAAATGTATTAAAATAGATAATAAACAAACAGTTCATACTGTGATTACAGCTTTAATCTCACTATACAAAAAGTTTTGTTTAAATTATCTAAACTTAAATTTTTTTTTTTAAAGTAGTTTCTTTTTTATTAAGATATCAAACAAATCAAACTTTTTTATTCTATCAGCCATAAAATTTAAAAATAATCAATTTTTGTATCAAGTTGTTTTAAAATTTTTTAGTCAAACCATGAATAAATTTATAGCAACTTGTAAAACAGAATTTTTACAATCAATTTATAGCTAAAAGACATAATTGACTAACTTTAAATTTAAATTTATTTAGTTTTAAATCAAATTTTAAATGGTATTTAAAAAAATTTTCTTTTTACCAACTGTCTGTAGTATTTAAAAAATGCTATTCCCTAAAGACCTTAGAAAAACTGATTTTAAGATAAGTGAAAAGTTATATTTCTTGTAAGTTTTTAAATTTGAAAGTGTTGACCTTGAAAAATTTATATTTTAAACATTTTGTTTTGTATCAGAAACATTTAGTAAAATCTTTCCACACACTAAGGATAACTCAGGATTTTATGAAGTTTTGGAATACTTCAGTATGACTCAGTAAAAATCAGGATAACTCAGAATGTTCTAAGTATTTTAAGCTCAGGCTGACTAAGGATAGAATTGTTATTCTTTTTACTAAAGGTAGATTTAGTAATTTTAAAAGCTTAGTTATAAAGCTTAGTTTCTATTCGTTTAAAAACAATTAAAAAATTCTCTAAAATATTTTAAAATGCTTATGATGACACATGATATTTTTGAATTCACTCTGGACAGTTATTTTGACTCAAAGAGTGGCAAAGCAATCCTGATATCTAATTGTTAATTGTTTTTTTTTTTTTGTAAAACATATTTTATAAAACTAAAGAAAAAGTAAACATTTGTTTTCATTAATTTTTAGATTATTATTTAAAAGAATTTGCAAAGTAATATTGTATGGATTGTAAGGAGTCTAAAAATTTGTCAGATAGGAACATTATTTGAAGTTCAACAGCTTGAATTGAAAGATAGCAAACTAACACAAGATATTGCTATTAATCAAGACTGCAGTTCAAGTGGTATGGAATGTTTATTTTTAATCTTGTTTATATTTTAGATTTTCTTCATTTGTTAAGATTTATTGTTACAGTTTTATATTGTAAATTAGGTAAAAATGTAGAATTAAAAAAAACTAGCTCTTTAGATTTATTCTAAAAAAAAATTAAAAAATTAAAACTTTCAATTTTATTACTGAAGATTTAACATTTTTATTTAAAAGATAAAGATAGTATATTAAAAACTGCAACAAACTAAAAGTATGAGTTATTTTGAGTTTAATACAATTCTTTTTTGTTGATAAAAAATAGATATTGAACATTATTTAGAAATTGCACAGAGAAAAGTGTTTTGAGGTTTTAATTATTATACTTAGTTGACTATTTATCTGTAGTTTAAGGCCATAGGGGGTATCCCATGTTTTTTAAAAGTTAATTTTATTGTAAAGATTTTTTTTAAGCTTTAAGATGCTTTTTATTGTTTTGAAAAAATCGAATTATTTTTTGAGATATGACCAGTCAAAGTCGATTAATAGATTATTTATGGCAAGGGAAAACTAAAACAGCGAAAAAAAGCTAGTTTGTTTAGAATCTATCTCCTCCTACATTTTTCAAGCAATCTTCTTCAAACTTTAACAGTTTAATTTATATACAGTAACAAAAATACATTACTTGTGATTATTAAAAATTTGTGGTAATTTTTTTTTTTTAATAGTTATTTTTTTTTTTTTTTTTTTAATTTAAATTATTTTAATTATTTAAATTCATAAGTAACGTTTTTTACTTGTAATGTAAGCAACATTTTCAAAAATTTGAAGAAGATTGTTTGAAAAATGAAGTAGGAGATAAATTTTTAGTATTTTTTTAAATTTCTGAGAAAATTGACACCGAAAAATTTTCTGCCCAAAAGTTTTAATTTAGGGGATTTTTTGATAAAAAATTTTGCGCAACCCTTGACCAAAACACCACGCTACGCCACTGCTACAGACCATACTAGTTAGTCAAGGCAGCCTTGAAATAGCTTTAATTTATATGAAAAATAAAAAATACAATATATACTTGCTAACAAAAAAAAAACCAAAATATCTAGATAAAATATAAAAAGTAACATAATGACTTAACAAAAAAATATTAATAAAGGAGTTAAAAAAATGAATACACTAAGGGATTTGATATAATATCTAAACTAACCTAAATTCAAAAAAAAAATTGAGAAAGATTGAACTTTTAAACTATATAAACTAGTCTTAATTGACTCGGATTTTTAAAAATAATTCTAGTCTAAGTTATCCATTAAGACCTTATTATATTTTATAGTTAACAACACCTTGATTACAATATATGAATTTTTATAATAAGTGACAAGTAATTTATTTACATCAAAATTTTTACCTTATTTTAAAGCTAGTGACCTACATCAGATGCTGCTTCATAATTCATAAAATGATAATTCTCAGCTGGGGTCTCTGTTATATTATTGGTTTTCCAGGCAATCAGATCTCTGATGGAAATTTTGGAGGAGATGTGAAAGTTTTGACCACGGTGTGCCAATAAATATAAACAATAAGCTCTCTAAAAATCTTTACTTTTTAATACTTTCTTACATACAAATCAATTTAGAAACCGGAAAAGTTATAAAAGTAGCAAAAAGTTGAATAATATGTGTTAACAAGCCTAAATATACAAAAATAAACTAGTATGAGTAAGTCTTAAACTAGTCTAAACTTTAAACAATTAGTCTGAAACGTTGCCACTCTTTTAAACGAAAAAAAAAAAATTTTTTGATAGACTTCAAACTGTCCCAAGGGTAAAATTATCAAAATCCACCCGCGTTCTAAACTCACCTGATTTTTTAAAATGTTACTTTTATTATTAATAATAAAACATATTTTTTGCATTTAAAATTTATTTTTATATATTTTTTAATATCAGTATTACCCCTAACTCTTTCTCTCGATTAGTAAATAGTTCTCGAATTTTACTGGGTGGATTTTGAACGTGTCCCGTCTTAAGCCATTCTGACTGTTTAACATAAATTAAAAGCTTCCTAAAATATTTAAAACCAAGTTTTTCCTGAAAACTTAATTAAACAATAAAAAATATTGTAAATGAACTTTTATTATGACTTAAAAGTAAAAACCAGCCTCAGATTTTTTGAAATCTTAAAGCTACTTTGAATTTTAAAAGTATTATTTAGCTAAAAAAACATAGTTACCTATCCTAAGTTATACTGAGTCATCTTAAGAATTTACAAAATTTCGAATTATCCTGAGTATCCTTAGTAATTGGCTGAAAGACTGTAAACCATCCTGAAATTCTGAGTTTTGGTAAAATTTTGATTTTATATATAAATCAAACAGACTTGTCAAAAAAATCATATTTTTTCAAAAAAAATCAAAAAAATTTTTTGTATTTTATTTTTTTTTTAGCTTACAAAACAAAAATTTAAGTTTTTCTATGATAAATTATATTCAACTACATGATAAAAAATTAAAGTAAAAGCCTTATAGCGTGATTTATATTTAAAAAACTTGTTTTAATAAATAAAAACTATCATATAACTGTGTAGAAATTTATTCAGCGAACAAAACAAATCTACTTAAATTCATGCCTGCATGTAGGACATGTTTTATGGTCTTTAAACCAATGGTCCACACACACCTTGCACAAAATATGGTCAACATGACAGTCAAGACGAACCATTTCCACTCCAATTGTCAAAGCATTCATGCAAACAAGACATTGTTCACCGACTAAAGATTCGTCTGCAGTGAATTGCTCAAACTTCTCAATTCTTTCAGGCGAAAGGCCTTTTGATTGACTGGAATTAAAAAGCATAAATTAAAATTGTGATTACACGAATTATACATTAAAACATAAATCAAATTTTAATGGTAGAATAAAAAAACTGTAAATATTTAATTATCTACCTAACTAAAACTAATTCAGCACCTTCACCGAATCTGAATGTAGAAGTTGAAGCTGATGTAATTTCATCAAATCTAAAAAATAAACAATATTTCAAGCTCTGTTTACTAGAATGCAACGTTTGTAGTAATCAGTAAATGAACAAAACTAACATCACTAATGCCTCATCATTTTGCCTCAATTCTTCAACTGGTGTGGAAAACCAATCATTACGCTCCCTAGCACCTGATCCTGATTCTGGAGCCTGATTCTGGAGCCTGATTCTCAACTGATCAGGAATTATACTTATTATATCAACTTGCTACGTATTAAATATGTATGAAATAATGATTACAACTTACCACAGAGATATTGTTGTCAATATTTTCTTCTGTATTATCAGGAGAACTTTGTGTATTTTCAGTACTTTTAGACATTTAACTGCTTTATTTAAACCTAATTATAAACTAATTTTAAATACCTTCAGTTTTTGTTAAAATTTTATTTTTAGATTATTATTTAAAATAAACAAAAAACAAAAAACTTTATTTTTTACTAGAAACTTTTAATGATAAAATAAACAAAAATTAACATTAAAGTTAAAATAAAATTTACAACCTAACTTTAAAAACAATGTAAGTGTATGTTGCTTTCGTAAATATTTCTAAAAAACAAGATTTTCTTAGTATAATGAAATTTTAACACTAAAGTCTTCATATTTAATCTGTATATTATGTTAAGAAAATAGTAATCAGTAAATTGTAAACTCGATGTCACATGTTGTATTATACTGTTAACAAAATTTAATAATTAACAACAAATTATATAACTTTAAGTTTGTTGTACAATTATTATATGTTTTATAACTTATATAGTGCATGCTTTGACTATTAAGGTATCTGGTATTATTAAAAATTATTCAGATACTTTAAAACCTTTTTGATTTGTTTTTTTCAAATTGTATTGGTATAGATATGTTAGTTAAATTTTAAATGAAGAAAATTAAGTCTTTATATTAAAAATTAATGTAATTTTACAACTAAATATTAAACATTAAATTAATTTTTTTACATTATTTTTTATTTAGTATTCATATTCTTTAACAATTAAAAATATTTTATAAATTTACACTATCATATCTATACCAATACATTTTGAAAAATAAAACAAATCAAAAAAGCTTTTAAGTATCTGAATATTTTTTTTATAATACCAGATACCTAAATAATTAAAACATATTCTTTTAAACACAGTACATATTTCTGGTAAAAATTTATATTATGTAAAATTAAATTTTTAAAGCTTATAAGTTTTATACAAAAACAAACTGTAAAAAACAGTGTGATCAGTTTTTCAAATGGGTTTTATGGTTTTAAGCATAAAAATGTTTGAGAAACAAACTGGTGACCCTTTGATTTTTTTTTTACTTCATAGGCAACGTTTATGTATTTTTACTAAGGAATTTTATAAAAAATGATATATTTGTAGACAAGTTAACAAATACTCTCTAAAAAAATACTTCAGTTCAATCCTATGTATTTTTCATTTAAGAGGCGGTTATAGCTTTATCTTTGAACAATTTTTAAAAATACTTTGTTGGAAAACTTTAAAAGTATGCTCCTCATACAGACTAGTATTTCAAAAAAAGTAAAAATCTTTTTAATCATCTTCAGCTCGGGTGGGACATTATGGTAACTAAGTTACTCTGTAAAATATTGTTCCAAATATTAATTTCTAAATACTTTTTTTAATATCTTTAAAATATGTATTATTTTTAGACATTTTAAAAATATTTATTCAGTGTTCTTTTAAGTGTTTTCGTTAAAGTTGTATTTTTAATTAATTTTTGTATTTAATATATTTCGATAATGAAGTTAATTTACTTTATAAAATTAAAGTCTTAGTATATAATGATAAATATTTATTAAATTAAACTGAAATTTGACTATACATGAAGGTACATTATATTTTGTTATATATAAAGTTAAGATGTAACAAACTTAAGAACAAAAGTACAAAGACTTATATATATATTTATAATAAATTTAGCTTTATTATGAAATTGTCATAGTAATAATTCTAAGTGAGTCTATTTAAACATTACCTATTTTTTATTTAATTAAAGTAGTCTGTTATTGTCAAATTCAGGGTGGCCTGTAGCTTATGAAAATTTCGTCCAGGTCTACTTAATTTCTTCTAAGTTTTTAAAAGTACACATTTTTAGGTCTATTTTAATAAAAAATAACTTTTAGGGAGAAATTTTGTTTAATAGAATAAAAACATAAAAAAGATACTGTAAAGCTACTTTAAATGTGTTTTTTAATAATGAACATTTTTATGATGACAAATAAATTTCATATATGGTTTATATTGAGGTTTTTCAAGAATTTTTGATCAAAATTCGAGGTTTTTACAGGTTTTATCAAAATTTGTCAATTTCAAGGTTTGCTAGCATTTTTTCACAAAATTTTTCAAATTAAGGTTTTTCCTTGATTAATAGCTAAGTAGGCACTTTTTTAGTTTAACTTGTCAAATAACTTAATGTTTTTAACATCCAATTAAAGAATAAATAGTTTGAAATAAAATTGATTTTTTTAGTTTGAAAAATGAACATAATTTTTTTTTTCTATACAAGCAATTTTAAATAAACAATTTCTAAAGATTTAATTTTTTTGTTGTAAATTTATATTTTACCTGATAATTTAAGTATAATAACTTTTCGAAATTATAACAATAACAATCTAAACCATGAATAACTATCACTTAAGCAATTTTGAAATAAAATAAAAGTAGTATTGGTTGAGCTCATTATAGAATGTATCATAATAAATACTCAAATCTTTATAAATATCCAGTGCAACATTTTTATCAACTTCTACTTATTTTTATACAACTGCTATTAACTTTTTTTTTATATTAATGATGATTCTAATTTTAAAGAACAAGGTTATAAGCAGTTAAAAAAAGTAAGTACTTTTTCAGTATTAAATATTAAATGTTATTTTTTTTGACATCACCATCAAATTTTTTTAGTCCTTTAATGATAAAAAAAAAAAAACAATTTTTAGTCATATTAAGATCAACATTTTTTCCTTTCAAATTTTAATAAGGTTAACTACAATTAAATATATGAGTGATATTTTGTAAGTAATTTGCAAAATCATAGATGTATATTTATCTAGTCAATTTAGCTAATTGTAACATATTTAAAAAATATTTATTTACAAAACAAGCATTTTACAAAAACTGTTAAAATGAAACAATTCCCTGTATTAATCTAAAGGTGATTAAATGACTAAAATATTTTACTTTTCTGCTAATACTTATCAAACTATCACAAAAACAAAATAAACTCTAAAAGAAAATTAAATTTATGTTTCATTCAAATAGAATATATAAATATAACCAATCTTATCAGTTTTAAAAAAGTATTTATTTTTTGTTCTAAGTAACTAAGGAACTCTAAACATATAACAACATTTATTACAAATATGTACTAAACTAATATAAAAGGCAATTAAGTTAAACATTATTATTAAGGGTAGGCATGTACTTCATTAAAAATACTAGTTTTTAAAAAGTGTATAATTTTATACAATTTATTAAATATTCAAGTTAAATATTCAGTATTCAAAATGAGAATGTCAATATTGTTTCATAGGTCGAAAATTTAAGAAACTTTGTTATTTACTTTACTAAAATTAAAAACAAATGCTTAGCTAGAGCCATTTAAAGAAAAACAAGGTTTAGCACATTTTAAGTTATATTTTGGGCTTTATAATTTATTAGTTTTAAGTTAAGATAACTGTAAGCTACTTTTAAGTTGAATGACCATAGTTGCCAATTTAGCTTTAAACATATCAGCACAAATTATTTGATCATTACACTTTAAATCAGTAAAATTAAATGTTCAGAATTTTTTAGGATTCTGACAGCTCTGCTTTAGATTATGTAATCAAACTTTTAAAGTTAATATTATTATTATTATCAGAAAATTCACACAGTTTATACAAATGTTATAATAGTATTAGTAGTTCTAGGTTATTTGAAATTGAAATCAGAATTACATGAATGCATATTTTGTTATGTCAACTATGCTATGGTTATTTATAAACGGTTGTTTGTTTTATATTTAAATACAACACACTAGCAACCGAAGAATTTTGCTTTAACAATTATTGTACTAATAAGAAAACATCATGCTAAAGTTAGTTAAGTAGAACGCTTTAATTCCCTATGCTGTGAGGCAAGCACATTTCGGTATACAGACTCAAATTTTTTTATTTATTTTTTAGTCATAAATCTACAAACAGTAATAATGTCTAACCACCAGCTTTCGTTTTCTGATTAATAAATGATTGTCTAATTGCTATGCATCGCTAAACATTTTTCACTAACAAGAAGCTCTTATTATTCTATTTTCAAAAAGAAATCGTCAAGTTATCGGAATATATTTCTCATAAACTCAAGCCAACTCAACTTGGCTTGATGCGACTCAAGGTATGTTTTAGTGTTTCATTTTGGCCTTTTGCATCTGAGAGTAGCAACCCTATGTTGGTTTGGCTTCTATTAAGATGTATTATTTTTAAGCAATTATCATTGTGGTCACATGCTCTGACAACTATGGATAAATTTAACTTCTTCTTAAACCTAAAACTAGTTTTTATAAGCAGTATTTTTTAAATTTAAATTTTCAGATTCGATAGTTTTTATTTTTTGATTTTTTTCTAAATATGTTATTATTATATTGTTTATTGTGCAATGTTGGACTCAGGCATCAAAACCTGAGCCACTTAAACAGGACACACAAAAAGAGAAAAAAAAAAAACTTATATTCAAAACTTTAAGATAAATTATACATATATATATATACAAACATAATTTAAATGGAAACACAAAGTTAAACACAATATGATATACAAATGAACTAAATTGAAAATTCAGTTCAAAAAATTCAAATTTATATATTACTTAGTACACACAGTAAAGAAGTTTGTCTAAAATCATGGCTTATAAAACAATATTCATAACTACAAAATATATAAGGTATGTAACAGTGATCAAATTTTTTTATTATTATTTTTAGGTTTTCTTTTAATTTTATTTCAAATTCCTATATACGTTAGCTTACTGATGTTATTTCATTGTAACTCAGGCTACCATTTAACCTAATATAATGGCAAAAACTAAACCAGTAAAAATATCATTTGGTCAAAAATTTTTATAAAAACAATAACTATTTTACCCTACAATATTTCTAACCAAAAAATCTATAAGAAAACTAAGAAGCTGTGAAGAAATATATTAATAGATTATCTGATATAATGTCTTTGTTTAAACAGGTTTAACTACATACTTATTAAATAAACTTTTCTTGCTGTCTAAAAATGTTTTGTTGTAAAACCATTTTTAATAAAGTAATGTATTTTGTGTCAATACCACACTAAAAGCTATTTTAAGTGCAAGTTAAGTTTGTTCTTCTGTTAAATAATTTTCATAATTTAAGTGTTGATACAAATATTGTTTTTATACCTTAACATGCGTTGCATTTTCAATTTGTTAAGTTTTGTAAAGATTTTTGTAAGATGTTAAAATAGATAAGAAAAGTTGGACTTTAAATTTAAAAATACCACATAAGTATATTTTGTTTCATACAAATATAATTTTTTTACTTAGATAATTTCCAACAGGGTTTTCAAAAACTCTGTATAATTTAGGATTTTTGTATGTTTCCAAAAATATCATAATAACTCAGATAAGGTCAGCATAACATAACTGATCAGTTAAAACTAATATGATAGAAACTGTTTATTTTTTAAATTTAGAAACATTTTTTTATAGCTTAAAAATATTAATACAACCCAGGATATTTTAGCTTACTCAGGATTTTTTTTTGACTTAAAAACTTGATGTTCATATTAGATTATATGTCCGTGATATTAAAACTTAATTAAGCTAAAAAATCCCTTCATTTACTCTTGATTAAAAGATAAAAGAACTATGGCTTGCTCAAACATGACAATCTTCCTAAATTAAGAAAAGATTTGAGTCATGCTAATTGACTTAAAAGTTTCAAAAGACAATGAATTCTATATTTTGTTTTAAAGTTTACTTTTTACAGACTTAAATAGTTAAATGGTATAGATTTATTATTTTGTTTATATTTTATATAATGTTCAAATATATAAAAAAACCTGCTACACACTGATTATTAAAATTTTGGTATAAAATAATAATAAAAACGACTTGCTAATTTTACACTGTTCATTCCAAAACTTATTTATTAAAATTATATTGTATTTGTTGAAGTTATGTGACTGATAACTATTTTATAAAATAACTTTTAATGAGAACGTATAAAAAATCTAATGATTTTTGACCTTGTGTAGACAAAATAAAATCTTTTCAAGTTCATGTAAAAAAAGTTATAATAAACAGGTAAAAATTCTTACTTTTTTGTAAGATAACCATACTTTTGATAGCTCAGGACATCTAGGTAATTAAAAAATATTTTTTAGTATATTAGTAAAGCTTATTCCCATAAAAATTTTAAAATCAATTAAGTTAATTATTGATTAGTCATAGATTTATCAGTTTAGAATATTTTACCTATTTTTTTTGATTGAATGATTTATTAAAATCATTAGTATACAGTTTTTAAATAAGAAATTACTAAACTATCTATAACAAATAATAAACTACAAGGTTTAGCAAACTGTTTTACTATGTTTAAAAAATAATAACAGGTTCGTTGTGAAAAATATTCTCAGGAAGTTAAAAATCTAACCATACTTTAGGTTTAATTAAGGGTAGTTAATGTGTTGAAAAACTTACTTTAAATCTTTAAGTATAAATTACAAGGTTATCATACTTTCAGAATTACTAAAACAAACTCAGATAAGTTTTAAAACTCATTTGAGTTATCTTTTTAACTGAAGTTATATTGAGTTTATATTGAGTGCATTAAGTTTACACTCTTTAAATGTTTTTATTAGTTTCTACTACTAATACTTTTTAATCTTAAATTCATGTTAGAATATAAAACAAATTATTTTATGAATCTTTTTATGAACTGCACTAAATTCAAACTTTAAAATTATATTTTTGTGTTAAATTTAAGCATTGAGTAATACAATATTACATTGAATTCAAACCATAAAAAAGAAATCTATTATAGTTAACTTATTAACTATAACTTTTTTTATTTAATTTTATTTTTTTAATTCTACTGATATTAATTAAGTATAATAGTTTATTTTTACTTTCTTAAGGTGGCAATTTTACCTTAGAAACAAAGCCAAATTGTAACTTAAATAAACATCACCTAGTGAAATTGGTAAATTAAAACTATCTTGTCAAGGACAATAACTTAGTTTTTGGACTAGATAACTTCTTGAAAGCAAAAGTTAAAACAATTAATTGAAGAAGCAAAATATTGAAAATATAATATTCTGTCTTAATATTAAGAAATAGAGAGATGTTTACTAAAACTTACCATATTTTGCAATACTTGCCATATTTTGCTACTATTGACAATAATTAATATTAGAAAGGCTATTTTTTTACAACAACATTTTTTAGAACATCTACAACTGATGTTTTTGTCCCTGATAATTTAACTTAAATTAACTAATTTGTATTTTGATTTTTTTTTACCTGATAAAATAGTTTAGATTTGCTGTTTAAACAAGGGGCATTAAAAAGTTTTGGTTGATACTTTTTAGGACCTGAAAAAAACATGTCATAACCTAGTGTTTTTGTATGTGGGCTTAAAAACTTAGATAAACCTAGAATTTGACATTTCTTGAACAAATAAAAATAAAACTTTGTCTATTTAGCATCTAAAAACCTTAAACATAAAGAAAATTCATATGTTTATTGGATTTTAAATGAAAATTTATATTACAAAACTATGCTTAATAATTGAATTTTGTTTATTGTAAACTTATTTTAATAAGCGTTACAATTTCTCTTCAATAGCTTACAAAAGTTTATCATTAAATTGAAATGTATATTTTAATAAAGCAAAAATAGTTGTACATGTTAAGAGTTGGTGCTTTCAATTTTCCATAATATTTTATTCTTAAATATACTAAAATAATTACTTTAGACCAATTTAAACTTAGATATATGAATTTTTTTTTATTGTATATGAAAGAAGGGATGTGTTTATCCTTCTACAAAATGGCAGACAAAAACTAGAGTTAAGACTTACTTTCAAATGTAAAAGAATTTGAATTGTAACAGGATATCAAGCTGCATTTGATAACTGTTTAAATTTAATAGAAAGTTTTGAATTAGAGATTTTGTTCTTCCAAGCGTTTAAGAGAAAGCTCGCAACGTCAAGTGTTTTACTGATGCAAGATTAATACATGTAGGATAATAAAAAAACAAAGAGCAGACAACTACTAATGTTAATTTGAGCAAAGTTAAGAACATTGGTATAAAAACCAGCCACAAAAGGTGGTGGAAGCATCATATCTAATGTACTAAAATGGGAGTATTTTCTAAAGTATTATGTTCTTTATATATTTGTTAGTGCTTGCAATAGTTGTTTAACACAATATGCTCATACATGTCATGCCTAGTTTTATAAAGAGTAGCCCTAAGTATTGTTTGATATCAGCATTTAGTATAAGTTAAGCTTAAACATTAATTGTGGTGTTTAGTGCGGTTGAATACTTCATTAGAACCCTACAACAGTTCTTTTAACTGCCTATCATTTAACTTATTAGTTGTTTATTTTAGCAATATAAGGTTAGTTTTTTTAATTTTAGTTAGATGATACTTACTTTTTGTTGTTTATATTAACTATACTTTCCTGTAAATTAGAATAACAAACTTATAAAAATTAAAGTATTTTTTTTAATTTTCAACAGAAAATATTAATTTATGATAAAAAAACCAAAACAAACATGACTAATCAGATTCAGAGTACTTTCAAAAATTACAAGGTTAGTTGAATTATTGTTTCACTTATAGTAGTATGTACTTTAGTATTTTCAAAATAAGTTAAAATTTTGATTTTGTATGTCTACAATTTTGAAGTCTTATTGATAAACTTGTTATTATGTGTATGAGTAATTATAAAAAAATCTGATCAAAGTTCATGTTAAACCTTGAAAAATTAAAACAAGTATTTAAATTAATACCATCTTTCAAATAACAGGATAATATAAAGGCGTTGGAAAAAGATCTAAACAACCATTTTCAACTGTGGCAAGAGAAAATAGATAGCAGCGATGATGGGGATTTTCACAATGCTTTTGAAGATAAAGAAATTTTTGAAGAGAAAATAAATGACAATCTTAGTTGTTTAAACATAGCAATGTTAGGTGATAAACAGGTGGAAAGCGATAAACAAGAGCTTGGTATGTTGATTGATCAACTCGAACAACTTGAAATAGAATTAGACGAAAAGTATGAAAATTACAACAACATTTTTGGTGAGAGGCCTCAAAATATATTTGATGGTTTGTCTGACTCAGACGATGAAACAGACGACGACGAATATGTAGAAACATTTCGTCAAAGGATTCAAAACAGGTTTACTTATTATGACCACACTGATGACGAATCACAAGATGAAGATGGAGGAGAACAACGAGGCCTAGCACCCGAAAGAGTTCAGCAGTTCAAAAAGTTTCAAGCTGACAAGGCATTTGTCGGTGATCAGTGTGTGATTTGCATGGAGGATGTTGAAATTGGTAGAAACATGATGCGTCTCGACTGCGATGGTCAGCACATATTCTGTCAAGTTTGCATTGAAAGATGGTTTGCTGACCACAGCACATGCCCGATTTGTAGGCATAAATTTTAAGAATTTTAAAGAAAGATAATTTAGTTGATCATGTTTTTTTTTTAATTATTTAGTAATAAAACTGTTAAATTTAAACTTGTTTTTTGTTGTTTTCTTTGTTTTTTTATATTCAAGTGTTACTTATGCAAATAGTTTTATTAGTCTAAGAATTATAGTAGTAATAATTTTGTTTAAAATCTCATCTAACTTCACCTCGTTAAACCACTAAGGTTGATAATAAACATTCAAAAGTTATTGATTTTAGAGATTTTTCACAATTTTCAGTAATTTTACTTTTCATAGCAATTTTAAATATTCAACGAATATAATATTGACTACTCAATGATTAACTTTATGGAGGGTATTGTTTATAGTTATCATTATTTAAGTGTTATCTAAAAAAGTAATATTTTATTTTCGTCTTTCAACTTCTTTTTTTTTTCATAAACTTTGTTTACAAAAAATATATTTAAGTTCAATCTGTAATCTTGTAAGCAGAAAAACAAGGTTTTAGCAAAATATTTTACACCCACAATCAAACTTTTATCATTTTTTTTCTAAAGGTATTACTTTTTAGCAAGGACGTAGCTAGCTTAAAAAAGTTACGAACCTGCAAAAAAATAAAATATCTGAAATGACGTGCGAAACGTCCTAGCGGGAAAAATAGCAATTTAAACTCTAATTTTATTGAATTTATCATGAAAATATGCAGATTCTATGAAAAAAAAAAGTTATAGTATGAGTGATAAGTGTATACAAGGAATTTTTTTGCTCCATTCCAATTATGACTCTTAATGTGTTGCTACTTGTATAAACTTATAAAACTTTCTTTCAAAATAAGTGTATGAAAATCAAAATTTAACTCAAAACATTTGTAATAATTTAAAAATAAAACTTTTAAGGTAATTTGCTAAATGTACAAAATGAACAGTAGTCGATCAGTTCAATTTTCACGACACTAGAGATACTAGAGAGTACAAACATGTCGAAGTTATCTCTTAGGAATGTATAACTAAGTTTTATTGGAGACTTAAAGCTAAGCATTAAGTTTACATATAAATATAATAGCACGTTTTTTTAGTTTTTTTTCGCAAGTAAGTATACGTTTGTGTTGCAGATTAGCAGAAGCGTACCAAGCTACGTGCTGCTTAATAGAGCACTTTTAGAAACTATTTATTAGTCGCTTAAAAACTATTTAATGTACAAATCAATAAATGCTTAAGAAGACAGTCATTTCGCGGATATAATGATAATAAATACGAGTATGAACTTTTTTAAGCTGATTATTGTTCTTTTATTTAATTTTTAAGTTTAATTATTGATAATGCGGCTTTTTAACAAACATTTTAGTTCATTCATTAAATTACTAAAACTTTTACTCTAAACAAAATAGCTCTAATCAAATAATACAGGGGTGGGTAAAGTGTGGCCCGAAAAAGGTAAGTCTGCGCTGCGGCCTGCGAGCACGTTTTTTTTTGAATTGAATGCGGCCGAAAATGAAAATTTTGCGGCCAGCGAGCATGTAAATGTAGCCCGCTTAGCAAAAGTATTTTAAAGTAAAGCTTTTCATTAATTTTGTTAAAAGTCCCTGTATAACATTTCAAAAGAATTAAAATACTTTATAGTTTAATGTAAAAAAATCATATTAGATTTTCACTAGGATTAATATCATAACTTTTAATTTCTTCTTACAACAGCATATTATTTTCTGAAAAAAAGAGTGTAAAGAATGCTTTGATTTTAAGTTAGTTATAAAATACTTATTTAATAAATAAACTCAATGCATATGTATTCTTTTTTGTACAAAAGTAATGCACAGTATATAACTAAAATGTCATTTCTTTATAGTTTTGGTATTTTTAATGATTTTTATGCTTAAGTTTCTTTATTATTGGTTTATTACTAATTTTTATTTTTTAGTTTGCACATAAACATTTTAAATAACATAATAATAAGAAATAAGGTTTATTTTTATTTTATACATTTTGATATTTTAGCAGTTGTTTTGCATTTTAAATTATTTCCTATGCACACCAATGTACAAAAACGGCTCATATTTTAAACGACTTTTTATTTGATATTTAAGTTTTAACAATTTTGGTTTATGTATAATTTTCTAACATTATTTTTTTACAATTGATATCTATATGTGCACATACACATTTAAACAATATATACGATATAAATTTATATAGTATCTCTTACGTAAATATTTTAATTTTTAGACAACGTTTATTTGTAAAATAAGTTAATTTTTGTGCGTTGCATACTAATTTATACAATTGCTGTTTTTTGGAACTATTCATTTACAAGCTGATCAAAACAATAAACTAGTAGTAGTAAACACATAAGACATTTTTTTATCAACAAAAACTCAGACGTTATTGAGAACAACTATTCTTCTGTTATTATTTGATATTCAATTTAGTTCTTATTTTACGTTTCTGTGATCTAAAAAAAGTTATAATTGCGCTCTCTTGGCGACTTATGTATATTGCAACATTTTAAAAATAATATTTTGTACATGACTAAAAAGATTGTGCTTTTTAGGATCGAAATACTGCACCCATGCGACCTATGTCAGTTGCAACATATATTATGCTTGATAGCTAATTAAAGTGTGCCCCTAAGCTTAAAAAAGCATAGATAAAAGTATAAGTACAAATAACCGCAAAATTCATATAGTATTTTTAGCAAAATCTTTACTAACATCAAGCACCTCTTTTAATAAAACTAAATAAACCACTACTACACACTTTTATAATAATTGTAGATATGCTTTTTCAAAACTTAATGTTATTCACACAATTTTTCTCACTATTATCACAGCGAAATGTCGCAAAATAAAATTTTATCGCAATTTATATTCTCAATATTTTAAACTCGTTAAAAATAGTATAGTAATAAAATAAAGTTATTCTCGCTATGTTTTTTAACTGATAAGTCGTCTGACTCCTATTAAAAGATTCCTAAAGTTCAGGCCACTCATGGTCTATAATATTTCAATACAGTTAATGCAGCGTGGTGTCTAATGTCTCAATTTAGAGGGATTTATGGGTAATAGGGAATAGAAAGGATATAGTAGAAGAAATTTAAAATTGATAAACAAATTGAATAAAAATCAATCTTTTATTTCCATTAACTAAAAAAGCACAAAAATACTTTATAAATACATCACACTATACTATAACTACAGTTGAACACAAATGGTCGAAAAATACTAATAAGTATCTTAAAAATTAGGTAAAAGAAAAATTTAATTCTTAAACCTAACGTTTTTATAGCACAATATTTTAGCACACCAGTTACTGCAGAAAGCCGAAAAACTTTAAAAATGTTGTTTATTTTATATCAAAAGCAAAGAAAAATTCTTTTTTCTTACGTATCCATGAGAATAAATAAATTCCTTCGAATAAGCAATGTTGTTTTAGATAATTGTTTTGAGAAATCTTATCATCGATCTTGGTGTTACAAAAAATTCCATATCTATTAACACGCTTCAAAATTATAAGATAAAATGTTGATGTTATTACACATTAATAAAAACAGCAAATATATAAGGTATATTACCTACCTCTCGTTATGTTACTTACTCTCATTTAAGTACGCACTTTTGTTGTAGACACAATCAATTAGATTCGCGAGAGGTAAATGTACTATAAGATTGATTAAATTATTTAGGTTATTTATAGTATATGTTTGTAAATAACTTTCTAAAACTTCAATGCTAGTTAAAACTTGACTAATAAATGAGTTATGTTCTTGTACGGTTGAAAACATATCGTCCATCGTTAACATAATGTAAAGTTTTGTGTTTTTAAATATGAGAAATAAAAAGAATTTTAAATAATGGACCAGCTTAGAAAACTTAATTTTAGGTACGCGCTTCCTATTCAGTACGCTTAATTGAGCCGTTCTTAATGTGCGTACTCAATTCGTTACTCATTTCGAGAATTCGTGTACTATAAAAAGTTACACATAAAGTTATGTGTAAGAATTGTCGGCAATAATTCGTATTTAAAGTAGATAAAAGATAATTTGATGACAATCATCATGCATCATTTTAGTTGGGATTTGGTATTTAGGTTAGATATAGATTTAAAAACAAACTTCACAAAGTGGAATACTCTTAATGTATTGATTTTTATAATCATCTTTGAAAACTTTGCTTGTTGTAATAGACTAATTATAAACTAGTGACAATTAAAATATATTTAAAAAACTAAAACCTTATGTGAACTATTTTTTTTTTATTTTACTAACCAGATTATTTTTAAAACAAACAAGTTTTGTATTGAAAACTAAATATGTACAGTATGATTAAAGGATTTTAATTTTTAGATTTTTTATCACATAAATAGTCTAGACAAAAAAGACCTAAATTACTACATGAATTTATTCTGCGCACAAAACAAATCTACTTAAATTCATGCCTGCATGTAGGACATGTTTTATGGTCTTTAAACCATTGGTCCACACACACCTTGCATAAAATATGATCAATATGACAGTCAAGACGGACCATTTCAACTCCAATTTCCAAATCATTCATGCAAACAAGACATTGTTCACCGACTAATGACTCGTCTGCAGAGAAGTGCTCAAACTTTTCGATTCTTTCCGGTGATAGACCATTTGAGGTTAGGCCATTTGATTGCCCCAAGTTTATAACTAATCTTGGAGCTGGAGCACTTGGTATTTGGCCGTTGACAGAAAGACTTGCATTTGGAATTCGTGACATTTGATGATCTCTAAATAAAATTAAAATTTTAAAAATATAATTTGAACATCTTTATTCATTCTAACCATTTAGGATAGTAAAGGAAATTTTAACTAGCAGCTAACACGAAAATAATTTGAAACATTTAAGTGATTTTCACCCCTTGACAATGCTTCGTAACCAACAGGTACAACTAACCTCACTCTTTCCTCATCAATTCCAATAAATTCATCATAATCATCTTCATCTGAGGAAGTTAAAGGAATAACCACCCTATATTCACCATGCTCCCAATAATCTGATTCTGAATCCGAGGCGGATGTCAACTGATAAAAAATTAAATTTATTGTTTCAACTTGTTAAGTATTTGATAAATAAAAATATGTTTACTACTTACCACAGGGATGTTGTTGTCAACATTTTCTTCAATATTACTTGAAGAACTTTGAGTGTTTACATTATTATCAGACATTAATTTTGTTTTATTTAAACCTAATCATAAATGAGTATTACTTAGCTCCAGTTTTTGTTGGTATTTTACTTTAAATCATTAAATGGTTTAGATAAAAAAAAACGTATTTTTTCACAAAAAACAGTAGAAAAAATATAGTAACAAAATAATACTCTTTATTAAAATTAAACCTCAAATAATGCTTATTACTTTCATAAATTTTTCTTAAAAACATGAATTACTTAGTATAATGAAATGCTATCAGTAAAGTCTTCATATTTTTAGTATATATAATGACGAGCATAAAGTTAATTTTATAGGCAAATTTATAAATTTTTCAAAAAACATAAAACTTTAATGTCAATTATTTTCCTTATCTTAAAAGCTATCTGAAATTTTTTTTTATCTTAGAGAACGCACCTTTGTCTTTAATTTAAGAAAAAAAAATTTTGTTTGGGGTTTGAATTATTTCATGGGGTCCCTCCAAAAATAAAGGTTTTTTTTTTGTTTTTTCTATTAAAATTGCTTTATAATCAAAAAAAAAATTTTTTTTTAATTATTTTTTTTTTTGATTTCTCTTAGTTTGCATGTTATTTAAACTCTTAAATAGTTATTTTATAAATAGTGTTAATATCTTTTACGATTTGGCCCCAAAACAAAATGATGTATGATACACTATCATTTGCCTTGGCCATTTCCTAGATAAAAAATTGATAAAAGGAAAAAAAACAATTAATAAGAATGTGAATTACAACAAATGTAATTAAATTATTATAGTTTAATTACATTTGTTGTAATTTACATTCTTATTAATTGTTTTTTTCCTTTTATCAATTTTTTATCTAGGAAATGGCCAAGGCAAATGATAGTGTAATATACATAATTTTGTTTTGGGGCCAAATCGTAAAAGATATTAACATTATTTATAAAATAACTATTTAAGAGTTTGAATAACATGCAAACTAAGGGAAATCAAAAAAAAAATAATTAAAAAAAAAAAAATATTTTTGGTTATAAAGCAATTTTAATAGACAAAACAAAAAAAAAAACCTTTATTTTTGGAGGGACCCCATGAAAGAATTCTAACCCCAAACCAATTTTTTTTTTCTTAAATTAAAGACAAAGGTGCGTTCTCTAAGATAAAAAAAAAATTTTTTAGATAGCTTTTAAGATAAGGAAAATAATTGACATTAAAGTTTTATGTTTTTGAAAAATTTATAAATTTGCCTATAAAATTAACTTTATGCTCGTTATATAATGTTGTAAGAGATTAATTATTATATTGTAAACTATATGTCACATGTTAAAAAAGTTTTAAAATCAAAAAATTTAGCAAAAATGTTATTATTTTAAGTTGGTTGTACAATAACAACAAACATTGTAAATGAGAAAAATCAAAGTTAAATACATAAACTTAATGTCATTTGTAAGCTAAATAATACCAAATACTACATATAACTACCACCTAAACAGCATTTTTCACACTTTTTTTATTTGTTTTATTTCAGTATACTCAGTTGTTAACAAATAAAGATGTTTCATAAACAAGAATTAACTATTTTATAATTAATTTGTATGTTTGTAAAAATAAAATGTCCAAAAACTTAAAAACTCCGGCATTATTTTGATAATACCAAAATACCTTTATAAACAAAATATAAGACTCAGAGACAAAACATATTTTTTTTACAATCTTTACTTTTAAAAGTTAAATTTATAAACCTTATAAGTTTCATACAAAAATAAAGTATTGAAAGAGTGTGTTGAGGTTTAAAGCACGAATTTTATTTGATAAATGGACTGGTGACCCTTTTATCTTTTTATTTCCTAAGCTACATTTCTTTAGGCTTTTACTGATAAACTTCAGACAAAAAACTATATAAGAAATAAAACTTTGTAGACATGTTGAAAATACTCAATGCAACAAGTACTGTAACTCGAACCTATGTTTTTTTAATTAAAGGCTATTAGAACTTCACCTTAAACTAATATATATATTTAACTACATAAATAAAAATCTAAGATTAATATGCTCCCCAAACAGACTAGTATTATACACAAATTAGATTTTTTTTAAACGCCTTCAACTGATATTATGATAACTAAATTACTCAGTAAGAATTTATTTCAAGTATTTATTATTAAAATAGACTTTTTTACTATCTAAAAGTCCTTTATACTTGTTTTTAGACATTAAAATAAATTTACTACAGTGTGCTTTTAAGTATTCTTGATTATTTTAACAATTAAATATATTTTGTTAATAAAGTATGCTTTTTTTCAATAATATTTCACTTTTAGTAAGATCATTAAAGTTAATTGATTTTATTAAAATTTTAATAAACATTAAGGTACATTATATAGTATTAAATTAAATGCATTGAAGTAATAACACTGAAACAAAATTTTTATAGTAAACAAATTAAGGGAGTATACTTAAACATTAGCCAAATTAGTTTTTACTACTTATTTAAAATAGTTTATATTTACTTTAGTTGAGGGTAGTCACTGATTTAAAAATAAATCTTCCAGATTTTTGAAAACACAATATTTGGGTCTGTTTTTATTTAAAAATTAAGTTTAAGGTTAAGCTCAAATCTATATAATTTTTTATTCAAAGACCATTATAACTTTTCCTTACAATAATATTCATTACTACTTAAATGCAAACAAATCATAGTTTGCTCCTCATAAAGCCTAGTATTAAAAAAAAAAAATTTGTTAAACATCTTCAACTGCCATTATGGTATATATTTTACTCTGTAAGCAACTATTCTAAGATTAATTCAGACAAAAAAAAATTACCACAGTGTCCTTTAAAAGATTTTTATTTAAGTTATATTTTTATTTTATTTTTCAATTGGATAACGTTTGTTAGTGAAATATATTTAATTTATAAAAATTATGAATTCAGAAATCATAAATATATTGTTAAATTAAACTAAAATATACTAAATATTAAAGTACTTCATAAATTGTTACACATAGTATTAACATAAAATAAATATTAATACTTGAAAAAAAGTTTGTTATTAATAAGAAATTGTTTTTTCAAACAAATTAAAGGGAGTCTACTTAAACCAAAGCTAATTTTAACGTATTTATTTTCTTAGTTCAGGGTGGCCACTGGTTTACACAAAAAACTTTTCCAGATTTTCTTAACTGCCTCAAAATTTTGTAAATCACAAGTTTTTTAGTTAATATTTAGTTAAGGCAATAAATTTGTAAAATTGAATAACAATATTGAAAAGATTTTGTAAATCAATTAAAATAAGTTTTTTAATAAAAGTAAAATCTTAATAACTAAAAACTTTTTACATGTATATCAGTATTTTAATGTTAAATAAAAATTTTACTTCTCATTATGTAAAAGTTGTTTAAAATTCTAAGCTTTTTCAGGTTTTTAAGTGATTTTTTTCAAAATTCCAGGTTTTTACAGGTTTTCTTAATTTTTTTCAAATTCAAATTTATATAATTTTTTTTAGGCAAAAATTGTCATGTTCAAGTTTTTCCAGGATTCATGGTTTAGTGGCCATCCTGATAATATAACTTGTTCATAAATCTAAACATACTTAATTTTTGATTACTAGTACTTTAAACTAAAATTAAAGTTTCTAGTTCTGATACAGTACAAAATTATCATTTATTAATCAATACTAGCATTTTTAAATTAAGATTTTATGAAGATCTGTTTTGTATTTTCTTCTAAACTTATTTTTATACATGATAATAAATATAAACTATTATTAATTATAACTTCATAGTTTAAATTAAAATCAATTATTACTTTTACAGGGTTGCCACACGTTTTTTTCCAAATTTTTTTTATAAGTTTTCCTAATTTCTTCCAGGTTTTCAAAAGTACACTTTTTTGGGTCTATTTTAAGTTTTAACTTAATTTCGATATAAGAAACTGTGTTAAATAGTATAAAAACATTAAAAAGATACTGTAAAGTTACTATAAATGTGTTTTTTAATAAACATTTTATTCATGATAAAGAAAAAAACTTATTTATACGATAGATTTTTAGTGTCAAATCGAAAATTTACTACTGAAAAGGTTAAAATTATTAAAAATTCCAGATTTTTCTAGGCTTTTTTCAAAACATTTTAATTTCCAGGTTTTTCCAGGTAAAGTGGCAACCCTGCTTATACAACTTTGAAATAAAGTGAAACTAATATTAGTTGAGTTCATATTAAATTGTATTACAAACAATACTCAAATCTTTATAAGTAAGCACTACAAAACTTTTATGAACTTCTAATATATAATTAAACTTTTACGAGGGTAAACTTGGCTTGAATGGCTTTTTTTGTAGTTTATTTTTTTTACCAAACTTTAAAACCATTTATTTTCAATTTCTTTAATGCTAAATTGGAACTTTTTTTTATTCTAAAGAACGTTCTTTTGCTTAGGTTTTCACATTAATTTTTATCGAACTGGGAACTTTTGTAGTGGGGCCCCTTTAAAAACTTAATATTTTTTTGCAACTTTTATCATCAACAATATTTTTTAATTGTTTTATTATTAACATGCATATTTAATTAAGTTTTCAGGCATTATCATTTTTTTTTTATTTGTGTTTTATAACATATGCTTAAGTAAAAATTTTCAAGAAAAATTCCAAATTTGTACGGTTTTGGTTTTTTTTTACATGGTTTTTTAGCAAAAGTAAATTATTTTTTTTTAATTTCAATTTTAACACACTTATAAATTTAAGTTTTAAAACTTTATTTTTTTCCTTTATTAGTATTATTTTTTAATTATATTACCTATACAAGTTTTACTTAAGTTTTACTTTTATGAAATTTGAGGCATTTTTGATCAAAACTAAGAAGAACTTAAATAAGTCATACATTTCAAAAAAATAATAAGTTTTGAAAATATATAATAATGTTATAAAATATAATTTTATAAGTCTGTTAAAAATAAAACTTATCAAAAATAACTTACTTTTTGCTATAAAACCATGTAAAACAAAAAACCAACACCTTGCAAATTTTGAACTTTAAAAAAAT
Source organism: Thalia democratica (assembly GCF_965202585.1). Lineage (NCBI taxonomy): Eukaryota > Metazoa > Chordata > Thaliacea > Salpida > Salpidae > Thalia > Thalia democratica. The sequence continues at coordinate 22,004,251 of NC_139171.1, forward strand.
TAATTCAAGCATATGTTATAAAAAAAAAATATATTGTCTATAAGCTTAATATAATAACTATGTTAATAATAAAAAATAAAATAAAATCTAGAGAATAAAGTATTAAAGTGAAAAAATGCAAAAAAATATTAAATTTTAAAGAGGCCTCACTACAAAAGTAAAACTCCAACTCGATGAAAGTAATTGTGAAAAGCTAATTAAAAGAACGTTCTTTAGATAAAAATATAATTTCAGAGCTATCATTAAACTAATTGAAAATAATTGATTTTAAAGTTAGGTAAAAAAAAAATCCATTGAAGCCAAGTGAACGCTCGTTTGATTTATATATATAGGATTGCAACTCGTTTTTTCAAATTTTTTTCAGGGTTTTCCAAGTTTCTTCTAGGTTTTTATAAGTACAAATTTTTGGATCTATTTTTAGTTTAATGTTATGTTTTTAGTAACAATTTGTGTTAAGTAGTATAAAAATATTGCAATGATACTGTAAAGCTACTTTAAACATATTTTTAAATAAAACATTTTTGATAATGAGAAACTTTTTTTATTTATACAACAGACTTTTGAGTCAGATCTAAATTTCACTACTGAATATGTTAAAGTTGCTAAAATTTAATGCTTTTACAGTTTTTTTTTTTGTGATTTTTGTACAAAATTCCAGATTTTTTAAGCTTTTTTTAAATTTCTCAATTTTTTTTTTTTTGCCTTAATTGTTAAATTCCAGGTTTTCAGGTAAAGTGGCAACCCTATTTATAATTCAATACTAAAAAGTATAAAGTTTCAATGAATCAATTTTCATGTTAGTGATTTAATATTTATTTTTTGAGCTGAGTTCATCTCAACTAAAACTAAAAATTTAGTTAATGGTAATAAAACGTCTATTAAAAAAACTAAAGGAATTAGTAAAAAATATGATACATAAACGTCCACGAGCTTAAAATAGTTAGTCTAAAAACTCTAAGAAAAAATAAACAAGCAAACAATTTAATTATGTAAGTTTTTCATATTTAAAATTTGAAACTACTTTTAGAAACAAAATCTGGAATTTAAAAATTTTTTTTTTAATTAGACAAGTAAAATTAAAAGTAATATTAAGTAAAGGAAAAATAATTTCATTATTTTATATTGAATCTTGTTCTTTTTTTTATTATCAATAACCACTTTGAATTTTTTTTAAAATCATGAACAGTTTTTAGTCAAATTTTATATTTAAATATTTCCCTAACAAATTTTATCCGGATCAACTATAAATAAATATTAAGTTGATATTTAAGTTTTAACTTGCTCTAATATAAATATGTTTTTATCTATTTCAATTTTTATACAAAACAAGCACTATGAAATTTTTCAAAAAAAATTAAGTTCTTGTAATAATCTAAAGGTGATAAATTGCCTTTAGAGATTGACTTCTGGTAATACTTATCAAACTTCTACGAAAAAAAAAAACAACTTAGAAAATATTAAAACTAACTTTATATCAAATATGCAGAGCATAAAAAGAATTTTCACATTCAGAAACTATAAACATATGAAAATTTTAACAATAAACAATAGTACAAATATGTAATAAACTGATAAAAAAATCAATAAAGTATAGCTTAATTATGAATGATGTATTTATGTTTAAAAAAATTACTTAATATAACAAAAAAAACAGTCTATAAATTTGCTCTTGTGTAATGTTTTTAAATGTAAAATTAATTTCTTTACATGTAAAGTTGTTTTATGTATAAGGATTTTTGATGCTATTGAGTTTACATACAGAAATGTTATTCAAAAACTCCAAGTTAAGCCATGTTCTCTGGGTGCTAAGAAGTTTTGACCAAAACTATTTTAAATAACTTTAATATGGCCAGCAAATTTAAACTATTTTATCAAAGCCAATTAATTAAATATACACCACTAAATTTAAATTGTATTATCAGAGAAAAAAAAAATAAATGATGATGTTATAAATTAAGTTTAATTATAATAAATGTTAATAAACTTACTAGTAAGAAAAAATATCAAAAAATGGCAATTATAGAAAATTTGAGTAAATATATATGTAAATTTTTCTTCTAGTAACAATCATATAATATCATCTAATGAACATTTTGCTTTTTTAGTTTATTGTATTAACATAAAAGTACAATAATAACTAAATTTATAAAATTTTATATTTATAAAAAAAAATATAAAATTAGTGTTAATATAAAATATAAAGTGTTAGCTTGTTCCTTTATTAAAAATATTACTTTTGTGAACATTAATAAAATTCAGAATATAATTGATACATTCAAAAAAGCTACATAAGTTAAAAAAAAGAATAAGTAAAGATGAAAAATATTTTTAAACTAATAAAAATTTGTTTCTGTTATTCTACAATTTTGATAGCTCTGATACATTTACAATTAAAAGGAAATACTATTAATAAAAAAACTAACCTCAATTGAAAGAATAATTCAGGATATTTTCATGTTTATTAAAATATCAGGATAACACGGGAAAACTCAAACAACTAGTTAAGACTTATACACAAATATATATATTAATAATTACAGTTTAATAGTTTATATATTATATTTAGGACATTTTGAGCTTAATTAGGATAGTTTTTTTTTTGATTTGAAGAGCAAACCTGTATAACTTTTATTTTTTTGTCCTTGATACTAAATTTTGATTCCAACACAAAAAAAATACCGTCACATATTTGATTATTAAATCCTTTGTAAAAAAGAAAAAAAAATTGGCAGTCCTAGTTCTTGTTCAACTTTTAAATTCTAACTTTTACAACAAACCTGATTTTTTTTTACATAAATATAAAAACTGTTTATTAAACCCTGTAGTTTGTAATTTGCTATAATTATAAATTTAATTTCTTTTTTTACAGAACTAGAAACTGAAATTAAAAAACGAGTAGTTTAGACAAATAAAATTGGTAATAGTTTTTTGCTAATAAAACCATAATAAATAAACTGTTAACTTATTTGTTATATATATTAAAAAAAATATTACCATTAGATTTTAAAAAACGCTTTAACTTAACTAATATTACTTGAGCTATCAAAAATATGGTTTTCTTACAAACAAAAAAAGCATTTTTATTTATCAAATTAGATGTTTTTGAAAACAAGGTCCAAAATAATTTGATAATAATACAGTTACTACTCACATAAATTGCAAAAATATCTTTTTAATGTTTTTAAAACAAGTATTGGGTATAACTAAACTATAAGTTTAGTATAGCCAATTTTCTTTCTTTTTTACAAAGGATTTAATAATCAAGTATGTGACAGTATTTTTATTTTGTTGGAAATAAAATTTAGTATCAAGGACAAGTAATAAAAGTTATACAGGTTCGCTCTTCAAATCAAAAGCAAAACTGTCCTAATTAAGCTCAAAATGTCCTAAATATAATGTATAAACTATTAAACTGTAATTATTAATATATGTATTTGTGTATAAGTCTTAACTAATTGTTTAAGTTTTCCCGTGTTATCCTGATATTTTAAAAAACATAAAAATATCCTGAATTATTCTGAGTATCATGAAAGTTTGAAACCCTGTATGATTATTAAAAATTAAAACATTAGTAAACATTTAATTGTTGCCTCAAACAAAGTATATATTTTTAAATAATGTTGAAATTGAATTCAAAAGAAAGTGATCAGTTTTCTCCGAATTTCCCCTCATTTGAATAGCTATTTTTTTAAATAATTTTAAAAGCAGGGCTAAAAAGTGAAATAAAGCTTGCAATAGCAATTGATAGTGACCATAAGATCGTAAAGCACATGAAAGGAAGTAAATAAGCTTCAGAAAAAAAATCGCTGAAAGACAAAATGAATTCTGTAGATTCTTTTGTTAGTTTGATATAATTTAATGGTATAATTATTTTTTAGAATGTTATTTAATGAGTTACAGAAAATGTTTTAGTTAGCTACTTATGTTTATTATATTTAAGTATAAACCATAATGTTATATGTACCTCTATTTTTAAGATTCAATGTTTTGATGTAAAAGTAAACTTTTTTAGTATGTTATAAAATCTAAAAGATTAAATAAAGTCTTTAATAGTGATAATGATCTTACAAATGTAGTGTAAAAATAATTACAAATAGAAAGTATCAAAAGTAAATAATAAAAAATAACAATTTAAAAATATAAAAACATCGATAACATAAATTATAATAATGAAGTGATTTTATTGAATTGTGTAAGGCAGATTGCAAGTTAGTTAATTAGAATAGCAGAAAACATGAAAATTTGATTTCTTATAAATAAACAAACATAAAATTCTGTAAAATATAATTTTGTCAATCAAGTCAAGTTTTAAAGTTTACGATAGTTTAAAACAAAAATTTTAAAGAAAGTTAAAAATATTTATTTATAATTAATAAAAAATAATCATATATTACCAAGTTTATAAACTTTATAATCATTTTATACTTATTTTTACTTAAAATCTAGACGTTTATAGTCTATTTATTGTCATTTTTATAACCTTATCTAAATGAAATTTTTATCATTTACAGAGTGTTTAAATATAAACATTGTTCCTATTAAGTAAATTAAATGTTAAAAAAAATCTTTATTAAATTTTAAGAATTTTCTAAATTCTAAGTATAGCCAATTGAAAAGAAAATTATAAAAATTAAATTAAACAGTTTTTGATCAAAAACTTTTAAGTAAATAAAAATGTTCGTAAAAGAATACAAAAAAACTTTGGATTGTTTTAAGCAGATGCTTGTAAAACTAAAAATAAAATATTTGAAAATTTCTGTTAAGTAGGATAACATAAAATCTGGTAAAAAGTAAACTTTTAGATAAAAAGCTTTTACAAACACTTCGAAAATATTTTCCGTTTAAAAAAATATTTGAATAAAAGTTGACAATGTTTGTTTTTAAACGAAAGATGTTTTCGAAGTGTTTGTAAAAGACTGTAGACAGTGAATTTTTGATTGCTCTAATCATCTTTTATTTTTTTATAAAAAGAAACAGAAAATAATTTGGTCAAAAAACTAATTTAAAATTAAATAAGTGTGTACTGAACAAAAAAAGTAAATTTTGTTAGATCCATATAAAATAGATATAAAGGTTGTAAGATACAAAATTTTTTAGCATTTTAAGTTAAAATATTATGCTTGTGTTTCGGTATAACAATTCAAATGAATGAAAATACAATTTTTACCTAGATTTTCTATAGAAAAAATTAACTGTAAGTTATCTTGTTTGTTTTTTTTTTTTGGGATAAAAAAAAAATAAATAACTAAAAAGAAAAACGTAGTTTACTGTATTATAAAATATTTATTAAATTAACAAGTAGGAATAAGATGTAAAGCAAAAATTTATTTAAAGTTGTTCAATTTATTACATTTATAAGCGAAAAACTGAAGTATATAAACGTAGTAGATATAGCCTACTGGTTAATGCAGCACACTGAAATGGCAAACGAAAGCTTGGCGGTTTGAATCCTGCCATCAGCGTTTTTTAATATTTTTTTTCATCCATCAAGTTAAGCACTTAAAATGTTTAAAAGATAAAATATATTATTAAAATATAATTAATCAAATTAGCTTCAAACTCATTTTTACTGTAATACAAAATTGTTAGATAATTTTGAAAAACAACTTGAAAAAAAAATACTTTTTTAAAGAAAAGTATATTCTATGTAACACCAAGGGTTGAGTTTTACTTAAACAACAGAAAATTTTTACTTTATTTTCAAATCTTTTCTTAGCTATTCAGATAAGAGGGTAAAAATATGAAAGTTCAATGGGTTTTTTATAGAAGGACTTAATAAAAACAATCTTTATATAGTTTTTTTTTTTTGTTTTAAATAAAAAGTTATAATTTATCAGCATTTATATGCTTGAACTATTTTAAGTTGTGTTAATTTTACATTTATCAATTAAAGTATTTTGGTTTATAAATTAAAATATTGAAGGCATACGGGGTTTGGGAGGGGGAAATTATATTTTAAAACTTAATCTTATTTTTTTCATAAATAGATAAGCTCTTTGTTATTTTTTACTGCTTGTTAAAACTCGAAGCAACTTTTAAGATATAAGCGATCAAAGTAAGAGCATTCAATAGGTTACTTATGGGAGGCCAAAATTAAAAGGGCAAAAATAGACTATTTCACTAAAATTCTACCTACTCCTCTAAAAATTTTTCAGAGAAGTCTTATCTAAAATTTAAACAACTTTTTCTGAACAGATTCTAAAATTTTTTCAATTTTTTTATTTCATAAAAAATTAACAAAATATTTTTTATAATTAATTTAAGTCATAGTTTTTTATGTTTATTTATTTAAATTTGCTTCCTACAAATTTTTTATGATATTAAATATATATTATTTTCTAAAAATTTGAACTATATAGCTTTAAAAAGAAGGAATAGATAGACTTTTAGTAAATGTTTTAAAGTTTGAGATAAAAGGTCTTAAAAAATTTCAAAAATTGAGAAATTATTTTTTGTAAAAAAAAATTTAGACTCCCCTATGCCCTTAAACATTGTAAGTTGATAACAATGTAAGTAAAGTGAGTAAAACTCTATAAAAAATAAGTCAATTAAAATTTACAACATTAAACATTTTTCTAAAAAATAAATTTCAAAAAAAAAAAATATTTTATACACACATATATCCAACAATATACACACTTAAAACATATGTTGAAGTCTACGTTATTAGGTGAAGTTTCTATCAGAAATAAATTTAATTAAAAATTTTCCATAATTTTATGAAGGAATTTAAATTGTTATTTGATTTAAAATAAAATATATATAATTATTTGAAGTTTTTCAAAAAAAAAGTGTTTCAGAATTTAGACTCTGCAATAGAATAAAAGATAAATAGGTCCACTTTTTTATGTAATGATCTCAGTAATAAATAAGAACTACAAGAAGTTAACTTTCCATCAGGCAGATCCATATTTATTGATTGTATAAAGTGAACTCAAAGAACTTGAAAAAATATTTTTGAAAACAGTTAAATTGAAATATTAACAAAAAAATCTGTTTCACACATATAATATTTAGCTATTACCTTCATCTTTATTTTTCTCTTTATAAAAAAACTGATCTGTGGTAAAATAGAATACTGGTTGTTCAAACATTGTTTTAGATATAAAACAAAGTTATAAAAACTATCAGCAGTCTGAGTAACCTAGTGATCTAATATCTGATTCGGATTTTTTTTTAATTTAAAATCCGGTCCAAACCGGATGATCTTTTTTCAAACTAAGATCCAGTTTTTTTTGTAAATTGAGATCTGACTAGATTCTAAAAATTTTATGTTTCATATAATTTTAATAGAAAAATAAAAATTATAAAATTTAATAATAATATTTATTTTTTATAAATATTATCTTATAGTGTATACTTTAAACTTTCAAAGAAGAGTCAATGTTATATTTTGTAAAAAAATCAGACTCCCTATGGCCTTAAAAAAATATAATATATTGGTTAAAATAATTAGTTTGATCATAAGCTTCTAATTTTTTTTTTTTTCAAACTGTCAAAATAGGATCTTTTTTACTAATGCATGAATCTTTTCCTAAAAATATGAGGTGAATTTATCAAAAAACTAAGGAGAAGACAGAATTTTAGTAATTTTTTTATTCAGAGGAAATCACCAATGAAAATTTTTTCTTCCTAATTTCTATGAAACTTTTTATAAAAAAATTAATTAGCAATTATTTTATTCTGTGAAAATTATTTCATGGTAATTAATTATCTTATGGTATATACTTTAAGCTTAAGGGACATATATTAATTAAATATCTTTTATAAGTAGTGAATAATTTAACTAAACAAATGGGCAAAAAATACTATAATACACACATAATTATCACATTCTTAAATTAGGCTAACAACAATTTAATACATTTAAGGCTATAAATTTAAATACTATAAGATTTTATTGTTTCACTCAAAAATTTTTATGTTATGGAAGACTTTTTAGCTGTTAACATCAATTTATATGGTTAAATGATTTTACCTCATTGAAAAAAGTTATATTGCATATTTGCTTAGTCAGCATAATTTAGGACTTTAAAAAAAATTGGAAAAAATTGATCTCATCCAACATAGTCTTCTGAGTTTTAAAACAAAAGTTACAGACATTTAAGACTAAATTTTTGTAAATTCTGACATTTTTTTGGGTATTTATTTTCGGTTTAAACCATAAAAGCATATATCGTGAAAATGATTAAAAGTAAAGAGGTTTTAAATTTACCAAGTATGATCTTATTTTATAACTGAATGTTAAAGTTTGTTTTTAAATTTAGATCTCAACCAGAGATGCTAAATCGCAGAGCACAAAATCCCCGCAGTAGAATAAAAAATAAAAAGCATGGCAATAGAATTAAAATTTCTTATGAAAGCAAAAGCTGTATTTTACAAGTTGAGAACATAAAAGTTTCATATATTCAATTACACCAACATATTTAAAAGCATATTGTTTTTATAAGTATGAATGCTTTAAATGTAAGTTTATGTTTTTTATTTTCATAAGGTTAATTTTATTCACTTTATTGTTAATTTAATCATAACTACCTATTAACCTTGTAGTAGTAGGTAATGTTTGGTTAGAAAAATTAAAGAAAAGTATCTTCCACTTATTTAAATGGTTAATAAACTAAAAACATTGTAGCTTTGGAACTAATCGATGTTAAATTAATTTATTATTTGATTTTTTTTTCCAAAAATTAGATGCAATAGACAAATTATTTTTTCTTATATCCTACTTTTATCAAATTATTTGAATTTTTAAACTTAAAAATAAAGTTTGATTATTATAATTTTTTAAGATTCATTATAAATTATTTTATTAAGACATAGATTTCACTTAAAAGTAATTTGAATATAATTTATTATTTTTGTTTACAAACTTGAAACTACTATTTGCTTAGATTAAATCTATTTAAAATTTTTAATGTGACAAATTTACTGAGTCTTTTTTTATTATAATTAGGTAGTTTATCTAAAAAAAATATTATACTTGAAAGTTTTAGTGTACAACTCAAGGTTTTTAAAACTAGTTTTGTAATTTAAGCAGAGTTGAAACAAGGTCAGGAAAAGTCAAAAAACTCAGGAAAAGCAGAAAAAAAAGATAAATAACAAGAATAGTAAGGTTTTTTTTTTAAACAGTCAGGAAGTTTGACTAAATATTAAAAAATACCAGATTTTGTCAGTTTAAATTCACTGAATTCCTTATATTCAAAAACAAGTCTTTGAATGGTAAAAAATTAATTTAAATTCTTCAAAGTGTGATTAAAATTGAAAAAAATTCCAAGAATTTTACAAAATTTCTTAATGCCTTCATCTGGTAAAATTAAATGAATATCCTTTATAAAACTGCAAAATGTTTCTATTAAAATTTTTTTAAACTATCCTACTAGAACAAACAGTTTTTGTAAGCAGTTTGATAATCTGTAGCATTTTTTAGTAAAACAATGATAATACACATAAGTTTGTTTATCTAGCATTTGTTAGAATTGAATTGTTTTTTGTTTAAGTAAATAAATAATTTCATTCTAATTAAACACTAGGTTTAGTGTTTTGGGTAATAAGTTTATGTTTATAATTTACCTCATTATAATTTTTTCAAAATTGTTTAAATTTTTAAAATAAATTATAAAAGAGGTGAACTTCATGGTTAAGTTTAATTATTTATAGTTTGTTGTAGAATAGTTGTTTTTTAATATTTTTTACATAAATAAGGGTAAAATATTTACTACTAATTTTATAAATGTTGATAAACTGAAATATAAAATTGAAGGCTTTATTAATTCCAAGTGTTTGAATATGTATTATATTATTTGTTTAAATTGATAATTTGATTTAGAAAAGTCAGGAAAATTGTAATAAAAAGTCAGGAAATTGTTTAAAGAGTGGATAATAACTATAGGGTTGCTATTTTACCTAGAAATTAAAAATTCTGTACTTTGACAATTAAGGCAATTAAAACCTTAGCAAAGCTGAAATTAGATATAATTTAAAAAAAACCTACATTTTTTAACAATAAACCTAAAAAACCTGAAATTTTTAACAAGTTTACATAGTTCGGTAATAAAATTTAACTTGATTCAAAAATATTTCATATAAATAATTTTTTTTTTATCAACAAAAAAAACTTTTTTTTATAAAACGCATTTCAATAAACTTAAGTATTTTTCAATGGCTTATGCTATCAGGGTTGCCACTTTACCTGGAAATCTGTTTTTACCTGGAAACCTGATACTTAACAACTAAGGCAAAAAAAACCTGGAATTTGAGAAATTTTTAACCAAAGACTTAGAAAAACATTCAGTTTTTAACAATTTCAGCATGTTAAGTAGTACAATTTTAACTTGACACAAAAAAACTATCATATAAATAAGATTTCAATTAAAATTTAATAGTTATAATACACATTTTAATTAACTTTATAGTACATATACAATGTTTTTTTATTATTTAACACAGTTTTTTATATTAGACATAACTTTAAACTGAAAATAAACCAAAATACATGTAATTTTAAAAGCCTTGTAGAGATTTGAAAAACCAGGAAAAATTTATAAACATGAGTGGCAACCTTGTACTATTCCAAACAGTTTATTACAATAAATTTAACTTTAAACTAAAGCTAGACTCTAAAATGTGTATTTTTGAAGATTTTTTGAAATCATGTAAAAAATTTAAATAAAAATCAGGTGGCTATTCTCAGGGTTGCCACATAGTCAGGAAAATTCAGATCAAAATGGGGGGTTTTTGAAAAAATTCAGGAAAAATTCAGGAAAAAAATTTATAAAAACCTCAGATATTGTCAGTTCAAATTTATTTATTTCCTTTTATTTCAAAGCCTTCGATTAGTGAAAAATTAATTAAAAATTCTTTAAAGTCAGACTAAAATTGCAAAATGTTCCTTAAATTTTACAAAATTACTTAATTTTCAATGCCTTTTTTAGTAAAATTATAGTAAAAAGTCAGAAAAATCTTGAAAAAAGTCAGGAAAACTTTAGTAAAATGTCAGGAAAAAGTCAGGAAAAGTCAGGAAAAATTTCTCAGCTTGACTTGTGGCAACCATGCTATTCTGTAGTAGTTAAGGTAAGTCTCTAATGGTTTTTTTTTTTTCTTGGATTTACAAATAGTTATTAAGTTACACACTAAACACATTACTTTAGCAGTTACATTTTCGTAGGTAACAACCGTTGAAATTATTTTAGATGAAATTCCAGACCAAGAAGATTTACCAACTTTAGATTTTCCACCACCTAAAAAGATGAGGTACCAGAAATCTTGGGAATCTGTTTATGAGTTAAAAGGTTTTTTTATCTCCAACAATTTGTAGTATTTAAGAATACACATTTGAGTATTTCAATTTTGAATTCAACAACAATTTTTTTTAATACTGAGCTTTTTTATTAAATATTATAAAGGAAAGTTCTCATGTTTTTATTGAATTAAATTACTTTTTCCATTGTAATTTTTGAAAAAAAAATAATTTTTAAATAGTTTTTAAAGTATTTTTTGTAATTTTATTTCAATAATACACAAAAAATTTTATCATCTAAAGTCAAAAATTCCAATTCACTTTTTACCTAAAAATAAACATTTTGTTTTAATAATTTAATAATTAACAATACTTTAGCATGACATTTTTTTTACTTTAGTACTAACCTTTGACTACTTTATTTAAATAAATATACTTAGAATACATTTTATAATAACAACACACAAATTAAACTGTTAATTTTATTATAAAATTAAAACCAAAATTTGTTAGTATAAAACAAAGTTCGCTTCATAGACAAAAATTGAATTTCTAATTTTATTATTTAAGTAAAATGGTTCATAGAGACCATAAGGCGGTGAGATGGGCAAATTATTTATTTACAACAATTTTTTGGTTTTACACCTTACAAATTATCATGATTTTTGTTTGTTAAACAAAAAAAAAATTTTTAATTTTTGTCATAAAATACATTTATTTGAATATTAAAAACATTTTTCTGACAAATGGTTTGTGGTAATTTCAAGAATTCTTTATAAAATTTTTTAGTATATTGCTTTCAATTACAAAAAGAAAATTTTTATTTACTATTTTATAAATGCTAAGAAGATTAGCTTTGACTGATTTAATTACTAGACAGATCTACTTAGTTTTTTTATTTCAAAAAAGAATTATTTCACTGCATTGATTAAAATTATATATAAATTTTTGATAAAAGTTGTGATATAAATAACAATTTTATTATAAGCAAATTTATTATCCCATTTGTAAGCTTAGATTTATAAGATAGATTTAACTAAAGCTTTTATTAATTGAGAATAAATAAATTAAAAAAAATTGTTATTTATTGATCTTGTAGTGAAACAAAACTTTAAAAAGCACGTTTTAAAAGTAAATACATACTTAATTAGCTCAAGTTGAACTGTGATGCTACATCAGGCTAGCCACTTTACCTGGAAGCCTATAATTTGTCAAATTAACCCAAAAAAAAAACCAGGAATGTTTGTATTTTTGAAAAAAAATCGGAAAAACTTCAAATTAAAAAAAAACCTGGAAATTTTAACATTTTAAGCATTGTCAGTAGTTAAATTTTCGATTTGACACAAAAATTTATAATATAAATAATATTTTTTTTCTTCATCTAAAAATTTTTTATCTACCAACACATTTATTGTAAGTTTAAAGTATCTTTTTAATGTTGTCATACTGTTTAACACAGTATCTTATTTTGAACCTAATTTTCGACCAAATAAAGATTAAAATTGTGAACTTTTAAAATTCTGTAAGAATTTTGGAATACTTTAAAAAAAATTTGAAAATACAAGGCAACACTATTACATCTATTAAACTGTTTAGTTTATTGTGATACGTTTTTGTTAAATCATTGAAATCTCAATTGTTCACTTATTAATAAAATAAATATTAGATACACAACTTGTTTATAAACAAATATAAATAGTGTTTAATGTTTTATTAGTTATATCTGTTATGTCAACTATGTGTAATGCTGTTTTACTTATTAGATTGGATTGCTCCAACAAATTGTGAAACTAAAGCTTTTTGCAAGTGGTGCAATGTAGAACTACAAGCAAAAAAGAGCAACTTAAAAGTTCATTCTTATTCTGACCGACATAAACGCGCATCTCCAGTCACAAATAACCACAACTCAATAAATCAGTTTAGGATGTAAAAATCTTTTAAACAGCAATTCAACAATTTCCTTAAAGAAAACGTACGCCAGACAGAAGTCCGGTTAGCATTGCAACAAGCTCTTCACGGGAACTCGCTAGCAGGCGAACACCAGATAGATGTCATGAAGACACTTGGGACAGCTCACGAATCAGCAACGCTTAAAAGGAGGAAAGCAAAAATGATTCTGTGCAATACTCTCGCACCAATTTGCAGAAGACTAATCATAACTGATTTTATGGTGAAGCATTGTTCTTTCTATCTGGATGAGAGTACAGATACTGCTGGACAAAGTTTTCTAGGTAAGAAAATAACTTTTAAGCTTTGTTAATTTAATTAAGTTTAAATTTGTTATTTATTTACATACATTCTGTTGAATATAAAAATATTTTAATACAAAAAGCTTATTAAATTTAAATTTCAAACATGAAATAAGCTTTAAACACATTGTTCTTTGTTTTATTTTTTTAATATAGATTAATTCTTGTAACACGTTAGCTGTAAAAAAAAATATTTTGTTATGCAATGAGTTGGACATTTTTAGATTACTCAGATGTAAGTAGGTTTAATGACAGTTAAAGGAAAAAGTTTTTATTTTACAGAATTTAATAGGTTAATAAATTAAAATTTACATAAAATTAAAGTTAGAATTACTATGATTTTTTTTAATAATTATACAGTAAACTCGTTCTAGTAAACTAAGTCAGTTTCATTTCTAACATATATTTGATTTTTGTGTTGACTTTTATTTAATAGTTTAAGAAATATGTCAAAATATTGTTGATTTTATTTTTCTAATAAGGAGAATGATTTAATTATTATAATATTTATTAAACAGCAAAAATTTTAATTAATAAAGAAAATAATGAATAAATTAGCAATTTGTTGCTTTAACGAGCAGGGTTGCCACTTCACCTAGAAACCAGGAAAAACATGGAGTTAAAATTTTAGGCATAAAAATACCTGGAATTTTGTACATAAATTTTTAAAAGACGTTGAAAAACCTGATATTTTCAATAATTTTTACTTGTATAGTAATAAAATTTGGATTTCAATAGAAAATTATACCCTATTTTTCAAAGTTTTTTGTCATCATCAATTTTTTTTATTAATGAACCATTTGTAAAGCAGCTTTAGTGTACCTTTTCCATGTTTTTATACTCTTTAATACAGTTTTAACATTAAACTTAACTATTAACTTTAAACAGACCTTAATATGTGTAATTTTAAAAACTTGGAAGAAATTTAGAAAACCTGGAAAAAATTTTAAAAATACCGAGTGGTTAACCGGAAGCAGTTTATGTTCAAATAATTATAACAGTTTTCCTTTTATATACAGCGGTTGTAATTACAATTAAAGCTATACTTTCTTAAACTTTTGTTCTACTACCTTCAGTTGTTTAACTAGAACAAAGTGGTAGTCCTTTAATTTCACAGATTTTATGTACTTAAAAGTTCGACTATATTTGGTATTTTTAACTTTCTTAGATATCTATTTAAAAAAGCATGAGTAGTAGTTACCAACAGATAATTTTAAAACATTTATATTTTTTTTATTCCAAAGTATACAGATTATAAGTTCTTTTCATTCAAAATTTTACAGTTATTAAACTTATAACAAAAAAAATTAGAAAGCTTTATGTTTGAATCACAGGTGTTAGTATTTGTTATCTAAGCAAAATAAAGAAAACTTCAGTATCTACATTTTTACACCTCGAAGACCTTGGAAGAGACAAATCAGCGTTATCTATTGCTAACGCATTCAAAAGAGTCTTAAAGATGTATAATGTTCAGTTAAAAAATGTAGTTTCAATATGTAAGTATATATGAACTGTTACTGTTTTTTTCATTTTTGTATTCTAGTTATGTATTTATTAAATATGTACTACTAACGTGTTTTTAATTTTAAATTTAGATATTTATAGTAAGTTAATTTTTGTTTATTTCAGCTATTCTCTGTGTATTCTTGCTAACTTTTATAAACTAGTTTTGATATCTTACAATGATCTATCTTTATTAATAGACTTAATTTGATTTTATTCAATTGTTTAAGAAAAGTATAAATTTAAGCACAAACTGGTCTTATTATTTAAGAAAAATATTTTTTTTTTTTTTAACTTAGTAAATATATTTTTAGGTACAGACGGAGCTGCTTCCATGACAGGAGTTAAGAATGGAGTAGGACAAATTCTGAAAAAAGATAATCCCAGGCTTATAACAATATCCTGTACAAATCATGCTTTGCAAAATGCATGTTTAAATGCAACCAAAGCTACAATACCTAATGAAGTAAGTATTAAAACTATTTTATATAAATTATTAATTCAATTGTTGAATGAGAATTTTAGTAAGCTGCATTTATTCAAGTTACAAAGTTGTTTTTTTATATTTATTTATGATATTTTATTATATTTTAATATGTTGTATTAAAAAAAACCATTGTTGTTGAATAAAAGTGTGTATACTTTTAAATTAAATAAGGTTGAGGAGCTTATTAAGAAAACGTTCAACTACTTCAAGTTATCTAACACAAGAAGAAGTGACTTTGAAAATTTAGGTGTGTGTATGACGGGTGAAATTCCGTTAAAATTTAAAGCCTTAAGCAAAACTAGATGGATATCACACTTTCCATGCATTGAAAGAATTTTATTGAATTGGGAAGTACTCAAAGCTTTTTTTAATGAAGTAGGTATTAAACTATTACTATAAACTTCAAGACGCTTTAATAATTAGAAAAATTATTATTATAAAACTTAAAACAATCCTGTTTTAAATTATTTAGCATTTTTACAATTATATTTTTACAAATATCTATAAATTTAAAATTCAATCTGCCCTGAAACTTAGTAATCATATGTTTACTAAGGTAACATTTTATTAAATCAAATATATAATCAGAAGATATATAATAAATGTTTAAAAGCACAAATTAATTAACATAGATTTAATAAGAATATATATCTTTTTAAACAAAACTTTCTTTGTTAATGAGCCTTGTTTTATAAGTATTAGTGTTTATTAACTATAATGATGTTTGTTATCGAAATTTTTATTCTTACCTATAACATTTGTTTGTATATTAGCCAGAAAGAAGAAGAAACGATTTACATGCTGAAAGTATTCGAAAAATGCTAAATAGCAATAGATTAAATTTTGTTTTTAAATTTATGGGCAAAATTTTAGAGAAAGTTAGTTTCTAAGACCTATTATCTGCTTAATAATGAATTAACACCCTAAGCACTATAACTTAACTAATTTCAATCATTCTAATTTGATTTTAAATGTTTATTTTTAATTACTTATTTTGTAGTCATGCCAAGTTTAGCTGTAAGTATTAAATGTAAAGCAAGACTAAATTTTTACAGTGTAATAATTAATTATTTTTAATCATCAGGTAAATTCTGTTAATATTCTTCTACAAAAAAGTAAAGTAAACCTTTTAAGTTTGGATTAGCAATAACAAAACTTATACAGCATCTAAAAGACCTCATTTACCAACCAAATTCAAGTAAGCTTAATTTAGATCACAAGGCAACTAAGAATAATTTTTAATTTTAGGCTATTAATAATAAAGTTTCGTTTGATTTTATATCTACAACATTTTGGCGTAAATAAACATTATTTTTTAATTAGTAACGCAAACAAACGTACAATAACGTTCTTATAACAAAACATTACTAACATTTTGTTAAAGGTTTAGTAGATTCAAATTTAGATTGGATTTTATACAGAGTAAACGATATAAGTAATTATTATCAATATTTTATTTTTTTATTAAATTAATTGTTAAATTATTATTTTACTATATAAATTAAGTTGTAGTTACTAAAATTTACATTTTTTTTTGTAGCTAACCTTTTGGAAGTACCTATCTTTCATGTAGAAGTAAACGAAGTTTATGCAAATTTATCCATTAGTAAGAAGGCAGAGGTTAAACTAATTAAAATTCACGTTGTTTAGTCAATTGGGTTTATTAACAACTAAACTTAATTGATTTTTTTTAAATAGGATTTGTTTAATGAGAATAATTTCTGAAATTGTTTTTACTTTACTTGAAAAAATTTAAAGTCAAAATACAAGTTATTATAATAACTGTGTTTTTTTTATACATAATCGTTTTTTTTTTCAGTAAATTCTCATACTTTACTTAAGTAATTTACTTAATGTTGTGTATTACACGTGAAAAAATTTCTGTTAATGACACGCTACGGTTCTAATCTGTAACTAATTTTCCTATAATTCCAACATTTTTATAATTAATTGTTTTAATACAGGTAAAAAATATTTTTCAAAGTTTTGTTGTAGTGTTTATAATTGAATTGGAAAAAAGAATGCTGCAAAATCTTGAATTTTTGGCTCAGTATGAAGTTGTAAACGATGTTAGTTGGTATTAAATATATCTTCAAAAAATAAAATAACTTATTTAAATATCATTAAAGCTTATAATTTTTTAAAGGCCTTAAATAGACGGATGCCGGATATTGAGAAGTTTTTAGAACATCCAAAAATTAAAAAATTGTTTGAAGGAAACCACAGAGATACTATCTCACTTCAATACAAAAGTTTGCATGGACGTCATCAAACAAGTATCGGTTAGCTAAAGGAAAATAACAATAGTAACCTACTACTTAAATATAAATTAAAATTTTCATTGTTAATGTTAAACAAGTTTTTTAATTTAGTAAACATTGTAAATCTACCGAAAACTAAGTTCTGATAAAATAAAAACATGATTTATTATTGTAAGAGTACACTTACAATTGATTATGTACATAAAAAGTTATCAGTTTATTCTTAACAGATAAATCAACAAACGTTAACTTTTGGAGCAGTGTTCGCGTTGAATACCAAGAACTTAAGGAGTTAATGATGAAACTACAAACGATACCTTTTAGTAACGCGCAAATCGAGCGAGACTTTTCCTTGATGAATATCTCGAAAAACAATAGACAATCTAATATGGGCCATATTTTGTTAAACTCCTTAATGATTATTAGGTAAGTAAAAATTTAATGTATTTGGATTTATGTCTTTTTATTTTAACCTATTTATTTCATAGAAATGAAATTTTAATGTGTAATTTAAACTGTAAAGTTTTTAATCATTATTTAGATTATTTAATTTTAGTTAAAGTTGGGTATGCAACTCGATGACCGAGAGGTCTTTTTGTGTACCCGGATCCTTGAAACAAGAAATTTTTGAATTTTGTTTTGTTATTATTCAACAAACCTTATCATTTTGATTTTTACTTTTAAAAAACATATTTTATTATAGGAGACATATAGGCCCTATTAATAACTTGTTTTTTTTTAATGTAATCCAAATAAATTAATATTTTGTATTACAACGATTTGTTTTATATATTTTTTTTTCTTTTATTTTAAATATAAGGGAAGAATAAATGCATAATAAGAATTGAAACATTTTTTTGCTAAATTTATCGGTATATTATCAGTAAAATTCAATAATATATATCACTAGTAAAAGTTACTAGAACTTTTTTAACAAATTTTAGTTTAGGTAGTTTTTTAAATTTTTTATTCTAATTAAAACTATTTGTACAAGGTTAAAAAGCTTGGCGTTTGCTTATTATTTAAATATTATATAGGTTGTTGTCTTTTTAGATAAAGTAAAGTATAGTTTTAATCTGTTTGTTGAATATTTTTATCATAAATATAATATTGGTAAAGTACAAAATTATAACTCAATGTATGGTTTATAAATTACTCTTTTTCATTCAAAGGTTCAATTCAAACATTAGTAATAAAAAATTCCTACAATTACTTTTTACATTCTTAAGCCAATTATTACCCAAAATTATAATAAATTCTATTTTTCTCAGATCAACCTGCAAAAGAATGGAGTTATGCTGTGACAAATTTCCACTTTCAGATACATTGATAGAAGAAGTTGGTAAGTCTAGTTTGTACAAACCAAGAAGCCAAGATGTCAATGAAATCTTGACAAACGAAGAGTACAGCAAATTTAAACCTTCAAATTTGACAATGTTTGCAGCAAACAATGTAATATAAAATTTCAACAAAATTTTTGCGTGTTAAAAAGCAGTTAATTTAAGAAAAAAAAAAAGCTTTTCATTTAAAGTCAATTCACTATTTTAAAAACACTTTTACTTGAGTGACTGTTAAAGCATTCTACTGTTTAAATTTGTTGTGACTGTATTTTATTCAAAAATTTCAAATTTGTTTATTTACAAAGTTTTGTACATTAATTGCTAAAATTTCTTAGACTATTTGTACTTTTTTACATATTTTGTAGTAACAATAATAAGTTCAATAATAATCCAACCGTTAATCGCGCTAATTTTTTATCATATGAGTATTATGCTAAATTTCTTTTGCCTAACAAACTTAAAAATTTCTCATTTTCTTAGTTTTTATTAAGTATTTTTTAAATACTTAAAATTGTTATTTTAAATTTCCGTATTAACTTTTGTATTTTTTAAAATTTTTATATAAAATTTTAGGTTTTTAAACAAAACATTTTTACTTCAATTCAGCTTTTTTTTTAAACAATTTTCTTTATTTACCAATATAGATTTTTTTTTAATTGCCATAACTGCTAGTTATTGCAATACAAATTAGTTTAAGTCATAGTGCTGTAAACTGCCCTAATGTTATGCACTTGTTCTTTTATTATGAACATATAAAATTAATCCAAGCTCTTTATATATATATCAAAAAAGTATGTAGAGTATATAGCTTGTATTAGTATAATATTTTGTAGTGTCGAAGGTTTGTATAATTTTTTTAATTACAATATATCCTAGTTTTTATTTTTTCACAAACTTTGAAACTTGAATTAAATGAATAAACCTAGAAGTACATAAGCAACTTACAAAAATAAATTACTTTTTAGTTAACTATACTTACAAATTAAACATTGAAAATGGTTTAAAACTTAAAGATAAATGAAATAAGTAATACTAGTAACCTTTTAGATTTTTTTTCTCTTAAATAAAGTTTTATTTTATGAAACAAATTAAAGTAGTTTAACATGAATTCCTTTAAATGTACAATTTCAGTCTTTGCTTTATATCATAGTCATTATTATCTAATAAAATATCTTTTCACTAAGTTAACATTTTTAGCTGCGAATATTCTTACTGCAAAAGCTTTAGTATAATTAGATTGTTATAAACCTTATAGCAGAAAATATTTTTAATTTAGTTTAAAAAAGTAAATTAAGCTTAAATCTTTAACAAACCAGTTAAACTGACCTTATTTTTTTACATTTAATAAAAATTTAAGGTATATAAACAAATAAATTTTTGATAAAAATTTTCATAAGAAAAAAAAATTTTAAAATAAGTAAGTAAATTGTAAATTAATCACTTATGTAGTTTTTCACTTTAATAAAATTTTTGCAGGAACAAAAAAAAATTTTGACTTTAAGAAATATAAGACAAGACGTGAAAGTTAGTTAAAACTTAAAAAATTAACATGCATTATTAAAGTTTTAAAATTAAGTGAATTACTCAAGCGTACGATTTTGGCTTATAAATTTCTTTTTTCTTCTAGCTCTCTCACTTTTGCGCTAAAACTTTGCGTCTATTTGTAAAGTTGTTAACTGAAGAGAATAACTCGAGCGCGCTCCAGCGTACCACTCACTTTTCACTTTACTTTCTTTTATTTCTCCAAATTTCTCTCAATTTACTATAGAGCTTTAAAGCGCGTGTTTACAATTAAAACAGCTGTATTTAACTGCCATCTTGATTATACCATGTCTGATCTCAACACAGTTAATGAAATTGTAATAAGTTAAATATATAGAATTGAATACACATGATAATTGTTTACAATACAAATTTAAATTGAAATGACATGTTTTTATTCGTGTATAATTTGTCAATTTCTAGAATTAATGATAAAACACTTACTCAGAAAATCAAATTTAAAATAAAAAACAGACTTTTTATCAGTGTTCAGTATTATTTTTAGAGTTGTGGCAAATTTTTTAAGTGTTTGTAAGAAATCCCTGGTTGAACATAAGCAATAAGAATTCAGTATTGTAAAATACCTGTGAGAATTTTTAACTTACAGTTGTTTTACACTTTTGTTCTAATTTTAAGTTCATAAAAAAATAAAACTGTGGTCTAGTTTTTTAAAGTTTTTTTTTTTAGCTTTATGTTCACATTATTATGTAGTTCCAAAATGTTTGTTTATATTTAAATAACTGGTATAATTTCGTTTTAAAATGGAAATATAAATAGATTGATAATAAAAAAGTTGGTTTTTTACATTAGATGTATAAGGATTTTTTTTTAATATATTACTTACTCATTTTGTTTTGAGACTGTTAGGTTTTTTAAAAATTTAAAACAAACATTTAAAAAACATTAGAAAGTATAGCTAGTATAAAAGAATTAAATTTTATGTAGTTTTATACTACTGTTTTTATATTTACCTTTTATGATACTAAACTGTAGTATAGTAGTTCAAAATGGTAGTTCTTTAATTACTCTTTTAAAAGATCTCAGAAAATAGGTTTTTATTTAAATAAATAGTTCTATTTTATTTAATGATTGGTTAAAAAAAAGATTATTATGAATATATTAAATTATTTTCAACTTTTTAAATTTTTTTTTCAAATACAAAAAATATATTTTGTAAGCGGTTTTTAAAATCTTAAGGTTTTTAAAACAAGCAAATTACATAAAAAATAACAATTTTTTAAGCAAGAATTGTTTTATTTTTAGTTTTATAAATAATTACATACATATTACAGGGTTGCCACACACTCAGGAAATCTCAGGGAATTTTCAGACTGTAGAAAATCTCAGGGAAACTCAGGGAATTTTGGCATTTTTCTTTTAACTCAGGGAAACTCAGGGAAGTTTTGATTTTTTCTCTAAATTTCAGGGAAGTTTTTGAAAATCTCAGGGAAATTTTTTTCTAGATCTAGAATGAGGTTTAGTTAATCCAGTTTCAATATTTTGTTCAAAAGTAGTAATTTTTATTATTTAAATGGTTATTTAGAATTTTTTTAGCCTTGCGGCTAGTTCTTCAATATTACTAGTATTAACATTGTAGTTTTTTTAAGTTTTAAATTTATAATTACCTAAGTAAAATCAAACAGTTTAGAGAAATAAAAGTTGTTGTTAACTATTCATTGAAAAGTTCTAATAAACTTTTTATTTTTAGTTACTTATGTAGTTTAAAAAACACTATGTTGTACTATTAGTTCTTATTTTTTAAATAATAAAGTTAATTGTTATTTGTTTACAACTACTTGTTTTCAGTAAAAAAAATTAATGTTAAGCTTTTAAGTTTTATTTATTGCATTCAGAACAGTTGCTAGGAAAGACATACAAGTCATAATGAAGTTATTATGTATGCATTTAAGTGAGTTCTTCATGTGAAATTATCATTATAGTATAATTAAATTTTGTCAATTAAAATGTCAAACAAATTAAACTTTATTCTTTTATGTAGAAAGTTAACTAACAAGTTTACACAAAGTTGTGCAAAAATTTAGTTTTTAATTTTTAATTGGTTTAAACCTTTTAAGATTGAGTTTTTGAAAACAGTTTTTTTCATAAATTTAATGCAGAAGCATACACATACAACCTTCCTTTTATTATTAAAGAAAAAAATGAGAATGAGGTATTAATAATTTGTGTTAGAAGAGAAATTTTTTTTTTTAACATTTGAAAAATACTCAGGGAAACTCAGGGAAATTTAAGGTTACTCAGGGAAATTTTTGGTCACTCAGGGAAAACTTTTTGGCACAAAGAGTGGCAACCCTGATATTAACTTCAACTTAAAAATATTATGTTATTATTTTTAAATTTGAAAATATAGTTCCTACCTTTGCTTAAAAAAGATTGCTCATTTTACTGAAGTGTAAAAGGCTTATTTAAATAAAGCTGTGAAAATTAAATTACTGTAACTTGCACACCTCTAATAAATATTAAAAATAAAAATAATTCATCTCATGTTTGTTAATTTACTCATAATGCCTTTAAAATAGCTGTGATAAGCTACTTGTATTATGTTATTGAATAAACTTAATTTAGTTTTTTTTTGTAAATTTAATGCTTTCATACTAATAAACGCAAATCAGTAACAATGAAGGAATATTCTTGCCTTTTGATTTACACTTTTTTGAAAATATCGTTTATGCATCACATTTTAGTTTAAAACAAACAAACGTTTAGAGAGTATTCAGTGTTAAGTTGTTATAACAATAATATTTTTCTGCTAACCCTAGTGTGGATAAATAATGAATCTACTTTTGTTTGAAATTTAAGTTTCATGTTTAATTGTTATTTAGCAGTTTGTTAAAAGTCATTAAATATCTGAGGGTTGCCATTTTACCTGGAAACTTTAAACAACCTGGAATTCGATAATTTAGACGAAAAAAAGAACTGTAAGTAAGAAATTTAAAACAAAAACATTGCAAAATCCTGGAATTATGAACAATAATCACTTAAAAATCTGAAAGTTCAAACAGTTTTTTCATGTTAATAAGAATATTTAGATTTGGCACAAAAAATCTACCTTATAGATAAGAAAAAATTGTCATCATCAAAATTTTTTTATTAAAAAGTACTTTTAAAGTAGATTAACAGTATGTTATCAATGTTTTTATACTATTTAACATATTTTTTACCTTAAACTTGATTAGAATTAAAAATAGACCAAAAAACAAGTACTTTAAGAAACCTGAAAGAAATTTTGAAAGCCTGGAGAAAATTTGCCAAAAGGCTGTGGTTACCACAGTGTGGTAACTCTGTATCTAGTAATTATGGTGTACTGTTCGTTTTTAGTGATTGTTTTTGAAAATGTAGTAACTCTGTTCATACATACAGTGGTGTTTTTATTGCCTGGCATCTTTTATGAAACTCAGATTGTTTATCATTTTAAGAAAAAGATGACTCTATTTTTAACTGATGTATACAAAATATTATTAGTTAAATTATCGTAATAAAAAACATTTTCTATTCTCAGTTTTAAGTTTGATTAAAAAAAAGCTAAACAGTAAAACAAGGTTTTCCAAGATGGGCCTAATGGTTCCTTAGGAGCTATTTGAGAAATTCAGATGCCCATAAGCCTTAAAGTGGACAAAAGGGGATTTTTCAATTTTTTGGCTTTCATTGAGATTGACATTAATTTTGCACCAGTAATTTTAATTTAGGTTTAGTTTCAAAATGCACTTTGCATAAGTAATTTTTAGAAAAAAAAAGTGCTTAATAACAAAATTTTTTAAGTAAAGTTCAAAATTCTGTTAATTTATTTACAATTAATGCTTACATAGCTCAAATCAAATGTTCAAAAGACATAATGTTCAAATTAATATAAGAAACGTAAAATTTTAAAATTTAGTGTAAAATTAAACATCAGATGCTTAGTTTTTAAATTGAAAGAGTTCAATTTTAAAAAAATTGTTAATATGTGAATATCAACTTTATATATAGAGAGACTTTATATTTTTTCAAAACTGCAACTCCTTTCAAAATTATCATGCCAACCAGGCAGTCTCATTAGATAATGTACTTTTCATAATCAAGTATTTTTTTATATCTTTATATTTCATGTTTTACCAAATAATATTTTAATAGGAATAGTTGTACTTAAAGGTCAGATTTGCATGTTTGCTGAAACAACAAAAAAAAGTTTTTTTTTATCTTGTTTAAGTTACATTTATAAAAATCTTAGTTCTTGACTATTTTTGTAAAGTGGGTTAGGGATAAGAGTATAAAAATAAAAAAATTTAAAATAGTTCCTAACTTCTCAAAGTAAATTAATGTAAACAAAATTTTATGTTTGAAATATATAATCCTACTAAAAATAATCGAGTATATTTTGTTTTTATGGATAAACTGATAAATTATAGAGTTGTAATTTTTCAGCATTCTGAAAATAAGTATGTCCAACTTTTATACATAAATTTAGCTTTGTGCTATGAGTGTAAGTTAGTTTATTTTTCATTTTATTAAATATAATCTTGTAAAAACCATATTTAGTTACCTCATTAAATTAAGTAATACGGTTTCTAAACTGTCACTGTTATTTAATACTTATGATAAACTCCAAATAAATATATTTTTACGTTATTATGAATCATTTTTTTTACACATGTTGAGCTTAGTTTTATTTTTTGAACTTTAGATAAGTCAGATTATAAAAAATAATAAAATGTTGTTTATAAAATAAATGGTGTGATGCTCATGACCGAAGTATTTTTCTCCAAACCAATCAATTGGCTTTAGTTGTAATTTTTCAAACTTTTCTATCTTACTGAGTCTTCTGTTTTTTAAACTCTAATAATTGCTTTCTGTATTTCTAATTTTAACTAATAATAAAACTGCAAACAACCTATTTTATTTATTACAAGGTTTGAATGATAATTTTTTTAACTTTTATTTTTTTAATTATATCATTGAAGTAAAATAATATTAAGGCTTTGTACAATTAGAAAATATTGAAACTTTTTTCCACTAAAACATGGTACAATATAGAATAGTCTATTTTCATCTACACGATGATTTGTTTATAAAAACTCTTTATTTAACACTAAATTAAGCACTGTTTTCAACTATGAAATTAATTAAAAGTTTTTTAGATTAAATTATATGGTAAATTTGAAAACATTTTGAGTACTCTTACTTGGTTAACTTTACATGGTTGCCACGTAATAAGGATAAATCAGGATGCTTTAAAGCTCGTGAAAGTCTCATGAAAGCTCGTGAAAGACAGCTTAAGATAACTGAATCCGTTTTTATTTTATTTCAGGCTGACTTAAGATAGTTTTATGATTTTAAAAAATCTTAAGAAAAATTTTCGACATTTTTAAATGATATTTAGTTTCAAAATGTTTTCTCTTTCATAACGAATTTTGTTTAAGACTTGATTTTAATTAATTTACACAAGTTTAAAATAAATATTTTGTAAAGGAATTTGAAATGAAACAGGATTAGTAAGGATAGTTTTGTCAGGAATATTTTCTGCACATGGAGGATAGTATTTTGACTTAATAAAAGAGGCAACCCTGGGTTTATATTTTTTTTTTCTTTTATTTTTAGCTTTTACTGTATTTTTCTCAAAAATTCAACCAAAAAAAGCTTGCCTGATGCTTTTAATAGCCAGCCTTCAATAGTCTTTCATTATTAAAAAAATAATTAAACATTTCCTTTTTTTTTACTCAAACTATTTTACAGTTTTATATTAAGTTTAAAGTATTATAACCTTTGTATACTGCTCTTAGAGGTGCACAATTATTTTAACTTATTTAAAGAAAACTTTTTGAAATACCATATTTCAAAATAAGTTTTTGAAAAACTATAAATTACCTAAGGCTGGTCTTTTTTTTTTTAGAAAATTTTAAATACTTTTTAAAATATGAAAAACAAAAATGAAAACAACAACAGTTTTTTTAAATAATTTATAATAAAGATTTTTCCTTACTGCTTTTTTACTATTATAATCTTCTCATAATACTTACAAGCATATTTTAATTTCTTTCCATGGTATATTAATTTTTGAAATTTCGCCTTTTAAACATTTTTTGTATTAAGAATAGTCGAACTCATGTAAATAAGTCTTAGACAATTATATATTTAACAGTTGTTAACTGATTTAATAAATATTAGTTTTTTGTTATGTTAACTTTTGTTAAGTATATTATATAATTAGTATTTTTGACAATAAAGAATATAAATTACATTTAATCAATACAAAAAACATCGGCGAAAGTCAGCAGAGCAGAAGCCTGGACTTTCGTTTGCCGTGAGACAAGCTCAAGTTTAACAATAGGGTTGATCACGCCAATTCGATCATCAGACCCTAAGTCGCGGTAGACTGAGACCGGTTTCGTCCTTATTAGGACTCATCAGTCAGTCACAACCGAAAAACTTGTAGGCTTTTTTTTACCTACAAGTTTTTCGGTTGTGACTGACTGATGAGTCCTAATAAGGACGAAACCGGTCTCAGTCTACCGAAACTTGTGGTCTGATGATCGAATTGGCGTGATCAACCCTATATTTAATCAATACAATTGAACTAATCAAGACTACTTGTGTTTGAGTTTTGGCAATAAAAAGTTATAAACTTGAATTATGACTGAAAGTCAAGGGAAAATTTTTTAAATCCAGGTATTTAATGAAAACCTTTAAATATACAAATTACTAATTTTTATTAAGAAACTGTTCATATTAAGTATATATCTAAAAAGTTATAATTTTTACTTTCTTTTTTGTTTAATTTACTTCTTAAAATTTTAGTTTTTAAACACTCTTCGAGGCAATATTTTGTATTTCAAAACAGCTTTGCTTTTATAGTTGAATAACGTAGATACTATTCTAACTTGCTTTTCAATTATTAAACTTACAATTTTATTGTTTGTACAATTATATAAACAATAAAATATAATACAAATTAATTTATGATTGATTTATCTTAGTGTTTTCTTTAATCAATACAAGTTTTATTATTGAAACACTTTGTGGTACTCAGGAGTAAGGATAACTCAGACTACTTTCAACTCTGTTTTTACGCAAAGTCCACATTAAGTAAAACAAAAGTGATGGTTAGAAAGTATTTAAGACCGTTTGGAGTTTTGCACGGGTCTACTTAAAAAAATCTTAAATATAGCTTTTTAGTAACAATGGGTGTACTTGAAATAATGAACTAAATTTCTTTTAAAATTATATAACTGTGTACACAGCATATTTGATAATAATCATATTGGAGGACGACCTTTACCTTATAAATTTTTTAAATAGGGCCAATAGCAAAAAAGTTTGGTATCTCTGCAGAAGACAGTAAAAGTATTTGAAAAGTAATTATAAAAATATAAAAAACAATAATTAAAACTATATTTATATAAGTATAAAAAACTATCTATTTAAATAAAGATGCTCAAATTAAATATTTTTGTCACCGAAACCTGGTTGTAAATAAAATATATAATTTGACCATATTTGTTTATTCAAGATAACTTTATGAGTTCTTTAAGATTTGTTTAAGATAAACATTAAATGTTTGTGGCTATTTATTCATTTTTGAATTGTCTTACCTAAATAACAATTTCAGAAAGAATTTCGTTAGTTCGGCTAAAAGTATACCTCAGAACCGAGAAATTGTTATTTTTTCAAATCTAAGACTTTTATTATATACTGTGGTTTAATATTTACCAATTAATTTTGTTTTTGATATACTTTACCGAATTCGGTCCACGTTTAACATTTTCTTTTAATTTATCTTGTAGACTAAAAAAGTGGCCTAACTCTGCAATACAACGTGTAAAATTATGTTATTTTTTTACAAATTTGAACAACTTTTATAGATAAATAAATATTTTCACTGTCGATACAAAATAACAGTTACTTATTTATTATTTAATTAAGATACTTTAAATGCATAAAATACTTAGTCTTGTTTATATACTGAATATTTAAAATAACTAGTCTAGTTTGGCTATACAAATCTATTATAATAAAGTAGTAAAATTATTTGTAAGTAATTTGTAAATATTTTAAGATTTTCCAACAGATATAGCTCCTAAAAATTTTGAAATAAATTTTTCCATTTTTGAATAAAATAAAGACATAATTTGATAAATTTTAATAAAAATTGATTTAAGTGAATGTGTTATTTGTACATTTCAGTCAAACAGCTCACATAAAATGTATTAGTTTTACTGTAAATACAAGTTTGAATTAAAAATTTGAATAAAAACGTTACAGAAAATAAATATAAATATGGAAATAGATACTTTGAACCGCAACCAAGTCACATCACAGAAAAGTTGTGAAACAAATAAAATAAATCTTGATGTTGACAAACAAAACTTACCTCATAGTTCATCTCGTACAACTACTACTAGTTCAGAATTCGTCAATTCATGCATGGAAAATATTATTAAACGAAATTATGCTGCTGAAGGTGGTTAGTATTATTCTTTTATTGTATGTAATTTTCAGTTTAAAACTCAACAAGTCAACGTGACACTTTTCATTTATAGATTAAATATCTTAACTAGGAATAAAAATGTCTATGAAATACTTTAGACTTAGCAATGCTGTACCTTTGTTAATAGCCGTCGTTCTCAAAAATCGATTGTTTATTTATTACAAAATACTTCACTGTTCTAAATATAGTTATAGTTGGGAAAAAAAAAATTCTACTTAAGTATTATTTAAAATTAATTAGTTTCAACTAGACTGTGTAATAAGTTAAAGTAAGTTAACTGAAGGAATGTCAACTAGTTTCAAATATGTTTTAATATAAACCATAAAGAAGGTAGAAAGTGTCTTTAAATAACAATTATTTAAACTTTACAAAAAACCTTTTGCTATTGACAATGAAAAACTTATAAGATGTATAAAAAATTCCAACGTTTTGTTAGATGAAATAGAAAAAAATAAAATTTCTAAGTTATTGAGATATAAAACTGAACTAAATAATTGTTTAGTAAATTATTCTTTGTCAAATGTCTTCAAGCTCCGAAGTTTGTCTGAATATTCGTTTTGCTTAATTGGACGATGTTTTCCTTTGGTTATTGATTCTAAAGATTTTTTAGTCCTGAACCTAAAGCTACTTAATAAAATACTTTCAAGCGACGAACTGAATATTGATTCAGAGCTTCAAGTATTTAATGCAGCAGATAGGTGGCTGTGTTATGACAGAAATGAACGTGAGAAATATGAGAGACTTCTTTTGTCAAAGGTTCGTTTGAAGCTTCTATCAGTTCCAGCTTTAAACAAAATTTTGCACCAAATATCAGCTTTTAGGACGAACAATGAATGTATAAGAATTGTTAAGTCAGTTTTATTACAAAAAGAAAACTTAAACTTTACCAGCTACCGTCAAACAAGCAGGTATTGTAACCAAACTAGCTTTGACATAATTGTCTGTGGAGGAATGGGTTTACCCTGCAGACTTGGTTTGGGAGGACATGATAAATCCATCAATGATGTTAAATGTTTTAGCACACAAAATTTTCGTGAAGTAAATAACTTGCCACATATGAATAAAAAACGTTATCGTTGTGGAGCAGTATGTGTTAAAGGTGAAGTTTATGTGTTTGGTGGTATGCTGATAACAAAGCAGTAATGTAAGTTGAAAAGTATTCTTCTACTACTAACACTTGTCAACATATATCAGATATGTATGATAATCGCAAAAATTGTATCTTTTCTGGTTTTCTTGTTCTTGTTCTTTCATTGGTAATGTTTATATATTAGGTGGTTGTAGTGCAGCAACTTGTCTAAAATTTTCTATAAAGATAGCAGAATGGATCCAAATTTCAAATATAAACGTAGCAAGAAATAACGCAGCTTTTTCGGTATTTGAAGGAAAAATTGTCGTATCTGGTGGTTCAAATAGCGTGGGGAATTTAAGGACAATTGAAGTATATGATCATGTAGCTGATATATGGACAAACATGCCCAGTATGATTGAAGTTAGAATTTCTCCCAAATCAGTTGCAGTAAAAAACAAATTGTTCTTAGTTGGTGGTGATACTAAACACATTTGTGAATTTTTTGATTCGAGAAGTAAAAAATTATCTTCATTAAAAGTAGCTAAAGATAATTATTACTTATCAAACAAAGTAATAACAATTGGTAGCAAGCTTTTTTTGTTTCGGAACAATGGTTATGTAACGATTTATGATATTGATAAAGATCAATGGTCGGAAAAAAGAATTGAAGCTACAAAAAATACAGCATTCTTTTCTTGCGTAAAGTTACCTTCAGGAATATTATTTTGATACAGCAAAATGAGATAGAATCAACTGAGCCAAAGTTTTTAAAGTTTTGTAGTAGTCTTTATTTTTTTTAGACTTTGCATGTACTAATAGTCTTTAAGTGTATTATAAGTATAACATATATAGGTTTTCTTTAGTTTTACAAAAAGTTTTCTTGTCTTTTAGATGTGTTAAATTATTTTTAAGTATTTTTTAAGTTGATTAAAATAGTCTCAAATTATTTTTTTAAACTTAAATTATCAGCAAGGCACGTTTATGTGGGTAGGTGTCAAATTTGCACGAGAGAATTTAAATGCACAATACAAAGTTGCACGTTGAGACTTAAGCGCGAAGGGGTTATTTTGAACAATGAAACTTTTACACGGAGGGTCATTTTCGTACGGTTTAATTTTTTTTTTCTTTTAAATACATACTTGTTTTATTTTTACTATCACTGTTACCACTTACCCTCGATTGGTAGCTTTATCTTTTAGTTTGCTATTGATTTTTTTTTGTCTATTTTTTTTTCTGTTCACGTGCAAAAAAGACCGTCCATGCAAAAATTCCCTTGGTGTACAATTATATCTGTGAAATTTTGTCTTCTCGTGAAAATTTGTCTTCCTGTTAATCTACATTTGCTTGTGCAACTTGAATCGTTCCCCATTTCGTATGTTTAAAAGTAAATATACTAGTTCGTTTAATAAATAAACCTAAAATTTTTAACGTGTTTTTCGTAGGCCGATTTGTCGATAATTTTCTACAAATATACTATTTGCTTGTTTGGTCGTGTAATATTTATGCATTATGAATAAACCGTTAATAATTGTATGAATATTTTGTGTTAGATATATCAAACAAAATAAAGTAGTTTCACAGATAAATAATATTACTTAAATGTATTAAATTTAGTTATCAGTAGTAAGATAAAACAAAGGTGAGCAACTTTTGGAGAGTTAACCGAAGTTTCTATTTTACTGCGAATTGGAGAACAACTTTTGCAAAATAAATATATTTAACTAATTTATATGAAAAACTTTTAAATTTGCTATCATTTTAATTTTTAATAAATGTAGTAGTACTTAAATAATTTTTTCATTACAATGCAGTGGCGTTGCGTAGTATTTTTATTATGCAGTATATAGTTATTTACTTTAACTAAAAAAAGAATGCTAACTTTACTGGTATGTAAAGAGTTTATTTTAATAGAGCTATGCAAATTATATTTTTTTTTGCGACCGGGTTTGGTGGTAAAAAGTTGCGACCTTTTTAAGCAAAAAAATCTTAATCTGCATAAAACGATGTTAGTTATCATGTATGTTTTTAAACATAGAGTGATCTATACTTAAATTATTTAAAATTTTTCCAGATCATAAAAAATTAACTTAAGAAAATTTGTTATACAATTACAAAAGATTGAAACCAAATCAATTAAATCTCATTGAAATCTAAAAAAAAAACTGTGTTGAGATTCCAAAACAATCTTAAAACTATCCTGAGACTTTTATAAAAAACTTAAAATTGTCCTAAGTCATTCTGTGTTTCTATGAAAATTTTAAAATACCTTAAGTTTCCCAAAGATTTTATAGATTTTATAAAACCCAGGTTTTCCTGAGTACCCTGAGTGTGCGAAAACCCTAGGTATATCTAAAACGAGTTTTAAATTTTTACAATTTGTTTTTTTAATTTATTACTTTAAAGGTAGTAAGCTGTTTCTACTCAAAATAGATTTTTACCATCAACTTTAAAAGCAACTGGAAATTCGATATACCTATAGATAAATTTTTTCTTATAAGATCTACTTCAGAATAATTTTTCTGAACATATTTTATATAGTTTTAGTTTATTTACAAGTGATATTTACTAGACTCATAAGTTGATATAAATATAAACATACTTAAAGTTTACTAGTTGTACTGAAAAGACAAATAACTTGATTTAGAATAATAAGATTAAAGTTATAAGTATAGAAAGAAATAATTCAAACCGCAACCAAGTCACATAACCCTAATAAAAGCTGTGAAACGAAAAAAACTAATCTTGATGTTGACAAACAAAGTTTTTTGTATTTTTTATACGCATAATTACTAATAATTAAAATTCGTCAAATCATGCAAAGAAAATGTCGTTAATCGAAATTATGTTGCTGTAGCTGGTTAGTATTATAACTATAACTATTCTAAGTAATTTTCAGCTAAAAATTGTTGAACAAATAAACAGTTTATATTTATATACAAAAAACAATAAAAAGGATTCAAAAAGTCAATAAGGTATTTAACATTTTAGTGAAAGCAATATGTTTGAAATCAGCCCTTTTTGATTTATCTTACAATTGTTTTTTATTATTCAACAGAAAATTTATTTATCTAAAAATACATATTGTTCAAAAAAATTAATTATTTTTATTTTGTAATTAGTTCATTTATTTAGATTGTGTAGTCACACACTACTCGGCCAGTAATTCCAAGTTCTATAGTCTTTTTAGTACCTAAGTTTTTGTGTCTAGCTGGTTTAGACGTTTCAATCATACTAACTAAAGAAGTTTTTCTGGTATCAATTAAACATTGTTTTATAATTTTCTCATTATGTTCATGTACGGATATGTTTTGGTTTTGAGCGTAGGTATTGTCATGATGGCTATCATTTTCAAATATTTTGTTGTACTCATTGTTTTGACTAATATTTCTTTGGTCATTGAAAAAGTAGTTTGAAATACATCATTTTTTTTGAATTTTTCACAACTACAACTTAAATTTCTTGATTCATCCCTTGTTTTCCTGAAAACTTTGTCACAGATACTCATTACTTACCATTTGAAGTCTGCTAATCCTAATGAAAAGCTATTTGACACCCTGTTTTTAAAGTGGTTTGGTATTAGGTGTAAGTATAAAAGTTATTGCAGTACCTCGCCGTTTTTAAAGTCGAGTAACCACCTACTTACTTCTGTTTATATCATACCCACTAATAGACTCAAATTATTTAATTGTAGTAAAACCTGTGGCAAAACTCCATCTTTTTCTATGAGATATTTACGTAAACTTCTAAAGTTTCTTTTTTTAGGTGCTGCACACATTACAAAGTCTGACATATCTTTGTAGGGTACAAAATCACGAAGCACCCAGTATTTCTCTTCATTTTCAATAATTCCATGGTCGGCTAAGCGTTTTTCGAAATAAAGAAATTGTGCCTTTGAATAATAAATATCAAATTTGATATCATTTCAGCCATTTGAGTCTACTGTCTCCAAAGTCAATTGATTCCGAGTATGAGTTATAATACACGTTGTAATTTTCGCTCTTAAGATATCTGTATCGCGAGGTGTTATGGTCTTTTGGGCATACCTTAGTGTTTCTGTGTAGCGAGATGTTTTAGTTGAAAGTCTGTACTTTGGTGTTTCTGCATCAAAACTTAACTTTTCCTGATTTGTTCTTAGCTTTTCTTTTTCCTGCTGAAGAAGGTATTGTATGTTAACTTCATCATTTTGACTCCTTAGATGTGCATTTCTTAAATTTAATGAGTAGAGTGTTTCTACTTCTATGGCATTAGAAGGTTGCATACTCATGTTAAACACTGGGTCACCATTTGTAGTCCTATAGGGCTTGTGGTAGGAATTACCTTTAATTGGGGCAAGTCCCCTTTTTTGTGCTATACTCTTTACTGAATTTACTTTACTCATTAAATTTAACTTAATAATTAACAAATATGTAATACACTTAATGTATACAATTTCTTTAATAATGTGAGTTTATTGAATAAGTGATGTTAATGTGAAAACTAGAAAGTAGAAGTGATAAAGCAACTAATATATCAGTAGAATGAAACTGCGAAAATATACATAACAAATACGTATAAATTTCTAAAAAATAAAAATGTTCTTAATATTATTCTTAAAGTGTCTAAATGTCACAATCTTAGATACAAAAATAGGTCTTACTTAATAATACAGAGTCTTAATAAATTTCGTGCTTCATGCACAACGAAGGCTAAATTAAGCAAAATACATTACAATAGTACATTTTTAAATTTACTCCCTCTTACTTATTACTTAGCAATTTTTGAAATTTAAGTGGTTTTATTGAAGGAAAATACATTAGTTAAGAATAAAATGGGTAGGTTTTAAAAGTTCAATTTAGCACGGCGTGACACATTAGCACGAAATGAAATTTTAGCTCGGAGTGTCACTTTAGCATAGAGTGACACTTTAGCACGGAATGACACTTTAGCACGGAATGACCCTTTAGCACGGAGTGACGCTTAAGCACAGAGTGACACTTTAGCAAGGAGTGACACTTAAGCATGGAGTTCAACTTTAGCATAGAGTGACACTTTAGCACGTACTGACACTTTTGCTAAGACTGACTTTTTAGCTTCGCGTCACTTTAGCATAGATTGATACCTTAGCCCGGAGCGACACTTTAGCACGGATCGATACTTTATGTACTTAAGTTAGATACTATTTTAGAATATATTTTTCAAGTTTAGAAATTTCACTACATATAGTCAGCATACTGTTGATTACACATTTTAGGCACTTTAAAATGTGAATTCAGGGATTTAATCTTAAAACGTTCAACTCAGAGAAGCAATTTTATTTAAAACAAAAGTTAAGCTACACCATGTAATTTGTATACAATTCAGATGTATTCAATTTGTTATTTGTTCAATATTTACGACACTAAAAGTGCTAGAGAGTACAGTTAATGTAAAATTTATCTCTCAGAGTGCAAAGCTAAGTATAAACGAATACTGAAAGCTAAGGAAACAAGGTCTTATAAGCTGAATGATCGAAACAAAGCAAGTTTTTTCGCACAAATGTTTACGTTTCTGTAGATTTAAAGAAACGTACTAAGCTACGTGTCTGCTACAATATAGAAAGTTGGAAATATATTTTTACTAACAACATTTGTTAAGAGACCATAGTCAATTTCATCAAGTCATACAAAATCATTGATAACAGCACCTGATTGCGTAGTATTTATCGTACTTATTAAAACAGTTAGCTTTTATTATTCGACCATAAAATTTGAATGAAAAAAATAAGTTTAATAACATTTAGTACTCAATTATTATATAACAGTTGTATATTTATTAAAATAAAATTATTTCATAAAAAATCATTCGTCAGCAACTAAAATTAAGCTAAAATTAGAGTTATTTTATTCATTTTTACTTAATTATAAAAAGTTAAAAAAACTCTAGAAAAGTAAGTTAGAATAAAACTAATTTAAAAAATTATTTTTGAACAATTTAAGAATATTTTAATACAAATTTAAAGTTATTAAACACAAAATATACTAATTAGCAAATGCGTACACAGATGTAATAAAAATATTCAAAACTCCCATAAAAAAGGTTTAAACAAACGTTGACTAAAGAAAGACAAATTAGGTTTTCTTTCCCATTTAATTTCAGAAAGAACATATACATATGTCTTTAATTACCTATGAGTACTGATCTTTTATTTATACAGCTTTCTTTTACTTGCTATACATAAAAGGTTGTTAAGCACGTTCTCATTAACGAGAGATTTTTTTAACAGACAAACTACTTCATTGATTTTATCTACCTTAGTAGATGTTGATTTAAATACCATTAATGAATATGAACACACTTTATATCTTAAAATGTTCATACTAGCGTCAAATTTCATAAACAATTAGTTTAAAAGAAAAAGTATCTAATAGTTCTATGTTTTTAAAGTTTAAAACAAACTGTGTCTAAAAGATTTTAACTGATATCAAAAACTTTTTGAAATATTAGTTACACACAAAACTTGCTTTTAGTGTAAAATATGCTACAAACAAATACCATTATATATATAAGTATACCATTTTATGAAACGAATCTACATAGAAAAAAAATTAAATAGCTACTAAATATGTAGGCAGGAATCAAATTCCTTTAAAGTTAGATCCATTATACAAATAACTAAAACTAAGTCAATAAACAACGTTTTTAGTGATATTCTAAGAATTTTTTTTTTTTATTATTTCTTTTTTTAGGGGGTTGACGGGAAACGGAAAATCAGTCAAAACACGCCCCTAGTGTGCGTACATTATGAATTGCTTTTTGTAACCAAATTTAAAGTGCTTGCTCAAAAGCAAGATTACTGTATTTAAAAATAAAAGGTAAAAATTGTATAGTTAAAAACGATATAACTGTTAAAAAAAATAATTAACTTATATGACTTTGTTATTATGTAAAAAACAGTTATTATGAAAAAACGTGAGTGTAACTATAATTGTTTAACACTATGTAATGATATTAACATTTTATTTTTTTATTTTAAAGCGAATGTGGTAAAGTATTTTTCACTGTTTTCATACCTTGCTTCCAGTATTAAATAAATAAAAAGTTTTTTATTAAAAACAAAAATTAATTATTGTTTTGAGTTAATTTATTTTTAATGATTACGTAAGAAAAAAGAAGTTTTATCTGAATTTGATATAAAATAAACAAAATTTTGAAAGTGGAGCATTTGGCAATTATTGGTGTGCTTAAATTTAAGATTCTTTCTTGATTAAGTTATAAGATACTTATTATAATTGTATTATCTTTTGTGTTTAACTGTAGTTATAGTATAGTGTGATGTAGCTATAATGTATATTTGTTTTTTTTTTATTTATGTAAATAGAATATAAGTGTTGTTTCGATTGTTGTACTAATCTGCTATACTTTACTAATCTCTACTACTTATTAATAAAATCTATATTAAGATAATAAACACCATGTCCGGGTTTACTGTATTGAGATAACAACATCATTTTGTTTTAACGTTTTATTTTGAATACTAGGCACGTCGTTTGTGATAACTTATAAACCATTTTTATTTACTTACAGATCTTTCAATGATGTAAGAATATTCATCAAATCGAATTTGATCTACAAGTCCTAAAGAGAAAGTTTTTGATGACAAAATAATTTTTTGATAATTCTAGTACTTCGTGTCAGTTAACTTTTATGTTTGGCTGTTAAAAGCTTACAATTTAAAAAGCTTTGTAATTAGTGAACCGTTAATACGTAAAAGTTTTGTTGCAGTTGCCTTTTAGATAAGATCGTGTTTAATTCAATTAAAATCAAATTTTTATTTTTAATGCTTCTTTTCACGAATGGTTATTCATAAAATATTAAAATACTTTTTTTTTGGCTACATAGTTTTTTTAGAATGCTAACTATATTTTTATAAAACTATCATTGCATAAATTTATCCATATCATGTAAATTAGATTCATCAAGCAATTATTTTGATTATTTTAACGCTGATAAAAGAATATATTTTATGTTTTAACAGAGTAATAATAGATTTAAATTAAGAAATATTAATTTGAATTAATTTATCCCTAAGTAGTGTTCATAATCCTATTTTGATTAGTTTAAGATTTATGTGCTTTTACTATATCATCTAGTTTAAGGTTGTTTATAATAAAAGTATAAAATAAAATTTTAAGTCCGTGTGAAACTACCAATAAAATCTTAAGTTAGAAGTACGTAGGTACTTTTTATCAGTAAGCAATATGAGTTAAAATATTTAGAATTTAATCCTTTTTCTTCAATCAGTTATAAAGTATTACTAAATAATGTAAAAGTTATAAAATTTTAAAAGCTTTCATAGTTTTATTTAGTTACTTAATTAAGTTTTTTTAAGAGCATTACAATATAAATTGTACAATATAAATCAAACTAAAAATTTGTTTTTTTAACAAACAGAACTTTTGAAAACATTTTTTGATTTATTTTATTAAGAATAAAAATAAAATAAAAATACCTCTGTCAGATAATTCCGAACATAGCTGAAACAGCAGTGCATAAAGTTTAAAACAGAGAAAATATAACTTTTTAAAGCTTAATAAAATGTTTTTATAAAGTTTTCAAAGTTTTGATTTATATTTGTATTAAAGTTGTAGAGAGTAAATATTAATTGAATTTCTATTACTTTTAAAATAGAAGTATCTATAAGTTAGAAAATTATTTTAGAGAGTTTTTGATTTTGAAATGTATCTTTTACTTGTACTAAAAAATTTAATTTTTCTTAGTTAGTTCATTTACAATTTTTAATAATTAAAAATCAAAAGTTTGTTTGTTAAAATAAACAGTTGCTAAAGTAAAACAGTTACATCTTATATTAATTTGAAAACGTTTTTGTACATTGTTCTCGTTATATCAAACCTCAAACCTGTTTATTAAAACCTGAAACTAACGAAGCTGCTTTTAGATATAAATGACACTTACAAAAAATATAAACTTAATTCTAATTAAAATTAACGAAATGATTTTTTAGAATTTAAAATAAAACATTATAGTTTTTATTGTCAATTACATATGTTTTATAATAAGTATTAATAGTTTCTATTTTTTGAATAGTTAATATTGAAATCTTCATCAGACTACATCCAAATCAAAACATTATTATGAAAAACAATATGTTGCATTTGTTAAGGTACAAATTTAAATTTTAAGATTAACTTCAGTTTTTAGTTTTTAAGTCAATTTGTAAATTGGAATTAGTTTAGTTTGCTGTAAATTTTTTTTTTATAGTAGGAGGAAACAAATACTAAAGTTAGTTAAAAGCAGTAAATATATATAAGTCATCAATAACAAACACAATAGTTAATTTATCACAATTTAATGTATTTATTAAAAGAGAGTTTAAATTACAACTCATTTAACTTTAATTCTATGTTACTTTAAAATCGTAGATGTGGATATTATAGTTCGTTATTTTTAAATATTTATAAAGCTTTACATTAAAACAAGTTTTTGTTTTCAAAAAATATTTAAGGTGTTTTCAAATCTAAGACCAAATATTTAAGGCATTTGGTAGGAAGCAAGTATAACAGTTAGCTAGAAGTAATGTAAACAGACAGCAATGTTCAACAACATCATTTACCTATCGCAGTTTCCTGTATAACGTTTAGGAGCATTAAAATAGCAATACAATGGATTTTGTCGTTGTATTTAGCATTTCACTAAAACGTAGAATGTAGTCTTAATGTATGTCGTTCATAAAAACTTTTGCAAATATTTTAACTTTTGTTTTTCAAATTGATAATTTCATCTTTAAATTGCAGTTTTAAATCTTAGGTATTTTTCTTTTTTTTCTCAAAATAACTTCATAGTTTTTGTATTTCATAAAAATACAATGCAAAAATTGAAAAATAAAATGGCTTAAACCACAATAAAGTAAAAGTTATATTTTAAAATATCTAGTCTACATAAAGTATTAAAAGTAAAAAAAAAATTAAAAAGTATATAAAATACTAAGGTAATTACCATCATTTACAGTTTCAAAAAAGACAACTTTATTTATATTATCCTAAACCAATAAAATACAATTCAACGCGATAACTTTGAAATATGCACCATCTCATAAAAATTCATAAACTATTATTATTTAGTTATACTTGTACGTGTAGATGTTTTTTTATTACTGTAGCACTACAACTTATATTAAAAAATTCTCTGAATTAAAATGATTTAAATAGATTAGACCTCGTAGGATTACAAATGCTACTTTAACTTAATTGTATGTAGATAAGACTCCTTCTACAGTCTCAGACAAAGCTAACGTTGAAGAACCTACCCTCTCTGAAACTAAAACAAAAACTGCTTAGAATTTTATATATGGTATAAGACCGTACAAATGGTTGTATTGCAGTTTTTTTTTTTTAATATTTTGATCCTAACCTAAATGTTGGCATTATAATTGCTAATTTAAAACTGCTCAGTAACAAACTTTTTAATTTGCTCGATAATTCGTAAAGAAAAACACTAGAATTATGAGACTGTTTGTTTCCTAGACAAATAAAACAATTTGCAATGTCTTAGACCAGTGGTCGGCACTTTTAGGGTGCACGAGACTTCTCTGGTGCATAAAACATAACTTGGGGTACATGAGTTTGTTTGTGGCAACACCTTTGTTAAACACATATAGTAATCGCTTAATAAAAATTATTAGATTTATTAACTTAAATAAATACTTAAATTTACCATCCAATAAAAAGTACAAAGACTACTGATTGTTAATTGGGGTAGTGGCAATGTATTAAATTTGTCTAGTTAGTATTTTATACCTATGTGATACAAGTAAAATGTTGATGTAAAAATTAGATTATCGATATTAAAAGTTTATTGAATTGGATTGGGTGAACTGGTAAATTTATAATTAGCGTGTAAAAATTAACTTGGTGTTACCAAATTATTAGTAAAAAAAACAATTAAAAGTGTTTACATATTCTTAAACACTAGCGGTGCTAAAGAATGCAAATTGGGGTGCACAGAATTTTAAGTTTGTGATTTAGGGTTCACGGATTCGACGGAGCGTGCCGACCACTGTCTTAGACCATTAAAATAATTTAGAATTCTTAAGTTTTAAATACAACTCTGGTTTCAAATATTTGCAAAGATTATTTAATTATGAGCAATAGGTTGAAAATATATACTGATAGAGTGATATTACAATTCCAAAAACAAAACTTTAAGTTTTTCAGACTGGTTGTAGCATTATTTAAATCTTGATAATCTTGATTGAATCTTGATTGAATCTCTTGATTTTCAAGCAAAAATATGATTATTAAAATAATTCCAAAAAATATAACCGGAAGTAAAACAAAGTATGTAATGTAAAATATATTAAAACAATACAATTTTCTCAATTTTTTACTTGAACATTTTTATATTTATTTATATACTAATTTTTAAAGCCATAGTATGTCTGCAAAAAAAGTTCCAACTGAGAAAACTGGAATTAAAAGTTTCAAAACCAAAACGGTAACTAACAGCTCGATTCAGAAAACAGGAAACAAGACCGTTGAAAAAAGTATTCAAACAAGAAGTAATTTGAAATTATTTGCCCCGACTAGTATCATGCAACTATCAAGCGTTAACAACTGGGAGTATTTTGTTTCTGAAGATAATTTAAATGTGTTTACAGTAGAGGGCAAGCCTGACAATGTTTTCGATGATTACTATCTGTCAAATACAGAAAAACACTTTGTTTGGACTAACAACCTTGTGAAAAGAAATAAAACTGACATTGATTACGGTGCAATATACGACCCGACAGCTGTTTATAAGCTCCATGACTTACAGAAATACAATCTAAAATATCTTGCCGATCCCGAAAGTCATTTCTTTTTGGAGGATATTGGTAATGGAATGGGTCATGGACTTTTTGCTAAGCATGCTATTAAAGCTAGTTAGTTTCAATGTTTTAAACTGTTGTCTAATTTTTTTGTACTATAGTTTAAGTTTTAATTAAAAAGTTTTAAAAGTACACTAATAACTTAGATACTCGACTTAACAATTGGTAATTTTCAGACACAATCATAGGAGAGTATACCGGTGAGCTTATTTCGTATGAAGAGTACAAAGTTCGGTTAGAAAGAATAAAAAACAACAGAGCTATCAATTATTTCTTCAAAACATGTTGCGCAACAATGGTAATAGACGCGAGTGCGATGGGTAACCATACTAGGTACATCAACCATGATTGTGGAGAGAAACTTAACTGCGTAGCCGAAGACTTTCTTATTAATAGTGTACCGAGAACATTCGTTATATGCAATAAAGATATTGAAAAGAACAGTCAAAATTTAATATCATATGGAAGACAGTATTTCAAAAACATCATCTGTCTTTGCGGATCTAAAACGTGTTGCTCGAGGAAGACGCAGTCTTAAAATGAAGGATAAGAAAGGTTTTTAGTGAAAATGTCTTACTTGCCTTTTGAATTTGCACTTTAGAAAGAACCTATAGAACTCTTAAATTTTGATTTTTTATAGCTTCAAAGTTAAACGCAGAAACTGAAACAAACATGTTTTGGGACATTTGTCCGGCTGATTATTTAACATTCAACTGTGTACATTATTTTTCTAGTGATGTTATTTTAAAACTTCGTGTATATTAACTAGTTAATAGTATTAGTGCATAGACAAATATTTTTGTACAGTCGATTGTTTATTATGTTCGCTTTTAAAGCTTATTTGTATTTAGTTGAAATATTAGTTATTTGACGTTAATATTTTGTTTTAAATTGTATTTAATTAAATTTAGAATAAAGAAACTCAATATATTTGTTATGAATATAGAGTTGTTATTTGTAATTAAATGGTAAAAAATTCGTCTTGTTAAAAACAAATTAAATCCTTTAAATCCTACTTAACCTTAAGCTTTTATACAAATTTTAAAAGCGTGGGTCAATAAAAGTATAGGTTTTTACGAAAATTATGTTATTATTAAATCTCTTAATAGTAAAATGTATGTAAAGTTGTATGAAATTAAGTTGTAAGTAG
The DNA here is from genome assembly GCF_965202585.1 of Thalia democratica. Lineage (NCBI taxonomy): Eukaryota > Metazoa > Chordata > Thaliacea > Salpida > Salpidae > Thalia > Thalia democratica. The sequence goes on from NC_139171.1 coordinate 22,047,412, forward strand.
TCACGTCCATAAAACACAAGTTTATTTTAATGGAGTAGAGTCATGTTTGTAGGTTGAAATATGCAAAAATATGTCAATAGGCTTAAATTTTAATTTTTTTTTATTAGAAATATTTAAATTAAATATACTTTTGTTTTTATAATCTTAACACTTTCTAAAACACTGAAAAGTTTACGATTGTGCTTTTTAATTTGAAAGCTAGAAAGTGAAGACAAAAGTCACAAAAATGATAAACACGTAACAACACTCTTAAGAAAATGAGTTTTGAATTTAAAAGAAAAAAGTTTAAAAATAAAAAAATTTCACAGTACTAATGGCTTCTGAGTTAAAATTATTAAAAATCAATATAACTCTTATATTTCATTCATAATAAGTTATTTTGTTAAGAGAAATCTATCTCTAATATCAATTTCTCAAAATTCATTTTTAAATATCAATCTTGTGCAGATGTTAAAAATTTTGTTAAATGTTTGTCTTTGTGTGTAGCTGTATGAATTGTTTAAAAAAATAAAACTTAATTAAGTTTTTAAACCTAGCTAATTATACATGATAAGTAAATTCCAAAATTTTTTAGAAAAATTGATATATTAAAGACAAGATTCAGAATCAATATATTAAAATATGGTTAATATTTAAACTCTTTCGAACAGAAAGCTTAGTAAAATAAGGCTGCATCGAGTTAATTTTATGCAGTGTATACATATATTTTTGTTTTTTGAAAGCCTTAAAACTTTCAACTGAAACAAAGAATTTTAAATTTTTGATTTAAAAAGTTTCAGTTTATAAAAGCTGCTTTGAAGCTTTTTCATGTTACAGTAAGAATATAGTGATAAAATCAGTAGGTAAATTTTGAACTTTTTTCTTTTAACATGAAAATTTATAACTCTTTCTTCATATTTCTTAAAATTTACAACTTATTATTTAAAGCATTACTGTATTAATATTGTAGTTATAATTAATACTCCAACTATTTCATATTAGTTTATTGTGTAGATATTTTTCCAAATATTCAAATGTTAAACATTTTTATCTTTGAAGTATTTTTCTATTTGCTATTGAAATTTTAATTTAGTTCAACAATTTAAGTAAAAATTAGGTTTTTAGGCCTGAAAATTAGTATTAAGTTTATATTAATTAAAAAACATAGAGAATAGTTTAATTTTATTATTAAACAAAGTATGTATATTTCACTTTTATTATTATGGTTGCTATTTACCTTTTAAAGTAGCTTAATTTTTAAGACACTGCAGTTTCTATATTAAGTAATTAAGTTGGCTATTTTAGTATGTTATTTAGAGCTAAGTATTCAGTCCGTAATGCAGTAATAATAAGTTAGTTGTCGGAAACAATTTTTATAGTTAAAAGAAACCGTTTTAGTTTTGTATTTTTACTTGCTTAAATTAGTACGTATAATAATGACCATAGATTTTCAGAAAACTTCAATTTCCTCTTTTTTCAACTTAGCCTTACTTCCACATGGCATATATTTCTTATTATTAATAATAAAAGCAAAGTTATTTTGTTTAATAGAACGTTTCTTTGACTTTTAAAAAAAGTTAAAGTCAAAGTTTATTTGGGCTTACTTTTTACGCAAATGGCCCTTTAAAAAGATGGTTATTTTAGCATTGTTTTTGTCTTTGTCAAAAAGTTACCAAAAAAATGTAAAAAATTTTTTACAAAACTTAACATCTTTATATCATTTCCATGTTAATGTTTTTTTTTTTTTAATCAACTTAAAACTTAAGATCTGAATAAAAATATGTTTTTTTTTTTTGTTTTGGCGCGTTTATGACAATATTATTTTTTTACCAAATTATGACTCAAATATCAAGGATTTTAATTTTTTTTTATTAATTCTTACTAACTAATGGTTAATTGAAAAGTTAACGTTTTTTTTTTCTTAATTTGTTGTAGTTTGTTAAATACGACCCCTAACAGTTTACCGTTTTATGTTACTATCACTGTTTTTTTATTTGCTGAATACTCCGACAATGCGTCGCTAATTAGTCAAAAGTTTGTGGCGCTAAAGAGCATAAAAAATTTTCAAATTATAAAAATTTTTTATGAAACCAATGACAAGAACTTGCGATAACATTAAAAAAGCAAACATATTTATAATAAAAACACCTAAACATCTTGATTCAAGTAAAGTCTTACGAATTATAAATAATATAAGGATAAAAAAATAGTACTTATTAAAATATAACTTAAACTAAATTAAACAATTGCATTTTTTTTTATAATTTCATTAGTTCTTTGTTCAACTATTTTTAAATATAAATTGCTAAGTATTAACGATTTTTTTATAAAAAGTTATAAAAAACCAAACTTACGTAACTTTTAAAATAAACAATAAAAAGGACTGTTTTTTAATTAGACAATTGTATAAAAGTCAGAAAAGAGTAAACTTTTATGTTTTAATTAAAAAAAAAAAAGATCCAAGAAAACATTACTTAAAATATTATGTTCCTTCATTTGAATGCAATTTATTAAATTTTTTCTGAATTTTTTTAATTACTACAAACAATTTGAAGTATACTTATAAAACAAAAATTTAATATCTTGTTTAGGAGTAAGTATGCAAAATATCTTTAAGTTGAGACATTTCATAAATCATACTTTCCACAACCTGTGAAAGAAATTTTGAAAAGATAGAAAAAATTTACCAAACCTTTGGCCACCTTATGTATGTTATACTATATACATTAACTTGTAAAACTTTTTCAAGGCAAACTATTATTATTTCTAATTAATTTTTTTTCCTACAAGAAGTTTAAAATTTATTATTGTTACTCTATTAGTAACAATAATAATTAGTAGTCTCAATTAGTCATAAAATGAATAATAAGATAGATTTTAGTTAAAATGTCTGTACTTGCCTTTTGAATTTGCACTTTAGAAAAAACCTATAGAACTCTTTAATTTTGATTTTTTATAGCTTCAAAGTTAGTTTTAATTACAAAAAATGCTAAAACTAATTAATAGCTTAAAAGTTTAAAAAATGATAGACTAAATTTCATATAAAGTGATTTGATTCCCTCTTCTATGCCCTTGACGAAATTTTATCCATTTACAATTTAAGTTTTTATTGATTATTAATTTATTTAAAGTATTAGTTAACTATGAATGTACAACAGTTTAATTACTTCTGAATAAAAAAAATCACTCATACAACTGTGTTAAAGTTATTTAAATATATAAACTTAGAATACTTTTTGTTTAACACACTTAGTTTTTGAATAGAATACGTTGAGTTAATTTCTAGTTAGTTGAAGATCAGTTATTTATTGAGATAAAGTTTTATTTTGAAGTTTTAGCTTATAATATTTACGGTTATAGTTAATTTTAATTAAGTTCAGGTTAATGTATAAAACAAAGATTACAGCCTAACTCAGGCGTCAGGTTTTTTTCATAACTTTGTTCTGATTCTAAAACAACGTTTGAGCTACCGGAAGTCTGAATTGTCACAAGACCTTTTTTTTAAACTTATTTAATATTATAGTAAAAAACTATCCTTACCTTACACAGATGCGTTCTTCTTAAAGAAAGCCTTTGAATATAATAGATAAATGTTTTAAAATTTATTGGGTATGTTATGCAGTAAAACCAACATTTTCCCACAAAAATTTAAGAGTGAAATTAATTGCTTAAACCTTAACTGGATAACTCTTTAATTAGCTTAAGATAATAAATGCTAATAATTTATAAATATTATAGTTATAAATTATTAAAAATATTTATTAAAAATAGTTTCTACTTAAAGAAATTTAATTTTATGTGTACAGATAGTTTGCTATTAAGCCTAAAGACCTTCTAAACTTTATAACCTTTTACCCTCATATATCAAAAACTAAAGTAAGTTTAACAAATTATTAAAAACCTACTGATATCTTAGTTAAAGTGCCTTACTCCTCAAGTGTAATTCCCTTGTCTTTTAGGATTAATCTATATTTTATAAAAGTTTTTTTTTCAAAGTTTTCAAATAAGTTAGAAACAAAGTAAAAATAAATTTGAAACTAATTTTGATAAAAATTTTTAATAGACTATTTATATACATTTTTACAATAATTTGTGGTTACTTAATGGAAGAATAGTATTTATATAAAATTAATAAAAATATATAAGTGCCGCGCTTTGAACACTAGGACAGATGTTTAATTAACTAAAGGTATGCCGCCTTATCCACTCAGCTATGACGTCTGCACAATTACTGCCGTTTTTGCGTTTATAAATGTAATAAGTTTAAAAATTTTTGAAAAAGTTTTGCATTGAAATTTATTCATAATTGTTAATTCTATAAAATGTGTTAATATAATTATTTATGTACCTATTTTGTAAACATAACAAAGCAACTAAATTACCATATGAACAAGTTTAGTTATTACACTTATTCAAGTAGAATTCACGCTTTTTAATAAAATACATAAAAACTAAACAAAATATATGTAATACAAACTAAAAGACAATACATAATACAAACAAGAAAATTGTCATACTTAAACTAAACATTTTGATTTAAACTGTCATGCCGGAATATAAGCTTAATTGTTTAACTAACAATAAAAAAACGTTACATTCTCTTTATGTCAAATTTTTATAGATTTCATAAAATTTACTCCTTTATTATATTAATACTTAATTATCCTCAGAGTTTTGTTATAAAATAACTTGAAAACCTTTAAAAATGTACTTTCGTGCTTATTTTCTTCAAAAAAATCGATTTACTGTAAGCTTATATAAAAAACCTGCTTGATTTTTACTATTTTTTGTACTATTTTTTTTACTATTTTTTGTGTTTTATGAGTAAAAAATTGCGATTTAAGATGTTTTATAAACGTTTTTATGTTACTTTTTATTAAAACTACTGTTTTTTATTATAAGTTTTTTCCATAAAAGAGCTTAACATACGAATGAAAAATATTTATTAGAAACTAATATGTTTAAATAAATTTTGCTATTTAAATACGAAAACTTTTATCTTTATTTGAAGATTTAACGATATTTTTATGTTCATTTTACGTACAAAATATACTTTTTTATTGTTTTAGGTGGAACTGACTAAGTTATAATAACGTCTTAATCTATATTTTTATTTTATGTGTATTCTTAGATTTTTTTTCTGAGTTTAAACATAAAGTTAATTTACTTTTGATTTTTATATAACTTTTAAATTAAGAGTAAGTTTCTTTGAATTATTTGTATAAAAATTGTTAAATAAAAGCTGTAAAAAAGAATCAAACTTTTTTTTATTAAACAAACTTGTTGAATAAAACAACTTAGTTAAATAACAACCTACCTTGAATGTTAAACATTTATATTTTTTAGATACAATGTGAAACATATAAATAAATTCGAATATAAAGATTTTTTAAAAATAAAATATATTAGTTTTTTTTTAACTTGTTATAAATTTACAATACAACTATACACTTGTTAAAATAAACAGTACTAACTTATTCTTGTAAATCTTAGATTGAAAAAGCTATATAAAACTTATTTTAAAAATTTTCATCATTTACCAAACATAGATTAAAGAATTGAACTAATATATTTATTAAATTTATCAAACTACTCTAAAATTTATAAACTTATTTTAAAACAACAGATACAATCCATATTCTTGATACATTTAAAGAAAATATAAAATACAAAAATCTTCATATTATAAACAACAATGCTTGTAAAAAAATTAAATTTACAGTAATATTTAAAAACAAGTTGAAACAAACTTTATATTTTACTTAGTTGTCTGAAAACATCATTCAAAGAGCTTTCTTGTAGTATTTATCTGGAACTCATTGTAATAAACTGAACTACAGATTGATTGACTTTCTTAATAGCTTTGAGTGTCAATGGTATCAAGTGGGTGGTTTTATTTTCAAATGATATTTGCATAATTTTGTCCTCAGAAAACTTAACTTTTCAAATCCACACATAGTGTACCAAGTTTACAGTAGTAATACAAATAAAACTCAAAAACAATTTTCAAAATGTATAGCTAACTAGAAAATACAAATGTAAAAAGTTAATTTTTTTTTAATTTTTAAACTACTTAAAAGTTGTTAGTATAAAGATGAAAAAAAACAGAGATAATGAAAAACTTTTGAAATTTGGGAATAAAACCAAGAACTATGAAAAAATCTTCATATATTAAAACAATATGCATAGAAAAGAAACTCATTGTAAACAAGTATTATAAAAATAAAAGTAAAATAGGTATTATCAACAGCTCTACCCTATGACCAACACCAATTCCAGGATTTTTTTTTGAATTTTTCTTCTTATTTTTTGAAATAAGACTTACTTTTCAAATTTATCAATGTTTTTTTTACAAAATTGGTTATAAAATAAAAATATATTAAAATAACCTAGCAAAATCTCATTAAAATTTAGATAAACATTTGTTATGACATTATTAACAAACCTAAAATGTCCTTAGTTTTTCATAGATAAAAAAAAACTATACTGAGTCAGCCTGAGTTAAAAAATAAAACTCTAAATATCCTAGAGCAGGGTTACCCAAGGTGGGCCAAGTGGCCCCCTAGGGGGCCATGAGCAGTAAAGGAGCCACAGGGGGGGGGGGGGCATGAGGCCATAACTTGAAACTTACACTAGATATTTTTGAATTGCAGATGAAGAGCAAAAAAAAAGGTCTTATGTGTATTTTATTGTAGTTTATGAGTAACCTATATGTTGAAGGGGGCCATCGCTTTTTCAAACTCTTTAAAGGGGGCCATTTGCAAAAAAGTTTGGGAAACCCTGTCCTAGAGTTATCCAGAGTACTTTGAGTGTGAGGCTACAATGTACAATTTAAATCTTTCAACTTTGCTAAAAAATGCAATAAAAACTTTATCTAAGGTAAGCAATTATAAAATCTTTAAAACCAGTTTTAATTAAAAAATAAAGTTCTATAATACAATAAAAAAACTTAAATTTGTTTATATTAATCTTGATAAATAAAAACTTTAACTTACTAAGCATTAAAAAAATCTTTAAAACAAGTTTTAATTTAAAAATTAAGTTCTAAAATATAAAAGAATTAATTTGTTTATATTTTTCGTAAAAAAATGTTTATATTATTGAGTTTTTAAATTTTTCTTCTTGTTGCAAGCTATTTGTTTTATTGTGTTATTTTTTCTGATTTAATAGATTCCAATCTTCTTGATAAAACTTCAGGAAGTCATGATATTATCACTATTTCAAAAACTTTTCATGTTTGTATATTTGTCAACCACAGGGATTTAATCTTAAAACATTCAACTCAGATAGTCAATTTGATTTAAAACAAAAGTTAATTTTTCATGTTACTTTACTTTGAGGTCCATCTATTCTAAAATTTATCTTTTTATGTATCTTCTATCTGTATTTGGTCTTTTGTAGACAAAAAATGTAAATTTAAATAAAAGAACAGTAAAGTTATTTTTGACTCACCACAAAAATTTCAATAATACAAGATCCTCTCTCACACTTACTTTTTTTTATTCTCTCACATCATTTAAACCAAATAAATCTACTCGAAATGGATTTTTTTACAATAGTTTGATATTTGATAACAGATTTTTACGCCAAGCTAATTGTGTACAATTTAGATGTATTCAATTTGTTCAATATTTACGACACTAAAAGTGCTAGAAAATCCGTAAAAATAAAATTATTACTCAGGAGTGCAAAACTAAGTATAAAGGATTACTTGAAACAAGGTCTTAAAAGCTGAATAATCGAAAGAAAAGCGAGTATTTTCGCAAAAATGTTTATGTTTCTGTAGATTTGCCGAAACGTACCAAGCTACGTGCCTGCTTATAAATATTAAGCTTACAATTAACACAATTCTAAATTATTTGTGTTAAAAAGAAGAAATCCATCACAGCACCAAATGCATATTTTTGTAAAAGGCTTTAGAAACATATTTTAGTATAGACACCACACCATTTCTTAATTGTAAACAAATACTTAATTATAAATTAAATTTGCTAAGTAAAATACATTATAAATGTTAAGTATCAAATAAGTCACTTAAAATAATGATAACATATAATTATTTTTAAATTTAGATAATTTTTTTCAAAATATTTGTATTTTGTGTAAATTTAGTTCTTTTTTTTAATATATGAATATTTTTATCTTTTGCTTTCATATTATAAACAACTTAAACAAATTTTTAAAAATGAGAAAGTCCGGTGTCTGCTTTAAACTAGAAGCAATATAAACAAGCATGTATAATAATTATATTTGGTACATATCGTATGTTTACGATCTCTGGTATCTTTACGCATTTTTTCTGTGGATACAATGTGCGTAAATAGGCGAGAGGTTACTTTATGGGTAAAAATATATAACTATTTTTTGAGTTTAACTTTATAAGATACTTTTTCAGTATAAGGTGTTAATAAAAGTTATTTATATTTATCCTTTTAAAATAGCAAATCAATTCAAATTACATATAAATTCTAAAGATACTTAAAGTAATAAATTTTTTACATGAAAAAAAAAGTTGCATTTCTTCATAGATATAAACTTTACTAATATAAATTTGTCTGATAAAGTACGTTGTCAAAGAGTTTACATATATTTTATTATTAAAAGTATTTAATATTAATACATGGTGAATTTATTCATTCAGAATTTATCTTTCAAACTAAGTTTCGGTCAAAGACCTCGTCAGCGCTAAAATATATCTAAAAAGATATGTGACAGTCATGGAAAATAGCATTTAAACAGTTAATAAAAAAAAGGATTTAACTAAAAACTTTTACTTTAGATACTAAACAAATTACATTTTAATAAAAAGATTGAATTTAGGGTCGAGTTTAAATTTTATTTAAGTTTTAAATTCAATATAACAACAATAGTAATAATAAAAAATGCTGTTTGTCGCTTTCTTTCTTCTTCTAGTTAATTTTCAAAGTAAACATTGTTTAAACAAAATAAAAGTTAATAAAATATGCTTAGAGTTGAGTTGCATTTTATTGTAGCTTACTTTAGTATTTAATATTTATTTATTACAACAATAATTTTTCATTAATAGATACTTTAATATTTTCATAGAAATACAAGGTGGCTCAAAACATTTTTATTTAAAAAAAAACTCAAGTTAGTTTTAAGATTATTAAAAAATCTCAACACAGTTTTTTTTTAAGATTTTTAATGAGCTTTAATTAGTTTGGTTTCAATATTTTGTTGTTGTATAACCAATTTTCTTAAGTTAACTTTTATTGATGTGGAAAAGTTTTTTAATAATTTAAGTATTAGATCACTCAGGGCGATTTTTTGACTTTAAAACTAGCGATTCTGTACATTATTGAATATGTTACCTATATTGTAATTTTTATGAAATTAAATTTAATATTTATTCGTTTACTTGTTTTACTATTGTGTTTTTTTTAACAAGTAAAACTTTTTTCATTTAAAATTTTATTTATTCATTAATTCTAAGTTTTTACTAATTTTTTTTTTAGTTTGGTACTAAATAAAAATTATAATTTCTAAATAAAAAAGTAAAATAGTTTTACTTACAATAAAGTTACGATGTGTACAAAAATTTTTTTTGTTAATAGACCGTTTGATTTATTGTTAAGTCTGAGGACTTTCTATGTAAAAATTTAATTAATTAATTTTTTTCTTGGCAAAAAATTAGTTGAAAAATTATTCTTAGTTTGGTGTTTATCCAAAGTTTTTACAGTAACTTTAAAACTAAAGATATATTTTTATAGCAGCTGACTAGTTTTAATATATCAAAATTTGTTTTATCTAAACTTTATTCTAATTTTAGATAAGCTTTAGGGCCTAGGAACCTATAAATGTAGGTTACTTAAATATTAAATGTGTATAGGTATATTAAATGCTGATTTTATAATAATATTCTAAGCTACTCTTTGTAAAACTAGGCATGATATGAATAAACTTATTGTATTAAAGATTAATTGCAAACATTAAAAAATATAAAAAAGAACATTTACTTTTGAAATGTTTTAAACGTAGTCAAAACTTTTAGACAAAAGTTAATCTATCATTTTTTATTTTATATGTTTATTGTTTTTTTTTTTTATGTTTTAGCGTATTTTTGATTAATTTTTATTAGTTTGATAGTGCAGTCTAAATTTTTAAACATACAAAACAAAAATTCCAATTTTTTTTTTCTGATACAAAAGGTTAAGTTATTTGCTAAAACTGTAAATAAATTTCAAATATGAATACATTTTAGATAGAAATTTTACCTTTTGACGTAGACTTCAATATATATGTGTATATAATTTTAAATATCTATCGACCAGAACTTTCTAGAAAACCTTTAATAGTCTTAGATATATGTGTGTATAAAAACAGTTTTATTATTTTTGAAGTTTTTTTTATTTAAGAAAATATCTAATTTTGTGAGAATTTCTCGTTTCGAAGTTTAAATTTTGACTGTTAAGTTGTTTTTTATTTTTATTTTATTTATTTTCATTTGTAGCTCATTATAATTTTAATAAGTTGGGAATGCAACTCGATGACTAAGAGGTCTTTTTGCGTATCCAGGTCCTTGAACCAAAAAATTTTGAGCAATAAACCACCTAACAAGTATAAAATTTAAGAATATTGAAAACAACATCAGATTTAATTGCTCAGAAATTAAATAAAAAATACTTATAAAATGTAGCATTATTTAACAAATACTTTATAAAAAATAAGAAATGACTGCTCTTTATTTCCACCCTATTTAAACTTTCATCAGCATAACACGAAGCCTTACCAAATTTCTCTTAAACGCTTTGATGAACAGAAACTCTAATTTAAAACTTTCCATTAAATTTATATTGTTATAAACATCAGGTTGAAATTTTATTATAGCCTTCTTAAAGACTAATATCTATGAGTAAGCTAACGCCTTTTTGAGTATTTTAACTAGGTCAAAAAAAAACTAATCTTGTGTTTACTTTAGTTTTCAGTTTGAACTAGTCTTTTAAAAATTATTTTCTCTGTAATTTTCTTTAGAATTTTTTTTCAACAGGATTTTCTTAGTCTACAATTTTTATAATTGTATTATATTTTATTAGGTTTAACAAAATGTAGGTTTTAAAATATGGGATTTCTTCGTAAATTTTCTGCTTTATCTAAGCAAAAATAAAACCTTGAACTGCACATAACAATGTTAATTATCTACAATGTCATTTATAAAAATGTTCACGCACAAATAAGTTTTAAAATAAAATTATAGATAACTAACATTGTATGTGCAGTTTAGATTTTATTTTTGCTTAAAAAGGTTGCAATTTTTTGCCACCAAACCCGGTCGCAAATAAAATATATAATTTGCATAACTCTATCTAAATAAACTTTGTACATTACAGTAAATTTAGCATTCGTTTTAAGTTAAAACAAATAACTATATGCTACATCTAAGAAAAATTTCACGCAACGCCACTGCATTTTAATAATATAAACATTTAAATACTACTACTTTTATTAAAAATTAAAATAATAGCAAATTCGAAAGTTTTTTCATACAAATTATATAAAATATATAAATTTATTTATTTTGCAAAATTTGTTCTCAAAAACGTGGTTAAATAGAAACTTCAGTTAGCTCTCCGAAAGTTGCTCACCTTTGTTTTATCTTCCTACTGATAACTAAATTTATTACATTTAAGGAATATTATTTAACTGTGAAACTACTTGATTTTGTTTGATATATCTAAAACGAAATAGTCATATAATTATTGACGGTTTATTCATAATGCATGAATATTACACGACCACACAAGCAATTAGTATACTTGTAGAAATTTATCGACTAGTCGGTCTATGCGAAACAACACGTTAAAAAATTTAGGTTCGTTTATAAATCAAATCATTATATTTTTATTTAAATATACGAAATGAGGCACGAGTCAAAGTTGCACGAATAAAAATTTACAGGAAGACAAGTTTTTACGAGGGGACAAAAATTCATGAATATAATTGTGCACCAAAAATCAATTTGGCACGGAATGCCTTTTTTGCACGGGGACAGATAAAAAATAGATAAATAAACTAAAAGGTAAATTAAAAGAAAAATCTACCAATCGTGGGTAAGTGGTAACAGTGATAGTTAAAATAAAACAAAAATTTATTCGAAAAAAAAAATTCAAACCGTAAAAAATGACCCTCCGTGCAAAGTTTCATCGTGCAAAAATTTCACTTTGTGCAAAAGTGTCTTCGTGAAAAATAAACCCTTCGCACTAAAGTTTTACGTGCAATTTTGTTTTCGTGCAACTTAATTCTCTCGTGCAAATTTGACACCTACCCACAAAAACGTGCCAAGCTGATAATTTACGATAAAAAAATAATTTGAAACAATTTTAATCTACTTAAATACAAAAATATTTTAATAAATCTAAAAGACAAAAAAACTTATTGTAAAGTTAAAGAAAACCTATATATGTTATACTTATAATACACTTAAAGACTATTAGTACACGCAAAGTGTAAAAAATAAAGATTACTTCAAAACTTATAAAACTTTGGTTCAGTTGATTCTATCTCATTTTACTGTTTCATTTATTATTCCTGAAGGTAATTTTACGCAAGAAAAAAATGCTTTATTTTTGGAAGCTTCAAATTTTTTTTCCGACCATCGATCTTTATCAATATCATAAATCATTACTCTACCATTGTTCTGAAACAAAAAAAGCTTGCTACTAATTGGTATTACTTCGTTAAAAAAGTAATATACTTCTTTAGCTTCTTTTAATAAAGAGAATTTTTTACTTCTTGAATCAAAAACTTCACAAATGTGTTTATTATTACCACCGACTAAAAACAATTTGTTTTCTACTGCAACTGATTTGTGGCAAATTCTACCTTCAATCATATTGGGCATTTTTGTCCATATATCAGCTATATGGTCATATGCTTCAATTGTTCTTAAATTCCCCATGCTATTTGAACCACCAGATACGACAATTTTTCCTTCAAATACCGAAAAAGCTGCTTTACGTCTTGCTTCGTTCATATCAGAAATTTGTTTCCATTCTGCTTGCTTTATAGAAAATTTTAGACAAGTTGCTGTAATACAACCACCTAATATATAAACATTACCCATGAAAGAACAGGCGATACAATTTTCGCGATTATCATACATATCTGATATATGTTGCCAAGTGTTGGTAGCAGAAGAATACTTTTCAACTGAAAGTACTTCTGTTAAATCAGCAATGCCACCAAACACATAAACTTCACCTTTAACACATACTGCTCCAAAACGATGTCTTTTTTTATTCATATGTGGCAAGTTATTCACTTCAAGAAGATTTTGTGCACTAAAACATTTTACATCATTTATAGATTCATAATGGCCTCCAAAAGTACGTATGCATGGCACATCCATTCCTCCACAGACAACTATGTCAAAGCTAGTTTGGTTACAATACCTGCTTGTTTGACGGTAGTTGGTAAAGTTTAAGTTTTCTTTTTGTAACAAAACTGATTCAACAATTCCTATACATTCATTGTTCATCCTAGAAACTGATATTTGGTGTAAAACTTTGTTTAAAGCTGGAACTGATAGAAGCTGCAAACGAACTTTAGACAAAAGAAGCATTGCATATTTTCTACGTTCATTTAGGTTATGACACAACCAGCTATCTGCTGCATTAAATACTTGCAATTCAGAGTCAATATTCAATTCATTGCTTGAAAGTATTTTACTAAGTACTTTTAGGTTCAGCTCTAAATAGTTTTTAGATTCAGTAACCAAAGTAAAACATCGTTCAATTAAGCACAACAAATATTTAGACAAACTTGAGAGCTTGAAAATACTTGATGAAGAATAGCGTACTAAACAATTGTTTAGTTTTGTTTTAGATCTAATTAAATTGGATATTTTGTTTTCCTCGATTTCATCTAAAAAAACGCTGTATTGTTTTATACATCTTATAAGTTTTTCATTGTTCATAGCAAGGTTTTCTGTAAAAATAATAAAATTGTTACTTAAAGAAATTTTCTATTTTATTTAAGGTTTATATTAAAACATTTTTGAAACTTATTAACTTTTTGTCAGTTAACTTACTTTAGCTTATTACACAGTCTAATTGAAATAATCATAAAAAAAAATTGTTAGGTAGAATTCTGATTTTTTTTCCAACTATAACTATATCTAGAACAGTGAAGTATTTTTAAAAAACAAACAATCAATTTTTGAGATTATTTAAAAACGGCTATTAACAAAGGTACAGCATTGATAAGTCTAACGTTTTTCATAGACATTTTTATTCCTAGTTAAGATATTCAATCTATAAATGAAAAGTGTCAATTAGTACTCTGAACTTTAAACTAAAAATTACATACAATAAATAAAATAATACTAACCACCTTCAGCAGCATAATTTCGTTTAACAATATTTTCCATGCATGAATTGACAAATTCTGAACTACTAGTAGTTGTACTAAATGAATTATGAGGTAGGTTTTGTTTGTCAACATCAAGATTTATTTTATCTGTTTCACAACTTTTCTGTGATGTGACTTGGTTGCGGTTTAAAGTATCTCTTTTCTTATTTATACTTTTTATCTGTAACGTTTTTATTCAAATTTTTAATTCAAACTTGTATTTACAGTAAAATTAGTAAATTTTATGTTAGCTATTTGACTGAAATGTATAAATAACACATTCAGTTAAACCTATTTTTATTAAAATTTATAAAATGATATCTTTATTTTAATCAAAAATTGGAAAAAAAATCAAGATTTTTAGGAGCTATACCTGTTGACAAATGCTTAAATATTTACAAATTACTTACAAATAATTTTAATGCTTTATTATTATAGAATTGTATAGCCAAACTAGACTATTTACTTTAAATATACAGTAAAATGATATTGAGTATTTTATGTCTTTGAAGTATCAAAATTAAATCAAGAATAAGAAACTGTTATTTTGTATCGACAGTGATAATACTTATTTTTCTATAAAAACTATTCTAATTTGTAAAAAATAATATAATTTTACACGTTGTATTGCAGAGTTAGACCACTTTTATGGTCTACAAGCAAGATTAGAAAGAAATGTTTAACGTAGACCGGGTTCGATAAAGAGTATCAAAAATAAAAAATAATTGGTAAATATTAAACTACAGTATATGATAAAAGTGTTAGATTTGAAAAATAATTGTTCTTTGGTTTAATGGTATACTTATGGCAAGACTACCAAAATTCTTTCTGAAATTGTTATTTAGGTAAGACAAATTAAACCTGTATAAATAGCCACAAACATTAAATGTTTATCTTAAACACATCTTAAAGTAATCATTTTGTTATCTTAAATAAACAAAGATGGGCAAATTAAATATTCTAATTACAACCAGGTTTCAGATACAAAAAAATGCGACCTCTTCTAAAAACTGAAGAGTCGCAATTTTTTGTCAAGGTAACCTGGTTGTAAATAAAATATTTAATTTGCACATCTTTATTTCAATAGATCTTTTTTATACTTATAATTATAATTAGTTTTTGAATACTTTTAATGTCTACTGAGGAGATTCACAAACTTTTTTTGCAAATGGCCCTTCAATATGATTCTTATCAAATATACTGTGCACACTGTTATAGGATTTTAAAAGTAATTTAGTTCATTATTATAAGTACAGCCATTGTTACTGAAAAGGCTATATTTAAGAATTTTGTTAAGTAGACCCGTGCAAAACTCCAGACGGTCTTATTAATTTTGTTTTACTTAATGTGATTTAAGGTATAAAAAAAAGATTTGAAAGTATTGTGATTATCCTTACTCCTGACCCTGAGTACAACAAATGTGTTTCAACAATAAAACTTGTATTGATTAAAGAAACCACTAAGATCATTTTCATTATATTCTATTGTAAATAAAATTTACAAACGATAAAATTGCAAGTTTAATGATTGAAAAGTAAGTTAAAATCGAATCTACGTTATTCAGCTATAAATGCAAAGCTTGTTCTAAAATACAAAGTATTGCCGTAAAAAGGGTTAAAAAACAAAATTTTAAGAATTAAATTAAATAAAAAAGCAGGTAAAAATTATAACTTTTTAGATATATACTTAATATTAATAGTTTTTGACTATTTATTCAAAACAAAAAGTAATAATTTAAATATTTAAAGGTTTTTATTACATATCTAGATTTTTAATATTGTCAAATGACTTTCAGTCTTAATTCAAGTTTATTACTTTTTATTGTTAAAGTTCAAATTTAAGCAGTCTTGATAAGTATAATTGTACTGATTAAATGTCATTTTTATTCTTTATTGTCAAAAACTCCAATTATAATACCTAAAAAAAGTTAATATAACAAAAGGCTATCATTTATTGAGGCATTTAACAATTGTAAAGGATTAATAATTGTCTAAGATCTCTTTACATGAGTTCGATTATTCAAAATAGAAAAAATGTTTAAAAGACGAAATTTAAAAATTAATATACACTTGAATAAAATTAAAATGTGCTTGTAAGTAATGTGCTTGTAAGTAAAATGAGAAGGCTATAATAGTATAAAAGCAGTGAGGAAAAATCTTTATTAAAAATTATTTTGAAAAAATGTTGTTGTTTTAAATTTTTTTTTCATATTATAAAAAGTTTTCAAAATTTTGTAAAAAAAGACCAGCCTAAGAAATTTATAGTTTTTGAAAAACATATTTTGAAGTAGAGCACCTTTAAAAGTTTTCTTTAAAGAAGTTAAAAAAATTCTGCACCTCTAAGAACAGTAGCTAAAGGTTCTAATACTTTAAATGTAATATTAAATTGTATAATAGCTGGAATTGTAAAAAAGGCCAACAAATGTTAAATTGTTTTTTTATAAAGAAAGACTATCGAAGGCTAGCCATTTAAAGTAAGATCAGGCAAGCTTCTTTTTGGTTGAATTTGTTAGAAAAATACAGTAAGAGTTAAAAATAAAAGAAAAAACATATAAATCCAGGGTTGCCTCTTTTGTTTTAGTCAAAATACTATCCTTCGTGTGCAGAAAATATCCCTGGCAAGCTTGAACTATCCTGAACGAGCATAAAGTTATTGTTATAGGAAAATTTATTAATTTTTCAAAAAACATAAAACTTTAATGTCAATTATTTTCCTTATCTTAAAAGCTATCTAAAATTTTTTTATTTTATTTTAGAGAACGCACCTTTGCCTTTAATTTAAAAAAAAAATATTTAATTTGGGGTTGGAATTATTTCATGGGGTCCCTCCAAAAATAAAGGTTTTTTTTCGTTTTTTTTCATCAAATGGTATTAGAACCAAAAATAAATATTTTTTTTTAATTTTTTTGTTTGATTTCCCTTAGTTTGCATGTTATAAAAACTCTTAAATAGTTATTTTATAAATAATGTTAATATCTTTTACGATTTGGCCCAAAATCAAAATGTAGTATATTACACTATCATTTGCCCTGGCCATTTCCTAGATAAAAAATTGATAAAAGGAAAAAAAAGTTAATAAGAATGTGAATATACAACAAATTTAATTAAATTATTTTATTTTAATTTAGTTTGATGTAATTCACATTCTTATTAACTTTTTTTTTCCTTTTATCAATTTTTTATCTAGGAAATGGCCAAGGCAAATGATAGTGTAATATACTACATTTTGATTTTGGGCCAAATCGTAAAAGATATTAACATTATTTATAAAATAACTATTTACGAGTTTTTATAACATGCAAACTAAGGGAAATCAAACAAAAAAATTAAAAAAAATATTTATTTTTGGTTCTAATACCATTTGATGAAAAAAAACAAAAAAAACCTTTATTTTTGGAGGGACCCCATGAAATAATTCCAACCCCAAATTAAATAATTTTTTTTTAAATTAAAGGCAAAGGTGCGTTCTCTAAAATAAAAAAAAAATTTTAGATAGCTTTTAAGATAAGGAAAATAATTGACATTAAAGTTTTATGTTTTTTGAAAAATTAATAAATTTTCCTATAACAATAACTTTATGCTCGTCTATCCTGACTAATCCTGTGTCATTTCAATTCCTTTACATAAGATTTATTTCAAACTTCTCAAAATTAATTAAAATCAAGCCTTAAAAAAATTTGATTACTGTAGAGAAAAAATTTTGAAACTAAATATCATTAAGAATGTGGAAAAATCTTTTTTGAAATTCTTTAAAACCATAAAACTATCTTTAAACAGCCTGAAATAAAATAAAACGTATTCAGATATCCTAAGCTGTTTTAAAATTTTCATAAACTTTAAAACATCCTGAGTATGTGGCAACCATGTAAAGTTAACAAAGTAAGAGTACAAAAAAAAAATTTAATATGAATTGATTAAAAAAATTTATAACTAACTTTTCAG
This sequence comes from Thalia democratica, assembly GCF_965202585.1. Classification (NCBI taxonomy): domain Eukaryota; kingdom Metazoa; phylum Chordata; class Thaliacea; order Salpida; family Salpidae; genus Thalia; species Thalia democratica. The sequence continues at coordinate 22,065,699 of NC_139171.1, forward strand.
TTGAAAATATTGCTTAAATTAGTGCAAAGTAAAGGGCTTTTATAAACAAACAGTAACATAGATGAAAATAAACTAATTTATATTGTACCATGTTTCAGTAGGAAAAAGTTCTAATTCTTTCTAATTGTTCAAAGCCTGATTATAATTATTTTACTTCATTGATATTTAAAAGAAAAATAAATAATATTTAAACCCTGTAATAAATAATATAGGTTATTTGCAGTTTTATTATTACTTAAAATTAGAAATACAGAAAGTTATTATTAGAGTTTTAAAAACAGAAGACTCAGTAAGAAAGAAAAAATTAAAAAATTATAATTAAGGTTAATTGATTGGTGTTGAGAAAAATATTCTGGTCATGAGCATCACAACATTTACTTTATAAACAACATCGATGAATTTGTTTAATCTGATTTATCTAAAGTTTAAGAAATAAAGTAAGCTCAAAGCAATAAATGTAAAAAAAATAGTTCATAATAACGTAAGAAATGTATTTTGAGTTTATCATGAATACAAATAACAGTGACAGTTCAGAAACCTTATTACTAAATTAAATGAGGTAACTAAATATGGTTTTTACAAAACTAAATTTAACAAAATGATAATCAAACTAACTTACACTCATAGCACAAAGCTAAATTTGTGTATAAAAGTAAAACATATTTATTGGCAGTATGCTGAAAAATTACCACTTTATAGTTTATTAATGCACCATAAAAACAAAATTTACTCTATCATTTTTTTGTAGGAATATTCATTTCAATTAACAAATGTTGTTTACATTAATTTACTTTGAAAAGTTAAGTTACATGATAGGTTATAAATTATTATATGAATTTACTTTTCAATGGAAATTAAACTTTAAGGTCAGTCTGATTTGCATAATTGATGAGTCAGCATCGTTTGATAAAACTTTTATACTCTTATCCATAACCCATTTTACCCAAGTAAAAAGTAGTCAAGTAGTAAGACTTTTTATAAATTAAACTAAAATAACATAAAAAAAAACTTTTTTTTTGTTGTTTCAGCAAACATGTAAATCAGACTGACCTTTAAGTACAACTATTCCTATTTAAGTATTATTTGTTAAAACATGAAGTATAGAGATATAAAAACGTACTTGATTATGAAAAACACATTATTTAATGAGCCTGTCTGGTTGGTATAATAATTTTGAAAGTAGTTGTAGTTTTGAAAAACATAGGGTCTCTCTTTATGTAAGGTTAATATTCACAAATCTTTTAAATTGAACTGTTTCGAGTTAAAAAAGTAGGCAGCTTTAATTTAATGTTAAACAATATTTTTAATTTTTACGATTTTCTTTTTATTTCAACAATATGTTTTTTGCACAGTTGACTTGAGCTATGTAAGCATTAATTGTAAATAAATTAACATAAATTTGAATATTACTCAGAAAAATTTGTCTTTAAGAAATAAATTACACATGCAAAGTGCATTTTGAATCTAAACCTAAAATTAAAGTTATAAAACTACTGGTGCAAAATTTATGTCAATCTCAATGAAAGCCCAATTATTATTAAAGCCCCCTTTTGGCCACTTTATGGTTTATGGAAACCTGAATTCCTCAAATAGTTCCCAAGGGGGGAACTAGGCCTACGTTGGAAAACCTTGATATACTGTTTAGCTTTTTTTAATCAAAGTTAACACTGAGAATACAAAATGTTTTTTTACAATAATTAAATTAATAATTTTTTGAATACAACAGTCAAAAATAATTTTGTCTTTCTTTAAATGGTTAAACAATCTAAATTTCATAATAGATGCCAGGCAATTAAAACACCACTGTATGTATGAACAGAGCTACTACATTTTCAAAACAGTTAATAAAAGCTAACAGTACAACATAATTGCTAGATTCAGGGTTGCCACTGACTTTTAGCAAATTTTCTCCAGGTTTTCAAAATTTCTTTCAGGTTTTTTTAAATATTTATTTTTAGGTCTATTTTTAATTTCCACTTAAGTTTATGGTAAAAAACTGTGTTAAATAGTATAAAAACATTGAAAAGATACTGATATGCTATCTTAAATGTATTTTTAAAAATAAATAAGGTTATGTTGAAAAAATTTTCTTACCTAATGGTAGATTTTTTTGCCAAATCAAAAGTTTTCTACTTAACATGTTAAAACTGTTTAAAATTCCAGGTTTTTTTTTCTTCTTAAATTCCAGTTTCTTTTTTGTCTAAATTATTAACTTCCAGGTTGTTCCTTGTTTCTAGTTAAAGTGGTAACCCTGTAGATGTTTGATTTACTTTACACAAACTGGTAAATAAAATTTAAACATGACATAAGTTGATTCATTATTAATCCACACCTGGATTACCAGAAAACTTTTATTATTATTCAGTGTCAACTCAACACTGAATACTCTCTCTAAACGTTTGTTTGTTTTATTTTAAAATGTGATGCAGGAACAATGTTTTCAAAAAGTTTTAAATCAAAAGGCAAGACTTTTCCTTCGTTGTAACTGGTTTGATTGAATTAGTATGATAGCATTTTATTTACACAAAACTTGATTAAATTTTATTTAATAATATAACATAAGTAGATTACCACAGCTATTTTAAAGACATTATGAGTAAACAAACAAATATGAGATAATTTCTTTTTTTTTAATACGAGGTGTGCAAGTTACATTAATTTAATTTGTACAGCTTTCTTCAATAAATCACAATTACACTTCAATAAATCGAGCAATCTTTTTTAGTCAAGACAACTAACTATACTTTTAAATTTATAAAAAAGAAAATAAATATTAAACTAAATGTTTTTTAACTAGATATTTTTATCTATTAAAAAAAAAAGTTTAAGTTAATATGTATTTCATTATTTATAAAATAAAAATAAAATAATTTTTGCTCAAAAAGTTATTAAATGTTATGTATTTTGCTTGTTTTAAAAACCTTAAGATTTTTAAAACTGCTTACAAAATATGTTTCTAATATCAAAAAAAAACTAGAATATTAATTGAATTTTAATTTAGAATTTTTGATAATAATCTATTTTTAACCAATCATAAATTAAAATAGAATTACTTATTTGGATGAAAACCTATTTTCTGAGATCTTCAAAAAGAATAATTAAAGAATCACACATTTTAAACAACTATCCTACAGTTTAGTATCTTACAAAGTAGATATAAAAGTAGTAGTATAAATAAAATTTAATTCTTTTATACTAGCTTTAAGTACTTATTGTTTGTTAAATACTTATTCTAAATATTTTTAAAACCCTAACAATCTCAAAACCTTTGGCAGTTTTTTAATAATATATAAGTAATTTAAAAAAACAACCAAAAAATACTGCAAAAACTTTAAAAAACTGGACCACAGTTTATTCTCTTATGAACTTAAAATAAGAACAAAAGTGTAAAACAACTGTAAGTTAAAAATTCTCACAGGTCTTTTACAATACTGGCTTTCTATTGGTTTTGTTCAACCAGGGATTTCTTACAAACACTTAAAAAATTTGCCACAACTCTAAAAATAATACTGAACACTGATAAAAAATCTGTTTTAAAAATTCGGTTTTTTGAGTCAGTGTTTTATCATAAATTCTGGAAATAAACAAATTATACAAAAATTAAAGTATGCCATCTCAATTTCAAATTGTTTGGTAAACAGTTATCATGTGTATTTTATTCTTTATATTTAAGTTAGTGCAATTTCAATAACTGTTCTGAGATCTAAATTTTAAAATAAACTTTAATATTTGGCTATAAAATAATATGATTTTTAGTAAATTTAAAACCTTTTTACTTTCAACTACCTTTACGATATATGCTTTTATGATTTAAACCATAAATAAATGCCAAAAAAAAATGTCAGAATTTACATATATTTAGTAGTTAAGTGTTTTCAATTTTGTTTTTCAAAATTTATAAGACTATTTCAAAGTAGATTAAAACAACATTTCAAAGATGTCTTATATACTTTAAAATATAGACATAATAACAAAGTTTAACTAAGTGATTTAGCTTAAAAGAACACGTCAAAAAAGTGTAAATAAAACTGTTACAAATTTTTAAGCTTAAGATGAACACCTTTTGATGGTGATTGACTTTAGACAAAATGCTGAAAAATATTAAAATGTGATATTTTATTTTTAACATGAATTTATTCAGTACAGTAAGCTCTCGCTTATTTACGCACATTGTGTCTACAGAAAAAGTGCGTAAAGATACGAGAGATTATAAAGTTACGAGAGGTATCAAATACATTTACTATAATGGCTATTTTTTGATATTGTTTCTACTTAAAAGCAGACTAGGGACTTACCCAATTTTAACAACTTGTTTACTTTATTTATAAATATGAAAACAAAAGATATATCTTTACATAAAATAAAAAAATAAAATTTGAAATTTATATGAAATAACAATACTTGTAGAAAAATTTAACTAATTTTAATAAAAGCTGATTTAAAGATGAACCTAGTGACTGAAGTAGAAGTTTTTATTTGATGGGCTGATAAGAGGTTAATCAAAAATTATCATTGACTCAGAAGAAAAAGATATAAACAATTTTGTTTTAATTGACAACGAAAAAACTGAAGAATACTCAGAAAGTATTTTAGAGGAAGTTGAAGCGGGAAACAGTGAAGTTGAATTAACAAACGCGCCTTGAATTTTAAAGGATCATCTTAAAACTGATGAAGAATAATTTTCAGAGCAAGAAGAAGAATTTGAATTCGAGGGTTTTAAACCAATGTTTATGAAGACCATCAGTTTTAACGCGCAGTTGTTTTCTTCCAAAGCTGTAACTGGTGCTGGTTAGCATTACGAAGAAAGGCAACGTGCGAAAAATTTCAACTCTTGCTGAGCTAAGCAAGTGTTACAGAAGATAAGTTAAGCTAAAACAAACGTCAAATAAAAATTAGTGATATGTTTACTAATAAAAACAATTGAGATTTGTATAACTGTAAGCTCTATATTTATTAAGTATAAACGGTACTTTTTGCTAAGAAGATTCTTTAGTTTTCTTTTTTAGATTTTTATTCATATATAGAGCAAGAATGCTGTATTATTTATATGTGTTTTAAACTTTCATTATTTTATTATACTTTCATTATTTAACACAGTCATATTTCTTTCGAAATTTTAATTTAATCTCTTATTGTTCATAAAATTTTTGATATATTAAGGTATAACTGAATTTTTATCAACTAGTCATGTAACATAAGTTTACAAAGTCTAAAGGTATTAAGAGGTGGGTTAGCATTTAAAAACATAGTTTAAACAAAAAATACTCAATAAACCTAATTTGTGCAATATTAAAAAAATAATAATTATAATTTTTTAGAATTCTAAAATACGTAACTATACGAGAGTGCGTAACTTCACGAGTGCGTAAAGATGGTTACTGTATTATAGTTTATTCACTACTTAAGCCTCAACAGGGTTACCAGAACGGTGGTGTTTAATAATAACTAATCAAAAAAAAAACCAAATGTTTGTTTGTTTGAACTTAAAATTTCATGTATGAATAGTCTTACAACAAATTGTAAATAGTAAGTCTTCCTCTGCAATGTAATTTAATTGAGCTAAATAATGTGAACGCATTAAATGTACACAAAACTAAAGTAAACCTTTATTTAATATTATAATAATAGAAGCTTATTACAGTTTTTTAAAGCCATTATTTGTAGTTAAACTAATTTTTTTTTCAATTTTTAAAAATATTAAATACGTATCAAATTTTACTTTTAGTTTACTTTATTAGTAATTGAATGTTATGTTTTTTTATATTAGTTAAAAAAAACCTTAAAAGCTTTAAAGTTTTACACAATTTTTTTCTTCAAAATAAAAAAAAATGTAAAATTAAATAAAAATTCTATTTAAATGTTAGCTTGTTGAATTTTTCAATAGTTGTTAATCAATTCATGATACCATGGAGATAATCAATTAATTAAAAAAACATTTTAATTCAAATTATAATAAATAATAAGTAAAAAAAAACAGCAATAAAACTACTGTTTATTATCTTCAAAGCTAGATGTAATAACAATAGTGTAATGTTATATAAGATCTAAGTTACATTTTACTAAACATAACAGTTATAAAAGTTTTAAGTGTTCATTTTCGAAAACTATTTTGGAAAAGCTTGACAGTTTCAAAACATGTTAAAAATTTTTAAGTATGGATAAAATAATGAAAATTTATACATAATTATAAAATAAAGTATCAACAATATTATTATCAATCCATTTCTAATCAACTTTAAAAATAAAACATATTATTGATTTAAATATAAACATACTTTCCTAAACATAGAAAACTTGATAGCTACAAAATTACTTTAAACATGTATACTACATTTTATTAGTTTAAAAACTTGGTATAAAAAACAGTATAAAATAACTGTAGTATACATTACAGGTCTGTGACAATATTGGCTTTTTATTATATTTATTTAAACAGGGGTTCTCATTAAAACTCAAACTTAATGGTTGTATTAAATCAAAAATTAAAAATTTTTTACCAATTATGTCTTTAAAATTGGTCAAAAAAATTGAAGTTAAGAAAATAGTACATTAATTAATAGATACTTTTTTTATTTTAAGTCAATTGGTAGCCAACTAAGATGTTTTAGACTCTGTAAACTTAGTGCAATTTCATTAAATGTGTAATGAAAATTTTATTTTTACATTTAATAATAAAATAATATGTATATTAAGAATAGTTTTAAGTTTTTTAAATAAGTTTTTACACAATTTCTGCATTCATAATAGAAAGCAAGAAGTAGTGTTCGCGTTCAGAAAACTCCGATCAGCATTAAAAACTTGTAAAATTTATTTTTTTTAACGTTTGATGAATCAATTACTTCGTCTGCAATACCTATGTCAAAAAAGATTAAAACACTTAAAAAGTATCATTTAAATTTAGATTGTATATAGATTAACAAAACTTATTTTTTTTACTTAAAACAATAACGAAGATGCTAAATTTTTACTAAATAAGAAGTATTATGGTCAATCCATTGTAATTATAATTAATTATAATTAATCCTATAATTGAAAATGTCACATACTCAAATAAAGAAATTACCTTCAATATAAAACAATATTGTATGTGTAGTGTGACCCAGCAAGAAACTTAGATTACTTAAAGTACTATTAAACTTTAAAAAAAAATAGTCTACTTTTTCACTTACTGTTTAATTTTCTCATTACTCATACTCAGAATTAAGTTTAAAAAGATAAAAACCTCAAGATGACCAAGGATGAATCAAAACAGACCAAATTAAAAGCACTAAGGCAGACTAAAGCAGTTTTTGGTTTCAACTTTAAAAATGACAACCTTATTTGAAACAAAATAAAGTGTATTACCCTTATTGCTAAATAAAAATTAACTAAATTATTCTTTTAATGATATAATGGTTACATAACTATAAAATATCTTTAAATTTATTGAAATTTTCAACAGCTTTACCAACTAAAATTTAAAAAAAAAAGTTTTCTAGGAAAATTACTGTCATCAAACTAAAATAAATAAACTTTAATATATAAAAGAGACTTTAAAAAATACAATTGAAAAAATATTGAATCCCAAAAAAACATTGATATTTAGAACTCTAACAATGACATTAAAATTTGGAGAGATCTTTCTCAACTTGTGTAAAACATTTTGTGCAAAATAGTGAACAGTAAGGTGGATAAAACACATTTTTACATGTTGTTTTTATTTTGGATTTTTTGTCAAAGTTAAAAAAACGTTCTTAATAAACTTAAACTTCAAATTTCATTTTTAGATAAAACCGGTGAAAGTTAGAAAGTAGAAAAGGTTTATCATTATAGAAGGCGTAATATAGAAGGTGCAAACTAAAACACCAAAAAAAACACTATTTCAATGAAAGTTTATATTCTACTTCATTTTTTAAACATTTTTTATTTCAAAATTGTAAAGCCTAATCTTTATAAAGTTCTATATATTTATTGGAAAGAAGTTTTAAATTCTTAAGTAAAATACATATTTCATTAAAGGAAAAACAGTTTTTTTATTGCTTTTGTCAAAGCTTTTATTTTCTTAGTATTTAGAAAATCTTTTTTAGCAAACTGAATTATGCTATAAAAGAAACTTCTTTAAATTATTTTAAGATATTTTACTTAAAATAAAAAGACAACACATGTTGTTGTGTTGTTGTTTGTTTTATTGATTTTTTTTTGTTCTTTTAATGATGATTCTTTCGTAGTTTCTGAATCTAAACTACCATATGTCAAAATTTAATTTGAAATTTCGAATTTATTAAAAGAAACCTTGTAGCTATGTTAAAGCTGCATTAGAAAAATTCCAGCTAAACTATTCTTAAGTAGATGTTAAAAGCTAAGTTTTGTCTTCAGGTAATTCAAAACTTTATTTGCTTTTAAATTTGATAGTAAAATCTATTTTGAATATAAACAGCTTAATATCCTTAAATTTATAGAAAAAAAAATTAAATAAGAATAATTCAATTTTAATAAAGGTTTAATGAAAAAGAATAAAGTTTTTCGTATTATAAGTAGATAAGATATGTTAATATATTCCTTCATTTTAAGACAACTTGTGATAATTTTGCAGCTCGTAACTTGTTAGCTTTGTTTAAAATGATATAAAATTGGTTTTAAAAAGTAAAATTTCAGTTAAAAGTTATTATTAGATACTTTTATTTGTAGTCGTTGTAAGGAATAACACAAAAAATATCACAAAAGAAATAGAATAATGTTATGATGCGGTCTTTCTTTATCATTTAATTTGAAAGTATATACGCGACCATATAAAAAATAAGCTATAAATGTTATTTTATAAGGTAAATCTTAGTTGTAAGTAAATACCAGTAAATTCTAATATTAGTTTTAAAACTAATCAAATTAAGTTTTACGTAAACAATTTTATAGATATCTATATTAATTTAGGTTTAAAAAAATTAGCTTAGTTTTATTTAGGATTAAGAAAAATCAATTTACGTTTAGTGGTTTGTTCTGTATGTCGTAATTTTTTTTTACAAAAATATTAGTCTCATAATTTTTTTTATATTTGTTAAATAAAGAAATTAAAACTGTAGTAAAATTTAAATATTCAAAATAATTACAACTAGTAATAAACTTAAGTATTTGATAAAAAATTTCAAAAATTTATCGAAAACTATTTATTTATAATATGTTTTGGTTTTAAGAAAACAAATAAGAGAACTCAACTAGATGGATGATAAATAATGAGTTTATTTGTTCAAGAATTTTTTTTTCAAACTAAGTTTCAGTCAAATACCTCGTCAGTGCTTAAATTATCCTAACAAGATATGTGAGAGTCATGAAAAATAGTATTTAAAAAAAAAATTGTAACTAATAATTTTTATTTCAAATACTAAACAAATTAAAGTTTAATATTAAGATTGAGTTTGGGGTAAAGTTTAAAACCAATATAACAACAATAGTAATAATAAAAAAAACTAGATGCAGTTTTTATTTTCTAGTTAATTTTCAAAATAAACATTGCTTAAAGAAATTTAGTTTTTAGAGTGAGCTTAAAGTTGAGATGCATTTTATGGTAGCTTATTATAATTTTCACAAAACTTTTAAATATTTAAACATTCTTGTGCTGGTAATAGCTATGACATTTTGAGATACCGCCCGAGTGCTTTATATAAAATCTTAAAGTCAAAAAAAATTTTACCTAAAAACCAAGTTTTACTTACAAACACAACAAAGTGAATTATAATTTCAAGATTGAATTTGTTGCAAACTTCAAACTTTAGTTAAGATTAAAAATCGAAAAATAACACAAATAATAATAATACAAAATCTGAATCTAGCTTTCTATTTTCTTCTTGTTGATTTTCAAAGTAAACATTGCTGAAACAAAAATTTAATTAATAGTAATAAAAGAGGTTAAGTTAAGATGCATTTTAATCAAACTAATTTCATTATGACTTTGTAGGACACTTATGCAAAATCTTATTTTGCCTTGTGTCCAAATTTTGATAACTTAAAGATATTAATGTTAATCACTTGAAATTATATTTTTCTTTAAAAAAAAAAACAAATAAATATAGTAAAACTAATTCCCAAAAAAAATATTTTTCACAAACAAAAAAGTGCTACTTAAAATGATTTTTGTCTTTGATTTCTTGATTGAACTGGAAATAGCTTGTTTATGGGTGTGGCTAAGGGAAAATGAGAAATCAAATGATAGATCAAGAGATCTACAGTCCAAAGTCCAGGAAAATGAGAGAATCAAATTAGAGATCGCGTGATTATTGGAAATTCTAGAAAAAGAATCGAAAGACTATAAATACGCCCAATCAGAGCGTGAAGCAGGTCATTTACCTCGAAACAAGCACGAAGCGACACTCTGCTGCTCGCAAATTTGAGCGTTAGCCGCCATCTTGGAAAAGCTAGCTAATCTTTGGAAAAACCTTCTCTTGGCGCTCTGAACATAAGTCGCCATCTTGGAAAAGCTAGATGACATCCGAGAAAACCTTCTTATTCAACAACGTCGACGGGGCGAACAACTCGATTTGAGTTGTTAACGTGCCATACTCATAAGCCTACGCATACTGTAGCAGACAACTTCTTTGGATCAATTTGAACATTGAATTCCACGATTGAGTCCTCAGCGTTCAAGGAAACACACTTGAACATTTATCTTATCGAGCAAGCCCTCACAGACTGTGGCGTCAACCTTAGCTACACTTCTACGAACAAGTTGTTTTCGTACTTTTAAATAATTCTGTCGTAATATTTATACATATTTATATTATCGTATCTACTTACTATTGTACTTGTATTGTAAAACTTATACATATTTATATCATCGTGCCTATTTATATCGTATTTTATCGCCACGCTCCGATTACGGAAAGGAAACGAAAGAAGATCAAGCCACGTTCATCAAGATTCTGTAAACGAGACGGACCACCGTCGAGTGCCAGAAACTGAGTGACCGGAGACCAGTGACACGTCAAGGAGGGAATCCAGAGCACGTTTTCCTTCTAATTGTTAACTTTAAGTGTTTAGACTTATTGTGAGCTGTCATTGCGTTTATTTGTACATATTAAAACAACATTACTTAGTTTTATTATATTTGGTTATATAGATTATATAGTTATGTCCTTAAAACCCCTAAAAAAGGCATTAGTCCTGAAAGTGCCACGCACACATTCGTGCACCGAAATGAGTTGTTCCGAGACTACTGCTAACCTGGAATCTGATGAGATTGTCGAGCCTGAGACCGAGGCAATTTCGAAAGAAACCAGTGAGGCTCCAATGCCGGGTAACAATAATGGCGTCCTCCGCAGCTGCCAACCACTGAAGACAACACTAAAAAAATAAAAGAATTAACTAAATTAGTAGAAAATAGTAACAAACTAACAGAAGATAGATTTAATACTATTTTAAAAACAATTTCTTTACAGAATTCTCAATCAATCAACACCCCTGCAAGAAAAGTGGTAAGTTCAGTTAATTGTTTTAATTCACATATAAACTTGACAGACTCGCCCTCAGCCAGTATATATATGATGACCAAAACAACGGCTGCCAACAATCCTACGTTCCTTCAAGACTCCCTAAACACAAGAACATCACAAATATCCAGTTACCAAGTCACAGCTGTAACGCAAACACTCCCTACTACATCGATGAGTTCAACAAATTCATCGTTGCACAGTTTTTCACGACCATATTCCCATCAAAAAAACCTAAATTCTAACCTAAAGTTTGATCAATCAAATGAGAAAAAATTAAGTCACTTTTACGGCAGTAATTCAAATATCGAGCAGCTTAAACGACAGATCGATATTCTACAAAATAAAGTGAACAAAATTCCCAATTGTTATACAGATTCGAATCAGACTAATGGCAATCATATCTCTTTCAATCAAGTATCTTCGCCAGAGAATCAAAACTTCCACAAAGCAACAAAATCAAGGCGTTTTCCCGAGCGAATGTTTAGGAAAATTAAAGGAAAAAATCCGAGAGAGGAGTTCAAATTGTTTGAGCTTTAATGTAAAAGCCAGGGCATTTTCGATGATACAACTCAGTTTGAAATCATAATCAGAATATGGCCAATTAATGATATACTTTACTATGTAAAAATTGGTAAACCATCTAGCTATGTCTGTTTCAAACAAGAAATCTTAAGCATGACACCATGCTTACCGGATATACATAAACCTCCATCTATTTGGAGTCATACCCCAACTTTTAAAGATATTCATCAGTTGGTATCGAAAAGTCTTATTGCTCGCCAGATGACCTCTACAAACATCTTACTATTAATTATAGTCCCAAATGGGCGAGTAAAATTCTAATAAAAGACCTTGAACTTCCTATTAAGAAGTTTAAGAACCGCCTTATGTGGATTCTCGAACAAGGCCCAACTGATTTGAAAATAAGTTATAATAGTAAAAAATCAAATAACCAATATAAGTTGAATAATAAATTTAAAAGGACATTTCATCACAACCGAAATGAAAATTATTCGCAACCTAATCAAAACATAAACAACTACTCAAAAGACTATAAACAACATCAAAGTAATTTTAGTAATAAAAAACTTAACAGGTGTCGCTATCATGTTCGTTTTGGTGAGAAAGCTAAAAATTGTGAAGGCTCGAAATGTAAAATGTACAAAAAATTTGTAGAAAATAAAATATTTTAAGCAAAAATCAACAATGGTAAAACAAGAACTATTTATCGAAGAAAGGTTGAAAAGAGGAAAATTGAAGTGGACATGTGAAGATAAATCAATAAGAATCAAAGAAGCAAGTTCGTGCTCAACCTATAAAACACTAAATGAAAAACTTAAACAAAAGTCAACTGAACCAAAAAGAATATATAGCAAATTTCGAGAAAATGAAGTATTCTGTGAAACAAAGTCAAATATAAGTACCAAACTACTAGTTATTACAGATAAATATAATAAAATTCCTTATTTGTTTGATATCAATGCACAACATTCGATTATTTTTAAGGGATTAATTAGTTCATATGAAGAAGATAAATTAGTACCTGAAATTTGGAACGTCTGGGGAAATAATATGAAAGCTTTAGGATATACATTTCTAAAAGTCAACATTGGTTTACAACAAAGTTTACCTCACAAGTTTTATGTAATAGAATCAAACAACCCTTTTGCTATTCTTGGCTCAAATTTTAGAGTAAAGAGAAATTTAACAATCAATGCAAAGGAAAAAACGATAACACAAACAGAAACAGGAGTTAAACTTAAACTCGAACTGTCAGATCCTTCTCGTAAAAAAACCATTAGAAAAGAAGTGAAAAATTATTTAGAAACTTTTACCGTAATCGCAAAAGAATCAAGTAACAGAGAAAAACCACAACATAATCATGTTCTTGATATAAAACTCAAAAATGAAGTCTTGCCTCGTCATAAAAAAGCTATAGCACCGAATGCAATAATATCAAAAACAAAAGAAAACATCTTCAACAAGTTGTCAAAAGGAAGCATTCCAAAAACAATTAATAATGATAAAAACAACCTCCCAATATCATTTTTACCAACCGTCAAAAATTGTGTAAACAAAACAATTAAATTAACTAAAGCTGTAATTTTGTTTTCTAAAAAGTGGAACAGTACTCAGAAAGTAGTTACGTTACATAGTAATCGATCTCTTAGTTGTTTAATAGAAACAAAGAAAATTACAAGAGACAACTTTTATCTCCAACAAAAAAATGACCTTAAATTCTACACGCATCTAGTCACTTAACGATATAAAGACAATATAAGTTTAGTCAACTGGAATAAGTTCTTAATCCTGTCACATCTACGTTCATTTTTTTCAAGTTTCTTTTATCAGTGAATAACGAGCTATAAGTTTTAAACTCATTCTAGTTCTTTTATATATTTATATATGTAATGTATATATGTGTATATACTAATTGTATTCTTTTCCTAACATGAGACTTAAAACAAAACACACTTTTTTTTTCCTTCTTTCTAACAATTTTTTTTCGCTTACACAATAACAAAAATAAATACTGCAAGTTTACAATTTAATAATTAAATTATCTGTTCTTGCAATTTTACAATTTTTTTTTCTCGCGCAGCTGTACGATGAAAAAAAAGAGAATAAATGATTCTTCTGTTCGTTTTAAATTAAAATCCGGAAGCATTCAAATTATAATTTTTCTAAATCATAGACATTGGTTTTCCGGTATGAATTTGACCCCAGATTAATAAGAATTCAATTCAAAATAAGCACTTGGTCTTTTTCTGGTTATAACTTTAAGAATTTAATTATTTAAATCGTGCTCTAAAAAGAGTGCGCAAACTTGTTAACCTGAAACCAAAAATTAATAATTATATACTTATTGAACTTATATGTTGGAAGCAAAAAAGAATTATTTTTTCTATTACAAGCTGGTCTATTTTAAAGTAAAAATCTTTGAAAAGAAAACATTGTTTTTCTTGAACATCTATTCAAAAAAATTAAACTGCTCAAATCTTCTCATTTTCAAATGATTTTTTTTGCTGACTAGTACAATCAACTAAACTGAATGCAGCAAACTTATTGAACACTAAGATGATAATGGTTTGCCTTTTTACAACTTTAACTGTTAGTCACTCTTGTACAGTTGCACGTGAAGTTTGCAGCAATGAAGTTCGTATATATCAGGTGATATTTTGTTTTCAACCCTCAGTTTTTTACGACACATGTGTTACTAAAGTTCGAAATATGCGCAGTCAAAATTAACTCCCAAGAGTTTAACTATTGCGCTAAGCTAACTTAAATAACTTTATAAGAAGCTTCTGACAATCAAATTAATTTTTTCGTATTTTTGTTTTATCACTTTTGCAGTTCACAAAAAACTTGAAGTATAAATAACTTCCAGCTGTTAAGCTAACTTTTTTTGCCACTAAACAAACTTATTAAAATGTTCCGTCAATCAAATTGCTTAATCTAAATAGTTTGAAATGTCGCTTTTCCACCTATCTCTAATTTCAAGTTATTCATTGACAGTGTGGAAGTGAGTTTATACCATGTTAGTTTTTCAAAAATATGTATATTTTTTGAGAAAAAAAAAGTAAAACTAAAACAAAAACAAAACTATAAAACAAAAAAAAAGTTCTATTAATTTATTTATCTATATATTTTTTTTTTCTCCTGTTTTCTTTGAACTTCATAAACTTTTATTAATATCTTATATCAATTAAGTAAAAGTCGATTTTTTTGTTCTTCTAACCTTAAAAAATTAAAAAATCAAACCAATTATCAATTTAGACTTTTTCGAATTCTTACTTCAGATGTTTTTAATTTTTTATTAATTTAACTAATTCATTCATGAAAAATATTATAACTTTAATATGATAACGTTTCATACTAATTAGAATTTTTTTTTCTTTTTTTCTTTGGATAAGTACATGTCTTGTATACGGATAACTAGGTAAGAGTTAAAAACAAATTCTAGTTTTCTTTTGACATTATTTTTACGTTTGTCGTTGTAAACCTGTAGTTTTTTTCTTGCTTTATTCTTTTGTTTTCTTGCTTCGTTTTTGATTAACTAGTAATACTTTTTTTTTGAACTCTAAGAATTAGAAATATCGTTAGACTTTTTTTTTACACTATATACTAAACTGCAATTTTCATTTTTATGTGTCGATGAAGTTATGTATAATTAATTTTTGGATTGGTTAAAACTTCCGATTTATTTATTTTTTCTTCTAAACATGATATCGTTTTTTTTTTATTTCACAAGCTGTTTCAAACTTGGAATTTATAAGTTAATATTCGTCTACCTAATAATTTTTTTCTTATCCATTCATTTTTTATTTTTCTACAATTTTGTCGCTAACCGAGGTTTCTACTTATAAAATTATTATTGGCCTGATTTATTACGCAACGTGCGCTCTAACTTGTATAGTAGATACCCCAAGATAACGCTTAAATTATAGTTGACTTAAATAGACTAATATGACTTACTCACTATTTACTAAAGGCTTAATAAATCAGTTACTTATACTAATTTAAACTGAGTTCGAATCTATGATAATGATTATATTTACAATGAATTTGCGAAACGAAAAGATGATAAAATACTGCACAACATAACACTAATAAACCAAATTATCAATTTTTTTAAAAGACGACAATACTCGAGTAAAAGAAACTAAAAAACTTAATGTTTAAACCAAACTCAAAAAGTATTCTAAAATCGAAATCAACTGACAACAAAATTCTAACCATTAAAACTTAAGTGCAGCGAAAAGCTGCACTGAGTTCCGTCCGCTGCAGTGCAGTAGAAACTAAAAGAACTCTAAATTACTCGAGACTGTTGAATTTATATCGCTTGAGAAAAAAGAAGAAAGTAAAAAAGAGGCAATTACCGCGTAAGCGGTACATTTTCTCCTCTTACCTTCGTACTTTAAGAATTTATTCTTGGTTTTCCGAAAAAAAAAACATTAATTTTTATTCATTAACACTTGTAAGAATGCTTAAAACTCCCTATATAGAAAAACTAACGAAAAACGACCGCCGACTTTTATCTCCTTAGTTTAAAAAGCATTAATTTAAAATACACAAAATTAATAAAAGTATGATACAGTTTTCAAAATAACAGACAAATGTAGAAAGTTTAAAAAATTTCTTCGCTGCTGGAACTCGCTCCGCCCTTGTACATCTCCACGTCGTTTGACCGGTTTATGCTGATCCGTCTCCTCGCCTCACCTAACGGTCTGTTGGTGCTACGGATTCCGTCTCCTCGCCTCACCTTAGCGGTCTGTTGGCGCTACGGAATCCGTCTCCTTGCCTCACCCAGCGGTCTGTTGGCGCTACGGAATCCGTCTCCTTGCCTCACCCAGCGGTCTGTTGGCGCTACAGAATCCGTCTCCTTGCCTCACCCAGCGGTCTGTTGGCGCTACGGATTCCTCTGATCCGTCTCTCTGTACATCCCCTCGTTCATCTCCTCGTTCCTCTCCATCTACATAAAACTCGGTCTCTTCGTACCGCTCCTCGCCGATTCGTTTCTCGAGCCGTTCGTGCGAAAGTGCAATTAGAATGTACTTGATATCAATTTTAAAAACAAGTTAAAACATTAAAAAATAAAAAAAAATCAATTTACAAACTTATATGCTACTAGTTAGCAACAACATTACATTAATCAATTAGTCTATTTATATTTTAACTTTAACGTTTGTTAAGTTTCAAAGTAATTGAGAAACATTTTTGGCTCCAATCAATACACAGTAATTCTCTACAAGCTTTAAAATAAAAAACATTTTACATTTTACACGAATTAGTTGACAAAACAAGCGTTCACATGCGTCTCAAAAGTTTAAACTTCTTTTCGTAAAAATATAGCCAGTGAACTTGTACTGATTTTGAAAACTTTAATATTCTAACAAACTTTAAACAAAATTGTTTTTTATTTTCAGATTTTAAATACCGGGTAAGACATTTAATAGCTCGAATGACCTCGTTAAAAATTATTTTTTGTAAGTACGGTTAGATTTAAAACAACAAAAAACATGCCAATAAAGTTTGTTACAAGCAATTAACAAGGTCATTGTAAAAAAAACTTTAAATATTATAGTTTAAAGTTTGAACATGACATTGTTGCTAAATATAAAATTAAATTAAGTTTAATAAATTTAAGAATTTCACTTTAATAACCGATTATGCACTCGAAAACAAGTTTTAATAACCTCATACAAATATTTTTACAAGGACGAACGAAAAAACGACAATGTTTTTTACATGCAGTTTAAAAAGTTTATTACCCGTTATAGTTCAAATTAAACCGATTGTTTGAAAACAAAACAATTAAACTTTACAGTTGCTAACTTTTATAGACGTTTAAAACTCTTTATGTTATACGAATGTTTTATTATTGGTAGCCTTTAATTTCATTTTAATTTTTAGCGAACATTTCTCTTTTAACAAAATGTTTAAAACGATTAAACTATATTTAATTAATTTGACGAGACGGCGGAACAACTTGAAAACAAGACTAACTTTTGTTTCAACTTGCTCGTACAAGTTTTAAAATTAACTTTAAAAAACGCTTCAACGATGAATTGTGATAATATCATACACCACAAATACATTTTAGTTCTAACACATGTCGATTAGCCTTTCCCAAACCACTTTAACATAAAATTTAATACAATAAAACTAATTACCATTAGAAAAAAACAACTCGAACTACTTAGTTGTTTTTCCAACTAGAAATTTCAAACTCATTTTTATAAATTTTACCAACCTGTTGACTAGGTTAAATAAATGCCATAAAGTTTCTCAAATTTATACCATTATTAAATCAGGTTTATTCCACTCTGTCCCCATCTAAAAAAGCATAGAAATTTTAATGGAGGTGTCTGTGTTCAATTCCAGCTATAAATAACTGAACGTCCGGGTCATCATGTCGCTAACCGAGGTTTCTACTTATACAATTATTATTGGCCTGATTTATTACGCAACGTGCGCTCTAACTTGTATAGTAGATGCCCCAAGATAACGCTTAAATTAAAGTTTACTTAAATAGACTAATATGACTTACTCACTATTTACTAAAGGCTTAATAAATCAGTTAATTATACTAATTTAAACTGAGTTCGAATCTATGATAATGATTATATTTACAATAAATTTGCGAAACGAAAAGATAATAAAATACTGCACAACATTACACTAATAAACCAAATTATCAATTCTTTTAAAAGACGACAATACTGAATAAAAGAAACTAAAAAACTAAATGTTTAAACCAAACTCAAAAAGTATTCTAAAATCGAAATCAACTGACAACAAGATTGAAACCATTAAAACTTAAATGCAGCGAAAAGCTGCACTGAGTTCCGTCCGCTGCAATGCAGTAGAAACTAAAAGAACTCTAAATTACTCGAGACTGTTGAATTTATACTCGCTTGAGAAAAAAGAAGAAAGTAAAAAAGAGACAATTACCGCGTAAGCGGTACAATTTAAAAACAAAAAAAAAATTAAAAAAAGGAAAATAAAATAGACAATAGTCGATGTAGGACACTTATGCAAAATCTTATTTTGCCTTGTGTCCAAATTTTGATAACTTAAAGAAATTAATGTTAATCACTCGATATTATATGTTTCCTTTAAAAAAAACAACAAATAAAGATAGTAAAACTAATTCCCAAAAAAACAATTTTTCACAAACAAAATAAGTGCTAGTTAAAATGATTTTTTTACTTTGATTTCTTGATTGAACTGGAAATAGCTTGTTTATGGGTGTGGCTAAGGGAAAATGAGAAAATCAAATGATAGATCAAGAGATCTACAGTTTAAAGTCCAGGAAAATGAGAGAATCAAATGACAGATCGCGTAATTATTGGAAATTTTAGAAAAAGAATCGAAAAACTATAAATACGCCCAATCAGAGCGTGAAGCATTTCATTTACCTCGAAACAAGCACGAAGCGACACTCTGCTGCTTGCAAATTTGAGCGTTAGCCGCCATCTTGGAAAAGCTAGCTAATTTTTGGAAAAACCTTCTCTTGGCGCTCTGAACATAAGTCGTCATCTTGGAAAGGCTAGATGACATCCGAGAAAACCTTCTTATTCAACAACGTCGACGGGGCGAACAACTCGATTTAAGTTGTTAACGTGCCATACTCATAAGCCTACGCATACTGTAGCTGACAACTTTTTTGGATCAATTTGAACATTGAATTCCACGATTGAGTCCTCAGCGTTCAAGGAAACACACTTGAACATTTATCTTATTGAGCAAGCCCTCACAGACTGTGGCGTCAACCTTAGCTACACTTCTACGAACAAGTTGTTTTCGTACTTTTAAATAATTCTGTCGTAATATTTATACATATTTATATTATCGTATCTACTTACTATTGTACTTGTATTGTAAAATTTATACATTTTTATATCATCGTGCCTATTTATATCGTATTTTATCGCCACGCTCCGATTACGGAAAGGAAACGAAAGAAGATCAAGCCACGTTCATCAAGATTCTGTAAACGATACGGACCAACGTCGAGTGCCAGAAACTGAGTGACCGGAGACCAGTGACACGTCAAGGAGGGAATCCAGAGCACGTTTTCCTTCTAATTGTTAACTTTAAGTGTTTAGACTTATTGTGAGCTGTCATTGCGTTTATTTGTACATATTAAAACAACATTACTTAGTTTTATTATATTTGGTTATATAGATTATATAGTTATGTCCTTAAAACCCCTAAAAAAGGCATTAGTCCTGAAAGTGCCACGCACACATTCGTGCACCGAAATGAGTTGTTCCGAGACTACTGCTAACCTGGAATCTGATGAGATTGTCGAGCCTGAGACCGAGGAAATTTCGAAGGAAACCAGTGAGGCTCCAAGTCTGGGTAACAATAACTTGACTTTTGGAAATTTAAGTAACTTTGTGCTTGTTATGAATACAAAAATTTAAAATTTTGCTTCACTGACTTTTATACAAAAAAAATCTTTCCAGAAAATAATAGCTACACGAAGATTTTTTTAAAGCATGCATAAACCTGTATTACGAGCAACTTCAGTTTTGAAGTGGAGTTTTCGAAGTGCAGGCAAGAATACAGAGCTTGTTACGTTTATTTAGGTTTCCCTTCTGTCTGCTTTCGCGATCGCAACCTTTTTTAATATGCAAGTAATGCAAATGCTTTGTGGGGATTTGGCTTTACCCAGGAGTCGGCAAACTGCGGCTTGTGGGCCAGTTGCGGCCCTCGAAGGGTAAATCTGCGGCCAGCGAGAACAGTTTTTTTTTGAATGGAATGCGGCCTGCGAAAGAACTGCGGCCAGCGAACATGTAAATGTTGCCCGCTCAAAAACATATATTTTAATTTGATTTTTTTTCGGCGACTTAATGTGTTTTGATTAATTTAGTTTTAAGTCTGTGTATAACATTTTAAAACCGTCAATATTTAAATTTCTTGGGCTAAAAAATGTGATAACGACAGCTTAGCTTTCTAGAAATGTGTTTTCTCCGTTTAGATAATTACATTCTTCTTTCTATAGCAACTGGCAAACTAAAAAAAGTTCATACTTAATAAATAGATAAACTAAGTGCAAATGTATTCAATTGTGTAAAAAATCAATAAACAGTATTCAACTAATATATCATATATTTGCATTTTAATTATTTTCTTAAACCTAATCTGTAACTTAGTTTCTTTAAAAGACGTTTTATCACCGTATATTATTTGTGTGTGTACACAAAAACATTTCGAACAACATAATAATAAGACATAAGGTAGAAAACTTTTTTTTTGGTTTTGACTTTTTTTGATTTGTGTGCATTTTAAATAAATTCAGTCCTATGCACACCAATGTGCACAAACGCTCATTTTTTGAACTAAATTTAAGTTTAGTGTTATTTAAGCATAATTTATTTCTATTACAATTGTTTTTTTTACTTTAATTTTATTTAAGTATGTTCAAAAATTAAAAGAAAATTATATGTACGCCGGTTTAATATTAATGTTCTGTTTTAGAAATATGGATGCTATTCGTTTTTGTAATCTTATTGAACAAGTACTACCTACGTAAATTGTTGTGAAACAAGAGCAGTTTTCGGTTTTTGTTTTCTTTTCATTTTTTGTGTTAATATTTTCATTTTGTTAAATGTTGAGTTGTCGAATTCTCGACACTGAAGTAAAACAAGTATCAAATCAACTACACACAAATGTGTACAGACAAGTAACAGACACAGGTCTAATAATGCAATATACTAGTATTTGTCCAAAATCTTGAAAACTCGGTTTAATAAATTTTTATCTTAATAGAGCGTTTAATATATGCTCAAACTTTACCGCTTTTGTAGATGAACTTACAAAAATTAAAAACTTATTGTTTAAAAATTAATATCCAAAAAACCTTTCAAATGGTACATAAATTTTTAATTAATACCGGGGTTGCCAGGATAAGCTCAGGATATTTTAAAACTTCAGAAAGTATCAGGATGAATCAGGATATTAGGAATATTTAATATAACATAGGATGACTGAAGCAATTTTATTTATTTTACAAAATGCTCAGGATAGTTTTAAGATTTTAAAATATCTCAGACCAGTTGCTCTCTTAATTTTATTTCTCGAACCAATTTTTCTAACAACCTGATTTTAGTTATATTGTAAACTAAAAAAATAGTTTTTTAGAATTTAAAAAAATACAGATGACTTAGGACATTTCAAGGTGGCTCAGAACAGTTTTTTTTAACTTAATTTAAACATGTAATAATTAAGTTAGATATGTGTAATTCAAGCACAATTTTCTATTACAATTTTGTCTACATGTAATGTTTAAGTGCATACATAGAAAACAATATATGACATAAGTTAAAATAGTTTTTTTGTTCAGTAATACATTTTGGGTGCACGACTATTTAAATTCGAACAATTAAAACTCCAACAATTCAGAATAAAAATAAAATTTAATTCTGCACAACTCAAAAAATTTTATATAAAAACACAACCGAAAAAAAAAAATGTAGGTCTTATTAATATCTACAAGCTATTTTTTTTCGTTTTGCAAAGTATCTAATACTTTAATAGGTATGGCTAAAATAAGTTTCAAAATAAATTAACTCTTAGTAGTTTTGAAATATCTAAAAAACTATTTCAAATTTTACAAAAAGTAAAAATTAAGGTGTATATTTTAATAAGACTTACATACGTATTTTTATTTTTACATTTTTTGTTTTTACATATACTCAGTATATATATTGCTATAAAATTATGGTCTCTAAAATTTTTATTCTATGAAATTTGTATTGACGGAATTTTAATTTATCGATTTTGAATTGTTATATAAGTATACATTTTCTATTCCTTTTAAATGATATTTACTTACAAACTAATTTAATACCTTTATATTGCACACTATAATACACAGATGCTTGTTTTATTGAGCTATAATATATATAAATGTATACTTCATTTAGGTATGTAAACTTTATTAAGTCTGTATATTTTTAATCAAGATTTTTTAAACTTATTTCATTTTAAATAGTAATATAAAGCAATAAAGAATTACCATAATACTCAACAATTTTTTTTGTTTTTTATTAATTGCTCAATAATTTTTATTTTTAAATTGAAATAACTTTAGAAGTTTATCTGTGTTTTCAAAGCTAACTTACGATAAATAAACGTCTGTGTTTTGCTGTATATACTTACTTAACTGTTAGCAAATTTCGTAATTTTATTTCGTGAATTTGAAGTCACATTATATAACTTTGTTGATTTTGAAATTTCTAGTTATGTTATTTTGAATAAATCTTCGAATTAAAAAAGTATTTTTTTAAATTGTAGTTTATAAATTATATTTTTTTAGTCCAGCTACATATTAAGTAATTTTATATGAAAATCTTATTTTAGGTATTTAAGCTTGGTTAAAAGTAAGTCTTGCTTTGGCTTTTTCAAATTTTAATAAACTTAGACTGGTTTAATGTAACTCAGGCATTTTTGATAGCAACCATGTATAAGACTGTATTGATTAAAAGTAAATAATGTTACTACAGTATATAACCTTTAGTTATGTTAAAAACTTGTTTTAATTTTCATAATACAGACGGGTATTAATTTATTTTAGTTAATTAGTTAAAAGATTGATGAATTTTTCAATAAGAGAAAGTTATTTAGTCCGTAAAGTTTGTTTTCAATAACTAATATTTTTAAAAATATATAAATCGATGGTTGTTTACATGATAAATATATAACAAATACCTATAAATGTTTTTTAAACTCAGATTTTATTGGAAGTTAAATGGTAGTAAAAAAGAAAGTTGTTAAGTGTTTTGAAAGTGCACATTTTATTAAGATTTAAGTGCATTATTAAATGTAAATTTTAGTTTAATAAATATGTACAATTTTAATAGACCATCTATGTGTAGCTAAAAGTCATTTAAACTAATTAAGTAAATAAAAGCAAAACTTTTTTATTGTTGTTGTACTATAACTAAAGGCAATGGGATATTTAAAATTCACTAAAACTAAAACTGCGGCCCGTGTCGACTTAAAAACTTGAAAATTTGGCCCGCGACCACCAACTGCCTGTCGACCCCTGGCTTTGCCAATACGGTAGATAATTTCCCAGTCCATTTCGTAGTCAATGTTGTTATTTATAAGCTTCCATACATACTTCGATATTTCTGTTCCGTTCTCTTTATAGGTTTTAAAGTCACTAATATGGTTGTACAATCTTTTTTTTGAAAGTGCCACCCGTTGAGCCCGAATAGTTTTTTGTTTTATTTTCCGATCTAATTGTCGCTCTACATATTACATTTTCAACTAAGCATTTATTCTTAAGGGAACATTTGTTTTTTGTTCGACAGTTGCAAAGTGCTTCGTTTTGTTCATCGTTTTTTGTTTTTAAGTATGTTCGATTAAGTTTTTGGATTAATTTCTTAATATTGCTCATGCAGCTATATGAAATCTTATAATTATTTTTGTTTATTATTTTGTTTAACTTATGGTCTGCTATAAAATGTTTATCTATTAGTTGAAGAAAAGCTTTACCTATTTTGCTTCTTATTGACTGACAGTAAGGTTGGTTGAAGTAGATTGTTCTTCTTGTTCGTGCTGGTTTCTTTTTCTTTTGGTTGCTTTGATGGCTTTAGTAGTTAAGTTTGTGTTTGAAATTTGATTTGGTTAAAGTATTCTGGTATACGGTGATTGATTCATTGAAAATTTCATAGTTTTTAGAGTCTATTAAGTCTTTTTTCGATTACTTTTGGTAAGTTAATTTTGATAATGGACGGGTGGTTCGAATACTTTTAATATAATTGGTACTGGAGTTTTCTTTTTCGTATGGTTGTAATGTATTTAGCAGTATCTAGGAAATTACATTTGTAATTTTAATTAAAAAGTTTGTTTTATTTAAAATGTTTTGTTTACAACAACTTAAAATTCATTAAATATTCTTTTGTGGTCGTTTAAGCCTTAAAGCTCTTTTGTTGTAAATTTTTTTATTAACATGCTAAACCTACATCATTTAAGTATATTTCTAATTTATGTAATAAAAACCTCTACTTAAGACGTTTTAAAAGTTTTTTTTTGTATTTGTTTTTACCAAAAATTTCGTACTTTGTAAGATTATCTTTTTTATAACTGCTTACCAAACCGTTTTAAATTGTTAAATGTTGTAGGAAATTATATATGCTATACAAATTCTTACGAAGTTTAACTGCCAAACGGATTATGAAACTATTTCAATTGTTAATATATTGTCAATAAGGATTGTAGATAGAAATCTTTGTGAAAAGTTATTTTCTTTATCAAATACATTAACTAATTTTTTTCATAAAACTTTGTTTAAAATAACTTTAAGGACGCTTTTTTTATTGTGTTTTGTTTCTGCTAAAAAGTTTATTTATTGTAACTTTATATACTATACCTGCTTAAACTACATTTTTATTATTTAATGGTAATTTTTAGGCTAAAAACTTCTACATAAGTGTCTTTATGTTTTTTGTTAGTAAAAAGTAAATTTATTTACTTTTTTATTAAAATTGTTAACTTACCATTTAAATTATCTGCTTAATTTATGTACAAAAACAATATTTGAGTGTTTTGGATGCTATAACTTTGTTGTCGTGTCTATTAAACCTTAAAAGTACATTTATTCTCATGTTTTCCATTTAAAATTCATACAAAGCTATGCCTTGACAAATTACTAATGATAATTATGTACAAAAGGGTTCTACTAAGGACGTTTAAACGGTTTTTCGTGTTTATTTTAACCAAAAGACTAATTACTGAAAACATTTAATTGAAACTTTTAAAATTATTACTTATAACTACTAAATATAAGTTCTAAACAGATTTTTTGTTTTTTATAAATATAAATTTTATTAATGTTATTTTTTAGTTAAAACTGATCAAATTCCAACCTTTTATCTATAAATTTTTTCTTACGTTTCAACAATTTCTTTTTAGTTTTAAGAGTAAAAGTTTTTCTTTTTTTATGGTAAAAAATCATCAGTCTCAAACTCTACCCCTTGCAACGAAAAACGTTTCTTGGGTAAGTATAATCCTTTACCAGTTTTAATCAAACTTATATCTTAAAGTCTAAACTCTAAGTTCTTTCCTATATATAATTTATTGTTATACTATAAGTAAGTAAAATCTACTTTTTATTAGTTTATATTTAAAAAAGATACAGTTAATAAGTTAATTTATGTTAAAATATCCCTTTGTGTAAGTAGATTTATTTTTAAATATAATATTTTAGTTTATGCTTTTATTAAAATATATTTTAAAATCGTGTATTTTTATTTTACGTGAAACATAGAAAAATTATAAAATTTTTTGTTTGAAACTTCTAATTATTATTATAAGTTTTATTTAACAACATTCATTTTGTTTTGATATTTTATTAATATACAAATCATTTTTTGTATAGATAACGTTGATTTTTACATGTAATTTTGAAATAAAATAATATTTATTTAGATTTTTTGACCTAAAAAACAGCATAACTAATTTGTTTAAACAGTAAAAGTTACAGAAAATATAGTTAAAGGATACAGTAAAAAACACTTAAAAATATGCCCGTTTAAAACTGATATTTAAATTTAATTTATTCAATTCGCATTGGTTTCATCGTAATTTAATTATTTACGATAATGAACTTTCATGTTAGATAACAATCAGCTTTTTTTAAACGTTGAACACTCTTTTTAAAAAAGCTATCTTTCGTGCTTAGTAGAGCGAAGGATTTAATGGCTAAATGCGAAGCCACCCACCATAAACTAAATCTTATTAATATTATGTTAGAAAAATTTAAAAGGTGCTTATATTGATATATTTCTACAAAACCAGTTTTTTTAAACAACAATAAATAATCTTATTATAATGTAACTATTATATTTAATAAGTCATAATTTTTTTTAAAAAGAATTTAAAACTATAATTTTACAAACTAATATATAAGGGTTTAATGTTTAAAATTAAAACACATTCATATCTACCAATGTATTTTTTCACCTTTTTTATTGTAGCTTAATAAACACTTTGCAAAGTACAAAAAGTTTTAAATAAAATAAAATTGTAATATTCACATTTAAACTTATAAAAAATTAAGTTTTTAATCAATGAAACAAAAGAATTGAAAAACTTTTCAAAGAAACAACTTATAGTAAAAACTGATTTAACAAAATTAATTTATGACTTTTGCTTAAAGAATTGTTCTGTATGATACTGTTTAAAAAAATCTAAAACATACTTACTTTTTTTAAATATTTTTTTTAATGTTAATTTTTAGCATTAAAAAGGTAGAACTAAAAATCATTATTAAAGAATATCTAAAACGTTAACACTTTAAACAGCTTTCACAACAATAACCACATGAAAATTTAAGAAGTTTTATTATTATACTTAAAACATAGCTTGTTTAATTATATTGTAACACTGTTCTACATAATAATGTGTTAAATTAGATAATATTGATTTGCACTAAAAACAGTTTTTGTTTTGTGGGTTGAAAAAGCTTGAATTTTGCCAGTGACAATTTATCTTTAACATTATGGTTTCAGTCTTTAAGAGGCTAGTATTTCCATCCTCTTTTATCATAAATAAATAAATAAATAAGAAAGTTTCAGCAACAAAACTCCATGGCTTTGCAAGTTGATCTGAATATACTAATGTTCAATTTTGGAATATTGCATTTAAATTTTTATAACAGTTTTACTTCATACTGTTTAAAAATGGAAAGTATATTGGCAATTGTAGTTTAAATATATAAAAACACATGTTTAAAATGTTTTTTTCAAATTTGTATATTTACTATACAGTTCTAGTTTTATAAACGAGTTTCTTAAATAAAAAGTAGTCAACGTTTTGTGTTGTTGGTTTTATTCTAAAAATATACAAGATCAAGCTGCTGATCAAGCAGTGCACTGAAAATGACTTGAAATTTCTTGAACATTTTTTTAACACATTGCAGTAGATAAGTTCTCAAAACATTTTCTACTTATAATAATCAGTGAATCTGTAAAACATATTTCAATAAGTCAAATTAAAATTAAAAATGTAGAAAAGCTAAAAAATTTGAATGAAACATAACATACCATTCAGATAGTTAAGTATTAAGATTTTGACAATACAAACTTCTGCAAATTACTAACATAATAACATTGAAAAATTTATACTTTGTTACTTTATTTTAAACATGGCTAAAATATATAAAAAGTAAATTTAAATACACAAAGTTAACGGAAAAGAAAATTACTTTTAAACTTAAACCCATATTCAAAAGATGCCATATAAACTTTAAACACTAGTTTTTTAGGTTTACAGTTATCTAAAATAATTTCAACTAAAAATACCTACATAAGATTAAAATACTATTATAATATGTTATATGTAAAAAGTATAACCATTACAACTTTATAAAAAACAATTGAGTCCAAAGCACAAAGTAAATTTGTAAATTCAGCCTAAACTTGCTAGCCAACAACATTTGTATTTTACTTAGTCTAAAATATATTATTTCAACAGAAACATTGCTTATATCACATTTAGTATTTACTACATGAACTCAGCCAAAGATAAAAATTAGTATTGTCATCTCATAACTATAGAAAATAAGCTAAAAATATAGTTTTTTTTTTTTAATTTTATCTTTAAAAAGTTTGCACAGTTTTTATAGTTGGCAATAATAAATTTAAATTTTTACAAAATTTGATGAAAATTAATTTCAATTAAAACTATTAGAACATTCAATGAACAATTTGAGCTTAAATGTGTATTTTTATGTACAACTTTGATCTTAGTTTGTACAATTTTAAGTTTGTTAAATTGATCTAAGTTTTACCTTTTTTACAAAATAAAAACAATTTTGAGATTTAGTTGATCAATTTGAGTATAATAGGTTGCTTATAAAAGAAGAAAACTATAAATACAGTTTTTTACTTAGATGTATACTTTTCTTTTATTTTTAAGCAATCTTTGCCTGATAAAACAAATGTTAAATAATTTAAAATACATATATTTAGAAATTTTAGTAAAACATCTTATTATTCATTATATGAAAAAAAAAATTATTTAGAATTATTTTTAATCATACAATGATCAGTTTTTGAAAAAAAATTATGTCATAAGCTTTAAAAATTAATTGAAGATAGTTTTTTAATGATTTGTTTATTTGACATTTTAGTGTGCCCTTTCTACATAATTTTACAGTAATCTTTGACTTTAACGGCCTAAGTCTCTATAATCAAAATAGATCTATTTTCAGTAAACAACTACTTTTATCAGCATCAATAAAATATTTTTATCTCCCCCACTTTTCACTCTTTTTTATTTTTTTACGTATCTTACATATTAATCTAACTAAACATTTTTTTATTACCTTAGACATGTGGTAATTTCAAAATACTATAAAAAGTAATGACTTTATAACTTATCTAATAAACTAATGTTATCATATTATATTTGTTATACATAGACTAAAACCCTTACCCTTTTTAAAACTTTTAAACCAAAATAACAACTACATAATTTAATTAACTAAAAATAATAAAATATTTAAAAAATGTTTGTGGTTATAAGCATATTTAAAAATAATCATAAACTTTAACTTGAGTATAGTAGCAGAATTTAAGTTACTGTAACACCACTTTAAATTTTAATACTAATAATAAAAAATAAAAATGATTTCGAGCAAAAAACAATCAAATTTTTAATTAAAAGATAAAACATCAAAACAAGTTCTGAACTTTATTTAATTTGCTAAAATAAAACCATAATTTTACATTAGACCTAAACTACACAACGACATTTTTTTAAAGTGTTTTCTAAAATATAAATGTTTTGTTCAATTCTTTAGTAAAGATAACTTAGCCATTTTTATTTATCTTCAAAAACCTCATAAATGAAAGACTTACATGATTGTTTTGCTTTAAAATCTACTTTTTACTCTATTGATTGTTTGATTTTGTATCCAAGCAAATGTCATTCATATATTAAAAAAAGGTATTCTCCTACGAGAGATATTCATATAGTGTAAAACATGAATCCTAAAAGACTCATATGGCAAGTCTGCATAGGTATAACTTTGTGCTATGAGTGTTAGTTATTTTAATTTTCATTTTGTTAAATGATTATTTTCAAAAATCACTATTAGTTACCTCAGTTAATTAATCTAAAGTGTTTTAAAACTGCCACTTTATTTAGTGTTTATGATAAACTCTGATTATAACTTTATTTTTGTTACTATAAAACATTTGTTTCTTTGTAAATATGATGCTTTGAGCTTTTTTTGTTTTCAATTTCAGGTAGATCAAATTATAAGACTGATCAAATGTTGTTTACAAAATAAATGATGTGAGGTTCATTACTGAAAATTTTTATCCACACCAATCCATTGACCTAAGTTGTGTTCACATTTTTCTTTCTTGTTTAATCTTGTTCTGTTTTTATAATCCTAAGAAATATTTTCTAAATATATTAATTAAGTAAAATAAAAGTGCCAATAATATATTATATTTATTACAAAGTATCAATGAGAATTGTTTTTATCTTTTCATATAAAAATAAAATACAACAAAGATAAGGCTTTGTTAACATTAAAAAAAGTTTCTTTTTTTTTCACTTCAACCTGGTAAAATGTAAAATGGTTCATTTTCATCTACATAATTATTTATTAAAGTTCTTTACTTTACAATAAATTGAGCAATGTTTTCAACTAAACACAAGTAGTTTTTTTTTTTATAAACAATTCAAACGGATAATTTTTGAAATATTGTGAGTATTGTTACTTGGTTTACTTAATATCTTACATGGTTGCCACATACACAGGATAAATCAGGGTATTTTGAATTTTTTTGAAATATCAGGACAGTTTAGGATAACTAAAAACGTTTTTTTTTTTTTGTTATATCAGGCTGATTTAAAATAGCTGTATGAAAATTACTTTTAATTTTTTTTTACTATAAGAGAGAGAACCCTGGGTTTATATTTTATTTCTTCTCATATTTAGCTATCACTATCTAAACGCAATCTAAATCAGATGTGCCTGACCTAACTTTCTTTAAAAAAGAAGTTAAATACTTGTTTCCTTTTTTACTCAAGATATTATACAGTTTAATATTTAGTTTGGTGTATTATAACCTATAGTTACTGTGCTTAGGGGTGCAAAAACTATTTAAATATAAAAACAAAACTATTTAAGATGCTGTATTTCAGAATAGGCTTATGAAAACTAACTCCTGCTTCTGTTAACTTATATCGGTGACCTTTTTGTATATAATTTTAAATATTATCAAAGATATGGCTTAAATAAAACTTAATAACAATGATTTTATAAAATATTTTTTAATTTTTTTTTTCATTGTGTTTTTACTTAAATATATTTGTAATAAGACCTATAACCACATTTTAATTTTTTTCCAGTGTATAACAATTTTTGAAGTACTGCCACATAAATTATATACTAATTTTTTAATTAAAAACTAACTCATTGTGTATTTTTTTCTTAATTTTTTTATAATTAATACAAGTTTTAAAATTGAAACACATTTACGGTATTCAGGGGTCAGAATAATTCGGATTATTTTCAAATGTCTTTTACGCAAAACTTTATGAGTATAAAAAGGTGTGATAGTTAGAAAGTATAAAAAGATCGTCTTGAATTTCGCGTCGGTATATTTAAAACAGTTCTAAAATATAACATTTTAGTAAAAGTGGCTTTACGCTTTACTAATTAGAATTTACCAGTTCACTTTAAAATGCCTAAAACAGTGTGCAATATTTTTCAAAATCATATTGGAAAGGGACCTTTATATTATAAACTTCTTTGAAGAGGGTCATTGGCAATAAAGTTTGAAAAATCCTGCAGTAGACAGCCAAAGTATTAAAAATTAATGAACCCTCCAAAAAAAGTATAAATATTTCCTGTGCAAAAAAAAATAATTAAGTAAATAGTTTTAAATTAAAATTAGAATATGTGTGTGTATTAATTAGTCATTAATTTTGCCTTCAATTTATATTGTTTTCAAAGTAAGTATCAGTTGTAACATTATGTTATTACTTATTTAATTGCTATTTTTCTCATACAATTTTATAAAAAAAAATGTTTATATCTTTCACGTAAATTCCGTCTGTAATGAACTGTTGCAAAATTCTTTGCATTGTCATTCTTTGGACCTTGAGCTCAAGAGAGTATTTAGAGCTTGATACTGTTGCATGCACGAGCCAATGAGAATCAATTGAAACATCTGATGCAGTGAAACATCAAAACATGACAATGCAGTTTTCATGTAAGCAGTTAGTCAGTTGTTTTTGTTCGCAGCCTGTGATACAACTCAAGAAAAAATTCTAAATTTTTGTGTGTATGTTTATTGTAAGCATTGTTTTGCCATAAAGTTAATATTTCAACTTGTGTTTAATTGCTTAAATATTTAAGCCAAATTCACATGCTTAATAGTTTATTAAACCTTCTACAGTTGATTGTTTATTTAAGTTTTATTTACTTTTAGTTTATTGTTTTAAGTCTTTTGATATAGACTTAAATAGCTACCAGTTCAGTGTTTATCCAAAATGTCCAAAATGTTTATCATAGTATTTAATTGCTGCATTTTTTTATTGTATTGTTTTGTAATTATCTATATAATAGATTCATCATTTCAAACTGTCTTGTCTAATTATTTCAAGTAGCCTAGAATAGCATTAACTATTTTATAGATAGAATCCACTGATAATTTACAAGTTAGCAGTTATAATTAGTTTATAGTTATTTTGTCCATCTTTAAATATATAGTTGAGAAGTATGAACAAAAAGGTCAGGTTGACTATCTGCCCACAAAAAGTCAACCTGACTCAACTGAGACTTTGGACGTTGGCCAACCAAAGTAGAGTGAACACTTATAGTAATGACAATGGCCTACATAACACTAAAAGTTAAAATTTATAGAAAGATTTTGTAATAAGCACTAAGTGAAAGGGGGTAATATAAATGAAAAACATTTTATAATGTTTTAGTCAGAATGACATAGGGGATACTTACAATTTAAAAGACTTAAGTAGTCATTATCATCAACATTCTTATATGGGTAATTACAGTCAGCACACTATGCATGAAAAGGGGCAGCCCAATAGACAGAAGCAGTCTTTAGATTATGAAAGTTCACTAAAGGTGGAAGACTTAGAAAAAAGATAACTTACAAAAATAGTAGCCCAAGCTTAAAATTTAGATAAGAAGGCCATTTAATAAAAAAATAATTTCAACTTATAATAGATTAGATGAAGGTCAAATCAAATTCCAAAGTAAGATAAGTTACACCGGCAGCATTACTGTATTTAATTCTTCCCACACTGTAGGGGCTACATATAACAGCAGATTCAAACAAAGGACTGTAGAAAATGCAAATTTTTTTCCCAGATTGAGGCTGTAGGGGATCCTGTCATTGAATTAAGATTATTTGAGGATAGGTGTAGTACTTATGGCATTAATAAAGATACTGAGAAGTTTGAAATTATTTAAAGAATTCGGCCACGTCCTTACATAATAGACTTTTATGAAGCTTAAGATAAGAGTAGAACTTACTTCTATCTTTTTAAGTTCTTAGAAGGAAAAGGCAGTAAATTGCCAAGAATCTTATAAGCCCACCCAACTTGAAAGGGGCCAGAAACTTTCAGAATTTATATTTGTCAGCAAAAAAGTGGGCAAAAGCAAATGAGGAAGATAGAGTTAAGTACTTTAATTATGTGCATGACCCTGATAAAATTCAAAGGAAAATAAATGAAAATTTTGGGCTAAGGTACGAGAAATTCTTAAAGCGCACAGAGGCTATATGTGAAATAAAAGAACAAAGAGTTTGTGAGCAAGCCAAAAATTTTTCATATGAACCTCACAAACCATACCATAGTAGGTATAAAAGTAAAAGAACCAATAATGTAGGTTTGCAAGAAAATCAAAATGTGTATCATAATAACTCCTGTAGTAACCAGCTCAATCAAGAATATTATAAGCTGGATGACAACCAATGTAGAAATAATGTCAGAGACCACTATAAGTACAAAACCAAAGACAACATGCACCGTGTAAATAAGTATTATTCAAACTAAAATACTTCCTAAGCACAATAAAGTTATTTTTTTCTAATTTTGAACTAAAATTGACATATCGTTTTAAAAGTTTAGATAAAATTATGTTTAACTTAATGTGTTATTAAAACATTTTAGTTAAAAAACTCATTAAAAGTTAACTAGATTACTAAAAAGACTAAATTTAAAACTTGACTATAAAAAATTACAGATATTAATTACTGAAAAGACTAAATTTAAAACTTGATAATAAAGAATTACAGATAATATTTATAAATATGAAAAGAGATACTTTAAACCGCAACGAAGTCACATCATAGAAAAGTTGTGAAACAAATAAAATGATTCGTGATATTGACAAACAAAATTTACCTCATAATTCATCCCGTACAACTAGTAGTCGTTTAGAATATGTCAATTCATCAAAGAAAATATTGTTAATCGAATTTATGCTGCTTAGGACGATTAGTACTATTGTTTTTATTGTTGTTAGTAGTTTTCCGTTTAATTTTTAGGGAACTAGTTATCATTATATATTTAATTATATAAAAAAAATTAAAAAGGACTTAAAAAGTTAATAAGATGTTTAAGATTTAAGTAAAAGCAATATTTTTGAAATCAGCCTTTTTTGACCAATCTTAAAATTGTTTTTTATTTTTTAACAAGTAAAATATTTATCTAAAAATGTTTATAATTAAAAAAAAATAAAACTAAAATATTTTTTTTACTTAAATTAATTCATTTTATTCAGATTGTGAAGTGAGTTAAAGTAAATTATTTAGAATAACGTTAATTAGCTTCAATTATGTTTTATTATAAATTTTAAATAGCATATAAAGTTTCTTAAGGTAAAAATTATGTAAACTTTACAGAAAACCTTACCATGGACAATGACAAACTTATACGATGTATAAAAAACTACAACGTTTTGTTTTATGAAATCGAAAAAATAAAATATTTAAGTTATTGAGATATAAAACTAAAGTGAATAATTGTTAAGTTTGTTACTATTTATCAAATATTTTAAAGCTCCGAAGTTTGTCTGAATATTCGCTGTGCTTAATTGAGGAATGTTTTCCTATGGTTACTGAATCTGAAAACTATTTAGAGCTTAACCTAAAGCTATTTAGTAAAATACTATCAAGCAATGAATTGAATATTGATTCAGAGCTTCAAATTTTTAATGCAGCAGATAACTGGATGTGTTATAACTTAAATGAACGTAGAAAATATGCAAAACTTCTTTTGTCTAAAGTTCGTTTGCAGCTTCTATCCATTCCAGTGTTAAATCAGATTTTGCTCCAAATAAATGCTTTTTGGATGGATAGTGAGTGCAAAAAAAATATTGAACCAGTTTTATTTAACATAAAAAACCTTAACTTTACCAATTACCCTCAAACAAGCAGGTATTATAACCAATCTAGCTTTGAAATAGTTGTCTGTGGAGGAAAACTAGAAATAAGTAAATCCATTAATGATGTAAAATCTTTTAACGTACAAGATCTACGTGAAGTAACTAACTTGCCACATATGAATAAAAAAGGACATTGTTTTAGAGCAGTTTTTATTAAAGGCGAAGTTTATGTGTTTATGTGAAAAAATGATTGGCAACCATCTGAAAATCTGATAAAGTCAGTTGAAAAATACTCCTTTGTAACTAACACTTGGGAACATGTAGCTGATATGTATGATAATCGCAAAGGTTATCTCGCTTGTTCTTTTATTGATAACGTTTACGTACTAGGTGGGATTTTTACAGCAACTTGTGTTAAGTTTTCTACAAAGAAAACAGAATGGAATACAATATCTGACATGAGAGAAGAAAGATACAATGCAGCTTGCTCGGTATTTGAAGGAAGAATTGTCGTATCTGGTGGATGTGACAACAATGAAACATCAACAACTGTTGAAGCATATGATCATGTAGCTGATACATGGACGAACATGCCAAATATGATTGAAAGAAAAAGTCGTCACAAATCAGTTGCAGTAAAAAACAAATTGTTTTTACTTGGTGGTAGATTTAAAAACGTTTGTGAAGTTTTTGATTCAAGAAGTAAAAAATTCTCTTTATTAAAAGAAGCTAAAACAAATTCAAAACAAAGTTTTTCGATATTAACGAAGTAATAACAATTGGTAGCAAGCTTTTTTTGTTTTTTAACGATACTAAATTAATGATTTATGACATTGATAAGGACGAATGGTCGGAAAACGAATGTGAAGCTACAAAAAACGTTAAGTTGTTTTCCTGTGTAAAATTACCTTCACGATTATTTTAATGAAACCGGTGAATAAATTAAAGAAACTGAACCAAAGTAATTTTGGACTGATCATCTTTATTCTTTGTTTTTAGTGTCTTTTTACAGGTTGTTTGTATTTTAAAATCTAAAGTATAATTTTACTTAAAATTTTAATTTTATCAAGATTTACCTAAATATTTTATACGTTTACCAAACAGTGTCTAATTATATTCTTAACACATGAAGTTTTAGCAAAGTATAGTATTGTATGTTTTAAAAAAGAGATACTGACTCGTTTTCATAAACTCTATTTTAAGATAGAAATGTTGTATACAAGTTTTTATTTTTAATAAAGAAACTTTTACAATAAAAAAACATTGTTTAGAATAAGCTGTTTATGTTTTTTAATGTAAAAGTTTTTCGTCTATAATTGTTATCAGGGGCGTAGCGTGGGGAGGGACGCTGGCGCATGCGTGCCACCCAAAAAAGAAAAATAAAGAAGTAAAAAAAAATGTAATATCTTTATTCTTTATTGTTTATTTTTTCTGATTAATTTGCCGTTTTTCAACTAAGTTTTTCTAAGATTTGAAAAGTAAAACGAAATTTCAAATACCAATTAGTGACAAGTTAGGGAAATCACCCAGTATACTGATTCGGTGCGTAATTTCAAATGTGCACCAATGTTGATGCAAAACTCCATAAGGAAAAATTTTATAACTTCATTAACTTCATAAGAATTTACACTCAAACAGTACGCAACCAGTTAGTGCACCGCATTAGTATAACCTTATGAGAGAATTTTCTACAAGGACAAATGCTAACATTTTGTTAGCAAACCATAAAGCTAAACCTGTTTTATAGTGATAATGATTCAAGAATAAACAAATAGTAGTAAAAATAGCAATTAATAACTGCTAATAAAATAAAAATAAATTGATAATAAGAACAAAAAATATAAACAACATAATTTAAAAGATAAATAACAAAAAAAATAAAAATTAAAACAAATAATAAATAAACAGTTCATACTGTGATTGCAGTTTTAATCTCACTGTACAAAAAGTATTCTTTAAATTACCCTAAACTTAAAATTTTTATTAAAAGTTTTTTTTTTTTTATTAAGATAACAAACAAA
Source organism: Thalia democratica (assembly GCF_965202585.1). Lineage (NCBI taxonomy): Eukaryota > Metazoa > Chordata > Thaliacea > Salpida > Salpidae > Thalia > Thalia democratica. Next base: position 22,103,075 of record NC_139171.1, read on the forward strand.
TCAAACTTTGCTATTCTATCAGCCATAAAGTTTAAAAATTAATCAATTTTTGTAGTTAGTTATTTTAAAATTTCTTCAGTCACATCATGAATAATATTATAGCAACTTGTAAAACAGATTTTTTACAATCAATATTTAGTCTTAAAGACTTAATTAATTAATTTTAAATTTAAATTTATTTAATTTTAAATCAAGTTTAAATGGTATTTAAAAAAAATCTTTCTACCCACTGTTTGTAGTATTTAAAAAATGCTATTTTCTAAAGATCATAGAAAAACCGATTTCAAGATAAATGAAAAGCTATATTTCTTGTTAATTTTTAAAAGTATGGAAAAGGTTGACCTTCAAAAATTTATCTTTTAAACTTTTTGTTTTGTATCAGAAACATTTAGTAAAATCTTTCCACACACTCAGGATAACTCAAGATTCTATGAAGTTTTGGAAAACTTTAGTATGACTCAGTTAAAACCAGGATAACTTTTTTAATATTTTATAAAATTAAGTATTTTTAAGCTCAGGCTGACTAAGGATATATTTGTTTTTTTGTTAACTCAGGGTAGATTTAGTGGTTTTAAAAGCTTTTATTTAAGAGCCTAGTTTCTATTAATTTAAAAACAATAAAAAATATCTTTAAAATAATTTAAAATGCCTATGATGACACATGATATTTTTATACTAACTCAGGACAGTTATTTTGACTCAAAGAGTGGCAAGGCAATCCTGATATCTTCAAAGTTGTTTGTTTTTTTTTTTTGAAAATTTGTTTTATAATACTAAATAAAAAGTAAAAATCTGTTTTCGTTAATTTTTAGACTATTATTTAATAAAAATATGCAAAGTAGTATTGTATGGAATGTTGCAAATCTAAATATATGTCAGATAGGAAAACTATCTGAAGTTCAAAAACTTGAATTGAAAAATAGCAGACCAACACAAGATATTGCTATTACTCAAGACTGCAGTTCAAGTGGTATGAAATTTTAATTTTTGTTTATATTTCAGATTTTCTTCATTCGTTAAGATATATTTTTACAGTTTTATATTGTAATATAGCCAAAAATGTAGAAGTTAAAACAAAAAAAAACTAGCTCTTTAGATTTTTACTACAAATAAATTAAAAATTTAAGACTTTAAATTTTAATACTGAAGATTTAACATTTTTATATAAAAGATAGAGATAGTATATTAAAAGCTGCAACAAACTAAAAGTATGAGTTATTTTGAGTTTAATACAATTCTATTTGTTGATATAAAATAGATATTGAAAATTATCTAGAAAATGCACAGAGAAAATGTTTAGAGGCAGTATTGTTATACTTAGTTGACTATTTATTTGTAGTTTAAGGCCATAGGGGGAGGTAAGCCATGTTTTTTAGAAGTTGATCTTATCTTATAAAATTTTTTCTAAGCAATAAGGTGCTTTTTATTGTTATAAAAAATTCGAATTATTTTTTGAGATATGACTAGTCAAAGTTGGGCCGCATAATAGGTTCCCTATGGGAAGGGAAAACTAAAACAGCGAGAAAGACTATTTTGTTTAAAATCTATCTCCTCCTACATTTTTCAAACAATCTTCTTCAAACTTTAACAGTTTAATCTTTTTACAATAATAAATTAACATTACTTGTGACTTTAAAAAAATTGTAGTAACAATGTATTTTTTATGAAAAATAAAAATAAATTTTAAAGTTTTTTTATAAAATATTTATTTATTTTAATTATCAAAATTCATAAATTACGTTTTTTTTTTGTAAAGTAAGGATCATTTTCTAAAATTTATAAAGATTGCTTGAAAAATGAAGAAGAAGATAGATTTTTAATAATCTTTTAAATTTCCCAGAAAATCGACCTCGAAGTAAGTTTACATTTGTATAAGTATAAGTAATTCAAATAAAGTTTACACTTTTTTTAATTATTTAATTTTGTAATAAATAACTATTTTTTAAAACAGTTGCTTTGAACTTATTTTACTTAATGAAATTATTTCAATTATATTACTTATAAAATATCTTTTTATAGCTAATTACAAAAGTTGCAACTTAGGGGATTTTTTGAGAAAAAATTTGCGCACCCCCTGACCAAAACACCACGCTACGCCACTGATTGTTATGTGAGATAAGAAAATACTTTCGTTTTTTTTTTTACTAAATACCATTCTCTTAGCTAATAAAGTTTTAAACGTATCGTTCTACATAGGTAGACATGTCGATATAATTTTCTACAAATATATTATTTCCTTGTTTGGTCGTGTTGTACTTATGCAGTTTGAATAAATCGTGATTAATTATGAGTGTATATCGTGATAGATGTGTCAATTACAATCAAGTAGTTATACAGTTGAATAATGTTAGTTAAATGTATAAAATTTAGCACTCAGTAACAATATAATACAAAGTAAAGGTCAGCAAATTACGAAGAGCTTACTGTAATTTCTATCTAACGACTTGTTAAATTTTGCAAAGCAAAAATATGAAAAAAAGTTCAACTTATTCTTTACTTTTCAAAACTTTTACTTTTGTTACTTCGATTTGTCAAAATTAGACCCTCTACGTTCGAATACTTTGATGCTATGGAGTTTACAACCACTGTTTTTACGTTATACTGTTATATTAAAATTTTCACTTTAAGCTTAACTACAAAAAACAAAAAATATTTTGCTTTAAAATCAATAAATATAAATTTAACTTTAAAGATGTAGTTATTTGAATATGAAAGCACGATTTTAAGTATAATTAAAGTTGTGAGTAATTAATTTTCAGTATACTTAAATGTTTTTAAATTAACTTTTTCGAAGTTTCTTTTTTTAAGTCGGACTTAACTGACAATGATTAAACATGCTTTATAATATTTCTTATCTTTTATACCACGTTAACATTCAAAAGCTCAAAAGCTTTGTTAAAAAGCTTAAATACTTAAAATCCATTTGAGAAAATTTGAAAACTATTTCGTTTAAAAGTTTTTGTTTTTGATATCGTCGATAGTTTAGAAATTAAATAGCTTTACGGTCACTCGAATTGTCGAGAGCACAACTCTGCTAACCGCGTCGTATGTCTAGCTTTTTAGGCAAAAATATTAGTTATTAAGATGAGTATAGAAAGTATTCCTTTAATTCGACTGGTGTTAGACAGTGCAGCTTGTTCAAACATAGTTTAACTACAAGTTAGTGCAATATATTTTGTCCTGTTAAAGTAAAGATTTCAGTTTATTTTGGCATTAGTATTTTTTGGTATATTTACAATTTCTACCCGCGATTATTTCCCCCCCCTCCATTTTTTTTTTTTTTTTGTTTGTTTTTTCTTTTAGTTTTGTTTATTTTTATACAATCACTGAAACCCTTACCTTTAATCTTAAGTAGTTCTCGGAATTGCGCGCGTAATTGAATACAGGTTTGAAATGAGTGCTTACTTATTTCATACAGAAAAATTGGACCATAATTTACAACAAGACTCGAGTGAACTTAATTTTTATTTCTTTTCAAAGTATTTATGATTTAGACATAAATGAGCATTGCCCTCAATAGTTATTAAAAAGTGCTGTCAACAGATCGAATCTGATCCAACCAGAACTCTGTAGTCTGTGACGTATTTTTAGCTTAAAAAGTAGTTGAGAAATATTATACTTTAATAAAATATCTGAAAAATGCTTTTAGTTTGTTTGTTAATAAACAGTTTTTTTTTTATTAGTTTTACTACAAGTTTGCATCATAAACATATTACTTTTAAAGCACATTTTTAAAAATTACGTTGGCATATGAGTAACTTTTTGTAGAAAAACTCGTAATTGTAAGTAACTTATAACAATCTGCTGAACCCTGACCTAGCACTAGTTTCAATAAAAAAAACATCTTACAAGAAAAATTGTCATATTTTCTATGAATTATACTGTGAGGTTTTAACTTAGTTTATTAAAAATATTTATTATCTCGTTGTTAGATTAATAGGTTGTTAAAGGTAAAATATAACAAGCATTTCACAAGCATAATGTTTTTTGCTTAATTATGTTCATAGCTTTATAAGGTTTATAAATGTACTATAATTTTGGTCTGTCTATTTTCATTTTTTTTCAGAATAGTAAATATTAATGTTAAAATTTTTAATATTTTTTTTGGTAACTGTTTTTGTCTAGTTAACTAGTCAACTTTTTATAGTTTATTACATATTTCATTGAAACTTTTTTATAGAGTTCTAAATCCTCATTTACTTTTCTTGTGATAATGCTTTTCTCATTTTGTTCAAAGTTTTTACATTCAAATGTACCACTCAGCTGAGTTAACAAAGACTCAAGTGTTTCCTAAACATCAATTACGGTAGAATAAAGAATGTCAACCACTCTAAAGTTTGTGGCTTTTTTCATTTTGCTTCCGAATCACAAAGATCATTAGATTCCAAAAGAATCCACTTTTTCTGTCTCATACATTTCTATGACGATATTATACGTACCTTTCACATTTAATTCATTTCAACCTTTTTTCGGCTTTGTTACAAAAGTTTTTGTATGAAACTCCTAGTCAACTATTTTTTGATCTTGTTTAAACTTAAATATTTTTTGTTTGTCTGTTTTTAGATTTTTAATACATAATAAAATATCTTAACAAGAATTTATAGCGGCAATTATTTTACTGCTCACAAAATCAACTTACTTATTATAATAGCTTTATTATCTTTATTTAAATTCACTTTTACCTTATTTTCATTTGTTGTCAAAATTTTTTAACGTGCTGCCTATGTTAACTGTGTTTTCAAGGGTATTTTCAAGTGGAACAGCAATAAGAAACTATTTATTTTTAAATTACTTTTACTTTATGATTAATAAACAGTTCCTTTATTACTTTAAATTCAATGCTTATGTGTCAAGCTTTAAGAGCCTGCATTAAATTTAAAAATATTTAATTTAATGGTTGTACTATATCATTTTCTGTACCTTTTTTATTGCATAGAGTTTTGGCTTTACGTTTAATACAAATTTACATTAACAAAAAATATATGAAAAGTATATAGTTTGAACTTTTAAGTTTCAAACTACTTAGATAAAAATTTACAAAGTCATCATTTTAGACTATAAACCATCTGTATAAAAAACTGAAGTAAAATGTTTTACTTTCAATACTAGATCATACGTGTCAAGCGTATTAAACTTTTATAGAATTTTTATTAGGAGCAAATCAGTTAATAATACCTTTTGAAGTTATTAGGTTCACAAAATATTTTTTATTTTTTGAAGCTAAATTACAACCATTTATAATTATCAGATATGATTTAGTACTTTTTTGGTGATTTTTAATTTGGTGAAAGATATTATTTCGTAACTTGTACACAACCAATAAAGTGATAATCCGAAATTTTTAATTAGTATTTTTGTATGTATAAATAAAACGTTAAAAACTCGAGGAAAGTAGAAAATGCAGTTAAACTCTAAAGTTTACAAAATCATTGGAATCATTTAGTTTTTACAGTTTTTGCGAAGAAATAAGGTATTCGTCCCACTTGGCTGGTTTCCTAACTCTCCTGATGCGCATCTCGCTCCAAATGATCGACTGTCCTGCCACCCACTCGGCGGAACCTCTTCCCTTGCCGGGATCGTTCGTGAGAGGACGGTGTCTCATGCAACTGTGTTGAGGAGAGTTGTAAAAAATCTAGCGCAAAACTTTAGTTTTTAGAAACTGTTTTTTGTAGTTAGTGGATTTCGCAGCAAGTAGTTGCAATATTTAATATGTTATTCGAAGCTTTCTAAATCAAATTCAAGTACTTTTATCAGCATGAAGATTAAAGGGGGCCTATTAGTAACCATTTGATAAAACTTGCCACTCACTTGTCACCGTTGTGCCACCAGTTGCTGTTCATTTCCGCAGCGCAATTGTACACCTTCCCGCCATAGGAACTTCTGCTCAAGTTCAGCTCGAAGTGGGAAAAGGGCTGGCCGTTCGTCTTGTAACGTTCAAAAGCGTCCACTGGAAAAAATTACAATCGTGATGACGTGGTGTTAAGATATAGTTTATGAGGAAACTAAAACTTTCAATGTCGGAAATGTACATTATATCAGTTTTAAAGTTTTATGACGAACTTGTTCCGTAGGACATTATCTTGAATCTTAGCTAAAGCGTAATGAAGCAAAATTTTATAAAAAAATCACAAGTAGAGTTTAGTACTGAAACTTTTCACTAATAACTTTACTATTTATTTTAAATACAAAAATCCAACCAATTTGAAACGGATTTTTAACGCTTTTGTATGTGAGAGTATACTCAGGGGAAGGTCCAAACTTGATATCTCTGTAAAGTTTTATTACAAGTACATTAAAAAAAATCTTTTATGTGTACATAGGTTTAAAATGTATTCTGTAGTAAGTAAAGCTTAAAAATGCAGATAACCTTTAGACTCAGTAAGACCTTTTGGTGAAATAAAGTTTAATTACCTGTAGTAAATAGAGTTGGTTTTTGCTGTACCTTCCCTTCTTCCATTAACGACCCATCTTGCGTTCATTTTGATTTCCAAATCGTATTGATGCTCGCCTCCGTCTCTCATGGTCAACTGGTGAAGTTTTTTCAATCCTATATAAAACATTTTGTTGACAGGGTACTTAAGTTTTTATTATTATTAGCTTTTTATGTAAATAAATGTAACACATGAACGTCAAAATGTTCAAATGTATTTATTAACATTTCCCGAACTTCAAAGTTCATTGAAAATGTAAAAAGCGAAGTTAAATCTGACACAATGGCCAATTGAAAAGTAAACAATTTTAATGGCAGAGGTGTTTTTAGCTTTAAACACTTTGTAACGAAATTAGACGAAGGTCCACACTCTTAATTGTTAGTTTACACATACGTGGTCATTGAGACACGTGAGAAGCTTCAAATCAGGATTAATGAAACAACTAAGAGTGTGAAGATTCGTCTAATTTTGTTACAACATGTTCAATGCTAGAAAAAGCTCTGCCATTTAAGTTGTTAACGTTTCACAGAGCCAAAGTGTCAAATTAAACTTTGTATTTTAAATTTTCAATGAACTTTGAAGTTCAGGAAAAACATTCAGAACAAAGGAAGCGCTCACCGAGGAAATAATCGTCAGTTAACAAACCGAACCCGTTTTCCCAATCGTCGAGCCTCCTGTTGAACCTGTACATTCCCGTTTTCTTGCGCATCACCAGCTGTTTATAACATTTTTTATTTACAAACAGTTTCCAAGTAGTTTTACAATGTTTCCGTTGACGCACACATCCAAACAAATTGCAAAACGCGCAGAGTAAAGAGTCTTAATGACGCGAAACGCAGATTAACAGATCTTAGAGCAATAAAAAAAAATAAAAGTTAACTTAAATCGTCACAAAACACAAGTAGAAATACAAATGACGTCACAAACCATACTTTCGTCGACGTCGCATTGAACTTGCGCGTCTTTTTTGTCGAAAGAAACGTGATACGTTCCCTCAGTGTACGCAGACTCGTTCAAATTGTCGTACAGCAATATTTCATAACCGCTTGACGCCATGTTGTTAAAAGCTCTGTTCGTCACAAAATTTCTCACATCGGTACAGTCGTGGGCCTCCGCCGACCACGGATGCGATTGTGCAAAAAATGTGCCATCCGGCATGAGTGCTTCTCCCATGCCTACAATTTTTCCATGAGCACCGTAATTCTCGTACCCTTTTGTGACGTAACAATACGCGATTCTTCCTTCCCTTCCGTCAGGTTTGTAGATCATCTTTATTCCGCTTTCAGGTGTTTCCCCTTTCTTGTAAAAATGAAGATACTGGTCGCACGAGCCGGCTCTCTTTTGGTCTGTTAGAAAATTAAAAGTCGTTTTAGTAGAAAAGTCATTGACACAAATAAAATCGTACAACACAGTGCTTTTTTCAGAAATCTTTGACTTAATTTTCGTTAAAAAAACGTTTAATTGAAATCAAAATTAACAATTATCTATCCTTTTTAAGAACCTACAACAACAATGTTACTACAGTATTTACCTTTTTGTTTAGACGACAAAAACAAAACGATTTCTAGGACGAACAACAGTGTTAAATGAAAAAAAACTTACTTGGTATTTCATCAAAATCCATAAATTTCACGAATTTCTCGTAACTATCAATCTTCTGCTGAACGTAATCGGCTCTCCAATTATAAAACCAATTCCATTTTTTTTCAAAAGTAGAATTTTTTTCAGCACTCCACTCGGATGTTGGTGTCATTATTTCGTTAAATTTTTGCCGGATCACCGCTTGTATTGCCCAAGTGTCGTTCATTTTTGCAGTCCACGTGGAACCAGGATCTGCAGTGCAGCCAATAGTGAACAGCGCCACCGACAAGAAATAAAACAAAATTCTCATTGTTTTTCTGTTTTAAAGAAATAGTAGTTAAAGTTTGGTGCTAAAAAGTCAATTTATTTATTGTCGTGTTTTTTTAATAAAAGAAATAATTGTTGGCTTAAGTATTAAAATAAGATTGCTCTCAGGTATTATTTATTTAAACAAATAGACTTGTCATTAGATTTTAGATGAAAAACATAAACATTTTTTAGATACAAGATTTAAACTTTAATTTAATTCAGTTAAACGGCAGGTCGGAACCTTTTTCTATTAAAATAATTAAAGTTTATTTTTAAAATTTGTTTATACATGCATAACTATTTCAGACAAAACATTATTTTTCAAATTACAATTCTGATGACAGTTTAAACCTAGTTATTTATATTTTCCTTAATTTTTAGCTACAGTAGAAATAATGATGTGTCAATGCACTGTAGTTATTTTCCTTTAGTGTTTAGAGAAATATATATAAATATATACAAGTGTTTATCTACATATTTTTCAATAAACACAATGGAAAAAAAAATCAGTGTTTTAACATATCTAAATATACTGTAGCTATAAATTATAAAAATATACACCAATTAAATAAATTTGTATATATATATATATATATACTATAATTTTTTTTTAAAGTTCTGGTCGGTAGTGCTCGACAATTTGAATTGAAGCTAGATCATTATTTGGTAAACAAAGATGCAAAAGTTTACAAATAAACAAAAACAATATGATGTAAGAATTGAACATGGTACATTACAAATGTAAATTAAATATTTATAATGTACAATATTCAACTCTTACGTTATATTGTTTTTGTTTTTTGTAAACTTTAGCATCTTTATATTACCAAAAAGTTTTTTATTTTTATTTTGAACTGGCTGAAGATTAAAAACAATCTTTTTTGTCTTTATAAAACATGTGTTTCAGTATTTTTAAAATCGTAAATTTCAAGAAATTATATATATATAAATATATATTAATAATTATATTTTGTTTTTCTTTTTTTCTTTTTCTTTTCTTTCACTGTTACCTTTGACTTTTATGCTCGGTCGGTAGCGTTTTTTTTTTCTTTTTAACTAATTTATTTTTATTTTTCACCAGTTTTTTTAATAACACTTTTTAATAGTTACACTTTTTATTTATTTTTACTATAACTGCTACCCCTAACTCCTAGCTTCGTTCAGTACTTTTTTTTATCTGTTAGTTTGTTATTAATTAACCTTTTTGTTGTTTTTTCTTTTTTTTTTATAGAATTTTTTTCTGTTTTTATTTTAATCTGTTGCAAAAATGACCCTCCGTGCAAAATTGTAACTCGTGCAAAATTGACCCTTGGTGCAAACTTGTCTTCGTGCAATTTTATCTTCGTGCAATATTGTGTCCTCTTGAATTCTGTCTTAGTGCAATCTAGTTACCTCGTGCAATTTCGACTTGTTCTAATATATATGTGTATTAAATTAACTTGAAATACACCTATAAGACCTTATTAGTTAAAAGTCAAAGTAACTTGTTTATGTCAAAAGTAACATACAATCAGCATAAATATTTATATTAAAAATGTAGAACATGTATATAGCATAATATTATAGTACTTTTGTATCTATAGATTGACAGTTTAAAATGTTCTTGATTTTCCAAACTAACGTTACGATAAAAAGCGTAAACTTCAAAAGTTTAAATACCTGGATACGGCTATTCAGATATCCTTTACTACGCTTAAACTTTAAACATTAGCTATATTTCAGTAAAACTTAAACATAAAAATAGTTAATTTAAATGTAATCTGTTTTTAAAAATAATTTAAGCACACTAGCTGTCTACAATTTTTTTACTTTTATGAAGGACACGTATTTTCTTCTTTTATTTATACTTCTAAACAATAAAAAATAGTTTATACAACGGTTTGTACAAACTTATTTTAATACAATGACTTTAACTAAATTGAAATGCAATGAAATTTAGATGTTTACTATAAAAGATTAAAATGATAAATCAGTAAAACTTAAAACTGGTTTAAAGATAACTAATAAATTTTTTGTAAATTTTATACTGCTTTAATATAAGTTATACGACTTTAATATTGAGCAAAAATAAAATTGCGAAATAATTACTAATTGTTAGATAACTTTTCAGCAATTAATTTAGACATTGTTAAAAACGATTAATGTATAGCAGTAGTTTAAGTAATTTTGTTGTAGTTACATAGTTAAGAAAACTGCACAAATTTTTTATACAAAATTGGCAAACTAAAATGGTTAAAGTACAATACTGAGTTTAATTTAAGTTTTGCATTACCCATTTTGTATAAACATTATAAACTATCTATTTTAAAAAAAATATGTGTAAACTTTTGCTAACTCAATGGCTTATTTTCAAAAATTCACATAAATAGCTAGCATGTGATTATTGAATACGAAAAAGATATCAAATTTTATAATTACGGTCAGAAAATCTGACATACAAATCTTATCAAGCTACACGGTGATTAATTACTTAAAATTTTTGATGATCTATAAAAACGGTTTTTTAACGTTAAAAGTTATAAACGTTTTAAACTAAAATCTAACAGCGTTTTTGTATAATAATTTTTGTATTGAAAAAAAACGTAGCCGTAACACCTCATAAAATTGTAAAGAAAGTAGAAGCTTGTTTGTGCATTTTTGTTTGAATAAATATAAACTAAATAATATTTATCAATTTAAAAATAAAAAAAAAAAAAGTTATTACTATGGCATAGTTAAAACCTTAGAAGTATGTTAATGAAAGCGTTCAGAATTATATTTATAACAATATAAAACATAAACCTAAACGTAATGAGCTGAAATATAGACTTAAAACAGATTTTGATTTTTTAAAACTTATCACGTTATTATCAATAAAAATATAGTGTTTTCTTAATGTCCAACAATCTTAAGCTTCATTATATATTTTATTTGAAACTAGAATAAAAAACAACAAAAAATCAACACTACTCGAACTATTTTAATAAAAAAAGTTTCATATGAGCAGACTTCACAAAACTAATTCAGTGACCAACTAAACTAACTTAACAGATTTATTACTTTTTACATTAAATACTTAACAGTCATGATAAACTATACAGCTTATTTTGAGTCATTTGTTTTGTTTTAGTTTTTACTTAAAAATACAGGCAAAGTTATGTTTTTTTGATGTTTTTTAAAAACTTTTTTGATCCAACATACAAAAGTAGTTCCTGGTTTCAAAAATAATTTTTTGTATCTAAGGTATGTTGATGATTGTTTTGTTTCAATTAGAAGCGTGAAAATCATGGATGATTTTTTTTTAATATTTTGAATTAGGCTCATGATTCTATAAGTTTTACAAAAAAAAAAAGAAAACAATTATGAACTTGCATTTTGGGACGGACAAGTTAAACGAAAGAAAAATATATTTTTGACATCGGTGTACAGAAAGAAAAGTTTTACAGGATGTTATTTATATTTTCAATAAAATTAAAGAAATTTTCAACCAAAATGTAGTTTAAAAACAAAGTAAATCTAATTAGAACTTTGTGTCATTGTGCACACAAAATTTGTTCCCCAAAGTTGCTACTAATTGAAATGAAACAGAACAAGTTTCTATTAAACAAAAACGGTTACCTACAAGAGTTACTTAACAAAACACATCATTTACATTTGAAAAATTTGAACAAAATAAAAACAATAGGACCGGAAAAATGTGTAGTTAATTTGAAAGTTTCATTAATTAATAAAAACTCAGAGATGTTAGAAAAGAAAATTAGACAATTGATAAGAAATACTTGTTATGCAGCAAACTCTAGAATTGTTTTCACCTCTAAGCTATTATTAACACAAGGTGGTAAAAATCAAGTATTAAGTTTAAATAAAAGTATGGTAATCTACCAGTACAGCTGCTGTTGTACAGCAAGTTATATTGGATTAACGATAAAACATCTGTGGAAAATAATAAAAGAGCATGTACCAAAAAGTGAAGAGATTTTTGTTTTTCAGATAAGAAAGATGATATACCGGTCCAGGTTATAAACACATCTAAACGCTTATCTATTGCAGAAAATTTACTCAATAACTCAACTTGTTCAAACAGTTACAATATAAATAGATTTAAAGTTATTAAAACTTGTAGTAATGTTTCCAATTTGATTAAATTAGAAGCCATTTGTATTTTGTCAAGAAAACCTGCTTTTAGTATGAAAAAGATTTTGACTATAATATTTTATTATTTTCGTAATCTTTTATAAGGATTTCATTTTATTTAAGTTTTATTTTACTGTAGATCAATTATAACGTAAGTAAACTTATTTGATTTTTACTGTCACTAATTGCTTTTGTCTATTATTAATCTCTTGATCACTTTATGATTACTTGATTATTTGGTTACTATATAAGTTTGTAAAGTCTTATTACTTGTCAGCTTTGTACTCTACTGATGAGAATTTCTCGAACTATATTTAGTGTTTAAAAAATTGTGTGCATTGTGTAACTTATTGTAGAACGTAATTATATTTTTTACACACACTTATAAACATTATATTTTTACACACACTTACAAACATTATATTTTTACACACACTTATAAACATTATATTTTTTAGAGACACTTGTAAACATTATATTTTTTACACACACTTATAAACATTATATTTTTTCTTTAAACTTGTAACCTACCTACAAACTATGAAAACAAAGTAAAATCATACTCTATCTAAAACCGTTATCACTTTTAAACTTTTACTGAGTAGCCAGCTGCCAGCTTGTTTCACAAAACAGTTTAATTAACTAAGTTTGTTGAATATTTTACTTAGACTTTTTAGATAACAAAACTTACTTACGAAATAGGTTGTTTTTTATGTAATTAATACCAAATTTATTGTTGTTTTAATTTACAGCTGTTTTAAACACTTATAAACTTTATCAAGCATACATATAGTGGTTTTTACAAACGAATATAAAAGAATTTTAAACGCAAATAGGTATTAAAAACTAAGTTTTTAATTAAAAATAATTGTTTTAATGCTATTTCTACTTAAGTTATGTTTAAGTTCAGTAATGCTTAATCTTTAAGTATATTTTAAAATGTTTTTTGCATAAAATATTCAATTTTTATTGTTAGTATATCAAACCTAATTATATTGAAACTAATCAATTATTGACAATCCAAGTTTTAAAAACCGATAATTTGTAGAATTTCAAGAAATATTAGTTTGTTTAATATTTTTACTTGAATAAATAGAAATTTATTAACGGTAGACGTTTTTATTTGTTTTTACACTTAAATGTATGTTTAAAATATATGTAATCAACAGTTTAAAATTTGAAAAATAAAATATAAATTAGTTTTTTGAATTTGAAACTATGTTTAGATTATTATAAAATTTATTACGTTTAAAACATGCAGTAACTAGTATTTTTAGAAGCCAGTTGTGGTGATAGTTCTCACATTGTTTTATTGTTTCGTATTGTAAGATATGAGGCAGAGTGGTCGGAAGACTTCAGGCCAGGTGTGATCCGCAAAGAATTTCTAGTCTACGTCGTTTTCTACGTTTATTTATGAGTAAACTGTGTCGCATATTTTTTTCTTCATCGTAGAAAAACATCAGACTAACTCTTCTCTTTACAACGATAAAAGTATCTTGAAGGCTAAGCAAGTCATTTGTTATCGCATGTAGTTCTACCTTCCCTTTTTAACTTAATCCTAAACTAAGCAAACAAATTAAATTGGGTTTATTAAAAAGTTGCAACAATTTTTTACCAGATGGCAGCAAGATAACAACATTTTATAAGTTTAAAGCTTAAATATAAAATATAACAAAACTTCATTTGCAACACAGTAAGCATTTATATGGTCCTTTGTTTTTTTGTTGTCCTAATTTTTTTTTTCTCGGTGTTTCTTCAGAATGGTCAACTTTTATATGTTAATCTTTTTGTTAGTATGTTTTAATTTAGTTTTGAGATTTTTATTCTTTTTCTGCATAGTATTTTAGTGATCTTTTAATATGTGCTGATCTTGTTTTTAGGACAGTCTTTTAGGACAGTCAGTAACTTGCTGTTTACTTCTTTTAGAACTTTGTTCTCCTGCTTAAGTTTAGTGACCTTTTTAAACTACAAACTATTAATTTTGTTTTTCTACAATTTGCCTTTTTGTATCATCTGAAAAACTTTTGTTGAAAAATGTTTTTTGAGAAATAATAACCAGCCTGTCATCTGAAATGTTTGTTATAAATTTTGTCATATGCTTTGTTATTAATTATTTTTGTACTTAAACTATTATTTTTAAATCTAAATAAAAAAAGGTTTTTGTTTAAAGGTAAAGGTTGAAAAAAAAATTTATAAACTTTATAACTCAATATATTTTGTTATGACAAATTATTTAACTTTAAAGTTGATAATTTTTATAAATAAAAAAACCATCACTACTTGGAGCCTTTTTTGTGGAAACAGCTGATACCATTGAAAGAATAATTGCTAGTTTTAAGTTCATGTTTAATTTTAGATTCTTCAGAAACATTTCCAGTTTCATTATTATTACCAGCTTTTTTCATTTCTGCCGACAACACACTATTTTATTATTAATAAGTTTATTGTCCAACGAAGGACCTAGGCATTAAAACCTAAGCCACTTAAACTGACAGACACTAACATAAAAAGAAAAAAACAAATTACAGTGATTAAATAAACATAAACATAAAACTTATACAAGGCAAAAACTGAATAAATTAAAACTTTCACAACCAAATTTCAACGATTCCAAAGTCACCAATCTCCAATTATACGTTCCAAAGCAACAAATCCCTGTAACAATCATTTCTGTCTAATCTTCAGAACCTGTCTTCATCTTGCAGAACATTGATCTCAGCTACTACTTGCCACTCGTTATGACGGCAAATTCAGTCAAAAATCACTTCAAAAATGCACCAGCAACAGTTCACAAATCGAGCTTAGGAATCAACTGAGTATCCAATAATTTCAAAACCTAAAGCCCAAAGCACATTAACAATAGCCCTTCTAAAAAATCAAAGTTGAAAAGTACCTAAAATCTATAAGGTAAAGGTGGAGCTTACAGATTAAACTACCAATAAACCACATACCACACACTAAATCAATGGCTAAAGAGATGAACAAAACTAATCACTTATAAATTTCACTGGTAAATATTTTGTTTAAATCAAATCTTTTTAAGTTTAATCGAAAATGTTTAAGATTTTTGCACGATACTAGTTCATTTGGAAGTTTGTTCCACATTGTTACCGAACGATAGAAAAAAGATTTGTGCCAACCAACATAGTTGAAATGATATTTGCATATATATTTTCTATTATTACCTCGGAGTGAGTAATTATTTTCATAAGGTTTAAAAAAAGTTTGAGAATTAATAGTAGTTTCATTGGTATTCAGTTTAAAAAAAGTAATTAGATCAAATTCAAGTCTTCTTTACTCTAAAGTTTTTATATTAAGCTTTGTTAGTCTGTCTCTGTAAGACGTATATGAAATGTTGCACCGATTAAAGATTAATCTCGTAAATTTTCTTTGGATAGATTCTAGTTGGTTGATGTCTTTTATAGAATATGAAGACCATAAAGGTGTGTTGTATTCCATCTTAGGACGGATGTAAACTAGGTACAGTTTTTTAAGAATTACCAAATCCGTAGATATAAAGCTTTTTAGAACTTGAAAAGATAAAATTGATGCAGTACGGTAAATAAAGTTATTATGATGGTTCCATTTTAAATTATCTGAAATAAAAATTCCAAGGTCTTAAAATTCCTCAGTTTTAGGTAAGATTGCATTGTTTATTTTAAAATCAAACGTTATAATAGGTGTACTTTTGCAAATATTCAAAACATGACATTTGCTGGGATTTAGATTTAATCTCCTTTCTTTTAACCAATCGTAGATTTTATCTAAAGATTTTTGTAAAACTAAGTTAGATTGGCTAAATATTTTTGTGTCGTCTGCAAAAAGCTTAATGTTGCTATTAGAATCAACCTCTAAGGCTATATCATTTATATAAATTATAATTAACAGTGGACCTATAACCCCTCCTTGCGGAACTCCACTAAAAATTGGTAAGGATTCTGAGATCGTGTTACCGATAACTACTCTTTGTGTTCTTTCCTGAAGAAATTCTTTGAACTATTCAACTAGATTTCTATTAATTTTATATTGAGATAAAGTTTTAATTAACTTAAAATGAGAGACAGAGTCAAACGCTTTCTGAATGTCTGTATAAATTACATTGATAGACTTATTGGTAAAAAAAGATACTAACCATGAATGAAAGCAATGCAATAGTTGAATACATGAAGTTCGTTTAGGAAGAAAACCAAATTGTTTCGGAGAAATAAGATTATTTAAGAAAAGATGATTAAGTATTTTTAATGAAATTATATGTTCAAAAGATCTGCAAAAGCTACTAGTTACTGAAATTGGTCTATAGTTTAATGGATTATTTTTGTTTCCTTTTTTGAATATTGGTATAATATAAGATATTTTCCATTGCCTTGGTATGAAAGATATAGCTAAAGAGCAATTAAAAATTAACGAGATTGGAAAAATGAGAGAGCTAATAGTTCGTTTTAAAAAATACGAAGGTATATTTTCTACTGTTCTGAGTATTTTATCTTTAAATGATTTACAGGTTCAATTATGTCATTATTACTAATAAAAAAATCCTGCATTTCAGGACAACTCTTATCAATAAGTATAAAATGTTCATCTTCATAATCTTTACTAAATACTTTATGGAATGATTTGTTAAAATAAGAGGCTTTATCAAAGTCAGAAATTAATGGTAAGTTATTTTCATCAAGTAAAAGAGGAAAGGAAGGTGATAGATTTAGCTTTGACTTTACAAAAGAATAAAACTTTTTTGAACTAGTATTTTGACAGAAGCTTTTTACATGTTGTATGTCGAAATTTTTTACAGCTTTTTCGTATGCTTTTGAACTAGCTTGTATTTTTCAGTAATCTGCTGATCTAACTTGCATTTTTTGTATAGATTTTGCTTTTCTTTTAGTAGTTTTTTTAAATTAGAAGGATATATCTTACGTTTTCTATTTTTCTTCTTCAAGGGTACAAATTTTTTGATTGTAAGATTAATAATGTTAACAAATTTATCATAAAACTCCTGTAAATTCTCTGATTTATTATAAATAAATTTCCAATCTATACTTGACAAATATTCGTTGATACACTTAAAATCCGCTCTGGAAAAATCTGGGTAATGTGTCACAGTAGCTGATTTCATGCTCTTTTTAACACTAATGCCAATAGATATAAGAGAATTGTCATTAGTATTAGTTAAAGGTGAATCTACTGAATAAAATTTAATTCTATCCAACCCCATGCAATTAAAAAGCACTAAATCAAGAATACCACCGTTTTTATGTGTAGGTGAATCAATAATTTGAGTTAAATAGTTTTCTGAACAAAACTTAAAAAAATTTTTATTACATTCATTGAAAGTTGAGCTCGGAATACTCCAATCAATATTGGGAAAATTAAAGTCACCAATAATATAGAAAGAAAAATATTTTGGTGTGAAATGTTTAATAACGTCAATCATGTTTGATACAATTTTTTTAGCTTTAGAAAGATTTGGAGGAATGTAAATACATAGAAATCTTAACTTTAATCCGTTGAGAATTAAATCAAAGCATATAAACTCAAAACCGTCAAAAGCAATAAATTAACTTTTAACTTCAACAATTTTTAAATAATTTTTAACAAAAACAGCAACGCCTCCCCCCTGCTTAATCTATCATTGCGAATAACGTTATAACCAGATAGACAAAAAATAGAAGGGATAATGTTAGGATTTAACCAAGTTTCAGTAAAGAAAAATAAGTCTATGTTGTTTGTGCCTATGTGAAACTTAACAAAACTTATTTTGTTTAAGATTGATCTAATATTTTATAGGAAATTTTTATTATAAAATTTTTACTAGACTTTGACCTATTGAGAAAATTTGTGCTTAAGGCTTCAGTACACTTATTTTTTAAAGAACTAACAGTACTATTATTAAGAAAAAAATTACTACAATTACCATCAGAATTAACAGATTGACTAAATATATTAAAGTTTTTAACAAAATTGTTACAACTAACACTAACCCCAGAGTTCCAGGGTGGTGTAACGAAAGGGCTGCTGTATTTTCTCAACTTTTTAGTTGTTTCTTAATACATATTGTACTCTCAAACTTTTATCATCAGCTAGTTTTTGTTTCATTTTTAACTCTTCTCGCAATTTTTTAAAAGCCAATAGCTCTGAAGCCGTTCTATCAGGATTAATATAAATTGCGTTTTCTTTTCTTTTCCTAATAACTTTTAAATTTCTCAATTTTAAAAGTCTCTGCTTAGCTTCCAAACTGTTGAGCTTAATTATAATTGGTCTGCATCTATTCTTGATCATTTTTCCAATTCTGTACAATGAGTTGAATTCAGATTTAATAATTTTATGTACTCCCAAAATTTCTTGAATAGTATTTAAATCTTTTTTTGAATTTTCAAGTAAGCTACTAGGATTTTCTGATTCTGGAATATTGAATAGAATTACATTGAGTGCCTTATTTTTCTTTTAATTTTTCATCACTTTGAGCTTCAATTTTTTTGGTAACCAAACTCAATTTTGTACTTATATCTGCGAAAAACTCAGCTGGTTTGTTCAATCGAACTGCATCAGCGTAGGTCAGAAACTTTGTTCGGAATTTATCAAATTTTGTAGAAAATTCTTGTTTAAACTGTAGGAATGATGCCTGTAGATCACTAATTTTTTGTTCGATTACAGTATATTTTTTGTCAAGGTTAAGACTTTTTTCACATGTGCAATCATAATTTTTTTAACTCAACCAATCTTTGTTCTAGACTCAAGCTTTTCTCAGTGTATTCATTTTTTAATTTACAAATATCATTTTGAAGTGAACTAAACTCCATATCCTTTTGAGCTCCAAATGCTATAAGTTTCTCTTTTCAATTGCTGTCCAATCTTGGAATTTTCAATCAGCATTTTAATTCAATTTTCATTTGACATTTTATGTTTTTTACTTAACATAAACCTTATTCAATATATTTGAATAATAATTTATTTGAATATATTTTCAACTTCTTTGTTTTTATTCTTTTCCTTTAATTCTTTATTTTATACCTTAAAACATTTCAGATAAACTTAGAAAGTTTTGTGGTTAACTTGATTACGTTTGTGAGCTTCGTTCAAGTTTGAGTTTTCTTGGTAAAGCTTTTTTAGCATTTTAAAAAAATCAATTTTTTTCCCTTTCATTTTTGTGAACTTCTTTGAGAAACTCTTCAGTTTCTTTCGAACAGGAACTGCAGCTGATATCATATAAGTATACTTTTACAGTGTCTTTATAACGTCTGAGATTTCAACTTTGCAAATTGGACATTGTGTGCTGTTTTGCATGCAGTTTTTCAAGCAGTCCTTGTGGATCATGTGGCCGCATTGTGTGACTAAAACATCGTCCTTTAATGAAAACAAACCCGCTAAGACAAACACTGCATTTGTATTTCATTTCATTTAAACTATCACTTAATTGTTTTATAGTAGAGATTATTAACTTTTTTTTTCCTAAAAAAAGCTTTAAAGCAAACTTTTTAGTTATTGTGCTTATAAGACAACTCTTATTTTGTTTTTAAATTAGTAGATGCAACGAACATAACTACACTTGACTTATAACTTTTGTGAATCATAGCTTTTATTAAAATAACGCATATTTATCTATAGTTAATCAAACTAACTTTAACCATAATTAAAACTAAGTGTCCCCGTGGCTAACCGGGAATCTTTTATGACCTCAGATTATATTCCAGGTTTTTTAGTATTAAACTATTTTTATTCCTTTGGATTAAATAATAAAATTTCTGGTATAAGAAACATGTGTTATGTAAGGTATTTAAAATAATACAATGTATAGTTACCAAACTTTTATGAGAAAATTGTTTGACAATCACTCGAGTATGACAATCAACTTTAAAACAACCAAAATATAATTTAATATTCAAAACTTTTGTTCCTGAGTTCTGACTACCGTGATGCTGAAACTAAAAGATATTGAACATTCCATCATTACAATTTGTGCTAGTATTGTGAGTTAATTTTTTTATTGACTGTTTTGTTGTAATCATGGTTTTAAGCACGGATATAACCTATTTAGTCTTCTTAAGACAAAAAGTGCGCACTACTGTTAAAAGGTGCAAGGGTGCATCTGTTGCTCTGACTCTACAGTTTCAAGGTGAAATTTTTTTTCAGCTTGGCAAATTATGAATACAAAACACAAATTTTACCAAAAAAGAGCTGATGGCATTTTAATTTTTTTTTAGCGGTATTTTTGTAAATTTAAGAAGATATTGTTCTTATTATGCATTTCACATCTAGTATTATTTAGTAATTTTTTATACAGTATAATTTGCTTTAATAGTTATTTAAAATATTTTTTTTTAATATTGTGATTAATCAAATTAAAAAAAATTAATTGGTATTTTAGTGGTGTATTGTAGTATTGTTTATTTTATTTTAACTTTTAAACCATCAATTTTTTTATATATTGTTTGCTATATAGAAGAGAAGAAGTTAAATTAATTAAACTTTGACCAAATATATTATCTTATTAATTTCAAGTAAAATAACATAAAATCTATGTACATAATGTACATTGTAGAGTAACTTTAATTAAATTTTTAGTATCCAAATAAACAGTGTACAAGTTTAAAAAATTGTATTAAGTTAAAATAAAGTATTAAATCTTTCACAATAAAAAGCTAGTTCTATTCACCTACCAATAAAAATTTTATTAATTAAAATTGAAGTAAATTAAAGTATTAATTTTTTTATAACAACTTTATAGTTGATTTTCATAGAGAAACTGTATATGTCGTAGATAGGACATTAAACGTATCTTTGGTGTGCTACTTGAAAACCATAAGGTTCTTTGTTCATCAGGACGTAGGACCAGATATTTTGCGCGTCTTTTTTTGTCTTTCAATAAACCATTTATACCGGTGGCTGTTAAAGAATAGTTACCTTGAGCCTTTACTACTTTTCGAAAAAACAGATGATAGAATAAATTGAGATTTTTCTACTGATAGTGTTTTTGAGTTGCTTCTCTTTTAATATTTTAAAGTATCTGAATGTTGAATCTTTATACTGATATATACTCAATAACCATTGTTTAAGAAAAAATAAAGTAATAATTTCAAACTAAATGAAAGTAACTGTAATTTTTTTTTGATAAGTAAATAAATTTACAGTAAATGAGAGCAAGTTTGTGAAAGGAAACTAATTTATAAAATATGTTATCTTAAAGTTCAAATATGTGTTTAAAAAAACTATTTGAATTGGAAATTTAAGTTTTATAATTTAATCATTATTAGCAGAATATAACATTAGAATATTTTTATTTAGTTTTTTTCTTATATCAAACTTTATTTTATCATAAGAATAAAGTATTTATGAATTAAGTCAGATTGCTACACGAATTTTAGTAAAGTAACAGAATAATTTAAAACTGATTTCAAGCTACTATTTTAATTTTTCCCCTCAGAAGTTCTCTAAAATATGACCATTTAAATTTGACAAAGTCATTACTACACTGCAAATTTATTATTTTTGCTTAATTTGAAAAAAAGACTATAACTAATGTTAGTTTCTTCTTTTAGATATCATTTACCACTACCAATGCAAAACTTGATCTCATAAGTTTTCATAAGTTAAAACAAAACTTAATCTCATTACTAACAAAATTTTAAGGACTAAAGAGATTTAGCAAAGAAATAAAAAAATCAAACTATTAAGAAAAAGTTGGCTTGTCACTATTGATGATACTTTATGAAAATGAAAAGTTCTTAGTGAACATTAGGAAAAAAAAAGTAATAGTATAAAAAAACCTTATAGTTGTATGAAAAATTTGATCTTTTTTACTAAATGAATGTGATTAACAATTTAGTTAATAGTTTTATAAATGCTTTAATATGTTTAAATTAAAAGAAATGAAGCTTAAACCTAACTGTTAATTTATTTTTGCATTTTGTAAAGTTTCTAGTTGAAAGTTCCTAAAACGTACATCAGGGTTGCCACTTTACCTGGAAATCTGGAAAAACCTTGAAAACCTGAAATTTGACAATTTAGGCAAAAAAACCTGAAAAAACCTGGAATTTGATAAATTTTGATAAAAACTTAGAATTTTGAACAAAACTCAATAAAAAACCTGGAAAAACCTGGAATTTTAACAATCATCACATGTTCAGTAGTAAAATTTCGGTTTGACTTATAAATTTATCATATAAATGAAGAATTTTTGTCATCATCAAATATTTTTTTTATTAAAAAACATATTTAAAGTAGTTTTACAGTATCTTTTCAATTTATTTTATACTAATTAACACATTTTCTTACCTTAAACTGAACTTTGAACTGAAAATAGACCCAAAAATGTGTACTTTCAAAAACCTGGAAGAAATTTGGAAAGTCAGGAAAAATTTTTGATAACACAAGTGGCAACCCTGCTACATTAACAAAAAAGTTAAATGTATTCATTAACCAAATTCATTAAAAAACCCAAGAACCTCATGTTCAATATAAAAAGGTTGCCAAAAAAGCAGGAACATCAGGAAAAGTCAGGAAAAACAAAATTAAAATACAAAAATCAGAAAAACTCAGATAAAAGTAGGGGTGTTCAAAAAAAAAAAAGGCAGGAAATGTCAGGAAGTTTGATATAAAATTCTCTCTAAAGAAAGTTTATCATCACTAAAATTGCATTTTGTTTATATTATTTCCAACATATATTGCTTTTGCAGTTTACAGGGTTGCCACCAGTGATGTTAAATCGGAGAGCGAAAAATCCCCGCAGTAGAATAAAAAAATAAAAAGCATGGCAATAGAATTAAAATTTCTTATGAAAGCATATATTATTGGCTTATAAATTTCTTTTTTCTTCTAGCTCTCTCACTTTTGCGCTAAAACTTTGCGTCTATTTGTAAAGTTCTTAAATGAAGAGAATAACTCGAGCGCGCTCCAGCGTACCACTCACTTTTCACTTTAGTTTCTTTTATTTCTCCAAATTTCTCTCAATTTACTATAGAGCTTTAAAGCGCGTGTTTACAATTAAAACAGCTGTATTTAACTGCCATCTTGATTATAACATGACTGGTTGCCACATAGTCAGGAAAAGTTTTTTAAAAATACATAAGTCAGGAAAAATTTTGAGTTTTGAAAAGAAGTCAGTAAAAGTATGTAAATTTCATAAAATTTAATTTTTTTTTTTCCCCTCAGAAGTTCTCTAAAGTATGGCTATTTATATTTGACTAAGTCACTACTACACTGAAAATTTATTATTTTTGTTTAATTTGAAAAACAATTATAACTAATGTTATTTTCCTCTTTTAGATATCATTTACCACTGCCAACGCAAATACAATTTAGTTTTATTATATTGCATCTCAATTTTCATAAGTTAAAACAAAACTTAATCTCACTACTAACATAATTTTAAGGACTAAATAGATTTAGCAACGAAATAAAAAAATCAAACTATTAAGGAAAAGTTGGTTTGTCACTATTGATAATTCTTTAAGTCCAGTTACTTTAACTTCATGTTATGTTCTTAGTGAACATTAGGAAAAAAAAAATTACAAGTAATAGTATAAAAACTTTTATAAAAAATTCGATCTTTTATACTAAATGAACGTTATTAATATTTTAGTTCAATTTTTATAAATGTTTAAATATGTTTAAATTAAAAGAAATGAAGCTTAAATCTAACTGCTATATGCATTTTATAAAGTTTTTAGTTGAAAGTTCCTAAAACTTACATTAACAAAAAAGTTAAATGTATTCATTAAAAAACCCTAGGACCTCATCTTCAATATAAATATGTTGCCAAAAAGGCAGGAATATCAGGAAAAGTCAGGAAATACAAAATTATAATACAAAATTCAGAAAAATTCAGAAAAAAGTAGGGGTGTTAAAAAAAAAAGGCAGGAAAAGTCAGGAAGTTTGATATAAAATTCTTTTTAAAGAAAGTTTATCATCACTTAGGCTGCATTTTGTTTATAATATTTCCAGCATAAATTGCTTTTGCAGTTTACAGGGTTGCAACATGGTCAGCAAAAGTCAGGAAATCAGGAAAATTAATTATAAAGTACAAAAGTCAGGAATAAATTGGGAGTTTTGAAAAAAAAGTCAGGAAAAGTCTGGAAATTTCATAACATTAAAAAAAAGTCAGATTTTGTCAGTTTAAATTTACAAAATTCCTTATTTTCCAAAGCCTTTAAATGGTAAAAAATAATTGAAAATCCTTTAAAGTCAGAAAAAATTTCATAAGTTTTACTAAAAATTTACAAAGTTATTTAATTTTCAATGCCTTCATCTGGTATAAATTAGTAAAACATCCTTAAAAAAACTGCAAAATTTTTCTATTAACATATTGAACAAGTACCCTACTTGAACAAACTGATTTTATAAGATTTTTAGTATTGATGATCTATAGCAAGGACACTTCCATAGTGAAACTGTGATATATACACATAAGTCTATCTAGCAAAAATTTAGAATAAACAAATTTTTGTTTAAGTAAATAATTGAGTTCTTTATAACTAGGCAGTATATATTTTTATGTAACAAACTGATTTGTATACTTTATCTCTTTATAATTTTTTAAAGTTGTTTATTTTTATAAAATAAGTTATTAGAGAGGTATATGCCTCGATTATGTTTACTTATTATTTGTAGTTTCTTGTAGAATAACTTAAGGTTTTGAAATAAATAAGAGTATACTTATTTGTTACAAACTTTATAGTAAACGATAAGAGGAAATATTTTGTACAAGAGATATATAGTTTACTTTTTTATGTATGTTTTTACAGTTACTTAATATAAATAGTTTTGAACGAATTTAATAAATTTTCACATTTAAAGAATTTTATTTTCTGAAAATTCTTGCTGAAAGTTTTTCTACATGTGGTATTAATCACGAAAACAGATTGTGCACAATTTAAGTCAATTTAACAAAAGTTTTATGGTAGTACTTTTTGAACAACAGAAATGTTATTTCATGGAAACTTACACAAGGTAATTAAAATTATATAAAAAAGTCACGAAACTTTTTCCACTTCTATAAATGGCAACCCTGGTATAATTAAGAAATATTTTATTACTTTTAAGTTAAATTATTATAAATACTATTGTTACTATTGACACATACTGTTTTGTATATTACTAATAATGTTTTATTATTGTTATTGCAAGATAATTGTCCTACGCTTGATCCACGCATTTAACCCTGGTCCATCAAACTCAAGTCAAAGACACATAAAAAAGAAAAAAAAAATTGCACAAAAGTTGTATTGTTCAAACTCAATAACAGTAATAAATTTAATTTTGTAATATTACAAATAGAATTTATATATGAAGAAAACTATAGCGTTGTTTAAAGTAGATTAAAAAAAACAGTTACTTAATAAATTTATTTATTCTATTAAATGAAATTTCAGAGTTAGCGAACTAATTATGAATAAAAGTATAGTAACAACAACAAGCTTCATAAACAATTGAACCATGTGTGAAGAGTATCCCAAAAAATAAAATATTTGGCTTTTTGGGTCTACGTAAAAAAAATGAGCAACAAATTGTTTATTTTTGAAAAAGATTAATTTTTTTTCTATTACTTATTAGAAGCGTGTCTTGAGCTTTTTTTTTCAGTGAGGTAACGCTTTAAAATAAAGTTTTTTTAACTGTCTTTAATTTCTCATGTACATATAAGTGTTTAAACTTTAAACAATTTGAAAACACCATTAAAACTGAATGCTAAACCTAAAAAAGTAATCCAGTTCTTTATTATTTGTATTACAATTTAAACTGAACATACGTCCCATTTTTATTACTGGTGTTAAAATTTTGCTTAACATTGTGAAGCTAACATGTTTACGAAATATTATATTGATCACAAACTAAAAACAAAGTACTAACGAAAATAAATAAAAAACTTATCTTAGTTATTGAGAAAACATATTGAATGGTATGTAAATAAATTTAATGTAAAATAATTTTAACTTAAAATCATATTTAGATAAAAAAAAAATATTGTAGAAAAAGAAATAGCAGGCGTGAAAATTAAAAAAAAAACTTAATGAAATAAAAAAATTGTAAAACTTTGGTTTTTATGATGATTTAATAATAAGGAAAATATGTAATTTGGTCAAAAGTTTCGAAAAGCAAAAGTTAAACACTTAAGTTGTAAAATCCCTCAAAAATAGATTTTTTAAACACTTTTAATTCGCTACTTTTGAATGAAGAGTTTCCATTTCCGATTTGTTCAACTTTGATAGTTATAAAGTTCTTGTAAAGTTTGCAGATTTATTTAACAAAAAATCTTATAAAGCTACGTATTTATTGTTTAAAATGTGCATCCTAGCAATTTAGGGGGTGATAAGCTGCATAGGGGTTTCAGTACTGCTAGATTGGCCGTAAGAGGGCATTTAGGTACATTTCTTGAGAAATTTGAAATTTGAACTACATTTTATGGGATTTATATTTGAAATCAAAAATAAAAGGTCTGAGGCATAACTTGTGGGATATTTAAAAATTTGCATTAGATATTTTTTTATTTTAATGAGTAGGAGGGGCAACTTTTAATGTTCTGAAAGTGAACCTTCATGAAAATGACTTCAAAAACCCTGAGATAGAACATTGTTCATATGATTTTTTTAAACTTAGTTTTCGTTAAATGAACCAATATTTTGTTTGTAATTTTGTTTTTAAAACCGCAAGGCGATACATTGCATTTTTATTGGGACCAGAAAAAAACTTACAAGTGTTCAAAAAAAAACCTTACTTGATAAATTTAAAAACTTATTTAGTAAGACAAACGTACTATAATAACAACAAATGATTAGTTAACAAAATTAATTTAAAAAATTTAACTTTTTTAGTTTTGTGATACTATGATAACTTTTTATAAGTTGAGCGTTTCCTCTGATTAGCGTATAAATGCTACTTTTAGAGTATACTGAACTTTTTTATTGACTTATAGTCTAAGACTAATGTCTTAATTTGTTATTATAAAGCATTAAAGATTAACTTAACCCTAAGAATTTTAGCACAACCTTTATACTGCTATTAGCATAATAATATTTTTTTTCAAGTTAACTTAGCTAGAATTAGATAAAGGCCTGTAAACATTTTTACAAACAGAGTGTCCCTTCACTAGGGTACGTAGTATATTTCAGCCCTATTTAGGCTAGTTGGAACAATTTTAAAATTTTAGGCTTGTCTGTAAAACACAGGCCAGCTTAGATACTTTCCTAAGACTATGATAAAATAAGACCTTGGGCGTTTTTATGGTAGTCTTGAAACATATATAGATAATACAGAAAAAAAAAAAATTAGGTGGCCACAAGCCGTAAAAGGGGGATCCACAAGGCCATACTTTCAAAGTTACACTAGCTATTCTGTAGTTGATAATGAGTTGATGATGACAAACAAAAAAAAAAGGCCTTAGACATTTTAAATAGAAGTTTTTCAAGGAATTATGTTTGAGGGACCATTGCTTTTTAAAATCTTTAAAGAAAGCCTTTTGAAAAAGAAAAAGTTTGGAAACGATGCTCTAGTCTGTTTTAGTTTTGTTATTCTTTAAAGCAAAGTATTTATAACAACTAACCTTCAGGTTACTTAATGAGCAACATTCGCATCAAAAGCACAAATCTGAAAACCAAGATGTCTCATACTAGACAACCACGAGATATTGTGCATTCACAGGACTTAACTTTTTAACATGCTTCATTTTGTGGTATGATTTTGTTTCAAAACTTTTAATCAATAGATATAGTAATGAATAAATAGAATTCTCAAAGTTAAACTAACTACATGCTTGTTAGTTATTAAGGCATATCAAGATTACTGTGGTTTGATTTTTGCCTTTTGAAGTGTTTTTTTAATCAATATGTAAGACGTTAGCGATATAAGGAAAGTACTATTAATAATAGTATACATAAAAAAGTTCGTTAACAAGAGACTTGAATTTTTAAGATTGCATTGATTTTTTTTTCTGTATTTATTAGTTTTTTTTTACAGAAACAAATTAAGTTCAATCAGTTTTATTTCAAAAACTGCCGTAGAGTCCTGATAAGAGTAATTAAAAATGTTTGTGTGTTCTTAATACTTAATTACAACTTTATGTGCACAATTTTTTTTCAGATTTTAAGATGCACAGTATTTTACTAGATTAAAAACAAGTGGTGTACCAATTAGTATCATTTTTATTATTGATTTCTTCTTTATTGTTTCTACTGAGTAGAATAACATTGCTAGTATTCAAATAATATTGTACGTAGTAATTAAATGATAATTTTAACTAATAATATGATATTTTTATGACAACGCAATAGTGTTGGTAAAAAATACTTTTTATACAATTAAACACAGTTTAAGCAAATATTCTAAAATGTATAACGTTGCAGACTTAAACTTAAATATGAGTAAGGCTCAGTAAAAAGAAAACAAATTTTATCAAAAACTGAACCATATGTGAAGTGACCACAAAGAATAAAAAGCTTGGTTTTCTTAAATTACATTGCATCACTGTACATTGCACGCATGTTCTGGTAAATTCAGGGCCTCCTAGTGGTTAAACTTTATCTTTTTATCAAACTACTTTGAACTTTATATTACCATGTTAAAACCCTCAATCTGTTAATAAAAAACTTGTTGTCTCTTAATGACTCTAATCACTAGTTTTAATATTTTAAATTAAATAAACACTTTATTTTTAATATTCTCTAATTTTCATTATACTTAGAACAGGTCTACTGTTTCATGTATTCTAATTGTTTAACGTGTTAAAAAAAAATTGAAGTTCTGACTGTTTGTTAGTGAAAATAAATGTATAAAATATTCTCCATAATAAAAATTCAATAATTTTTTAACTCAGTTTTTGGCTTTAATTGAAATATTGTTGTTTAGTGCAAGCTGAGCTTTTTTATAAAGAAAGTTTTAAGTGTCATAAATTTCAAATTTTTATGATAAGAAAAACAAATCAACTTTTACTTTGGTAGAGTTTAAAGTTAATTAACTTTTATTTATGTTAAGCATACAAAAATACAGATATAATATATAAATATGCTTAAAAGTATTTCAAAAGAAAATCAAGATTTACCAATGCTTCAACCAGATGATAGTTGTCATACTAGTGAAAAACTTGAGTTCTACGACTGTTGCAAAAAAAAAGTTACACAACAAACTGGTATTCTAAATATAGGTTAGTTGTAAATTTATTATTTTGCAAAATTTACTTTTTTCTAAAAATATATACAGAAAAGAAAATCAACATAATAATAAGTATGTAAAAAATTCAAAAACTGTAAATCTAGACTGTGAAAGTTGTACTAAGTATTAATTGTTAAGTAAAACTATTGTACTGTGTTAATAACTATATATAAAAGATTAGTATTTGTTGAAGAGATAAATATAATGAGTAAGAGTTTTATAAAGTTTTAAGATTGTACTTTTTAAAGTAACTTAGTTTATGTAATTAACTTGGACGTATCTAGGTCTAAACAGTTACAAATCTGCAAAAAATTAAAACACCTGAAAAGGATAACATCGAAGCGGAAACAAAGCAATTTAAACTAATTCTAATGTTATTGAAATAAAAATGAAAGTATGCAGTTATGCTAATACTTTAAAAATAGGTGTAATGTTAAAGCATGAGTGATAACTGTATACAAGGCAATACATGTTGCTCCACACCCCTATGTGTTGCCAATAGTGTAAAATTATAAAAACTTTTATTCAAAATAAGTACAAAAAAATCACAATATCACTCAAAATTAAATTTAATAGCCCTAAAGTTTGAAGTTTTGATACTTTTTTACACTTCAGAAGCTATTTGAAAAAATTGTTGCTTTTGTTAGATAAAAATTTAGACTTTTAGGACTTTAGCTAGTTTAAAGTTCTAAAGAGTATATATATTTCAAAATTATCTCTTAGGAGTGCAAAATCAAGTATACAAGAATACTATAGCTAAGAAAGCAGGAATTTTTTAAGCTGAAGAATCGATCTAAAAGCAAGTTTTTTTCGCACAAAAATATACGTTTCTGCAAATTTGCAATACCTTACAAGCTACGTGCCTGGTACTTAATAAGATCACTTATATTATAATTTTTTATACTGGTTTTCCGCAAGTTTAACAAAGACTAATTATATAATTCTAAATTTTTTAACCTATAGTTCTTCTTTAGTTTGATTGACTTAACTAGCTGTTTAGCTTTTGTCTCAACATAAGAAGTTTTTTTCGTTTGTACTTCTATGTTTCTTTTCAAATCTTAACTAGTTGCTCAATTAAGAATTAGCTTTCAGTGAATTTCAAATTTTTTATAACTATTTATAAATGTACTAACGAGTTATTTGAACTGAATAAGTTTACTCAGTTTTCTGAACAAGTTTTTAAATCAAAAGTAATATTGTTCTCCTTATAGAAAGTTTGGGACTTTTTATTGTTTTCTAGAAATCAAACTTATTGTAGAATAGTAAAAGTGAGTAAACTATTTAAGATATCTTAAGTTTTAAATATATATAAAATTTTACAAAAATAAATATTGTTTAAACTGTTAATTACACATAAAACCAATAAAGTTAACCAAACTTAGCAATAAAAATATCACAGTGTGTTTATCCTGCCTCTTGGTATTAGTTTTTGATTAAAAACTTTTTTCTTTTAAATTTTAATTGTTCAATATTTGTAGCACTTAATCATAGATCAACTTTATTGTTTGCGTCTTGTTTATAGACTTTTTCATTTTTAATTTAAACTAAATAAATAAATTTGAAACTGATGATTAATAAGAAGCAAAAAAGTATATAGCTTTAGTTATTCGTAAATTTTTTATTTACTTTTAAACTTTACGCAGAAAAAAATAAAACTACCGCAGAACATTTTGTAAAAACTATAAAATTGAGCAAGGTTCTATTGACTGAAGGAATGGCAATTCAGACAAAAAAACATATAGAAGATAAGATCACTGCTTTAAACTCGATTACGTTTTTATCTTTTGCTCAAAAGTTTAGGCAGTCAGAACTTTCCAAGATACCTTTACGCGCTATTGAGCGTTGGTTTACAACTGTTGCTGATTCGAAAAACTTTCTAGAGTTAGAATTTACATTAGTGGCTGTAATACTAGCAAGTTCTGAGTTGTTAATTGATTCAGAAATGCAAGTGTTCAATGCAGCAAGCGCCTGGTTGAATCATAAAAGGGTTGAACGTAGCAAACATGCCAACTGTCTTTTGCAAAGAGTTCGTCTATCGTTGTTAACAATTGCTGCTTTACAAAATATTTTAGATAACAATTTGTGGATAACTGAAAATGATGAGTGTTCTAAAGTTGTAAATAAATTTATAATAAACAATAAAAAACCTAGTTCGAGCCAGCAAACAATTACAAGAAGGCACTGCAGTCAAGATAGTTTTAGCTTTATTATTGTCAGTGGTCAAAGTAAGAATCATGTCCTCACACATGCTTATACTATCGACGATGATAGTTTTTCTAGTGAAAAAACTTTATCAAAGATTAACCATGTAAGATCGATTCCGAGAATGTATAGCATTAAAGGTGAAATTTATCTAATTGGTGGTATTGATTACTTAAGCACAGTATTTCCTATAGAGAAGTACTCACCTGTCACTAATACTTGGGATATTGTAGGTGAAATAAATGAAAAGCGTTCATGTTTTTGTACATGTTCATTTATTGGTAGCCTATATGTGATAGGAGGACATTTAAATGGTTATAATACTAACTCTTGTGTAGAGTTTAATACAACTTACAAAACATGGAAAGATGTTGGTAAAATGAACGTACCAAGACAAAATGCATCATGTACTGTATTTGATGGAAGAATTGTTATTTCTGGTGGATACAATGATAGAGATTTAAAATCTGTTGAGGTATATGATCATGTAGCTAATACATGGTCATCAATGCCAAACATGATTGAGGCAAAACGAGAACATAATTCAGTTGCTCTTAAAAACAAACTATATTTAGTTGGTGTTTTTAATATTGAAGTTTTCGATTTGAGTTGCAACAAATTTACTTTGTTAGAATTTCCTGATAGACATATGGAGCATTTTCCCGCTATTCACGTCACTTCAATTGAAAACAAAATTGTAATATTTAATAATATTGATGGGTATGTATTATTTTATGACGTTGAAAATAAAGTCTGGTCAGGCAAACATTGTGAAGCAATGTCTAAAGATGTAGGGTACTTTTCTTGTGCTAAATTACCTAAATAAAAAGTATCTAAAAGTAATTGTGATAGGGTTTTTATTAACATATGGCAAAGAAGATTACTCGACGCCGATATTTTACTATTAATTTTTATTATTTTTTGTTTTATTAACACAATTTAAAACACTTATTTCAGCTAAAATATTATCTTGAACAGTCTTTTTTAACTTTTCTTTTTAATAATTGGTACTAAATTTTGATTTTTGATTTAAAGTGTACAGAATAAAGTTATTTTCTACACATACAAAATTGTTCTGCATATCGGTTTAAAATAAGTACAAAATTATTTTTTTAAATAGTATTCCTTTATATCTTTATGAATAATGTGTACGATTTATTTCTAGTTATAAAGACAGCGTTTATGTGAAAACTATATTTATAAAACTTCTATTTTTATCAATTAAACTTAATAAAACGTTTAAAATGATAATATATTTTTAAGTAATAAAACAATTAATAAAAAGTTTTAAGCTTGTAAAGAAACATTTAAATAAAACAAATTTCGTATAGGTAATAACAACTTATTAATTACTTTTTTTTTATCGAAATTAATCCGTTACTGAATTTATTAAGTTTTTATAAAACTAGTTGTATACCAATTTTCGTTTCTTACCAATAATATTAATCAAATCAATTTTTAAATAATATTTAAATACATTTTCTACCGTAGAAAAACATTATCATAACAAAATTCACTGTTTAAAAATTTTAATTATTAATTTCTATTCTCTAACCGAACAAAAATAATAGTTTAAATTCAGTGTGAATCTTTAATTTATAGGTATTAAACTGATAGTAAGTTAGTGTATGTATTACAAAATTTTATCATAAGAAAACATTTTTTTTTTCAAATTATAAAGTAATCATATTATTGCCGCTATATCTAGGTAATATATATACTTATACCAGCTCTAATATAAATTTTTGCTACGAATTTTTTTGATCAAATGTCATGTGTACTACTTTCTTCAAGTGTCTTCAATGCATTGCGTTTCATTATGTTTGGGTGACATAAGCTTGCCGCAGCTATTTATTGTTAATGTATTTTGCAACTTATCTTAACATAAACAATAAAAAAAATGTGGTCTTTAAATTTTTAATCAAAATAAAACTGACAGAAAATTTCTACAAGTAGTTAACATTATTTTATGCAACTATATCCTGCTGAAAGTTTAAGTATAAAGGACTAGGGTAGCGAGTAAACTTGCTGTTTTAGCTTGCAATTGTTTTAAAAAAGTACTAGAACTTGGCTATTTAGTTTCAAGCAATAATAATTAAATAAGTATTCAGTGTTCGGTTATCGTAGCAATAGAACATTCTGGCAACCCTGCTATGTAGTGTAGTTGCCAGATGTAAGTTCACAAATACTCGTAAGTATGATCTAATTACATAAAAAAAAACATATGCGTG
This sequence comes from Thalia democratica, assembly GCF_965202585.1. Classification (NCBI taxonomy): domain Eukaryota; kingdom Metazoa; phylum Chordata; class Thaliacea; order Salpida; family Salpidae; genus Thalia; species Thalia democratica. Next base: position 22,137,072 of record NC_139171.1, read on the forward strand.
TTATTACTGGTTTCCTGTGCGAACATACAATAAAACTGGTAAAAATTAAACAAAAAAGCGATTAAATATGGCTTTTTATAAATAGTTTGAAATTTAATTGATCAAAGATTTTTTGATTTTATTTAAAAATAAAACTATAGATAAGTTATTTTAGACAGAAGTAAAATTTTTATACAGATTTGTAAACAATTTAATCGGCCAAAAAAGTCTTGAAAATATCTTGTTTAATTTTTAAGAAAAACACAATTACAGAAATATAAATATTGTATTTCAAAGAATTTTGTTGTGAGTTGTAATGTTTTACTCTGTTAGAGATTATTAGTTATAAATGAATTAGTACACAAGTATACATTTAAGGAAATAATTAAAGCACGTTTGGACGAGATCCGGTCATTTCTAACCCGTTATCGTTTCTAACCTGATCACTTCTAGCCTTCTCCTTCAAATCTTAAATAACTTAATTAGTGGTATACGAAAGTGTTGATTTCTTTTGCTGTTAATCTATCAAAATTAAATAAAACTGTAGTTTTGATTAAAGGTAAATAAACTTTCGTCTCTTCGTTATGTGTCATTCAGTTTAAGTGGCCTAGATTTTGAAGCCTTGGTCTAGCGTAGGACAACAATCTTCCAATAGCAACAAGTATCAAAAATAAAATTTTAACTAAAGCTTTCTGAACACAAAGTTTTATTTTAAACAAAATAAACAAAATTTAAATAAAAAAACAATTTTGTTGAGGTTAGTTTGTTCTTAAAACAATCCTTATTTCAAAACAATAATAAATAAACATATTAATACAGATCGGGTTAGAAATGATTAAGTAAGAAGTGATCGGGTTAAAAATGATCGAGTCAGAAGTGATCGGGTTAGAAGTTATCGGGTTGGAAATTATAGTAAAACTTATATACTACCGATTAAGTTATAAAAATGACTGAATTTTATCGGTAGGACTTTTTGTGGGTAGTATTAAATATTGGGTACTTTTAATTGAAGCAATTTTGCAAAAATAAAATGCCCAATATTTTGATGACGTCATTAACTTTACTTTGGGTAGTTTTGAAGCTTAAAATTTGTAAGCAAAACAAAATGCTGTCTAGGCCTATGATAAATTCACTTTGTTTATTTTTTCTAAAATGAAATGTTTATCTGAAATAAAACAATAGAATGAAACTAAAAATTTTTCTATGTTATGAAAATTATAGAAATATAACTTTCAACCTAGATATATTTTGTGTAAGTTATAATTTTAAATTCAAACACAAACTAAAGTATTAATTTTTTGAATTTCTCTCTTATAATCTAATAACAATAATAAGGCCCGCTATCAGCCGAGATCGGCTATGCGTGTTGTGCACAGAGAAGAAAAAATAAAAAAAAATTACATGTTAAAAAAAAAAAAAAAACAATTAAATTCATTCTGCTTCTTATTTCTTCATCTTCTTCTACGTTTTTCTAAAATATTCCTTTTCTCTTTCTTGCAGTCTTTTGTGTATAGTTGATCTCCATTTGGCACGGTCATTTGCAAGCAACTCCCAATCATCAGTTCCAATGTTCAAGCTTTTTAGGTCGCGCTTGCATACATCCTTAAAACGTAATTTTGGACGTCCTCGGTTTCGTTTGCCAATGACCAACTCGTCATACAATAGAAACTTTGGGATCCGCTCAGTATTCATTCTCAGGATATGACCGATCCAGCGAAGCCTGCGCTGACTGAGGGTAAAGTACATAGTGGTAAGACCAGTACGTCTCAATACTTCCTCATTGGTGATCTTTTGCTGCCATGTAATTCCAAGGATGCGACGAAGGCATCGTAGGTGGAAGGTATTGATTTTCTTCTCCTGTACGCTAGGTAACGTCCATGTCTCGCTACCGTAAAGCAGAGTACTGCAGACACAGGAACGGTAAACGTTAGCCTTTGTTCGAATGCTTAGCTTTTGGTTATCCCAAACTCTTGCAGTCAAGCGAGCGAAAGTGCCTGATGCTTTGCCAATGCGACTATTTATTTCTTTGTCCAATGATGCGTTTGACGCAACATTTGAGCCAAGGTATACAAAGTTATCTACATTCTCGAGATCCTTACAATTGATCTTGATTGATGGTAAAATATTTGTTCCTTGACTTAGAATTTTAGTCTTCTTAAGGCTTATAGTAAGGCCGAAATCCGAGCATGCCGAAGAAAACTGATTCAGCAGTGTCTGCAGGTCTTGGGCAGAGTGAGCCACGAGTGCAGCATCGTCAGCAAATAAAAGATCACGTATGGTGACTTTCTTCAGATTTCGCTTAGCTCTTAGATTTGAAGGGTTGAAAAGGTGTCCGTCAGTTCTTGTATGAAGCTTGATTCCAGTAGTTAATGAATTAAAAGCATGCTTTAATAGCATCGAAAAGAAGATTCCAAACAAAGTTGGAGCAAGTACGCAGCCTTGCTTTAAGTTTGTATGAAAAGACTTCACAAAATTGAATAATTTTGGAGGACATCCAATTTTCAGCAGTATAGCATATAGTCCTTCTCTACTTACCAAGTCAAAGGCTTTAGTGAGGTCAACGAAAGCGATGTACAAAGGCATGTTCTGCTCATTACATTTCTCTTGTAACTAACGTACAGAAAAAATCATGTCGGTGGTAGATCTTTTAGACCTAAATCCACATTGAGACTCAGGATATACTCTTTCAGCCAGCTTCTGAATACGAGGAAGAACCACTCTTGCAAAAACTTTACCAGCAATCGCAAGAAGAGAAATTCCCCTGTAACTATTGCAGTCCGATCTGGAACCCTTGTTTTTATATAAGACTATGATCTTAGCATCACGCATGTCTTGTGGCACTATACCTTCTCTCCAACATTTGGCTAAAATATCATGTAAATGAGGTAACAAGCATGACTTACAATTGCGGACCAAGTCCGCTGGTATGCCGTCACTACCTGGAGCTTTCCACGGAGCCATCATATCAATGGCTTTACTGAGTTCTTCAGTAGTTGGTACGCTATCCAGGTCATCCATCATTGGTAGACTATCCATTTTGTTAAGGGCATCATTAGTAACAATATTCTGTGTAGAATACAGAAGGGAAAAGTGTTGAACCCATCTACTCAACTGTTCATTCCTACTGTGTAAGATTTCACCAATCTCAGATAACAAAGGTGATATTCTAAAAGGTGTTGACCATTAGAATCCATTCTTCCAAAACCAAAATGTCCTATAATCTATTGATGAATTTAAATCATAGAAAAAATTGAACTAGTTATACATAAGTTATGTACTTCAACAAAAGCTACCTTTTTTAGTTTGAAATAAAGTTTACAGGAAATAAAGCCATTAAACTTATATGCTTATGGAAATCTCGGAATGTTGTATAAAATCCTAGAACGACTTGCAATTCTTATTACTTGTTTTTTCTAGAAAAGTAAATAAGACTTGCATTTTAAAAATTATAATAAATTATATAAGTTAAAAGAAACTTCATAAAAACTTTGGGAGCCACCTTGAATACATGAAGGGTGTAGATCACTTTTATTACAAATTGATGTCACTTTATAAATTTTAATCAAACTACAAGTAGCTTTATAGAGATTTTTATATGTAACATTTTAACGTTCAAAACCGATTTAGCAATTTCTTTTTTTTCTAAGTTACTAAGTTTTAAAAATAGAAATTGATAAATCACATAAGAACGTAACACTAAACAAGAAAAGCGAAAAACAAAACATATTCATCCATTACCAAAAATACTCATTTAACAAAATTAAATATAAACTTAATTTCTCGAGCACTATCTACCAGAACTCTTATATAAAATCTTTAAAACATTTAATGAAAAAAATATAAACACAAATAGTTTAAAAAAAGGATATACGGCACATAACAAACATTTAACTAGCTATAAAGAACAAATAGATAAAATATATATCTATCAATGTTAAACTAGTGTCTTAAAACACTACTAAAATAAGCGGTAAAAATCAAAATTAGTTTTAACAGTTCAAAGTATAGTTAATAGAATAACTTACAAAATTAGTTAATTTAGTTTAAAGTTAACTAAAACAAGTTAATATACTTTTGTTAATAAGTTTAAAAGTCAGTTATTTACTGATAGCAGTCTGAAAATATTTTTCAAATTTGTAAAACTAACTTAACTGTGGTTTAATTTGTTTTGAAACTAAAGTGATCAAATTGTTTTGTAAATTAAGTTTTGACTATGGTGTTTTTTTTATGTTTTATTAAAATAAGAAATTAATTTTACCTTTTTTTGTTGTTCACTGAAAACGATAAAATATAAAAACTTTAATGTAAGAAGTATTTTTACTAATGACACTATATTTATATGATTGAACATTTTTGATTTTTTTAATTATTAAAAATTATTCTTATTTTGATAAAAATAAAAAACACGACAATCAAAACTTTATTTAAAAAAACAATTTGATTTAAAAAACTAAAAAGTGTAACATTATAAATTTTTAAAAACATGCTTTTGTACTCAAAGCAGCATGACATAAATATAAAGGTTTTTATAATTTATAACATTTTAAAAAGGTTTTACAATTATCGCTACTTAACTAGACAATCTAGTTAGAAATTAAAGTCCATAATAATATAGTTTCTGGTTACCACAGCAGAACAAACTCTAATCAAACTTTATGTAGACATTTTTTGTAAACAATATAATATTTTTTTATAAAAGTTTTTCTAAAAGTATTTTAAATACTAAAAGTTTGTTTTTAGGTGTAAAATATAATTATGCTTTTTATGTAATAATAACACGAATTAATAAACAAACATTAGTTTAAGAACTAAATAAAGTACTTAGAAAAACTTTTTCATCATTAAGTAGACTTTTGGTTGAAGAACTATTTATCAACACAGCTATTGACTACTCTCTACCCTCTGCACAAAATAAAAGTATAATCCTTGAACAGCTGCAGAAGTGTTTTTCAAAACATTAGTTAAAGGAAATAGGTCAAAAGAATTTTTAAGAATGTTTATTGAAGCTTTTTATCTGTATGGAAGGAAAACGGAAATGTACTTTATATTAAATTGTACTATAATAAGTTTCAATAAATTAAAACTAAACAAACTAAAAAAAAGTTATGAACTTACAGACTGTATTTTTAATCTAATTTTTAAACAAACATATTACGTTTTGTTAATTTTACTAAAATAATAAACAGTAAAATTAAAACTCAAATACCATTAATTGGAACATATCTGTGAAAAGCGTATAATAAAGCGATACTAGCAAAAATAATGAACATTGCAATTGATATACAATAAATAAAATATAAATTTATAAGATATTCCTTTTTGCGCTGTGCTCAAAATGCGTACCTAAGTAGCAAGTATTAAAATAGTAGAGTGAAAACTGAAGATTCAGCACACAAAATAAGACGTTGACTTACGATTTATCCGGGTTTTTGTAGTGATATACCGAGTCCAAAAATTTCAAATCCGAGTCTTATTTTCAAATTAGGATTCGGTCAAGTCCAAATCCAAATCTAATTTTCAAATTAGGATTCGGCCGAGTCCGAATCCGACTCCGGATCCGAGTTCGAGTCCAAGTCCAAATACTTAAATATTTTCTATTAATTTATTTCTTTTTGAATTCTTAATGTCCCAGAGTTTTATAGACTTAAAATCATCAAGGCTAGTTTACCTGATAGTTTCAAGATTTCTTTTCTTCGAAGGTTCGGTTGCAGTACAACTTCTATCTTTGACTAAAGATTTACTTTGAGACTTTTTGTAACTCTCGCTGTGTTGAGTTTTCAAATGCTCGTGCATAGAAGGGGTAGTATATACTTAGGCTTGCTACTACCTCTATTAATCTTAGCTTTGCAGATATTGCACACCGCAATAGGATTACCTTCCTAACTTATATTAAAATGTTGCCAGACTATTGAAGACGTTATTAATACTGTAAAACTAAAACAACTATATAATGAAAGTGTAGCTGTCTAAATTGCACGAACGTACAAAATTGCGCGAGAGACAAAATTTTACGAAGATATTTCTGCACGATGTTACTTTTACACGAGGGGATAAAATTGCACAAAGATAAAAATTTACGAAGATACTTTTGCACGAAGTGTCATTTTCACGCGAAGACACTTTTGCACGAGCAGACGATTTTGCATCAAGAGATTTTTGCACGGTTTAAATTTTTAATATAATTTTTTTTTTTTAGTGTTTTTTTAACTATCACTGTTACTCTTAACCCTTACCCTCGGTAGGTAAGTTTTTATTTTTATTGATTTTTTTTTTTTTTTTATTGAATTTTTTTTTTTTTTTTTTTTTGTTAGTTGTTTTATTTTATATCTTATTTTTACTATCACTGTTACCCCTAACCCTTACCATCGGTCATTAATTTTGTTTTAATCAAATTGTTTTATAGTATTTTTTTCTGTTTATTTTATTTTTATATTTTTTCACTCACGTGCATAAATGTAACTCGTGCAAAATTCACTGTTGGTGCAAAATCGTCTTCGTGCAATTTTGTGCCCTCGTGCGAATTTGGTTTTGTCAATTTTGTGCACTCATGCAAGTTTGTGCTCGTTAAATTTAGTCCCTCGTGCAATTTAGTAATTTCGTGCATTTTGTCTTCGTGCAACTTAGACCCTTTTCTAAGAATAATAATATGACAGTATTATAAAATTTAAATGCACTAAAACTATAATCTAAATAGTAATAAAATGTTTATGTTGTGTAAGCTGTTAGTATAGGTCGTAATAGTTTTGTTTTTAAATTATGTTTTCATTTAAATAAAAGAAAATTATGGATACAAAAAAATTGTATTTCAAACTACTATGCAAAAAATGATATTACAAAATACAAACCCATATATCGTCAAATAATTATCGAGCTTATGCTATCAAAAAGCTCAATCTTCATTTATACTGACCTAGTAAGTCAAACTTATTTCATGAATTTAACAATATAACTACATTGTATTTTAGTACTTGTATGTATTTACATTTCTAACAGAATAAAAATAGAAATAATTAAATATAAGCATAAAAGTTTAGACTTTGGAGCTAAAAATTTGCGAAAACCTGCTTCGATATAATTAATTTTTTTCTTATTATAACGAATAAATTTATTTATTTTTCTTAGCATTAATGTTTGACACTAAGTAAAAAACTTTAAATATAAATAAAACAATTCTAAAATCTACAAACAGAGTCTCCAAAATAGAAAAATTAACAAAATAAGTTTTATAAAATTGTTAGAATATATAAAAAATATCTTTATCATAAACAAACTACCAACAAAATTTACATTATTCAAGTTTGTCTTTCTTTAAGTCAGTGGTTCCCAAAATTTTTGATGCCCCGCACCCCTAAAATATTTTTATTTGCTCTCTCACCCCTTGCAGTACATGTAATGATTTATTTAAGAACAATTTCATAGACAGCGATAAAGGTTTGTTATTCAATTTTTTTATAGTGGTCTATATTAACAAGAATTAAATATATGGAAATTAAAAAATACACAACAAAGTGCATAAGTTTTTTATCTAAGGTAAAAAAACAGCAGAACTCACACTCTGCAACGATAAACGTTTTCTGAAGGACAAGCAAGTGAGTTTTAAGCTTATCACTCGTTATTCTACCTGCTATTTCTTTAAATATGTTAAAAAACAACTAACTTTTAAACATACGAAATAAATATGAATCCAGGTTTTTTTAGCAACCCTGTAAAGAGAATGATATAACTTTAACTATTTTAAGATTTTGTTTTTATAACAATCTTTTAATCCAAAAATCAGAACATCAAATAAAATAAGATATTAAAAATTTGTGAGCTATGGATGTTGGTGGACCAACATCTAAAGTCTAATTTGGGTTTAGTTGACTGTCTGTTGCAAGATTGTCAACCAGGCCGTTTTGCCCATATTATTCGTGCAGACAGAGTGACTTCCTAGCACGTTTGTGCTTAGGTCCTTCTGCGGGCAGTTTAGTATTTGTACGGTTCAAACTAGACATAATAAAAATAAAATGTTTTTATATTAACTTATTATAATGTATCAGTGAATATTATCTATCAATACTAAAGACTATTCTAGACTACTTTATGAAAATTAGGTAATATAGTATGGGTGAAGTACCTATTATACAAAAGAACCGATGCAACAATTTTATAAAACTTCTTACTAATGAAATACAAACTACTTACAAAACTTTTATAAACCACTAGGCAAATGTTTTTTAATGAAATGTTGCATCATTGATTATAAGCCTTATTTCTCGTAACAGCAGCAAGCTCTAAATCAGGGTTTCCCAAACTCATTTACTAAATCGCCCCCTTTTCAGTAACTTGAAAAAAAATCGCCCCTCACGATTTTCCAAAGTAGTACAAACTTTTGAGCTAAAAAAAGTTGTGTTCGAAATATAATTTAGTCTTGTACTTCTTATGCAAGCAGTTTTGTGTTCAAAGTAGTTTACAGGGCTTGAGAAAAAAATTTACAGTTATTTTCTTAGAAGCCTAGTAAAGTGTATTAAAATATTTAATTATTAAAAAGCCTTGAGTAATCTGTAATCAATCCTGTTTAAATATGATCTGTTTTGAAACTATTGAATCTTTTAGGTCAGTGGTGGACAACTTTTGTAGTCAGCAAGCAATTCATATTTACTAAAAAATATTTTCTATTTTCAACTCGTTAAAAAATGTAATTGCGGCTGCATGAATTAAAAAAATTTACAAATAAGAAAATTAAAAAACTCGAGCAAAATTGTAATAAAATAATTTAGTATTATTGTGATCTAGGAAATACTTTTGTGAACTGAAAACGAAATGAAAGCGTATATCAAAATATTAAATATCAAAATACTAAATTTTATTTATTTTGCACAAGTAGTTTTCAATTTACTTAGCGGGTCGAAATTCGACTGGATCTGCGACTGGATCTGAGCCGTACGTTACTCACTTGAAATCTTAACTTAAACCTGACATTTTAATAATATCTCATATAACAAATTTCGGACATTTAGAAGTTAAAACTAAGTAACTTATATTAGCCGCACAAAATACTTAAATTACTTTATAAATAGGCTTTTTTAAATATCTATACCATAGATTAAAAAACTATAAAAGAATTAACAGTTTATTTTACACATAATGAAATTAATATTTAAACATTATTTTTGATCTAGTTAAAGGAAGTTTGACCGGCTGGTTGATTATCTCACATGAAAAGTGGTTTCATTAACAGCTTCAGTTAATGCAGTAAATTTATTAACTTCAATGCTAAGATATATTGTAAGCAAATTAGTTGTAAAATTAAAAATTTAATTCTTAACTTTTTAAACTATTTGTTTCGTAGTAGAATACCATGAAATAGCAGTTGACTTGGAATAATCTTTAGGGAACTAAACCTTTATTCTAACAATTTATTTTCTTTATTTGAATTCAGAAAAAAAAAATCCAATGTTTTACAGTTAATTCTGTGAACAGAAAGTAATCAATTAAAAAAAACTTTTAACTAAGTTTAAATTTTGTTTTGTAACTGTAGCAGTCTTTTTGATGGCTTATTTAATTCTGTTTAAAAAGTTTTTTTCTAGCTATTAGCCTACAATAATGTAACAGAGGAAAATAGTGAAAAACTAAAAACTAGTGTTGAAGTATTAGAATAAACTAAGTATATTGTAATTGCTAATATATATTAAATTCAGATAAAACACAACACAGTTGTATTAATAATTTAAAACTCCTTATATTATAATAAACTTTTGAACAATAATATATCAAGTTAGAAAATAAAATTGTGTTTAAGACACTTTTAAATGAAAAAGTAGAAGTCATTTCAAATAGAGACCTCAAATTTATACTCTTTTAAAACCAAAAAAATCATTTAGAATTAAAAACTTTAATGGTCGTCAAAATATTACAATCAGATAATAGTTTTATAGTGATATAAATTGTATACAGATTAAACAAGTAATAAGAAAAACCTGTCAAATAAAGGTCTTTCAAACAAATATTTTAATTACTCTGCTATAAAAACTTTTAGTGTAATGTAAAACGACGAATATGAACTACAAAGTTCACCAGGTCAAAATAAAACTATTAAAAACTTTAAAACATAAACCATTTAATAAATATAGTAGACTTCCGCTTGAGTTTGCACTTTGAAAAAAATCAAAAAGTGCAAACTCAAAAAATTATTACCATATTTTTTTTTACAAAATGACAAATTTCAATATGTTATATGCAATGATGTTATGAATAAACATGAAATCCATTACAACATAAAACAAACTTTCATTAAAAAAAAGATTTATAAAAGCTATTAAATATTATATGTTTTTTTATTAATATTTAGTTAATAATAGACTTTACTTTAGTTAAATTTAAGAAAGTATAAATTTGCACTTTTTTTTGGGTAAGAGTGCGAACTCAAGAGGAAGTCTACCGTAAATAATATTTATTAGGCATTATGCAAACCTGTTGTAGAATAAATACTTAATAAAGTTGTTATTATAAAAAGACTACTTAAATACAATACAAACCAGGTTAAATAAGAAATACTTCCAAAGATAAAATAAAATTAAAAAATTTTCATATAATAATGTCTGCTACTGAAGTCTAACATAATGTGAAGGATGAGGAATATGACTGCTTGCAAGTTTTTCTAATCTGATTCTTAATTAGTAAAATAGAGCCTTAAGTCACCTCCTATATAAATATCTAGATTAGACCTTTTGCTCAAGATGTTGATAACTGAACGGAAAGCTTTCTCAACAACATAGCTAAAAGGAAAAGCTATAAACAACAATCTAAATTCCTCTAAAATGATTGGATACTTTTACCATAGTTTTTGTTGAGTCCAAAGGCTTTCATATCGTTCTTTGGAAGAATTTACTTTAAGTTCAAGGTCAGTTTGTAAGTCTGAGAAGGTTTCCTGTAAGTCGTTTACTTCAAAAGTATTTGCCTCAAAGGGATCCATATTTTTATCTATATGATAGCTTTTTTGTGTCAAATCTAAATTTTACTACTTAATATGTTAAAATTGTAAAAAATTTCAAATTTTGCCAGGTTTTTGTTTTTGCTTAAATTGTCAAGTTCTATATTTTTCCAGGTTTCTAGGTAAATTGGCAACCCTGTATAGTTTTATTTCTTAGTCTAACTTAGTGACTTTTCAAAAAGCAACTAGAAATATCATGAGGTGATAGTTAATAATAAATAACATGGATTTTAAAAAACCATTTATAACCCCAAATAACATATATGTCAGGTTATAAAATAGTGAGAGGGATTCCAATCGTCTATGATACATTTAATTGTTAAATATGGAAATATATAAATGAAAATATAGTATTTACTTGAAAGTAGGAGTCTTAAGCATTAGATTTTTTTTCTTATTTTTTCATAAATAAAATAAACTTTTTTGTTTAAGTTTTACTTCAGGGTCAAATAATTAATAGCAAGCTAAACATAGTAAAATAGCAAGAAAAAAGTAAAAATCTTATGACAACCCAAAATTTTAAAATCGCCCCCTTTTTGCCCCCTTACTAATTATCGCCCCCCAAAATACTAAAATCGCCCCCAGGGGGGCGATATCGCCCACTTTGGGAAACCCTGCTCTAAATATTCTTTAGTATTTAGAGTTCAGCAATGAATAAAGTAGCTGCAGCAGTTCATTGCAACTTAATTAAGATTTTCTTGTTAACGGATTTTTCAACTTTTAGAACATTGTTTTAAAAATAGATATTAAAATGGGTGAAGTTATAACATGTATATCATAAATTAAAATTATCAGTTAAATGAATAACATGATACTAACAAATAATACATAGATAAAAGTATTCAAGCATCTGTCTTAATGGTACATAACTAAGTTGCCTTTATTTTTTTGTTTAAATAATGCAGCATTTCATAACAACGAGCAAAGTGCAAGCATAAATAAATTAAACATGTGATGAATATTTAAAGAGCGGTTATCTAAAAAACTGAGATTAAACGCCTTAATTGTTTACCTAGTTTTACTGAGAGTCTAACAAAAATAATCTATCATAGTTTTTGTACTGTGTGCGAAACTCTAAATCAAAGTTTATAATGATTTTATAAGTGAGAAAGCCCATTTTTTTATTTACTAAAGCGTGAAATCATTAACTAGTTCTACATTTCATTTAACTTTTGAAAAACAATTAAGTAAAATTCAAAAAGTTTAAAGTGGTCTACCGAGTCCAATAATTCGAGTCCAAACCGAGCCCGAATCCGAGTCCAAAAAGACCGATTTTGTCCGAATCTTGGATTCGTTAGACCACTAGTTTTTTGTCTTTAAGTATCGATTATGACTTCATACTGGTTTATTAAATTTGATAAATTTCTCTTAAAACGACTTATCAGACCATAATTGCAAAGTATCAAAACGATAGCACGTAAACTGAAGGTTTGGCACAGAAGATAAAGCAATATTAATTAAAGTAGTCAAATTTTCAGCTAACTCTAGAATCGTAAATTAAAGACCATTTTTGAATTTTTATAGGAGAATTCTCCGAAACAAACTTTTGAAGTAGAAAAATGACTTTTTTTTTGTATAGTCATTTTTGAACAAAATACGTAAAAAATTAAAAATCAAAGACAAATTTGCAAAATTACAGACCATGGGAAAGACGCCCATAAAGTTTTTAAAGACTATATTTAACTCTCTATAGGAGAATTCTCCGAAACAAGTTGTTTAAGGCTAAAAATGACGTATTTTGTGACGTTATTTTTGAACAAAATACGTCAAAAATTAAAAATTAAAGATTGACTAGCAAAACTAAGACTTGGGTAAGACGCCCATATCATTTTTTAAGACCATTTTTGACTCATTATCGGAGAATTATCTGAAACAAATTTTTTAATGCAAAATATTTTTTTAACGTCATTTTTGAACAAATACGTCAAAAATAATATTCAAAGACTGAATTGCAAAACTACAGACCTCGGGTAAGACCCTGATACTACTTTTCAAGACTAACTTTGATTCTCTGTAGGAAAATTCTCCGAAACAAGATTACATCGAATACTTCGCGAATAGTACATTAAATGCTGCAATGTCACAAAGTTTCTCATCAGGGAAAATTTAACTTTAATCTAATGAAATTTATCGCTAAACTATCACATTCAAAATAGAATAAACTTTAATCATTTTACAATTTGTAAACTTACAAAACTATTTATATTATAAAAAAAAAGGTTAAAACGTACTTAGACGAATTAAATATCATTTTTCCTATCAAAATAACTTAAAATACATTAATAATACAAAATCATTTAAGATTAAGCAGATCATTTCTACAAAGCTCAAAAGTTTATTTTTTAATTTATTTTTAATTTATTGCTTATTCAATACTTACTTATTTGAAGCACTAAAACCGTATTGGGTGCACGACTATTCAACTTCGGATAACTGAAATTTCGACAAATCAAATTCTTAAAAAAGATTGAAAGGCCCACTACTAATAAATTAATGTATATTTGTCAAATGTAAAAAATACATATGTAGGTCATATTAATATCTACAAGCCATCTTTTTCTTTTTGCTGAACATTAAATATTTTTTGAGATATGGCTCAAATAAAGTATAAAACATGGATATTTTTAGTAATTTTTTAATATCCTTAAAATATTTAAAATTTTGCAAAAAAAAAAAACTGGCTTGTAGATATTAATAAGATGACATATGTTTTTTTTTCAAAATATATACTACTTATTGAGATATAGTCTTCTAAATATTGTTTTACCTGTCGAAATTTGAGTCATCCGATTTCGAATTGTCATGTAACCAACTGTATTAAACTCGCGGAAGAAATACTTTAAACAAATGGACATTTAAAAAGTATTTGTTCGTTTTACCTACTTATTTTAGACACAATTTGTATTTTGAATTTTGTATGTACGTTTTCAAAGAAAAATGTGTTAGATAAGAATTAACGTTTAAAAAAAAAACTATAAAAACTCATAAAATTCAAGAAGATTTAATTTCTTATAATACTAACTACTGTGCTATAAGATCAATAAACATCGATCATATTTTGATAAATACGAAATAGCACAACAATATAAAGTAAATTCAAGTAGGAATTTGCAAATGTCTCTATTAACAACACCATTATAAACTAGCGTTTCAGTAGCAATCTACTGCCTTGCATGGGTATAAGAATACATTTAATTAAGAACTCTTAACACTGACGAAATGTATATTTGTTCTAACTAAAAGTTTAATGCTAGAGTAGTTATGGAACAACTTTCTCAAAAAATTTCTGCAATTGTGCTGCATATCAAGGTCTTTGAAATTTTGATTTTGTGACGATAACTCAACACGTAATACTTGATACCTATCTGTTAAATTTACATTTCATGCTCGAGTAGTTTTGGTAAATGTAAAGTAAACTAGTCTTTAGGGTATAGATTTAAATGTCCTGGACATACTGGCAAATTAAAACATAATAGTATTTCCATATGTTCTTTTAACTTGTAATTAAACGAAAAGCTCCTATTGATTTATCTTTTAAATATATTTTAATGCTAAAACACTTAACTCGTTATAGTGACATTTCAATTCTAAAATTTCATTGATACTTAGACGCTAATGATTTCATTAACTGGATATGTCATTACGTAAAGAATGTTTAAATTACAAAATCTATTTCAAGTGAGCTATAAAAATGAAAACTATTAATTTAAATAAAAAATAATAGTATAAAAAGCGTAAAATAAGTTAACAAATCAGTTACAGTTATAACTTGTTTGAACTTGGATAATGTTTTATAATTAGTTTTATCAATACTTAATTAATTTTTAAATAACAATAAAATGACATAACAAAGTAGAAGATACTTTAATAATTTTTAAAAATAATTTATCTAAAGTAAATTTTACATTTCATGTTAGGTCAAAATTTGAACAACCCATAGCATGTTTTAAACACATATTGCTGTTTTGCTTATTTTCTTTTTTAATGTTTTCTCTAATTGACATGTAAATTTTTTAAGTAAAAGCTAAATTAATTTACGTCTGTCTAAATTTTCTATACAAACTGTAACAGCAGCTTTTTTTTAACAATGATTTTTTTGTATTTAGAAAACGATATTTTAAAACATGCTTCAAACCAATTTATAAGTATTCATACTCACACATTTAAGCATTCAGTTTTATTTAGTTTTTGTTGATAACGTTTCTATGATACTTTGTAGTTTATCAAAGCTGCAATAGATATGTTGACTTATCATGCGCATCCCTATTGGAACCTGTGTTTATACCTATGTTTGAATAAACAGAAAGCAAAAAAAAACAACTTGTAGATAAAAACCTTTATCATTGTTTATATAAGGTCTATTTATATAATCAATTGTTTACTAAGAAATCAATTAAATAGACTCACTCACTCTTTTACAATTTATTTAATGTGTTATTACCTTTCAACAAAATGAGCTTAATAAGTATTAAATAATGAAAAACATGAAAAACTTTTAGAATATTTTAAACCTTATTTCATGTACTGTATTATAAAAGAATATTATCATCACATAAAAAAAGCAAAACAAAGAACAAAAACTAAACTTGAAACAAATTATATATAACAAAATAAAACTCTCAGAAATAAAAATAGCAACGTATAAAATTTAACAAAGTATATGCATGAAAGTAATTATCCGACTCATTTAGTGAAATTTTTAATATACATTCCCATGAACAAATCCTTTAGCTCTTCAGTTGCTTGAGATCCATCTTCATGTTTCGGAGCAAAGTGCTTTTCAATGTTGTCAAAAATAGCGTTCCTAACACGCGATTTTCGAACGAAAAAGTTTTGAACGGATTTTGCTAGAGTAAAGTCAAATTTATCCACTTTAATTGTTTTTTTTTCTCTGAAATCAATCCAGGAATTTCTAAAGTATGTTTTATTCAAGTCCTTAATATGGCTGAAAAAATCTTCTAGATCACTAATACTCACCCAAATGTTTCCTTCCGTCTCCCCTAAATCAGAAAATTTTGGATCTATTTTATCAACATCAGTAAAATCTGGGCAGAAGTAAAATCGTTGTTCTTTACTTTTTTTGCAAATTGGGTAAGGAGTTGGATTGTAGACTGCTAACTTATCCACTTTGTTTACTGGCCATTGATATCCGGTTTCCTCAAATAGTTCGCGGAGAGCCGTAGTCTTTAAATTACCATTATCAGAGAACTCTTCCTTCCCCATGGGGAAGTTGAGACATCTGTCTTTACCATAAACAAATAATATTTTCTTTTCTTTTTTGTCAACTAGTATTACGCCGGCACTCCGTCTTAAACATTTGCTATTCCTCCATTTTGTATGGAATGAATCACTATTATTAACAATATTCTTATCAAAAATGATAAAGTCACGGGATTCAACATCACTTTCGTAGTAGTCTTCAGCAACTTTGCGAAGGTATTCTATGATTGGATTTTTTTCAACGTTTTCTCGTTTTATTGTTCTATCACTATCAACCAAATCATAAATACTATCATCAAGCTGCTTTAATAAAGAAAGGAACATAGTCTGAGATTTAAGCTTTAACTTTTTTCTAAGTTTTCCGAAAAGGTCAGTTTTGATAAACATGTCTAAGTTTTCTTTATACAACATTCTTCCGGTTTCCACAGAGGAGTTGGTAGACAATTCGGAATCTAAGCTTTTATGCCATTTGGTAAGGAATGAATCATTATTATTAACCAATTTTTTATCAAAAACAATAAGATTACGAGATTTTTCATTATTTACATAGTAATCTTCTGCAACTTTGCGAAGATAACATATAATTTTAGTTTTGTCAAAACTTTTTCTTTTTATTGTTTCATCATTATCAACCAAATCATGACTTCTAACATTTATCTCTGTTGATAGGGCAATAAACTCAGTATAAGATTGAAGCTGTAGCTTCTTTCTAAGTTTTTCACCAAGGTCGAATGCTGTGAACGTATCTAAAAATTTTTTTGTTTTCTCGCTTTTGGTTATCCAACATGAATCAGTACACCATCTATTACCTAAGCTTTTACTCCACTTGGTATGGAATGAATCATTATTATTAACAATATACTTATCAAAAATGATAAAGTTACGGGATTCAACATCACTTTCGTAGTAGTCTTCAGCAACTTTGCGAAGGTATTCTATGATTGGATTTTTTTCAACGTTTTCTCGTTTTATTGTTCTATCACTATCAACCAAATCATAAATACTATCATCAAGCTGCTTTAATAAAGAAAGGAACATAGTCTGAGATTTAAGCATTAACTTTTTTCTAAGTTTTCCGAAAAGGTCAGTTTTGATAAACATGTCTAAGTTTTCTTTATACAACATTCTTCCGGTTTCCACAGAGGAGTTGGTAGACAATTCGGAATCTAAGCTTTTCTGCCATTTGGTAAGGAATGAATCATTATTATTAACCAATTTTTTATCAAAAACAATAAGATTACGAGATTTTTCATTATTTACATAGTAATCTTCTGCAACTTTGCGAAGATAGCATACAATTTTAGTTTCGTCAAGTTTTTTTCTTTTTATTGTTACATCATTTTTAACCAAATCATGACTTCTAACATTTATCTCTGTTGATAGGGCAGTAAACTCAGTATAAGATTGAAGCTGTAGCTTCTTTCTAAGTTTTTCACCAAGGTCGAATGCTGTGAACGTATCTAAAAAGTTTTTTGTTTTCTTGCTTTTGGTTATCCAACAGGAATAAGTACACCAGCTATAACCTAAGCTTTTACTCCATTTGGTGTTAAATGAATCATTGTTATCAACCATATTTTCATTAAAAATAATAAAATTACGAGATTTTTCATTATTTTCATAGTAATCTTTAGCAACTTTGCGAAGGTGACTTTTGATCGAAGCTTTTTGAGTTTTTTGAATTTTCCAATCATTGTTAACCAAATGATTAATACTTTTATCAAGATTATTTTTTAGAACGAGGAACTCAATATCAGATTTGAGCTCTAACTTTTTTTCAAACTTTTTAGCAAGGTCCGATTCAGTTCTCATTTCTAAAGCATTTTTAGATCTGGTTCTACCGGTTATGGAACCTGATATTTGCGAAGAGTTAGTTTTATCCATTACTTTACTTTATCCAAGATTAACGTTCTTTTAAAGTCAATAAGCTACCAATAAATATTACACTTAGTTTTTAAATTAAAAAAACAGTTTAGTTAAGAAAAAATATTTCTACAAGTTATTAAATTAAGACTAAGGTAAGTATATCGTTTTCAAAGCTCTTTTTCTATTACTCTTCTTATGTCAGTTGAATTTCTAAACAGTTTTAAATATTGTTATTAAAGTTTTCTTTTTTAGTTATATAAACTAGAACAGTGATCTTCATGGTGTGCACCTGTGCACTTTAGTGTACATATAAACTATTCTAGTGTGCATAAAAATTTTGAAAAGTTTAAAATATTTTTAAAATTACGTTTATTTTGTCTATATCTATTATAAAAAGAAAATAATAATTTAAGTTAGCTAGATCTTAAACAATTTTTTGTATATTAAGACCCTGATATAAAAAAATGAACATGATATAAAAAAATATATACATTTATACTTTTTGTAGTCTAGTGTGCACAGAATTTAGATTTCAGTAGTTTGGTGTACACAGATTTTAAAAAGGTTGAATATCACTGAACTAAAATATCAAAAGTTTTGATTCCAAGTGTAAAGCATTCAGTTTTGTATGAAAACCATTATTGCAATCAGGGTGAATTTTATTTTGTTTTTAGAGGAAGAAATAAACTTTGTTGTACAAATTAACTTGACACATTAAGTTTTCCGGACCTTAAATTTTCTGTTGAACGTAGTTTTATTCTACTATGAAGACAAACAATACTTATTTTTTAAAAAAATAATTTTGTTTGATGCTGAAGTTTACATTTTTGATAGAGTTTTCAAAAAATAAAAAGAGTTTACGAAAGTACTTTTGAGGTGTATTCTAAAACAACTAAAGTATGTCAAGAGCTGAAGTTTATGGATAAGAAACGAAAACTTTTTAGTGTTTGTTCGTATATGAACTATATTTATCAACTTGGCGGTTATTCTTTAGATCAGTGGTCGGCACGGTGGACACTGGTGCACACTACATGAAACTTATTTTAGGGTACATAATTTTTTTTTTGCGCAGAAACTAAATTAAAGTTTTTTTTTTTAACTTTTATACATTTAAGACATATTAAACCTTGATATCTAATTGACCATTTTGTTGTTAAAAAAACGACCATTTATGTACTCTCCTAGTTCTATTCTGTTACATTATGTAAAAATTCTTCCACCCTTAGTCGCCCAAAGAAAAACCGAAGTGAGCAAATGTCAAAGATTCTTCAAAAAAAATAAAACAGTTAGTATTCTATTAATATTTAATTCTATTAAATCTTATTGTTTAAAAGCGTTTTACTACATTAAAAATCATTATATTAATCAGCTTAATCAACTGATATTTGACAAAAATTAGTTAGGCCAAAAAAATTCAATTATGCTTTACTTATAATAAAATTAAAATATAGGAAGGGTCAATAACATCAGGGCTGTCACATATTTAGCTTTCTAAGAATAATTAAGTCTAGTTTTAAATCATTAAATACTTCGGTGTTACCGAGTTATTAGTAAAAAAAAACGATTAAAAGTGTTTACATATTATTAAATACTAGCAGCGCTAAATAAAGCAAATTGGGGTGCACAGAATTTCAGTTTTGTGATCTAGGGTTCACGGATTCGAAGTAGCGTGCCGACCACTGCTCTAGAAACGAAATATTTTTGGTGTTTGTTCATCTTTAAACTATATTTATCAACTTGGCGGTTATTCTTTAAATTGTAAACAAGCAGAATGTTACAAGTACGAATCGATAAACGATGATTGGCGACAAATAGCAAGTTTGCTCAAAGAAAGAAGTAAACCGTTTTATAGGTTTCTGAAGGTAAAACCGTCGTTATAGGAGGTTATAAAGGTGACTGTTTAAAACCAGAAGAGGCGTTTGATCATATAAGAATATGTTAAGAATTAAATTTTTTTGCGAAGACTAATGAAAATTATATAACAAAAATTACTTAAAGTTGTTGCTATACTTTTTATCATAACTATTTTAAAAATATGTTTACTTTGTTTAATCTGCATTTAGGTTTGTGTAAGAACATACAAAGTTGTTACCATAGTTGCCAGAATTTTTCTGCTATTTTTGCCCTCATTCAATTTGTGTTGGAAAATTGACATATACAGATTTTTAACCGTTAAGTATCGCCCAAGAGCTAAGTTTGGCTTTTTTTGAATTTCAGTAAATGAATAAGTCTACAACTAAAACACTATACTATAGTGCTATTCTTATTAACTTTCAGTTTACGGAAAATAACTTCTTTATACTAAAATACTAAAAGAATAATTCTTGCAAACTTAAAGTACAAATTTCGGTATCATTCTTTAGCTGATTTGAAAGTTGCTTGCAGTTTTTTTTCATACTTAAAATTTTCAAATGCAGAAGTCTATCAGTTAGGTTCGTGTTTTTTGAGTTCGCACAGTCGCTTAAATTTGCAAAATTTGAGTTCGCATTGCTGTTTAAGTTTGGATTTTAAATTTAAAATATTTGCTTAGTATGTAAATTTTTCAATTTTAAGTTAAGTGAATTTGAGTTTAACATAAGCTTCAAAATATTATTTTTAATTGAGTAATTTTTTTCTAATGTATTTAAATAAATATATAAAAACTTTAGAAAAAAAACAAAACGTAAAACTTTTAAATGTACTTTAGGTTCTAATCAAGGAAATAAATTTAATTCAAAACTTAAATTTTATATTTCTGTAAACTCAGTCTCAAAATAACAGTAATAAACACTTTTATTTGAAAAAAAGTAAATTATAAGATTGTTTTTCAATTTTTACTAAAAGACGATTCTTTTAAAAATCTTCAAATGAAATTGTACTTAATGTTTAGACTATGATTTTTTTTATAATTAACAGTAACTTCAAAATATGTAACCTTTTTGTAATAAATGTTGGTTTAAATTTTAACGATAACAATGGATAAAAGCATTTTTTATTATTAATAGATTAATTTATAAAATACAGTAATTAAGTATTGAACTCTAATATTTATATAGCTTTAGACTTGCACACTGAACACAAAGTGAAACTTGGTAAGTGTATTTAAAAAAAAGGTTATTTATCAGTTTTATAATAAATATTATAAAAAAAACTCTTTAGTTTATTTAGTTTGCATATATTCCTACAGTGAACAGGATTTTTGGATAACCTTAGAAAAACAAATGATATCATTTCTAATAATTGGACGTGTACTAATTCGGTGCATTTACCTATAGGATACAGAAAACTTTTAAATGTAAAAAAATCATTAGTTTAAAGTTTAGTTTTTAAAGCTAATTTAAGTATTTTTTCCAATACTTGAAATATATTACGTTATTTGTTGAATAAATTTGCGATAAATTAGCTAAAAAGAATATATTAAAAACTAAAGCTTTATCATAGTCAATATATAAAAATACAAACAATAAAAACAAATCAAAGCAATTGCAGAAAATATTAATTGCAGAAATTGTAAATAGTTCACTGTCTAAAATCCAGCAAAACTATTTACATAACTAAAAAACACTTTAAAAAACATCTTACAAACAGTAAAACTTATTTTACAATAACTTTACAATATACCTAGACAATTACCTAGAAGAACTTATTTCAAATTTCATGCTGGTCTTTTAATCTTTTTTGTTCATCATAATAATGAAAAACAAATGGATTAAAGCTATTAGAATTAAATTGCTTCTATTGGTACTTCTTAAAACTAAATTATAAAAATAATAGGTAATAATTTAAGCTTCATAATTAACTGTTTTATGTCATTATTTTAGGTATTAATTTGAAAAATTAATAAGAAATAGGTCAAAAAAAATCATATAATCTACTGTGAAATTAAAAAGACTAATCAAATAGATTTAAGATATTTTCTACACTATTTATTCTTAAAAGGTAGTTTTCACATAAAAAGTAGAGCTTACTTTTGTAGCTTCAAAATTTAATTTCTATAAAAGCTTTTGTGATAAAATAATTATGAAAAACTTTAAATTTGGTATAAAAAAAATTGATAAAAAGATACAGCTTAAAGTGCATTTTAAGATCAAAAATACTGAATATCAAAATGTTCTATTAAAAACAAAACTTCCAAAGTACGAGGTAAAAATTTCACTTAGTTTTAAGCATCTGAACGAAAATATCGGTTTAATAAAAACACAAATTAAATTTAAAAATATTTTGAAATGTTACATAAGCTTGGTTTATACAACTAATTTGTTTAAGCATTTCTAAAAAACTAGTAAATCAGTAAATCAACAAGACAAATAATAAGTTTTAACAAAACCAACAATTCATAAGTTGACACACTGAATAAAAAAATGTTTACTATTTCTAAAATTTTTAATAAAGATAGTATACTAAATTAGTAAATTTTTACATTTAAAGTAAAAAATAGACTAAAACTAAATAAACTCTTATTTAATTAAAATAATCAGAAAAAAACATCAGTAATAATATTGTAGATTGTAAAGTTGGCTTAAAACATAAAGAAACTCTAAAGCAATTAAAACAAATTGCTTTAAACAGTAACTGTTTTTATTTTTAAGCCACGTAATTATTTATTTCTAAATGAAAAATAACACTAAAATGGAACAAAACTACACAAAGGAGGAATTTTCTATTGAAACCATTAATTTTTAACATACATCACTTTAAAAAGTCAATTGCTACAGTATATAACTTTTAAAATGTTTGTTCTTTTAATAAACATGACTATAAATAATAACCAGAAATTTATGTTTTTGTTCAAAATTAAATAAATTTAAAAGATCTAATAAAACAAAAAATATTTTTTGAACACATTTTAATTAAAAAACAAGTAGTTTATATAATTACTAAAGTTGTTTTACAAAACAGTTAGTGATAAAACTATTAGTTCTATAACTTCAAAAAACACAAGAACAACATTTTGTGAACATATTTAACACAACTAAATTTACTTAAGTGCAAAATTTGTTACATAAAACTGTTAGTAATAAAATAATAAATATACACTGAACTAATTAAAAATTAAAAGAGTTATATTTTTTTTATTAATCTGAAAAAACATTTAGAACAAATTACTTCAAGTTACCCTAGCAGTGAAGTATGTTATTTTTAATGTATAATAATTAAAATTGCAAACAATTAGGAAATGAAATAACTGGCATATAACAAACATTTATTTATTTATAGTTACAGAACATATACCTTTATATATATTTATTTAAAACTAATTTAAAACTTTTCTTCTAGTTCAAATGTTTATCTAAATCATTTAATTTTTTATCATTTTAAGTATTTTTAAAATTATTGTGCTCTCAATTTTAAACAGTTATATTTCAAAATTTGTTTAATAAATTAAATAAACAGTAAATAAACAACATAAAATTTAGTTAAAAATCTACAAAGTAAGATCGAGCTATACATTGTTTTAAAATTCTTTAGAATCTATTAAACTTCAATTCAACTGATACAGTATTCATGAAGTAATACTTAAGTTAACCAAAAATAAAAATTACAGTTCTTTTGATCAGAAAGTTGTATTACATGACACAAAGCAAGAGCAAATTATAACAAAAATAAAGCACTTTGAGTATTTTTAATCTCTCATGTTTACTTAAACTTGGATTAGCATTCTAATAAAAATCTTTATACAAAAGTTTTAAAATTTGTTGATTTTTGAGTAAATTTATATCTAAGTTTAATTGATAATTTTATGTTTTTCTTCATTGCAAAAAAAAAATTTAATTCAAGGTTTTTTTCTTAAGAACATAAGAAAAGTTGTGTAAATTAGTTAAAACTTTTAAATATAACTACAAAAGCTTTGTTTTACATATGTTTGTATTTGAAACTTTTTATAGAGAAGTAGAATTTCAAAACTTGTTTATCACTCAAAAATATTTTTTCAAATATTTGAAAATCCATTGTAGTTAAATATAATATTATTATACATTTTAAAACGAAGAGTTAGAAAAACAATATAGATATTATGAAGTGGAAAAATTGGAATCATACTTTTATTTAAGTTGAAAAAAAACTTTAGAAAGGTAAAAAATTTTTTTTTTAACTAACTTAAAGACCAAAGTATCTTTTTAATTAGGGAAGATGGTCTAAAAATAAATAAATAAATAGATAAATTACAAAGACTGATGAGTTATATAGAATAAATGAAATATTAAAACAAAAACTAACTTAAAAAGATGAGTGCTCCTGGGACAATTAAAATCCTACTTGTTTTACAACTTTGACAGGCACTATCAAATTGAAAAATTCTCTTGAAATCTTAACTAACTTTTTGCGGTTGGCTTTACTAAAATCAGTGCTTCAAGTGATATAAATTCCTGTTTAGTCAAAAAATTTTTCTAAAATAGGTTGAACTAGAACAAACACATTTAATACTAAACAAATAATATAATTAAAAGTAGAAAGCTATAAAATTTATTCAAGTATAAAACATTAAAAATTGATTAATTTGTACAAATATTTCAATTAAAAAGTTAAACAAAAAATAAAAAACAACTTTCATACAAATACACTTTATCAAACTTAATAGATTACTAGAAATAATTGTATATTTACTGATAATACTTTTATCATGTTTATAAAATGTTCGAATATAATTTAATTAGATTTAAATTGCTATTATATGCAAAAAAATGTACGTGTAGTATATTATTCTTAATTATTTTTAATATTTAATATTTTAATTTTATATTAAATTAAAAACTTAATAGTAAACATTCTTATTAAATGAAAACTGTGGACTTAAATACTTTGGAAGAAACAATATCTCAGTAAAAAAAAAATTATAAAAGTATTAAATATATAAATATCTCATTTGTGGCCTGTGAATAAAATTAAATTATTTAAGCTTAAATGTAGCAAATTTTTCCTTTTTAAAAATAGAAAAATAAGTTGAAAAAACCTAAAATTTTTATCAAAATTAAGGCCAACATCAACTGCTAAAAAATACTTTAGAAGCTTTTATATAAAAACTTTTTTAGGTTTTTCGATTTCTTTGGTTTAGTGTTAAAAATGTCAGAATTCTTTAAAAAATTGAAAAAAAAAGTGTATATTTTCTCAATTTAAAACTTATAATCTTTTGAAAATTTCATTAATGATTTATGGTAATATACTACAAAGTATTTTTAAAAGAGATAATCTCAACTTTTTGGTGCTGAAATATCAAAATTTTTTTATGTTTAAGCAAATGTGATAAAAATTCGATGTACAATTTTACAAAATAAAACAATCATTAGGAAATTAACTAATTTTAGGTTTATACAAGCAACATCCTGATGCCTATTTGCACTTTTTTTTTTTTGAAAAAATATCAAATAAAAAAATTAAGTTAAAAATTTTAAGTTTTTAAATAACTTATTGTATTTTCCAATACTATTTCACCAAAGTTTAAGAAAAATGCTAAAAAAGTTTCTCTAAATTAGTCTTACAGAAATTTTTCTCTAACATTCTGCAAGAAAATTTTGTCAAAACTATTAAGAATTCGGAGTAGTTTTCAAACTGTATAGGCAAAAACTATTTGGATTTAAACTTACATAACTTCTTAAATACTTCAAGCAGAAAAACAACAAAACCAATTTTAAAACAAAAAGAAACAAACTTCGTTAAACTATGTTTAAAACTTTGTAGAATTTTTTTTTTTAGCAAGATTACTTTATTATAACCAATGGCCGCTTTAACCCGTTCTCAGCTTACTGTGTTCCGGTAAAGTTTATACAAAATGATAATATTTTAGAAAACAAGCATGCATAATCTAGCCCATTTATGAAAAAAATAATGAATAAAACCTGTTATTGAAGTTTTAATCATGAATATCTATAAAAACTACATGCTAATAGTAGAGCAGCATGAAAATTAATTTAGTTATTTTTAAAATCAAGAAATGCAAACAAATTTTAATAAAAGTATCAAGGGCATAGGAGGGTTAACACTTTTTTCACATTTTGATCTTATTTTATTGAGTTTTTAAGCTACAAAATGGTTTTTACTGGTTTTAATAACCTAATTTTCTTTAGGGAGGGGCAAACTAAAACAGCAAAAAAAAAGACTACTTAACTAAAAATCTATATTCTCCTACATTTTTTGAGATAAATACCTCAAACTTTCAGGATATGTTGTTTAAAGTACTTTAAAACTTTGTCAGAAAGAATTTTTTAAAAATTAAAAAATATAACTATAAAAAAATAAAAAAAAAACAAACAGCTTTTTTTTTGTTTTTTGTCACAAATTATCTATTTTTATTTGTTTAAATTCTCTTCCGACACAATTTTTTAAAAATTGCAAGGAGCATATTCTGAAAGTTTGTGGCATTTATCTCGAAAAACGTAGAAGAACATAGATTTTTAGTGAAGTAGTCTTTTTTTGCTGTTTTACTTTGCCCCTCCCAAAAGGAACCTATTGTTGCTGTCCAATATGACCTGCTATATCTCAAAAAGTAATTTTAATTTTTTAAATTTGTAAAAAGCAACTTGGAGCTTAGTTAAAATTCAATATTATAAGACTAAATTGTAAAAATGGTGATCTACATCCCTATGCCCTTAATATGTTTTTAATTGTTATTCAAAATTTTTGGTAGGATGATCAATTAAAACTAACTTTATTCAAATGTTGGCTAGTATTAGCATGGTATTTAAGACTTAAATCTCTTCTTAAAATATCTACACCATTACATGGTATGAACTAGAAACATCAGGCATAATCCAGTCTATTAGTAAAATCATATTCTATATTTAATAGATAAGTCTTATTTATGTAAAGCAATAATCAACTACTTTACCTTTAAACTCAGGAACAGATTTCCATTTAGAAGTGTATTTTTGTTTTTTCTTCCTAGTAGGTGCTTCAATTTTGACAGTTATCATTTTTAACCAGCTGTGACAAATAAATGTTTTAGTTCTTTATATTAAATAGGCTGTTATAAAGTTAACTATCATAAAATAACAAATAATATTTTTTTAGTATTTCGGATTAAATAAATATTTGAATCATAATTGTACATATTTTTTTAGTAATATTGTTACTTTTTTTAAATTAATCAATTTAAGTTTAATTAAAATTCTTGACTTAAATGCCTATTTCAATATTTTGTTTTTAATTTATTTTACTTCCATTTATTTGGTTAAACTTTTTTTTCAAATTTGTTAAAAATAACTGAGGATCTCCTATATGCAAATTTAGGAGTAAAACATTGTTTTGTTAGTAATAAGCTATTAAAATAAATATTATTATTTTTTCTTTACTTAATACTTAATAAAAATTCATTAGTTAGTTAGATAGATGTTTTTCCTACATTTTAAACAACTTACAAATGTATACTTTGCTTTTAACTATTCTAACTACTAAGTTAATGTAATTATAATTTAGCTGAGTTAATAATAATCAGAATTGCCACTCTTTGAGACAAAATAGTCAGTCTGTGTTACCTCAGACTAGATAGAAACAAAACGTTTTTGTTATAAAATTTTTGATTAAAAATAATACTAATTAAGTTTAAATACAAAAAGATACCTAAATAATTACAGAAGAATTTAAAAAATCAATATTTGTAAGAAATAAGAAATAATTAAGGCATAAAAACTGGTATGAGATACAAAAATAAGGATATCAGCACTAGCATGAGATTTCAAAAAAAGTTCATACTAGCCTAAGAGTGCCACACACAGTATGTATCTGAAACTTTTTTTTAACTGAATATATCTTAAAAGTTAATTGAAACTGTTTTTAGTTGTATAAAATATCTTATTATAGACTTGATGGATGGTACTATAAAAAAAAACTAATCTACTGATGTTAAATTTTTACATGATACAAACAAACTTTAAAACTGAAACATTAACTCTTAGCACAAACATTTTATCTAAAGTCCACCACAAAAATTAAAGTACATTTTCATTGACTATTTGAATGCTTTAAAAGCCATAACTTTACTTGTTTGCTCATATATTGTAGGATATGGGAAATGTGACCTGAAAACTTTTTTAATGAAGCAAATCCATCAAATTTTATAAGGAATATTTTATTAAAACTGTTCTTAATGATTCTTTTTTATAACAATTAGATGATTAAGATCAACTATTTAACTATTATTTTGTTATATTTATTACACAGAACTTATTTTTAATTTTTTTAGGATTATTTTACATAATACTTGATTAATTGTTTTTAGTGAATTAAAGACATTGTTTAGTTTTGATTTAAACACAGCTGTTTTTAGAAAAATTTGTACACTTCTAAACTTAAGCTATAAAATCATAACTTCTAGAATTCTTGTAAAACATAATTTATCAAAACCAAAATTGTAACAAAAATATTCATCAAAAAAACAGAAGAACTTATTTAAGAAATCAAAGAAGAGCTAAAAAGATTAAATAAAATGATAAATATTAAAAAGAAAACATTATATAACTGTTAAGTTCTAAAATAATAGGTAAAGTGTTTTTTACTAGTCTAAAGTCATTTAGATAATTCTTGAATAATTAATAAGTATACAATAATAATAGTTTATTGAACAAAAAGCGAAAAAAAAAACAAAAATTTTTGCTCAAAAATGTTTTGGTTCAATGACCTGGATAGCAAAAAGACCTCTCGGTCATCGAGTTGCATACCCAAACTTAATCAATATTATAATGAGCTAAAAATGAAAAAATTGAAAAATTTAAACTCTAAAACGAAAAGCTCTATAAAAAGAGACTCTATTAAACTTTACAACATTAAATATTTTTCTTAAGAAAAATAAATAGAAAAAAAAAGAATTTTCCAGAAAATTAAAGAATTTTTACACACTCATATATCTAACACTATATACACATAAATATATATCTAACTTTACGTTAAAAGGTTAAGTTTTTATCTGAAATTTCAATTTTAAAATTAATCCAGAACTTTGCAAACAAATTACCCTGTTATATAATTTAAAAAGAAAATATATATATATATATTAAGTTATTTCCTTTTTTTATGTGTGTTTAAGAATTTCGACTCTACTACCAACTTATTTTAACCTATCAAAAAGTAAGTAACAGTAAAATATAACTATAACATTGAAGAAAAAATAAATAAAAATAACGTATAACTGCAATATTCAAACAAAGTAAAGTAAAGCTGATCCATAAAAAAATTGCTTAAACTAGATAAAAAGTATAGAATAAATATATCATTTTAATTAAGTATTTTGTGCTAAAAAGATTTTTTTTTTCTTTTGATAATTTAAGTTGAAAATAAAAATATTTCACATTTGAATAGCTACATAAACTATTGTAATTTTTTTTTTTATTATAGAATATTAAAGAAGTGATTTTTACAATAACTGAACTTAACTTTTATAAATAAAAATATAAAGATAAGTATTACGTAAAAAAAAAAAAAACAATAATAATTTTAACAACAATGATATTAACAACAACAAATTTCTTTCCACTAAATCAATCAAAAAAAAAAAGAAACTCTTTTCTCTTTGAAAAACTTGTCTAAGTCTTAACTGAAATAATAGAAAGAAAACAACATTTGTAAACATAAAAAAGAATAATTTTACTTTGCTCAAAAAGAGATTTTTCTTCAATATAAATTTGCTTGAAACAGTTATCTCAGCTTGCTTTTTAAATACTTTATTTTCTGCTAAAATATAAACATCTATAACTATTCTTTTTACATTTTCATGCAATAAAAAATATAAAATAATAAAGTATATATTAAAAAAAGTATCTTAAGGAATAGTCTTAAAAATAACTGGACAGAAAATGCTAAAATCTCAACTAAACCAATGTTAATGTAACCAAACAAATCTACTTTCCAACAAAAAATCAAAAAATAAACAAAAAATTGGATATTAAATGAATTACTAAATAGTTAACTTTAACTACAATCTTAGAAATAATTAGACAGAAAATGATATAATCCAGTCTAAACCAATGTTACTGTGACCAAACAAACCAACTTTCGGACAAAAAAAAACTAAAATATAAAAAAATTATAAAAATTTGGATATTAAATGACAAGTACTATTAACTCCTTAAACAAAGTAAATAGGGAGTAGGAATGATCACTAATGACCTTGAGAATTACTATTTAAAAGATAACTTTTAAGTTCATGCTGGAACTTTCCAAAATGACTTATACTTTTTAAACTTAATGGCAACTTAGTCCACAACTTACTACCTTGGAAGGATAGTGATTTATGACCTATTTTGCTTTTGAATCTAGGTAGGAAAAAATTTGTTTCTGAAGACCTGGTATGATAATTATGTACATTTTTTACACTTTTATAGTAATTTTTAAAGTTATCTGGTAACAAATTGTTGTTAAACTTAAACATAAAAAGACCTAATTCATATAAATACAGACTCTCAACATTTAATATTTTTTTCTGAGATTTTAATTCTCTTACACTGTCATCATATTTCTTATAATGTATGCATCTAAGTGCTCTGTTTATGAGAACATTAATATCATTTATACATTTTTTATTTGCTCTTCCCCAGCACAACAAGCCATATCTAACATTGCTCATAAGCAAAGAATTAAAGATCAAATATAATGCTTTTTCATTTAAGAAGTGTCTGGTTTTATATAATATACCCAATGTTTTTTGTAATTTTGTTTTTATAGTTCTGACCATTTTAAATTTCTGTCTATAATTATTCCCAAATATTTATAGCTATTTGTGTTTGATATAACTGTTTTACCTATTTTTACAATAGGATCTTTATTTTTCCAAAAAATAGTTTTTGATTGATATAAAATCATGCTTCTGGTTTTATTAAGATTTAATTTAAGTTTATTTTCCATTAGCCAATCTGATACCTTTTTAAGTTCTATGTTAAAATTTTTACTGTCATTTAGATATGTGTCTTTTGTATATGTTTTGTACAACATTGTGTCATCTGCGAAGTTGAGGATGTTAAGATCAGTGTTGTTTTGTAGGTCATTTATATGTATTAAGAATAATAACGGCCCTAATACTGACCCCTGTGGAACCCCAATTTCACATTCTTTACAGGTTGACTCATATCCTCCAAAGCTAACAAATTGTTTCCTTCCATCTAGATATGAGCTGATTAACAGATACATATTTCCTCTCACACCATAACTTTCCAACTTTCTTAGTAAAATATTTCGATCTACACTGTCAAACGCTTTACTTAAATCCAAAAAGACTGCACAAACTGCGTTTCCTTTATCAAAATTTGACATAACCCCTTCAACAAATTCAGACAAAGCTAAAGTTGTGGAATGATTCTGTCGAAAGCCAAACTGAGAATTGTTTAAAACATTATTTTTAGAAAAAAACTGTACAGGCGACCATAGATTACTTTTTCGATTATTTTATTTAAATTAGATAGAAGTGAAATGGGTCTATAATTTCCTGGTAAAGTTTTTAATCCTGATTTAAAAATTGGTATTACTTTTGAAAGTTTTAGGCTACTTGGATAAACACCTTCATAAAATGCTTGGTTAATTAATTTGCTTAGTAATGGGGATATAAGATTGTTTACTTTCTTAAGGATCTTTACAGATATACAATCTTCACCACTGGCTTTGTTTGGATCTAAACTCTTGACAGTATTATATACTTCAGTTTTTGTTACATCTAACCAAAAGAAACTGTTACTAACATTTTTTATTTTATTAGCTGAGTTCAGAGTATCCCTTTTTTTTGTACAGGTCTGTAAGCCAATATTTGCAAAATGAGTATTTAATTTATCAACTATTTCAACTGGTTTGGTATAAGAATTTTCATTTATATCTAGCTGGTGTGGAAATTGGTTTTCTTGTTTTTTCTATGGGTTATACTATTTATTATTCTCCAAATTTTGGATGTATTTTTTTCAGAGATTTTAAGCTTGTTTTCATAGTATGCCTTTTTTGATATTGTTTTAATTTTTGTAAGTTTGTTTCTGTATTTTTTGTATTCTTGAACTTTAATTGGATTATTAAAATTATCTTTGCAGATACTTTTGTATAATTTATTTTTTTGTTTTATGGATTTCAATATTGCTTTAGTTATCCAAGGTTTTGATTTTAATTTTAGTTTAGCTTTAGATAATTTTTTATTTGGAACATTTTTGTAAGTTAAATCTTTAATTTTTCTTATTAGGTTATTAAATACATTAGGTTATTAAATACATTAGGTTATTAAATACAGTTAAAATATTTAGTTGTTACAAAAGAAGAGTCTTCAAAGATATTTTTAATAAGAGTTAGCTTTTAAAACTGGACTAATTTAATAACACAGGTTAACCAATTTCATCATTTCAATGGTTAACACAATTATGCACATTTGTAGGCTACTTTGTATATGGCTACTATACAAACAGTCCTAGACTTTATAATGCAAGACATAATTAAATTAAAATTTGCAGATAGATTGTTACAAGAAATCTTATTTACCAATTTCATTAAGACTCAATCTGTTGTTTTTTTTTTGAGTAAAGAGTGACCAGCAAAAATGTGCAAAAATTAAGTCAAAGAGACATTTCTAAAAACTAAAAAAAAATGTTAAACCTTATTTTTGTTTTTGAAAAAATGATAAACTTATGTTTGAATAAATAGTAATTTTAATATAGTAATGTTTTGGTTATAAACTATATTACTTGAATAAAATCATAAAATTTGAAATTTAAATAAGGCATTTGAAAATTCATTATAACATTCAAACATATAAAATAGAATACAAAAATTTAAATAAAAAGAAAACTTTTTGATAAAAATCTTTAAGTATTCTAAGACTTTAATCACAATTTATTATTTTATTTCTAGGATATTTTAATTTTTTATGGTAGACAACCATCAGATTTACTCCACCCTCCTCTATTTTGCTTCTTAACATTAAATTGAACACTTTGTAAATTTAAAAATTTGTATTTTTAGTGTAATTAAGGATTTGGCAATGTTTCATAAACAACTTACTAAGCTTACTATTTTGCTGAAAGTCTTATTTAGTCTTATTTTCGTAAAACAATATAAAAAAGTTTAAATAAGTTTAAATTAACATTTAAATAAGTTATTTAATTTTCTATCTGAAAAAATGAAAAATATATAAAACTAATTAGAATTTTAAAACATACTAAAAATTGGCTTTTTAATACTGATGATTTTTTTTATAAAAGTTATGAGCATGAGCATTTTTTAAATATTTCCAATTTTACTTTATTTGAAGAGCAGTGTTCCTTTAGAACCTTTTACAATGATTTAACTTGTCACAGTTTAAATTTATTATTTTAGACCTTACAACTTGTAGTTACAAGCATTGTTACTACAGTTTATAAACTTTGATAAATTATTATTCAAAATGTGTTGTATAACGGGATTCTCCTTTACGTTTACGTGACGCCCCTCAAGGCCGTTCTGCTAAAAAAATAAAAATTTAGGTTAAAAGAGGTTTATGCTAAGCTAACAGCTATTATGGAAAATAGCTCATTTTTTAACCAATTTTCCGCGTTTCAGCTACATTTGGCTTCTATGGTTGTTACAAACTGGTTAATATTCAGTAAAAAATTTTTATACAAAATTAAAATTTTTTTAATATTCAACTAAGTTTATCCTTAAATTTTATATAAAACCAAAAATAGCTAGATAGGTTTAGTTTTGAAGATATCAAAATTCAAACGCAATTTTTAAGTTAAAACATAAAATAAAGTGAATTTAACAAAACTTACAGTTTATTTTTAACGTCTTACTTTTATATCACAATATGTATATATATAAAATATAAATATAATATATATTATATATATTATATTTATAATATTATATAAATTTAAGAATCTAGAACTAAGTGTTGGGAAATGTTACATTTTTCATGGCCCTTAAAAAGGTTTTATGTATTTTATTATACACCTTTGTTTATAATTCAAGTATTTATAGTAAAATTACAAGGAATTTAAGAAAGCCTACAAAACAGCAAAGAAAAAAAAAATTTAACTTCATATCTTTTTTGACTAAAAGAAAAAAAAGTTTTACTTTTATTACACACAAAAGATGATTAATTTTTAAAACCTTTTTTGCCTTTTTGAGATTTAGTTTTTGCAAATATTACGGAACAAGACAATCTGTCTTAAAGTTTTCTTATTTTGTACTTTTGATAATTTTTGTTAATAATTTTTGAAAGCAAATCAAGCACAGAGTTGTTCCTCAACGTGTCTCCAATACAAACTTAGCAAATGCACTTTGATATAATCAAAAGAAAAAGTATAAATATAAAATGGATTAATTTAATGCATTTAAACTTTATTACTGCTTGTTTACAAGAAAACTGTTGCAGTCATGTTTACTTTTTATTAGCCATAAATTCTACTACGTTTTGATAAAGTACTAACATCCTTATAAGTAGAAAAATAAAACAGAATATTCTGTTTAACTAGAATTATAAATCTTTAACTTTGTTTAACTAATGTAAATTTACCTTAAGTAGTACTTTTTCACGAGTGTCACTTTAGCACGAGGGGACTTATTTGCACGAAGACAACTTTTGCACAAAGGGTCATTTTTACACGAAAGTAAAAAAAATATATGAAGTAAAAATAAATATAAATTTCAAAAAAGTATTAGAAAAAAAATATTAATAAGTTGTATAAATTTATCAATTAATGCAATCAGTTGGTTTATCGGCTGCTAGTTACTGTTTATATGAGTAAAAATAAGTAAACTTGAATTAGTGATGATCAACAACAAAGTTTGTTCAGTCAATAAATTTAGGCTAATGTTTTTAAAAGTGTGCATCAAAACTATTAGATGTGCTTGGACAGAAGTTTTAACGTGTAGTAGTAATATTTTTACCAGGGCATAATTCTTCTATAACTTTTAAAAAACTCCTTATAATTAAAATAAAACATATATTTAAGTTGTCACAAACACAAAAAACCCATGAACAATTTTTTTTCGTATAACTAATGTGCTTACTTAGTAGCCTGGTGTACACATGTTATTTGATAATTAGTTTTAATCTTAAAGTTACAAGGAAGTTTGGTAAAAAACTATGATAGTATTTGAATGTTTTATCACTGGTAGGTTTAACGTTTCTTCAAAGGACTCTAATTATATTTTAGTTTAATGTTAAGTTTATAGAAAAATAAATATCTAACTTTAGTAACAACCTGGTCAGTAACAATTTAATTATTGAGTACCACAGTTAACTTTTACATAATTAAAAAGAAGAAAAAAACTAGAAAATATTTTTTAAATGTCAAAATGGAGTGAAAGTTTCAATCTTAAAAATATGCGGGAAACTCATTTTATTTAACCTACATACCTGATAACATGGTAGTAAATTAAAACCTGCTCAATTTTTAGGTATATAATTTTTAGAATAAATAATAATAGAATAAATAAATATTAAAAATAATAAATAAGGTTCAAATGTCTTCACTGTCTAAAATGTATTTCCTAACTAAAACATTGAAAAAAAAATATTAAAAAATACTAATAAGTCTGAGACTTTCCACATCTTCAGAGTTTTGTTTGTTTCATAAAAGCCTGAGTTAAGGTATGTTTGTATGTGTTATAAAAATAAACCAACTAAGCTAAAAAGTAAATTAATCAGAGCAAGTAATAAACTAAATGAACAACATTTTTGTTATTTGTTTTTCCTGAATTAACTATTACTAAGTATTTACAAACATTTATAGTGTTTTCATGTATATACACAAGCTTAAGATTAAAGAAAATTCTAAACACAAAATAACTAATAAATAAATGTTAATTGGTGTTCTAATTCAATTTTTATAACTTTTATTTATAGCAATAAAACTTAACATTAATAAGCAAGTTAAAAATTTTACAGCTTGTTTTATTTATGCTTTCTACGTTTAATTTCCAGATCTAAACTTAAAAATGAATAGTGTAGTTTAAACATTTATACAAACTTATCACAGAAATAAAAAATCCAAAATGTTATGTTCTATCAGGGAAGTAATATTATAGAAATTAGCACATTGTAAGAGTTGCCAAAATGCTAATGTTGTTATGGAAATTGAGCACTTAGGCGTAATAAACTTATTTTTTAATAAAAAATATACGCTCGTATAGTTGAAACAGCTCATTTTAATAAGTGTGTTGTAACAAGTGTATGTATAGACAACTTTATTAATATTTGACAAAGATAAAAAAGCTTAGACACTTATAGTCCACTATATAAATAATAAAATACAATTTGTGTATGAAAACTTAGTTATACAAAGATAGAAATCAGAAATGTAAAATGCTTTTCTTTAGTTTTAAAATAAAACTTTCAAATAGACTAACTATGTTTTGTTATCACTATTACTCATAATATTTTTAAGAAACTATAAAAAATATCGCTCTAACACTTTAAAATTATTTCTGTAACAAAACATCGTTTGTATACTTTAACTCTAGTGTTTTAAACAGAATATTAACCTAGCTTTATAAACTACCGATTAAGTAATAAAACTGACTGAATTTTATAACTTAGCAACATTGTTTAAAATAATTTTTCTTGAAACTTGTAGCTCTTTTAATTAAAAAGTTCAATCTTACATAGTTTTATACTAAAAATGCAGAACTATATAAAATTTTGTAAATGCCTTTAAGACACAACTACATATAAAACATTTTGTGCTGCTCTGTGAGTAGATGTTATAACTTGTTTAAATGGAAATTAGTTATGTATTTTAGGGAAATAATTTTAAAAGTTTGGTTACTAACTATTTTAAAGACAGTTACTATCAACTAGTTTAACTGGCATTTAAAAAAAATGTTTTGATGTTGATCAAGGTGATCATTTTTGTTCATTTTTAAATCTTGGCTATTTACATTTATGTTGCTAACATCTTTAATAATGATTGTACAATAAGTAAGTGCATCTATTTTTAAACATTTATAACATTAGAATTCAATAAAATTGTATTAAGCTGACTATTTTGATAACTTTTAACACCTTAAACTTAAGATTAAGAGCTCAGCTACCAAAATAAATATATTAAGTACGTCTTGACAAACTATTCATAAATGAACACTTACTAAACTATTATATAACCTTGTATTGTAGTGAGTTTTGTCCTGGACAAGACGTTAAAGGGTATCTGTTGTGTACGACACAATAACCGAAAAGGTATTTGTGCACCAGGTCCTAGGACCAAATATTTTGAACGACTATTTTATCATTCAAAAAGCTGTTTATCTATAGTTAATCAAACTATCTTTAACCATAATTAAAACTAAGAGTCCCCGTGGCTAACCAGAATTCTTTTGGGAGTTCAGGTTTTATTCAAGGTTTTTCAGTATAAAACTGTTCTTATTACTTTGAAGTAAAAAATAAACTTTTTTGTATAGAAAACATTAGTATGAAAGATATTCAAAATAATACAATGTATAGTTACTAAACTTTTATGAGAAAATTGTTTGACAATCACTTGAGTATGACAATCAACTTTAACACAACCAAAATATAATTTAATATTCAAAACTTTTGCTTTCTGAGTTCTGACTACCGTGATGCTGTAACTAAAAGATATTGAACATTACATCATTACAATCTGTGCTAGTATTGTGAGATAACTCTTTTATTGACTGTTTTGTTGTAATCATGGTTTTAAGCACTGATATAACCTATTTAGTCTCCTTAAGACAAAAAGTGCGCACTACTGTTGAAACGTGCTAGGGTTTATCTGTTGCTCCGACTCTAGCGTTTCAAGGTGAAAACTTTTTCAGCTTGGCAGATTATGAATAGAAACACAAATTTTACCAAAAAAGAGCTAATGGCATTTAAAAATTTTGTTTTTATTGGTATTTTTGTATATTTAAGAAGATATTGTTTTTATCATGTTTTTCACAAGTGATTTTAAAAAAAATTATCCAGTATAACTTGCTTTAATAGTTATTTAATATTTAATATTTTTAAATGATATGATTAACCAAGTTTAAGAACTTGAATTGGTATTTTAGTGATTGTATTGTAGTTTTGTTTATTTTATTTTACTTTTTAAAGCAACTAATTTTTTTAAACATTGTCTGTTATATAAAAGAGAAAATGTTAAATTAATTTAACGTTGATTAAATATTTTATCTTAACATTTTCAAGTAAAATATCATAATACTTTTGTACAGACTGCACAGTGTAAAGTAATTTTAATTAAATTTTAATCATCCAAATAAACTAGTTTAAAAAATTGTAGTAAATTAAAGTAAAGTATTAATCGTTCATTAGAAAAAAGCTAGTTCTATTCACCTAAAAGTTAAAATTTTATGTTAGTTTGTAGTAAAATATTAATATTTAAAAACAATTTTTTAATTGATTTTCATAGAGAAACTGTATATGTCCTAGACAGGACATTAAACATATCCTTGGTGTGCTACTCAAAAACAAAAAGGTTCTTTGTTCATCGGGACCTAGGACTAAATATTTTGAACGTCTTTTTTTGTCTTTCAATAAACCATTTATAACACTGGCTGTTAGAGAATAGTTACTTACTTTGCTACTTTTCGAAAAAACAGATGATAAATAAAAATAAGATGTTTTTTGCTGATAGTGTTTTTGAATTGCTTCCTTTTTAATATTTTTAAAGTATCTGAATGTTGAATCTATATACTGATACATACTGCATAACCATTATTTAAGAAAAAAAAACAATAATTTCAAACTAAATGAAAGTAACTGTAATTTTTTTTTATACTTTTTTTTGATAGGTAAATAAATTTACAGTAAATGAGAGCAAGTTTGTGAAAGGAAACTAATTTATAAAACACTTCATTTTAAAGTTCTAATATGTGTATAAAAAAGTAAATTATTTGAATTGGAAATTCAAGTTTTATAATTTAGTCATCAATAGAATATTATGAAATTAATATATTTTCAATTAGCTTTTTTTCTTAAATCAAACTTTTTTTTATTATAGGAATAAAGTGTTTATGAATTAAGTCAGATTCCTACACAAATTTTAATATAGTAACAGAAAATTTTAAAATTGATTTCAAGCTATTTTTTTTATTTTTCACTCAGAAGTTCTCTAAAAATGACCATTTCAATTTGACTAAGTCATTTTTTCAAGTTATTTCAATTTGACCAAGTCAATTTGACTGAAAATTTATTAGTTTTGTTTAATTTGAAAAACAATTATAACTAATGTTAGTTTCTTCTTTTAGATATCATTTACCACTGCCAACGCAAATACAATTTAGTTTTATTATAATGCATCTCAATTTTCATAAGTTAAAACAAAACTTAATCTCACTACTAACATAATTTTAAGGACTAAGTAGATTTAGCAAAGAAATAAAAAAAATCAAATTAACAAGAAACAGTTAGTTTATCACTGTTGATAATATTTTATGAACCTGTTAAGTTCTTAGTGAAAATTGGAAAAAAAAAATAAAATTAATAGTATAAAAATCTTACAGTTGTATAAAAAGTTCGATCTTTTTTTTAAATGAATATGATTGATAATTTAGTTCAAGTTTTATAAGTGCTTAAATAAGTTAAAATTAAAAAAAATGAAGCTTAAACCTAACTGTTAATTTATTTTTGCATTTTAAATTATATTTGTTTGTTAATTTTTATAAAGTTTTTTATTTGCAAGTTCCTAAAACCTACATTAACCAAAAAGTTGAGTGTTTTCATTAAAGAACCCTAGAACCTCAGATTCAATATAAAAAGGTTGCCAAAAAGGTAGAAATATCAGGAAAAGTCAGGAAAAACAAAACTATAATACAAAAATCAGAAAACATCAGAAAAAAGTAGGAGTGTTCCCAAAAAAAATGGCAGGAAAATAGCAAGTTTGATATAAAATTCTTTTAAAAGAAAGTTTATCATCACTAAAACTGCGCTTGTTTATATTATTTCCAACAAATATTGCTTTTGCAGTTTACAGGGTTGCCACATGGTCAGGAAAAGTCAGGAAATATTTTATAAAATATAACAGTCAGTTACAATACCTAAATCAAAATTTGGAATTTTGAAAAAAGTCAGGAAAAGTCTGGAAATTTCATAAAATAAAAAAAAAGTCAGATTTTGTCAGTTTAAATTTACAAAATTCCTTATTTTCCAAAGCCTTCAAGTGGTAAAAGTTAATTTAAAATCATTTAAAGTTAGAAAACAATTCCCAAGTTTAACTAGAAATTTACAAAGTTTTTTAATTTACAATGCCTTAATCTGGTATAAGTTAGTAAAATATCCTTAATGAAAATGCGAAATTTTTTATTAACATTTTGAACAAGTACCCTATTTCAACAAACAGGTTTTGTAAAATTTTTAGTATTGATGATCTGTAGCAAGGACACTTCCATAGTGAAACTGTGATATATACACAAAATTTTGTCTAGCATAATTTTAAAATAAACAAATTTTTGTTTAAGTAAATAAATGAGTTCTTTGTAATTAAGCAGTTAATTTAGTATTTTGTGTAACAAACTGATGTGTATACTTTACCTAATTTTTTCAAAGTTGTTTAAATTTATAATACATTTTATTAGAGAAGTATATGCCAAGATTATGTTTAATTGTTTGTATTTTTTGTAGAATAACTAAAAGTTTAAAATAAATAAGAGTATATTTATTTGTTAGAAACTTTATAGTAAACGATAAGAGTAAATATTTTATACAAGAGATATATAGTTTACTTTTTAATGTATTTTTTTACAGTTACTTAAGTATATTCTATATTAGTTGATTTTTATTTTAAGGATATTGTATTAAATAGTTTGGGTAGTGTTTTATTAATCTAAGTGAACAATTTACATAATTAAATCATGTTTTAAGAAAATATTATTTATTTCTAGATGTTTTTACTTTCGAGGTTGTTTTACAACTTTTATACTAAGTCTGATTAAAGTTTACTTTAAAAACTTCTAAAAGATTAAGTTCTTTACTAATTTAAGGTTTTAATTGTAAAAGTTCCTTTGTATCGTTCATTTAGATACATGTATGCTAGGAAGTGATAAAATATTGTATCTTTTTTCAGACAAACTGTGTTTATAAGGTATGATTTTTTTATATAAGTTTATTGAAATGTAGTTCTTTTAAAATCCTAAATAAAGTACTGATAACTAAAGAAACGACTATTTTTATTTAACTTATAATGTTTTTCTTGGGTAAATACTTGGAATTTTGTTATAAGCTATGGCATTAAGAAATTAGTACATTAATCAACAGATGCTATTTTTATGTTTGTCTTAATGATACACATCTATTATATGATTCTAAAAAGTTAGTGCAATTTCCCTAAATTTTTTTAGATTTACATTGAAAATCAAAAACCAAAACCGAAAGTTTTTTCGTACACCCGGTCCTTGGACCAAATATTTGAGCGCTTTTTTTTTCGTTCAATAAACAATAATTTGAAATGCCAAGAGACAGTTTTTTTTACTAAGTAGATCTAATAACAACAATATAATATTATATAAAACGACTTTTATTTACCTAGATATAACTATAAAAAGTTATTAAATGTTGTATATTATAATTATTGTTAAACAACTTAACTGTTTTTAAACCTCTTACATTTTTTATTGATAATAATTGAGTATTTAATCAACATATCTTAAGACTTTTTATTTTCATATTCATATGTTCGTATAAAATATTTTCAACAACTGTACCACAGTTTATTATTTTCTTATGAATTTAACATAATAATAACAGTCTAAAGTAGTGGTCGTCAAGGTGTACTCAAAAATGTTTGGGATACATGAAATTTTTAGGTTGTACGAAATTAATTTAAGGGTGTACGAATTTTTTAGGCTGTAAAAAAGAAATAAAATTATTTTATTTGCTAAATTCTAGTGATAAGTTCAACATAAAAGTTAAATTCAGCCCTGATGCTTTAGTTTGAGTTTAATTTAATAACTCTTTTACTACTTGACCATTTTAGTATGCAGAAGGTTGAAATCAGTTATGAGCATTAGTTTAGCCTGATTAGAATTATTATTTTTTATGTCTAAGCTGTAGATCTGATTATTTTACTTATCTTTAAACCTAACTAATATTTGTTTTATTGTTCTAGAGAACGCTCCTTCACCTTTAACTTAAAAAAGAATCCATTAGATTTGGGTTTAAATTTTTGATATAGGCCTCTAAGAAAAAAAATTAAGAATTTACACTCTAACGACATTTTGACCAAAAAAATAATTTTTATTTGTTTTTAATATTTTTACTTAACTGTGTTCTCTAGGATCATTGTTTTTTTTTCAACTTTTTTATATTTTAATATTATATACAAATATGCCCGACCGTAAGTTTCAAAGACCTTCAATTTTCTAATGGTCACTTGAGCAAAAATAAATAACTTATTTTAATGCACTTAATTTTACTATTTTAGATATTCTACGCTTTTTTTGACTAAACTGTTTTTAGGTAAGACATGACCCATGCACGGTTTGTTAAAATTGTAGTTATTTGAACATAAATCCCTCACATTTCTTTATGACTCATTTTCTCATAACTATAACTTTGTCCTACATAGTTCAGTATTCTACTAAACGGAACAGCAAAGTAACTAGTTTTCCGTTAAACTTTCTCTTCCTTCAATCTTTGAAAAAAATCTCACTCTACCTTTTCTCTTCCTTTTTGCTCGAAAAAAGGCTAAACATACTTTTGTTCTTCCACCTGAACCTGACTACGGTCCACCCGTTTTCCTCCCTGCCACCCAACACTACAGCGTCCTGCTGATCATCCAAGACGGGTTGAGGCATTAAACAGTTTCATCTGTTCAGATGTTGCTTTTTTCTCACAGCTATATAAAACTTTACCAGCTAGAACTGTATCTGCAACGTTAGTCTGTATAAACAAACAATATCATAGTAAATGCTTCGCTTGCTTACATTCTAAAAATGATAAAATGATAAATTTAGACAGTTATAATGTCTAAAATAAGTATATATGTTTGTAGTCTTTACTTCAAAACAATAAACTAACTATTAAATATAATCAACAACTACATCAGAATATATATATGTATATATATACCAGAACAGTATAGCTATAGCACTTATTTTACTTGGAACATTTGTGTTACTTTTATGTGTAAAACAACAAGTGAAAATTTCAAATAATACTATTATGTAATGATAGTATAACAAATGAAAAATTTGTGTAAAAGCTTATTTTTGTTTTAAAGCTGTACAATTTTGAAAACAAAAGTCTTTTTAAGAAAAAACAAACTTATAACAACTTCATCTTTACTGTTTTATAAAAACTTGATTTTTTTTAATTGGTAATATTTCTATTTTTTAAGGTAGTAAGTTATAAATTTCATACTTTTTAATTAATTCAATTCCTAATACTCTTAATTAACAACAATTTTTACAAGTAACAATTGAATATTTCTTTAAATTATGCTATAAAGACCGTTAATACTTTAGAAACATTACTTACCAAAACCTAATTTCTATATGTACCATAAATTCAGTCTAATTTTTAGTACATATTTGTTTGCGGTCATGTTTTGGCAATGAGTAGTTCAATTTTTTTTGTTAATATCGGATGATTGTCATTATATTCTTTCACGTAAACTATTAACCGTTGGTTGGAGTAATACTTGTCATTATCCACACCATTTGATGCTTTTAAGAGTTACTGATGAAAAGTTTAATTGACTTAAAAATTAAATTTGATTAATTATTCGAAAATCAGTAAAATATATGTGAGTATATACTTCGTAATTTATTTTTTTTCTTATTTAAACGTGATTTAGAAATAGCTTCTTTTATTAGTTAAATCTTTATAGAGAAACTACTTTTTAGAACTCGTGAATACATACTATCTACAAAAATACAATTCAAAATAAATAGTTATAGTAATGTTTACAAGATCAATTTTAGCAAAACCTTATCACGTAAATGAGCATTTCAACTGTTGATAAATATATTACTTTTGTAAAGAACTTAATATAAACCTTATACTTATTACATTCTTCATAATCAAGAGGTTTAAGAACTATTTTTTTTTATCTGAAGAAATCTTAAATTTATTTGTTCTGTTGACAAGCTCGTAAAATATCTGATAAAATAGTAAAAAATATAAAACAAGTTTCTATAGCTTTGTTGTTGACTGTTTGAAATTTAAAACTTCTATTAAGAAGATGAAAAAGTTTACACACTATAAAACATTAAAACAACCTATTATAATTAAACAAACCTTATGCTTAACGCAATTTAAGTAATAAGCATTTGTATCTCCAATATCTTGTGGAAAGTCATCAAATTAATTAAAATCTGATTATTTTTGTTAATTTGTAAACCGAAATACTTTCTTCTGGATTAAAAGTCCTAAATGTTATATTCTTAATAATACACATGAAAACACAAAACATTATTATTAATTTTTAAAATTTTAGGTAAAACTTACAATGCATCATTAATATTTGCTAACATTATTTTGTACCAGGGTTTCCAAAACTTTTTTTTATTAAAGTCCCTTTGAAAAAATAAAAATAGTAATGGCCCCCCTTAATAACATATCTGAACAAACTACCTAAGACTTTTTTTGCTCTTCATCATCAACTCCAGAATATTTAATGCAAGTTTCTAATTGTGGCTATTCTGGACTCCTCTTTTTTAGCTTATTGCCCCTAAATTTCTGAAATTCGAAACAATCCTTAACTACGTATAAAATCTTTTTTTTTTTGCTCTTCAAGATCATTTAAAAAATTTCAAAGTAAGTTTAAAGTTAAAGTCTCGTGGCCCCTTTACTACACTACCCCCCCTTGGTCCCTTCGCAGCTTTTCAGCCCCCTAATTTTCTGAAATAGCCCTCTTTTGGAAACCCTTTTTAATAATCTTTCTCCAACACTATAACATAGCAAACATTACTTATAGTATAAACTAGGTAGATGTG
This sequence comes from Thalia democratica, assembly GCF_965202585.1. Classification (NCBI taxonomy): domain Eukaryota; kingdom Metazoa; phylum Chordata; class Thaliacea; order Salpida; family Salpidae; genus Thalia; species Thalia democratica. Next base: position 22,181,911 of record NC_139171.1, read on the forward strand.
AGTTATACTTATTGACTTAATAAACGTATTATCAAATATTAAGTAAAATGTGAGTTTTGTGAAAATTATGCGTTATAGTTTTTAAAATTATTTTTTAAATATTTTTTAAAGAACAATGTGAGCTTTAAAAATGTATACTTGTAGGATTTTCTACCATTGATCATTTTTACAAAGTTAATAGTTCAAAGTACAGCGGACAAAAGTTTGGAAATTCACGGATGAACTGTATCCCAAGGATCTTAGTTAAAACAAACATTAAAAGATAGGTACCAAGTTTTAGGCTTTTTATATTTAAAGTCATCTTTAGCTCTCAACACAAACTTCCTTTGATTTTTACCCGTAAATATATAATCAACTAGAACTAAATGCTCGCTTGCATTTCTTTTTATGCTCATAGTTTTGATTATACTTTCGTCTTTTGTTGATGATATGTAAAATATATTGACATTTTTACTTTTATTTACAGTACTTGGTAGCTAGACTGTTTCAGATAATATTATTGTTATTACCATTGTTACCCATAAATTCTATTTTTAGAAGTAGTATAAAAATTCATTAGTAGCGTTCTGTATTATCAAATTTTTTTCAATGTATATAAATATTAATAAAGAAATTTGTATTTATATACCATAAGATATTCTATACCAAGGGTATTAGATATTGAAAATAAAATTAAAATAATTATTTTTTATCTTCAAATAAACTAACAAATCCCATCGTCATCATATCTATAAATAGATGTGAATCTAAAGTCGTGTATATTGGCTCATTCGTGAAATTTGTTCTTTAAATTTGAATTAACTCCTATAGGTCCAGAGGAGACCATTAACAAATACCAACAATTTTTCTCTGTTTAGAAATTCCAATTAATTAACTTTTTAAACAGTCTTGTTTCAGTCATTAATAATTTAACCAACATACATATATTAAGCATTTACATTAAACCTTAAGTATAAACATTAAAAACGAGTAAATTACGTAATTATTTGTCTTTTTTCCTCTTCTAGTTTCTTTGTTATAGTTAAAACCCCGCTGGTCGAACTAACTTTTACAAGTCCCCATAACCGTTGTTGTTTCTTGGCAATTCGTACGTAAGTTTGAGTAAGATCGTCCCCGTCTATAGCTTTTTTTATCCCTTTAACGTCTCTTGCTTTCTTGTTGGACCTTTTGACTTCACTTTTTTTTTTTTTTGATGACTCCTGATTAAAAACACTTACAGCTTTGAACCAAAATTGATAAAGAAGTATTTTGACTTTGATTAACTTATTGTTATTAACTAATTGATACTTAAATTTAACTTTTATATCTAACAACAACTCCTTTTACTTTAATCATTGTAAAAACAAAGTGACAGACAATAAACAGGTTAAGGTCATCTACTTGCATCTATGTGTGGGTAATCTTTATTCATAGCAATTGAAGTAAGGATGGTACATGTATATTCTTTTCCGTTTTTGCTAAAAAAGTTTATACCGAAGTAACGTCACTAAGACTTGCGTCACCTAGTAAGAAATTGAATATTTTTTGATAATATAATTGAAAAGGATTCTTTAAGGAAACTATTCTAACATATATAAGCTAAAATACTTATTTAATATTTCTAAAACAATGCACAAACAAACTGCTTTGGTTTAGCAAAACTTTAGCTTAGTTTTATTTCATTGATTTTAATAACATTTAACTTTTAAACTTACGTATAACTTTGTTTCTAATCTTTACAACGTGTTTTTAAATTTAGTAACTTGAAATAGGTCTTCCATTTTTGAAACATCTTCATCAATTAAGATATAACTTCTATTATCCGGATCAAAATAAGTGTAGAAATCAGTTGTAAAATTTACTGTTATAATTTTATTATTTCAATATGTGGTATGCAATAGAAAATAATATTATATACTTTTTAATTTTAGCACATTTTGTGTTCGTTTCCTTAACTTTTAAAGTTAAACTTTTGTTTATTAAACGAAAGATAAAGCACTCTAAAAGTTTGGTCAAAGAACTGGTGTATAAAAAAAATCTTTCGGTTATTGACTGGTACACCAAGGATACAGTTAAATGTCTTATCAAGTACTTAATAGAATAACGAACTTAGTAGATTAAACGTTTATAACAAAGTTTAACAAGTTAGAGTAAATTATAAAACTTAATATAATTTATCTTTAGAACTTACTTATGGCAGTGATTTTTATCTTAATTGTACAGATGGTATCTGTTAGATGCAACTTTACTTTTGCAACATGGTGTCCTCATCGCAATTACGCAGCTTGAGTTCACCACCTTTCGTTGAAAGTCAAAAAGAAATTAAGGGTCCAGATGAGCTAAACTTGAGTCTGTTAGGGTAGCCTGTCGCAAAAAATATTTTTGTACTGAAGTGCCAACAAATCAAGTGTCTGCAGTTCAAAATGAGATTGAACTCAAAACAAAGGTACCTAAAACATTTGATGGAGAAACGAACTATTTTAAATAGACTTAATAGTGAAACCAGTAACATAGAATTAGGGAGTAGAATAAACTTAATAGTAACTTGAACTGTAACTAGTTGAACACTATAAATCTGTAATGTTCACCAATTTATAGGCAAATTAACTCACATAACAATTGTATAAATTAGAAAATTGCTAACCAAAAGAACAATTTGAAAATAGACGAAACAAATTAAGCAAGAGACGAACTTAAATTTTAAACAGTCATGTAATGTTAACGACATTCACAACCCAAACTACAAGTATAAGATAATACGGCAGTATGACCTGCAAAAGACACCAAAAACCATTTGGCTATAACTTGAGGGAAAAACAATTCTTATGAATCCTTAAAAGAGTTTTTACTAACTAAAGATAGCTATTTTGGTAGAATATTTAGGACTAAACCAGAATGGACAACAGTAAGTGGTCTAACATTAGACATTGAGGTAACAAAATAGGAGAACGAACTTAATAAGGTAGTAAGCTAACTAAGCTCCTCTATTTACATTTAGCACCAAAAGAGTTAAAAACTAAAATGAGAAGAAAGTTGTGCCTAGACGAAGAAAATTTAAAGATCTGCTGTAAAAACATATGTGATGTAAAACAACAGCAAGAAAGGGATGAGGGTAATAATTTGAATTATTGGGGAAGCCCTAACAAATATTTCAAAGGTTTTTACAGGAAAAAAAAAGAAATAATCAATAAAGACATTATCAAACAAGTACCTAAAATCATGTCTATGAACATAGAATGCATCAGACTAATGTTAATCACAATAATAGCAATGTTAATTACCATAAATTCAGTAATAATGACAAGTTCAATAAAGAATCGGATAATTCATCGAATCGAAAAATCTTCCTAACAAATCAAAGCTGGAAAGAAAAAAAACGTTTAATGGTGAGCGGCCTAAGGATTGTATCATGGCTGGTTGTCATATTTGACCCTATAAGCAAAAAACTTCGACCCGTCCTGTTTGAAATGAGAAGCAGAAAGGATGGTGAAACTCTCAATAAATCAGTTTCAACTAATGCTCACTCAAAAATATCCACTCAATTGCATACTGTTGAGACCTTAACTGATAGAAATTATTCATTGTTATTTGGAAAATCTAATGCCATACTAGGAAATCACAAAGCTACCCAACATCATAATCACATAACAAGTTCAGTACCTACTAGCAATGTCATTGCTACCAGCATTGTAGTTAAGGAGAATCTCTGGGTTTTTGGAATAAAGGAACAATAAGCAGTGAATACAGACATTTTACTTTGAAACCTTCAGTTTATAGTGGGTACAAAACAAATATTATCTTTTTATTAAATTTGGGTAGTGAAATATCACTAATTCCTATTACTTGCTAATGGAATTAGTAGATACTTTCCCTGTCAAAGTAAAATAATTCAAGGGATAAAAGACATAGAAGTTATACATCGTACAGATATAGTAAATACATTGCTAAGACTTGGACACTTATTAAACAACATTTTCGGGTCACTAAAAAACATAGGGATTATGGCATTACTAGTTTAGTTATTTTGGCAGATAACCAATTAGTTGTGTGCACTTCAACTTCAGAAGCAAAGTCTCTAAAATCTATTAGTGTAAATAAACTTTTTAAACCACTAGAATTACCCGCCCAGTTAATCATGTCTAAGTTTAAAGGATTTTTCGCTTTTATATTCACTTTGAAGTTCTGACCATTCGGAACTACTTTTTTGTACAACTCTCGGTTGCCACCCAGTGTTGCCATGGAAGCTGTCATGCCACAGTTTCCTAATACAAAAGTTGTGTTCGGTTACATCTTCGATAATGTTTCTACTTTTGTGTGCATTGTATAGTCTTTACAGGTTTTTCTTTTAGTCAACAGTCCTGTTGCAACTATACTCGACAAGTTTCTTAAATTTTTCCTGCTAAATTTAAATATAATCTGAAATTGAATGTACATAAGTCTTTATTTTTGAGTAAATTTATTTTTTATTGTATGACCGTTAATCAGATAGTTGAAATACTAATTTGAAAAAAGATCTAAATAGATCTTTGTGAGTAGGATATTTTCTTGTTTATGTTCAATTTAGTTAATTAATAAAACCTTTGCTAATCAAACAGGAAAAAAGTTTAAAATAAGTTCCTAATATTACTAAAAAACTATCAAGTATAGTCCAAATGGTAAGTTTTCAGTTCAGTTTTTCTTTTTTAAACTATTAGATTTTTGTTTAAAACTTATTGCTTGGAATATGAATAAGCAGCAATATCTAAATTCTTTTATATTTTTCCAGGACATAAAACTAATAAACTAAATTTTTTTTTACAATTAGCAGAGTTGTCATTTCGAATAAATTAAATTTACAAAATTTACTTAAGCATGATATTTAAGCTTAAACATAATAAAAATCAAGCTCAGTGTTCAGAATTTTATTTTAATTTTGGCTACCCTACAACTTAGTATATATTTAGAGTATAGTTTACTTGGAATGAATTATCAGTAGTTTTATACTACTAGTGTAAAAGAAACTTAACTGTGATTAAGTGAGTTAAAAATTTAAAAAACACTATAAAGACTGCCTACAAGTTTATTTAAAATATGATCAAAAATACTCATATCTAGGCTTTAAGATTTTTCTTTTTTAGCAAATACAAAACTAATTTCGCTTACTGAATTTTTCAAGCATCAAAATAATAATTTGAGACAGTTAGTTTTTAGTAAATAGAAATTTTGTAAAAAGTATCAAAAGTTTGATTATCATTGTTTCCATAGTTTAACATTAACTAACTGATTATATATTTATGAACTAGCTTGTTTCGTTCAAATAATATTTTTAACATTGTTTAAGCTGAATAACTATATATTACACAAAACTTATTTCTAAATTTTATAATATTTTCAACACAACTTTTTTTCTTAATAAGTTAATTAACAAGTATATTTTAGTTAGAGGAAGTTTAAATTGTAGAACTTTTTTTCTCTTTTTTAAATACATTCAATATTTTATTAAACTTAGTATCAACAATTTAAAGTTTCATCAAACATAATTCAAAAGTTTTTTTACAACATTTTTTAACTTACTAAATTCCTAAAAAAAAATTAAGATAAACTACTTTGATAGTTTTAACATTTTAATTTATTCAAAGTTAGTCAAAACTACAATAACCTATTAAAGCACTCTTTTAACAATTTTAAAAAAATAAAATGTAAAAATGACTAAAAAATATGAACCTGTAGTTTAATTTAGTTTTAATGTAACACTGATTTTTAATTGCTCATTATAAAATACAAGAAATTGCAATTAAAATATTTCAACAAAACCAAACCTTATTTGAAACTATACTAAGATTTATAAAAAACTTTTGTTGCTTAAATCAAGATATTCTTTTATCTGTATTTTGTTGCTTCTTTCAGCTTTAAGAACAAACCATTTTGCTAAATAAATTATAGTTTTCTGTTCTCAGTCAGAGGACAATTTAACATAAGTACTAATGTGTTTTTTTCTTCATACTATTTTTTTGTAAAATTTTATACTTTTTATAAACACATTAAATAGTAGTTGTTAATAGAATTTTTAAAACCACACTAACAAATGTTTTCTTTTCGAAATAAACTAATACTTCTTTTAGAGCAAGTTTTTTTTTAATCTATAATCATACTATATTTAAACAACTTGCAAATAACATTTTATCTCAAATATTTAACTGTTTTTACCTTGTAATTAAATATCAATTTTACTGCTGTTCTATTTAGTTGAATATCAACTATTATAAAATTAGTCAACTAAAAAGCAAGTATATCTAAAGCAGGTTTACATATTTTGAAGGCATAGACATATAAAAGCCAGCCAAATTGTGGTTGCAGTAATATTTTAGCTAGACTATTCCAGATGGTGATCAAGAACTAAACTTATTTATTAATATTTTTTTATTGTAATTTTTTTTGTACAAAGTAATATAATTTATTTATTGGTTGTTATACCAAGTACTTAATTCTAAACTTAATTCTACATTGTTATAGTAAATTTCTGTTAGATTTAATTTTACAAGCATAAAGTTAATTTTATAGACAAATTTATAAATTTTTCAAAAAACATAAAACTTTAATGTCAATTATTTTCCTTATCTAACAACCTATCTAAAATTTTTTTTTTATCTTAGAGAACGCACCTTTGTCTTTAATTTAAGAAAAAAAAAATTTGGTTTGGGGTTTGAATTATTTCATGGGGTCCCTCCAAAAATAAAGAGTTTTTTTTATCTTTTTCATTCATATTGCCTTAAAACCAAAAATAATTAAAAATTTTTTTTTTTTTTTGATTTCCTTTAGTTTGCATGTTATTTAAACTCTTAAATAGTTATTTTATAAATAATGTTTATATCTTTTACGATTTGGCCCCAAAACAAAATGATGTATATTACACTATCATTTGCCTTGGCCATTTCCTAGATAAAAAATTGATAAAAGGAAAAAAACGATTAATAAGAATGTAAATTACAACAAATTTAATTAAACTATAATAATTTAATTAAATTTGTTGTAATACACATTCTTAATAGTTGTTTTTTTTCCTTTTATCAATTTTTTATCTAGGAAATGGTCTAGGGAAATGATAGTGTAATATACATCATTTTGTTTTGGGGCCAAATCGTAAAAGATATTAACATTATTTATAAAATAACTATTTAAGAGTTGAAATAACATGCAAACTAAGGGAAATCAAAAAAAAGTAATAAAAAAAAAAATTTTTTTGGTTATAAGGCAATATGAATGAAAAAAAGAAAAAAAAAACCTTTATTTTTGGAGGGACCCCATGGAATAATTCAAATCCCAAACCAAATTTTTTTTCTTCTTAAATTAAAGGCAAAGGTGCGTTCTCTAACATAAAAAAAAAATTTTTAGATAGGTTTTAAGATAAGGAAAATAATTGACATTAAAGTTTTATGTTTTTTGAAAAATTTATAAATTTGTCTATAAAATTAACTTTATGCTCGTTTTAAATTTGTGTAAAAGTTTTGACCTAATTTAAAGTATTTTCTAAAGTTTGATTTCTTAAATTTTAAGCGTTTAATATGTTCTTCAATGTAAAATATAACCACCAAAATTCATGCCTAGATTTTATAAGTAGTATAGAATACCTTTAAGTATCATTTAGTTAAGGGTTTCTCAATTTTTTTTTCAAATTGCCCCCTAAAAAGAAATTAACAAAACTAAGGCCCCTCAACAAAAATACTCCAAAAACTATTAAAAACACCTAAGACCTTTTTTTGCATTACATCGTCAACTCTAGAATATCTAATTTAAGTTTCAAAACACCTAAGACTTATTTATTTTTGCTCTACATCACTAATTTCAGAATATCTTTGAGTATCTGTCATGGCCCACTTTGAAAAACCCTGATTTAGTTCTAAGTTTAGTTAAAATTTAGTATTTGTTTTTAGTGCTGTTGTACACTACAGTATATCATTAAAATAATATATATTTAGTTGCTATATTAATATATTAAACTTAACTACAAAAACTGAAATTAGTCCAAAGTTCAAACAGTTTTTTTTCAAACTTTTTTTTAAGTCTTATTTAAGGTTGTATTGTAGTTTTTTAACCATGTTTAATTTAAACAATAATATTTATTAAAGGTTTTACTGTTTTAGTATTATCTGTAGTTAATATAACTAACTTATATTGTTTTAATTGTTAAGTTTTATGAATACAAATGTCATACATGGAGTGTTAATCATTAGAACACAAGCTGTGCAAAAATTAAGGAGCTTAAATCTAGAGACATTTTTAATAATAACATGTTATCAAAAAAATATAAAGTCTTTAAGTTATACATATTTTAAACAATGAAGATATTTGATTTTGAAGTGAATATTTTTTAACCATTTTATCAAATAATCCTGCTTATATATAAAATATAAAAAGTCAAATATTTTTAATAACATTCATTGTTTATATACCTTTACTGTTTATAACCTTTTTTTAAGAACATAGAATACTTAAGAGTAAAGTCTGCAACTAAATAAATCGTAGATGATTTGACTTTATTTATAACAAGGTCTCCCAAACTTTTTTCAAATAACCCCCGTTAAAAACATTAAAAAAGCTGCGACCCCTTAAACAAGTTTAACCAAAAAACTATTGTCTATTTGGTCCATTTTAGGAAACCCTGGCTAATAAATTACTTTCAATGTTTTAGAAATTTACTGCAACTATTTTAATGCAAAATTTCATACAAAATTTAATTTAAAAGTAAGTTTTTAATTATTAATTTGAACATAAGGATTTACTAGCCAAAATAAGTGATAAGTTAGAGTACAAAAGAGACCACATATATTTTAATTGTGTTAAGTCTTTGAATATTTTGAAACTGAATACCAGTTTCACCGCTGTTCCATTTAGTTGAACATCAAATATTATAAAATCAGTCAACCAGAAAGCAAGTTTGAATTTCAAGATATAGTGATATAAACCAGCTTAAGTTTGATTGCAGGGACATTCTAGTCAGGGCCTTCCAGATGAAGTTAAAGAACTGAACTTATTTGTTTTTATATTGTTTACTGTTAAGTTCCGTTTTAAATAATGATTAGTACTTATATTTGATTTCTTGATTTAATTTCAAGTACTTAATTCTTAATTAAATTATTCATTGTTATTGTATATTGCTGTTACATTCAGGCTTTCTAATAAACTTGAAAACCTGAAAAAACTGAGAAAACCTGGAACTTGAAAATTTAGGTAAAAAATTCTGGAATTTGAGAAAATTAAAAAAAAAATCCTGGAATTATAAACAAAAATCATTAAAAAATCTTGAAAAACAATGAATTTTGAACAATTATTACATGTTAAGTATAAATATTTTCATTTTACACACAAAATCTACTAAAAAAATAGAAAAAAATTTTGTCATCATCAAAAATTTTTCTTTAACACATTTGAAGTAGCTTTACAGTATACTTTTAATGTTTTTTTTTTATTTAATACATATTTTACCATTAACTTAAATTTAAAGTAAAAATAGAGCCAAAAATGTATATTTTTTAAAAACCTGATAAAAATTTCATAAACCTGGAGAAAATTTGACAAAAACATTTTGCAACCCATTAAATTTAATTCTTGTTTAAAGCTTTGACAACATTTAAAGTATTTTCTAAAATAAAATCTTTTTTATTTTTTAGTGTTTGATATGTTGTTTTTATATAAAATATAACCACTAGTATGCTTAGTTTTTATAAGTAGTGTTTAATATCTTAAAGTACCATTTAGTTCTAAGTAAAATTAAAATTTAATTATGGTTTTTAGTGTGGGGTTTCGTACACTACTGTATAACCTTAGAATTTTATATTAAAAGTTTTAAAATAAAAGGTTTTCATTAACTACCTTAATTTAAAAGTATTGTGTTATTTCATTACTACTGTGATATTTTGAATTTAAAGCCTAAAAACAGTTTATTAAAGAATATATTACTTTGTTAAACTTTTTTATTATAACTTGGTCTTAATTAGATGGGTTTTAGTTGTGTTTGTCATTAGGTTTCTAGGTAATTTTTATTCCATTAATAATATTAATAAAATTTAAAATTTGATAAGCGGAGTGGCACAGGATTAAAATTTTTTTTTAATAATTAGTAACCTTAAAAAAATGATTTAACAAATTAAGTGAAACGATGCTAAATTACTACCTAACTTTTAAAGACATGTTTTTAAAAAATTTTGCTGCACATAAATAGATTTTCTACAACTAAACGATTATTATTAAGATAACATTGGATTTTTTGTTCTTATTTTTGTTAAAATTACTGCAATGTTTTCGTTTTAAATAGGTTATCATTAGTATTAAACCTTTTATTGGAATATTAATGAGCTAATAGTATTTAAAGGGCTAAAACTATTTTTTTATTGTGTTCACTTTTTCTTTAGGCTGTTTTTGAATGCTACTGTTTTAAAAATAAAACACTTAAAAAATATTAAAAAAGTAAAACCAGTAAACAAAAGCATAAGTAAAGTTTCCTTTTAAAAAAGTTTCCGTAAATAATTTATGTTAATTTTTTATTGAAGTTTTAGTGGTATCACAGGTTAATCCAGGAAACTTGTCTAAGTTCGCCGCTGGTCTATACAATATCTATCTTCTGATGATAATTTTGTTTCAATCATATCGAGTTATATTTACCTAGTTTTACTATTTAATTAACAATATTAATTTTACACAGAAATTTACACCTTAAATTAACAATATGAAAAGAACCACTTCAGCAAATTATCAAGGTTCATCACATGAAAGTCTACCTGGTAAGACAAAGAAAATAAAACCTGATACGACAATTGGAAGTTTACCCAATTATAGCAATTCATCTTGTACAAATGCTGGTAATTCTCTTTATGTCAAGTCATGCAAAGAAAATGTTATGACCGACTATTGTGTTATTAGAGCTGGTTAGAATAGTTTATGTTCTTATAACAAAACACTAAAATATATTAAGCAATATTTAGCAACTACTCTAACGATTAAGTTTTAAATCTAAAGTTTTAGAAAATAGTTTTAAAATCCTTACACACTTTTTCAACTTAATTCTAAAATATTTATTAAAATACTTTTTTTTTATTGTTATTAAATTTTTAGAAGAATGTACTATTGATTTTTTTGATTTTAATATAAACTTAAAACTTTAACTTCTGACAGTTTTTGTAAGTACACAATTCTGAAGGTATAATTGTCTAAGAGTTTTATATTATACAGTCTTAATATTTTAAGGATTATAAGCTCATGTAGAACATAAAGAACAGTAAAATATACAATAATGAATTTGTTTTGTTATTCAAGTAAAATTTTAGTTTACTAGATTTTTACTAAAACTAAGTTATACTAAATTTTTATTTACAAAAGTTTTTAGTAAAGTTTGTTTTTTTCTTTTTAACTTTTACTGCAACAACTTATCTTAATAAACTATTCGCAACATTTTTCTTTAACAGTGAGCATGCTTTTTATAATAAAATAAATCTTTTAAAATTCAGTAAATTTAAAGTATTTTAGATTATATAATGCTATAAGAAGCGATAACAAATCCTATGATTTATAAAACTGCTTAGAATAGAGGGAGGGAGTAGAAGATTTTTTGGTAATATTGTAACATTCAAATGAAGATATATGATTTGGATGTATTTTCACTACAATAAGAAAATTTAAAAAATAAAAAATAAAAATAAAATCAATGCTTAATAAATTAATTTTATCCCCAAAAAACACATATTTTTTGATTTTTCTTCTTAAACACTAATTTAATCACTTATCTATGTCCTAGACTTAAAACTTATATCTTAAATGAAAGCTTATAACTACTACAGGCGTAAAATAAAGACTTTTCAACTGCTATTAATTAATACGACGTCATTTTTAGACAAAATATACTTATGTTTTTTTTTAATATAAAAATCAAGTTTTTCTGCTGTTTTTACTTTTAGTTTTTTTGATTTTCAAGATGTAAAATATGCTTAGTTAGCTATCCAGAAAGATGTTATTGATGTAATTTTATTTCAACTGCATATTGATACAGATTTAAAATAGATTTTAAATCACTTTTCGTTGTTAGAAAGTATGATTATTTTGAGCACATGTCTAAGAGTTAAAGTTCTAGACCTGTATGCCATAGAATCTGCATGTAAATTTATTAAAATAAGTTACTTTTGTTGGTTGAATATAAAGAGTTTACATTTAATTTAATAATATTTATTTATCTGTTTGAAAAATTGTTTTAACATTAAGTACGTTATTGTTTACACATTATCGTTAGTTAAATCTTATAAATTATTACACATGTAAATTAATTACAACTTAGTTTGTTAAAATGTTTTAATTCTTTAATTTAAAAGCGTAGTATCAAATCCTGTTTAGTTTTAATTTCATAGCAGCTTATTAATATTGTATTTATTTATATAAATGATATTTACAAGACTGCGCAATTAACAAGGTATAAACTTTTATCTATATTATATATAACAGCTTATAAAACCTTGCCAAGAGCTATATTATACGCATAATAAAATTCCATGTTATTAGATATTGAGTTTATATTTACTATTATTTAATTATTATTAGATAATAAAAATTATTAATCTAGTGTATTCTTATTCATAGTAGAAAAATATCATAAGAAATCTGACTTGATAGTAGATGTGATTTACTCTTTTGTTAAAATAGTATTATTATGTTTCTTGGGACACCCACTTTTTTTAATTTCTCTTGGATTTGCTCCAAGCGCACTTTTTTGAATGAAACAGTTGCTACTGCAACTAAAAAGTTTCGTTTTACTTTGGTTTTAAATAAAACATATTTTTCACCAAATGCTTTGGTTTTATTTGATATTAATATCTCTAGCATTTGTTGTACGCTAAAATTGAAAAAGATGCAAGACTGTGTTTTGCATATTCAAAAGCCCTCAATTTACATTAGACAAAAGCATTTGGCAAAAGATATATTGTATCTAAAACTAAAGTAAAACGAAATTTGTTAGTAATAGTAAATATGATTACATTAAAAAAGTGCACTATGAGCAATTCCCAGAGAAAAAAATGAGTGTTCCAAGATTTAATATGTAATAAATTAACAAAGAGTATATCACATCTATTATCAACTCAGATTTCTTATAATATTTTTCTACTATGAATATGCTTTAGGTTGATAGTTTTTAAATAATAGTTAATATAAACTCAATACCTAGTATTTCGAATTTTATTACGTGTATAGTATGGGTTGCTGTCTAATTTGCACGAACGTACTAAATTGCACGAGGGTACAAAACTACACAAAGGTACTTTTGCTCATGGGTCACTTTTGTTGCACGAAGGCACTTTTGCTGGAGCAGACAATTTTGCATAGAGACATTTTTGCACGGGTTTTTGTTTCAATATCTTTTTTTTTTTTAATTAGTTTTTTCCTATCACTGTTACCCCTAACCCTTACCCTAGGTCGGTAAGTTATTTTATTTATTTATATTAATTTTTTTTTACTATTACGGTTACCCCTAAACCTTACCCTCGGTCGGTACCTTTTTTTTTTAATATTTTTTTTACTATAATATATATTATTTATTTTATTTTTTTTACTCCTAACCCTTATCCTCGGTCAGTAACTTATTTTTCTTTTTATATTAAGTTTTATTTAGTTTTATTTCTGTTTTTTTTTTTTCTGTATTCTTTTACTCTCGTGCAAAATGTATTTCGTGCAAAATTGACCCTACGTGCAAAACCGTCTTCGTGCAGTTTTGTTCCGTCGTGCAATTTTGTGCACTCGTGCAAATTTGGCTTCGCGCAATTTAGACCCGTTTCTGTATAATATACCTCTTAGCAAGGTATAAGCTTATATATATTATATAGTAAAAAGTTTATAGCTTGCTAAAGGCACAGTCTTGTAAATATCATTTATATAAGTAAATATAATATTATTTAACTGCTAAAAGTTTAAAACTAAAATGGATATGATACTAAGCTTTTAAATTAAAGAATTAAAACATTTGAACAAACTAACAAACTAAGTTGTAATTAATATACTTGTATAATACTTTATAAACTTAAACTAATAGTAGTGTAAAAACAATAACATATTTAAAGCTAAAAAACTATACACAGAATTGTAAATATTTTTTTTAGTTAAATAAAAGCTCTTTATACTTTTTCAATAAAATTACACTAAATAACAGAAGAAGAATTTCCTATATTAGAAAAAAAAAGTACAATTTAACAGACAAAATTTGAATTTTTTGTATAATAATGACGTCATAATACATCAAAAGCAGTTGAAATGTCTATAATTTATGCCTGTAATTAAAAGCTTTCATTTAGTGTATAAATTATAAATTAAGGACATGTATAAGTAATTTTATTACTGTTTAAGATGTGATTTTTGATTAAAAAATATGTGATTTTTGAGTTTGAAATTCGGTTTTTGGGCAGAAAGTTTTTTTTTTGAATTGTTTTTAATAAAATCTTTTTAATGAACCAAAAACACATCCAAATCATATCTCATAAGTCTAGCAAACATCACCGAACTAATCTCTACCCCTACTTAGAGTATAATTTTCCTAAACTTTACAAACAGTTTTAGTTTTTAGAAAGACCAAAAATCTTGCAAAATTATTTACTTATACTAAAGTACAAAATAATAAAAGAGATACCTTGTTTTAAACTAACAATTTTTTCAGATAGCTTTAAAATCTCTTTTAATCAAGTAAGATTTTTCAATAATAGTAACCTGCCGCTTAGCTACGCACTTTGAACACGGCGTAAAAATGTTTATCTAAGAAAGTTTGATCTTTATTTAATTATACTACGCCTAATACCCAAACATGTTAAAATCCACTAAAGATTACATTTGACTATTACTCCAAAATACCCAAAAATAAAAACCTTCACCATAAAAAAAAATATTTGTAGAAGGAATAAGAAATTTAAAGCTTTTATTTAAATATAAATTTGTTCGAACCACATACGTTTAATATATCTTTTATTTCCTTGTTCATTGAAAATTTATATAGCATACACAGATGATTATATACAAATGAAGATTTAAGAAAACATTGATTATGCTTTTATTAGTTTGTGTTTATGCATAAAAGATTATTTAGGGTTGTATTTTTTTTTAAATTAACTGGTTGCCTAGGAAAAAAAACGACACTTAAAAATAGTGTTCATAGTAGACTGTAGTTTCCTCAGTCAAGACCGGCAGTGATGGATTTAAGAAAGAGTGCTTGACATTTTTAAAATCTTAAAAGTTTTTTTTTACTTAGTTCATTTATATATGCTTATTATGGTTGCTACAATTTAAGATCACTTAAGGTAGTTATGATATTTCGACTACTTTAAGTTTTTTTAGAACTCCGTATTAGTTTTGGTGTTTTTATTAAACTCTTTTTTTTTTAATACTGTAAAATTTTGTTTATTCAATAACTGATAACAAGTTTTATTTAGTAGTTAAAATATTATATTTGCAGAAAATATGGTTTTGGACGAAGACAATCTTATACCATCAATAAAAACTTACAAGATTTTATTAGCTGAAGAAATTAGAATAAACAGGCCTATGAAGTTGAAAGTTGATCTAAATAATTGTTTAGCTCTTTATTACTTGTCAAATATTTTCAAGCTGTCAACTCCTTCAAAACATTTTAAATTCTTTATTGAGCGATTTTTCTCAACAGTTGCTGAGTCTGGCAGCTTTTTAGAACTAGATTTTATCTCGGTAGGAAAAATACTCTTAAGCAGTGGGTTAAACATTGATTCAGAACTGCAAGTATTTTATGCAGCAGATAGCTGGTTGTGCCATAACATAACTAAACGTCGCAAATATGCAAAACAACTATTATCCAAGATCCGACTTTCGCTTCTATCGATTCCAGCTTTGTACAACATATTGGAAAATAAATACTCTTTAAGCGCCACCAATGAGTGTGCTAGCTGTATTAAAGAGCTTTTATGGAACAAACAACATTTAAACACAGAAAATTTCAATGTTGCTAGAAGGTACTGCAACCAAAATAGCTTTGATATAGCTGTTTTTGGAAGGACGCATAACGAACGTAAATTAGTTACTGTTGTTGGATCGTTTTACTCTAACAGTGATTTCAAAATAAATAGTTTGCCACAAAGAAATATGATTTCATTATATCCTAAATTTATTTGCGTTAAAGGTAAGGTTTATGCGTTTGGACCCATCGAAAGAACTTTTGAAAGGTCCATGATGTCAGTTTGCAAATACTCAACTTCTACTGACTCTTGGGAACTTTTGTCTGATACGTTAGAAGAGCGTGGTTCTTATTCGTTATGTTCTTTTATGGACAGTTTTTATATCATGGGAGGGCACAGCAAGAAAAAGTACGTAATAAACTCTCTAAAATTTTGTACAAAAATGCTTAAATGGAAAAAAGTATCCCCAATGAGCCAACTAAGAAGTGATACTGCTTGCTCAGTATTCGAAGGAAGAATTGTCGTATCTGGTGGTTTTGATAATATTGGTATATCAAACACTGTTGAAGCATATGATCATGTAGCTGATACATGGACAAATATTCCAAATATGATTGAAGATAGATTTTGTCACAAATCAGTTGCAGTAAAAAACAAACTGTTTGTCGTTGGTGGAGTTAATACAAAAAGTTTTGAAGTTTTTGACTCACAAACTGATAAATTTACTTTGTTGAAAGCACCGCAACTAGGTTTTAGAAAAACATTACATCAGCCTGTCGAAGCGATCACAATTGGGAGCAAGATTTTTGTGTTTAAGAACGAAACAAATGTCTTGATTTATGATCTTGATAAAGATGAATGGTCAGCAAAATCGTTTGAAGCAATAAAAAATATAGCATTGTTTTCGTGTACTAAGCTACCTGTAGAGATGTTTTAATGAATAAGTGGAAAATCACGTCTGAAACGAAAAAATATGTAGAATTATGTTTTTGTTTGTGTAAACTTTATAATATTTTAGTTTGCATATAATATTTATGATTAAGTAAATTATTAAAATAAATGTTTCTCATTTTAAAGTTTAGTAAAGGTTAAGCTGAAACTTTTTTGGAATTTTTAAATGCTAAAGATTTAAACAAACTATTTTTTGTAAACTTTATGTAAGTTTTTTTAAGAATATTTGTAAGTTAGTAAGCTCAATAACAATATATGTTTTCTTACATTTAATGATTTATGGCGACATTTAACCTATTAATATATGATTTCTATGTTTTTTTTAAGTTGTAAGTACTTGACTAATTTTATTGTACATCACTAAATATTATGATTATACAATGTAATAAACGTTACACGGAAAGTTCAATGCTGACGTCACTGATTAATGCCAGTAAACGGTTAATCTATATTTTACATCATACACGATTTCAATCATTTCGGTTGGGACTGACTGATGAGTCCTGATCAGGACAAAACCGGTCTAAGTCTACCGAAGGTCGTGGTTTGATGATCGAATTGGTATGATCAAAGCTATTGTTAACTTGAAGTAAATATTATCGTTTCAACAGAATAAATTTTACTTGTTTTCTACTGCATCCCATTTGGCTAAAGATATTTTGTATATTCCACGTACTTGTCTCGTTTTAGTGTGAGGAATTTAAGCATTTATAATTAAGAATATTAAAGGTTCTTTTTGAGAATTCTATCCATGGTAGACATTGTATTATATTAAGTACATAGTAACACTTCAATAAAGCATTGGTATTAACTTTAACACTTGAATTAACTAAAATGTAGTCATTTTTAATTTATGACTTACTTTGAAAATTAACAAGCACAAAAAAGTTAAGCTTTTTGTAAATGCATTAGTTCAGAATGCGATCATGACTAAATAAGTTTACTTGATGAAGGTCATTAGTCCCCACCTGTATGTTAGTCATACCTCTGAGTTGAGAGGGTCATGGGTAACAACCATAATGTTAGTAGTTAGTGTCTCTAATTAGTTTAGCCTATATTAACACTGTTGCTTTAATCAAAATATGAAATATGCTGCTTGTTACTAGAAATACAAATTATTTTTTTTTTTAAATCGAAAAGACACTAAAAGCTTTAAAAAGTTGATCTAAAATGTTATTAAAAGGTATTAAAAATTTTAAATGACTGTTTTAACTGAAATTAGCTTATCTCAGATTATATGATTATAGTTATGCTACTTTTAGTTTTAGTAGATGTTTTGCGGCAATCGAATGTATTGGTTACAAGAAAATTAAACCAAGCATTATACATAGTTAGATATAACTGGATATTGAAAAGATAATTACAGCTTCAAGTATTTTACAGCTAATGTAGTCTTAAACGAAACAAGTTTTTTACTATTTTTTGTTCCTTATTTATTTAAAGTTTTCCAAAACATTTCTCAAAAATATCTTACAGTCCTACACTGAAATACCTAAAGTACTTTTTAATATTTGTTCTAATTTTTAGCTTTACCATCATATATTATATTGTTTATCATTAGTATAAAATTTTGTGAACTAAAATTATTAAAATATATTTCAACGGCTACTATTTAAAAATCAAAAAGCTTCAAAGTATTGCTGGCAAACATCTTTCAAAAGTTTTAGTTCTAAAACAAAAATGTCTGTGAATTTATTTTCAGATTCCGTTATATATTTACTGCAGTCTTTGAAAATGATAAGTGTTTATTTATGGTCTTTTATGTTGTATGGTCCTGATATGCTTTTACATCTCTTAAGAAGTAGCTTTGAGTTTTATAGAAAATGGCAAAAAAATAATCAAAAGTTAAACTGTTAGAGTTTTCTAACTACGTTTGCGAGCTCTTAATGAAATTTAACTTCATCAGAGTATTAACTTAGCTTTATATTTGTAACAAGTAAATACAAAAGATAAACTTGTTTTTTGTTGTTTACATTAATTTTGCGCCCCATCGTGTACAAGTTGTGCTTTAAGTTTTTATTCTTTTGGATTAAAAGACTTGTTTGTTACATCATAAAATACTGGTTTACGTTGATATTTTCAGATTAGTCAAGACTTATCTAGTTTAAAGTTTAATTTGTTGCAAGCATTTTATTGTTTAAAATGCAAAAAAATCTTTCATCTAGCTTATTATATACCATTTCAATTATTGCAGCCTCAAGATTTAAATAAATAAATTATTGCAGAAAATCCTATTTATATCATCCATTAACTGTTTTATTATCTATAAAGATCTTTAGAACAAGCCACAAACTAAAGTATCATTATAAATTTATAAAAAAATCAAACTATATTTTTTCACAATTTTATGTTGAAATTATATTAAAAGTAGAACTAATCAAGATTTTTTTTAGTTATTGAACTAATAAGTTCTTTATCATATTGACCTCAAATATCTATTTCTTTTAATAATATCACAAAAAGATAGTACTTTAATAATATTTTGGGTGTAAAAAGTGAGACATGTTAATAACGCAACACCACACATAAAGTTTGTTCAATTTTACGGATCTGAAACCTTTACTAAACATCAGGTCAGTCATTATGAAAAAATTGCTGGCGAGCCGAAGTTATTTAAAAGTTAAAACTTGAAACCGTAAATTATATATTCAGGTAGTATGAATTTGAGTTAAACTGAAAGATTTTTCCATAAAAAAAGCTTCTTTTATTGCTAAAAAATATAAGATTTTACGCTCAGAATAGCCGCGAGTCACAGTTTTTTTTTGTAAATGTGTGACCAGTGTTAAAAATTTTAATGAGACTTTCATTTAAAATAACAACAAAGTTTTAAGTCATTGAACATTGACGGGTCCAACAAATTTAAATATTTAAATGTTTACGTAGTATAAAAAATTTCTAAAAATAGTTTTCAATCGAAGTTTTTTTAAATCAGGAAAACAAGTGTTTTCTCTCTGAAATAAATTAACACTTATTTAGGAGCAATGTATTTTTTTTGTTTATTATAATGTTAACCTTCTAATAGAATACAAGTTTAACTGTTTTTTCAATTTAAATGAACATTAAATATTATAAAATCAGTCAAACAGAAAGCAAGTTTACATTTTGAAGATAGAATAATAAAAAGGACTCACAGTTTAATTGTAATAATATTCTAGTCAAGAACTTTCAGAACTGAACTTATTTTTTACATTAAAGTTTATTGCAAACAAACAAAATATAAAATAGAAGTACTTTTCGGACACGCTCTTCAGTATTTTTTCGTGTCAAAACAAGCTGAAATAATGATTAACTGATAAAACTAAGTATTTAAGCAAACAAATTAAATTTAACACAATAGTAAAAATTAACAAATTAAGGCAATCGTTTAATCAGAAATAATATAAATGTAACACAACTTTACTAATCAACTAATTTAAGTTCAACGAATTAAACAAAATGGTCAAATAAACAAATTTCTTTTGTTTACAGAGTTCTGGCTTTAAGCTTAAAATGTATATAGCTTCTAGAGTTTTTAGGTGAAATTCATTACGAGCAACTGATATAATTTTAAAGTTGTCCACTTTATAGTTTTCGACACACTTAGGATTAGTGATCAGGTGTTGGCCAATCGCTGAACTACTATTTAGTTTTTCCAAATCATCAAATTTCTTTTCCTCGTTACATGACTTAATCTTGTTTAAAAAGTTTTTTGGGATGTGTTGGTTGATTCTTGTAATCAAATTGTTACTCGTTCTACCCACGTATGTTTTTTTTGCATAAACATACAAATTTATAGATTACATTGCTGGTGTTTAGGGTGGGTAATTTATCTTTGTTTTTAATCTGAAACAGTTTATTGGTTGAGTATACTATTCGTAAATTAACAGATCTATAGCCATTTTCTACTATTTTCTTCAAATTATTCTGCAAAACTCTATTCTGATTGTATGGCAACTTAAGGTATACCGGACACTTTTTTGGACCAAATTTTATTGACTCAAACCTTGTCTTTGTTTTTTGTATTGTTTTCTTTATTATGTCTAGAGGGTAACCTAAAGTCGCAAAGATTCTTTCCACATTTGATAATTCTGTTTCTAAATATTTTTCAGAACAAATTTTCATTGCTCTATATGTAAGGCAACTGATTAGATTTAGTTTTTGTCTCATTGGACTGTATGAATTATAAGGGACATAGTCCCCACTGAAGGTACTTTTTCTAAAAATGTTCGTATAGAACATTTGATTCTCCCTGTTGACCATAACATCTAAGAATGCTAAATTGTTTTCAGTTGCTGTTTCCATAGTAAATTCGAGGTTTGTATGCATGCTATTCAGTTTTAATAGAAATTCATCTCTGTCTTTATCGTCTGTAAAGATGGCAAACGTGTCATCTACATAACGTTTGTAATAAATGGGAGAGATATCTTTTATGAGTTGTTGTTCATGGAAACCAACAAAAATGTTTGAGAGAATAGGACCAAGTGGCGACCCCATTGATATACCGTCAATTTGCTTATACATATGATTATTAAAGCTAAATTCTACACCACAACATGCTAATGTTAATAATTCTTTGAAGACTTCTGGTTTTAGGTATTTTGGAGCTAAGCTGTATTTAAATAGTTCATTTACAACTAAATTAATGCACTCCTTAATCGGTAAGCTGGTAAAAAGAGACTTGATATCGAAGGAACACATACTAATGTTTTCCTGACTGATTTTTAACTGTCTAATATCATCAGCGTAACTGAATGAGTCTTTAATACAATAGATCGAGTATACTGATTCTAATGGTTTCAACATTTCCACACACCATTTAGCAATCTTATGTTGCGGTGAATTAATCATTGAAAGGACTGGTCTCAGAGGTACTTTTGCTTTGTGTGTTTTTGGCAACCCATACAATCTGGGTCTGCATGATCCGGATGGGCGTATAGCGTCATAAACGCTTGCAGTGATTTTATTATTATTTTTCAAAGATAGTAATCTTCGTTGAAATGCACTTTCTATTTTTTGATCTATATAATTTTTAATCTATATAATATTTTTTTATTATATTGATTATTGTAAAGTTCTTTTTCAATTAATGTTCATTGCTTATATTCGATTTCTTGATTTTAACTCAAAGCAGCTAATTCTTAATCTATTTATACATTTGTTATAGTATATTTCGTTTAGATTTAGTTCTACTGTAAACGTTTTGACCAAATTTAAAGTATTTTCTAAAATAAGATTTTTTTAAACTTCAGTGTTTGAATTTTTAAGTACTTTGTTTTATAGAGCTTGTTTGGAGGAAAAAGACTTTTTAGTACTCATGATAATTTGTCCTTCGAGATTAAAAGATTATATCTTCTAAAAAAATATTTTCTTTACTAAAAGAAGCAACAGAGTAAAGGTATAAAAATGTTTTAATTAAAGAATTAAAGAGTTTTTTTTTAATCTAAGTATTATTTTGAATAAGGTATAGTTTTATTAACATATTTCGAATTCAGCTTCTTCTATAAAATGCGAAATATCAGTGTTGTTTCTTTAATATAAGATATGACCACCAAATGTCATGCCTAGCTTTTGTAAGTAGTATAAAGTACCTTTAAGTATCGTTTAGCTCTATGTTTAATTTAAATTTAATTATGGTTCTTAGTGTGGTTGTACATTACAGTATAACCTTACAACCTTATATACTAAAAGTAAAACACAATATGCTTTATGGATATATTTAATTTTAGTTTTAAAGTTAAAACTAGTCGAAAATTCAAAAAAAAAAAACTTTTAAAAGTCTGATCAAACTCGATGTTATAATTTTTTAAACATATATAGTTTAAACAAAAGCAACTATTATTGGAATTACTGTTTTAGTAAATTATGAATACATTGATTATGTTTTTCTTAGTTTGTGTTTTTATATAAAGATAGTTTAGGCTTGTAAGTTTTTCTTCCCGTATTAATATTAAGCAACTATATTATAAAAATATTAAGCAACTTTATGCATTTAAACTTGTTACCTTGGTAAAAAATGAAATTGAAAAATATTAACTTAAGTAAAGGATAAAATAATGTTCATAGTAGACTGTAGTTTCCATAACCAACACCGGTAGTAATGGATTTAAGAAAGAGTGTTTAACATTTATACTCTTTTTAAAAATTTATTCCATACTTAGTTCGATTATATGCGTCTATCATGTCTATCACAATCTAAGATCATTAAAGCTAATTGAGATGTTTCAGGCTAGTTGAGTTTTTTTAACTTTGATTAGTTTGATTTTATTTTGAACACGGCGTATTTCCGGTAAAAATTACCCTGCCAGCAGTGCGTACCTAGCCGACAGGTTACTGTAGCTATTTTTTTTTGTTTTTATAACAGTTTTATCTGTTGAAAATATTTAAAAAATATATTTAAGTTTAACTGCTTTCTCAGTTACTGATAGCAAGTTTTATTAAATGTTCAAAATGTATATAGAAAATCTTATTCTGGAGGAGAAAAACCTTATATAATCTACAAAAACTAATAAAGTTTTGTTAGATGAAGTTGAAGAAGAAAAACTGAACAAATTTATGAAGTTAAAAGTTCATCAAAGTAATTATTTAGCTCTTTACCATTTGTCAAATATTTGGTCAAATAGTATTATTGAGCGTTGTTTCCTAACAGTTGCTGAGTCTGACAACTTTTTAAAATTAGATTATTTCTTGGTTGGAAAAATACTGTTAGACAGTGAACAGAAAGTATATGATCATGTAGCTGATACATGGTAAAAAATGCCTAACATGGTTAAAAATAAATTTGGTCACAAATCAGTTGCATTAAAAAATAATTTATTTGTCTTTGGTTAAATTAAATTAATAAGTTTTGAAGTTTTTGACTTGCACACAGATAAGTTTACTTTGTTAAAAGGACCGGAACTAGGTTTTAGAAAAAAATTGTTAATGCCTTTTGAAGCGGTTGCGATTGAAAGCAAGATCTTTGTGTTTGTGTACGAAACAAGTGTCTTATTTTATGATCTTAATAAAAATGAATGATCTGAAAAATCATTTAAAGCAACGAAAAGTATAGCAATGTTTTTTTATGCTAAATTACCTAAATAATATTTCAGAAAGATAAAAAATATGTAGTTTAGTGCAACTTTATTTCTTTGTTTTTTGTTTACCTAACTTTAATGATACTTAATGTAAGTAACAAGTAATTAAAGTTCAAGTAAGAATTTTTTTATTAAACTTTTATGGTGTGATTTAAATAATTTTACTTTAAAGTTATTTTAAGGTTAAGCAAAAAAAATTTCGGAAGTTTTAAATACTACAGATTTAAACAAATTATTAATGTTGTAAATTTTAGTACAAAAATTAAGGGTATTATTAAGTTTGTGCATTTGTTAAAAATATAAGTTTTCCTACATTTACTAATTTATGATGAGGTTATTTTTCTTTAAATTTGTGTAATGTTGAATAGCTTTTTATCTTTATACGTATGAATGTTTGACTTTTTATACAAGATAGGTTTGTTTTACCTTTTTTCACGTAAAAATGAACCTTTATTTAGTTTTAAGTCTTAATTTTTGCTTAATTCTTATACACTTAATTAAGAAAATATTGTTTTTTTTTTTTTTAATTTTAGATGCTACTTGGCTTTCATATTACTCTCAGAGTTTGAAAAAGTAAATTAAACTGGAAAAAAATGTAGCTAAAAAGTTAATTTTTCTAATTTGTCCTTAATTTTTTTTTCTCCAGTGCATGATTTATAAACCTAAAAATATGATCTTTATTTTACGGTTATTTTTTACTTTAAAACAATAAACTAAACAGCCCTGAAGTACTTTTTAAGCTGATTAATTCATATAAGGGAAAATTATTGCTTGGTTACACACTTGCTAGCCAATCTAAACTCAAATATTTGTATTGCACTTAGCATGAAGCTGCAATGGATGATTGTAACCTTAAAAAACTTCAAGTTTCACCTGCACAATTGACACCTAAGTTTAAGAGTGATATTTTAGAGTATGAAAGCATAGTGGCAAGCAGTGTTGCTGAAGTTAAATTTAACTGTGTCACATCTGATAGTTGTGCATCATACCAAATTTGTGTAAGTTAAAGTTTGTTTTGTGAAGTAATAAAGTTAACCAGTCTGTAAGCCTGCAAAATTTACTAGAAAATATATCTCTATGATTTGACTTGTTAAAATATACAAGTTGAAATGTAGTTTTAAAATACTTACTGTTTCTATGAAAAAAAAAAATTATGTAAATTTGCTATTAAACTATCATCTAATAATGAATAAAGTTCAAATTAACATCAGATTTCAAAACTGTTGTTATTATTAAGCTAGATTTTTTTTGTTTGCACAAAATGTTTTCAAGCTAATAAAATAATCAACTAGAGGTTTATGTAGGTTATACCCACCCTAGTCTAGTCTATGAAGTTGAAAATTTTATATAAACCTCGAATTAAATACATCAAATATAAATAAATGATAAATAAAGATGTTTTGTAATATTCCAGATAGTGGTGATAGTTTAACTTAAGAAATAAATGAATAAATAAAATGTAACCAAGCTGCATGAAGATGTTATAATTACATGATTTTTTTTTTAATTTATAAAGTTACTTATCTTATCATTGTTGGTTATGTTTATTTGAATCAGATAGCATTTTCCAGTTTTTGTTGTAGAAGTTTTTATTTTTAAATTTGTAACATTACAAATTTTCAAAGCAGTCAAAAAGTATTTTTGTTTTAAATTTGCCAAGTTTTTGATATAACTTTATAAAGTAGGTAAAAATAATACCTAAGCTAAAAGTACATACTATATAAAGCTATAGTAATGTTTTAGTTTAAATTTTTGTGGAACAAAAATTATAAAAAATATTGATTTTTTTCTATACTGTTGAAATTATACTTTTTAGTTTAAATGTAAATTTATAATTAACTATAATTATTTTTTTATTTAATTTTTTAGACTTGATATTATTTTCATAACATGCATATTAACTAATTTTTTTTTGTATTAATGATTGAACCAATAATTCATCACTTCAATATAAATTACCTTGTAAGTTTTTATTTAAAATTTTTCTATCAAAAAGAGACTTGAATAGTTTTGAAGATATAAACAATCGTTTGTAAACAAACTTAAACAACTTTAAAAATCATTGGTTCTTTAATTCTTAAAACAGAGCAATACTAATGTTTTTATACTAAATTTTGTACATTTCAAACAAAATTATTTATCAAGCATTTTTTTAATCTACCATTGCTATGATTTTAAGATGATACAAAAAGTACTAAATATTGTTTGAAACTAATGAAAAACCTTTTGCAAAAATAAGATAAAGTATATGTTTTTTTGAAAATATATATTTTATTGCTGAAGAGTTTTGCAATGCACAGTTTATGCTATTTTATAAATGCTTAAACAAAAAACTACCACAAGCTATTTTGGAATTAAACTTAAAACTAAAATTTAAAGTGTACATTAAAATTGTCATTATGTGAAATTCTATATGTTTAGAGAGGTATGTCTAAATAACAATTTATAAACAAAAAATACTGATTCTCTTTTTCTGTAATTAGATATAATTAGTAAAATACGCTTTGTACCATTTTCCACTTCTAGTGAACAACACTTTTTATAGGGAGCGCAAGGCGAGAAGACAGTGCAACTTGTAGAAGGTGAAACAAACAAGTTCAAAGTTGAGGTGACGGCTGAGGATGGCACGGTGAAGTTCTACCATGTGAACATCATGAGGATGTCAGCAAGCACTGCGGCGTTGAAATCACTTCAAGTTGGTGGAACGTTGCAGCCACAGTTTGAAGCTGAATGTTTTGAGTACTCAGGTTTTGTGATTATATTGAGTAATGTAGTAAAAACTTGTAGACGTTTTGTAATTAAAGTTTTTCAAACAACTAAATCTGTTCATTTTATTTTGATGTAAAGCATTTTTTTATGTTTTTTATTTTATAGGTTTAAGTAGCTTGAAAAGCTAACTTTAATTTCAACATTTTTTTTTATCCTGCTTGGTAGGTAACAAAGCTTTAAATTTTATTTTGAAAGTGACTAATATATGTTCAACTCAATTTGACTCTAAAAATGTTCAGTTAGGTTAGGAACAAGTGTGGAAAAATTGGAAGTTAAAGCAAATTCACATGAAAAAACTGCAAAAGTTACTATAAATGACAATGAATGCAACTCAAACTGGGTTGAACTTTTTCTCAGTGAAACAAAAATAACAGTTCAAGTAACATCTCCTGATGGAACTAACACTAGTGTGGGTTTACTAAACATTTTAAAAGATTGCAATATTTCAATTTAAATATTTTGGAACATGGCGAAGTTTAATTACCCAAAAATTAATGCCAGAAGTGTAACATCTTATAATTAAAAATGTTTATATAAGTATTTATTTATAATCAAATGAGAAATATTTCTATACTTTGCATCTTATAGCTTTCAGGGTGGCCAAAAAACCTAGAATTTTAAATAATTCCTACGTTTTCTGTAGTATAATATTAATTTGATACAAAAAATCTATCATATGAATAAAAAAAATTTTCATCATCAACAACTTTTTTAATCACATTTAAAGTAGCTTTAGAGTATTTTTTTATTTATTTTTATGTTTTTATACTACTTAACAAGTTTTTTGCATTAAACTTAATTTTAATTAGAAAATAGATCCAAAAACCTGGATAAATTTTCTCAAAAACAGATGGCCATCTTGAATTTTTTTCTAAATTAAAAAAAAAGTATGTATTCAATGTTTTATTGCATTTAAAACAATATTAAATTTCTAATTTTTCAGTTAACACTATTCATTGTTATTATACAATTAGACAAAGTTAGTATACTACTTGTGATAGTATAAATCTTACTTAACACTAATCAATTTCTTGTAGGAATACTTGATAACTGTGAATAGAAAACAGTTTCCATGGCCTGTTACATTGAAAATTGATAAAGACGTGGCAAGTATGGAATGTCCAATGACATTATCTCCCTTTTATCACCCAATTAGCATAAATGGAAGTTCTTTCACTCTGTCACAGCCTTGCATGGACTTGTTGACTAGAAGGTTTTTTAACAAAACGAACTTTAAAAAACAGTTATTAAATTGATAATGTTCTCTATTTAAAAGTAGATGCATCTAGCGAATTCTAATAGTTTTTTTTATATAACTTTAAGTTTGTTGTTTTATTGTTTAATTTAAAATTTTCAGGTCTAAGGTGAACCCATCGGATGGTAAAACATTGAGTACTGAATGGAAAAATGTGAACTCTGATCTTGATCAGAAGTTAACCACTGCTGATGCAGATTCTCCATACAGTTACAAAGGTTTATTGTTACATTTTTTATGAAAAAAGTATGCTGAGATTTAGCTAAAAATGTAAAAAAAATACTGTTTTTGTAGACTAAAGGTGTTATGCTGCTAATAGAATGTTAACAACTTTACTGAGTCTACAAATTACAAAGTATAGAATAAACCTGTTTGTGAAATTATATTTACAACAAAAAAAAATACATTGCAATATAAAATAAAATAATAGGGTGCAAGGAAGTGGTGCAACTTGGAAAGATGGGTGAACACGTGAAGAGGAACATGTACAAAAACGAACTAATCAAAGAAGAAGTTTCCAGCTGTCCATGGTACAGTGACTCATTGCTTGAATCTAACTTCGCCACTAATTCTTCCAGCCCTTTGTACATGGACCACAAAATAGAAGTACTTGCACTAACTTGATTTTTATTATATTGTAACTTTTTTTAATGTAAAAAAACGAAGCACAATAGAATATATACTTTTAAAATTGTAATGATCTAAATGTAACAAATTTTAAAGTGAAACTAGTCACTAAAACTGATTGAGTCTTTTATCCTTTGGTTACAAAAAAGCAGAAACTACTGCAGTAAAACTTTTTAGTATGTCAAATAACCAACTAATCACTAACAGTAAACTTATATACAAGAGACTTATGTTCATCATAACAAAATGTGCTTTTTTACAGTTTTCTTTTTATTTTTTGAAACAAATTGATCAAATCAAATATTTTCAAGGTGAGAAGCTGGCAGAAGAGGTTGCAGCAAATGTCAACAGAAACAAGCTCGACAATGCTGAACAAGAAAGCAGAAAACCTGATGAGCACATACAAGTTGAAGCTGCCCCAGCAAGGAGATCAGCTCAGTAAAGACCAGCAGAAGATCATATCAGACTTATTGCAGGAAGCTTCGTCTTGCTATGCTGCTTGCATCGCTGACATGGGGAAGAATGCTGATTTCCACTTGAAGCTTGCTCACTGCCTGGAAGAAAAGTATTTGCTGGACCACATGTTTGGGGTCGGAACTAAAACTGTTAGTTTATGTTTGTTTTGGATTTAAAAGTTCATCATTTTTACAACTTTATATTCATGTATGGTCTAAGTAACATCTGGGATACAGTTTATACTTTTTTATTTTATAACTTTTAAGAACAAACTTAAACAGAAAAAAATACCAAGACAGTGTTAATACATTTACTCATTAATAATTTGTTTAAGCCTATAGTCAATCTAACAAAGTATAAGTTTGCTAGTTTTTTAAGTTTTAAAGTTGAAGACTTTTTAAATCCAGTTTGTCTAGGTTTGGTGAATTTTTCAACTGAAACTGATTTATTTTACAAAAACTTGAGACGGTTTTGTTTTGACTTGAAAACTTATAGTAGTGAGGTTTTTAAACAAGCACACACCTTATAGTTTTATTTCCCAAGTTTCCTATTTTATTTTAACGTAATAGCTCATGTTCACACTGTTGCAAAAATTCGTTAAAACTAAACAAACTGACAGGAAAGTAGCAGCTCGAACGTTCAGCCTTCCAAATCTTCGTCAAAGTTGGAGGAGTGCTGGGCGATATGCTCCCTCCACGGCGTGTTCAAAGGTCAACCGTTGGCCAATCAGCTGATAGCCATCGATAAGGAGTACAAGTTGTTGTTGGCCAATCACAATCAGGTAAAAGCCGATCACGTGATGGCGCTGTACGAGTGGAGAGCTAAAACAGCTGTTAGTTGTTATATGAGTATTTCTGTTCAACACTAAGGTACCAAGTTAAATATTTGTTTTGTAATAAAACAAACATTTTCTCAGGTATCAAGTTCATCAGCGCAAACGAGTGATGAGAATTTGTTGATGCAAGCTCAACTGAAGTGCATGGACGCGTTCTGCACCGATGTTAAAAACATACAATGCAATCTTCACTTGGCCAGGATCATGCTTCTCAACGATCAGCCTGTTGATAAATTGTTGATCAATGTTCTCAGGAACGCGCTTGTCATTGACCCAAATAACATTGAAGCCAGGTTGATATATTTTTATATATGGTAAAAGTTTGATTTGAAACAGGTGTTAAAATTTAAAGTAATTGAGGAAAATATTTTAATCTTTAAGTGATAAAATAGTTTAGTTGTGATTAAGTCTTAGTTCACAGTTTTTTCTGTATGTAATTGCTGGTTAGCTCAGTTGTTGATAATCAACACTACCCGAAGCTAATTTCAAAATCTTTAAAACATTTTAAGCCTTAAATCAATTTTAAACTATTTTACCTAGACCATGGTTTCATTAAGTTTTATTGAAAGCTTTGTTCAGTTAAAAAGCAACATTTAATAGGCTTATTCAACTAGTTGAGGATTAGGTATAAACTTACACACATTGTTCTTCGGTTGAAAATTACACTTTTACAATAGGTTTTTGTACGGATACGCAGTATGCAGTACTAATGATACAAATGAGTTGCAAAAGGGAGTCTTGTATTTGCATCAGGGATTAGAATATTTTCTACGACAAGTGTTCCTACTTGCTGATAATCCAGGTTCTTATTTTTTTGTATTTAGTATGAATTGCTTGAATGTCTTTAAGATTACTTTTCCAGTTATTTTGGAGTGTGATTTAAATTTAAATAGCTCTTGTTTTTAAATAAACCTAACTTATTTTTTATAATTTGACTACTGCTGCATAATTTAGATTAAAAAGTTTATTTTGCTGTTAAATATTAAAACTTAATTAAGTTTCTTTTTACTTAATACATTTATATAGATTTGATTTTGTTACTTATAACTTTACTTTTAACTTAATTTTTGTAAATTATATTATAGCTACCACAGTTTTAGTATTGTTTCATAAACCAACACAAATTTTAGTATTGCTAAAAGTGTAATTACTTAAACTTGCAAATAAACCTTTTTAACTTTTGATTGTAATTGAAGTGTTTAGAAACTTTCATATAGTCAATATCAATTATTTTTTATCAACAAACAGAACTCACCCAAACTTGCAGTACAATTTTCCACTGCCAAGATTTCTGGCGAAGTACCAACATTTTCCTCTACAAATGTTTCATACTACTTGCTGAACAACTAGAAAAATCACCAGTTGAAAATTTCCACACTTCCAAACAAGTTTTGCACGTGTAAGTATGTGAGAAAGTGGTGTGTTTAAATTTTGTTGAGTTTATATGGGTGCACGACAATTTAAATTCTAGTAATATTGAGTTATTTTAAGTTGTACATTTTAATAATTTTTCCAAGTTTTTTTATAACATAATCTAAACTGTTAGACCTACATGAGCTTATTACTTGTTTCAAAATTAAATGATTATTTAAGATGAGGCTTTAAAAATTATTTATAAAAATTAATTTTTTTCAAATCTGTTAAATCTTATAAACTTAGTGTGTGAAAAAGTGGTGTTTTTAGTATAAAGTATTTTGAGTTTTTATTTGCAGGGTTGCTTTGAATATTACCATAGTCTTTTAAGTTAGACCTACATTTATTTTTATATATAATTTTTTGAGATTTATTAAAATTTTTTATAACAATTTTAATTATCATATAACCTCAGTATGTGACAAAATGGTCGTTTTGAAACGAAATATTTGATTTTTTTATTTCAGGGTGGCCTTGAACGTTTCAATGGTGCTGTGTTGCTTGCAGAACTCGAAAAGCGAACTTTATCGACAGGTTAGGTGGTAATGTAAATATTTTTAAATTTTGCCTTTTTTTTTTGTTTACATGCCTTAAAAATCGAGTGCAAGTAAAAGTAGCTCAAACTGTTTTGATTTGAATTCATTTAGAAATTTATGTATATAATTTTGAATGCAATGTTATTTCTTACAAGCAATTAGCTTTTCTCAAATGGTAAGAAGGCAAAACTGTTAAAATTAAATTCTAGAGTTTAACAAATTTATTTTTGATATGTGTATTTGTTACATATAAATAAAGTTTTACAAATTGGTAACCTGTGAACATTTTTGAATATTTATATTTTTTATTAGTTTTGATTTTTTTAGACAAAGTTTCTAAAATAAAATTTAGCCTACTTTTTAAAACTACTAGGACTAAATACTAATACCTATTGATTTGTTAGTTAACTAGTTCTTAGTTTTGAATGGACATATCAAATATACATTTGTAAAAATTTTTTTTGATGAAATTTTTCAACTTAATGATAATAGAAATTTTCAAAAAAAATTATTCAGCTATTTATTATAATTTATAACTATATTGAACATTTTAAGAAAAAAAAAATCTTATAGTTTAAACTGTTAAGAAATTGTTGATTAGTAAAAACTAGTTATATAGATGTTTTTTCATCTCTATGTATAACAAAATACAAAAATCAAGATAAGTTATTATAAAAACATTTTACTACGTTTTTTAAGAATAGAAAAGTTATGAAATAAAGCAGTCTTAAATTTTTTACTAATAAATTGTATGATAAATATTTTACATTTTTAAGTTTGTAAAGTTTTTTTTAGTTTCTTAGTTGTATTTAGCTAAATGATAACTAATGATAAAAAAGTTAATATTTAGTTTAATATTATGTAAAACTCCACAAAAAAAATTTGATTTGTTTTTCTTTACAGAAAAAGTACAAATTCTATAGATCATATTTTAAATATTAAAAATAACAAGAAAAAAGTCAAAGAATATTAAGCTATGTTTAAAATCTGAATTTTTTTATTTAAGTTTGAATGGATACTACTGACGTCACACTACAAACTGCTGATGCAAATACGCTCCTGTGATTGGTTGATAATGAAGAGATGTGAGAATCTCGGTGTCATGATTGGCTCATCGACGTTGCCACGTGACAAGACCTTGCTTCACTTTCAAATAAAGGTTTGTTGTTTGGTTAATGTAAACTTAGTTTTGTTCATTTAGTATTCCCCTTTTTGTCTTATAACTATAGCCGAAAATAAATGTCTACTTGATATTTCATAAAAAAAATAAAGAAAAACATTTTTTTAAGTGTTTTGTTTCAAGTTTTAAACTTTTCAAACATTAATGTTCAATTTAACATTTTTTATCACATCCGATTTACTACAGTTTTAATTAAAAAACAACTTTGAACAAGAGTTATTTTAATAAAAAATATTATCTTTTAATGCAATATCAATTTTTAATTTAAAAGAATAATTATTTTTTACTGAAATAGCTTTAAAATTCATTTTTTTAAAGCTTAAAAATATGTAAGAGTTTAACTACTACAAATTGAATTTTTTATCTAATTATTTCTCCAATTCTTTAAAGTGTTCATCATTTAAACAATCATTTATTTTAATTACTTATGGTTTTTAATTTTCTTAGTTATCAAATTATTTTCTACTAAATTGCAATGTTTTGTCCTACTTAAAAATTGTTAAAAAGACAATGTTTTATTTATAGTTTTACCGCATAAACTGTTTAATAGACAGTTGACTTTTTGATAAACTGGAAAAAAAAATTTTAATGTCGACTTAACTCCTTAACTTATATTTTGTAAACTAAAAAAGTTTTGGTTTTACAAAGTTTTTAAATTAGAATATTTTTTTTTAGTTTTAAGGATAGTTTACATTATCATTTTAGTATCTTTTAGACTGTTTTTAAAATCAGAATACTTTTAAGCTTTAACTTTTAACTTTTGAAAACTTTAACTTCATGTAGTTAGATATACGTTAAATTCTTATTAAGCAAACTGTGTAAGCAAACTTTTATGTAAGTAAATATTTAGTGTTTTTGTAAACCATATGATAAGTTTTAAAAATGCTAAGATAGCACAAAAATATCACCTTTATTCATTTTGTTTTAGTCTAAAATTATTTTAAGGTAATTTTTTTGATGAAACTCACTTTGTTTCAAACGATACAATCAAAAGTTTTAAATCTGTGCTTGTTGATATTTTTATACAGTTCAATTGCTATTCGTAACTTTTTACTTTCTAGTTTAGCAGATTTTATTTGCTATTGTCAGCAGTTTAAGTGGTTTTGAAGATGTTTCAAGAGTCACTTGAAAGTTTAGCCAATGTTGTATTTGTTTTTATCGTCATCTTACCACTGTTTATAAACTAAGCATGTGGTGAAATTATTCGTCCTTATTAAACGGTACTAACAGAAAACTTTTATAACAAATATCTAGAAACTTAAATAATTAAGCATTCTGAATTCTAAACCTTAATTTCTAGTTTTAAATTTTTTAAGTGGAAGTTTGAATACAAAAGTTTTATTTTATTTTAAATATTTTATTAAAAGTGTTCTTTTAATGCCACTTTTAACCCCAATAATAGTTTAGTCTTTAAATTCTTGTTTAAAAACTTTATACGAAACAAACATTATGAATTTAATATCAAATAATATACAAAAGGTGAACCAGATAGCAGTTCGGACGCAACCTTGCAACAACACGGCGTTGTACAAACTAGGTGGCGCACTGTACGATTTGTACGAGTTGAACGATGACGTAGACTTGCTGCAAGACGCCACAAACTGCTTCCAACTCTGCATTGATTTGGAAGGCAAACCGAAGCATGACAAAAACGTTCCACAGCTTTTACAAGGTTTGTTTATTATTATATTTGAGATTGCAATGTAGTTTTAAAACACTTTACAACTTTTACAATAACTTGTTTTGTGTATATATAGATTAAAGTTTTTGAATTAT
The DNA here is from genome assembly GCF_965202585.1 of Thalia democratica. NCBI lineage: Eukaryota > Metazoa > Chordata > Thaliacea > Salpida > Salpidae > Thalia > Thalia democratica. The sequence continues at coordinate 22,216,663 of NC_139171.1, forward strand.
TTTGTTTGTTCCAATTTTGCTTTTTTTCTTTAATTAAAAAGAGTAGAATACAAAATTTTTTTTTGCTTTTTGATATTTATATTTAAGATGACATTAAGTTATATAAGTTCTTATATTGTGTAATATTTCTTAAATATAATAGAACTACATGTAAAACCTGTTTAAAAAGTTAAAAATAGTTCTTTCAAAATTTAACGAAGGCCACACCTTTGTATCTAGTTTTTTTTTCAAATATCTTAATTATTGTACTGCACATATTTAAGGCAATTATATAGGTTAAACGTTATAAAAATGTATTATATTACTAGTGTTTGTCACTACTTAATTCTACTAACTTAGTTTGATGACTGTTTTGAATTCACTGATCTAAAATCAAATTTTTAAATCAGTTTAAAGAGTTACTGTAATGTGCTTATATAATTAATCTTTTTTATATATATTCTATTTAAAACCAAGTGTTTTACATCAAGTTTTTTTTTCCCAGATCAAACATGCTTTAAAACATACTGTATAATGTTTCTAACATATTTAAAAACTAGGTAAAAATAAAATCTTTCTCAGTCTCTACATTTTGTAAGGAAAATACTTCGGTATAAATTAAATTAAATCTGTACTTTATTCATACTTAGATAAATTATATTAATGTCTTGACTTAATGTAAAATTTTGAAGAGAAATTTTAATAAGTCAAACGTTGAAGAAGTTTATGTCGCGATTTCCAGTACAATCTCATTTTGATAAGTGTTTACAAATGTTATATACTAGCTTAAAATACAATTTTCCTATTCCAGACCAGTCGTGGTGGAAAGAGCTCCAAAAATCAAAACAACCAAAACAAAACCAAACTGGCAAAAATCCCCCGACCAAAAAGCAACCCTCCAAAGACTCCGTTAAGAACAAGCCCGCATCCAAGTTCACAGCGGCCAACAGGAACAAGCTGACGCCCAAAAAAGCCCCTAACACGAAAACACCCACTGTGAGGAACATCAAGAACAAGTCCGCTTTGAACAAAACTTCTGCGCAGAAAGCAACAGTGAAAAGCGAACCTAAGGTTGATGAAGTTAAAAACACAGAGAAAAATGAAGTTACCAAAGATGCTTTTGCGAAAAATGAAACTTCTAGTGAGATTTTGTCTTCCGGTGAACTTAATGCCAAATCATATCTGCCGAGATTAGGTCTGGCAAGGGCGATCAGTAAGAAAGACCAGGAAAAAGCAGTGGAGATTTACAATGAAGTTATTAAAATGAATCCAGAGGTATCTGCTATGTATTGCTGTTTTTTTGTATTTGTAATTTTTTCTGACTGTTTTTATGTCATTTTCAAGAAAAAAATTACAAAATTTTTAAAACAATCTTAAACTCTGTTTTTAAGTTTTTAGTAAGGTAAATATTACATTTTTAATAATAAAACTACTACAGTATTTTTTCCTATTTGATCTTAGTGTTTATATTTTATAATAGATAAGTTTTTATTGTAAAATACTATTTATTTATAATTGTTTTAGTTCTAAACTTTAAACACCTTACTTGATTTTTATAGGTTTTTTAAAATTTATTTTATTTTTGATAAATAAAGTATGAAATTTGTAGAAAAAAAATTAGATTAAATAATATATTTGTTTTATAGGAGCACGATGCCTATATAGAACTAGCAGATTTGTACAAATCAAAAGGAAATTTGTTAGAAGCTGTTGAAGTTTACTGCAAGTCTGTTTCTTATTTATATGTAGACAACACTTTAGTTAAGTTATAAAATATTAAAAGTTATAGTTCTATCATTTATTGTTTAATATTTTGAATTAGGTTTGTGTTTTCAACAAAAATTAGTACTATAACTAATTTTAACTTTTAAATAACATCATTCGTTTGTTTGTTTTATTTGAACAAACATTAAAGATTTAATCCATCAGCTTAGCTACTTTAACCTTTTCTTTTCTTTAAATTGTGCCAACCGTGTTAAACACAAATTGAAAACTGTATTTCTTTTATTTTTTTTATCTTAATCAAAAGCCCTAGGTCTAATTAAACAGTAAAACCCGGAAAAACAAGTGCCTTTATTGACAGAAAGCTTTACAACTTTTTCTACAAAAAAATCTCCGAGTTATTTTCCACAATCGCTTTGAGCGTTTAGCTTTTAAGGCTTTTACTGAGTTTAACTTACTTATTAGGTTTAACTTAGTAATTAACAAGTATGTAATAAACTTAATATAAATAGTTTCTTTAATGAAGTGAATTTATTGAAAAAGTGATTTTAATCTGAAAAGTGTAGTGTAATCAAAGTAGAAGTGATAAAGCAGCTAATATATTAGTAGAATAAAACTGCGAATACAAACACAACAAGTAAACACCAAATTCTACAAATTAAAATGTTCTCAATGATGTTCTTTAAATTTCTGAATGTCACAATCTTAAATACAAAAATAGGTTTTACTAATAATACTACTAATAATACAGAGTCTTAATATATGTCGTGCCTCATGCACAACGATGGCTAAACTGAGCCCAAAACAATACAAATAAAAATAAAGATCTTATAAAATGAAAATCATTAAAAAGTTCTAAATCAATTAGTATCTTAAGGTCTTAAATTTTGTGTGCCTTCCGCACGGTCTTACAGCTAACTGAGCGTAAAAACAAAAACTGCTAAAGTATTATTATGTGGTTTGATATTCAATCGTCTAACGCCCCCTGGCTGTCATTTGAAAAACAACAAAATATACATTTTGTTACAGCAGAAGACTTTAACTTACACTGAAATTCTTACAAAAAATCCCCTCAAAGCAAACAATCAACGTAAAACTTCTCATTAAACTAAATAAATGTTATCAGATTCCCGTCGTGGGCATCGAACGATGATGCTGGTTACGATGACGCTTATATAAGCGGAGAGATAGTTCATCTGCTGATGAAGATCGAGTCATTCGATGACCCCAGGTTGGAAGATCACATGATCAGATGGGGAAGGGTACTTGGATTCAGTTAGTTTTAAAAATTATATTTTGAAAAGTAAATTGAGTTTTGGAGTGAGTATAAGATTTGTTTTACAATTTCAAATTATATATACAAAAAAAGTAAAACGACAAACTATAGATAAAACACATAATAAAAAGTTATTGAAAATGTTTTAAGTTTAAACATAGGCTCTGTTATATAAATTTTGAACATAGATTCTGTTACTAGTTATTTTTGATTTTTTCAATTACATTTAATAATGGTTTTTACTTTAAAATATTCTTCTGAAAAGGCTTTTTTTTAATTATTTACAAACTTTTAGATTGTTTGTTCCTTTATGAAACACATATTTTATATGTATTTTATCAGAATTTTTTTTACAATAATAAGTTGACTTTACTATCTGTATGTCACATTTCTAATAACTTTTTTATTTTTATTAGTTTCAGATAGTTAAAAAAAAAGTGTATTAACTATTTATTTTCAGGTATTTTAGAAAAGCATGTTACCATATTAGAAAGCAAAAACAAAAATGAATTATTGAGAAAAATATACTGTGGAGTGAATCACAAAGATGAAAATGATAAAGATGTTCAACAGTTCTTTAAATTCAAATTTTGGATTTAATTCCTTTATTGTATTGTAGTTATTCATTTTATTTACACATCTTTTTACCTACTTAGTATTATTTTTCTATCTCAAATCAATCTTTTTTTTACAAGCACTGTATTTTAAGCACTGTGTGAAAACTATTTAGAAAAACTGCAAATTTGTTTTAATCTGATTATTTTTTACAAGCTGTTTGTAAAAGTAACAGCTAAGATAAGATGATATATAATGAAAGCTTATTTAAATGGTAAAGAAATATTTTTTAATATATTTTTGTTTTTAGTTTATTTTATTTTTTCTTACGTATTTTTTTTTTAATTAGTTTTGATTTCTTTTAGTACTTGCTAATTCTTAATAAAAAATGTCCTATTCTTTTTAAATCAAAAAATTTTCAAAAGTTTCATGAATATTAGTTTTAGTGTTTAATAAAAAATCAAAATATCATACTTTTTAATAAGTGATGTTTACTGTATACGAATAAAACTTTAGTAACGAAAAATAAATAACACTCATTTGATTATTCACGAATATAGTTTTTTTTAATTTTGGTCATTTTGTTTAAAACTGTTTTTTTTTTCCTTACATAACATCTGTAGCCTGATGAGATGTTAAACAAACTAGTATCTTAATATTTTATTACTCAAAATATTAACTTTATAATAGATTAAGCATGGTAATATATTATGATTTTATAGGCTTTTTTAAGTTTGAATAGTATGCTTTAAAATGTCTTTAATCTTTTTATATTTTAAAAATTTACCTCCTAGTATGAGTATGTATTGAAAAAAGCGTACAGTTTTATTACTCTTTACAAATAAAGCTTCTGTGGCAGCCAGTTTTAATTTATAATTGAAATAAAGTTTATTACTAAAGAATGAAAACTATGTAGTACTTATGCAGCTGTTTTAAGTTGTAAAATTTTTGTTGTCAAACTTGGATAGGTAAGTAACTCAAATGCATAGAAACAGTACAAAATATAGTTGTGAGTTTGTTCCAGAATAAGTAATTTATAAATTTATAGCTTAAATTTTTGTGTTTAAAACAAAATAATAGTATACGTATATAGTAATTTAATCTTTATAATAGTGTTGTTTCCTAAAAAATCCAAAAACTTGAATTTTTATTCAATTTACGAGCAATAATTCATTAAGTTTTTTTAAGTTGCTTTTGTAAAAAAAACTGAGTTTTTAATAGTTCCGCTGTCATTTTAATTACAAGTAAGATAAAAACACTAAGAAAATGTAATACATACGAAAATACAGGTATTCTTGTCTGTAAAAAAATAAATTTTACTTCGACATAAACTAGTTTGTATACTCAATTTTATTATTTCTTTCATTTTTCTGTTTAAAACATTTAGTTCTAAAACGCCTAAACTACATTTCATGTATATTAGAACAAGTTATACAAAAAAGCGTTATGTTTTATTCGATGCAGTAAAAATTAAAAAGCACTTAAACAGAAAAATTGGCCATAACGTTTCTAGAAAGCTTGTTCTTTACAGCTGTGTTGTTTCATCTTCAATACTGACACCGATGGGATTAAGAGCTAAAGAAATCTCATCGTCAACTTCTGAAAGTATATTTTACTAGCTTTTTGTTGTTTCAATTAGTGGTAAGTTTAAATTTATTTCTTTTATATAAAAGACAGTAATACTATTTTTCAAATATGTTAAGCTTGGCTTGTGTAATGAGTTGATATTAGATTTTTGTGACTTACTTGGCTTTTTTCCCAAATTACGAACATATCTCCAACTTGTACTAAGTTTATTCCGTACAAACTCCTACAAAAAAAAAGTGTGAAGTTGGTTCTTTTAAAATTGGTATTTAATTGATGTCGTATCAGAAAGTTTAAATTTAATTTCAGTTTTATTTTTCATCAAAAACTACAAATTTTAGGAGTCGAATATAAAAAAAAAAGACTTAGTGACATTTACGAAACTTACACGCTTACGATATAGGAAAAATCCACAGCATCCAATTAAAACAACGACGATAATAACAACAATAATGGTACCCACTGAAGCAGATTTACTGCCGACATTACTTTTTGATGTAATTGGATTTGTTGGTGTTGTTGAATTTGAATCTGCAAAAAACAATAGTTGAAAATCGATATTTATGTTATTTTGGTAAATTAAAACTGTGTATACCATTTGAAGTTGTAGATATTTCAGGAAAAGTTTGGTTGCTTTGAGTTTTACTATGTGAATCAATTTTCCCAGCTTCTGTAGGATTAGTAGTACTTGTTGTATGAAGTTTTTCTGTTGTTGATTTAATCGTAGTTGGATCTGTTGCTTTTAAAGTTGTAGTTTCTTTTAGTGTTGTCGTAACTGGTTGCTTTTCTGTTGGTGATGCTGTTGACTGTGAATCTGTTAAAAAACTAGTGTATCATATATGTCTTAAACATAACCGTTTTTTTTTTTGTACCTATTGAAGCTGAAGATGTTTTAGCTGGTTCTGTTGTAGTTTTTATTGTTGTTGTCGGTTCTGTTGTACCAACGGGAATAGGAGTTGTTGTTGAAACTGGTTCTTCTTCTTTAACAGGTAATGTTTCGAATGTAATTGTTTCGGTCGTTTCTTTCGATAATGTTGAAGGTGTTTTATCTGTTACTTCATTTTGTGATGCACATTCCTTTATGAGATTGATACTCAGTAAGACTTTATTAGTTCTAAGTACACCATCTGCTGTTTCATAGGCCTGTGAGTTTAATAGTAAAATCAACTTTAGTTCGTTTATTTATAGTAAATAAAAAGTTGTATTAAGCAACATAGTATATAGAAGTAGAAGGTAAGATATCTAAAGAATTCTATAATTACTTAATAAATATACTTTAACAGACTATTATTAAAACTCACATAACTTAATTTAATAATACATTTTCTTTTAATAACAATGCAAGATATATTGTTGTATTGTTTTAGTTCTTAAATCAATAGGAATAGTTAATTAAAAATACTATTCAATTCTAGATACTTAAATTTGGATACAAATTTTCTTAATTTATTATACAAAAGTACAAATTTAAAAAGATAGTTTGCACTTACAATGACCCAAACATCGTTGAAGGAAATAATTGGTTCATTGTTCTTCTCCACAGCGCTTTTAGTGGTTATGTTTCCTGTTTCCTGATCCAAGTTAAGGTATTTAACGAGTTTTATGTATTCAGATATTGTTTTTGTCTCCCAGCAATACCGAACTTTACCAGCTAGATCTGTATCTGCATCGTTAGTCTGTATAGAATTTATATATAGATTAAGTTAAAATGTTCTTATTTTTACACGAAAAAAAAATTAAGGTTAATAATTTCTAAATAGTTATTTTATAGTAAAAAACTTTATTAATTGTATCTGAGTCTATCTAATTATGAAAGCTGATAATTTTAAATGTTGTAAACTTACATTAATTGTAAGTACAGTTTTATTTGCAACCATGTATTGCCAATGGGTAGTTCCATTTATTTTTGGGTTTGTAAACATCGGGTGATTGTCGTTATAATCTATCACGTAAATTAGTAACCGCTGGGTGGCGTAATACTTGTCATTATCCACCCCATTCGTAGCTTTTATGAACAACTGATGATAATAATAAAAATTTAAGTAATTAAACTTATACACAACTGTTTTAATATCGTGTTAAATGCATAGATGCGCAAAAGTTGACTAATACAAAAAATTAATTATTTTTCCTGCATAGTTTATGTACAAAAATTACTTATAATAAATTGTATTTTGAAGTCTATCTTGTTAAAAAGAAAAAACTTAAGTTTTTAAGCAGCTCGTTTACAAATTTGTTTCAGAAAAACAAATTGCCTAGTTTTTTTTACAAAAAAATATTTTACTAAAAAAGGTTAATACAACGTATTTACTACTTTACTAATACAGTTAAATAACTGACCTCATATTCAGTTTTTTCTTCAAAATCAAGTTGTTTAAGAACAGTAATTTTTCCGTCTGAAGAAACCCTGAACTTATCTGTTTTGTTGACCAGCTCGTAAAATATCTGAAAACAATTAAAAATTTAATAAAAAGGTGTCAAAAAGAGTTTTTTAAAGTCATTTTATTTTTTAATTGGTTTAAATTGTGTAGTGAGCAGTATTTCAAACAAAATTTAAAACTCTACTAAAAAAAATTTGAGCTAAATTAGATGTTCGTAAGACTCTTATAAAGATTATATTACGAACCAAAATTAAGCAATTTATTTATTAGATTAACTTACTAAGACATAAATTAAAAATAGGATGAAAAAAGTTTACAAACTTTGCCACAACTTTTAAATAAAATTTTCAACCTTATGTTTAACACCATTCAAGTAATGGGCGTGTGTTTCCCCAATATCTTGTGGAAAATCATCAAATTCATTTACAGTTCTTATAATTGTTGGTGATTTGTAAACTGGAACGCTTTCTTCCGGATTAAAAGTTCTCACTGTTATATTCTTAACCCTGCATCTTTAAAACAAGTAAAAATGTAGATTAAACTTGAAGTTGTAAAACTATAGTACTTGTAAGTAGATGTGTATAATTTGTAAGAATATAACAAAAAACATTAAACAAATCTTTAACAAAGGTAAAACAAAATTTCATTAAGTTTCAGTTATCAGTCAAAGATGTTTCGTATACTATTTTCGTAGGAATGCATATATTTATCTACATGACGTTTTTCGTAAAAAACTTACGGATTCACTGACTCCCAAGGATCTTTTTCAAAACAAACATTAAAAGTCAAATACCAAGTTTGAGGTTTTTCATATTTAAAATCATCTTTAGCTCTCAACACAAACTTTCTTTGGTTATCCGTATTTATATAATCAACTAGAACTAAATGTTTGCTTGCATTTCCAGTCATGCTCATGGTTTTAACTACACTTTCGTCTTTTGTTGATGATATATAAAATATGTTGACATTTTCACTTGTATTTGCTGTACTTGGTAAGTAAACTGTATTTGAAAAAAAATACCTTTGTTACCGTTGAACAACCTCTTTAACTAATTAAGAAAATATCCTAATGCATGTTATATCTAAACAGTATATTATAAGATAAAAATTAGCAATACAATTAGTTACTTATGAATTTGAGCATTTTTGTTTGACAACTTTAATACTTATGTGCAAATAAACTAACAAATTCCATCGTCATCATATCCATAAATAGATGTGAATCTAAAGTCGTGCGCTTTGTCTCCTTCATGAAATTTGTTTTTCAATTTAATTTTAAACTCACTTCTATGAGTCCACAATGGGCCGTTATCAAATACAAACACTTTTCCTCTGTTTTAGTAAACAAAATTTCATTATTTTTTTTTCATTATACTTTGAAATTTGTGTTATGTAAGTAATAGAAAGCTTTACAAAGTCTTAGTTTTAAGAACGGTGATGAGCATGATAAAAAATAAGTAATTTAACTCCACAATCTCATTAAGTTTAATAAGTAACGTTCTACTATAAAAATACTTCGAACAATTTAAGTACTACGATTACAAATTTTTATTTCTAAACATGTGGCTGTTAGCACGAGTCACTTAGGCATATATGCATAAAAAGCTTCTTTTTTTTTTCAAATGAGTAACTAACATAATAATGTGTCTTTTTTCCTCTTCTAATTTCTTCGTCATAGTTAAAATCCCGCTGGTCGAGTTAACTTCAACAAGTCCCCACAAATCGTTGTTGTGCCTTGGCAACTTGTAAGTCAGTTTGTCATAAGGGGATCTGTCACCGTCTCTCGCTTCTATTTTTGTTAAAACGTCTCCAGCATTCTTCTTGGTCCAATCGACTTTTTTTAACTTTCTATCTTGAAATTTCTGACAATTTAAAATTTTATTTTTGATATAAAAATCATAAATTTTTTTTATATAGATTTTTGATATTTTTGTTTACAACAGCAAAATTACATCTTTTTTATGTACAACATTGAAAATAAATATTTTTGATTTCGGAGTGTTTTTTAGTCAATGATTGCAAATAAATATTAAGATATTGGTTAAAATGAAGCAGATTTCAAAAATTTGACAACAAAGTTAGTTGTTAGTTGTGCTTGACTACATTTTCTTATTAAATTGCCAAGAGTTTTAAAAACTAAATGTCCACTCAGAGTTTATCAATCAAGAACAACTTTAGTGAAACTTTAGTGAAACTTCACTAAAATGACACAACTGCTACAGCTTCAGCTTTATTATTTACTCTCGTATTAACTTAAAATGTTTTTTTAATGTTTAGATGTACTCTAACTCTACATGGGCTGGTACAAAATGTTTCCCTGAAGTGCTATTTCAATTTTTCAAATTTGCCGTTTGACTTTTTTGATTGATTTGTAGTATTTAAAAACTGCCATGGGTAATAAAATAAATTATAAGTCATGCTTCTACTTAACACATAACGTTTAACTTAACATCTTGTAAGCCCTAGTCAATGATAAGGTTTTAATGAGCATGAGGACCAGATAACCTTGAAAAAATTTAAACCGGTAAAATACAACGGAGTAACAAACGTATGGAAATCTGCTTTGATAAAACCAAAACACTTACTTGTCACAAGCACAACTTACATTCAAAGTTGGAAAGTCGGAATTTATCTTTACTGTAGTCGAAATAAGGCAACTGGAAACTTTACCACTGGCCGTGGCAAAATTTAAAAAACTCATAAAAGAATCCAAACTGGTATCATCTAGTAAAAAAGACAGCATTGTCATTATTTTCAGACTTATTAAACAAAAGCTTGAAGTAAAACGGTTACGTAAGTAGGCTAATTTTAAAACTAAATAAAAGAATGTACAGATGTTTTAATTAAAAGGATAAATCATACGTTCGTGTATTCAACCAAAATCATTTTAGTTTTGAAACTTACTCAAGACTTGGTTTTTGATATTGAAAACGTTTTTGTCAACTTTAGTTATTGTGTAAACATCCTTTAAAATTTTCTCTTCCGAAGCATGTTGTGCTTCAATATTTACATCTTCGTGTGCTGTAAATATTAGCTAATTAGTAGCACCTTACTTATAAAATACTTAAGCACAAAATCTGCTAATTTAGTTTGATTAAAATCATCTAGTCTAGGTTGCTTGTTTTTTGAAACGGACTATATAAAGTTCACAATATAAAAACAACAAATTAAAATAAACTAACTTAAAGCAGTGATGTTAAAGTCTACAGTACCGATTGGGTCTGTAGGGTAAAATTCTTTCGAAATATACCCCCAGTTGCAATTTTCCACTTCCATATGTTTTTCATCATAATCATCCCAAAGAGTGTTTGAGGAGCTGGTCAGCTCTATCGCAAGCCGGTATTTTGTCGTGTAAATCTGTGTTCCGTGTTTGAAGTTGTTATGAAACCATTTATATTTTGTCATTACAGCTTAAAAGAACTGAGAAGTAAGTATCTAAAGACTCAGTTTAAGTGTGTAAGGTAATCCGTAACTGTGTAAGGTTGATGTTGGTTGACGTTTACGAAATTGAAAAATAGTAAAATGAAGATTAAGTACCAACTGCATTTTAACTTTTAATAAAATTGGAAAAGACACATTTAGAAGATACTTTGAACTTAAAGGTAAAATTATCTTAAATTTCTACGAAGTAAATTTTACACAAGCAGAAACTACATTACCTCGGCGTTTACTGTGCACACCGTTTCCTTGCTGCAGTAGAAGTGCATGAAAAACTCGTAATCAAACGAAACAAAGGACCATTCGTCGTAAGTTGTTTCGTTATTGCTTTCAACATGGTTCAGATTTACCAAGCTCAGGTATCGGTAGGGAACGGTGGGAAATGTTTCGGGAATTGAGAATTTTTGTTGGAATCCGATCACGTCGATTTTTTCGGTCAAGTTGAACAGTTCGAATATTCTTCCGAGATAACCTTTGTGAGATGTTTAAGAAAAAAAAAGTTGTTATTTTTATGTGTTACAAAAATGTTACCCATAAGTTACAGTTTTCACTGGTGGTTTGTGATTAACTTTATCTTTAGTTACTTCTTTAAGTAGTTTTAATAATTGAATATCTAATAAAACTGCAATATGAATTTAAAATTCGTGAAATTTAAATTAAGATCCGTTTATTTTTAGTCTTGAATTGAGCAAAAGTAAGTATTTGTAAACAAAAACTTTTAAAAAAAAATGCAACATTAAGAAAAAATACTTATTATCTTAAAAGTTAAAACTAAGTTTAGTGGTCCGGTACAAAACAAAATTTTATTTTTTTAGTTTATTTTGGCGCAAAATAACTAAAATATATTTTAAATACAAACTCAATTTTTTAGTAATTTGTTTTTGTATAATTTACTTCATACCTTTACGATTATCATTCCAATCGACTGATGCAGAATACGTTAAATTTTTCAGATTTTTTAGTTTTCCAGTTCTGTTCATTTCCTCATACAAATCAGTCGTAAAGTATTCCGTTTTCCAACAAAATGCCGCTTGAAACATAATGCAACACATCAGTAACAAATACGCTTTTTCCATATTGTTTAATTGTTTGTTTGCACTTTAAAGTTCTGTGTAAAATATTTATAAAGGTGCTTAATAGCTAAAATTTAATTTAAAAAAATATAAGTTGTCGGTTATACTTCTATTGAAAATTTAAATAAGTAAATATTGTAAAGACCTTCGCAATTTAAAGTTATTTTTATTAGTTTGTAAACACTAACTGTGTGTCAGTTTCTAAACAAACCTGATTTGTTAATTTTTTATAATCAATATGAATCCTAACAAAATAATAACAACTGGTCAACTTATGTATATGCTTGTAATAATAAGAAGTATTAATTTTTGTATAATTATAAATACAAAAACGTTTCTACTGTTAACATAGGCAATGATTGTTATGGTCTTATAGTTTAACTTTTTTTTTAACTTTACAGTTAAAAGTCTTTTATCACTTGTGTTCGAAACGTTTGTAATTAGATAACAATTATTATTTTTTTTATTTTTATCAAACATATAAATAAGTGAGTTTGTATGTTAAGTAAAATAAGTTTTAAACGTCTCTATAAAATGTTTCTTTACTTAATTTTAACTTTACAAATTGTGCTAACTTTGAAATTTTTACTTTGAAAGTTTCGCAAGTTTTCTTAAGAGTTGAAACGATTTATTAATCTAAGGTGATTAATATTTTAATAAAAGTGAAGTTATAAGAGGTTAATGTTATTATTTTTGTATATTTGTACACTATCAACAATAAAATAGCTTCTGACTCAAAAACTGTGTTCTTAACTTATTTGATACATTACTAAAAACTTTCGTTAACTCTAAAAAAGAGATTAATATTTAAATTACATGGGTAATTTAACCACTTAAATATATGTTTAATAATACTTTCATAGTTTAAAAAACATTTTACATATTGCTTAATGCTTATTCAAATATTCTAACACAATACCTCAACATACAGATTTTATTGTACAAAAAGATAATATAGCTTAAAAGCTGTATTCAACAGAAAGTTTTTATTATAGAAATATTGTTAATAAAAATACAAACATTTATAATCAAACGCAAAGTGGTATAAACTTAGCACTTGTTTGTTAAACTGTACTTCAACAATGTTAAAAAACACAGATATTTTTTTAAGCTGTGTTAGTTTTTTAAGTTAAATAGTACGTTTAAAGAATGTAAATTAGATTTAACTTACTTAAATGTTTATTAGACTCATATTTATGTGAACTACTGTTTAATCTAAGTAACGCGTATATATAAAGTAGTATAATCTTTAGAATAAGAAAAAAAATTCTAAAACACTTCATTCTAAAACTTTTACTTTTTTAATTCACAAACTGTTATTAGATACTAATCTACGCCTTTAAAACTAACTCATAAAATAAAATTTAAAATTTTGTGCTTATATGCATGAAAAAATCTTTGTTTACTTTTTAGTCTAATCTGTTTTTTTTTTTTTCTTTAAACCTTTTACACTATAAACTGTTTTGTTTGGAATTTTGTGTTTTGTTTGGCACAAACTTAATTAAAATGCTTTGTTAACTATGGAAATAAATTTAAACAGAGTAGAAATTTTAAACAACTATATAGTGCAGATTAAGTTGTGACAAAAATTTGTAACCATTTAAAACTTAGTTAAAACACGCCTTTTACTATTACAAAATTAAACTAAACAACTACGTGAGTGTAATGTTTTACATTTTGATGAAACCATGAAATAATAAGTATATTTTGTAAAATACAGGTATCATATGCTTAAATTGTACTAAAAAAACAAAATAAAACTTTATTTTAAATTACAGAAAATTAGAAAATTACAACTCAAACTACTAGTTTTATACTGATTAAATTATATATATTGGTGTTATCGAAACGTGAAAACAAGTTTATTATTTTTGTTATGAATTTAGACTAAAACGTACTTCTTATAAATACGTGCAAAAACATTTGATTTTCAAAGTAACAACTTATTATAGAACCATTGATTGTTAAAAACGACGTAAATTTTTTATTAATTTTGTTATCGTGTTTTAATAATTTAATTTTTATCTTTATCATTCTAAAATTCAATTTTTACTCGGTGCTAACTTTTCATAAACATTAAATATATTTGTTTGAATGTTTTTTTATTTATTAAATAAAATTGCCTAAAAGTGTAAAATCGCCTACTACATTTTATCAAATTTATCGTCAACATTTCTTGTTAACAACTGTTTAAGCCGAAAATACTACTTTTTGTACATAAAAGGTTTAAATACTGTGATATAAGTGTAAATGTTACAGCTTATCTCTGAAAAAGTATGCAAAGCTGATATATATTTCAAACAGTGCATAAGTGTTATAAAACTTAAAATAAGATCGCTTGTTCTGTAGATTGTTTATGTATTTAAAACCGTGTCTTTGTCAGCTATAGAAGTGTGCAAAGTTAACAGTAAAAAGCAATTAGTCATTCTTAGCAATAACTATGAATGCAGGTTTTTTGTAAGTTGAGTAAAACTATTGATGAAAATAAAATAGATATGCGCTAAATAGTTTCTATATTAGGTTTCAAGTTCTAGAAAAATGTTTAAAATTCAGTTTTTTTTTTTGTTCTTGTTTAAACTGTAATTTCCATTATATGTATTGTGTATACTAACAAATTTAAAAAGAGCCTAAAAAGACTATAAAATTATTTAGAATTAATTTTTAAGAAATTCTTACCAAAAACAGTTAATTTTGTACACATTTTTCAGTTATAATGACACAACTGTAGCTTAACATATTTCAATATTTTGTTAGCACAGATTATTTTATGAAGTGTGTTAGCATTACTGCATTACTTTAAAAAGAGTTAACTTTTATTCATAAGTCTTTCTTAGTAGTACATAAAACATGTTTTTTAGTATTGTAAATTTATTATTTTTTTTGTACTGAATTAAGAGTAAAAGAATTTTGTGTAAAGCTAATAGATTAAATATTAATTTTTAAATTTAATTTAAAGTACAATTCTTATATGCTCCTTGTATAACAACTGCTGTTTATCATTTTCTAGTGTAATCAATGTTAACTTTTTATATATCAAATAAAATTACGTTTAAATACTGCAACTTTAAACTATTCATACACTTTATCATTTTTATAATTTGTTAATACTCATAACTTTCTTGAAGCAATAATTTTTAGTGTTCAGTTTTTACCGTTTGCTCTTAAATTTGTTTATGTGCGAACTTTCTTAGTTATGTTTCGTAGAAATTAAAATTTATCAAATCTAAAGATATTTTTGCTTAAAGAATTAAAACACATTTACTTGCTTAAGAAATAAAGCTTTTGACTTTTGTTGTAGTTTGCTTATTATAAAACAAAAAAAAGCGCTCATAAAGTTTGGTCTAAAGACCTGGTCTACGAAGAAACCTTTCGGTTGTCGATTCGTACACCACATAGATATACAGTAGACTACCGCTTAAATACGCACTTTTTTTGGTACGCATCTCGCCTTAAGTACGCATTTATCCAGAAAGACAAAGTTTTGCTTAAATTTTGAATCATCAAGTTTTTCCAGATTATTTTATGTTTCCAGGTAGAATGGCCAACCTACTAAGTTAGCCTGAGAATTTCACAACTTTCAAACTAGGGTGAGTAGTCTAAGTGGTCTGACATTGTGACAGTCCTGTTATTAAATGTTAATAAACTAAATACTTATGTCGTGGTTGTAAAAAAATGAAAAGAATAATGATATTTGAGCTGTAATGCTATAAATAATAAATCTAGATGACAAAGTTAAAAAAAACCTACAAATACAACATAGTTAAGTCATAATTTAATTTAAGTGTACACACATTGATGTTTTAAAAATGTTTAGTAAACACAATGTAGTTTGGTACTTTCCCTCTAAAAAAACAAATGTGGAAAATATGGCTTAATATTCTTTTTTATATCATTGACTGACATTGATTTTCTTAATTAAATGTATGTTTTAATTATGTAGAAACTTTTTATAGAAAAAATAAATCATTTAAAAATCTATTAAAAAATTTTATTAGAATTATGTATTAAATTTTATTTAAAATAAAAAGACTTGTTTATTTGGCTTAATTACTTGGTGGCTAGTTGTAAGAAAGAAAGCAAACAGCTAAATTTCATATTATACTATGTCATCAAAAAGTACGCACTACCCGTGCTAAGTACGCACTTTTAGGTTGGTTTATATTTGCGTACTTAAGCGGTAGTCTACTGTATTTTAATATTTTGTTCAGTACATATATGAACTTCTTAAGTATACCTACAACTAACACAAAAAGTAAGATATTTGTTGTCGAGTCATAAATAGATAAAAATTAGGCATTTGAATATAATAATTCATCAACATTTGAAAGTAGCATAAAGTATTGTATGCAAATCTAAAAAGTTAACTAAAATTAAAACTAACTTCTTAATATAATTGAAAATTTATATAATGCTAACTATGCTAGCTTTGAATAAACAATGTAATAGTAATAAATTTCTAATACCTTTTAAAAATTCTACTTCGAAAACATTTTTAAAAACCTAAAGTTTTGTTAGATAAATTCCTAAATTTTTGAATGTGTTTTGTTATTAAAATATATCTAGTTTTTGGTAATTAACCATTCAATTTAATTACAAATATATTTGTTACCAAAGATGATACACAGAAATACACACATAATAATACAAAGGCAAATGTTACAACCCCTATAGCCATACTTGATGTTTTTGATTCTACAACATTTTAACTACATTTTATGGACAAAGTAAAAAACTATATGAAAAAACAACAGACACAAGTTATATTTTATACGCTAAAAAAACAAATAATAAAAATAGTTAAAGTATTTAGTTTGTTATAATTGTGACTCTTCTTCACCACCAGAGGGATTAAGTGGGTCTTCATTGTCTCTTTAAGCTTTAGAAAGTGTATTTGACTAATATTTTTCTTCGGTATTATTTTGGTAATTTGTCTTTGACTTCAGTATGGGATGCACACTGCTTTATGAGATTGACACTCAGTAACACTTTATTTTTCCTTAGAATATTTTGTGCTGTTTCATAGGCCTGTGAGTTTAAATTTAAAAGTATGTTTTAACTTTAAGATCTTTTTTTATTCACAGTAATAACAGTTATACTTAGTCAAATTTTAGAACTACAACAAAGGTAGGTTTCTAAATTAAGTTCAAGTAAAACAAAAGTCGTATTTTCAACAATAAACATTTCTTAATTTAGTTAAAAATTTGATTAGAGTGAATATTTACTTATACTTACTTAAACTTTTTTTATAAAATGTTTTCTCTTTTTAACAATGCAAAATATTTTATTGTATTATTTTTGTGTTTAATTTTATGGTATAGTTAATTTTACCTAAAATTTATAAGTTACCTTTGTATAAATTTTAAATATTTTTGAATAAGTTTGCACTCACCACAACCCAAACATCGTTGAACGAAATTATTGGATCATTGTTCTTCTCAACAGCGCTTTTAGTGGTTATTTTTCCAGTTTCCTGATCCAAATCAAGGTATTTAACGAGTCTCATATAATCAGATATTGTTTTTGTCTCCCAGCAATACAAAACCTTACCGGCCAATCCCGTATCTGCATCGTTAGTCTGTATATAAAAAAAAAAGAATATTTAAATTAAATGAAAAATTAAAATGTTGCTTAATAACACTAGAACAAAGCTTAAGCTCGTTAAGTTTTAAATAGTTTTTTTAAATAACAAACTTACATTAACTTGAAGTACAGTTTTATTTGCAACCATGTATTGCCAATGGTCAGTACCATTTATTTTTGGGTTTGTAAATATTGGATGATTGTCGTTATAATCTCTCACGTTTATTATCAACCATTGGGTTGCGTAATACTTGTCATTATCCACACCATTTGATGCTTTTATAAGCAACTGATGATGATAACAAAAATTTTATTTACAAATTTATACACTATTGTTTTATTATAATGTTAATTGAATAAATGTGCGACAGTTGACGAATAAAAAAGTGAAATAGTTTATTCCCTTATAGCTTATAATCAAAATTCATTTGCAATAAGTTGTGTTTTGAAGTTTGTTTTGTCAAAAGGATAAAACTTAAGTTTTCAAGAAGCTTGTTTACAAATGTGCTCTAGAAAATAAAAACATAAATTGGGTCAAGCTTTGCATTTCATGAAAAGAATATTTACTTACAAAGGTTAATACAACATATTGATTGTTTTACTAATACAGTCGATAACTGACCTCATATTTATTATTTTTTTCATGATCAAGAGGTTTAACAATAATTATTTTTCCGTCTGAAGAAACCTTGAATTTATCTGTTTTGTTAACTAGCTCGTAAAATATCTAAAAAAAGTAAAAATTTGATAAAGACACTTCACAAAAAAGTTTGTAAAAATAGTTTTGTTTTTTTTTTAATTGGTTTAAATTATCTAGTAAGCAGTATTTCAAATAAAAATTTAAAACTTTACTAAATTTTTTTTTAGCTAAATAAGATGTCCGTAAGAATCTTAAAAAACTTATATTACGAACCAAAGTTTAGCAAAAACAAAATATTAGAAATAACTTAAAGAAATGGGTGAAAGATTTGTACAAACTTTATCAAAACTTTTAAGTAAAATCTTCAACCTTGTGTTTAACACCATTCAAGTAATGGGCGTGTGTTATTCCAATATCTTGTGGAAAATAATTAAATTCATTTACAGTTCTTATAATTTTTTTTAATTTGTAAACTGGAACACTTTCTTCGGGGTTAAAAGTTCTTACTGTTATATTCTTAACCCTGCATCTGAAAATTGAATATAAAGTGCATGTTAAGCTTAATACATACAAATTTAAATTTTGTCCTGGTTTTTATTTGTTACCCTGTAAAGGGTTAACAAAAAACATTAAGCTTGTTTTGTAGCGAAGTTAGTCATTTTTCACCTATTACTCAAAAATAATTATTTATAATACCTTTATTTCGTTCGATTACACATATTTATCAACAAAACATAATGTTATAGTGACTTTATTTGTATAAAACTTACGGATGAACTGTCTCCCAAGAATCTTTTTCAAAACAAACATTAAAAGTCAGATACCATGTTTGAGGTTTTTTGTATTTAAAATCATCTTTAGCTCTCAAAACAAATGTAATTTGATTTGTATCCGTGTTTATATAATCAACTAGAACTAAATGTTCGCTTGCATTTCCAGTCATGCTCATAGTTTTAATTATACTTTCGTCTTTTGTTGACGCTATATAGAATATTTCTACTTTTTCACTTGTATTTGCAGTACTTGGTAGATAGACTGTTTAGAAAAATTGTATTTTTGTACCAAAATCAAAAACAAAATCTTTTTTTAATTTTCATACAAAATATTAGCAAATGCTCTTAAAGTCTAAATTAAAAGAGGGCAACATTTCTAATCGGCGGGCCGGGTATACCTCTAAACGTTTTTGGACTTAACAAAAGAGTTGTCAAAACGAGAGCTGTTGCTATGCCGATTGCGCACTGAAGTGTTAAAAACCTTGTTTGCTTTAAATTAAAGTTTCACGCCTAAATAATTTAATTCGTTTTCACAAGTATAGTCGAGGGTTTATTTTAAAAAAGTCGTTACAAGTGCGTTTTATTGTTAAATTAAATAGTAGGATTTATCAAATTATTTAAACTCTAAAATGTAACGAATTTATCGACTAGTATGCACTACTTGGAAATTAAATTATGTCAACAATTTAAAACGTTTACAACAAAAGCGTTTAGTTTTCTTTCAGTCTTGCACAAGCTTTTTTTATTCAAAAGCTACGTCACGAGCAACAGGTGTCTACATTTTGACCGGAACCAGCCCGTGGGCCGTACGATGCCCGCCACTATTCTAAACTATGAAAGGTTTCAATGTATAAATTTTTACAAAAAAACTCTAAAAATTAATAATTAACATTAACACAATTATATTTTTATTTGCAAATAAACTAACAAATTCCATCATCATCATATCCATAAATAGATGTAAATCTGAAATCGTGTGCTTTTTCTCCATCATGAAATTTGTTCTTCAATTTAATTTTAAATTCACTTCTATGAGTCCACAATGGACCGTTATCAAATATAAACACTTTTCCACTGTTTTGATTAAAAAAGACTTAAATAAGTTATTTTAACTATTTTTTGTAAAATAATTAAAATTTTATCATAAAATGTTACAAAAGTATCTAAAATAACATTTGTCGCTCAAACAATGTGAAACTTGATAAAATATTCTCAGCAATTTTTTTTTATTATATTCTAAAAATATTTCAAAAGTTCAAATAAAATTATAAAACAGGGTTTCCTATGGAGGCGATAAACGTATGATTTATCACATAGGTTAAGCACATGTTTTTAGTGAGCAAAAATTTATTGTAAAAACGATTGACTAACGTAATTATGTGTCTTTTTTCTTCTTCTAGTTTCTTCGTCATAGTTAAAACCCCGCTGCTCGAATTAACTTCAACAAGTCCCCACAAATCGTTGTTGTGTCTTGGCAACTTGTAAGTCAGCTTGTCATATGGGGGTCTTTCGTAGTCTCTGGCTTTTATCACAGCTAAAACGTCTCCTGCTTTTTTGTTGTCCCATTTGATTTTTTTCAAAGCTTTTTGCTTAGGTTCCTGAGAATTTAAAGTTTTAACGTTTCTTCTAAGCATTAATTAAAACGATTGTTTTTTTTTGCACAGTGTTTGATATGTTTTATGTTAAAAATATTATGACACTGGAGTTTCTCAAATTGTCCATTAGTTGTGTCAATTATTCTTCGTAAATTTTTTGTCTTTATCTTAATTGCTATATTTTAGAATTGTTTTACTCTAAAAAAATCAACAAAGTCTTTATTTCACTTACTGCTTGAAATACTGTCAAAATCGTCATCAGCAAGCAATTAAAATAATTTACTTTCTATGATAATAATCATTGAAAGTAAATTATACCTTCGATGTATTTTTAAAAACCGTTGGTTATTTAATAAGAGATTCCTTAAAAATTTAACAGTTTGTTAATTTAATTCTTATTGTGCTTTTTTTTCTAGTTAAAGTTTCAAAAATTAAATGCTAACTTAAAATTTATCAAGAAACTTCAAAGTTAGTATAATCTAATTAAACTTACACTGATAATGATTTTTATCTTGCGTATATGACTAGTTTTCAATTTATAACTAGAATTGTTTTAATAATTAAATATATTTTAGTATTACCAGGGCTAGCATAAAATGTTTCACTCTAGTGTCATTTAAAGTTTTTAAATAGTATTTTTCTTTTTATTTTATCATTCTTTAGTGTAATCTAAAAACTTTAAGGGTTAAGTATCAAAAAATTTAATGGTTTTAAATCATTTTTTAATGAAAACTTTATTGTCACTAAAGTATTCGTGTGCTTAATAAAATATTAAAATTAAGAATGACGTCAACATAGACCAATAATTGTGTGGGAATATCCTGTAATAGAACCAAAATAATTACTTGTAACATATAAACTCACAGTTACTGTTGGATAATTAAAATTCATTTCTACTTCAGTCAAAATAGAGCATTGCTCAGCTTTACCGCTAGAAGTAGAAAAATTTATAGTGGTCCAAGAAGTACCAATACTGGCACCAGCTATTAAAAAGTAAACAATGTCTATTTTTTTTATAATTTTTTTATTTTAAATTTTAAAGTTAAAAATGAATGTGTGCATTTGAATAAAATAGGAAACTAGTTTATAAAATTACATATGACTAAATTTTAACTAAAAATTTAGAATAAAAGAGTTTTTGTATTTCATCAGAAACAATAGACCAATTTTAGTTTTTTAAACTTACTTAGGATTTTGTTTTTGATATTTATCACGTTTTTACCAATTTTAGTAACTGTGTAAATATCAGTTGAATTTTCCCAATCTAATGTATGAGAAGTATCAATATTAACATCTTCATTCGCTGTAAAAATTAGCTTATTGATTTCACTTTACCCACATAACACCAATGAACAAGTTTTACTAATAACCAATCATGCTTTCGATTTTTAGCTTGAAATAAACTCCCTTATGTGTAAATTGCTTTTGATTAAAACAAAACTGTACCAAAAATCAATTTAAAGACTTTTACATTTAAAGCATTTTAACTTACTAATAGCAGTGAAGTTCATGTCTACTGTACCGACCGGATCTGTGGGGTACAACGTTTCTGGGACGATTTTGAAAATACAGTTCTCTATTTCCATGTAGCTTTTCCTCCGTTCTTCACGATACTTCTCAAAACCACTCGTTGAGCTGGTAAGTTCAATCATGAGTCGGTATTTTGTCGTGTAAATCTGTTTCGTGTTTGAAATTATGAGACAACGGTTGTTTAAGTATTTTCTAATACTTCTTTGTTGAACTAAGTATGGTGTTATTTTAGTGTCAGTCACTGAGTTTAAAAGGTTGAAGTTAACGAAATCTAAAAATAACTAAAGTAAAGCTAAAGTAATGATGAAAATTTTAGAATAAACTAAACTTACAAAAGGCAACTAAAAAGTGATTATTTCTAACATTTCAATGTAACTAACTTCATATAAATGTCAAATATCTAACCTCAGCGTTTATTTTGCAAACCTTTTCCTTGCTACAATCGAAGTATTTATAGAAATCATAATCAACTGAAACTATGGACCACTCATCATAAGTTGTTTCGTTACTAATTCCAACATGGTTCAGATTTACCAAGCTCAGATGACGTCTGCGATCTCTGTAGTTCGCTCCAGGATAAATGAAGCGTTGTTTAAATCCGATCACCTTGATTTTTTCGGTCAAATTAAACAGTTCGAATATTCTTCCGAGATAACCTTTGTGGCGAGATAGTTATAAGAAATAAATATTTTATATCTTTTTTAAAAGCTCAACGATAAGTTACAATTCTCATTAATAGTTTGTACTTATTGCTATCTTAAATAAATAACTAAACTACCATGAGTTCAGAAGTTTTCAAACTCTATAACAAGACCCATTTATACGTATCGATGTTAATACTATGTTCTTACCAATAAATGCATATTAAAAAAAAAATTCCAACAATGTTTGTAACATTTAGAAAATAAATAAAATCTCTTTAAAAGTAAAATAAAACTAAATGAAACTGTACAAAATAGTGTTTTGCTTTTAGTACAAACCAATATTAGTTAGTCTTATGTGCAAGTTTAGTTTACTTTTTTATAAACCCCATTCATACCTTCGTGTTTTTCTTTCCAATCGACTGGTTTAGAATAAGTTAAGTTTTTGAGATTTTTGATAGATCCATTCTTGCTCATTTCTTCATACAAATCAGTTTTTATATGTTTTGTTTTCCAACAAAACACCTCTTGAAACATAATGCAACACATCAGTAACAAATATGCTTTTGACATATTTTTTAACTTTTTTAAATATCTAAAAATTCTGTGCGAACCATTTACAAAGACGGTGAAAAAAATTGTAAAAAATTAAAAATTAAAAGACAAAGTTTCAAGAAGTCAGTTGTATATGTATTGAAAATATATTAATTTAATGTAGTAACAAGTATGTTTCTGACACTTTGTTCAATTGTATGATAGTATTTTTTATTTCAGTGTGAATATTTATAAAGGTGGTAAGCTAAATAACTGTTAACTTTGTTAACAAATTTTAAGAGGCCGACTGTATTTGATATTAGAATGTATCAAGTCAAACTGTGGCGCGATTGTTAATGGATAAAATAAATCTTTACATACTAAATTTACTGTTCAAACAAAAACTCAAATATTAGAATGACAAATGTCATTCAGATCAAAAAAGTGACTACTTAAATTGGTGTGCTTGTTAAGTAAATGAAGTCGAATTTTTTGTATTGTTAATAATAGTAATCGCTTTGGTAATTTTATTTTCAATATATACCATAAAAATCTTTTAAAACTTGTAAACAGACGTTTAAAAATAAAGAGTAAGTTTTGATACTTAAGTGAAAAATTATAGAAGGTTGTATTTAAAAAGAAAGTTATTTTAACTAAATTTTACTAACTTAACAAACTTTTACTTTAAAAAATTTGAATGCTTTCTTAAGAATTTAAACATTCTATAAATATTTTGATGAAATTTAAAATACAAAATGTTAAATAGTATTTTTATTTTTAAACCTTTTTCTTTTGAACAATATCAAAAAGTCATAAAGCTCTGACTGAAAACTAAATTTCTAATTTGTTTAAAAACAATTTTAAAACTTTTTTTAGTTCTTAAAAATCAACAATATTAAAACTTTTTGGTTCATTAAACTACAAAATTTTACAATTTTCACGATTTATTTTATATTTCAATAAATACTTTTAGTTTAAAAAATAAAATTACAATACTTATCATTTATTCAAATATTTTAATACAACACCTATTATACCTATAGGATATATATACATAAATTTGTTCTGAAAAAAGTTATAAACCATAACTTAAATGCTATATTTAATGAAAAACTAACATTTTACTTTCTTTTTCAAAACTAATATAAAGAAACAAACAAAACTTTTGTATTTAAACGCACAGTAATATAAATTTAGCACTAGTTTGTTAAACTGTACTTTAACAATTTTAAAACATACAGATATTTTTATAAGTTGTAATGGTTTTAAAAACTAAATCCACTTTTTAAAAATATTGGTTTAATTTAATCATCTTTAGTTATTTGCCTAAAATCATAATTAAGTGAAGTGCAAATTTTTTTAAGCAAAATTTTTATTTAAAGTTACAAAAAACGTTAAAAAAATAAAAGTCAATTTCAAAATACTTTGTTTAAAAAATTATGCTACTTTTGTATTTCATATTAACATTAGCTATTAAATTACGCTTATAAAACTATTTTATTAAATTGATGTCTCAAACTATTGTGCTTATATACATGAAAAAACATTTGTTTACTCTTTAGTCTAATCTATATGTATTTCTTTAAACCTTTTACAATATAAACTGTTTTGTTTGGAATTTTGTGTTTTGTTTTCATTTAGCACAAACTTAAAAAAATGTGTTGTTAACTATTAAAATAAATACATGCAGACTAAAATATTTAACTAATAATAACTTAATAATGCAGATTAAGTTGTGACTAAAACATTTCTATGCTTTAAAACTTATTTTTAAAAACACTCTGATTTATATTTTAAAAAACTAAAATACTAATAACTACGTAAACAGAAACGATTTACTTAAACGAAATCATTATAATTTAGGAAGACTGTTTTCTAAAGTATATAAAGCTTAAATAGAGCTAAAAAGGCAAATTAATCGTAACTATTTTACAAAAACTGAAAAACAAACCAAAAAGTTAATATATTATATAATATACTGGTTTATATTTTCCATATGAGTATTTCCAAAACATAAAAATATGTTAAATATTTTTCTTGTGTTTCGTTTAAAACAAATTTGATATAAGTGCGTGCAAAAACTTTTAACTAAACACATTAATTTATTTTAAAACTTAAGATATGCTAATAAAAACTTACTTTTAGTAACTTTGTTTTGAATTTAGTTTAGTGTCGAGTTTTGAAAAGTATTAACATATTAACATAACCTTGATATTTGAAAATATAGAGTGCGGCATTTACATAATATTTTAAATCGAAAACTTTTACAAACCAATTAAACATTGACTGTTGTTTGTCAAATTTTATAGTTTTTTTGTTTGATTTGTTATCATAAATTTAATAAAACTCTTTTTGTTGTACGCTTTTTTGAGCAAAAAAATTTGTGCTGTGTACAAATTACTCCTTATAGTTTTTTCGGTTGTGTATCTAACTAAAATTTCTATTTAAAACTGAGATTTTTTTGTTTTAATAAGTTTACAGTAGAATTCAAATAGCCGTTATCAGCAATAAGTTTTTATGCAGTTTGTTTTTGTAATATTGTAAACTGTTGATATAAGTGTTATATGAATGAAAAAATAATTCTACAGCAAAAATAATTTTTTGTATAATATATTTTAAGTTCTAGAATTTTCGTGTAAACTTCGTTTTTGTATTCGTGTTTGAACTATAACTTTCATTATATTTATACTATTTTTGAAAAAGAGTTTTAAAAGATTTCAAAACTAAATGTGTTAGATTTATTTTTGAAAAACATAAAAAAAAAACTTTTACTTTAAGTACTTTTACTTGCATTTGATTGTATATAAGTCAAGCTAGTATAACTTTACTAACTGTTACAATGTGAATAATGTTGCTAAAAATGTTATCAAAATCTTTTTAGCCGAGAGTATTTTACTCAATCTGCCATTATTGACTGTAATAAGTTTTAAAAGATTTAACCATGTTTTTAGCTTTATTTGTAGTATACAATAAGTGTTCTTTATTCATATTGTAGGTTAAATTTTTCCTAATACTAAGTTACTAATATCAAAATTGAGAGCTGCATATCTTTAGAACAGATCCATTTAACTTTATTTTAAGTATTTAAATTTTTGTTTTTCTAAAACTATAGTTCTTGTATATTCCTTGTTTCTTATTGATTAGTTTAGAACAATGTTAATTGTTTAGATATTAGTTTAAAATACATTTAAACAATACCGCCAAAAACTACTCATATACACTGTTGTTGTAACTTTTGAAAAGCTTTACTTTTTTTTTAGTTTTCTTAGTATTGACTGCTTGTTAATAGTTTTGTTTAATCTCTATATTTACTCTAACTTTCTTAACTATATTTCGTAAAAAGTATAATTTATCAAATCTAATAATTATTTTTGCTAAAATATTAAAAAACGTATTTACTTGCGAAAGAAGTAAAGCTTATGGTATTTATTGCAGTTTAAAAATTAAGTTTGCATATGTACTTGTAGATAATTGTTTATGTTTCTTAAAATTTATTGTTAGCTTACTTAATCATACTTTTTATATATAAGTCTTACAAAAAACTTAAATTAAGTTTATAACATCATGTGAATCAGTTTTCTACATACAAATAAAAATTTCTTCAGTAGCTCATTATTTGGTTAATTAAGCTCTTATAGTAATTTTTCTACATCTAAGTGTAATTTCTCGTTTTTTTAGCTTCAAGTGTTATCTTTTATTACAGACAAAAGACATTTACAACACCTTTGTATACTGTTAAACGTAAAAAAGTTTAAATTTTATATTGTTATATGCCTTTTAGTTTTAGTAGACAAAGTTAGTATTTTTTGCATTTTGGCATCTCATTATAACTAATAGAAAAATTATATTAGGTAAACTTGCTAAACGCACTACATACACTTGATTTTATTTCCAAATAATACACTTCATTTGAAAAATAGTAACAAACTAAGCTATATGGTTTTATAAATTTTAATTTAATTATCCATGAGATTAAAGTTAATAGTGAAAATTATAAATCTGCAAATTAAGTGTATTATTATTTAAACTTTAAATTTAATGAAAAACTGTTCGCAAAATTCAAACTAAGTTGACTTACAACTTTCATTATGTTTCAACAAAGCGTTTTCGCTATAGTAGAAACTAGACCAATTTCATCACAAATTCATAATATATATTTATCTTGTTATCAAGTACTGCTAATTAACGTTAAAGTAAAGTAAAACATTTCTATTTATAAAATTTAACATATTTTTTTTAATTACTTGAGTATAAATTTTATTTTTTTATTTACATAAAGTTTTGTTCAAAAGTATATCAAAAAGCTGATGGAAAAAAAGGCAACGACTAAGCGTTTATTTAACATATTTTATATTTTAAAATAATATAAAACTTATATAGCATAAAATTTTATATATCTATCAGATTTTAAGTTGCACGTTATTTGAATTTAACATTAAGTATTTAGAAAAATAAATTTCAACAACTTAAATAAACAAATTATACGTCTTTCGTTTAGTTAAACTTCATTTTGATGTTTTTTTATTTATATATAAAAATTAAAAAACCGAACAAAACTAATGTTTAGAATTAAACACGAAAACCAAAAAGTAATAAGTTGTTTTTGCTATTACATAAAATAAAACTTTTCTTTTAAAACGATAATGGATAAACAAACAACTAATATAATTTTAGTTATTAGATCAGAAACTCCTCTGTGAATAAGTGGTTTACCTAACAAGTAATAATGTTTCTTGATTAAAATGATGTATTAAAAACCGAGTGATTAATCAAATTTTATAGTGTTATTGGGCGTGTTAAACTCTTTCACCAGCTTTTTACTCTAAAGCTTAAAAATTATCAAAGTTGTAGAAATGTTTTTTTTTATTGTACAAAAAAATACGAACTTGGTTTTCCAGATAAAACAAGCCGCGATTAGTTCATCGATGTGGTTCTCACCTGCGTAAGGTACGCAATAAGTTTTAAAAGTCGGTAAAATCTAAAAATTCATATGAAAAAAAAAGTTAATTTTAATAAACGAATGAAACTAAACGGACAAAAATATGGTGGTATAATATTTTATGCAAGTATTATATAATTAGCTTTTTTAATAATGTAAATTTATTTAGATTATGTATATATTGAAAATAAGTAGACACCAACTATAATTTAGTGTAAAAATTATAAACTTCTTCTGAAAACTGT
The DNA here is from genome assembly GCF_965202585.1 of Thalia democratica. NCBI lineage: Eukaryota > Metazoa > Chordata > Thaliacea > Salpida > Salpidae > Thalia > Thalia democratica. The sequence goes on from NC_139171.1 coordinate 22,245,148, forward strand.
AAGTACGCACTTCATGTAAGGTACGCAGCTCTGCCAAGGTTCAAAGTGCGTACCTTATCGATGTGTCAACTGTACATTATTGATGTTGATAATATTAAGCATCTTAATAAAAAGAATAGTTTTTAAATAAAACAGTTTGAACTAAATTACTTAGGTTATTAGACTGATTATATAGTGCATATGTTTTTAAAAATTTTAAGATTTAATTAGAAATGGGTTATAATACGTTTAAGAAAAACGTACAACTAAACGTAGAAACAATTTAAAAGTTTTTCTCTTAATTAATCATTTAGCTGTATTAAGGTTCAAAAAGTAATTTATTATCTTAAAACATGATTTAAAACTAAAAGTAAAAAAATGTTGGAAAAGCTATTTAGCAACTAAGAATTTAAAAATATATATAGTTACTTGAAGTATTTACTTTTTTATTAATTTTTTACTAAGTAAACTCAGTTTTTTTTAACCTTGGTTCACATACTTTTTCTTTCAATACAATTTATACAACAGTTAATACATGTTTTTGTTTTTATACGAATATAATTCAGTAACTTTCATAATATCAGTACACATGCAATTTTAATGGTACAAAAATGATTTAAAACATAAGTGGCTTAAAAATTATCAAAATCGATTGTATGAAAACAAAAGTAAACACTACTAAATATAAACACAATTAAAACTCTAAGTACAGCAAAAAAAAAGCAAAGCACTTAATCAAAAATTTGAATCTTAAAAATTCAATAATTCAACAATATCAGTTTAAAGTTTTTTAAAGTGCGCAAACGTTTCTTTTTTTAATGAATTTAGATTAAATTAGTTGTTGTTGGCATTTATTAATCTAATCTTCTATAACTAAAATATATTATTTTTACTTCTTATTTTTAGTTGAACAATTTAGTAAGTCATTCTTTACTGTATTTTTACGGGAACGGGTCTAAATTGCACGAAGACAAAATTACACGATGGTACTTTTGCACGAAGACAAATTTGCACGAGGGGAAAAATTGCACGAGTTAACAAAACTGCACGAAGACAGTTTTGCACTAAGGGTCAGTTTTGCACGAGTTACAACTTTCCACGGTGGGTCATTTTTGCACGAGAGTAAAAATAAACAGAAAAAACTAAATGTATATAAAAAGAGAAAAAAAAACTATTAGTAAAATGAAAATAAAAAAAGTTACTGACTATGGGTAAGGGTTAGGGGTAACAGTGATAGTAAATGTAAAAATTAAAAAAATTATATTAAAAAGCTACCCACCGTGGGTAAGGGTTAGGGGTAACAGAACAATTTTTTCAAAAATTATAAAAAATATATATAAATTACCGACCAAGGGTAAGGGTTAAGGGTAACAGTGATAGTAAAATAAAATGATTAAAAAAACAAAGTTGACAAATAAAAATTAAAATTATTAAAAAAATTAAAAATTCAAGCCTTGCAAAAATTTCTTCGTGCAAAATCGTCTGCTCGTGAAGTTTTGCCTCCGTGCAAAAGTAACCTTTCGTACAATTTATTCCCCTCGTGCAAAAGTATCTCCGTGCAACTTTGTGCCCTTATGCAATTTTGTTTCCTCGTGCAATTTTGACAGTTACCCATTTTTACTGAGTTATAAATTATCTTAAGTCTTTTTTGCTTTACATTAAGTTTTTGCTTTTGTTTTTTATTCAAGATTTTTATAACATTGATTTTGTAGACATAGTAATGAAAATAGTTTAGTTTTTCTAAACAATCTTTAGTTTGAAAAATCTTAATTTAAACTTAATAAAAAAAATTTTGAATTATGTACACTTACATAAAAACAAAAACTAGTTTAACTCGGCATAATGTTTATTATTTTTAACAAACAAAACCTAAAGATTTTTTTCAAATCAGTTAATTTGTTCACCAACTTGTAATATATAGAGAAGAAAAAACACTATGTTTGAAATAAAAATTTATATAAAAACCAAGTTTTTTAGGTTAAAACTTTTCAAAAATGAAACTTGAGTCTAAGAAAACAATTTTTAGTAAGAAAAAGTGTTTATATTTCATCATCAACTTATATTTATTTACTATTCTCATTAATCAAATCAATTTTTTTGCATTTTTCGGAAATTTCGTCATAATGGCAAAGATCGCATTTTAATCTTTTACATCTGTAATAAATGTATTTGTAATCATCGTCTTCAGCAACTGCAATTGTAATAAGTTTGTATAAATTATTTTTCCATATATCAACAATTGTTGTATATTATAAATATTTATTGAATTATATAAAAAATTCAGAAATTATGTTTCCAATTTACTTTAAGATAAATGACATAATACTTAAAAAATAATTAAAAAACAATTATCCAAAAAGTATTTATTTAAGTCTGATGGTTTAATTCTATATTTGGTAAAAAAGTTTAAACAGAGCTTGATGTTTTTTTTGATGTTTCATACGTTATATTTGTTTTTTTTATACATTTTGATAGTATTTCTTAACCTACTCAATAAATTAATGTTTATCCAGATTCTAAACCAATTTAAAACTGAAAAATAGCAATTATAGTTTATAAAAGTTTATTGTTAAACCCTATAATCTTTTAACCAGTGTAATTAACTTGAGCTGTGTTAACTTTACAGCTACAAATACAATAAGATAAACAAAGATGAAATAAAACAATACTCACAATATGAACAGGGTTTGACTATGTGCATATTATAGCACGTTTTGCAGTCTTTGCAAATTTGTACCATTTCTTCTTCAGTTTTACAATGCGACTTTCCAACTAAAGCGCAAAGAGCTAATAAAATGCACAAACAAGCCAACTTCATCATTGAGTTTGTGACAACTTGTATACAAGGTTGCTTTTATATACAAAAGTTATCACACAAAGCTATAGCCCAAGGGTTTTTGGTATTTGTTATACAGAGGTTTGCCAAAGTCATTAATCAAAATTTTTTTTAAGTGTCTGACCACATTTTTTGATAGTTTTATTGCAAGCGTTGTTTTTGAAGTTCGCAACAATTTTAATAAAATATAAAACTTTTAACGGTAAAATAGAATCATATACATTACAATATATGATTAATAATAAGGTTATTGTTACAACTTGAACACCTTCTACAGAGCCCACTTGAAAGGCTTTTAAATAATTTATTGGAAAAATACGATTTATATATATATTTTATAAAAACATTTTGAGTCTAATCAATCATTTATTTTTTAATCCATGGATGTTTATGAACGTAAGACTAAACTCTGTAACATACTGCTACTACAAGCATTATTTTATATAATTTTTTGCTTTAACATGATCAACAATAAAACTAATAAAATAAATGAATAAATAAGACTTCTTACTTTGGGTAGGTGTCAAATTTGCACGAGTGTACAAAATTGCACGAAGGGACAAAACTGTACGATGGCACAAAATTGCACGAAGGTAATTTTGCACGAAGACACTTTCTTTTTTTAATAAATTTTATTTTTCATTTTATTTCTTTATTAATTTTGATTTTTTTATTTACTTTCAGTTTTACCACTAAGCCTTACCCTCGGTTGGTAACTGATTTTTTTCTTTTTTTTTTTGATTGATTAGTTTCTTATTTTTTATTTTTATGATACTTATTATTAGTTTTATTTTTATTTTTACTATCGCTGTTACCCCTAACCCTTACCCTCGGTCAGTCACTTTTTTTCTCCTTGTTTTTTTAATTATTTTATTATTTAGTTTTTTTTCTTTGTTTTTTTTATAACTTCTTTTTTTTCTGTATTTTTCCACTCTCGTGCAAAACTGTCACTCTTGCGAAATTGACCCTCCGCGCAAAATTGTATTTGTGCAATTTTGACCCTTCGTGCAATTTTGTATTCGTGCAACTTTGACCCGTTCCCTTTTACTTTAGCAATGCATGCTCAATACCGTTTACTTTTGATAAGACAAATCAAATTTTAACAAAGACACTTTCAACCCGATATTTTTCAACAGCAGAACAAAAATAAGCCGCGATGTACTTTTCAGCTAAAAACATTAAACTTTATTATAAAAATTTACAACTAGGCTTTTTAATTTTTAACAGCTAAGTACCAGTGCCTTACTCATTTTTTTGTCACATTTTAGTCTTGTAATAATTTATTTGTTGTTAACTACTAAAACTTCTTTGAATGATTGAAGCTCACGGATTTCTGTAAAGTGCGACCTGCGAGCAACTTTTCTAAGAAAATTGGCCACTTAATTATAAAAGGTGGCAGACTCTGGTCTGGCTTAAGATTTTAATCAAAGAAAATTCATTGATGTTTTATCATCTTTAGAAAGTGCGCTAACTTTTATTAATTTACTTAAAGTTACTATTACTCACTTTTATAAACCTGGACTTTGAAAACAATAATGTTTTGATTATACACATTAGTTTTATAAAGTTAAACCATTCTGTTAAATTGTAGTTTTTATTGTACTTTATTTTCAAAATTAAGCTTGATATAAAATTATTACTTTCGGTTTATATTAAAGCTACAAAAGTTTTAAGCAATTTTTATAATTGCAATTGTATAAGTACAATAATTATAAATAATAAGTATAAATAATAAGTATAAGTAGTGCAATTGTATAATTGCAATGAAATTTGTTTATGTTTAATTTATTTTAACAATGTTTAGGTTGTAAAATAATGAATTAAATTAGAATTGAAGCATTTTGTTATACCGTAGAATTTATGCTTACATAAAAAACAAAATTTTACTCAGTTAATCGTTTATTTAAAAAAACTGACAGTAAAAATACAAAAAAAAAAGTACTAAATTTGTTTAAACGGTTTTAAAATATAGTAATAAGGAAACAGTATGGCTTGTAAAAAGATAATAAGAATAAAAGCACTAAGATTAACTTCGTTTCGATTATATTTTTTCAAAAATCAAGCAAAAAAAAAAAGGATAGCAATTTTTGTTTAATAACACAAAAATACAATTTTCATCATTTATTTTTTATCAGAACTGTCCAAATTTTCAAGCTCTTCTGCAGCCTTGTAAATGTTGTCACAAATTTCATCAGTCAAGTAGAGGCAAGCATCGCAGTTTAATTTTTGGCATTTGTTGTATCTCTTTCCACCATCTAGAATTGTATCACAACTTTTAACAACTTTGTTTCCAAATAGTTTTTATAAAGCGTTTGAATTAAAATACGGACAAAAAACTCAACTCTATATCAATAAAATAAAGGTTTTGACCGAGTAAGAGGTTTTTTAGTTAATTATTGTTAAATTTATTAGATTCAGGTAAATATTAAGATAGTTTTTTTAAACCTTCTCAATAAATTAATATCTACCAAATGTATAAACCTATTATATAAAAATGAAAAAATACTTCAAAAAAACACAGTTTCTTGAACATTATTGAATTCGTAAGCATTTCAAATCATCTAAATTGTCTTAACTTCAAACCCATCAGTTTCGAAAAACAGTAAAAACACAGAAACAAAACTCACATTTAACACAGGGTTTGTTCATGTTCAGTTTATCGCACTTTTTGCAATTATCGCAAGTCTCAACCATCTGATCAACTTCAGCATGCGAGTTTTTCACCAGAGCGCAAAGTGCCACCATTATGCACAAGTAAGCTAACTTCATCATTCGTTTTGTGTTAAATTTTGTTCAAGGCTGTTTTTATATACAGGAAGTCATTACGTGAACTTATAGCCCAGGGGGTTTTTAGTGTTTGTTGTACAGAGGTTGACTAAAGTAATCAATTAGATGTCTAAACAAACTTTAATGAATCTGGTCACAATTTTAACAAAGTTTTGCAAGCGTTGTTTTGGAAGCTTTACAATCAATCTTAATAAAATATTAAACTTTATCATGGATAAATAAAGCTATATTTTTGACCATATTGGGTAAAAAAAGTGTTCTACTTAATCTATCATTTAATTTTTGATATATGGTTGCTTATGTACGTAAGAATAAATTCTGTAACACTTTAAGCCACAAACTTCCAAGTAAAATTATTTATTTTACTTGAGTTTATTAAAAAAAATTTACTACATAAAGTCTGAAACTAATACTGATATACTTAACACTTAATACAAAAAGATAGCTTTAATAAATAGAATTTTGAAACTAATTTAATATTTCAAATTATTAAGAATTTTTGTTTAAAAATGTTTACCCAAATAATTAACTCAAGTAAGTGAAGTTAAATTTAAAATAAAAGTTTTTATCGTGCGTTTAAGTATAATGTTTTTTCAGTTATAACAAGCTCAGCTAAGCATGTTAAATTTTAAAACTATTTATAGTTTAGCGTGATTTTAAAAAAAGGAATTTAAACAAAACCTAAACTATGCTTGCTATGTTTTGGACTATATTTAAACATCTTATCCAAAAATTTAAATTTTAGTGTTGGAATTAATCCTAAAAATTTACTATTTCTGTCTTGTAGCTGTAGTCACGGTGTTTATTAAATCAAATAAAGTTTATTAAGCATTTTTAATTTTCGATTATTACTATAAAAAACCACTTTAATTGATTTAAAACACAAGGAATTATTTTCTTAAACATTTATAACTTAAGCTTGAAAGTTATGTGTAGCTTAGATGTTTATTAAACAGCAAAAAATAATTAAGCGCTCAAAAATTTTGGTAAAAGGACCTAGTGTACGAAAAAAACATTCGGTTAGCGAGTTGTACACCACTTGGATACAGTTTTACGTCGTTTCAAGGGCAATTTTAAAGAAAAGTAGTTTTAAAGAAAGCCTAAAATTATTTACATTCTATCTTTTCAACCGCTAAACCAGCTGCATGACGGTCTAAATGTAAAAAGGCATTGTAAACAATACTTAAACAGGTGTTAACTATGTAAACTTTATAATTTCGCTAACCATTGAAAACAGACGTCTTATGCTATAATTTGACATCTCAGCATATCACTAAAAATAAATTTAGTGTGCACTAGACTCTCCTAGTGTAAACCAATTGGTTAGTTCTTATAACTTAGAACACATTTGTAAAAATAAAACTGAAATCATACAATTGTTTTTGAATAAAGTAATAATTTGGTGTATTTCAAGCTGTTGAACATAACAAATCATTCAATAGAATAAGACGGAGTAATTTACCAGTAAATGAAAATGTCAGCCAGCTAAAACTTTAAGTTTGCTGCTGAGAAAAGTCCATTTTCTATTTAAATAAGAAGTTTTAGGCAAGAAAAATTGGTAAATTTAATGTTTGAAAGTTGTAGCTTATGAATTGATAATCTATAAAGTGTTTTTAAAACTTTTCTTAACTTAAGTTGGTAAGTATGCTTAGATAAGATAATAGATTATGACAGCTTCCACAAATTTTTGTATCTTAATGGTTTTCCATAACTTATTAAACATCTAAAACAGTTAAATTATTCTTACCAACACGTCTTAAACTAATAACTTGCAACACTTTTATATCCGCCAGTAACACTAAATTTTCTGTGGATCAGGCCTTATGTAAATATTTGAAACTCCTGAACTGTTGCCATAAAGATCTACACGACTATTTAAATTAGAGAGACAAAAGATTAAAATACTAGCATAAAATACGGCTCAAGTATATAAAATGTGTTTTTATTCACAAAATATATTACAGTACTTACAAGAGACCAGACTACGCGTTGGAATTTACCAAGGGGTACTAAATTGATGTTTTAGGTGCAAAAAAATATAAAGGCATGACATTACAAACTCTTAAATTTAAATCTCGAAACTTTTTCAAAACTGCTTTAAAGTTAAGGTTGACGAACTTCGAAAATCATATGGGTGTGGACCTTACATGTTGCAGTACCAAGTTACAAGGAGGCTATAAGTTTTTCTATATTTTGATTTCATTTTAGATTATCAACTAAAAATTCTGACTTTGTTCCATGACTTGTAAGTACAATTATTTTTATAAAAACTTTGTACTAAGGACAAAACCGTTTTAAATACACCAATAAGATTAAACAAGACAAAGTTGTTTAAAAGTAAATCGTGGTGCAAGTTTGACGACATTTTTATTAACTTGGTGGTATGAATTTAAAAAACCAATTACTTATTTAACACTTATCAAATAGCGAATGTTTGTCTAATAAGCCCAGCCAATATGTATACCACTGCCGAATTTTGTCCATTGTGTAGAAAAGTTATACACCCTGTTTGAGTTTAAGCTACTTTAATAACGTGTTTCAGTTTAATGTAGTCTTATATGTCCTGTTTTTTATCAAACTCTTAGACTGTGCCAAATCAATAGTTTTTATATTACGCCTTCACTATAAATTTTTGTAAATATGTTAAACAAGTCATGTATTCTATATCAGCATGTTTATATGCTATTAATATTCTTTTGGTAGTTACAGAATCAAATAAAGTTAAAAAATAACCAACAGGTAGATGTTGGTTCTTTTGTAGGCAAAAAAAGTTTAAGAGCAGAGGTTAGCAAACCGATAGCTTGTAAATGACATTAGTGAAAGTCTGACTTAGTTAAAGCCTGGACTTTTAAGTCCCAAGAAAAGCTAATTTAACACCACTTGTTAAAGGACAAAACCGTTTTAAATACACCAATAAGATTAAACAAGACAAAGTTGTTTAAAAGTAAATCGTGGTGCAAGTTTGACGACATTTTTATTAACTTGGTGGTATGAATTTAAAAAACCAATTACTTATTTAACACTTATCAAATAGCGAATAATATAAATAATAGTTTTTATATTACGCCTTCACTATAAATTTTTGTAAATATGTTAAACAAGTCATGTATTCTATATCAGCATGTTTATATGCTATTAATATTCTTTTGGTAGTTACAGAATCAAATAAAGTTAAAAAATAACCAACAGGTAGATGTTGGTTCTTTTGTAGGCAAAAAAAGTTTAAGAGCAGAGGTTAGCAAACCGATAGCTTGTAAATGACATTAGTGAAAGTCTGACTTAGTTAAAGCCTAGACTTTTAAGTCCCAAGAAAAGCTAATTTAACACCACTTTGATCATCGGACCACAAGCCCTCGTTTCTATGAAACTTGACGGTCAATTAAAATGCTTTCAATGTCAACTGGGGGCTTTTGATAATGATTCAAGTAGTGTGATTTAACTTAAGAATACTCCATATTTTTAGGATTTGCAGCTTTTTAAAACTACCTTTTCTGCGAAATAACTTTAATAACAAAAGAATGTTGAATTAAACCCTTGGAACACAAGAATTTAGTGTTAAAGGCTTATATAGGATTGTTTGATACACCTTGATATCTAATGGCTAGAAAAGAGGTTAAATTTTAACAAGTGTTCATTTTACAATTCTTATCATTTATACGGCTCACTTTGTTGAAACTCGGCCCGCAAAGTTGATCGATTATAATTCGTGCTCGTTAACGACTATATCTCTCAACTTTCCTATTTTAAATTTACCTATATTAGGGTTTTCTAAATTAAGACTTTAAGTTTATACTTAAGTAAGCAATGACAAGAAAAGGACCATAATTTTGAAATTAACACTGATATTCTAGTGATGACGGAGAAAAAAGGTCTTAAACGTATCAAAATTTTAGAAACATTAGAGGGGGGCCATGGCTTTTAGAATTCTTCAAAGAGGACCTTGTGATAAAGTTTGGGAAACTCTGGTTTACGCAGCTGGTAGAATATAGACTTAATTAAAAATTTATCAACTCTCAGAAAGATAACTAATAAGATTCTTGTTTTGCAATACTACTGTTAGAAACAAAAACTTAATTCAAAAACGATGTTTTAATTTTCTCAAATCAATACAGTTTAATAATTTAACCTAATTGTGTTTCGTATGATCAAGCATTCCAAAATTAGATGCAAGATCTAGGCAGTGCATTTAAATACTATTAAACCAGGATTTCCATCTAGGTGCCCATTTAGGGACGATCTTGTCTATCAAAGGCGTCAATTATTAAGTCAGCAAATATTAAGTGTGAAAACTTGATACTAAAAGAAATTATTTTTATTAATTCTAATGAAATCATGTGTTTGGGAAGACCTTTTTAAATATAATGTTTAGAATTAATTAAATTATCAGGTCCAAGTTTAAAATTTGTGGTATATATAACATATTTATATAGTCCTTGATCTATACAGGACTCTTAACACAACAAGCAAACAACTTTACAAACTTTAGAATTTATTACTCAATATAACTTATTTTGAATACACATAGTGAAAAAGACAACTTGATTGAAATAAAATTTAATACTCATAACAACGTTTAAATTTTGTTGAAAGCGGCAATGTCCACGGATTGAACGTGGTCTTCGAACGCGCAGATGGATTCTTCGAGGAAGTCGGTGGAAACCTGTGACGTAATAATGTGTTAGTGAAGAGAAAAGTTTTAAATAATATCAAGGTTAATATTATGGTTCAAATGTGTCAGTAAAGCGGTTTTCTGCATTTTATTTTGTTCAGAGAGATTCCCTGCTTTAATTGCTCATCATTTATTTGAACTTTTTTTAAAGTGTTTGTAGATTTACATAATTTTAATTGAGAAAAATTTAGTGCTTCAATTTTTCAATAATGAAATAAAAAACTAGTTCAACATTTAAAAACAAAAATAACCACGTAAAAAATTATAGATATTTTAAATATTAAAAGAAAAAACTTGAACGGAAAATAATCGATTTAAATCGTTGTTTTTTTATTATTTTACACTTATCAGAAAAGTTATTATACAAACAGTTTTTTTTATGGTTTTACTAAACCAGAGCAAGTTACAATTTGTAATCAACTTTTAGCTTAACAGCACAGATTATTAGACTAAAAAAATTAATTGCTTGAAAAAGTTCTTAGTCACCCTAATAACACCAAATATTTTGTCACATATAATTTCTTAAAAAATAACAAGCAACACTTTACCTTGTCATCTTCAATGACGCAGTTGATCTGGAGCTTCTTGATTCCGTAGCCGATGGGCACGAGCTTGCAGGCTCCCCACAGCAATCCGTCGCAAGCCACCGATCTCACGTTCTTCTCCACCTTTTGTTTGTATTTATTTAGATTTTAAATATATTGAGGTTTGTTTATTTTTTTAACAGTTCAAATGTGTCAGTAAAGCGGTTTTCTGCATTTATTTTACTCAGAGAGATTCCCTGCTTTAATTGCTCATCATTTATTTGAACTTTTTAAACTTGTATAACAGCTGTTTGTATTTGTTTTTAATAAAATAACAGTTTTTTAATTATACCAAAAATGAGCAGAATAAAAAATTGAAAATAAGTAGAAAGAATAAAAGGTCAATAACATTAAGAAGACATTCTGCCAAAATGAAAAAAAAAATTAAGAACCAATAAAACAGTTAAATACTATGGATATTGAATTGGGTAAAGAAATAAAAAATGATGAAATTTATTGAGCTCAGCTAATGTTCATTTCAGACAAAATTGCTTTGCATTTAATTTCAATAACAATTTTTTTATTTTAATAAAAGCTTTGTTAAATGTACAAATAATGCACAAATCTTAAAATTTAACATCAAATTATAAGAACATAACACAATTTTATATATTTCTAATTACTTTACATTTATGTACAAGCTTCATACCAAAACATTATTAAAATAATTCATGAATAACATTTTTAAATTAAAATGACCAGCTTAACCAAACAATTTTAACCTGACAAATTTACAATCCTTAATATAAATTTAATTTTATTAAAACTTGCTATGAATTTTGAACCTTTTCTTTTTTTTTCATATATTTTTTACAACCAAAAAATCTTACAAACATTTATTTTGTACAAAACTTTTCAACAAAAAATTTTAGATTTTAATAATTGCAAAGTTTGGTTTTAATTCTTTAAATTTTTTATAACACTTTTGACTAACTATTCCTATTTTAGTAAAACTTGCAAATAATTTTTAAATAATTTATATTTAAAATTTTTTAAATCTTAAATAAGTAAGTTATAGTGAATCTTGTATGTTTATATCTTTTTTTCACCTCTAGCATCTACAAGTATGTCTAACAGACAACAGTAAGTTTAAACAAAACTTGCTAACAAATTTACAGAAGTTTCCAACAATAAGTTGTAAGCAAACGTTTTAATAATACTAATTGATAAAATACTAACTGTATATATGTATATCAAGAAGTTTTTGAAAAACTACAATTAATACTATAATAAATATATTATAAACAATTTTTTTACCTCAACAAAATTTTTAACCAACACTTTTTTATATTAATTCAGCTTTTAATACAAATAACTACAATTTTTTTAAATAAAACGTATTTTTACCTCTGCCATGTCGGTTTCATCATCCCAGGGTTTGACGTCCAAAAGGATTGATGATTTTGCTGCAACCTTCTTCTCTGTTTAAAATTAAAACTTTTAATATTAGTTTTATTCATTAAGTATTTTCTATTCTTTCTAAATAGTTCAAATGTGTCAGTAAAGCGGTTTTCTGCATTTATTTTACTCAGAGAGATTCCCTGCTTTAATTGCTCATCATTTATTTGAACTTATTCAAGTATGTTTACATTTAATACAAAAACTTAAGTAATTAGTAATTTAAAGTTCTGGATATTTTCAAAGTTGGGGTTTTTAAGTTAGCAGCATTAAATATATCTATAGATCAATATTTTACATTTATGCTATATGTAGTTATATATACATTTTACTGTATAAATGGTTTTGAGTGGAAAAGATTACTTTTCAAATTGTGTCAGCCACATAACAATTTTTCAATTGTAGATTTTCAAGAACAAAAGTCAATTTAGTAACAAAATCACCAGTGAATCTTTAGTATTCAAAACTCTTATCATAACAGTTAAAGTTTCACCAACTTCCAGCTTTTCTTTCGTTGTAAGCTGCGATCCTCTCGGCCTTGATCCTCTCTTGTTCCTCGTCATCTTCATCGTCTGATCCAAAAAGATCGTCGGAATCCTCGTCTTCCTCATCATCGTCGTTGCCAGCTGGTGCTGATGATGGACCGTATTTGTCCAAAGACTGTCCTACTCCTGGCAGGCTGTTTTGATAAGTACAGTTTAACATTTGTGATAGTTACAAGTGAAAAATATTTTTTGATATGCTCAAATGTGTCAGTAAAGCGGTTTTCTGCATTTTATTTCGTTCAGAGAGATTCCCTGCTTTAGTTGCTCATCATTCATTTGTAGCTCAATATTTCCATATAACTAACTTCTTTTTTGATGTTTGTACAAAAAAATTAGTAAGTAAAAATAAATTTATATAAATATTTCTAATGTTAGTATTTATTTATCATTACTTTAGCATTTTATATTTAAAATTTACCTGGTGAAAGATGACTTGTAAGACATCATGTGCATGAACCATCTGAGTGCGTGAACAAATTTCTCATCCGGTTGGGACATTGCGTTGAACACAACAACATCAGCTTGTGATGGTACATATCTGAAATTTATAATTGACATTAATAAATTTTTTTTTTTTTTTGACAAAAAAGCTTATGGCCTTAATACTGTTGGTGCTATTGTTTTTTAAAATACACACTTTCAGGGAACTCAGGGAATTTTCAAGTTGAAGAAAACCTCTGGGAAACTCAGGGAATTTTGATTCTTTTTTTTAACTAGGGCAGTTTTAGTTTTTAAGCAGCCTAAGTGGTAAAAAGAGTTTTAAAAAGAGAAAACCTAAACAAATTCATTGTTCATTCAACTTAACACTAGTAAAAATTACATTAAATTAAGGACTCAACTGAGTAAAAATAAAATCTAAGAAAATGATTTCTTAATTACAGGGTTGCCAAATATTAATACTAAACTTTTCTAGGTTTTTGAAAGAACATACTTCAGATTCTATTTTTGGTTTAAAGTAAAAAACAGTGTTAAATAGTAAAAAAATATTGAAAAGATACTGTATAGCTACTTAATTTTTTTTTTTTGATGATGATAAACTTTTTTACCTAATACAATAGATATTTTGAGTCAGTCAATTTTTTTTTTACTTAATATGTTAAATTGTTTATAATTCAACATTTTTCCTATTTTATAGTGATTTTTTTTTCAAAATTTCTCAAAATCTAGGTTCATTAGCCTAATTTTTCAAACTCCAGGTTTTTCCAGGTTTCAAGTATTTTGGCAACCTTGAAATTAAAAAAAAATAATGTAAAGTCAGCCAGGTGTGTGGGCAATCCTGCATCTTGAAGACAATCTATTATATTCAATTGATAGATAATTTTCATTATGTACAATTATCAACAGTTTCTATTCTGTCACTAGTTAAACTATGTCATGATTTTACAAGTTGAAAATTTGCTAGAGCTTTATCAGTTGTGAAAAATAACTGGTTTGATTTCAATGACAGTAGAAGCTTAAACTAGGAAATAGGGGTAAATGCTTTTATCTTTTAATTTATTTAGAAAATTGTAAATAAAAACTATTAGACATATTTTTTAGACAAGACCAAAGTCTTAGTCAATTTTTTGAGTTAATCATTTTTGTATAAGTTTTTAACATAAACCACCTGTTCTCAATTGCAATTTACTAAGATATATAATAGTTAATAAAATAATTATTTTTTGTTCTTTCAAAATTATTTTTTGTATAAAATTTATTGTTAAATTATGAATGTCTAGTTAACAAAATTCATAAATAAAGAAATTTTATTTATGAAAATTTTATACTTAAAATGTCCAAAAGATGGATGTCCATTTCTTAAATAAAACTGGAATGAAAAATTTTAAGAACAGTTGCCTGACAATTGTAATAAAGATGAGTTTTTAGTTAAGTAATATTTTATTTTTACCTTTCAACTTAGCCCTTCTATGAGAAATTCATAGTTCTCTGAATTTGTATCTTAATTCATTCAAATAACAATACAAAGTAAAAATCAACAATTAGGTAGTTAGAGATCTTTTAAATAAATAAACCTTTAAAAAAATTCCAAAACTTCTATGACCATAAAGCAATATAAGTGTTAAATTGTTCAGAAACTTAACAGACTATATTAGTGAGCTTATTAAACTTCACAGGTAACACCTTATATCTTATTAAAAGTTTTAATCGCTCACTATAGTTTTCATTACTATTTAACCTTTACTTAAATGTTAAGACAAGCTGTTATATAACTAGTTATATTTATGTTATATTATTCTTTAAGATTCTCAATTCCTTAATATATTCTTTGAAGTTTTTCAGCTCCTTTTTATAATACTGACAACTTTTGTTAATGGCATTATTTTAGGTTTTTGGCTAATTTGTTTAATTTATTATAAAATTTTGGTTAATAATTATTAACATTTCATTTATGAACTCAGGGTTGAATCAAAAAACTGTTTTGATTCATGCCAAATTTTCTTAACTTAATATAAAAAGTTTTTGAAATGTTCAATACTAATATTTTTAAAACCAAGGTCTTCATAGAAACTAATTAAAATTATTTAAATAATATAGCAACTAAATCTTACTCAAACTCTATATAAAAACTGTTTAGTAGTCTTTAAAAACCTTATCTGAAAACCATTTCAAGTTTTATTGTATAAATCATATTTTTTAGTAACACTGAGTTCAAATAAATTAAAATACTCTAAGTAATCCTGAGCTCTTATCTATAACCTTTTGAATGGTGGGTGTGTTTGTTTTATTAAAGAATAAGTTAGATCTGAAAAAAAATATTTATTTTCAAGTACAACAAAAAAAATATCAACTTAATTATTTTGATTGTTAGCTTGATTAAATACGATGTTTAATTACCTGACACATATATATTAACTACATTGACTTAAAATATTAAAATAAATTTAATTTACCCATCAACATAGCTTTTGTCTTCAAGAAACTTGTTGAGAACTTGAAGTCCTGAATCTTTTTTGAGATCTCCAAATGGCATGATTATTTTAATGTTGTCTTACAGATGGTTCATAAAAGAGTAGCTATAAAAGTTTTGAAGAAAACTAAATAAGTAACCTAAGCATTAAAATTTTCTTCTAACACGTTCTAAACTAAAAAGCCCCTTTTGTAAAAAAATACCAGCGCAAAATTTGTACAACTTACTTAATAAATTTATACTATAAAAACTTATTGAAACTAATTAACAAAGAAAGAAAAATTAGGTTTCTGTTTTATTTTTCATTGCTTTTTAAGAATCTTAATAAATAATGAACTTCACCACAAGACCAACAACAGTATCCGAGACAACCTATGACCGGTTTCGTCCTAATTATTTAAATTTTTAATGATTTAAAAGCAATAGCTAAACTAAGTGAGCAACGCTTTAAGTTTTTAGATAAGCATAATAACAGTTAAAAGCTTTATAAAAATTTCCAAACAAAAAGAGAAAATTTGTCTGTAGCTTTAAAAAGCAAACTAACAGATTAATTTTGTACTTATATGTTTGTATGTTGTCCTAGACAGGACGTTAAGTGGTGTATGACTCGATAACCGAAAGGTTTTTTCTTGCACCAGGTCCCAGGACTAAACATTTTGAGCGTTTTTATTTTGTCCCTTAATAAACAATCGTATACAGACGAGACCGGCCAGAAATCAAATTTATTTAAATCTCTGTATCCAAAATACTGTTTTTTACTCATTTCAAATTGTTGTTAGGTCTCTTAACTTGGTGTTTACGAAAAAACAAAAAATATTACTGCTAAAAAATATATAATATTCTAACCAGCTTAGTCTTTGCGGCGTACAGAAATATAGATGTATGAACACTAAATAAACATTTGTTTTAACTTGAACTGTCATGCACGGGGAATTTTTGCTAGTGAAAAGAATTAGCAATGGAAACTCTGATTAAAGATTAGAATTTTTTTAACTCTTTTGAGGTTTTTCTTAACCTAATGCCGCAAAGTAGTTGTTTTATTAAAAGCTTCAAATTATATTGTTTATAAGTTCTAAAAATTTTTATACCTATATTATTCTATTAATCCTTCGTTAAGAAACTTAGATACTTAAAGCAAACATAAATGTTTTGAATTTATTTGAGTTAATTTAAATAGCTAAAATTGTTAAGATTTTATTCATAAGAAGAATATTACAGCCTACTTACGGTAGTTAGTAAGTTTTGAAGACTTCAAACGGAAAAATCACCAAATAAATTTTTGATTATCATCTAAAAATACACAATTTTGAATAAGGCAAACTGCGCTATGATATCTTCAATGTCAACATTGACAATCAACGAAAACCTTAATAACCAAGTTGTACCAAAAACGAAGAACAAAACTAAAAAACGGACTTTAAGCTGAACTTTTGTAAGACTTACAGTAAATATTTAGTAACATGCTCCATTTAATAAAAACAAATTTACTTTATTTTTTAATTAGTAACTTTTAAGAGTACAACTCATGAAAAAAAATACTAAAAATACCATATGTTTTCTGATGCAAAGTAAAATGTTTTATAAATAAATAACTAGTAACTACATTTAAAAATTTCATATTAAAAAATTAATTTTAAACAAATAAAGTTTATAGTTTTAGAATTTGGTAAAATACCCAAACAAAAAAGTTTTTTTTAGAACAAAGTTAAATAAAATATGATAAAACATGTCTCTTAAACTAAAGTGTTATTATACTACATACAGACTCATCTTTATTAGATTTTTTTATAAACTCGGATCTGAATGTTGCAGAGAGTTGATAAAAAAAGTTTAAGTTTTTTTCAGATGAAACAAAGTAATATAGTCGTTTAATTCCCCATTTATTGTATATTATGAACTTTGAAATGTTTTAAGTGTTCTTATTTAGATTTTTCATTACAATGATAATTGCTTCATATTTAACATTAAGCAATTAGTGCTAGATTGTTATTGGTTTGAAGAAAGATTTTAAAAACAAATTTTCATTTTAAATTAATAAAATATAAAAAGAAAGTTTAAGTAGTGTCAAAAGAATAAATTATAAAAAAACACTTGTTAATGTTTTCTAATTTGGTTTTTGATTGTTCTCCTTTTTTATATATTATTTTTTATAACCTACTTTTAAACTGAAATTTAAAAAAAGTACCGCGTTAGAAAAATTATTAAAAGTTACAAATTAAAAAATTAAAGTACGAATTATTTTTTTTTTAATTTTAATGTTACAGTGGCTACCATACTTTTTCAAAAAATTAAAAAAAAATACTTTGCACAAACAAACATTTGAAATTTGCTAAGTTTGACCGTTTGATTTTAATTTAAAATATTGATTTTTTTTTGACAAACTAAAAGTTCATCATTAAAGTTGTACAAAATAAATTTTTAAGGTAAATAAAATAACCAAACAAAAAGCTTGAAATTAATTTTTAATTTGTTTCAGATTTAAGGTTTATAGAAAACATTTGAAAATATGTAGTTAAAGCAAAAATTTTTTTTTCATTTTTGTATATAAATTTTAGGGTGTAAATTCGTTTATAAAAATGTCAAACTGAAAACATCGAGTGCAACTTTTAAGTTTTGTAGATAAGTTACGTTTATAAACATACAATGAATTGCGAAGATAAAAAAGTAATGGCGATGTTAACTTACTAATGTAATTAGTTTAATTATAACTCGCATAGTTATTTTTCATTTTGTTACATTTGGTAAGACCAAATAAAGCTAAGCACAATAATTATGTGCTGCGATAAGCAATGATAAAATAAAAATATTAAGAACTCAAAGTATATTTGACATAATTAAGATTTATTATCTAAAACTTTAAAGCTTTGTTGTTGTTATCACACAAATTTCTTCCGCGTTTAGTAAAATTAAAAATATATTATTTCATAAAATAGTTAACGCCAAAAAATAAAGCTAAGTCTTTTTACAGGTAAGTAGTTCAACAAATAAAGAAAAAAAAAGTTGTTTATTGTTTTTCATTTAAAAACTATAAAAGTTTTCTTTTGAAACTTTATTTTACGATTAATTCGAAATGTAAATAAGCATGTTTTGTGTTTTTATCAAGCTTGTAACAAAGTAGTTGTTTTTGAGAAAAGAAGTAATAACTAAAATTTTAAAGCAGCTTGTAAGAACAAATAGAAAAAGTATTTATAAAGCGTATGAAGTATACATTACGTGCAAACTTTATTTAATTTTGGTTTAAACAGTTTGTAGTTAGTTACATAATAAAACTTTATTAGACTTTTAAAGTAATAAGTTCAACAAAACAACTAAAAGTTAACGAAGTTTGTTTGACTTAAACTATATTGAACTTTGTGTTAAAAAAAATGTTTATATTTATAAAATAAATTTTTAAAGCTTAACAATCAAATAATTAACTTACATTCATTTTAGTTTGAATGAGTTTATACATAAACAAACAGACTTTTTAGGCTTTTTATTGTGGTAGGTTGTCAATTTTTATTTCTAATTACTTTTTGAAAACATTTTGTAGCTGAATTATTAAAAGTATTTTGATAATATTAATTTCTTATTTTAATTGAAAAAGAAATTTTGTTAGATTTTAGCTTGTTTTTACTTTTTCAATAAATTAATAACAATGAATTAGTGACTAGCGTCTTACTTACTTTCATATATAATTTTATCAAGGACTATGATATTATGAATAAACATAGAATAAGTTTAAAAAGTTGTATAGATAATTTAAAACTAAAAAGTTAATTCCAGTACACAAAAGTAGTTGTTGTAAATATTCAGTAAAACAACTTTTAAATGATTAAAATAAATTGGTAATTAAGTTTAATTTAGTATTAATTGTTTTGAATTCAATAACATTATAAGTATATAAATAACTATATGTATTTTAAGCAAAACTTGGTGAAATTAGAAAACCAAACTCGGAATTTAAGAGACAGTATTTTGTGTTGCATGTCAGTTATAATTCTCCTTAGAATAAAACTTCTAGCACTTTTTGTTTACAAGTCTTAGAAAATATTCGGAAACAGAAAACAGCATCAGATTTGGACATTATGTACTGTATTACTTTTTTCTGTTTAATTTACAAGGATACAGTTGCTTTACCATGGTAACAATTTCCACAAAAAGCTACTAGTAGTTTAGTATAATCGATTTATAGCTTGGTTTTTCACATAATACTTTTTTTTATCTAAAACATTTAATTTGTTTTCTTTGTTTTTGTTTCACCACATATAGATTGAACAAAATATTTTAACCTTTTTACGTTTCAACAGTGTTTTATATAAAAATGTTTAACTTTGTGTTTGGACTTTGTGAATCCTTTTAAATAAATGATGACACTGTTTATATTTTTAAAAATGGATTTTGCTACGGAAAAAAGCTGTCTTTTTAAAGAAAACTTGCATTTATAACTATTTCTTTAATTTTTTGTTGTTGTAAGTTTATTGATTGTATCGAGTTATACTATGTATTCCGAACTAAACAAAAAGAAACTAAACACATAAACGATAGAAAACCTAAAACTGTTTTTAGATTAATACTTAAACAATTATACTTGTTTAGTAACTTTTTTTTTCAAAAGCACTTCTTTTGGCATTGTTCTTTAAATTTCTAAGACTTTTTAAAAATGCTGACATGTCTAAATTTTCAAATATAAATTTAATCAGCCATATTTACAATTGTCTATTTTGTTTCATTTTGTGTAGTTTTGGATTTACAGTTTCAAAACTAGATCGGAGAGTATTTATATAAAACTAAAATATATGTCTTCTGAAAACTGTTCAGTAAATTCTTAAATATGTTATTTTAAACTAGTATTGTATGTGTCATGCTTAATTGAGAAAACTAAAATTATATACACATATATACTTTAATTAAAAAAGAAAGAGCTTATTACATTTAAAGTACGACTATTCTAAATAATTACATTTAGCTTTATTTAAAATTAATTTTGTATTTTATTTTTTAATTAGATTTTTTAGATCGTTTACTAAAAAAAATATTATAGAATCATTTTTTAACAAAACTGTTTTGTTACAATTCAACTTGGCAAGTTGTGTCTACACTTTATTAACGTAAATGTATAAATCTTACATTAAAAAAGTCGTTTAAAATTTGAAATAAGTATTCATTCAACAAATTATCATATAATTATTACTGTTTTTTAAGAATACTAGAAAACTAAAAAATGGATTTAAATAAAGGTTATATAATTTATATAATATTTATATAAAATAAATCTTTTTAGTTGTTTAGTTTAGTTATAAGTAAACTTAAAATTTTTTACAAGTTTCTCCACGTTAAACCATGAAAAAATATATTTTACTATTGATACTTATTAATAAATAATTATTACTACAAGTGTCTAATTTTCAAAACAATACGTAAATAAAAATAGCAGGCCAGCTTGTAAGTACAGTCTAGCCACTAGATTTAAGAATTCTTCTTAAGTTTTGAAAGTACACATTTTTTGGTCAATTTTAAATTCAAAGTTAACTTTAAGGTTAGATAATGTGTTTAGTATTATAACAATGTTGATATGATAAAAGTTATTTTAAATGTGTTTTTTAATAATAAACTTTATTGAAGACAAAAAATATTCTGATTTTTTGTGTCAAGTCAAATTTTATAACTTAACATGTAATATTATTTAAAAATTCTGTGTTTTTTAGTGATTTTCGTTCAAAATTTCTCAAGTTCAAGATTATTTTGCTTAAATTAACAAACTCCAGGTTTTAACAAATTTAAAGGTTTAATCGTCACTCTGTAAATACTTTATTTAGTCAGGGGTTAACTACTATATTTGATAGTGATATTTATTGTTGATTATACAATTTTATTTTATTTGAGCTTGTCTCACAAAATTTGTTTGTCAATGTTTTGGCTCTGATAAATTTACACTCATGTTTACTTAAAGTTAACTCCAAAATATATTTCTTAAATTTTAAAATAAAATTATATTTCCAAAACTGTAGTGTTGTGTGAATCTAGTGCTAGTAGATGCTATATTTTGTAAGTAAATTTTTAAACAGCTACTCGAGCTGAAATTAGACATTTAAAGTTGTCTATTAAATGTTTTTTTAGACTATCTTTACAATTTTTTATTTAATTTGATTACAAATAACAAAAGAATAAGCGTATTTTTTCAGAGTCAAACCCTAGAATTTGTAGGTGTCAAATTTGTATAAAGACACTTTCACACGAAGAGTCACTTTTGCACCAAGGGACATTTTTGCACAATAACATTTTTTAAATTGTAAATTTTGCATGAGTTAAAAATATTTTTAATTAATTATTTTGTATTGTTCTTATTTAATTTTAATAAAATTTCAACCCTCACTGAAACCCCTAACCCTTTCTCGCGTTATGTAAACTGATTTTATATTTTAAAATTATTTTTATATTTATTTTTTGTTTTTTATTTAAATATTTTATATATTTTAGTTATAATTTTTACGATCATTGTACCTCTAACTATTATTTTCGCTATACGTTTGTTTCTTTATGGTTTTTTATTAAGTATTTTTTATATTTTTTTTGTCATTTTTTTAATATTAATTCCTACAAGTTTTTGTTCTTTTATCATTAACTAACAAACTAACACTGTTACCCCTAAGCCTAACCCTTAAATTCGGACTGAAATTTTCTTTTGTTTTTTTTTATTATTTCTTTATATGTGAAATCAATTTTTTATTAAAAAAAAACTTTTTATATCAGTTTTTTTTTAACCTCGTGCAAAAATGTCCCTTCGTGAATATTTGACTCGTTACCTCTAGAATAATCCACATGTGCTGTAATACTAAATATAAATTCGCATAAGAAAAAACAAATATCGTTATTATCGATGTGTAATAAATGATTATTGTTTCACCGCAAGTGTAATGTATTAAAAAATGAAAAATGTATAAATGTTTTAATTTAGTTTTAAGCAGTAACAAAATAAGATTTAGCTGCACTGTCTGGTGTAATAAAAAATAAATATAATCACGGTTATACGCAGAGAAAAATAAAAATTCATTTAATTTAAGTTAATGATGATAACTATTCTTTTTTCTTTAATTTCTAAATGTACATGAATTAATATTAAGAATACATTTAAATGTTAAAATTACTACTTATGAAAGATGTTATTTTGCTTAACAACAAAACCTAAAAATACTATAACACTTTAAAAAAAATAATAAAGCTACGGCAACCTCAGACAAAACTTTATAAAAAATAACTTTATAAATGCATAAGTTCTTTTTGGTTTCTTGCGTCATTAATTCAAGAATATCTAATTTAAGATTTATACTGTCGCTTTGTAGCTAGAGATGTTAAATCGCAGAGCACAAAATCCCCGCAGTAGAATAAAAAAATAAAATCCCCGGCAATAGAATTAAAATTTCTTATGAAAGAAAAAACTGTATTTTACAAGTTGAGAACATAAAAGTTTCATATATTCAATTACACCAACATATTTAAAACCATATTGTTTTTATAAATATGAATGCCTTAAATGTAAGTTTATGTTTTTTATTTTCATAAGGTTAATTTTAGTCACTTTATTGTTAATTTAATCATAACTACCTTTTAACCTTATAGTTGTAGGTAATGTTTGGTTAGAAAAATTAAAGAAAAGTATCTTCCACTTATTTAAATGGTTAATAAACTAAAAACATTGTAGCTTTGGAACTAATTGATGTTAAGTTAATTTATTATTTGATTTTTTTTTCCAAAAATAAGATGAAATAGACAAATTTTTTTTTCTTATATCCTACTTTTATCAAATTATTTGAATTTTTAAACTTGAAAATAAAGTTTGATTATTATAATTTTTTAAGATTCATTATAAATTATTTTATTAAGACATAGATTTCACTTAAAAGTAATTTGAATATAATTTATTGTTTTTGTTTACAAACTTGAAACTACTATTTGCTAAGTAGAAATCTATTTAAAATTTTTAATTTTTAATGTGGCATATTTATTGAGTCTTTTTTTATTATAATTAGGTAATTTATCTAAAAAAAAATTATACCTGAAAGTTATAGTGTACAACTCAAGGTTTTTACAACTAGTTTTGTAAATTAAGCAGAGTTGAAACAAGGTCAGGAAAAGTCAGAAAACTCAGGAAAAGCAGAAAAAAAAGACAAATAACAAGAATAGTAAGGTTTTTTTTTTAACAGTCAGGAAGTTTAACTAAATATTAAAAAATATCAGATTTTGTCAGTTTAAATTTACTGAATTCCTTATATTCAAAAACAAGTCTTTGAATGGTAAAGAATTAATTAAAATTCTTTAAAGTGTGATTAAAATTGAAAAAATTTCCAAGAATTTTACAAAATTACTTAATTATCAATGCCTTCATCTTGTAAAATTAAATGAATATCCTTTATAAAACTGCAAAATGTTTCTATTAAAATTTTGTTAAACTACCCTACTTGAACAGACAGTTTTTGTAGGCAGTATGATAATCTGTAGCATTTTTTAGTAAAACAATGATAATACACAAGAGTTTATCTAGCATACTTTAGAATTGAATTGTTTTTTGTTTAAGTAAATAAATAATTTCATTCTAATTAAACACTAGGTTTAGTGTTTTGGGTAATAAGTTTATGTTTATAATTTACCTCATTACAATTTTTTCAAAATTGTTTAAATTTTTTAAATAAATTATAAAAGAGGTGAATTTCATGGTTAAGTTTAATTATTTATAGTTTATTGTAGAATAGTTGTTTTTAAATATTTTTTACATAAATAAGGGTAAAATATTTACTACTAATTTTATAATTATTGATAAGATGAAATATAAAATTGAAAGCTTTATTAATTCCTTTTATTAATATAATTTAATATTTTTATTAACAAACTTGAAACTACTATTTGCTTAGATGAATTCTATTCTAAATTTTTGATATGGCAAATTCATTGAGTCTTTTTTTATTATAATTAGGTAATTTATTAAAAAAAAAATTTATATTTGAAAGTTTTAGTATACAACTCAAGGTTTTTACAACTAGTTTTGTAAATTAAGCAGACTTGCAACAAGGTCAGGAAAAGTCAGAAAACTCAGGAAAAGCAAAAATAAAAACAAGTAACAGGAATAATAAAGTAAATCTTTTTTTGAAAACAGTCAGGAAATTTGACTAAATTAAAAAAAAAAAAACAGATTTTGTCAGTTTAAATTTACTAAATTCCTTATATTTAAAAACAAGTCTTTGAATGGTAAAAGGTTAATTAAAATTCTTTAAAGTGTGATTAAAATTGAAAAAATTTCCAAAAATTTTACAAAATTACTTAATTATCAATGCCTTCATCTTGTAAAATTAAATGAATATCCTTTATAAAACTGCTAAATGTTTCTATTAAAATATTCTAAAACTACCCTACTTTAACAAGCAGTTTTTGTATGCAGTTTGATAATCTGTAGCATTTCTTAGTAAAACAATGATAATACACAAGAGTTTATCTAGCATATTTTAAAATTTAATTGTTTTTTTTAGGTGAATGAATTATTTCATTTTAATTTAACACTAGGTTTAGTGTTTTGGGTAATAAGTTTATGTGTATAATTTACCTGTTTATAATTTTTTCAAAATTGTTTATATTTAAAAAAAAATTATAAAAGAGGTGAATTTCATAGTTAAGTTTAATTATTTATAGTATATTGTAGAATAGCTGTCTTTTAATATTTTTACATAAATAAGGGTAAAATATTCACCTCAATATGTTACATGCAATGTTTAATCTTTTCTCTAATAATTAGAACTGTTTTAGATTTTAAAATGTAGTTTAAAAATAAATTAATTTGAATTAAAAATTAATAATTTGCCAAGGTTTATGTTGCACTAATAACAAGGATGAAAAATAGTTTCACCATTATATTGAAAATTTTATTTATAAAAATAATATATATTATTAAATTTTAACTACATTTAAAATTCTAAAAACAATTTTTCATTAACAATAAACTTGTTTTTAAAGCCTGGCGTTGGTTTAATTGTTCTATTTTTATAGATTGAATTTAACCAAAATTATTATGGCCCATTAAAAATTGTTGTTAATGAGAAATAAAAGAAAAAAAAAATTGATTTTTAAGATCATAGGAGGATGAATATATTTTTTAACATTTTGATATTAATTTGTTTTTTTTTATTAAGTATAACCATATCATTAATATTTCAAAGAAATTTTCCTGAAAATTTTTAAAATTTAAAATTTAAAAACTTTTATAAATATATTAAGATGTTGAAACATTTAAATTTGTGGTACCTTGAAGAAATTATGTATTTTTTTTAAACACATGATACAAAAAATTATAGTCAATAAACAAAAATGTTAATTAAAACTTAAAATCACAGAAATTTTTTTTTTGTACTTTTTAAGTTTTTTATTTTTAAAGCATTAAGCTAAAGAACTTTATTTTATTATAAAAGAAAGAGCTTATGTATAAAATTAATATGATATACTGTTTTAATTTAACAAACAAAATGTTATAATAATAAAGTACAATTTAAATTAAAAATTTTAAAAGTTAACTTTTTACTAATTTTATTAAAACAAAAGTAAAAAAAAAATAACTAATGAAATTTTAATATAAGGTAAAAAATGTGAAAAAGTTAGCTACAAATTGTTACTTTAGCATTTTAGTTGCTATAGTAAACAGCTGATATTAACAGCTGTAATTAACTGGCATCAGCTACCCCTTTTGCAGAATAACATGTTTTTACAAAATTTAAAATTTAATTTAAAACTTAAATTTATTTAATTAATAGGGTTTAAAAAACTACATGATTATGTAATGATAATTTCTAATATAAAAGAAGCTTGTGTTATTTAATATACTAAGCGATTAGGACAAGAAATAGAATAGTTTATCTTCTTTTTTGTTTAAACAAATACAGTTTAGTTGATTTAACAAATGATGTTGCACTCGACAAACAAAGATAACAGTAAAGTTCTAAACTTCCAACAAACACTCACTTTTATCAATAGATTATATTCTAATATATATTTGCAATTAAGCAAAAACCTCTCACTCTTATTTTGATCGCTGAATAGCGCATTTAATATTATATGTATATGCAGCAAGATGATGCTCCCAAAATTTATATAGAGATTTAAAAACATGGTGAACAGGTACACCGAAGCATAATATTTAGCAAGATGATTTTATTAGCAAATAGTAATTTTAAATAATTGATTAAAATTTTTTAAAATAAATTTTCCTATTCATAATATGAAAATATTTAGTTATACATTAGTTGAACATTAAATAAGTGATAAACTTAAAATCAATAACATTCATCATAATTTCTAAATTAGTATAGTGAGCAGTAAATATTAACAATTTGAAGTAAGTTTTAAATAACATTGAGAAAATAAATTTTATTTTAAATTAATATTATTCAGTATTCAGATCTCTTAAACTTTTGATTTATGAAAGCTTATCTGTTTTTAGTTAAAATGTTATGCTTGAGTGAATGTTTAGTAATTTTTTCATAGAACTATAGCTATTGCGCCTACAACCGCTAGATTTACACCACACTTTTAGCAACTAGTGTCAAAATTCATATATCTTAAAAGCTGTCCTTAGTCATCTTAATGTTTTTAAAAACTTAAATATTTAAAATTTTTAGGAACTGATTTTTTCAAAAATATCAAAAATCCTGAGTTATCTTGAGGTAATAAATGACCATAAGCATTCTGAGTGTATAATAACATAGTAAAATATCTAGCTCAACATTCAACCTGTAAAATTTAAGCAAACTTAAGTGCAACCATTGACCAGCATTTGGTAAGGTGCATAAAAGAAATCAAAGGCTGCTGATTGACATGTGAGATTCATGGAGAAATATCCACTTGTTTCCAGCTTGGCAACAATGCTAATTAAAAAGCAATAGTCCAAAATAGTTTACATTAAGCGTGAAAAATTTATGTACAAATGTATAAACTATCTATTACTGTTTCTGACCAGGTTGCAGCAATTTTAAATTCTAAGTTACTATTGCTGGCATTTGAAACTTGAATGTCTTTTTAGTGAAATTAAGCGGAACTTATAACGGGCTTGGAAAAACTTAACATTTGAGGTTATAAATAACTTGTTTGGTCACTTTACTTAATACAAAGTTAAATGTAAAAAAAAATAAATGATTTTTTTTAAGAATCTTTGTATTTTTTGTATTAGGTTTAATAACAGTTAAATAGTTATAAGCAATTTTATTTAAATGTATAACCCCCATAAATAAAATTGAAAATTAGCTTTATATTTAAATACCTATCTGCTTTTATTTTTGTTTAAATTGAATAAATCTCTATATTTGTACTTTAAAATGTTGTTGTGCTTAATGTGTCTTACAATTTTATAACAATGAACAGTTAATGAAAACTATTGTTGTTAGTTTATGAGCTAAATTTGTTAGTTTTAACTGTAATGATTTTAGTAAAAAAATGTATGAAAACAAATAAAAAAAACTTTTAATTTTTGTTTAGATACTTATAAAAGTTTATTTATATATACTAAAAAAGATATAAGTTTTTTATTGTGAACTTTAGGGCTGGCACAAGGTCAGAAAAAATATGAAAATCAAGAAAAGGTAAGAAAAACTAAAAAAATGACAAGAGTCAGGAATTAATGAGGGTTGGTTTTGAAAAATAATCCATAAAAGTCAGGAAATTTGATAAAATTAAAAAATAAAATTAGTAAATGTCAGTTTAAACTTACAAAACTCCATCTGTTTTTAAGCCTTCAATTTGTAAATATCAATTAAAAAAGTTTCTTTCAGACGAAAGCTGCAAATTTTTTCTTTAATTATACAAAATTACTTAATTTCTAATGCCTTCATCAGGTATAAATTAATGAAGTATCTGTTCACGGTTGCCACTTCACCTGAAAACCATGAAAAACCTTGAGTTTTGTACAATTTAAAAATGTTCAGTAGTAAAATTTGATTTTACATAAAAAATCCTTCATAAAGGTAATTTTTTTTGTCATCATTAAAATTTTCTTCATCAAAAATCCACATTTAAAGTAGCTTTACAATGTTTTTACACTTTTTAACAAAGTTTCGTACCTTAAACTTAACTTAAACTAAAAATAGACCCAAAAACTATTAATAACCTGGAGAAAACTTTTAAAAATTGAAAAAAATAAAAAAACAAAAATGGCAACCCTGTCCAGAGATGTTAAAATGCTAAAAGTTACTATGGTAATTCAGCAATGAAGTGTTTTATTTTTGGTTTGTTTTAAGTTAGTAATTTCACGCTTGAGTAAACAAAGCAGAGCTTTTTAACATGTCTGACCCTGTCCTTTATAAAACTGCAAAATATTTCAACTTACGTATTAAACAACTTCCCTACTTGAATAGGTAGTTTTTTCTATGCTTTTTAGTACTGGTGATTTTTGTAAACTACCCTTCCTTAATATAAATTTGTTATATATACAAAAGTTAATCTTGCACAAATTTAGAATCAAAGTGTTTTTCTTTAAGTAAACAATTAAGGTCTATATAATTAAGCACTAAGCTTAGTATTTTATGTAATAAGTTTATCTGTATATTATACCTCTTTAA
The DNA here is from genome assembly GCF_965202585.1 of Thalia democratica. Taxonomy (NCBI): domain Eukaryota; kingdom Metazoa; phylum Chordata; class Thaliacea; order Salpida; family Salpidae; genus Thalia; species Thalia democratica. Next base: position 22,274,422 of record NC_139171.1, read on the forward strand.
GTTATTTAAAATTATTTATACTTGAATAATAAATTATAATACAGCTATATTACATGATAAGTTGATGCATTTGTAATTATTATAGAATAACTTAAGTTTTTAAAATAAATAAGAGTAGATTTATTTGTTACAAATTTTATACTAAATGATAAGAGGAAATATTTTATACAACATATATGTAGTATATTTATTTCCTATTTTTTTACACTTACTTAGGTATATTCGAATCTGATTGTTTTAAAATTTTAAATTTAAGGATTTTACATTAAATAGTTGATGTAGTATTTTAAACTAAGTGAACAATTTATCTAAGTATTACAATTTTTAGATAAATAATTTTTATTCCAAGATATGCATATATACTATGTACTTCTAGGTTATTTTACACATTTTATTCTAAGTTTGACTATATTTGGTTGATAGAGCTGTTTATTAGAAATATATTAATCATACACAGATGGTTCAAGTGATTTAATGGAATTTAGATGATTGAACTCAGCAAAAACAAAACTGTTCTTATAACCTGTATAAAAATAAGTTATAAAGCTTTATATGTTTTTAATTGTTAGATTATGTATTTTAAAATAAGTTTCAATTAAGAGTTAAAAATGTCAGGAAAGTCAGGATTATTTTTCAGGTTGATCTTTGGCAATCCTTGAATTTGTTTTCTTCAACTTACTAAATGTAGTTAAAATTAGGTAACTATCATTGAAAAATTTGAAATAAGACTGCATGATTTAGTTTTACACCATTGCATTATCATAGTTTATTTAGTTATGCTAACAATACATTTTAAATTTTTTTTTTATTTATCAAGAATTTCTGTATTTTATTAGCAAAATTGCCACAAACCTGTAATCCTTCAAAAACCTGGACTTCCAAAAAATTGGTCAAAAACACTAGAAGAACCTGAAGTGTGAGAAACTTAAAAAAAAATAAATGGATAAGCCTGGTTTTTTAAACAACTATTTACATATAAAGTAAAAAATGTTTAAACTCTATTTCTTAAACTTATTTCAAAAACCCTATTTCTTAAAAATTTTTTCATAAAAAACACAACTAGAACAGTACTAGTTTAAACCTGCTAAACTGACTTTAGTCTGTTAGTTAGAAACTGACTTATTTAATATTTTTAAAAGATGTAATAAAATATTTTAAAAGTTTTAGTGAGCTTTAGATCTAAAACATACTACTCTTAAAAAGTAATTTCAATTAGATATTTTGGTTGTTATAGATTTACCTAAAGTTATTTTTATATAAAAGTAGTTTTAATTTCTGAAAAAGTTAATACATAACAACAAACTTTTTTTTTTGCCTTAAGTTTTGAAAAAAACTTAAATGGGGTTCGGGCTTAAAGCTTTAAAAAGTCAAACTTATTTAAAAAAAAAAAAAAACAATATTCTATAACATAACTTTTGATAACAATGAAAAAACAACCTTAGGAACTGTGACTTAAGCTATAATTATTAATTTAAAATATTTTAGTAATTCAATATATATTATTATCTTTATAATCTACTTACTTTATGTTTTAAAACTTTTACCTAAACATTATAAATTTGTGCTGATAATAAGAAAAATTCTATATAATGTAATAAAAAGTATAAAACTATATTTAAATCTAACGTTTAGTTTTTTTGTTTGTAGAAATTTAAACAAAACCCGTGCTTTGGTCTAAATCACGGTATTCCAGGCCTTTTTTAATAAAGTCCCAAAAAAGGAAGTTGAAAAAGCTATGGCTCCCTTGAACTCATGGCCCCTATAAGGCTCCTTTACTGCTCATACTCCCCAATTGGCCCTGTTGCTGCTTGTAGTCCCGAAGGGGGCCACTTGGGCAATTTTGGGAAACCTTGGTCTATATTGACTTTTGTACCATTTACTTTAATTTAAAAAGTATAATATGTTTTTTATTTTGAGTATTCTATTTGAAACATAAAAGGTAAATAATTAGTTTTAAACTAAAAACTATTGAACTAATATTTTATAAAGAAACATTTTTCATAAGTTCTAAATTTTAATAAGTAGAAAAACTTTAAATTTAAAGTTAGTCTCAACAAAAATAAACTTTTAATTTTATTTAGTTTTCATTATAAAGTTTAACAGCATGTTTTAAACTAGCCATATTTATTCTTAATTTGTAAAAGTATCATTAAACATAGTAAATATAACTAGATAAAATAAATTTCTTTTGTTGTTTAGTTAAGTTACAAGTAAATTTAAAACACTTTACATTTTTCTCCACATTTAATCATTAACAAAGTTAGTTTTATAATAAGTTTTACTATTGTTGTTATGTTACTACTAATACTTATTATTAAATTAATATTATTTATAAGTCTGTTGTTTTTAAATCAATATGCAAGTTAAAATGACAGGCCTGCTTGTAAGTACAGGATATCCAACAGATTTAAAGATTTAAAAAATTTTTGAAATTACACATTTTTGGTCATTTTAATTTTATTTTCAGTCAAGTTTAAAGTTGGATACTATGTTAAGTATTATAACAACATTGAAAAAAGCTATTTTAAATGTGTTTTTTATTAGAAAAACTTTGATTATGACAAAAATATTATAGATTTTTTGCGTTAAGTCAAAATTTTACTACTTAATAAGTAATACTGTTTAAAATTATAAGTTTTTTAGTAATTTATGTTCAAAATTTCACAAGTTCAAGATTATTTTGCCTAATATAACAAAATCCATGTTTTTACAGGATTCAAGGTATAGTCGCGACTCTGTAAAGATTATGTTTAGTTAGAAGTTACCTAGTGTATTTGATATTTATTGTTGATTATACAATTTTATGTTAGTTTGAGCTTGTCTCACAGATCTTTTTATTCAATGCTTTAGTTCAGATAAAATTTCAGTCATGTTTTTTTTAAGTAAACTCCAACATATTTTTCTTAAACATTAATACAAACACCTATCGCAAAAGTTGTAGTGTTTTGTGAATTTAGTGGTAGTAGCTGCTTTATTTTTGTAAGTAAATCGCTATAAAGCTACTTAATTACATAAATTTACTTTTATGACAGATGTATTTTGACATTACAAAAACGAATTAAAAATAACCTTTAAAAATTTCGTAAAGCCGTGATTCACTCTGACAAGTTTTCTCAAAAACTACCCTTAAAACGCCTAAAACTTTTGTTTTACATATCATCATCTACTCCAGAATTTCTTGTGTAAGTTTCATATTTTAGTCTTGTTGCCCCTTTTACATATTTAGCCCCCTAATATTCTGAAAACTTCCGATAACATTTAAAAAAGTATCAAAATTGCCCTAAATACGCCTAAGACCTTTTTGCTCATCAAGTTAAACTCTAGAATAACAAGTCTAAGTTTCAAATTGTGGTCTTGTGACCCTCCTTTAACAGCTTATAGCCCCTAAACTTCTGAACGTTTTGCAAAAAGCTAAGTAAAAGCTTAAAAACTACCTTTACATACGATCAAGATATTTTCTTGCTCTTCACCATCAATTTCAAAATATCTATTTAAAGTTTAAAACAATGGAATAATGGATATCCTATGTCAATTTACTACTCAAACCCCCCACCCTTGCATCTATGGCCTTCTAAATTTCTAAAATGACACCAACCTTTCAGAATTTGTGTTTTAAACATATTAAATATATTAAATAAGGTTTTGTAATATAAAAAAGTAAATGTCTGTTGAAGCCGAAATTAAAGCATTAGTTGAGTCCTCCAAAATTGGGAAACAGCTGAAAGAAAAACTGATTGCCATTGGAAGCAAGAAGGACAATGAATTTAGTTGTTTTCAAGCTGAGATGATTAAATTGAAGGAAGATTATAATGAAACAAGTAGAATTATTGAAAATAACATTGATCAGATTCAAAAAGATGAATTCAGCAGTAAGAGAATAGACAATATAGAAAATAGAATTACAGAATTACAAAAAAGTTTCTTAGAATTTAAGTCTGATTTTTCTTCTAAATTTAACAAGTTTGAAGCTAAATTCTCAAAATATGCTGATGCTATGCAGAAAAGTGAACCAACAGAAATTATCACAAACATTAGTACCAAATTAAATTTAGTAGCAGAAAAAATAGATGCTGAAAATGAACAAAAACTGAAAGAAAAAACGGCTTTAAATGTAATAATATTTAACATTCCAGAAAGTAAAAATCCAACTCATAATGCACTAGAAAGTTGCAAAAATGATCTAAAAATTATTCAACAAGTATTAGGAGAAAATAAAATGAAAAAAGAAGAATTTAAGTCACTTTATCGAGTTGGTAAAATTGCAGCTAACAAAATCAGACCAATTATAGTCAAATTAAATAATTTAGCATCCAAACACAGACTGTTAAGACTGAGAGATTTGAAAATGTTTAATGGTGAAATTGAATCAAAAGTCTACATCAACCCTGACAGAACTCTCTTGGAAATTGAAGCTTTCAGAACATTGAGAAAAGAAGTTAAAATAAAGCAAGCCACCGCTGATGAGAATAAATTGGACATAAAATATGTTATAAGGAACAACAAGATAGTTGAACTGACAAAACAGCCCTTTCGTTACCGCTCCCAGGACATCTGGGATTAGTGGAGGAAATCGTGAGTCAACGGGTATAAACTTATTAAGTGATAGGATTAATTTTAACACTAACAATGTTTCCTATATAAATTGTAACAACAACTATTTAAAAGTTTGTTACACTAATATAAGATCTGTTTTAAATAAATTTTATATTTTAGAGAACTATATAAATTTGAATAACATTGATTTATTTTTTTTGACTGAAACATGGTTGACTAATAAAGTCAACGATGCCACAGTGTGTCCTTTTAACTATAACATTTACCGAAGTGATAGGTCTAGTAGGGGTGGAGGTGTTGCTATCCTTTTCAAAAATTCGCTTAAAGTTATTAAAGTTAAAAACGATTCTATCTCTACTGGCAACATCAATTTTGAATACCTATGTGTAGATGTAATTTTTAAAAAGATGAAATTAAGATTTTGTTGTGTCTACCTTCCTCCACTGTCTGCTAGATGCGCACTGACTGTTCAAAATGTAATCAAAATAATTAAAATGGTTTTTCCAAAAGAGTGTTCTTATTATGTTCTTGGTGATTTTAATATGCCAAATATAGATTGGAGGATTCCTAGCACAGATTTCAATAAACCCCATGAGTGTTTTCTTAATTTTTGTACAGACAATTTTTTAACCCAAGTAATTGAAAATCCAACCCATAAGAATGGTAACATTCTTGATCTCATAATTTGCAATCATTTTGGTCTAGATAGAATCATATCATACTCAACTAATTTTCCATTAACAAACACTTGTGACCATAACTTGCTTTCACTAAAAATTAAAATTGAAAATAAAATAGTACCTATTGCTAAAGAAGTCTCATATGACTATAAAAAAGCAGATTTTGAAAGCATCAATGATTTCCTGTCAAAAATTAATTGGACCTCTTTATTTAAAAATTCAGAAAATCTCCAGCATTTCTACGATCAATTCATTAGCTCAATCCAAATCTCAATCAAACGTTTTGTTCCAATTTTTTCTAAAAATAACAAAAGTAAAAAATATCCATCTCATATTAAAAAGTTATTAAAAGAAAAAGCGAATCTATACAAAATAAGTAAGACAAATAAATCACTTTTTATAAAATACAAAAACAAGTCTAAAGAATATCAATTAGCTGTTAAAAAATACAACTTTGAATATGAAAACAAATTCTGCAAAAACCCAAATTTAAAAAAGTTTTATAGCTACGTGAAATCTAAACTTAAGTTAAATAATTCCATACATCTCTTATATGATAATGATAAAAACAAAACAGTAACCTCAGATTTTGAAATAGCAACACTTTTTAACATAAATTTTCAAAAAGTTTTTAAAAAAGACGAGAGTTACCAGTCTTTTAAGCTACCCCAAAAGAATTGTAGTAAGATGCAAAATTTTTTCATAACCTATGAAGACATTATAAGTTCAATTAACCACTTAAAAGATAAAATCATAAGAACGCCAGAAAACATTCCACCCTATTATATCAAGCATGTTATCCAATCAATAATATTTCCACTTTCATTAATATTTAATTGCTCTCTAGAACTATCTGATGTTCCTAAACAATGGAAAACATCTTTTATTATTCCTGTGCACAAGAAAGGTAATATACACGATGCATTAAATTACAGACCAATATCTCTACAAGTGGCTTTTCAAGAATTTATGAACATATTGTATCTGTAAAAATTCTCAATCACCTCTTTGATAACAAATTATTAACTAACAAACAGTTTGGTTTTGTTCCAAACCGCTCATCAACCATTCAACTGTTAACATGCTTACATTCTTGGTTAGTTCCTTATCTCAAAAATGAATTTACTAAAGTAGTTTATACGGATATTCAAAAAGCCTTTGATTCAGTATCACACAAAAGATTATTAAAAATTTTAAATCAGTATGGGCTACATGAAAGCTTAATTGATTGGTTTGATAACTTTTTAAATAATAGATCACAAAGAGCACTCATCAATAATACGCTTTCTGACTCTTTAACAATCTACAGTGGAGTACCACAAGGTGGTGTAGTTGGTCCCCTTCTCTTTTTAATTTATATTAATGATATTTGTTCAAACATTGATATTAAAAGTGAGTTAAGCTTATTTGCAGATGATGCCAAAATCTTTAGTCAGTCAAATACTTCATTACAACTATCTTTAGATAATATTTATATATGGTTAAAAACAAGAAAACTAAACTTAAATCCTAGCAAATGTAAAATTCTAACCATTAACAAAAAAGAATCTTCTCCAACTGACCTCTTAATCAATAACATCAAGTTACCAGAAATTATAGTTTTTAAAGATTTAGGAATTTATATTTCCAAAGATTTGAAATGGAATGAACATATCAACTATTTATATAAGATTGCAAAAACTACATGTTATCAAATATTGAAAAGTTTTAAAACTAATTCTGCTTCAATTCTGACAAAACTATTTAAAACATACGTTCGCCCTAAACTTGAGTTTAGTACCCAAATTTGGTCAACCCATTTAAAAAAGGATATTAACAAAATTGAATCTGTGCAAAGGAGTTTTACCCGTCATATTTGTAATCGTTGCAACATATCTTACACGTCATATAATGATAGAATGATTAAATTTGGCTTGAAATCACTGGAATATAGAAAATGGGAATTTGATTTATTAATTCTTTACAAAATTATCAATGGCAAATATAAAAGTTTTTTTAACCAGTTTTTTAATTTTTCCCAAAATAAATATCAACTAAGAGGAAATAATTTGAAAATAAAATGTAAACATGATTTTCAAAACAGTCAGTGGCAAGGCGCATTTTTTCACAGAGCAAAAGCTATGTGGAACAGACTACCTCAGGATATAGTATCTTGTGAGAGGGTAGAACAATTTCGTTTAAAGCTAAAAAGATTTGACTTAAATACGATAAATACCAGTAAAATTAACTAATTTTCCACTGTAACAAAAGGAAAAATATTCGTTTCCCTACGCCTCCCCGCTACAAACTATTAGTTTACTTATATATTTTGTAGTTATGAATATTGTTTTATAAGCCATGATTTTAGACAAACTTCTTTACTGTGTGTACTAAGTAATATATAAATTTGAATTTTTTGAACTGAATTTTCAATTTAGTTCATTTGTTTATCATATTGTGTTTAACTTTGTGTTTCCATTTAAATTATGTTTGTATATATATATATAATTTATCTTAAAGTTTTGAATATAAGTTTATTTTCTTTTTCTCTTTTTGTGTGTCCTGTTTAAGTGGCTCAGGTTTTGATGCCTGAGTCCAACATTGCACAATAAACAATATAATATAATAATAATAAACTTGTATACATTGATTTTTAAACTTTTTTTCAATGAGTATACTTTATTAAAATTGTACTTATTTATGTTTTTTTATCTTTTAGATTTATAACATTTTTAAACCTTAAAATGTCAAATAACCTCAAAATAAATATGCAAATTCGAGCAGAAGAAGCTAAAAGCTGTTTTAAAGAGCCTAGTAGAAAGACAACAAGACTTGAACATGCAAGCCAAAATATATTCAGGTCGCTAACAAATACTGTCAACCAAAACTGCCCTGAATTTGTTATGTTAAACAAGAAAGCAACTATTGAAAAATTGAACGAAAAAATGTTTGATAAAGTGAAAGACTTCGGGATGCAAGGTTAATTTTTTTTAATGTTTTAATAATTTTAATCTAAAATTTTGTAAATTATACATTATTTTAAAGCTAATCAAAAATAATATTTTTTTTTTATAATTATTTGTTGCAGTTTATTCAATAACTCAGTTCAAAGTTCTAATTTTTTAAATCTGTAACAAATTTACAAATTTTTGTTTTCTAGTTTTAAACTACTTCAATAATGTTTGATGCATCAGTAAAAAGTATATGAATAAATCAGGGTTTCCAAACTTAAGTTCGTAACTCCCCCTCGGCCACAAGTTCAAAAATAATAGACCTTTTTTCAATAACCTACCTATTTAGTTTTTGTTAATTTACCAGTTAGTGGTGCCTGATATTAAGAATTAACCTAAAGGAGAAATATCGTCCATTTTAGGAAACTCTGAAAAAGCTAGTGAGCTCAATGAAGTTTATATATATTTAGCTAAACTTTTTATGAATTTTCTTATTTAAATGTAACTTCTTCAAAAACCCTACCATATGCATGTACGGGACAAGCTTTTGCCAAAAATAACTTTTAACGAGATTCTCCTAAACGATGTTAAAGATTAAAAAATTCAAAATTTAAATGTCAAAAATAGATACAAAAAAATTTTTAGCAATATATTACTCGTCGAAAATTTTTAAGCTATCAAGTTTAGCTAAGTATTCCATGAACTTAGTTAACCGATGTTTTTCAACTATTACTTATTTTAATAATAGTTCATAGTTGTAACGTTTTTAAACCCCAAAACACTTGTTTTTACTCAGATTTTGGCTAAATAAAAAACTAAGGTGTTCATTGCACTATAAAACGTTGAAAATTTTCGAAAACTATCTTATTCAACTATCGCTTAGCAAAAGTATAAAAATAATATCCCCCCTTGTTATTTATAACCATATTAGAAAATTACCCATTTAAATTTTACCCCTTTGCTAGTTAGTGGAAAGGGGACATTGTCTGATAAGGTTAAATGACTATTTATATATATATATATAAATATATATATAGATACTATGTTTTGAAATGTTGAAATTGTAATCTTTACAGAAAACTTTACTCCGGACGGGAACAAAATTGTGACGTCAATATACCTTAACATGATTTTACTAAACGAAATTGAAGATAACAAACTAAACAAATTTATGTTAATCAAAACAGGTATAACAAATTGTTTAGTAACATTTTCCTTATCAAATATTTTCAAGCTATCAAATTCATCTAAAGTTTCCATGAGCCTTATAGAGCGCTATTTTTCAATGATTGCTGATTCTGACAACTTTTTAGAGTTAGACTATATCTATGTTAAAAAGATACTTTCAAGAAGTGGCTTAAATATTGACTCAGAACTGCAAATATTTAACGCAGTAGATAGATGGTTGTGTCATGACATAACTGAACGAAGGAAGTATGCAAAAGAGCTTTTGTCTAAGGTTCGACTTCAGATTCTATCAATTCCTGTATTAAAACAAATTTTAGACAGAGTATCATCAAAGTATCATGAATGTAATAACATTATTGAAGCAGTTTTAATTAAAAAACAACAATTAAACACAAACATTTGTAATATTACAAGCAGGTACTGCAACCAGACTAATTTAAAAATATTAGTATCTGGAGGTAAGTATTTAAACCTAAAAAAAGTATCAAATAAAGTTAAAATGTTTAATGTAAACAATTTTAGCGAAGTAAAAAAATTGCCACACCTGAAAGAAGCGAGATACTTTTTCGTAGCAGTTTGTATTAAAGGTGAAGTTTATGTGCTTGGTGGCATTGATGATAATGGAGTGATAAAAACAGTTGAAAAATATTCACCTGTTACCAACACTTGGGAACATGTAATTAACATGTTGGATGGTCGTAGGTTGTTTTCTGCTTGTTCTTTTATGAATAATGTTTATATCATGGGCGGCAGAATGGGTCGTGGTATAGAAATGTACGAACTAGCAACTTGTTTTGTATTTGATACGAAAATTTTGAAATGGAAAGAAATATCAGGAATGAACAACGCAAGAAGACTTTCAGCTTGCTCGGTATTTGAAGGCAGAACTGTTGTGTCTGGTGGATATCATAATGGTATCTTAAATACTGTTGAAGCTTATGACCATATTAGAGATACCTGGGAATACATGCCAGATATGATTAATGAAAGAGATTATCACAAATCAGTTGCTGTAAAAAATAAATTGTTTATAATAGGTGGATTTTTTACAATCGATTGTGAGGTTTTTGATTCAACTACTAATAAGTTTACTCTGTTAAAACAACCTTCTGGAATTGGTTTATATATGCCATCTGAAGTGATTACAGTTGGCAGTAAGATTTTTGTTTTTCAGAGTAATAGTCAAGTCAAAACCTTTGATTTTGAAAACGATGAATGGTCAGTAAAAACATGTGAAGCAACAAAATACTTAAGATCATTTTCTGTGTTGAAATATTGGTGAAATCGTTTTAGAAACAATTAATAAAACTTAGTATAGAAAAAACAAAATACCTTTATTTATTCATTGCTTTAACTCTTGTAATACCTAATGTTCGCACGTATTATAAGTACTGAGTAGATTTTAAAAACAGTAATAAAGTTTTCATGCAATAAGTTAATAAAGCTCTATTTTAAGGTTTTTAATAAAAAATTAAAACTAAATATTTGGATATTTAATAGCACATATATGTTAATATTTTCTTAATTTTTAATGTAAAATAAAAAAACATATTTGTTCGATTTTTGCTTTTTTTACAAATACTCATCTTTTTTTAATAGATTACTTAATTTCGAAATGTACTATGTTAAGTTATTTTTAAAAGATATGAAAACTTATTGTCTACTAAAAATAAACAGTTTTGATGTAAATACTTTATTTGTTTTAGATATTTTGTATTGAAGTGCTGCATTTACTTGCATTATTCATTGATTTTAACATTTATTATAAAGAGCCAGACAACAATGACCATATACTGAAGTGAACTCTTAAAAACTCAACAATAACCTAATGAGCCAATTAGAACTAGGAATAGTCAGGCGGTAAATACTGACTAAATTCCATAAAAACAAAACTAAAATGTAAACTTGTGTTGTTAAATTTGTTTTGTGTAACTGAGAGAAACATTTACTGAAATGATTCTTTTATAACTTTATTTTAATGTATGTTATTGAAAGTATTTAAAAAAAATAAATTCAACATTTAAACTACATGTATAACTTCTCTAAATATTTGAGTTAGGTTCAATAGTATTTAACTTTTTTTAGTATTGTTTAGTTTTTACTAAAGTATCATTTAATTTTTTTAAAGATCTTTAAACACATTATAGCTCATTTGAGTTAAAGTTTTTAATTTTTTGTTTTTTAATTTGAACAATTTAAGGTTTATATAGTCCAAGTTTTTTTAAAGAAAATTATATTTTTGAAATAGTGTTGTTACTATAGTGTTTTGTGGTTTTTAACGTAAAACATAGATTGTTTAAACTGCCACGTCTGATTTATATAAAGTGAATTCAAATAGAATATCGTAAGTATAAGTAAATATTAAACAATGTTGGATTTGACTATGATGAATAGTACCAACGTTCAGACCTACACCATTATATAAAGTACTGTAAATTTTACAAAGCAAAGTTTACAAATTTTGTTGATTTTAGGTAGAACACATAGTTTTTCAAAAGCAGAGAGATTAAGATGAAATGAAAATTTTATTAATATTTATTTGTTGAGGAAATTTATATTTCATAACTTAGCTCCAGTATATGAGTATAAATGTCCTAGACAAGGTGTTTAACTGTATCCAAGTGGTGTACGACCCGTATACCGAAATGTTTTTTTTGTATACCAGATTCAAGCACCAATTATTTTGAGCGCTTTTTGTCGTTCAATAAACAATATATTTGTATATAGGTGGGTGTACCTTTTCAACTAAGGTTTCTTTTGCTTGAGGTGACATTTTAGCACAAGGGAACAATTTTGCACGGCAATCCTTTTGCACAAGCGTCACTTTAGCATGTGGTGTCAATTTTGCACGAAGATACTTTTGAACAGGTTGAAAGCTTTTAATATAAGTTACTAGCTTTAGTTTTTTTTTTGCTATCACTATTTGTCCTAACTATCAACCTGGGCAGTACTTTTGTTGATTAAATTTTTTTATAAGAATTCTTTTTTTATCACTGCAACCCCTAACCCTTACTCTGGTCGATTTTCATTGTTTACTATCACTGGTACCACTGGCCTTTACCTTCGGTCGGTAATTTTCTATTTATTTTTTTCAAAATTATCTTATTGTTTTTATTTTCTTGTTTTTCATATATATATATTATTTTACTTATTGTTTTTTTTTGATACTCGTCCAAAAGAATCGCCGTGCAAAAGTGACACTCGTGCAAAAGTGACCGTTTGTATCTATAGATTTATATGTAAAACACAACACTTACTTAAATGTGAGTTATCAAAAAAAAAAAAAAAACAAATGGACTTATAAGTAACTTTTTTTTATAAAAATAACTAAATTTATGAAATTAATTAAAACTAAGAAGCAAAGAATTGTTTTTTATAACAAACCTGGCAATTTCAGTATGAAATACCAATTGTAGTGTTTAATTAAATTTCTGATTAAAACGTTTAAACTTTAAGTTGTTTATAGAACAGTAAATTTTCAGTTTTTTTATCTATGCGCTTTAATTTTATTTTTATTTCATATGTTTTATACTAATATATATTCTTAGTCTTCATTTAGTTTATGAAATTTTTAGCAAGTAAAAACGGCTTTTCAATAAAGTTACAAATAAATATAGTTGGTGTCAGTACTTTGTAATAGATTAACCATACTTAATTTATTTACTTAGTTTAAAATACTCAAGATTATCATTTTAAACTAAAACAAACATAAAAAATATGAAGTTTTAGTATGACATGTATCAGCTACATGATCATATGCTTCAACAGTATTGTGTATACCATTGTTAGATCCACCAGATACGACAATTCTTCCTTCAAATACCGAGCAAGCTGTACATCTTATTGGTCGGCTCATCCCGGATACTTCATTCCATTTAAGGCTTTTTGTACAAAACTTAACACAACTTGCTGTATGTATCCTCATAATGTACCCTCCCATGATGTAAATGCTACCCATAAAAGAACAGAACGAAAAAAAATCACGGTCTTCACACTTGTCAGATAAAAGCTCCCAGAAGTCGGTAGAAGTTGAGTGTTTGCAAACCGAAATCATGGACCTTTCAAAAGTTCTTTTGATGGGTCCAAACGCATAAACCTTACCTTTAACGCAAATAAATTTGGGAAACAATGGAATCATATTCCTTTGATACAAACTATTTAATTTTATATCATTGTTTAAGTAAAAAGATCGCACAACATTTACAAAGTCAAATCCGTTATACGTTCCTCCCGAAAATAGTATATCAAAGCTATTTTGGTTGCAATATCTTCTAGCAACATTGAAATTTGCTGTGTTTAAATGTTGTTTGTTCCATAAAACCTCTTTAATACAGCTAGCACACTCATTGATGGTGTTTAAAGAATATGTGTTTTCTAATATTTTGTACAAAGCTGGAATCGATAGAAGCGAAAGTCGGATCTTGGACAAAAGTTGTTTTGCATATTTGCTACGTTCAGTTATGCTATGGCACAACCAGCTATCTGCTGCATTGAACATTTGCAGTTCAGAATCAATGTTCAATTCACTGCTTAACAGTATTTTTCCAACCGAGACATAACCTAATTCTAAAAAGTTTTCAGACTCAACAACTATTGGGAAACAACGCTCAATAAATAGTTTTAAAGCTTTTGAAAAACTAGACAGCTTGAAAGTATTAGACAAATAATAAACAGCTAAATAATTGCTAAGATCACTTTTAAACTTCATAGGTTTATTCAGTTTTTTGTCTTTAACTTCATCTAATAAAATCTTGTTAGTTTTTAAATATGGTATAAGATTGTCTTCGTTCTCAATGCTGTTTTCTGTAAATATAAGTTTTTAATATTTATTACAACTTGCTATCAGTTATTGAGTAAGGGGTTAAACTAAAATATATTTTTTAGTGTTTTAAACAGATAAAACTTTTATAAAAACAAAAAATTAACTAACGGTAGGTTGTACAGCACGCTTTTTTGGTCATTGTGTAAAATTCATATGAAGAGATATAATTTGGATGTGATTTAACTGTATCAAGAAGAATATAAAAAAAATTAAAATTTTCAAAAAACAGCGCTGCTCAAAAAACTATTTTTTACCCCAAATGTCACATATTTTTTGATTTCTCGACTTAAGCAGTAGTAAAATCACTTATACATATCCTAGACTTATTACATATATTTAAATTAAAGCTTATAATTGTGGGCATAAACTAAAAACATTTCTAACTACTTTTGATGTATTATGACGTTATTGTCACACGAAATACGCATTTTTTTCTGTAAAATTGTACTTATTTCCTAATATAAAAAGCTAATTCTTTTGCTGTTTTTACTTTTAGTATTTTTTATTTTGAATGTAAAATGCGTGGAGTCAGTTAGCCAGAACGATATTACTGATGTAAAGCTATTTCAATTACATGTTGATGTAGATATTTAATACATTTTAAATCACTTTCCGTTATTAGAAATAAATTATGATTATTGAGAGAAACTGTCTAAAAGTAAAAGATCTAGATCTATATATCATAAAAACTCCATATAAATTTATCAAAATTAGTCTATAGTTATATAAATGGTATTTACAACACTGAGCACTTAGCAAGGTATAAACTTTTATCTATATAGCATATGAAAGCTTATACCTTGCCGAGAACTATATTATACACATAATGAAATTCAATTTTATTAGATATTGAGTTGAAATTAATTGTTATTTAATTTATTGCTAATTAATAAAAAAATGCTAACGTAAGCATATTCATAGTAAAAAAATATTATAAGAAATCTGATTTGGTAGTAGATAAATTTTATTCTTTTATCAAAATAGTATAATATTGTTTTTTGGGACATTTTTTCTTCTCTCGGAATTGTTTTAAATGCACTTTTTTAAAGTGATCAATTACTATTTCTTACATGTTTCGTTTCGCTTTAATTTTATATATAACATATGCTTCACCAAATGCTTGGTTCACTTAGCTGTTAATATCTTTAGCATTTGTTCTAAGCTAAAATCGAAAAAGGTGCATTACTGTTTTTCTGCATACACAAAAGCCCTCAATTTACATTGGATTAAAGCATTTGGTGAGGGATATGTTATGTCAAAAACTAAAGTAAAACGAAACTTGTTACTAGTAGTAATTGATTACTTTAAAAAAATGCATTTGAGAAACAATATAAACAAAACAGTTATACTATTTTGATAAAAGATTAAATCACATCTAGAACCAAATCACATTTCTCACTTACATTATTATTTTTTTATTAGTTAACAATAAATTAAATACTAGCTAATATCAACTCAATACCTAGTAATATGGAACTTTACTATGTGCATTATATAGCTCTCGGCAAGGTATAAGCTTTCAAATATTTCATAGATGAAAGTTTATACCTTGCTAAGTGCTCAGTGTTTTAAAAGCATTTATATAAGTAAATACAATTGTAAAAAACTGCTATGAGTTTAAAACTAAAAAGAGTTTGATAGTAAGCCTTTAAACTAGAGAATAAAAACATACAAACTAACTAACAAATAAAGTATTAATTAATTTAAATGTATAACACGTTATAAGCTTAAACTAATAGTAATAACAATATTAATTATTCAAGATTTTTATTTGCAAAACCAAGTTTTACCCTTTTTAAGGGATCGTCAGTTACAAACTAAATCTGAAAAATAAAAGTTAAACAAAACATGGAAGATACTATAAAACAAAACATAACTAGTAAATTAGAAATTCTTAATTATGTTAGTTAGAGAAATAATTAAGAGTTTGAATAATTTACTAAACAAACAGTGTGGGTTTGGGCCCTTAAAAATTAAATGTGAAATTGTTATAATTAAAAAAACTTAAGTTGCTAAAAAATTAAATAATAAAACAAGCTGCTTACACACTATAATATACAGAGAAACTTTTGAAACTTACATATACTAAATAAAAATCTTTTAACTTCTAGAAACAACATAAAACTAAAACTATAACACACAAGTTATTTCAGTCTTCAGTTTTTAAAAATAGTAATGTGGCTAAAATAATGTACTTAAAGTTAAAATAAAAAACTTAATTCAGATAAAGAGTTAATTTTTATTTAAATAAAAACTATTTGTATTTAAAAATAAAATTAGAATATATTAAATAAATTTACATGTAGTTTCTATGATAAATAGGTGTATATCTTTTACTCTTAGACAGGTGCTCTCAATAATCATAATTTCTAATAACCAAAGGTTATTTAAATTTTATGAAATATCTAAATCAACATGGGTTTGAAATGACATTACTTCAGTAATATCTTTCTTGCTCGCTGATTCAAAATAAAAAAAACTAAAAGTAAAAACAGCATAAGAGTTTTGTTTTTATCTTAGAAAAAAAGTTCGATTTTACAGACAAAATTTGCATACTAATGACGTCATAATACATTAAAAGCAGTTGATATGTCTTAAATGTATGCCTACAGTTATAAGCTTTTATTAAGATATAAATTATAAGTCTAGGACATGTACTGTTTAAGTCGAGAAATCGTAAAATATGTGACTTTTTGGGTTGAAATTAATTTTTTAAGCAGCGCTTTTTTTTTGCAATATTTGTTTTTTTTTTAGATTCTTTTTGTTGAAGTTAAAACACATCCAAATAATAATTCTTCATAAGTTTAACAAACACCACTTAAGCACTTCCTATCCTTAAATTAACTATAGTAATCTGTCGATTGGGTAAGTACCGCTGGTAGGGTACACACTTTTACCAGAAAAACGCTGTGTTTAATCAAACTAATCGAAGTTCAAAAAAAAAAAGTTAGCCTAAACACCATAATTAGCCTAAGTGATCTTAGAATGTGGTATTCATGATAAACACATATAATTGAACTAAGTAAAAAATTAACTTTTAAATGAGTAAACATTTTTAAGCTTTCTTTACAACCCTAAATTATCTTCTATGTATAAACACAAACTAATAAAAGCATAATCAATTTATTCATAAATCCTTATTTATTAAAATCATTAATGTATACTATGTAAATTTTCAAAGTGCAAGGAAATACAAGATAGTCCAAAAGTTTGTGATTCGAACATATTTATATGTAAATACATAAATAAAAGCTATAAATTTCTCATACCTTTAACAAATTTGTTTTGTTTTTACGATGAAGATTTTTGTTTTAGTTTTTTATTTTCAATTGAAGTCATCTGTAAACTTTAAGTGTTTTTTAAACTGTTTGGGTATTACGCCTATTATAACTAACTAAAGACCAAATTTTCTTAGGTAAACATTTTTACGCTGTGTTCAAAGTGCGTACCTAAGCGGCAGGTTAATTTTATTCAAAAAATTTTAGTCAAAAAGAAAATATTTTAGAACTACTTTAAAACACTTTATTTGTTTAAAACAAAGTAACTGGTTTATTTACTCAGTTATCATTATTTATTAGTATTTTAGTATAAGTAAACAGTTTTGCAAGAATTTATTTTTGGTTTGTCTCATAACTAAAACTGTTTGTACAGTTTAGGAAAAATATACTTTTAGAAATCTTATATATCTAACTTAGTAATCATAAGTTTTATTGTCGCTTGTTGTAGTAAAATACAACAAATATTTTAAATTTACTGAATTGCAAAAAAGTTTTTTTTTATGAAAAGTCATTCTCCCTGTCTACATTTTAAGATCACGTTAAAAAAATCTATAAGGTGTTTAAACTTATAAAAATATTAAACTTTTGTTAATAATAGATTCTTATAACATATGTTTATTTTTAATTTCTTAGTTTTACTCTCACCAATAACTTTTTAGTATTTTATTTTAAGAAACTTTTTCAGAAATAAACTTATATAAAAGTGAGAATAATTCTTATTTAAAAAATAAGTCTTTTAAAATTCAGTAGTTTTTAATACTTGACACTATATTATACTACAACAAGCGGCAACAAAACCTGTGATTAGTATTTAGATTTATAAGATTGCTAAAAATATATTATTCATAAACTGCACAAACAGTTTTAGTTATAAGAAAAACCAAAAATCGATTCTTGCAAATTTAATTACTCATACTAAAATACTTATAAAAAAAAATTAGTAAGTAAATAAAACGGTTATATTGTTTTAATAAACAAAGTTTTTTTTAAAATACTTTTAAAATCTATTTTATTCAATAAAAGGTATTCAATAACAGTAACCTGCCGCTCAGGTATGCACTTTGAACACAGCGCAAAAAACGTACCTAAAAACTTTTGTTCTTTATTCACCTATATTTGGCCTGGATAGGTGTCAAATTTGCACGAGCGCATAAAATTGCTCAAAGATACTTTCGCACAAAGACACTTTTGTACGAGAGGACATTTTTGCACGAGCAGACAATTTTGCACTATAGCATTTTTTATTTTATTTATGTTTTTCATTTTTTTCATTTTTTTAATCAAATTTAGCTTTTTTTTAATCTTTTTAAATTAATTTAGTTTTTTATTTGTTTTTTTTTACTATTACTGTTACTCCTAATCCTAACCTTCTGTCGGTAGTTTTTTTTCTTTTAATTAATTCGGTTTTGTTTGTTCATTTTTCTAGTTTTTTTTAATAACAATTTTTATTAGTTATTTTTACTACCACTTTTACCCCTCAATCTCGATCTTGTAACTTTTTATTATTTACTTTTTTTTTTCTGTTTGCTTTTTTAATATTTTTTTAAAATCGTGAAAAAATGACTCTTTGTTCAAAACTGTAACTCGTACAAAATTGACCTACTAAGCAAAATTGTGTTCGTGCAATTTTGTCCCCTCATACAATTTCGTCTTTAGGTAAAAGTATCTTCGTGCAAAAAAGACATTCGTGCAATTTGTCTCCGTGAAATTTTGTCTTTGTGCAAATTTGACCCGTTTCAAGTTTGCCTAATATACAAACATATTAAAAGTCACTAACATTTACTTATGACTATTACTCTAAAATACCCAATACAAAATCTTCAATATAAAAACAAATTCTGTTTGTTGAACGTAACAAAAATTTAGGCTTTTTATTTATGTATTTAGATGTAAATTTATTGAATCACATACATTTAATCTATTTTTTATTTCCTTCTTCACTGAAAATTTATACAGTACACGTAAAAAATTTTAAATTAGTAAAGATTTATGAAAACGTTGATAATGCTTTTATAAGTTTGTGTTTACACATAAAAGAAAGTTTAGGGTTGTAAAATTTTCCTCCTGCCTATTTTTAGCAACTTTATGCATATCAATTGGTTGCTTCGATATAAAACGAAACTGTAAAGTTTTTAACATAAGTAAAAATAAAATGGTGTAGTGTTCATAGTAGACTGCATTTTCCATAGCCAATATCGGCAGTAATCTATTTAAGAAATAAAGCTCAGCTTTTTTATTATTTATAAAAGTTTACTTTTTAATTTTTTTAATTAGTTTGTTTATATGATTTTATCATTTTATTAACTCTGATTAAAATAATAAAGGTAGTACTAAATTGAAAAATTTTTTCTTAGAACAATTTAAAAAAATTTAGTCTATATTTTAGGATCTTTAGAATTAATCTGTAAGGTGTTTAAAACTTTTGTCTAAAACTTCAGATTTATAACTTAATATTTAGAATAGGTTTTTAAAATTGCTAAATTTGATTTTGCAATATGTTAAAACACCTTTAGAATTGTGTACTTTTTTAAAATTAGACAAAAAATAACGTTTATAAATCCTGTTACAATTAAAAAAAGTAATACGATACCCTTTCAAATCTTTAAAAAGAATAATTAACAAGTATTCTAGTTTAAACTTTAGGATTAAGTTAGAAAAGTCTGAAAGGTTTTATTAACTATTAACTACGATTTTAGATTTAAAACTTTATCTTTAGAGTGAGTGTTTAATATTGATAAAGATAATTTTAATGTGGTGTTAAACAAGATAAATAAATCTTAACTAGTTCTAGCTACACAGTTGCGAGCCATGATATTTTCTTTGCATGCTTGAACATAATGAGAACCACCAGTATTTGTACAAGATGAATTGCTAGTATTAAGTAAATTTTCATTTGTTGTATCAGGTAGACTTTCGTTTGATAAAACTTGATTGCCTGCTGAAGTATTTTTTTTCATGTTAATATTTTAAAGTGCAACTTTCTGTGTTAGATTAAAATTGTTGCTTAAACTGTAAACAAAGTAAAAATGACTCGATTTTGATCGATGCAACATTAAAAAAAAAAAAAATAAATGTTATACTGACCAGCAGCGAACCTAGGTAAGTTTCTTGGATTAACCTGTGATACCTCTAAAACAGGGGTCGGCAGGCAGTTGGTGCTCGCGGGCCAAACTTCAAGTTTTAAAAATCTTCGCGGGCCACAGTTTTAGTTTTAGTGATATTTGAATAATCTTTGGGCTTTTATTTTGTTCAAACAAGACATAGTTTTACTTTTATTCACTTAAATACTTTAGATGACTTTTAGCTACATATAGAATGCCTATTTAATACATAAATATCTATTGTAACATAATCTACATTGTTTAATATACTTAGTCTTAATAAAATATGTACTTTCTTAAGTAATTAATAAGTTAAACTTAATAAAATACTTTTATTATTTTACTTACAACCTAACTCTCTATAAAAATTGAGTTTGAAAAACATTTATGGGTCACTTTTATACATTTTTTATGTTATAAACCACCTTTTCGTATCAAAAATGCTAAATTTCGAAAATAGTTTTTGCGTTATACATAGTTTGCACCAGTGGCGTAGCGTGGTATTTCGGTCAGGGGGTGCGCAAATTTTTTTCTCAAAAAATACCCTAAATTAAAACTTTTTGGCCGCAAATTTTTCGGGGTCAATTTTCTCGGAAATTTAAAAATTTACTAAAAATCTATCTCCTACCTTATTTTTCAAGCAATCTTCTTTAAATTTTAGAAAATGTTCCTTATATTACAGGAAAAAAGCGTTACTTATGAATTTAGATAATTAAAATAAATAAAAAATTTATAAAAAAAAAAAAAAATTCAAAAAAAAAAAACTTTTACTACAAATTTTTAAATTCACAAGTAATGTTTTATGTTATTGTATAAAGATTAAACTGTTAAAATTTGAAGGAGATTGCTTGAAAAATGTAGGAGTAGATAGATTTTAAATAAACTAGCCTATTTTCGCTGTTTTAGTTTTCCCTTCCCATAGGTAACCTATTTTGCGGCCCAACTTTTACTGGTCATATCTCAAAAAATATTTCGAATTTTTTAAAACAATAGAAAGCATCTTAAAGTTAAAAAAAACTTTTAAAATAAGATCAATTTCTAAAAAACATGGCCTAACCCCCCTATGGCCTTAAACTACAAATAAATAGTCAACTAAGTATAACAATTAATACCTCAAAACATTTTCTCTGTGCAATTTCTAAATAGTGTTCAATATCTATTTTATATCAACAAAAAAGTATTGTATTAAAATCAAAATAACTCATACTTTTAGCTCATTGCAGCTTTTAATATACTATCTTTATCTTTTATATAAAAATGTTAAATCTTCAGAACTAAAATTTAATGTTTTAAATTTTTGTAGAAGAAATCTAAAAAGCTAGTTTTTTTTTAACTTCTTCATTTTTACTTATATTATAATATAAAACTGTATAAATAAATCTTAACAAATGAAGAAAATCTGAAATATAAAAGAAATTAAAAATAAAAACTTCAAACCACTTGAACTGTAGTCTTGAGTAATAGCACTATCTGGTGTTGGTCTGCTATTTTTTAATTCAAGCTTTTAAACTTCAGATAATTTTCCTATCTGACATATTTTTAGACTTGCAACATTCCATACAATATTACTTTGCATATTTTTTTAAATAATAATCTAAAAAATAATGAAAACAAATGTCTACTTTTTCTTTAGTATTACAAAACATATTTGACAAAAAAAAACAAAAACAATTAACTTTCAAGATATCAGGATTGCCTTGCCACTCTTTGAGTCAAAATAACTGTCCTGGGTTAGTTTAAAAATGTCATGTGTCATCATAAGCATTTTAAATTCTTTTAAAGAACTTTTTTATTGTTTTTAAACTAATAGAAACTAGGCTTTATAACAAAGCTTTTAAAACCACTAAATCTACCCTGAGTTAAAAAAAAAATCAAGTCTATCCTTAGTCAGCCTGAGCTTACAAATACTTAAAACATTCCTGATTTTTACTGAGTCATACTAAAGTTTTCCAAAACTTTATAAAAGTCTGAGTTATCCTGAGTGTGTGGAAAGATTTTGCTAAATGTGTCTGATACAAAACAAAGTGTTTAAAAGATAATTTTTTAAAGATCAACTTTTTCAATGCTTTTAAAAATTCACAAGAAATATAACTTTTCACTTATCTTAAAATCAGTTATTCTAAGATGTTTAGGGAATAGCATTTTTTAAACACTAACAACAGTTGGTAGAAAGAATTTTTTTTTAAATACCATTTAAAATTTGATTTAAAACTAATTAAATTTAAATTTAAAATTAATCAATTATGTCTTTTAGACTAAAAATTGATTGTAGAAATTCTGTTTTACAAGTTGCTATAAATTTATTCATGATGTGACTAAAGAAATTTTAAAATAACTTGCTACAAAAATTGATTAATTTTTAAACTTTATGGCTGATAGAATAACAAAGTTTGATATGTTTGATATCTTATAAAAAAAGAGACTACTTTTAATAAAAATTTTAAGTTTAGATAATTTAAACAATACTTTTTGTAAAGTGAGATTAAAACTGTAATCACAGTATGAAATTTTTGTTTATTATTTGTTTTAATTTTTTTTTTGTTTTTTATTATTTATCTTTTAAATTATGTTGTTAATATTTTTATTCTTATTATAAATGTTTTTTTTTTATTAGCAGTTGTTTATTGCTATTTTTACAACAATTTGTTTATTCTTGAATCATTATCACTATAAAACAGGTTTAGCTTTATGGTTTGTTAACAAAATGTTAGCATTTGTTCTTTCAAAAAAATCTGTCATAAGGTTATACTACTGCGGTGCACTAACTAGTTGCGTACTGTTTGAGTCTAAATTCTTATGAAGTTAATGAATTTATAAAATTTTTCCTTATGGAGTTTTTCATCAACATCGGTGCGTATTTGCAATTACGCACCGAATTAGTATACTGGGTAATTTCCCTAACTTGTCACTAATTTGTATTCGAAATTTTGTTTTACTTTTCAAATAATAGAAAAACATAGTTAAAAAAAGGCAAATTAAGCAAAAAAAAAAGCAATAAAGGATAAAGACTGCATTTTTTTTTACTTCTTTTTTTTTGGGTGGCACGCATGCGCCAGCGTCCCTCCCCACGCTACGCCCCTGGTTTGCACTCTTTAGAAAATTCAGTAACTAGTTAATTAATTAAAATTAATACTTATTTATACTGTAATGAAGCTAAATCAAAAAATTTATCATCATGCTTTAATAAATTACTTTATTAATAATTAATTAGTCTTTTAAACGGTTGCCAATTTAAAAACAAAAGTATCTGAATTATATTAAAAGTTTACTAAAAGTTGAATTAGCTAAAAACTTTCTTTTAATCAAGCTTAAATACATGACTAAAATATCATTATTATAAAAAAGCACAATAAGTAAATAGACGTAAAAACACAATTAGTAAACTACACTACAGTCATAAAAACTATTCTGAGATTTCGAAGATTTATTCAAAGTGTTTGAAATAAAAGTTTCAGATACACCGAAGTTTTATAAAAATTTCTAAAACAGCTTCAACCTAATCTGAATGCTAAATTTTTTTTTAACTAGCCTGATTTTTTGGCAACCCTGTTTAAAATAAAGTTCACAAAATAAAGAAATACCGAAGTTATTAACAGTGAATTAATTATATATATAAAAAAAATATTTTAATTTAGCTTGAATGGACAATTAAGTTTTTAAACATTTTGAACAAATCTATAAAAAATTATTAAACTATTAATAAATTAGAAAAACCTATTTTTTATTGAGCGTTATAGCAATTCTTTATAAGCAATAAAATATTGCATTTAAAAAGAGCAAATGTGAATTATAAGACGAGCTATAAGAACTATAATACGTTAGTTTGGAATTATTGCAAAAAACGAAAAAAACAAACAAATCGCTTAAGTCAGTTTCAATATGGAATATAATTATTTACAGTAACTACAGACTGATCATAAAAAACTGTTAGGCAATTTATAAAGTAGCAAAAGTAATTACTAAAAAAAGATACCGTTGAGAGTTGAAAATTTGTTTAAATAATTAGTTTTTGCGTTAGTAAAATATTTTTGTTTATTTCTTAAAAATCAACAAGAAGTCGTGTTTAGGAAATGTCTGAAGATTATAAAACCACAAAAACCAAGTTAGGACTTAAATCAATCTGTTATGATGCGAGAACTGATACAACAGATATTGCTAATTTTAGAGTTTTTAATACAGGTGTTTTTACTAATTTTGAAATTTTAGAATAATATCTAGGTTTAGTTCCAACTCAAAGCACAACAATAGGTAATGACATTTTAAAAGCAAAGGTACAATGCACCAATATAAAGTTTTTATAAGTTCAACTTTTTACTTCTATTTTTAATATATAACTAAGTTAAAGGTAAAAAAACTGTCTTAAATAGTATAATTTAAAAGACAATGTTAAGATACTCTAAATGTGTTTTTTAATAAAAAATGTTAATTTGGTAGATTTTTTGTGTCAAATCGAAATTTCATTACTTTACATATAAAAATTGTTTAAAATTCCAGGTTTTTTCGATAGTTCTGAAATTCATGGCTTTTTCAGATTTTTTAAGTATTAATTATCAAGTTCCAAGCTTGTTCGTGATTTTTTGTCGACACTAGTATTTCACACTTATATATATGCAATTAGTATAAATAATAATTTAATTTATATCAGCTGAAAGACTTAAAATTTAAAATATATTTTAATTCAAACCAACACTGTTTATGAACAAAACATACATCATGACTAAAACACATACAAAAACACATATGCCCAGGTAATCTTCTTTAAAACCTTCACTTAAAACTATATAATGCACAAAATGTTATAATTACGACTTAAATTGGTACTTTAGTAGACAAAAATTTCTTTAAAATTTACTTTATTATGAACAGTTGAAATAACTTAAGTATAAACGAAATAAGTACTGAAAAACATTTTGAAGTAGACCAATAAATTAATTATAGTTAAATTAAGTATAACTAGGAGCGGAAATTTATAAAAACTACATCAAGTTTTTTGTTTCCTTTAATCAACTATTTTTTCAGACAATTATTACACGCAACATATTAACTTTTTATCCATTACAGTAAATCTAGCTTGAAGTGTATTGACTTTATTCTTGGTGTTTTTAAATTTCTAAAAACAATTTTTGCACCTCTAATTTTCTAAAAACCTATACTAGAGTTTCACAATACAAAAAAATTTAACTATTTTACTATAAAGTTTAAAAATATATAAATTAATCAAGTAACTTATACTTATATTTCATATTTAATTATCGCTAAATAATCTTAAGTTCTTGTGTTTTTGGAAACTTGTGAAACAATAATTTTTAAAGATGTCAAGAAACATTTTTAAGAAGGTTCTATTATTAATCGTGAGAAACTGTTTTTACAATTTTAAATTTTGAAAACTTTTAAATTTTCACGATAAATGTAAATTTGTTTTTCTCTTTATACATCATATTTTGAATAAATAAAAAAATCAAAATAATAAGTTTTCGACACTTAACTTTTATATTTAAGTTTATTATATAATATATCTTATTTAATCTTTAAATATAGTTTATCATTGGGTAGAAAAGAGAAAATTAAATTTAAGTTCTAGTAAATGACGGGTTCTAAATATTGAAAAAGGTCTAGCTCTTCTTTTGACTTTTTAAACAGCAGCACTTTCGTTTTAAGAACTTAGAATTTAATAATGATAATTTTAAATGAAACCACCGTACTAATTACGATTACTAAATTTTGTTAACTGTATTATTACGAGTTCCATATATACTGATATTTAGATTCTTAAAAAGTTGTATTTTGTATAAACTCGCCTTAAATTTGAATGCAACTTGCCAATCTGGTCTCTATACTTCAAAAATGTATATTAACCATATAGAATCTCTTCAAAGAAAAAGTACAGAATAGTCTTTAACGGCTGCAAAACTCATTATATTTCTTACCTTGACGACTATCAAAACTTAATACTTGATCTTTAGAATACAGAAGACTTTAATTTTCCTAATGCTATTTAAAGCTAATTAAGTACAACTTATTAATAATCCGTTTTTAACTTTATTTAAATGACTAATTACCGCGAAAATAAATCATTGGTTTACAAACCTAACGAAAATAAACCATTATAAACCATTGATATAATATGTAGAATTTGGGTAAGTCTATAGTTCGGTTTTATTAGCAGCGCCTTTCCTCTGTAAATAATATAAGGTTTTTTAATATTTTCGATAAATATTTATTTAACCTAGTATTGCTAATGTGCTTTGCACTTTAAATTTAGTGGTTAGTCAATGGACTTGTTTTTTTTAATTTTTTTACAATTGTCTGTACCTTAATTCCAATAATGTTTATTTTATTGAAATTGTTTTAACAATAAATTTTTAAAGAGCTTCACAATTAAGGAGCCTTTATACAACTATGACAAAAGTTAAATTGTTAAAAAGTTTATTACTTAACAATTGTTTCACGCTAGTGCGATGATCACAAGTAAAAGAAAACAAACTAATAAGTTGCAACTGACAAACATTTTATATAGTTTTAGATAAGTAATTAGGTGATTGGTTAACTAATTGAATTTTAGTAATATTCAGCAAGATAAATTATAATTGACGTAAATACATTATAACAAAAATCAAACGACAAAACAAAACTATATAATGAAAACAAAGGTAGATTAAACTTAAATCTAGCAAATTAAGACTTTAAATAAAATTTTGTAAAATGTCTACACTGTCCCACCAGTTCTGATCTCAAGTTTAAAAGTTTGTTTTTATCTGCAAATGCGATTTCGAGTCTTTCCAAGTTACATAGGGTGCAAATTTTACTGGGCTTATTTTGGTTACTGCGATGAATAATTTCCCATTTTATCATTTTTCTCCAATCAGGGTTGCAATTTGTGAATGAATCTACTTAATCTTGTGCTTTACATTATTAAAGGATTGTATATGTTCGTAAAATCTACTTTTGAATTGTCTCCCTTAGAAAATTTTATTTAAAGTCTTAATTTGCTAGATTTAAGTTTAATCTACCTTTGTTTTCATTATATAGTTTTGTTTTGTCGTTTGATTTTTGTTATAATTGTATTTACGTTAGTTATAATTTATCTTGCTGAATATTACTAAAATTCAATTAGTTAACCAATCACCTAATTACTTATCTAAAACTATATAAAATGTTTGTCCGTTGCAACTTATTAGTTTGTTTACTTTTACTTGTGATCATCGCACTAGCGTGAAACAATTGTTAAGTAATAAACTTTTTAACAATTTAACTTTTGTCATAATTGTAAAGTTTATTTTAATTGTATCGATTATACTTTGGCAAAGCGACAAAAATAATTGATAAAAAACAATGAAATACCAAACGGTTGCAAAAATGTACAGAACCTAACTCTAAAAGTCAGGTTGTGTATATCCGGTTGATTTCTAAACAAGAATAAATTTTATTCATGAACTTTTGTAGTTTGTTTGAATTCTGACATTCTAGTATGTTTCTAAAAGATTTTTATAAAAGTAACCATGAACCTTCTTTTAATAAAGAAGTGCGTAATTCAGACTATTTTTCTGATTGCTGCACTAAAATAGTTGAAATAATTTACTAAATCGTCTCAATATGTGTTGCTGAAATTTTAAAAGAATTTTTTTTTGTAAAAATAAATCGAAAGTTAATTCTAAATTCGAAGATTGTGCAGCTGTGTTTGGTTTTATTGGAAATCACTGATCAATGAAAGAATTAATGTTATATCTAGCTTATTATTGAGTTAAAATCAAATTTGTTAAAAACCTTCTTCAAATCATAAATAAGTCAATTAGTGTTATACTAAAGTGTTAAATTATTTTGCTGTTAATCTATAAATATTAGATAAAACTATAGTTTTAATTTTAAGGTATATAAGTTTGCGTCTCTTTGTTAGGTGTCATTCAGTTTAAGTGGCCCAGAGGTTGATGCCTGGGTCTAGCGTAGGATAACAAACTTCCAATAGCAATGAATATCAAAACTTAAATTTTAACAAAAGCTATCTGAACATTAAACTTTATTTTAAATTAAACTAACTAAATTTCATCATAAAAACAACTTCCTTGAGATTAATTTGTTTAAAAAAAAAACGCTTATTTTAAAACAAGATTAAAAAACTATATTAATGCAGACCGGGTTAATAATTGTCGGGTTAGAAATGATCGGGTTAGAAAAGATCGGGTTAGATATGATCGGGTTAGAAATGATCGGGTTAGAAATGATTGGTTTAAATTTGGTTAGAAATAATCGGGTTAGAAATGATCTTGTTAGAAATGATTGGGTTAGAAGTGATCGGGTTAGAAGTAATCGAGTTAGAAGTGATCGTGTTAGAAGTGATCGGGTTAGAAGTGATCGGGTTAGAAGTAATCGGGTTAGAAGTGATCGGGTTAGAAGTGATCGGGTTAGAAGTGATCGGGTTAGAAGTGATCGGGTTAGAAGTAATCGAGTTAGAAGTGATCGGGTTAGAAGTGATCGGGTTAAAAGTGATCGGGTTAGAAGTGATCGGGTTAGAAGTGATCGGGTTAGAAATGATCGGGTTAGAAATGATCGGGTTAGAAGTGATCAGGTTAGAAGTGATCGGGTTAGAAACGATCGGGTTAGAAGTGATCGGTTTAGAAATGATCGGGTTAGAAATGATAGCGAGTTAGAAATTATAGTAAACCGTCATTTGTAACACACATGGCTTTATTAACTCTTCAGCAATTGTATGAGGCATTTTGGATTTAGCTACGTTATACGCCACATGGTAAGAAGCCAATAAAAGATGTTTGCCAGCAGATACAAAACCGAACTTTGGAAGTGTTCCTCGTGATTCATAGCGGATCCTTTTAGATTTCAATGACTCAAAATCTTGACCTGAAATATCTGCTCCACCATGTCGTTTGTTAAAATGTTCTTGCAACTTAGATGGCTTCAAATTTGAGTTCGAAAATACAATGTTACATAACATGCATTGCGGTTTTTGCAGGCCTTCAACTGTTTCAGTGCAAGTAAAACCAAACTGAACATAACTTTCATTCCACTTCCTTATATTTGACATGATTGAGTACTAATTAAATAAACTGTATTGTAAAAAAATAAAAAAGTCAATTACTATGAAATTTTTTGTCATAAAATTTATACTAAAACAATACTTCAGCCTATGACTTCGTCTAGAAAAGTAATAAATATTAGGCTTAAACTTAAAACTAAACTTTTTATACATTTTTTTTAGAATATATGTACTTCTTAAAATATAAAAGTCAGCTGTTCTAAGTTAAGCTTGTGTAATGTATTATTTTTAATACTATTTGCAGCTAGGAGGTTTCAAATAAAAAAAGGTTTGAGCTAAGATTTTTAAAAGTTAAAAGATTTTAGTCTTAAATTGTCAAAAGATAGGTATAAAAGCAAATACAATAAAAGTTTGTATGCTTACAACATAAATAGAAAAAAGTAGATTGAAAAAGGTAAACGGTTTAAGTTCAAAAAAGTTATGAATAGAAATAAAGCTGATGCATTGAATACTTTTGCTGATCTATAAAAATTTGTTTCAGTAAAGCTAAAGACAAGTTTTCTAAAATAGTATAACATACAGTAGTTGCTGTGAACTTTACAATTTATTGATGTTAAATCTTCGAGCACCACTTTCTGCACAACTAAGCTTTATAAAAGATTACATTATAAATGTAATAGACTTGAAAGAACCTGTCCTTAACAGCTAATAAAAAACCTGCTGAAGATATTAATTTTTATCTAAGTATTTCAATTAAAACAGATGCTAGCTCATTAACTGTTTTAAACAATTAATGGCCAGTTAAGAAAATAAAATATTTAAAGAACAGATGATTAAAATTCACAGGTGTAAAACTCTAAGAAAGCTTTACTGAAATGTTAATTCTAAACCAACAGCTATTAAATGAAATTAGTTAAAATAATTTACTTCTAGAAATCCGCTCTTGCTATATGACGTATTAATAAAATTAATTTATTCAGAAAATTAGCGCCAACTTCTTTTGAGTCATTTTGTAGATATTCCGGAAATCCCCTAATATCATTAATTAATTAAAATTTAATATCAGGGACAAAACAAGCTTAAAAAATTCAAATCAGTGACAAAACTTCAAATGTTTAAATAGTAAATTATAACTGAACAATCAGAGACAAAAAAAAATTATTATTATCTATTGTAATATTTATCATCATATCGCAAAATCTAATATGAAAACCGCTTATCGACCGCTTATTGAGGGTTAAATGAACAAAAAAATAAAATAAATAACTAACAAAACTAATTGATCGTGTGTGGTGTTATTTTTCGAAAGGTGAAATATACAAACCGATAATACACTCAGTTTGCATATTTCACCTATATCAAGTTCATACTATGATACAAAAATATTTACTGTTTTTTTAGGGTTAAATTTTTAAAATAAGTTTAACTTAAATTTAATAAAAATAAATATATAACTAAACAAACCTAAATATTAATAGTTTGATCAGATAATAAGGATGAGTAAAAATTATTTTTTAGTTTTAGAGTAAAATTGTAATTGACGAACAAATTTTACATCAACGATATTTTTTTAAAGCAAATTTTATGTAATAGACTTAACATTTTTATTAAAGAAATAAACTGACGTTTAGAAATTAAAATTTCGGTTATAGTACAAAATTTAAAAGAAAATTATTGGTATTTACGTTATAAAATCGATTTTCATCAATAAGAACTTTTTTATAGTAAGAACTTAAGAATTAAGATTAATTTCATTTTTAATCATAAAGCTAATTAAATCAAGTTTGTAGTAAATTAAACAAAAATCTTTAAATTTAAGATACAGTCTAAAGTTTACTAAAATTTAGACTTTTATTATTATTTTACTTATTTTCTATAACTAAAACTGTATAGTTTATAAATAAATAGCCTAGTTAACTTAAGCATAGAAGATACAAGCTAGGCTAACTATTGAACATATAAATTATCTACAAATTTTTAGTATTTTTTTATAGAATTAGTAAAATTAGTTTTAATTATTCTTAAAATCATTATAATACTTGAACTATACTAAACATTTATACTTTTTACACTATACTTTATATTTTTTACATAAACAACTTTATATAAGATTAATTTCAATACATTAATAAAAAGAAAAGTTTAGGTTTATTTTGGCCGTAATAATTGTATAATGATTACAATTTTTAATTTATAGCTTGCAGCTTGATAGAAAGAAAAGCATTTAATTTTTAAAAAGTCCTAACCGGTTTTTGTTTTGGAATTTTGACACCAAGATCAATGGTTATCGAACGATTTACATTGTAAAAGGTTAAAATTTTGTCTTCCTTTTTTCAAAAGCTAGTTTTTCGTAAATATTAAAAAGTTATAACATTAATTTTGAAAGAAGTTACTAGCAAATATAAATTATTAAATTTTTTAAATGTTAAGGGCATAAGGGATTCTAACATTTTAAATAAATAAATAAGCCTTACATTTCAAAGCTTAAGTTATATACTATAAGATAGATTTAACAAAACTAATAACTAATTACTTTTGAGATATAACAATTTTTGTAAAGTAATTCGGATACAACCATATAGAATTGAAAATTTTAAGGGCAATTTTCTCAGAACTCAAACAAATTCATTGAACACCTATCTCGTCCTTCATTTTAAAAGCAATATAATTTAAAATATCATGAAATATATTTTAGAAAAAACTTGGTAAATATTTGATCAAAATTTTTTTGGTTTAATGACCTGGATAGCAAAAATACCTCTCGGTCATCGAGTTGCATACCCAAACTTAATAAAAATTATAGTGAGCTAAAAATGAAAAAGAAATTTAAACTCTAAAACGAAGAACTCTATGAAAAATGAGACTATTAAACTTTACCACCAACATTAAATATTTTTCTCAAAAAAAAAAAAATCCAAACAAATTAGAAAATTTTTACACACACATATATCTAACATTATATACACATAAAGTATATATCTAACTTTACGTTAAAAGGTTAATTTTTTATCTGAAGCTTTAATTTTAAAATTCATCCAGAATTTTGCAAATAAATTAACCTTTTATATGAATGAAAAAAGAAAAAAATTAATAAATAAAATAAAAATAATTGACGTTTCTTTTTTTAATCTGTGTTTATTCGACTCTACTACCAACTTATTTTAATTTATCCAAAAATAATTAACAATAAAATTAAGCTATAACATTGAAAAAAATAAAAATAAAGCTGCAATATTTAAAAAAAAAAGTAAAATAAAGCTGTTTCCATAAAAAAATGCTTAAACTAAAAAATAGTATAAAACAAATATATCATTTTAATTAAAACTATCTTTTTTTACAAACTTGAATAAATGTCTAAATATATCAGTTAACTGTACCAAAATAATAATGTAAACAACCACAAAAAACACTGAAAATAGTAAATAGTTTTTTCTTTTTGAAAAAAAAAAATAAATAGTAAAAGTAAATAAATAACAATAATATTAAGATAAAAAACACTAATAATCATAAAATAAGTCAACCTATTACTAGTTTAAAATTTTATCAGTGATTTTAGCTCATAATTTAAATTTTTAACTTTCTTTGTTTAAAACAAAATGGCATTAAAAATTTTATGATAGAAATTACAAAAAAAAAAAAATATTAAAAAAATATTTAAAATATGTTTCTAACAAGTTGTTTAAAATTTATAAACTACTACTCTGAATCTAACTTTGGTCCCTTATATCTTCTTAGCTACTTTTAATCTAACAAGCGGTAAAGTGTAGCAAGTATATTATCTGATTACAAACAAAAAAAAGACAAAATTTGATAAAAAAAGTTGTAGTCCCCCTATGCACTTAAATTATTTAATTTAAAAATTCATAAAATGTTTGATAATATTTTTAATTCTATGAGTCTATTATACAATTTGGTTTTGTTTAACAAAAAATGTAACAAGGTTGAAAAGTGACCCTTTAAAAATATGAATCACATTTTATAAATTAAAACAGTAGGGGTGGGGATTCACCAATAGTTTATCAAATTTTAAGAGTTTCAACTTAGCTACCAGAAGTTTTTAAAGGCTTAAGAAAATTCAAAGTAACTTTTGAATTATGAGCGATCAAAGTTAGTGAACTCAATAGGTTCTAATGGAGTTATACCATACCTTATAAAACTTTAAATTAAGGAAAAAATGTAGTACTCCGATTCAAGAAAAAATATAACAAAAATCACAAACGTAATAACTTAAAAAAAAAGTAATTCATATTAAAAAGATAAAGAAAATCTTTTTAGTTAAATAAATATGCGCTGTAGTTTATAGTTGAATATTGCATATTTTAATCAATATTATTTTATATTAAAAAAATGTTAGACTACTCTATGACCATAAGAAAAGCTTGCTTTACAAGTTTAAAAATGAAGACAAAAATTTTTATTAAATATTGTAAGTAATTAATCAAGTATACGAGAAAACTTTCTAGAAAATAATTAACCTGCATAGCCTTTTCAAATAAATATAATTTTTTGATAAAAAAAAAATTAATCAAGACCATTGTTTTAATTAAAATTATGTTAGAACAAAATTGTATTTACAAAATGAATGAAATATTTTTGTTAAGTAATCTCAACTGTTTATTTGTTCAGAAAAATAACTACAATTTTTTTTTTAAATATTTGATGATCTACAATAGGGGTGGGCAACGTACGGCCCGCGGGCCGGATCCGGCCCGCGAAGTGAAAATGACCGGCCCCCAAACCTTTTTTAAATTTAAATGGAATCCGGCCCGCGGACAAAATTGATCCTGCCCGCGAGTTGATGATCCGGCCCGCTAAGCATTTTCAAAATTTATATGAAATCCGGCCAACCAATGTAAATATTACAAAATTTGTAAAAAACCATTTTAGAATTATTTTAATAAAACAAAAATGCAACACTTTGACCCTGAAAACGTTTGTAAAATTGGCTTTTTGTCTTGTGGTGATAAAAACACTCTTTTTTAAAGTCTCTTTCTCTGTTTCGAGTCAGTTGAAGTAATCCTTTCTCAAATTATCCAAAACCAATTATTTGCTGAACTAACTTTGATGATCTTACCTACCATAATGACTTTCATAAAAAATTGACGTGTTAAAAATTGCTGTCTTTCCTAGATGTGTAGTAAGTTGTTTTTATACTTTTTTAGAAAAATAAAAAAAAATGTTTTTTTTTTAAGCTCTGACAATTATTTTAAGTCAAACTGCTCAAAATTAAATTTTAATAAAATATTTTTAGTTGAAACTACAATTTCCACTCTTTTCTGCTATTGATTTTTTTATTTATGACTTTTTGATTAATTATATGGTTAAGTTTAGTGACGACCAATTGATGACAATAGTTTCACTTGATAATGAGTTTGGTCGTCGTTTTGCAGACTTTCAACAACTAATAGAAGAGTTTGATGTTGTGTCACCATAGTTGACGTTTGACACCGAAAATGCACCTAGTAGTGTACAGTTAGAACTGCTAAACTTCAATGTGACAGTACACTAAAAAGAACCTTAAAAGTTTGACAGATTTAACGCCCTACTTAACAAGTCAAAGTTTGTTAATTTAAAATAGATGGCAATGAAGTTACTTGTTCTGTTTGGGTCTACATATTCTTGCGAACAAAAAACCTCAACCATGTATATAAACAAAAGTTAGCTGCGTTCAAATCTTACTGATACCAATCTGCAGTCATTACTGAGAATATCTACTTAGAATATACTTTAAGATTTTAAATAACTTTTAAAAACTTTGATGATCTACAAATATCTCATTGACTTCTTTTTAGTGTAGTTATTCTTGCTAAACTCTTTAACCTTACATTTAAAATATAATATAACAGTTTTATATGTTAGTTTTTCGTTTAGTACTATTTTTATTTGTGAAACTGATCTTAATCTAAAAGTCTAATAAATTAATATGGTTATCATGTTTAATTATAAATTAATCTCTTTTTTTTTTTTAGTATTTCGTTATTTTATGTTATACTTTTATAAAAGTGTAATAGATGAATTTTTTGATAATATTATTTTTAGAGTACAGAACTTAGTTAAGTTTCATAAGTTGATCATTACTGTTTGATATTATTTTGAAAGTAAAAGTACTAGAATTAAAAGCCAAAGTAGTTTTTTTTCTAGGTTTAACTGTTTTTTAAATATGTTGATATGAATATTTAAATCAAACATATAATTTTCGTTGCTTAAAGTAGATTTTTAGATAGATTTTTATGTATTATTAAACGAGCCAAAGTTTATCAATTTCAAATTATGACCATGAAACTAGTTGTTTTGTTCGAGACTTCATACATTTAAAAACAAACATTTCTGACCATAATTGTTAACAAGCATAAGCTAATTTCAAACCTAATCGGTATTTCAGTGCACTTGCAGATTTTCCCAAACCGTCATGCAACTAGACTTAAACAACTGTAATATATGATTAACCTTAAGTGTTTCATCGAGATCTTTTAATTTTATTTTTTCACTTTTTATGGTAAAACTGTTTATTATATCACAACTATTTGTTGTTTGGTTTCTTTTGTACGTGCAAAAATATTTAATGAATCTTTATTAGTTTGTTCAAATTAAAAGTTAGTAGTTTAATTTTGTAATGTTAGTTAACTTCTGAATATTATAACTAATGAAAACTCTAGCCAAGGATTGCCAAAATTAGATAATTTCGGATAATTAACAATTTTTTAATGTTTTAGCTTGTTGAAATATTAGGCTCGAGTATTTTTTACTAAGTAAGTTATTGTTTTTATAAGACTAACTAGTACTAATTCCGTCCAGAGTTATAATAAATACAGAGTTATGAATACTTAATAAAAATTAACACAAAATTTCATACTTGAGAACCTTAGTAATTAAAATATTGATTCAAAGTTCTGAAATACCCGATCAAATAGCATCCAGCTGGATCGAAACCTTTTTCAAATTAGCTTCCATTCGGATCCGGATCTTTGTTTAAAATTATTATTTAGCCGGATCAGAACAATATTTTCAAATTAGGATTCGGATTTAAAAAAGGATCCAGCTGAATTCGGTAGATCACTAACTCGAAATGCTCCGGCCCGCTGAGGACTATTTTTTTTGGATCCGACCCGTCAACTATTTACGTTGCCCACCCCTAATCTACAACTTAGTAAATTTTTTCAAAATAAAAAATAAATAAACAAAACTATAATTCTTGAACTTTTAAATGACAAACAACATGAAAACAAAAACTTATCTATCATTTATAATTGTTTTACAATTTTTTTGAAAATTACTTATTATATCATCATATTAATAATTAAGTAAAAAAAAAAATTAAATAAATAATACATATTGAATGTTTTTTGTATCATTGTCAATGAATATAGTTATTTTTGATCCTCTGTATGTGTCAACCATCTGCAGTTAACTGGTACTGATTGGGCAAGTTCCAAGGCTCATCATCCTTCTTTAGTCTTTTGTACTTTAGTTGTTTCGCTGCTACAAGGAGGAGCGACCATTAAATATGGTCAAAAATTTGCTTCTATAGGCTCCCTGCTATTCAATTTGCTCCCTGCAAAATTGTGATGACAAATGCTGTCTGTACTCTGTATTCCATGACTTGCTCTGGTGTTTTAGTCATGTCCATTTGTTTTATACTACAACTAACTAGTATAAATCTGAAAAACATTGAAGTATAAAATATTGTGCATGTCTGTTATTAAAATTATTACTTTTTTTTGAAAATTCCCATGGTGGGAACGTTATTCTGTAGATAATTCTTGGTTAAAATTTTAAAATTAAAATCTACTAAGTGTGGGATAACTAGCCCAAAACTAAAAGACAAATTAGAATTTTGGTAGAAAAACATCAGTCTCATTGTTTCTTCTACAACAATAAACGTATTTTTAAGTGAGTTGTCATCACCTGTAATTCTACCTTCCCCTTTAAAATTAACATTAAACTAACCAAAAAAACTATCTATTTAACTGAAATAAAAATCCCTTGGTGACACGTCATTTGGCAAACACTCACAAGGTTGTAAACTCAACATTAAAACCACAAAGCGTGGGAAAATTATGAAGATTAAATTCCCAAGCAAGTATATGCCGACGCTGAAACAAAAAATACATCAACAATCCAATTGTGTGGTCACTGCCACCAATGTGAACTCACAATCAGCTGTTGCAATTTTAAACCAAAAAATATCTAACTAAAACTATTAAAAACTCTACAAAAATATTTTTAAATTCTAAAATACTAACAAAAATCAACATTTGTTTTTATTTTTAACAAATAAATATAAGAAATAAAAAACTCTTATAAAAAATCACAGGAGAATTTGTCATAAACTATTTTAAAAAGGGTAATCTGCAAACTTATCCTAAATAATCTAAAAACGAAACAAAATAAAGTTGACTAATATAAAAGCTAGCTATTTCAATAAAGATTTTAACTGTATGTCTTGAAAAAAAACTTACACTTTTCAACAAAAAATTACTTAAACAACATTTTTTTTTGCTTTTTTTTGACTTGCTCATGCATGCAAATTATTTTTTTTTTCAAAATAAAATTACTTATACAACAATTTTTTTTTTAATTTTTTTAAAATTTTATTAATATCATCCAATTTAAAATAACAGTTACTAGCAATTATATTACTAATTTGTGCATTAGGTATGTCAAAATTAATTAACATATTAGCTACAAAAAGATTATCTAATTTATATTTTTTAGCAAGAGAATTCATATCTTTTTCAAATCTACTTCATTAAGTTTAAACAATGTTACGCCAATACCATTAGAAGCAGTATTAGTTGATGACTCAGGAGAAGACACTAACCTAGTTGTTCTATTATGACAAGGTGACAGTGACCCACAGACTTCAGTGGAATTAGCTAAATTAGGTACCAAACCTTCCTTAACCAAAACTGGACCTGAGACATTTATTTTAAATGGACCTAAATCGCTCCTACCTAAAGCATTCAGTGGCTCAAATACATTAGAAGAGTTGACTAAATTTGGTACTAACCCTTTCTTAACCGAAATTGGACCTGGGACATTTATTTGACTATTTGATGTACCTAGAACCCTCTTACCCAGAATATTCAGTGGCTCAAAAACTTTAGAAGAGGTTGGAAAGTTTGGTACCATCCCTTTGTTTTTTAACAATAATTTTTCAAAATCATTATTTGAAATACCTTCTGGAAATTTTTCTTTAATTTCAATAATAAATTTAATGAAGTTGTTGGCCATTTTTAAATTCTAAACAAAATCTGAAAATAAACATAGCTATGATAAAATTTTCTAATTAATCATAGCTTAAAAACATAAATGTATAATTTTGTATAGAAGATAAATAGTATGAGGGTCAATCTCACATTTATATTTGTTTGATTAGTGTTTATTTTTTAAATTTTTCACTATATCACCCTGTTGTTACTAGGATAACTAGTTAATACTCCTTGTTTTTTATTTTTGTTTATATTATTTTGTTGTTACTAAGAACAATTTTATGACAGTTTTAAATTTACATACCTGCTGAGTCAGCAAAAAATGGGAATTCCGGAATATCTACAATCGGACTTACTTTTTTTTTATAACAAAATGTACTTTTTAACTTTATAAACTTTATCAGAGAGTGAAAATCTCCTTATTTGTCATACAAAAAATAAAAGCCATCTCGCACCCCTGCTTGGGAACCCCTGTACTATAGTATGGTTATAAATTTCAAAAACATTGCTCTTAAATAACTACTATTTTACTTTTGAGACAGAATATTTGTTTTTCTGGTTTTAAATACTTCTGTTCAAAACTGTTAATCAATGTTTTTATATTAAGGATTCACTTTCAATTCACAAGCTTGTTTTAAAGAAAAAAGAAATTTTAGTACTTATGTTAAATTTTCCTCCGAGATCAGATGACTAAAATTCATTAATTTAAAAAAATGAAAAATTTTGTTTTTACATTAAAATTTCTAAATTAAAGAAAAAAAATGATTCTTATATAAGTCTAGGTTTAATTTTAATAAGGTTTAGTTTTATCAGCATACAGTTGTTTATTAAGCGACAAATAAAGACGTTCAAAATATTTGGTCCTAGGACATGATGTACGAAGAACCTTTGGGTTATCGAGTCGCACACCACGGGTACCTTTTAACCTTTAAATGTCCTTTGTCCAGGACATTTAATACTTTAAATGCAATTTGTTGTATTGTATAATAAGCAAAAATAAGTATTTTATTAAGACTAAATAAAATTACAGGTTAATATTTTAGTCAGTCATTTTTACTTTTAAATTCACTTGTTTTATATTTTCAAAAGAGTGTTTTCATAAGTTATTGTATTTTTGACTAATATTGATTAAATTTAAGTGTTAAGAATATCAAAATAGTTTATCTTTAATTTTACAAAAACTTTGAAATAATTTGTTAAGCAAAAAACATTTTCGTTATAAATTTACTTTTGAAATATAAGTTTTATTGATATTTAAACTTGCTAAATACCATCATAAGTAAAATATTAAATGTTTTGTAGAAATGTAACAAAAAAAAACAATTAATACTGATGATCTTTATATCTTAATATAAGAGTGAAATATTGTTTTTTTTTATAATAGATAAAAATAAAATCCAAAAAAACATAAAAAAAAAACCTGTTTTAGATTATTTCAGAGGTCAGCAAAACGTGTTCTGCGGGCAAACTGCGGCCCTGGATGAGTAAATTTGCGGCCCGTGAGCATGTTGATCTGGCAGACTAAAAGTTTTATTTGGTTGAAATTCTGTATTCTTACTTATTTAATTTAACGTCCCAGATAACACGCACTTATTTATTCTTACTGCTTAAACTTAAAAAGAAAATTACAGACTATCTTTTTGTTTGTGTCTTTTCACAGTATAGGCATCTTGGCTTTTTTCTACATCTTTAAGTGTTAACTACTTAAAACTATTTCACACTGTTTTATTTAGGGATCTTCTTGATTTTGTAAGTTATTTATTTAGTACTTCTGCAAAGTTTTTGCTAGTAAACATTTAAGTAGCCAAATGTAAACTTGAACTTTGCACAGTGATTACTTTTAAAGTTTATTCTAATCACTTAAGTATTTTAATGAACAATTAGTTTATATGTAACTTTTCATCAAATAATTGATTGTTTTACTGAATTTAATTATCGATTTTGAAAGAAACATTTTAAAAATCATAAGACTATTGTTTAGGTAAACTATTGTATTAATAAGAACTCATTTTCACTCATTTTAAAGGTTTGATCACAGTAAGCTGTTTTGTTTCCTACCACTATTTGAACACTGTAGTAATATATAGTAAATTAAATATTGATTATTTTTGTCATATAATTCCTTATGGCAGTTATGTTAGTTTTGTTCTAGTATAACGTATTACAAAGGTATTATTAATTGCCATGTAGATTAATGGTAGTATTAAAAACATTTTAGTAGGTGTTTTACATTTTGTAGAAAATTGTTAAATAATTCTTAATGCTAGTATTCTTTAGGGTTGCCTTTAAGGTTGATAGTTAAATTACTAAACATATTAATACAATTTTATTAGACAGATAGTGAGTTCATTAATATATAAATCGCAATTTTACTTTTTTATAATAATATCCCAGATTGACTCATGTATCAGACTGATTAAACTAAACAATTTTAAATGTATGATTAAAACTAAACTGCGGTCAAGTTTCAAATTCAAAAATTGGCCTGCGATACCTTCAGCCTGCCGACCCCTGAATTATTTGATAGGTATTTGAAAATTACTTTTAATGATTATTGAAGTTTAGAACTTTAATGATTCTTTTAAACGGTAAGAGATTTTTAAATTCTTAAAGTAATTAGTTGTCAAGATTGCATTAACTAGTTGCAAAGTTCCTAAGTGGTTAATAAAACTTGCAATCGATCTCGCTTTTTGTGCCGAAAAACAAAAATTGGGAGAAATGATAATTGAAAAATATACATTTAAATGTGTGTAAACAAATTTAAAAAACATTTTTTTAAATTATATGTTATACTTTAAACATTTTAAAGAAATCATTAGAGATTTATACTTGCAAAAGGATAAAAAATCTGCTAAGTATATATTTATAATTCATTCTGCGAACAATGTTCCGCTCGATGAGCCCATCAGTGCTTATAAAACTAAAATTCCTCCTAAAATAGAAACCATTTTTTAATTTTTTTTAGTTTGTATTTTCTTTACATATTGTACCGAAGAAATGGTTATACCAAAAAGTCTAAACAAAACATTTCTAAACCTAAAAACAGTATTTACAAACGAAATGTTTTATTTCAGGGAGCATAACTAATTTTTACCATGAATTTGTGCCTTGCCAAGACTTTTTAATTGGGGTAGTACATATCTTAGTTGCTCAAAATTGAATATTTTTTAAATAAGCTTTAAATAAACAAATTATCAAGTGAAGTAAAAGTCTTGTATAAAGTTTTATCTTTTGTTAATATAATTCAGACAGATTAAACTAGATAAATTAGACAAGAGAAGAACGTCTTAAGTTCTTATTTTTTCATTACAAAGTTTAAATACTTATTTTTTCGTTAGAAATTATTTTGCTTCAAATAAAATTTTTTTTTACAGATATGAATAGTTTAATAAATTAAAAAGTTTATTAACTCTAAACGATATCTTTTTTAAGTATGTTTTTATTATAATTCTAAGCAAAAAATTAACAAATTTCTTAGATGTTTTCTTTTAAAACAAAACTATCTGTACACTTACACATTTTAATATACAGATTTAAAAATAAAATATAAAAGTTTGGTTTGGAAAAAATCATCAAAAAATAAAAAAAAATGTTTTCTAAAAACATCGTTAGATTAATTGTTAAAATACATTTAGTCTAACTATCTAGCATTTTCAAAAACCAAACTTATATAAATATAAACGTATGTTGTACAAGTAAAACAACGATCTTTTACTCCAGTACATTGTCACCTCCAGTACCACATCAGTACCATGGCACTCTAACGGTTGAACAGCTCTTTAAGTTGCTTGTTAATTCACAATCCACTTCTGACCAATCGTCTTTATCAGCATCGTAACAGTACACACAATCATCCATTTTCTGGGTTATCACGAACTTGTTTCCGATCAACACGGCCCTGCTCGGTCTGAAGTAAAACGGCGAGTGCAGAGCGTCAAACCTCTCGCCGTCGAAAACTTCGCAAGCTCCGCGCCCGAAAACAAACAGCTTGCCCTTCGAAGCGGCCATGCTGTGACTGCTCTTGCCGCGGATCATTCCCGGCATCGGTCGCCAAACATCACCGAAGACGTCATACGCCTCCACCGACCGCAAACCGTTTACGCCGTTGTCCTGTCCGCCCGAAACCACAACTTCGCCTCGAAAAACGGCGCAGGCAGCCGAGTCTCTGGCCACCCTCATCCCAGCCAACTCCTTCCAATTCTTCCCGTCGAGCTGCAAGCAAGAAGAGGTCACTATAACGGCACCTTCGCTGTAGTACCCGCCGAACACGAGTATCTTGTCCATGAAGGCGCAGGCGCAGTACAATACCCGTTCGTCGACCATCTCGGCAACTCTGGTCCATT
This sequence comes from Thalia democratica, assembly GCF_965202585.1. Classification (NCBI taxonomy): domain Eukaryota; kingdom Metazoa; phylum Chordata; class Thaliacea; order Salpida; family Salpidae; genus Thalia; species Thalia democratica. The sequence goes on from NC_139171.1 coordinate 22,317,519, forward strand.
TGTCCACGGAAGGCGAATACTTTTCGACGGACGTCACCACTTTATGGTTTCTGTCGCGGCCGCCGAGCACGTAAACTTCCCCTTTCAAGCAGACCGCCTCGAAGTACTTTCTTTCTTGCTTCATCGGAGCGAGAGCTTCCACTTTGTTCAAGTTTCTTCCGTCGACTTGACGCAGCTTTTTCACAACCCTGCTACTGCCTCTATAACCGAAGAAATGAAAATAAAAACGCTGTTCACCACCGCACACAAGTATTTTAAAGCTGTTCTGGCTACAGCCCCTTTCTGATTGGCAGACGCTTGACTTGTTTCGACTAAACGTTTCCCCGCCAACCAGAGCTTCTTGCAACACTTCCACGCATTCCTGGTTTCCAGTGAACGACAAGGTGCAGTGTCTCAACGCGTGAACCGACATCAGGTTGAAGCGAACTTTCAACAGCAGCCGCTTCGCGTGCTTGCTGCGCATTTCGCTGTTGTGCTCCACCCAGCGGCTGGCCGCGTTGAACACTTCGACTTCCGAGTGAACGTTCAGCTCGGACCTCGCGAGTATTCGTGCGACCAGGTCGAAGTCTAAATGCAAAAAGTTTTCAGTCTCGACCACCATAGGAAAGCAACGCTCGACGTAATCCAAGCACGCCTCACCGGCTACGTTGCTAGTTTCGTAACGTTTAAATAAACTGTAAAAGGTGAGGACATTTTCAACTGATAGCTTATCGCGGGTGAAATCAGATAACTTTACATGCTCGATTTCGTTTAACGTCAGCTTATTTAGCTTTAAGGTTGAAAGAAGCTCGTTTTCATCAACTTCTGTTTCATATAAAAAACATTTAAAACATATGATTAAGCCTTATAAGCTTAGCTTGTATTTTAATCAATCTTTAATTAAACCACATTAGCTAAAATTATTCTTTTTGAAACATGGCGGTAGTTTTTTATTGGATCATTAAGATTGTTTTATAAGTGTACCATAATTTAGTAAGTTAACAAAAAAAAACTAATGTAAAGAATGGCTTTAAAATAACATTCTACTTGTTTTAGTCGCTTTAAAATATTTAGAATTTTTGTTTATCTTAGAATGTTTTTACAAAAATTAATTGTATATAAAATACTTTTTTCTAACCTTCTTTTTTATAAAACTTTGAAATTTTTTCTCCAATTTTCTTTTTAGCGTTTCTTGCTACTTTTACTAACTTATACATTGTTTATATGTAATTAATTACTTTTATACTTGAAACCTGAAAAATATCAGTTGCGTATAACTCATTATGGTTTTGAAAAATTAAACATTTTTTATTTTTATTTATTACATATTTCAACTAAAGAGTTTGAAAAGTTTTTATGTGACATCAAAATTCTTTTTTAGATCACATATAGGGTATCTAACAATCATTCTAAAATCTGGGAAATTTTGATTATTTTGTTGACTAAAACTTTTAAAACAGAACAGCTTATTTAATCTTTGATCTTAAAGAATATCTTCTACATATTTTTGTATGTAGAAGATAACACAGCTAAAGTTAACTTTTTTTAGATTTGTTATACTGAATCGGTGCTAGATCCCATACAAATAATTAGACCGTATTGACTTTTATCAGCTTTCGTAACATATCTCAAAAAACGCCTACAATTTTTAATTAGTTTTTCTTTAGTGGATTAAATTTGTTTGTGGCTGAACTTGTTTTTATATAAACTTTATGCTTTTTGTGATATAGACCATTTTTGGTTTTTAAGTTTTTTCTTCTTTAATTAGGGTCTTATTGGTTAGTCAAAGACCAATAATAAGAAAATATAATTTCACTCACGAATATAGATTACTTTTTTCAATAATGATAAAAAAATTAAACATCTAATTTGATAAAATAATTAGAAATTCTTATAATTAAAAAAAAAATTAAAAAAACACATATTTAAACTTTTTTTTTATATTTCACGAGAACCAAGAAACCACTAAAGAGTTTAAATAATTTTAGTTCTCGCAACGTAGTTTTTAAAAATAAGTTAAGTAAGATTTTTTTTCTTTAAAACGTTTAAAAAATTATCTTTATTATTGAGTGAGTTAAGAATTTCTTAAGATATTTTATTTTAGCATCGCAAGAAGACCATTACTCAATAAACCGAAAATAGCCTATACCTCAATTATACAAATTTTATATAAAAAAAATTATTCACAAATAAAGCTTACTCACTTATGAATGTTAAAAAAAAATTAAAAAATGTATGTATTTTTGATTTATGCTCTGAGAACTAAAAAAAGCCAATATGTCACATTATTTTGTGTGCCTGCTAGTTTTTGTGAGCAGTGGCTAATTGTGAAAGAAACTTTACCTATACTGTTTTTAAAGGCTTCCGTTTTTTCTTTATACTTTAAATGTTAAATTTTTAGAACAGAAGTATCAAAAATCAGCCTAAAGTAGTACTCAACACAATAAAAAGTTTTAGTCATTTGATAAATATTAGCTCATTATTACTTCAAAAAAGAAAGTTTAAAACCAATGATAGCTTAGTTGAAAACAAAACAATGCAGTAACTTCAACAAAAATCATTAAAAAAATTGTGCACTAAAAACCAAAAAAAAACATAGTATATTGTTTTTTTAATAATAGTTGTTAAGTTGTAGAAACTATGTTTATGTTTAACCCAATTATTTTGACAACATATCACTAAAATTTAGCTAGTAATTAAGCACCATTTGACTCAATATATTATATTATCTTTAAAGTTAATATTTATTAAAAATACTAAAGTAAATAATTTAGTGCCACTCCAACTAAAAGAATTTTGAAGCTATTTTAATTTATATTATTACTCTTGGTAAAAAACTACTAAAAATCTTAATGACAAGCACAACTATATTCGAGCCATGTTAAAACTAAGGAAGTTAAATAATATATTAAATTTCTTAACAAACAGTTTTAGGCTTCAAATTTAAAATATCATGTTAAACATTAAAAAACACAATACTTTCATTTAAAGATAGTTGATGATATAAACTTTTATTTCTAAACTTTAAATAAAATATTGTAAGGTAATACTATTGTGTACAAACCTCACACTAAAAACCATAATTAAATATAAACTTAATTTAGAACTAAATGATACTTTAAATATTAGACAAAACTTATAAAAATAAGGCATGGATATTAGTGGTTATATTTTATGTAAAGAATATAAAACACTAAATAATAAAAAAAGATCTTATTTTAGAAAACACTTTAAATGTCGTCTAAACTTTTAAACAAGAATTAAATCTATAGGGTTTCCCAATTTTTATTTGGAAATTTTCCTCAAGGTTTTTAAAAGTACACATTTTTGGGTCTATTTTTAGTTTGAAGTTAAGTTTATGGTTAAAAATGTATTAAATAGTATAAAAACATTAAAAATCTACTGTAAAGCTACTTCAAATGTTTAAAAAAAGTTATTAAAATTGCAAAAGTTTTTTATCTATATAGTAGATTTTTTGTGAAAAATCAAAATTTCTCTACGTAACATGTAAAAATTGTTTAAAATTCCTGCTTTTTCCAGGTTTTTTAGTGATTTTTTTTAAATTGCAAGTTTTTCCAGATTTTTTTTAAATTTCTCAAACTCTAGATTTTTCCCAGGTTTTTTAGTATAAATTGTCAAATTCCAGGTTTTCATGGTTATTCCATGTTTTCAAGGTTTTTGGAAACCCTGAATCTAACAGCAATGTACAATAACAATTTATAATTTAATTAAGAATTAACTAAGTGGAATTAAAATCAAGAAATAAAATATAAGTAATAAACATTTTCTTAATAAAAACTTTACAATAAACAATATAAGAACAAATTAGTTCAGTTCTGGAACTTCTTATGAGAGGACTGACTAGAATCTCGGTGCAATCACACTATGTCTGGTATATGGTACTATATCTTTAAAATGTACACTTGCTTTCTGGTTGACTGATTTTATAATATTTGATGTTCAACTAAATTGAACAGCAGTGAAACTGGTATTATATTACAAACTATACAAAGACTTAACACAATTAAAATAAAAGTGGTTTCTTTTTTTTCTTAGATTATCACTCATTTTTGCTAGTAAATTAAAAATGTTTAAACTGATAAATAAAAACTTCTTTTTTCATTAATTTTTGTATGAAATTTTGCACTAAAATAGTTGCTGTAATTTTTGGAAAAATTGGGAATAATTTATAAATAAGCCAGGGTTTCCTAGAGTGGACCAAATAGATAATAGTTTATTTAAAAGATAATTTATAGACATAGCTTTTTAAATTTTTTTAAAGGAGGCGATTTGAAAAAAGTTTTTGAGACCTTGTTATAAATAAAATCAAATCATCTACGATTTATTTAATTGCAGACTTTACTCTTAAGTATTCTATGTTTTAAAAAATAGTTATGAACAGTAAAGGTATATAAACAATGAATGTTATTAGGAATACTTGACTTTTTATAGTTTATATAAAAATAGCATATTTTTACTATAATGGTTGAAAAAAAAGGTTTTTTTTTTGTTAAAAATATGTATAGCTTAATAGTTTTACACTTTTTGATGACAAAGTTTTCTTAAAAATATCTTTAAATTTCAAACTCCTTAATTTTTTGAACAGCTTGTGTTCTAATAATTAACACTATATGTGATATTTGTATTCAAAATACTTAATAATAAAATAATAATATAAAGTTAGATATATTAATTACAGTTTATACTAAAAAAGTAAAACAAATAATAAGTGTTATTGTTTAAACTATTATGGTTAAGAAATTACAATACAAACTTAAATCAAACTTTTGAAAACAATTTTTTGAATGTTGGATTAACTTGAGTTTTTATACTCAATTGTAATATATCAATATAGCAAACTAATATAAGTTTTTTTAAGGAATGCGGTAAAGTACAACAGCACTAAAAACCATGACTAAATTTTAACTAAGAACTAGCTTAGAACTAAACCAGGGTTTTTTAAATTGGGCTATGACAGATACTGTGATATATTCTGGAGTTGTTGATGTAGAGCAAAAAAAAAAATGTCTTAGGTGTTTTGAAACTTACACTAGATATTCTAGAGTTATCGATGTAGTGCAAAAAAAAGTCTTAGGTGCTTTTAATGGTAGGTTTGTGAGTAATTTCGTTGGAGGCCATAGCTTTTTTAGTTTCTTTAAAAGGGGCCATTTGAAAAACAGTTTGGGAAACCCTTATTAGGTGATACAACAAGGTATTCTATACTACCTATAAAATCTAGGCATGAATTTTGGTAGCTAATTTTATATTTTTGAAGATATTAAACACTAAAAGTTTAGAAAATCAAACTTTAGAAAATACTTTAAATTTGGTAAAACTTTTACACAAGAATTAAATATAACAGGAATATACTATAACAGTGTAGAAATAAATTAAGAATTAACTACTTGGATTTAGAATCAATAAATAAATTTCAAAACATTGTACAAAAAAAAAAAAACAATAAACAACATAATAACAAATAAGTTAAATTATTGAGCTTCATCTGGAAAAGTCTTGACTAGATTATCACTGAAATCACAATGTGGCTGGTTTTTATATGTATAAACCTTCTTCAGATCAAATTGCTTTCTGGTTGACTGATTTTAAAATATTTGATATTTAAATAAATAGAACATCAGTAAAACTGGTATTCCGTAACAAGATAAAAACAGACAAATTTATGAGATTAAATGTTATTTTCAAGTTTTTTAAATGTAGTATGGTTATAGATAATAAAAAACTTGCTCTAAAAAAAGTATTAGTTTTTTCTGAAAGAAAAAAATGTTTTTCTGGTTTTAAAAATTTTATTAAAGCCTACTAGTTAAAGTCTTTATACTAAGTAAAACTGGTTTTGAAGAAAAAAAAAGAATTTAGTACTTATGTTAAATTGTCCTCCGAGAACAGAATACTATAATTTATTTAGAAAAATGTAAAAGTTTGTTCTTAAAGCTGAAAATAGCAACAAAATACAGATAAAAGAATATCTTCATTTAAGCAATAATTTTTTTTTTATAAATCTTAGTATAGTTTTAAATAAGGTTTAATTTTGATAAAATATGTTAGTCGCAATTTCTTGTATTTTATAATGAGCAGTATTTTATAAGTATTTATTTTGTTTTGACAAGGAAATTAGTTAAATTTTGAAAGCAGTGCTCAATAAACCGTTTAAATGAAAAAAGTTTTGTTATTAGCAATTAATTGGTACATAAAATCATGTAAACACCTTTTGCTATATTCTGTATAATGAGCAAAAAATCAGTGTTTAATTAAAACTAAAATAACCACAGGTTCATATCTTTTTAGTAATTTTTACGATATCTTATAGTTGTGAGTGCTCTCATAATTTATTTTAGTTTTGACTAACATTGATTAAATTAAAATGTTAAAAGTATCAAAATAGGTTATATTAAAAATATTTTTTTTATCGAATTCTGAAAGTTAAATACTTTCTTTTACTTAGTTACTTTTTTGGAAAAAAAAACTTTTGAAGTATGTTTGATGAAACTTCAGCCTGTTAATTACTATTTCTAATAAAATATTAAATCTATTTAAAATGAGAAAAAGAAGTTCTACAATTTGTACATCCTCAAAAAAAAGTATATTAGTAAGTTTTCACATAAAAAAAGTTTTGTTGAAAATATTATAAAGTTTAGAAACAAGTTTTGTGTAATATCTAAATCTTCAGATTAATAATGTTATTAGTATTATTTGAACAAAATAAGCTAGTTCAAAAATATATAATCAATTAGTTAACGTTAAACTACGGAAATATTGATAATTAAGCTTATGATTTTTTTTACAAAATTTCTATTTACTAGAAAGTAAATGTCTCAAATTATTTTTGTGATGCTTGAAAAACTCAGTAAACGAGTTTAATTTTGTACTTGCTAAAAAAGCAAAATCTTAAAGCCTAGGTATGAATAGTTTTGATCATATATAAAATAAATTTTATAGTCAGCCTTTATAGTTTTTTTTAAATTTTCATTCACTTAATCACAGTCAAGTTCCTCTTACACTAGCGGTACAAAATTACTGATAATTTCGTTTCAAACTAACCATATTCTAGTTACATACTAAGTTGTAGGGTAGCAACAATAAAAATAAAAGTCTGAACACTGAGCTTCATTTTTTTAATTTTCTAGCTTAAATATCATGCTTAAGTAAACTTTGTAAATTTTATATATTCAAAATGACAACTCTGCTAATTGTAGAAAAAACATTTAGTTTATTAGTTTTATGTCCTGGACAGATATTCAAAGAATTTAGATATTACTGCTTATTCATATTCCAATCAATAAGTTTTAAACAAAAATATAATAATTCAAAAAAAAAAAAAAAACTGAAGCAAAAATTACCATTTGGTACCATACTTGATATTTTTTGAGTAATTTTAGGAACTTATTTTAAACCTTTTTCCTGTTTAATTAGCAAAGGTTTTATTTATTAACTAAATTGAACCTAAACAAGAATATATCCTACTATATTATTAGATAATGTTTAAATTAACACGAAAAATTTTTAAAACTTGTCGAAGATAGTTGCAACAGGACTGTGTCTAAAAGAAAACCTTTTATAGACTTACACAATGCAAACAAAAATAGAAACTTTATTTGACAATGTAACCGAACAAAACTTTATACAAAGCAGAATATTAGGAAACTATGGCATTGTAGCTTCTATGGCAACACTGGGTGGCAACCATGAGTTGTACAACAAAATAGTTCCGAATGGTCAGAACTTAAAAGTGAATTTAAAAGCAAAATTTCCTTCAAAGTTTGTGTTTAATCTTTACAAATTAGGAAGGCTTCACAAAATTGTTGTTGAGGCTGATTTGAAAAGTGACGGAGAAGGACTTATTTAATCAAAGAGTTCAAATGAGTATTTTGTTGGTCCTTTATTAGAAAAAGCGTTGTTCAAGCTGCTTTTCGATGAAAAATACCATTCTTATTGGGGTGCTGCTCCGTTTAAAATATTGACGTGTTTTCTAACAGTTTTTCTGAAATCTTTGTAAACTATCCGCAAGAACTTTCAAAACACATGATAGGCCATTATAAGTTGAATTTAAACGATTTAATTGATCATTTGTGGAAAACAAATCACAAATAGTTGTAGGTTTTACAGAGAATCTATTAAAGTATGAAATACCATATACATTTTGGTATACTTTAGTTGACGTGAAGAAAAAAACAGTTAATTTTTATTTCCCGGGAAGAAAATTTTCAGTTCCTAAAAGACTTTTTATAGATAATGTATACTAAGTTCAAGCATCTTAATTCAAAAATAAGATATTTGAAATATTGGAAAATAACACTCGTTTAGAGTTTACTGACAAACACACAAACAATGACAGTAGTGAATTTGAAATTAAGAAACGATACGATTTAAAAGTAGATAGTGACAACACTGAACTGTTTATCAACTCAATTGTTAAACGTTATTGCAAAATATCAATATGTCGCTCAAATATTAACGAATTAGAGTTAAGGAACGGAAAAAGAAGTGTTTAAATAGAGGATGAAATCATTAGGTTTAATTTGTTTAGTAGTTTGAGGCACAATAATCTGTATTCAATGAGAGGATACTTGAACAGAGGGAATTATAGGATTGAAATAGTGTTTAAAGAGAAAAGTAATAAAAACTCAAAAGTTTGTGCAAGCTGTACAGAAAAAATTGATGATGAATTTATTTTTTGTTTAGCTGCTTTAAAAAAGTGTTCTATTATGAAACCTCCTGACATAAATTAAAAAAATTAAAAAATAAAATGATGGCGCTATGTCTTAAACAGGAAATTTTAAAAGTACTTGTTTTTTATGACTAACGAAATATTAAATTAAAGCATTTAACAAGTTTTAACCTACTTATATTATTAAAAATAAAATTACATAAATAGTAGCTTCATTATAAACATTTAAAACTACATAAAACAGTAAAAAACTATTTTGATAAACTGCAGATAAAAAACGTGTTTTATTAGTATAATAAGCCTTAACTAGTTAGATCAGAAAACTACCATACATGCGTAAAAGTGTAAATATATTTTATATTTAGAAAATGTAAAAGCTTAGAAAAAATTTAATTGATTTATTTCTGAATATCAAGACTTTTGGCCGGACAAAATAGTGTATTAAATTTTAAAAGTAGTTAGATTCATCAAATATTTTATTGTTAAAAAAAAAGAACAGTTCGTTACGCTTTGCTTTGGAACATTTAAATTTACTTTTATATTTAAAAAAAGGCTTTTTGTAACTCGTAAGCAAAATTTTCTATTTAATTGTGCTCAAAGATCGTCTGTTCAAAGATAATTGTAATAGACAAAAAAATAGTTTTAAACCAAAAATGTGATAAAACAAGCGATAATAAATCACTATTAATATACAAAACTGTCAAACGTTCAATCTAACTGTATGTTTCTACCAAAGAATACATCTACTGATTTAAAACATTTTATTTAGCTCGAAAAATCGCGGTTTTGAGGTTCGTGGGCCAAAGATTGAAAATATTAATATTCTCGGGTGGCAGTTTTAGTTTTAACTGTTCATTACATACACGAAATATCTAGTGTATGTTTCGAATTACCCGTGAATTTTACTTTTTACTTTTTTATCTTTGCTTTAAATCCCACAATTCCCTGTGTAAGCTTCAAGATTTTCTTTCGTTAAAGATGTGTGTTTGCGAGCCGCAGGTTTTACCTTTCAAGGAACGCACTAAAAACAAAAACATGCTCGCAGATCTTTAATATCTACTTATCAAGTTTTTTATGTACGTTTTAAATTAAATATTAAAGTTCAAAGAATTAGCATTATCAGTGTTTTATATTTATGTTTATTGTTTTTTAAATGTTATAACGTAGTAGCACTTGAAGAAATATTTTATTTTCAAAGTCAACAACTAATGCATAAAAATTAAGTTTATCGTTAAAAACTTTTTCTTTGTTAAAGTAAGTTAACTGTACGCGTACAAAGTTTAATTGGACTTAAAACTTTTATTTAAACGCACAGTTAAATACGAAAAACTTTTTTGTTTATCTAGTTTATTAATAGTACTAACAGGACAAATAATTACGTATATAATTCAGACTATTTAAAAGACAAACTAAAATTTTAAAATAAATGTTTAAACTTATTATAAAGCTTAAACAAATTTGTAAAGAAGTTTCAGTACGAGTAAAAGAGTTGTTTACATATACTTAAACCATAATCAAATGGTAAAATTAATAAACTAAGTTTTTTTTTAATTACCTTAGTTGTCGTTTTAAAGTTGTGTAGTTAAATTTTACAAAATACACTCGAGCACGACATTTAAGTTAAAACATGAAAAAAAAAGTTCAGTGTTCAGATTTTTTAATCTAGGCTACCCTTAAACTTTGTATATAATTGAACAATGGTTAGCTCAGACTAAAATTAATAGTAGATTTATACTACTTGTAGAAAAAGTAAGAGGAACTCGAGTGTTGTGATTAATGATAAAAAAATAATACTACAAAGACTGACTACAAATTTATTTGAAATATGAACATCAAGTATTATAAAGTCAGTCAACCAGAAAGTAAGTTGACCTAAACCAAGTTGATATTTTGAAGATATAGTTATTAAAACCAGATACAGTGTGATTGCAGTGATATTCTAGTCAAGACCTTCCAGATGGAGTTCAAGAATTGAACTTCATATTATACTATAGTTTATTGTCAAGTTCTTTTTTAAATAATATTCATTAGTTATAACTGATTACTTGATTTTAATTCCGAGTTGTTAGTTCTTATATTCTTAATTTAATTATATACTAATATAGTATATTCCTGTTGGATAAAATTCTTGTGTAAATGTTTTGACCACATTTAAAGTATTTTCTTAAAAAATAATCTCTTTTATTTTTTACTGTTTGATATGTTGTTCAATGTAAAGTATGACCACCAAAAGTCATGCTTAATTTTTTTAAGTAGTATAGAAAACCTTTAAACATCAGTTAGTTATAAGTTTAGCATAAACATAATTATGTTATTAAGTGTGGTTGTACATCACAGTTTAACCTTATAGTTTTTATATAAGTAAAATAAAAAACACAGTTTTTATTTAATATGTTATATATATTTTAAATTTTAGTATGTAAACTGAGATTAATCCAAAATTCACAATATTTTTTTCAAAAAACCTGATTAAATTTGATACTATAATTAATTAAACATATATAGTTTAATTAAACAAAATCAGTTATTGTTGGTTTTACAATTTTAGTATTAGCTGTAATTAATATAACTGACTTTATATTATTTTTACTGTAAAGTTTTTTGAATACAAATGTCACATATGGAGTGTCAATCATTAGAACATAAGTTGTGTAAAATATAAGGAGCTTGAAATCTAAAGATTTTTTTTAAGAATAATATGTTTTCGAAGAATATAAAACCTTCAAGTTTTACAAATTTTGAGCAATAAAACTTTTTCATTTAATTTGAAGTGCAAACTTATTTTTAACCAGCCTAATAAAAAATTCTATTCATAGAAAAGCTATAAAAACTCAAATGTACTTAATCACATATTTGGTTTTATACTTGTTCATATACCTTAACTGTTATTTTTTTAGAACATAGAATACTTAAGACATAAGTCTCCAATAAAGTAGACCGTGGATGTTTTTATTTTGTTTATAACTTACTAATAATTTACTAAAATTTACAGCAACTATTTTCGTGCAAATTTTAATACGAAAGTTATTAAAAAAAATTAGTTTTTAACTATTGGCTTAATCATTCTGGATTTACTAGCCAATTGGATTGATAACTTAGAAAAACAAAAAGAAAGCATTTGATTTGGTTGTGTTAAGTTTTGGAATATTTTGTAATGTAATACCAGTATCACTGCTGTTTCATTTAGTTGAACATCAAATATTACAAAATCATTCAACCAGAAAGCAAGTTCACATCTTAAAGATATAGTACCATATACCAGACATAGTGTAATTGCAGTAAAATTTTAGCCAGAGTCTTTCAGATGGAGTTCCAGAACTGAACTTATTTGTTCTTATATTGTTTATTGTAAAGTTCTTTGTTAGATAATGTTTATTACTTGTATTCGATTTCTTTACTTCAATTCCAAGTAGTTAGTTCTTAATTAAATTATACTTTGTTACTGTATATTGCTATTAGATTCAGGGTTGCCAAAAAAACTAAAAACATGGAAAAACCTGGAGTAATCTGGAAAACTTGAATTTGACAATTTAGGCTAAAAAACCTAAAAAAAAACCTGGAATTTGTAAAATAAAAAAAAACCTGGAATTTTAGACAATTTCACATGTGAAGTAGAAAAGTTTTGATTAAAAAATTCTATCATATAGATAATTTTTTTTTTATCATCACAAAATGTTTATATTAAAAAGCATATTTAAAGTAGCTTTACAGTATCTTTTCAATGTGCTTGTACTATTTAAATATCTTTTTTATATCATAACCTTAACTCTAAACTAAAAATTAACCCAAAAATGTGTACTTTTAAAAACCTGGAAGAAATTTTGAAAACCTGAATTAAATTTGCTGAAAACTTTTGTCAACCCTGTAATTTAAATTCTTGTTTAGAAGTTTTGACAACATTTAAATTAGTTTCTATCACAAGATCTTTTTTATTTTGTAGTGTTTGATAAGTTGAATTGTTTAAAACACAACCACTAATACTCATGCTTAGTTTTTATAAGTTGTATTTGTTATCTTATAGTATCATTTAGTTCTAAGTTAAATTTAAATTTAATTATGTTTTTTACTTGGGGTTGTACACTAAAGTATGACCTTACATTTTTTAATTAAAAATTAAAACTATGGTTAATATCGTTAACTATCTTAATTTAAAAACATTGTGATTTTTCATGTCTACTATAATATTTTGAATTTAAAGCCTAAAAACAGTTAAAAAATTTTTTTTTCTATATTAAACTTCCTTAACTTTAACTTGTTATTTTATTAGCTGGATTTTAGTTATGCTTGGAATTAAGTTTTTTGGGAATTATTATACCAATAATGATAATATTAAGTAAGATAGCTTCAAACTTTTTTATTGGTGTGGCACATTTTTTTTTGATTTTGTTTAATAATTAATTATTTAAAAAACTAATTCAATAAATTAAGTCAAATTATGCTTAGTTACAACTAATTTTAATGATATGTTTTCAAAAACAGTTGGCTGCACATAAATATATAAACTATCATAATTAACATAAAATTGGACTGTTTTTGATGTGATTTTAGTGCACAATTTTTTTTTCATTAATTTTGTTGAAGTTACTGCAATTTTTCCTTTTTAGATAAGTTATCATTAGTTTTAATTTTTTTAAAGTATAAATGAGCTAATTGTTATAAAATTTTCAAATCTTTTTTTACTAAATAATTTCTTTTCGGTACTAACTTTATATAAAAATTTGAGACAACAATTCATTTTGCAATTTATTTTAGTTTTTTTTTGTAAACTAAAAATTTTTTAATCTACCCTTTTCAATAGTTCTTGTAGATAACTAATTATATTTTTGTTAAGTAGTAAAATTAATAAAATTGTAAGACTATGCGTCATGATAGGTAAATAAAATTATATGTACAATGCGATGCTATTATAAAGTTGTTTAACAAAATTTAAAGTATAAAGCTTAAGTACTAGAAATTGAAAGCATTAATAGCAATTTTAATAAGAGGAAACCGACTTATTTAAACTTTCTTAAAAAAAAAAATTAAACTACAAAAACAAAACTTAGTAGCGAATTTAAAATAATCGAAACAAATTAGAGTTATAAACAAATTTTTGTTGGCATAAACTTGGCTTATCAAATTATAAATATAGATTCTAAAACACTTAAATAATACATGTTACGTCCTTTTAAACAATTGAAAAGATATTATCGTTATATTTTTTTGCGCATTCTAAATTATTTAACAAATGTTCACCTATTGCCGATTGAATTTTTATTGGCTTATTAGTCCCATAGATCATCCAGTTTCTTAAAGCGTTGGTCACGTGTTGGTCCCTTCTTATGTGGAATTGTTGCGAAGTTCTCCCAATATACTCACTATCACAGTAGCATTTGTACTTATAGATTATGTTGCATTTTTCTGAATCAGGAGTGAGATCTTTAATAATCCCGTAAAGGGGTTTTCTGGTGGAGTGAGTAATTCTTAAATTTACTGCCCCAAAAGTGTTATCTACAGTTTCTAAAACTTGGTTTTCAAAAAACTTTTTTTATTTTGTTAAGTTCTTTTTTAGGCTATTTCTTCATGCTACTGTTTTAAAAACTCAGCATTTAAAATTAGAAAGAAAAAAGTAAGCGAAATAAATAAACTTAAGCAATGATTATGTTGAAAATAGCTTACAATAAAAAATTTAAGGATTTTATATTTTTAACTTAAGTTTTGGGGTATCACACGTTTGTCCAGAAAACTGAAACTTATCTAAATTCGCCGGTGGTCAATATATATATATATGTATAAATATTTTTTTTCCAAATGTTGCTTTAATCATAGTCTAGCCATTTTTACCTTGTTTACTGTTTAACTAACAATCTTAATTTAACACAGAAATCTGCACATTAGATTAATAATATGAAAACAACCACTTCAGCAAATTATCAAGGTTCATCACAAGAAAGTCTACCTGGTAAGACAAAGAAAATAAAAGTTAATACGTCAAAAGAAAGTTTACTTAATAACAGCAATTCATCTTGTACAAATACTGGTGGTTCTCATTATGTTCAAGCATGCAAAGAAAACATCATGGCTAACAATTGTGTACTTAGAACTGGTTAGAATAGTTTTTTCTTAACATTAAACGAAAATTATGTTTAGCAATATTAAACACTTACTTTAAAAATTAAGTTCTAGATCAGGGGTCGGCAAACTGCGCAAAGGGTAAATCTGCGGCCCGCGAGCACGTTATTTTTTTGAATGGAATGCGGCCCGCGAAAGAAAATTTTGCGGCCCGCGAGCATGTAAATGTGGCCCGCTGAGCGAAAATATATTTTAATTTAATTATTTGATAAATTTAGTTTTAAGTTCCTGGATAACATTTTAAAACAATTATAAGACTTCACTGACTTAGCTTAAAAATGTGAAAAAGACAGGTTAGCATTCTACCAGGTTTTTTTTCTTAATTTCATAATAACTTTCTTCTTACAACAGCAAAATATTTTCTGAAAAACATGTAAAAAGTGCTTTGAATAAGTAAGATAGTTATATAATACCTGTTTGGTAAAAACTAAATGCAAATGTTTTCCGTTTTTTACAAAAGTAATGCACAGTAATTGACTAAAATGTCTTTTCTTTAAATTTTAGTTTTTTTTACACATTTTTATACCTAAGTTTCATTACAGATGTTTTAATTCTAAATGTTATATTCTAATTTACACAAAAACATTTAAAATAACAAAATAATAATCAAAATATTAGAAATAATAATAATAATAATAATACTACTACTACTATTAATAATAATAATAATAATAATAATACTAATAATAATAGTAAAAATAATAATACTAAAAATAATAATAATAACAATAACAATAATATTAATAGTAATACTAATTATAATAATAATAAAATAATAATATTATAATAATAATATGAATAATAATATTAATCAAATAACAATAATAATAATGATAATATCAATAACAATAATGATGAAGATAATAATAATAATAATAATAATAATAATAATAGTAATAATAATAATAATAATAATAATAATAATGTTAATAACAATAATAATAATAATGATAATAATAATAATAATAATAATAATAATAATAATAATAATAATAATAATAATAATAATAACAATAATAATAAGAAGAAATAGGGTTTTTTTTTTGGTTTTGAAATGTTTAATTTTTTTGAAGTTTTCTTTGCATTTTAAATTAATTCCTATGCACACCTATGAACAAAGATGCTCATATTTTAAACCACTTTTTATTTAATACTTAACGAGATAAAATTTTGTTTATGCATAATTTTGAAACATTAATGTTTCTACATGTAATATTTAAGTGTGTACAGACACATTTAAAACATTATATATTACATAAAATAAAAAAGTTTTTGTTATGTATACTTTTTGATTTTTCAAACCATGTTTTTTTGGCAAAATAAGTTAATTTTATGCGTTGTATACTAATATAAACAGTTGCTGTTTTTTGGAACTACCTATTTAACACAAACTAGAATAGGTAATTTATTAAGTTTGTACATTTTTAATCAAAATTGTATAAATTCGATCAAATAAAAAAATAAAAATTGCCACACACTCAGACTATGACTATTCGAGTCTCAGGCCAATTTAGTCATTATTAGATTTTAGATTGAATTGCTTTTCGTATGCTAAGATACCAGGCTAGTTTTAGTCACCCGGACTGACTTTTTTTGCTTAAAGAGTGGTAAATTAAATATATGATGTATGTTTTGTTCAATGCACAGTGTTGGTTTCAATTAAAATATATTTTAAATTTTAAGGCTTTATGCTGATATGATTTGAATTATTATTTATACTAATTGTATACATATATGTGTGAACAACTAGTGTTGCCAAAAAATACCTGAAAAGCTTGTAATTTGACAATTTATACTTAAAAAACCTGAAAAAGCCTTGAACTTGAGAATTATCGAAAAAACCTGGAATTTTAAACAATTTTTAAATGTAGAGTAATAAAATTTCGATTTGACACAAAAAATCTAAATTATAAATATTTCTTATTAAAAAACATATTTAAAGTATCTTAACAGTATCTTTTAATTTTTTTTGTATTATTTAACTTGATTATATACTAAAAGTAGAAGCAAAAAGTTGTACTTTTAAAAACTTTATATTGGCACATAGCACCTTTACTTTTAAAATGTCTTTACCTGTTGTTGTGCTTTGTATTGGAACTAAACCTAAAAATTTTTCTAAAATGTCAAAATTAGTAAAACCACACGTATAAAAATTCTAAAAATAGCAATATCTGTTGTATCAGTTCTCGCATCTTAACAGATTGATTTACGTCCTAATTTGGTTTATGCGGCTTTATAATCTTCAGACATTTCCTAAACACGATTTCTTCTTGATATTGAAGAAATAAACAAAAATATTTTACTAACGCAAACATAAATTATTTAAATAAGTTTTCAACTCTCAACGGTATCTTTTTTTAGTAATTATTTTTGCTACTTTATAACTTGCCTAAACAGTTTTTTTCTGACCAGTCTGTAGTTACTAAAAATATCTATGTGCGTTGTTGAAACTAACTTAAGCGATTTGTTTTTTTTTTCTCTCGCAATAACTCCAAACTAACGTATAATAAATCTTATAGCTCGTCTATAATTCACATTTGCTCTTTTTAAATGCAATATTGTTATTGCAGATAAAGAATTGCTATAACGCTCAATAAAAATAGGTATTTTTATTTCATTAAAAGCTTAATAAATTTTTATTTGTTAAAAAAGTTTATAACTTAATTGTCCATTCAAGCTGAACTACAATACTTTTTTTAGTTATATAATTAATTCACTGTTAATAAACTTAGGTATTTCTTTATTTTGTGAACTTTATTTTAAACAGAGTTGCAAAACAAACAGGCTAGTTTGAGAACTTAAAAAAATTCAGACTAGGTTGATGCTGTTTGAGAAATTTTTAAACTCGGGTGTATCAGAAACTTTTATTTCAAACACTTTGAATAAATCTTCGAGTTTTCAGAATAGTTTTTATGACTGTAGTTTAGTTTACTAATTGTAATTTTTTGTCTATTTACATATTGTGCTTTTTTATAATAATGATATTTTAGTTTTGTATATAAGCTTGATTAACAGAAAGTTTTTAGCTAATTTAAATTTTAGTAAACTTTTAATATAATTTAGACATTTTTGCTTTTAAAGTGGCAACCGTGTAAAAGACTAATTAATTACTAATAAGGTATTTTATTAAATTATTCCAGCATTAATTAATGCTAAAATTATTATGCTAAAAAATTTGATTTAGCTTGTCTACAGTATAAACAGGTGTTCATTTTATTTAATTAATTAACTACTGAGTTTTCTAAAGAGTGCAAACTATTTAAGACGCAAAAACTATTTTCTAAAGTTAACATTTTTTAAATATGAAAAGGTGGTTCATAATATAAAAAATGTATAAAAGTGACCCAAAAATGTTTTTCACGCTCGGTTTTTAAAGAGAGTTAGGTTGTAAGTAAAATAATAAAGTATTTTATTAAGTTTAAATTACAAAGTATTAAGAAAGTACATATTTTATTAAGACTTAAGTATATTAAACTATGTAAACTCTATTACAGTAGATATTTATATATTAAATAGGCATTATATAAGTAGCTAGACGTCATTTAAAGTAATTACGTGAATAAAAGTAAAACTGTATCTGGTGTGACCAAAACTAAAGCCAAAAGATTATTTAAATATCACTAAAACTAAAACTGTAGCCTACGAAGATTTTGAAAACTTTAAATTTGGCCCGCGAGCACCAACTACCTGCCGACCCCTGTTCTAGATCTAAAGTTTTAAGCAAAAATTTTTTTTTAACATAATCCTTAAAAGTTTACTAAAGTAGTTTTGAATTATTATTTTTTAATTTTTGAAGAATAAAGTACTACTTATTTTTGAATTCTAATAATCAACAATGAACATCACCTCACGACTAACAACAGCAGCATCCGAGACAACCTACGACCAGTTTCCTCCTTTTTAGGACTCATCAGCAGACATAGACGCGAAAAACCGTTGTTGTGATCTTAACCAAACGGGTTTAAGTGCATATGCACTGAAGCGACCGTTTGTGGGTAAAGTCGAAAAAGTTGACGCAGCCAAATCGTTCACAGCCCAACGTCTAAGACAGGGTTTCCCAAACTTTTTTGCTAATGGCCCCCTTTAAAGAGTTTGAAAAAGTTATGGCCCCCTTCAACATATAGATTACTCATAAACTACGATAAAATACACATTAGACTTTTTTTTTTTCTTGCTCTTCATCTGAAACTCAAGAATATCTAGTGTAAGTTTCTAAACTGCCATAAAATACACATGAGACCTTTTTTTTTTTTTTTTTTGCTCTTCATCTGAAACTCAAGAATATCTAGTGTAAGTTTCAAGTTATGGCCTCATGGCCCCCTATGGCTCCTTTACTGCTCATGGCCCCCCCTCTTCCCCCTTTGCTGCTCATGGCCCCCTAGGGGGCCACTTGGCCCACTTTGGGAAACCCTGGTCTAAGACAATGTCAGCATTATAGTCTCTCCGCATATGCTTTTAAGCCCGTTTGGTTCAGATCACAACAGCGGTTTCTCGCGTTGTTTTAGTTATAAGAAAAGCCAAAAGTCAAACTTTAAAATTATTTCTTATATCAAAACACTAGATAATAAAATAGTTACTTTGTTTTGTCCTATAAAAGATTTCAAAATTAGTTTCAAAATCTCTTTTTGTTAAGTTTATATTTTTCAATAACAGTAACCTGCCGCTTAGATACGCACTTTGAACAAAGCTTAAAAGCGCGTACCTAAGAATTTTTGGTCTTTAGTCACTTTTATTAGGGCTAATACACAGGGGTAGGTGTCTAAATTGCGCGAGCGTACAAAATTGCACGAGGGGACAGAATTGCACGAAAACACAAAATTGCACGAAGATACTTTTGCACGAAGACTAATTTGCACGAGAGCACAAAATTGCACGAAGATAAAATTGCACGCAGACAAAATTGCACGAAGGCTCACTTTTGCACGAAGACACTTTTGCACGAGCAGACAATTTTGCACGCAGACACTTTTGCACGAAGGGTCATTTTTGCACGAGTGACAACTTAGCACGGAGGGTCAATTTTGCACGGGTTTTGTTTCTTTCACAGGGACGGGTCAAAATTGCTCGTGTATTTTTGCACGAGGGGACAAAATTGCACGAGAAAACTCTTTTGCACGAATTTTTTTAAATAATATTTAAAAAATAAAAAGATCAGAATTAAAAAATTTATAACTTAATAATAAAAAATACGAAACAAAATTATATAATATTCGAAAAAATAAAAAAATCTGAATTATAAAATTTAATAACTAAATAACGAAAAGTAAAAACTCAGAATTAAAAAATTTATAACTTGATAATAAAATATACGAATTAAAATATATATTATTCAAAAACCTAAAAAATCTGAATTATAAAATTTAATAACTAAATAACGAAAAATAAAAAAAATAAAAAAAAACAGAATTAAAATTTTTTTAACTAAATAATAAAAAATACGAAAAAAATTATATATTATTCAAAAAAATAAAAAAATCTGAATTATAAAATTTAATAACTAAATAACGAAAAAAAAAAAAATTAAATAAAAAGTAACAAATCAATAAAAAATTAAATAAATAAATTTTAATTAAAAAAAAAAATCAAATAGTGGAAAATTTAAGTAAATAAATAAAATAAATAGTATTTTTAAGTAAATAAAATATTTTCAAGTAAAAAAAAATTAAATTTTAATTAGATTTTAATAAATAAAAAAAAAATTCAGAATATAAAAAATCAACTAACTAAATAATAAATAAGTTTTACAAAATCAAAAAATAATTAAGATTAAAAAAATAAAAAATCAATAAATTAAATAATAAATACATTAAATAAAAGTCCTAAACAGAAGTTAATAAAATTAATATAAAAACTCAAATTAAATGAAATAAATAAATAAATAAGTTTAAAAGAAATAACAATTATCACAAAAGTCAAAATGAACAATTTAAATAATAAACAAAAATCTATCAAAAAAGTTTATATAAATAAAAATAAAAACTAAATTATAACATTAGATTCTAAACGTTATTAAAATTTAATTACCACAAAGAGTTTTGTTTATATTATTTTTTTTGTTAAAAATAGAAATTAACTAATTGTAGCTGTTGCATTATTGTGTTTGTTTCATTTAAATCAAGAGCTTATATCTTTTATTTCTTCTAAAAATGTAAAAATAAAATTGCTTCTGACAGTGCTTTTTCGCAAGTCTTGGTTAGATAAAGAGAAAATACAGAGCAGGAGAAACTTAAGAGCTAATTAGACTAAAACGCGTGCAAATAGTGATGCAACTAAGATAAAGTTTAGAAAAATATAGAATAATGATATATAAATTAGGTTTAAAACTTTTATATAAAAAATAAAGTACAATTTTATATATAATTTATGGAAGTACAAAGTCGTAACAGAACTTTTTGTACAATGCACAATAAATATTTCAAAAGACGGATTTTCTTTTTTCTAAATTTATTTAATTGTTTCACTATTTTGCATGCTCGTTTTTTTGTGCAAAAGTATCTTCGTGCAATTTTGTCCCCTCGTGCAATTTTGTACACTCGCGCAATTTTAACACCTACCCGTGTATTTTTTTTTTTAATCTTGTTTTATTTTGTATTTAAGTTTAGTATAATTATAATATAATTTAAGCTTACATCAATACATGTATATTTTTAAATAAGGATTATTTTAAGTATAATAAAATTGTTTAGTATAATTATAATGTAATTTAAGCTTACATCAATACATGTATATTTTTAAATAAGGATTATTTTAAGTATAATAAAATTGTTTAGTATAATTATAATGTAATTTAAGCTTACATCAATACATGTATATTTTTAAATAAGGATTATTTTAAGTATAATAAAATTCTAGTTTTATTTTTATTAAAATAAAATTTTTATTTATAATAGTTTTTAAACACATTTATTTAGTTTTAATCAAAAAAAGGCTATACATATTTTAAAAAAAATTTAAATAAAATTAATTAAAACCTAGTTAAATAAGAATGAACAACACTAGCTCATGCTTATTATTATTTTTTTATAAAACATGAAGGTTTTAACATATTTTTTATTTAGTTATTTTAAGTTAATATTTTTTGTGCAAAATTGCCCCTCCGTGCAAAACTGTCTGTCGTGCAAAATTGACCTTCCGTGCAAAATTGTAACTCGTGCAAAATTGACCTTCCGTGCAAAATAGTCTTCGTGCAATTTTGTCCCCTCGTGCAATTTTGTGCCCGCGTGCAAACTAGTCTTCGTGCAAAAGTATCTTCGTGCAATTTTGTACACTCGTGCAATTTTGTTCTCGTGCAATTTAGTTCCCGCGTGCAATTTAGTAACCTCGTGCACTTTTGTCTTCGCGCAATTTAGACCCGTTCCCAATACACAGACATGTTTAAAGCCACTAAAATTTACAGGTGTCTATTACTCCAAAATACCCAAAAAAAAACTCTCTCCATAAAAACAAAAAAATATATTTGTCAAAGGTATCAGAAACTTAAAGTTTTTATTTAAATATTTACACATAAATATACTCGAATCACATATGTATATTTAATCTCTTTTGTATTTCCTTCTACGTTGAAATTTTTTATAGTATGTCGAAATGATTATATAAAAAGAAAAATTTATGAGAACATTGGTAATGCTTTTGTTAGTTTGTGTTTATAAATAAAAGGTAATTTAGTTTTTTTTTGCATTTTAACTGGTTGTCCCGGTGAAAAACGGAACTGAAAAATACTAGCATAAGTAAAGGGTAAAATGGTGTCCATAGTCAATATCGGCAGTAATTTGTTTAAGAAAAAGAGCCCAGAGTTTTAATTATTTTTACTTTAAGTTTACTTTTTACTTAGTTTGTATACATGTGCTTGTCATGTATACCACAATATAAGATCACTTAAGCTAATTTAAATAGTTCAGGCTGGTTAGAGTTTTTTTTTTAAATTCTGTTTAGTTTTGTGGTTTTTATTAATAGTATACTGTTTTAAATACTATAATACTTTGATTTATTTTAATTTTTTATTCAATAACTGACAACAAGCTTTATTTAGTATTCAAAATATTATATTTGCAGGAAACCTGGTTATGGGCGAGGACAATATTATACCGTCGATTAAAACTTACAAGATTTTATTAGCTGAATCTGAAGAAATTAAAATAAACAGGTTTATGGAAAACAAAACTAATATAACTACTTGTTTAGCCCTTTATTACTTGTCAAATATTTTCAAGCTATCAACTTCTTCATTTATTCAATTTTATTGGTTCAACTTCATTGAGCGATGTTTCCCAATAGTTGCTGAGTCTGACAGCTTTTTAGAATTAGATTATATCTCTGTTGAAAAAATACTGTTAAGCAGTGGATTAAACATTGATTCTGAACTGCAAGTGTTTTATGCAGCAGATAGCTGGTTGTTTCATAACGTATCAGAACGTAGCAAATATGCAAAACAACTTTTGTTTAAGGTTCGACTTCCGCTTCTATCGATTCCAGCTTTGAACCAGTTACTAGAAAATAAATATTCTTTAAGCACCATCAAAGAATGTGCTAGCAGTATTAAAGAGGTTTTATGGAACAAACAACATTTGAACACAGCAAATTGCAATATTAATAGAAGATACTGCAAGCAAACTAACTTCGATATAGCTGTTTGTGGAAGAACATTTAATGGACGTAAATTTCTTGATGTTGTTAGATCTTTTAAGTCAAACAGTTTTAGCGAAGTAAATACTTTACAACAAAGGAAGAGAAATTTGTTCTATCAAACAATTATTTGCGTTAAAAATATACTTTATGCGTTTGGACATATCGAAATTTTTGAAAGGTCCATGATGTCAGTTTGCAAATACTCAACTTCAACCGACTCTTGGGAACCTTTAACTGATAAGTGTGAATACCGTAACTTTTTTTCGTTCTGTTCTTTTATGGATAGTTTTTACATCGTGGGAGGGTCCATTATGGGAGTGTATAAAGCAAATTGTGTTGAGTTTTGTACAAAAAGCCTTAAATGGAAAGAAGTTTCCTGTATGAGCCAACCAAGATACCATACAGCTTGCTCTGTATTCGAAGGAAGAATTGTTGTATCTGGTGGATTGAATACTAATGGTAGTTTAAGCACTGTTGAAGCATATGACCACGTAGCTAATACATGGTCAAACATGCCTAACATGCTTGTTACTAGATATTGTCACAAATCAGTTGCAGTAAAAAACAAACTGTTTGTTGTTGGTGGAACTTTTTCAGCAAATTGTGAAGTTTTTGATTCACACACAGATAAATTTATTTTGCTAAAACAATTGAAACTACGTTTTAGAGAAACATTATATAAGCCTATCGAAGCGATTATAATTGGAAGCAAGATGTCTGTGTTAGGAAGCAAGTCTTTAATTGGAAGCAAGAACAAAATAAATTTCTTAATTTATGATTTAGATAAAGATGAATGGTCAGAAAAGTCATGTGAAGCAACGAAAAATATAAAAATTTTTTCTTGTGCTAAGTTACCTGTAAAAATGTTTAAATGAAATAGTTAAAATATCCAATGGAAAAGAATAAGATTCTTAGTTATGGACTATTTCAATTCTCTATTTTTGATAAATCTAAATTTTAAGACATTTTTGTTTTCATGTAAAATAGGTGATAAAGTAAATTTTTAAGTTAAAAACTTCTAATAAGACGTTAATGTTATTTTTTAATAAAATTTATTTTTAAATTTATTTAATGTTAAGCTGAGTTTTTCCGGAAGTTTCAAATGCTACAGCTTTAAAAATGCTACTTTATTGTAAAAATATTATTGATATATGTTAATGTGTTTGGTAAAGATTTATGTTTTGTTAATGATTTATGACGAGACTGGCTTTGTTTGTATTTTTTTAATGTTGAACATATTTTTTGTTATACCTATAAATATTTGTCTGATTTCTATAAGTTTATTGTGTTGTACGTTCTCGATGTACTTAACTAAAATTCACTAAACATTAACGTGTAATGGAATTTATTTTTCCTATTCTTTTTACTGTTTGAATGATGAGTATTTTAATACTAATGTCACAAAATCAGTCTACCAGAACGCAAGTATCTTAGGTGATTTAATCTTTATTATAATAGAGAGTTGTTGATATGATTTATAATCTTAGATATAGACAATGATTTTTTGAGTAAAAACTGCATGAAAACTTATTAGTGTATTTTTATGGTTCAAGTATAACGAGTACTATCTAAACAATATTTAATTGTTTTTGAGCTCTTCAAATATCTTTTAGTTGATTCAATATTTAAAGCTTCTAAGTATTTTTCATTTAAACTTATATTGTTAAAAAGTTTAAATTATTCCAAGTTGTTTATAAAGTAACTTACACTTTTAAAAAAAGTGCTCTTATAATAGTGTTCTGTGGTTTTTTTATAATAGATTCATTATTCTATTTGTGCTGTCTATTTTATATAAAGATGACTAAACTAATATCTAGTACTTATAATATACGTAATTAAAAAAGTAGGTTTTAGTTATGATTAGTAGTAACAATAAACTAAATATACCATCATCCTTAATTTGTATCCGGTTCAGAAAATATATCTTAAAACCAATTTCACTAGTTTTTTTTTAACACACGATATTTGATATAAGCTAATTAGTTTAACATACTTTCTATGTTTCATACATTTGTCTAGATTTAGTTTTAGTTATTAAAGTATTTTTAGTGAACTGTGTGAAAAATTGTAAATCTTTTTGTGAGCTCTATCAACAACAATTAATATAGTTTTTAATGGTAAACATTGTAACATACTAAGTCCGTACTAACATTACAGTAAAGCATTAACAAAGAATCAATTAACGATGAGCTAAAATGTAGTTTCAAATTATATATTACTTTATCAATTAACACGCCCAAAAAAATAACCTTTTTTTTACATTTATTAGTTTAAAAGTGACCGGTAAACTGGTTATAAAAATATTATTGTGTTACGTCGTAAAAAAATGATTTACATTTCGGCTTATCACATTATTTATGTTAAGTTTATTGAACATAACAAAATAAGTAAGTTGGGTAGCTGTCAAATTTGCAAGAGCGTACAAAATTTCACGAGGGGACATAATTGCATGAGTGCAAAATTTGCACGGAGATACTTTTGCACCAAGGGTCACTTTTGCACGTGACACTTTTGCACAGATACTTTTTTCATGGGTTAAATTTTATTCTATTACTTTATTATTTACATTTTTATTAATTTTATTTTTTTATTATTATTATTTTTTTCTATCACTTTTACTCATAACCCTTAACCTCGGTCGGTTAATTATTTTTTGTTTTTCAAGTTTTTAATTTAATCTTATTTTTTTACTATCACTGTTACCCCTAACCCTTACCCTCCGTCGGTAGCTTTTATTTATTTTAGATTTATTTTACTATCACTCTTACCCCTAACCTTTACCCTCGTTGGGTAATTTTTTGTTTTAACTATTTTTTTTAATAATAATATTTATTAGTTTTATTTTTTTTTATTTTTACTATCACTGCTTTTCTTTTTTTTTTATATGTTTTTTACTCTCGTGAAAAAATGCAACTCATGCAAATTTGGCTTCGTGCAATTTTTGCTTTGTTTAATTTTGTGCAATTTAGACCCGTTCCCAAGTAAGTTAGTTAAAACTTATGTAGTTTAAAATTTAACATATTGCGAAAAAGTTATTGTTTTAAATCAAAAAACATATATTAATAGAATATTCAATCTATTTAAAATCGTTTTTTTTACTACGTTTTATAACTTTAGGAAAATTTTTATCTATAGTTTCAATTTAATTTAAAATATAAATTTGTTATTAAACTAAATCGTATTAAGTAAATGATACCGTTCAATTTTTTTTTGAACAATTTTGTAATAATAAAAAATGGTTAAACGTTTCTTCTTTTTATTTTGGGTCTAAAAGCTTATTTAAGACCATTTTCAATTTCATTTCAATCATTTTAAACCATTTTCAATAATAACAAAAGAGCCCTAGCTATAATAACAAATACAACAGTAAGTTTCCCTTGTAGTTTAATATAATATACAGTAAAAACTATGTTACTCTTATTTAAGCCGGTTTTCTTAAGGCTTTAAATATACTTAAACATCAATAAAAATTAAATTATAACCTATTGAAAGAATAACTAATCAAAATTATAAACTGGTTTTTTAAAGTAAAATTTGTACATAATCTACACCTATGTTAATACAGTAAATAAATAAATTGTCCAAACGAATTGTATGAAACAGTTTTGTTATAAGACAATTCAATAATATTTTTTTTGATAAATAATCGAAAAGAATTAATAAAAAAATCATAAACTTAATTTCATGAAAAAAAACCTAGACGTAACTATTTAAATTAATTGTTTTAATATGGAATACACTCTTTTTAATTAAAGTATATGTGTATATAATTATTAGCTTTCTCAATTAGCTTTTCTCAACATGGCCCATACTTCACTAGTTAAAAAATAACAATTTTAAGCACTTAATAAACAATTGTCATAATATATATATCTTAGTTTAAAAAAAAAAATTTCAAGATCTAGTTTTAAACTGTTAATTTAAAAATACACAAAATAAAACAATATAGACAATTATAAATATGGCTGGTTAAATAGTTTATATTTTCAAATTAAGACATTTCATCAATCTAAAAAATCTTAGCAGTTCGAAATACATGCAAAAAAAAAATGCTATTGAAAAGTTTGAAAAACAAGTATATTAGTCGGCGTATTAATCTAAATACAATTTTAGCTTTTCTATTGTTTGTGTGTTTATTTTCTTTTTGTTTAGTTCGGAAAAGATAGCATAGCTCGGTACAAATCAACAGAATTTCAACAGAGCAAGTAGCAGAAATAGTTATAAAGGAAAGTTTTCAATGTAAAGGTTTTTTTTCGTAACGAAGTCCACTTCTAAAAATATAAACAGTGTCAACATTTATTTTAAAGGGAACAACAATACTTTAAATAAGTAAAAAGACAAAAGTAAGTTGGAAACTATGTAATAAAACACTGTTGAAACGTAAAAGTGTTTATTACTTCAAAAGTCTAACAAAATTTTCGTATGTTAAAAAAAAACTACAAACTGTTTAAACCAAAATAAAATAAATTTTGACGTAATATATAGTTCGAACGCTTTGCAAATATTATTTTCTTTACTTTTTTACAAGCTGCTTTAAAATTTTTATTTTATTTTTTTTTAATAAACAACTACTTGTTACACGTTAAAAATAAAAACACAAAACATACTTATTTACATTACGTATTAGTCGTAAAATAAAGTTTCAGAAGAAAACTTTTATAATTCATAAACAATTTTTTCATTTTCTTTATTTGTTTTAAGTTGTAAGTTGGGTAGCGAATTTTAGTAAAGGGGCGAAAGGGGGAAGTGGGGGGGAGATTTTATAATTTTGGGCAGTCATAAAATTTTACTAATTTTAGCTTGTCATTAAATATTTGACCCTGATATAAAACTTTAACAAAAAATTACGTTCTATTTTGTTTACGTAAAGTATAGATTTCATTACGAATATGTAGATAAGAATGTAAAGTTTTTCAGAAATCGTCGAGATGAGAAAACAAAATAGTATAAAATAACTAACATGTTCAAGAAATCTACATAAGGTATTGAAGATGGAAAACTAGCTTCTTATTATCTGTCTCTCATAGTTGCTAAACGAGGATTGTTTCACAACTTTTGGAAAAATAAACGTTTATTCCTGTTCTGGAAAAAGTCATTCATTATAAAACACCAGTAATGTTTTACGTTCTATTCCTTTAAGCAACAAAACTGTGATAAAACGAATAGATGAAATGTCAGAATGTGTTGAACAAAATTTAGTTCAAATGATGTGCAATATTTATTTTCGATGCATGTTGACGAGTCTATTTTGCCGGAAAAAAAAATATTTTTCTTGTTTTTTCTGCGTTAGATAGTTGATGATACAACATAAGAAAAAATAGAGTTCTTCTAACTAGTGGAAACGCATAGCACAGGAAGGTTTGTGTTTGAAATATTGAAAAGTACTTTGAAGCAGTGGCGTAGCGTGGTATTTTGGTCAGGGGTGCGCAAACTTTTTTCTCAAAAAGTCCTCTTTTGTAATAAGCTATGAAAAGATCTTTTAATAAGTAATAAAATTGAAATAATTTCATTAAGTAAAATAAGTTCGAAGTTTGTCACTTTAAATTTTTTAAGTTTAAATTATACTTTTTAAACTTAATTTATCTAATTGTATTTGTTTAAAATAAAACTCACAAATAAAGTTTATTTTCATAAGGCGACACGTTTATTTTGTATGTTTACAAAAGTAAAGATCAGAAAACTAGCAGTAGTCTAAACATTTATTGTAGCGGAAAAAAAATACTTGTAAAATTGTTTAATTTTCCTTAAACGTGACGTATTTTTGTAAACTTTTTGTAGAAAAATATGTCATAAGGTTATACTCTTGCGGTGCACTACATTAATTGCGTGATGTTTGAGTCTAAATTCTTATGAAGTTCGTGAAGTTATAAAATTTTTCCTTATAGAGTTTTCATCAACATCGGTGCGCATTTTTGCTTGCGCACCGAATCAGTATACTGAGTATTTTCCCCAACTTTTCACTAATTAATATTCAAAATTTCGTTTAACTTTTCGAATACTAGATAAATATAGTTTAAAAAAGACATAAAAAATAAACAATAAAGGATAAAGGTATTACATTATTTTTTTTTATTTCTTTCTTGTTTTTGGGTGGCACGATGCGCCAGTGTCCCTCCCCACGCTACGCCCCTGCTTTGAAGTAAGTAAAACGTCTTTAAAGCATCTTATAGGAATTGAACAGATGGTGTTCCGTCATTGATAGGAAATTATCGTAAACTAACCACATGTTACAAAGAGTTAAACCCTGATATATTTACTGTTCATTGCGATATACATCGCCAACATTTAGTTGCAAAAAATTTGAGCGTCCGATTAAATGACACATTAAACTTTGTGATAAAAGCTGTCAACAAAATTAAAAGGCATGCTTTACAAATTCGTCTGCTTAAACAGCTGTGCAATGACAATGAAGAGGTTTTTGATAAGTTGATAATGTATACAGAAAAGAGATTGTTATCAAAAGGAAACTGTTTAGAAAGTTTTTTGCTGTTTTTAGTTCAGTTATTGATTTTTTTCTGAATATGATAAGGTATTGGCAGACAACCTGGTCAAAAAAAGTAGACATTGTTTA
This sequence comes from Thalia democratica, assembly GCF_965202585.1. Lineage (NCBI taxonomy): Eukaryota > Metazoa > Chordata > Thaliacea > Salpida > Salpidae > Thalia > Thalia democratica. Next base: position 22,347,488 of record NC_139171.1, read on the forward strand.
AATGTCAGATTTATATGGTAAGATCAACAATCTGAACAAAAATTTACAAAGAAAAAACTTGAATGTTGTAAAAGTCAAAAGTAAAACAACCAGTTTCAGAAACCAACTTGAACTGTATAAAAAAAATTTAAAAATAATCAGTTTGCTAGTTTTATTTAGTGGATTATGAATCCCTTCGAAACAGATATTTTTGAAGTAAACGTTGACTTACAGGAAACTTTCTTAAACTTACAAACTGACCTTGAACTTAAAATAAATTTTTCCAAAGAACGATATGAAAGATTTTGGACTCAAAAAAACTAATGCAAAAGTATCCAATTATTTGGGAGGAAGTTAGATTGTTGTTTATAGCTTTTCCTTCTAGCTATGTAGTTGAGAAAGCTTTCAGTTCAGTTAACAAAATCTTGAGCAAAAGATATAAATTAGATATTTTTAAAGGAGGTGACTTGAGGCTTTATTTGACTGATTAAGTACCAGATATAGAAAAACTTGCAAGCAGTCATGAAGCTCATCCTTAACATTAGATTAGACTTCAGTTGCGGACAATTAAAACATTGTTTTCTTTAAAGTCTTCAATTTTAGTTTATTTTTTAAAAGATTTCTTATTTAAGCTGGTTTCTATTGTATTTAAGTACTCTTTTTATAATAACAATTCTATTAAGCTATTTGTTCTACAACAGGTTTGCTTAATGCCTTATAGATATTAGTTACGGTAGACTTCCTTTTGAGTTGGCAATTTTTTTACAAACAAAACTGAAATTTTATAATTTCTTAAAATTTCACTTAAATAAAGTATATAACTAACTAAGTATTAACAAAACAAAAATTTATTATACTTAATAGCTTTGATAGATCAAACTTTTTTGTAATGAATGTTTACTTTATGTTTCAGTGGATTTTACGTTTATTCATGATATTATTGCATTATAACATATTGAAAATTTGCCATTTTGTAAAAAACAAATGATAATGCATTTTTGAATTTGCACTTTTTGATTTTGTTCAAAGTGCAAATTGAAGCAGAAGCCTACTTGTATATATTGAGTGGTTTATGTTTTAAAGTTATTAGTAGTTATGTTTTAACTTGGTTAATTTTGTAGTTTATATTTGTCGTATTACATTACTCTAAAAATAGTTATAGTACACTGAATAAAATATTTGTCTAAAATGTATTTATTTGACAGATTTTTGTTATTACTTGTTTAATCTGTATAAGTAAAAAAAAAATCTTCTAAACCATTAAAAATTTTACTTCAAAAAAGATATTTTTGACTTTAAAAGAGTATAGATTTGAAGTCCCAATTTAAAATGACTTTAATTGTTTCACTAAAAAGATTCTTAAAGTCAGTTTTATTTTCTAATTAGATTTATTATTGTTAAAAATCTGTATATTAAGGAATTTCAAACTATTAGTACAACTGTTTTTTTGTTTTATCTTAATTTAAAATGTTTTGACAATTAAAATGTGCTGTTTATTTTAATATCTCAACCCTAGCTTTTAATTTTTCACTATTTTCCTCTGTTAAATTATTAAAGCTTGATAGCTAGAAAACAAATTGATTTTTGAACAGAATTAAATAAGCCATCGAAAAGACTGCTACAGTTGCATAGCAAAATTTTAATCCAACAAAAAACAATTTAATTGATTATTTTCTGTTCACAAAATTAACTGTAAAACTTTTAATTTTTATTTTTTTAATTTAAATAAAGAAAACAAAATATTGTTAGGATTAAGGTTTAGTTTTTTAAAGGTTATTCCAAGTCAAATACTGTTTCATGGTATTCTTCTACGAAACATATGGTTTAAAAAGTTTTAAATTAAATTAATAGCTTTACAACTAACTTGCTTATAATATCTTTCAGCATTGAAATTAATAATCTTTCTGCATTAACAGAAGCTATTGATAAAATCACTTTTCATGTCAGATAATCAATCAGTCGGTCAAATTTCCTAAAACTAGATCAGCTAAGATGTTTTAATATTTTTTTATTATGTGTAAAATAAGCTGTTCATTCTTTTGTAGATTTTTAATCTATGGTAAAGTAATTTTAGAATATGCCTATTTATAAAATGTTTTAAGTATACTCTGCGACTTAAATAAATTACTTGACATTCACTTCTAAATGTCCAAAATTCGTTATACAAGATTATATTATAATGTTAGGTTTCAGTTAAGATTTAGACGGGTAACGTACGGTCCAGATCCAGTCAAATTTCAGCCCGCTAAGTAACTTGAAAACTACTTGTGCAAAACAAATAAAGTTTAGCTTTTTGATACTTAATACTTTGAAATTCGCTTTTAATTTGGTTTTTAGTTCACAATAGTACTTCCTAGATCACATAAATAGTAAATCAATTTATTATAATTTTGCTTTTTTTTTTTAAATTTTCTTATATATTAGTTTATTAAATTATGCAGCCCGCAAGTACATTTTTTTTATCAAGTCGACACTAAAAAGAATTTTTTAGTAAAAATGACTTGCTGACTGCAAAAGTTGTCTACAACTAACCTAAAGGTTTCATTAGTTTCAAAACAATTCATATTTTAGCAGAATTGGTTAGAGATTACAAAAAGCTTTTTAATATTTAAGTATTTTAATTAGTGATGTACCGGACCCACAATTTCGGATCCGGACTTATTGTTCAAATTAGAATCCGGCCGGAACCGGATTCGGACTTTTTTTTCAAATTAGAATCCGGCCGGAACCGGACCCGGACTTTTTTTTCAAATTAGAGTCCGGCCGGATCCGGATCCGGACTTTTTTTTCAAATTAGAATCCGGCCGGATCCGGATATTAGACAAAAATGGCAATATCCGGCCGGACCCGGACCCGGATAGTGAGTCCGGTACATCACTAGAATAAACTAGCCTGAGTCAGAATGAGGTTTTAAAAAAGTGAAAAAAAAAAGAACTTTAATCTAATAATAAGTAGAACAGCTAGCCACAAGGTTTCCAAATTTAGGTGTTATTTACAATTAAAAATCTGAAATCAAGTTCTTGAACAAAATACAATAAAAAATTACAAAATATTGAAAATTGGATCAGCTCAAACTCATTCAAAATCTAAAAGAAAACTAGCCTGAGTTTTTATAAAAAACTAAACTAGCCTGAGGCAGTTCAAAATTTTCTAAAATTCCCAAAAATTTTCAAACTAGAAGGGTTGCCACTGTTTAAGTCAATAAAACTAGCTAGAGTGAGTATAAACAAGCCTGAGTCAGAATGAGGTTTTTAAAAACTGAAAAAAGTACTTTAATCTAATAATCAGTAGAACAGCTAGCAAATGTTGACAATTTGGTAGTAAATTTGTGTACTGATTGTGGTGCACTTAACTTATTAGTACTACCCATCATAATTAAATCCTACCTTATTTAATTAATATCTAACAAATACTCAATTCTAACTGAGACTACTTTCTATAATCAGACACGACAGTTTTAAGTGATGAACCTTTTATATAAAACACAACAAGAAATACTAGCATATACAAAATTATTAATTACTTTGGTAACACTTTAAAAACTGGAAGCTATTTAAATCTATATCAAAAGACTTAAATAAAAAACTAAAAATTAAATACAATTTTTAGTAAACAAGAAACTGTAAAATTTTTAATAAACTATTAGACTAAAAACCTGGCTTAAATATTTAAACAATTAAACACCTGTTGAAATATTCACTTTTAAAACAAAACACTACTTACAATAAGCATTCACAAAAAAGTTCAAGATATTTTATTGTTTCAAGCTACACACCAAACTAACTAACTGCTTACATATAAATTGCCTGTCATTTTCTGATGTTTTGTTGCATCAGTATTTAGTTTGAAACATTTCGTCATATGATTCTCATTGGCTCGTACATTCAACCGTATTAACTCTAAATATTTTCTGAGCTCAACTTTAAACAATAAATAATGCAAGTATTCATTCCAAAGTTTTCAATTTTACAACATACGTAAAGAGTTGCATTTAATGAAATGTTTATTTCATAGTTTAAATGTAAACAAATGTAAATTAGTCACGTGTACAAAATGAGCTAATCACGGTAGGTGTTTAATTAAAACTGACAAAAATGACTCTTAACAATTTACACAGGGTTTGTTTTTGAAAAAATACTTTTCAGTATGCTCTTTTTTACTAACTAGATCCGGGTCCGGCCGGATCTCTGTTAGGATCCGGCCGGAACCGGATCCGGACTTTTTTTTCAAATTAGAATCCGGCCGGAACCGGACCCGGACTTTTTTTTCAAATTAGAATCCGGCCGGAACCGGATCCGGACTTTTTTTTCAAATTAGAATCCGGCCGGATCCGGATATCAGACAAAAATGGCAATATCCGGCTGGACCCGGACCCGGATAGTGAGTCCGGTACATCACTAATTTTAATACACTTTACTGGGCTTATAAGAAAATAACTGTAGACTATTTTTTTAGCCATGTTAATTACTTTGAACACAGCCCAAAAGTGCGTGCATAAGAAGTACCAGACTAAATTACATTTCGAATACTTTTTTTTTTTGGCTCAAAAGTGCGAACTCAAGAAGAAAAAACTCTTTAGAAAATCATGGGGGGGGGGCGATTTTTTTCAAACTTCTGAAAAGGGGGCGATTTAGTCAATGAGTTTGGGAAACCCTGACTTACATGCTTTATTATTGAACATTTTTTATATGAAAAAAGATACTTGAAGTTTTATGCGGAAGAAATTTATGTGAAAACAACACAATAGCTCTAAAGTTTTAGATAAAAAAGCTTAATTATGTCAATTATACTTTGAGTTCTAGATACTTTTAGTTTTATCTTTGCTTATCGCAACGCATAATTATTGTGCTTAGCTTTATTTGGTCTTACCAAAGGTAACAATATGAAAAATAACTATGCAAGTTATAACTAAACTAAATACATTAGTAAGTTAACAATTACGTTATTTTTTTATCTTCGAAATTCGTTTTATGTTTATAAACGTAACTTTTCTTTAAAACTTAAAAGTTGTGTTCTATGTTTACTGTTTGACATTTTTATAAACGAATTTATACGCTAAAACTTATCTACAAAACTGAAAAGAATTACTTTTTTTTTCAAAGCATATTTTAAAATGTTTTCGATAAATCTTAAATCTGAAATAAATTAATCATTAGTTTTAAGCTTTTAGTTTGGTTATTTTAATTTCATCCCTTAAAAAAAGTTTTGTACAACTTTCATGATGAACTTTTAGTTTGTAAAAAAAAAATCAATATGTTAAATAGAAATCAAAAGTTCAAATTTTATAAATTTTAAATGCTTGTTTGAGCAAAGTATTTTGTTAATTTTTTGAAAAAGTATGGCAGCCACTGTAACATTAAAATTAAAATTTTAAAATTCATACTTTTATTTGTTAATTAGTAACATTTAACTTTTTTTTCAGGCGTTCAGGCCGTGTTTTTATCTCAGTTTCATAATTACTTACTTTTTACAATAGCGACTTATGATCTGAAAAATAAAGTTTTAAAAAAAAGTATAAGTTGTTAATATAAGTGCATTATTAGTGGTTTAAGACATTTTTATGTCAGTTTTTGGTTTGAGATGCTAAAAGTCTGGTTTTAAACAAAATCATAATACCATCATATAATCAGCAATAATTTCAGTAGCAAAATTGTTTTTACAGCAATTTTAGCTTAAGATCAACACACATAAAATTGTTGCGTTGCAATGTTGTTTTTATATGTCTTCACCTATTGCTGTGTTTGCATTAGAACTAAACCTAGAAATTATTTTAAAAAGTTACGTTTAGTAAAAACACCTCATCAAATAAGAAGTGTTTGTTGTATCATTGCTTTCATCTTAACTGATATTTTTTTGCTAAATCACTTGTTTTTATGCTTTTCTTTTTATTTAATTGTATTTTTTTGCTACTATCAATAGATTAATTTATCGCTTTAAATATGACGTAATTTTATCAACTTTAAAAGATCACCCCAAGTTTTTGTACTTAAATAGAGCGCATTTCTTTGCATTAATGTTTCTTAAAAATACCAACAACGTTGAAACTATTTTAAGAAATTGTTTGTGATTGCTGTAACAAAAATAAGTTACTAAAATGCAAAATTATAACTACTTTAAAAAATTGTTAATAAGATTTATTATAAGCTAATTTTTGTTACACATTATTCTTAGTTGTTGTTTTTTAAATGAGAATTAATACTTTAAATCCTAAAAAGTTTTACTCTAAAAAACTTTTTTTGTTATAAATTTTTACTTAGTTATGGTTTTTGGTGTGGCAGTTGTACACTACAGAATAACCTTTCAATTTAGTATATTTATTTAAAAGTATTTTATTTTTCATGTATCCTATGATATTTTAAATATAAAGTAATATTTTTATTTACTTAACTTCCTTAGTTTTAACATGGTATTTTATTAGCTTGATTATAGTTGTGCTTGTCATTAAGTTTTTAGGTTATTTTTATTTCAATAATAATATTTATTAAGATAGCTTCAAAAATGTTTAAGTAGAGTAGCAGGGATTATTTTTTAAAAACTTTAAAAAATAATTTAATAAGTTATGTCAAATGATGGTTTAGTACAACCTAATTTTAAATGATATGTTTTCAAAATAAATTAGGCCGCACATATATATATTTTCTACAACTAAACAGTTATTTTAACATAACAAAGAAACTTTTTTGATGTGGTTTTTAGTGCATAACCTTTTATTGAATTATTTTTTGTTGAATTCACTGCAATGTTTTCTTTTTAGATAGGTTATCATTGGTTTTCTTTTAGATTATTAATGAGCTAATAGTTTTCAAGTGGCGAAAACTTTTTTTATTGTGTTCAGTTCTTGTTTAGGCTATTTCTTCATGCTACTGTTCTAAAAACTCAACATTTTAAAATTATATAGAAAATAGTTAAGCCATTAAAGGAAGCATAAGAAAAGATTATCTTAAAAGTAGTCTACAGTAAATGATTTAAAGAATTTTTATTTAAGTTTTAGGGGTATCACCACTTAGTCCAGGAAACTGAAACTTTTCTAGGTTTTATAGGTCTATTTTTTTTTTGCTTAAGCTGCTTCGATAAAATCGAGTAATTTTACCTAGTTTTACTATCTAACTAACAACCTGAATATATCATAGAAATCTACACCTTAAGTTAACAATATGAAAGGAATAATTGCAGCAAGCAATCAAGGTTCATCATGTAAAAGTCTACCTGGTAAGACAAAGAAAATAAAAATTGATACAACAAATGAAATTTCACTTAATAATAGCAATTCATCTTGTCCAAATACTTGTGGTTCTCATTACATCAAAGCATGAAATTAAAATATCACAAATGTGCTGCTAGAACTAGTTGGAATACTTCATTTTATTTTAACATAACACTAAAATTATATTTAGCAATATCAATCACTTATTCTAAAGATTAAGTTCCAAATCTAAAGTTTTAGACAATAGTCTTAAACACTTTACTGAGTTCTGTAGGTTAATCCTACAATATTGAATAAAAAACTTTTTATTTGTTTTTATGAAATATTTAGATCAATGTAGTATTATTTTTTTAGGTGAAAACTTTAACTACTTATAATTATTATAAGTACACAACATGGGCGTGTCAAGACATTTTTCAAAGGGGGTTCAGAGTTTTTTTTTTGTTCTTAATTTGCCGCTTAAGTACGCATTTCTTAGGTATGCACTGCTAGTTAAGTACACATTGTGCGTAGTACGCAATAATTAGCCGAAAAACTTTGTGTTTAAAATGATTTTTTCTGCTTAGAAATAACAAATAAACGTATAAGTAGTAGAGAAAAATATTATATTTATTTGTTTATTATACTGTCATAAATTTAAATAAATTAAAACTAAAAGAACCAGAAAAAAGTTATAAACTTACAAATTTTATATCAAAAACTTGATTTTTGTCTTCCAATGAAAGGTTTAGAAAACAAATGCTTTTTTTATTACTTCAACTGTTACAGACATAACTAACTTACGTTTATTTTAATAATATATGGTAATTTTTTATGAGTAATCTTGTGGGAGGGAACCATAGCTTTTTTATTTTCTTTAAAGGAGGCCTTTTGAAAAAGAGTTTGGTAAATCATGATTTGAAATATCTACATTTAAATTTTTCTCCTTGATAAGATAGTTTAAAATTACAGATAAATACAGCAGCGACTACTTGATAAAAGTCAGCAAAAACCGTTTAAAAATTGTGGTTTTGTCCGAAACATCTGACTCGTTATCATACTGATAACTTTATTATCACAATAAGATGGCCAATAGCTCAGTCAATTACTTCTTAAATTTCATCACTGCTCGGTGACTGTTTATATTTCAAAACAAAACAAGTCATTTTTGTGCGTTCAGTATTACCAATGGAACTAAAATTTTCAACAAATGGTAGACAACAATTATAAACTAGTAAACTAAAACAATATAAGTAATGTGTTTATTAGTAGTTTCACTGTTACTTTGTTGTGAATTAAATTAACTAATTTTTTTATTTACACCAAAACAAAACTGTAAGTAAAATATGTTTAATGTATTTAACAATAAACTAATTCTTTAAACTCCAAGGCTTAAATAGCCTAGCATTAAAACCATTATGTGTTATTCTTTTTAACTGGCCTTAAGAGGCTTATAAAATATAAAAAATAATATATTTATGTTTAAATACTATCTACGTTAACAAACCTTATGTTAAAACATATTAGTTAAAAAGTAAATTTAGATGGTTAAAAAGTATGCTAATAAATAAGAAAGAAAATATAAATTTTGGTCACGCTTGACTTGAAAGTTAGCATTAAGAAAATGATTTCTTTTTAATGGTGTCCCAGGTAGCTAAAAATTTCAATCTAAATATAGTTTACTGAAAATAAATTTGTGGGTGATGTCTAATAAATATGTTAAAGTGAAAAGATGAAGCTGCTTGAAGCTAAGAATGTGAGCCAGAAACTTAAAAAAAATCTTTTTTATATCAGTAAAATACTTAAAAAATTACTATATAAAAAACAGCAAACTTCTGTTTAAAGAACTAACATAAATAAGTAGTGATTGCGATCTATATACATGAGCTAAAAGCTGTGAAATGTTTTCAAAAAAAAAAAACTATTTCTAGTCTTGATCGCCTTAAAAACTTTCACAGAATTTTCTCAACAAAAGTGACTACTTACACAACTTTTAACTTAATAAATAATAGTTACAGCTTCTACCTTATTGATAAGGAAAAATATAAATTAAAGCAAATTATATACTAATATTCCTTTATTGTACCAACATATGTTTCTGTGTATTAACAAATCAACACACTTCAACTGGGTTCTGTAAAAAGTAATTACTGTAATGTGAGAATAGAAGATTAGAATAAAGTAGGTGTATACTTGTTTTCGTTAAAGTTAAACAAAATAATTTCTACAGATTTTTACAGGTTAATATATTAAAATAAATTTTAATAATACGTAAAATACTTGAAGTTAAATCCGACTGTTATACAACTGTATAAAATTTTTAATTATTAAGTCTAAACTAAGTAAAGTAAACTAAAATACACAACAAAACAACAAATCATAATATAAACAAACCACTTATTTTAATAGAAAGAAATACTAATTCAATTTTTTTACTGTTGTCAATGATTGAACAAAATAAATCAAATAATTACGTCACAATATATATGAAGATTTTAAACAGCTATTCAATTTATATTACAAAGTTAGTTAATTTAGTCTTTATGTTTTGGAAAGTTGTAAAGCGCCTTAATATGGGAAGTAATATGTAATCTATTTTGAATAAAAATGAAACAACAACCATTAATTAATGAATCAATAAAATTTAACAACGACAAAGAAATAAAAATCACAGGAAACTTGATATAACGTGTGTTTTATATTTTCAATACTTGTAATGGTTAAATATAAAATTAAAACAAAATCAATGTTAGATACAATTAGGAAGCAGATTCAGTTTAAATATAAAATTTGAAAAAATAAAAATTTAAAGTTTAAGAAAACAAAGCACAAAAAAAAAACTTGTTATTAAACTTTCAAAGCACTGACCGATAATTAAGTTACAGCGACATACATAAAATCACTATGACTTAAAATACATATACATATATTGTATATAAAAGTTAAAAATAATTGATTATTGTTTTGTAAAGTAGCAGTCGGGTGTTTAAATTAAAGATCCCATGCAGTACTACAAATAAAAGTTTCATGTTAAAAAATTAATTTTAAATAGATAAAGTTTATAGTTTTAGAATTTAGTAAAATACCCAAACAAAAAAGTTGTTTTTAGAACAAAGTTAAATAAAATATGAAAAAAACATGTCTCTAAAACTAAAGTGTTATTATACTACATACAGACTCATCTTTATTAGATTTTTTTTATAAACTCGGATCTGAATGTTGCAGAGAGTTGATAAAAAATTTTTGAGTTTTTTTCAGATGCAACAAAGTAATATAATCCTTTAATTCCCCATTTATTGTTTATTATGGTCTTTGAAATGTTTTAAATATTCTTATATATATTTTATACAATGATGATTGCTTCATATTTAACATTAAGCAATTATTGCCAGTTTGTTATTGGTTTAAAGAAGATCATTTTAAATTACAAAAATATTAAAACAAAGTTTAAGTAGTGTCAAAAGAATAAATTATAAAATAAACACTTGTTAATGTTTTCTCATTCGGTTTTTGATTCTTCTCCTTTTTTAAATACTATTTTTAATAACCTATTTTAAAACTGAAATGAAAAAAAAAAATAACGAGTTAAAAAAAAAGTTAAATGTTACTAATTAACAAATAAAAGTATGAATTTTAAAATTTTAATTTTAATGTTACAGTGGCTGCCATACTTTTTCAAAAAATTAACAAAATACTTTGCTCAAACTTTTAAAATTTGTAAAATTTGACCTTTTGATTTCTATTTAACATATTGATTTATTTTACAAGCTAAAAATTCATCATGAAAGTTGTACAAAACTTTTCTTAAGGGTTGAAATTAAAATAACCAAACTAAAAGCCTAAAACTAATGATTAGTTTGTTTCAGATTTAAGATTTATCGAAAACATTTTAAAATATGCTTTTAAAAAAAAAGTAATTGTTTTCAGTTTTGTGGTATAAATTCGTTTATAAAAATGTCAAACAGTAAACATAGAACACAACTTTTAAGTTTTAAAGAAAAGTTACGTTTATAAACATAAAACGAATTTCGAAGATAAAAAAATAACGTAATTGTTAACTTACTAATGTATTTAGTTTAGTTATAACTTACATAGTTATTTTTCATATTGTTACCTTTGGTAAGACCAAATAAAGCTAAGCACAATAGTTATGCGTTGCGATAAGCAATGATAAAACTAAAAATATCTGAACTCAAAGTATAATTGACATAATTAAGCTTTTTTATCTAAAACTTTAGAGCTATTGTGTTGTTTTCACATAAATTTCTTCCGCATAAAACTTCAAGTATCTTTTTTCATATAAAAAATGTTCAACAATAAAGCATGTAAATCAGGATTTCCCAAACTCATTTACTAAATCGCCCCCTTTTCAGAAGTTTGAAAAAAATCGCCCCCCCCATGATTTTCTAAAGAATTTTTTCTTCTTGAGTACGCAGTTTTGAGCCAAAAAAAAAGTATTCGAAAGGTAATTTAGTCTGGTACTTCTTATGCACGCACTTTTGGGCTGTGTTCAAAGTAATTAACATGGCTAAAAAAATAGTCTACAGTTATTTTCTTATAAGCCCAGTATAGTGTATTAAAATACTTAAATATTAAAAAGATTTTGTAATCTCTAATCAATTCTGCTAAAATATGAATTGTTTTGAAACTAATGAAACCTTTAGGTTAGTTGTAGACAACTTTTGCAGTCAGCAAGTCATTTTTACTAAAAAATCCTTTTTAGTGTCGACTTGATAAAAAAAATGTACTTGCGGGCTGCATAATTTAATAAACAAATACATAAGAAAATTAAAAAAAAAAAGCAAAATTATAATAAATTGATTTACTATTTATGTGATCTAGGAAGTACTATTGTGAACTAAAAACCAAATTAAAAGCGAATTTCAAAGTATTAAGTATCAAAAAGCTAAACTTTATTTGTTTTGCACAAGTAGTTTTCAAGTTACTTAGCGGGCTGAAATTTGACTGGATCTGGACCGTACGTTACCCGTCTAAATCTTAACTGAAACCTGACATTATAATATAATCTTGTATAAAGAATTTTGGACATTTAGAAGTGAATGTCAAGTAATTTATTTAAGTCGCAGAGTATACTTAAAACATTTTATAAATAGGCATATTCTAAAATTACTTAACCATAGATTAAAAAACTACAAAAGAATGAACAGCTTATTTTACACATAATAAAAAAATATTAAAACATCTTAGCTGATCTAGTTTTAGGAAATTTGACCGACTGGTTGATTATCTGACATGAAAAGTGATTTTATCAATAGCTTCTGTTAATGCAGAAAGATTATTAATTTCAATGCTGAAAGATATTATAAGCAAGTTAGTTGTAAAGCTACAAATTTAATTTAAAACTTTTTAAACCATATGTTTCGTATAAGAATACCATGAAACAGTATTTGACTTGGAATAACCTTTAAAAAACTAAACCTTAATCCTAACAATATTTTGTTTTCTTTATTTAAATTAAAAAAAAAAAAATTAAAGGTTTTACAGTTAATTTTGAGAACAGAAAATAATCAATTAAATTGTTTTTTGTTGGATTAAAATTTTGCTATGTAACTGTAGCAGTCTTTTCGATGGCTTATTTAATTCTGTTCAAAAATCAATTTGTTTTCTAGCTATCAAGCTTTTATAATATAACAGAGGAAAATAGTGAAAAATTAAAAGCTAGGGTTGAGATATTAAAATAAACAGCACATTTTAATTGTCAAAATATTTTGAATTAAGATAAAACAAAAAAACAGTTGTACTAGTAGTTTGAAATTCCTTAATTACAGATTTTAAACAATAATAAATCTAATTAGAAAATAAAACTGACTTTAAGAATCTTTTTAGTGAAACAATTAAAGTCATTTTAAATTGGGACTTCAAATCTATTCTCTTTTAAAGTCAAAAATATCTTTTTTGAAGTAAAATCTTTAATGGTTTAGAAGATTTTTTTTTTACTTTTACAGATTAAACAAGTAATAACAAAAATCTGACAAATAAATACATTTTAGACAAATATTTGATTCAGTGTGCTATAACTATTTTTAGAGTAATGTAAAACGACAAATGTAAACTACAAAATTAACCAAGTTAAAACATAACTATTAATAACTTTAAAACATAAACCACTCAATATATACAAGTAGGCTTCCGCTTGAATTTGTACTTTGAATAAAATCAAAAAGTGCAAATTCAAAAATGCATTATCATTTGTTTTTTACAAAATGGCAAATTTTCAATATGTTATAATGCAATAATATCATGAATAAACGTAAAATCCACTGAAACATAAAGTAAACATTCATTACAAAAAAGTTTGATCTATCAAAGCTATTGAGTATAATAAATTTTTGTTTTGTTAATACTTAGTTAGTTATATACTTTATTTAAGTGAAATTTTAAGAAATTATAAAATTTCAGTTTTGTTTGTAAAAAAATTGCCAACTCAAAAGGAAGTCTACCGTAACTAATATCTATAAGGCATTAAGGAAACCTGTTGTAGAACAAATAGCTTAATAGAATTGTTATTATAAAAAGAGTACTTAAATACAATAGAAACCAGCTTAAATAAGAAATCTTTTAAAAAATAAACTAAAATTGAAGACTTTAAAGAAAACAATGTTTTAATTGTCCGCAACTGAAGTCTAATCTAATTTTAAGGATGAGCTTCATGACTGCTTGCAAGTTTTTCTATATCTGGTACTTAATCAGTCAAATAAAGCCTCCTTTAAAAATATCTAAATTATAATTTTACTCAAGATTTTGTTAACTAAACTGAAAGCTTTCTCAACTACATAGCTAGAAGGAAAAGCTATAAACAACAATCTAACTTCCTCCCAAATGATTGGATACTTTTACATTAGTTTTTTTTGAGTCCAAAAGCTTTCATATCCTTCTTTGGAAAAATTTATTTTAAGTTCAAGGTCAGTTTGTAAGTTTAAGAAAGTTTCCTGTAAGTCAACGTTTACTTCAAAAATATCTGTTTCGAAGGGATTCATAATCCACTAAATAAAACTAGCAAACTGATTATTTTTAATTTTTTTTTATACAGTTCAAGTTGGTTTCTGAAACTGGTTGTTTTACTTTTGACTTTTACAACATTCAAGTTTTTTCCTTGTAAATTTTTGTTCGGATTGTTGATCTTACCATATAAATCTGACATTTAAACAATGTCTACTTTTTTTAACCATGTTGTCTGCCAATACCTTATCATATTCAGAAAAAAAATCAATAACTGAACTAAAAACAGCAAAAACTTTCTACTCTATCTAAACTCTTCATTGTCATTACACAGCTGTTTAAGCAGACGAATTTGTAAAGCACACCTTTTTATTTTGTTGACAGCTTTTACCACAAAGTTTAATGAGTCATTTAATCGGACGCTCAAATTTTTTGCAACTAAATGTTGGCGATGTATATCGCAATGAACAGTAAATATATCAGGGTTTAACTCTTTGTAACATGTGATTAGTTTACGATAATTTCCTATCAATGACGGAACACCATCTGTTCAATTCCTATAAGATGTTTTAAAGACGTTTTACTTACTTCAAACTTCGAAGTTCGAAGTACTTTTTAATTTTTCAAACACAAACCTTCCTGTGCTTTGCGTTTCCATTATTTAGGAGAACTCTATTTTTTCTTATGTTGTACCATCAACTATCTAACGCAGAAAAAACAAGAAAAATATATTTATTTTCCGGCAAAATAGACTCGTCAACATCCATCGAAAAAAAATATTGCACATCATTCGAACTAAATTTTGTTCAACACATTCTGACATTTCATCTATTCGTTTTTTCACAGTTTTGTTGCTTAAAGGAATAGAACGTAAAACATTACTGGTGTTTTATAATGAATGACTTTTTCCAGAACACGAATAAACGTTTTTTTTTTCCAAAAGGTGTGAAACAATCCTTGTTTAGCAACTATGAGAGACAGATAATAAGAAGCTAGTTTTCCATCTTCAATACCTTATGTAGATTTCTTGAACATGTTAGTTATTTTACACTATTTTGTTTTCTCATCTCGACGATTTCTGAAAAACTCTACATTCTTATCTACATATTCGTAATGAAATCTATACTTTACGTAAACAAAATAGAACGTAATTTTTTGTTAAAGTTTTATATCAGGGTCAAATATTTAATGACAAGCTAAAATTAGTAAAATTTTATGACTGCCCAAAATTATAAAATCTCCCCCCCACTTCCCCCTTTCGCCCCTTTACTAAAATTCGCTCCCCAACTTACAACTTAAAACAAATAAAGAAAATGAAAAAATTGTTTATAAATTATAAAAGTTTTCTTCTGAAACTTTATTTTACGACTAATACGTAATGTAAATAAGTATGTTTTGTGTTTTTATTTTTAACGTGTAACAAGTAGTTGTTTATTAAAAAAAAATTAAAATAAAAATTTTAAATCAGCTTGTAAAAAAGTAAAGAAAATAATATTTGCAAAGCGTTCGAACTATATATTACGTGCAAAATTTATTTTATTTTAGTTTAAACAGTTTGTAGTTTTTTTTTTAACATACGAAAATTTTGTTAGACTTTTGAAGTAATAAACACTTTTACGTTTCAACAGTGTTTTATTACATAGTTTCCAACCTACTTTTGTCTTTTTACTCATTTAAAGTATTGTTGTTTCCTTTAATATAAATTTTGACACTGTTTATATTTTTAGAAGTGGACTTCGTTACGAAAAAAAAATACCTTTACATTGAAAACTTTCCTTTATAACTATTTCTGCTACTTGCTCTGTTGAAATTCTGTTGATTTGTACCGAACTATGCTATCTTTTCCGAACTAAACAAAAAGAAAATAAACACACAAACAATAGAAAAGCTAAAATTGTATTTAGATTAATACGCCGACTAATATACTTGTTTTTCAAACTTTTCAATAGCATTTTTTTTGCATGTATTTCAAACTGCTAAGATTTTTTAGATTGATGAAATGTAATTCATTTCTATCTGTAATTGATCTTAATTTGAAAATATAAACTACTTAACCAGCCATATTTATAATTGTCTATATTGTTTTATTTTGTGTATTTTTAAATTAACAGTTTAAAACTAGATCTTGAAATTATTTTTTTAAAACTAAGATATATATATTATGACAATTGTTTATTAATTGCTTAAAATTGTTATTTTTTAACTAGTGAAGTATGGGTCATGTTGAGAAAAGCTAATTGAGAAAGCTAATAATTATATACACATATACTTTGAATAAAAAGAGTTTGTTCCAAATTAAAACAATTAATCTAAATATTGACATCTAGTTTTTTTTTCATGTAATTTAGTTTAAGATTTTTTTATTAAATCTTTTCGATTATTTATCAAAAAAAATATCAATGAATTGTTTTATAACAAAACTGTTTAATACAATTCGTTTTGACAATTTATTTATTTACTGTATTAACATAGGTGTAGATTATGTACAAATTTTACTTTAAAAAACCAGTTTATAATTTTAATTAGTTATTCTTTCAATAATTTAACTTTTATTGATGTTTAAGTATATTTAACCTGATTAAATAAGAGTAACATAGTTTTTACTGTATTTAATATTAAACTACAAGGGAAACTTACTGTTGTATTTGTTATTATAGCTAGGGCTCTTTTGTTATTATTGAAAATGGTTTAAAATGATTGAAATGAAATTGAAAATGGTCTTAAATAAGCTTTTAGACCCAAAATAAAAAGAAAAAACGTTTAACCATTTTTTATTATTACAAAGTTGTTCAAAAAAATTGAACGGTATCATTTACTTAATACGATTTAGTTTAATAATAAATTTATATTTTAAATTAAATTGAAACTATAGATAAAAATTTTCCTAAAGTTATAAATCGTAGTAAAAAAAACGATTTTAAATAGATTGAATATTCTATTAATATATGTTTTTTGATTTAAAACAATAACTTTTTCGCAATATGTTAAATTTTAAACTACATAAGTTTTAACTAACTTACTTGGGAACGGGTCTAAATTGCACAAAATTAAACAAAGCCAAAATTGCACGAAGCCAAATTTGCATGAGTTGCATTTTTTCACGAGAGTAAAAAACATATATAAAAAAAAAAAGAAAAGCAGTGATAGTAAAAATAAAAAAAAAATAAAACTAATAAATATTATTATTAAAAAAAATTAGTTAAAACAAAAAATTACCCAACGAGGGTAAAGGTTAGCGGTAAGAGTGATAGTAAAATAAATATAAAATAAATAAAAGCTACTGACGGAGGGTAAGGGTTAGGGGTAACAGTGATAGTAAAAAAATAAAATTAAATTAAAAACTTGAAAAACAAAAAATAATTTACCGACCGAGGGTAAGGGTTATGAGTAAAAGTGATAGAAAAAAAAAAAATAAATAAAATTAATAAAAATGTAAATAATAAAGTAATATAATAAAATTTAACCCGTGAAAAAAGTATCTGTGCAAAAGTGTCACGTGCAAAAGTGACCCTTGGTGCAAAAGTATCTTTGTGCAATTTTTGCACTCATGCAATTTTGTCCCCTCGTGAAATTTTGTACGCTCTTGCAAATTTGACAGCTACCTAACTTACTTATTTTGTTATGTTCAATAAACTTAACATACACAATGTGATAAGCCGAAAAATAAATATTTTTTTACGACGTAACACAATAATATTTTTATAACCAGTTTACCGGTCACTTTTAAACTAATAAATGTAAAAAAAAGGTTACTCTTTTGGGCGTGTTAATTGATAAAGTAATATATAATTTGAAATTACATTTTAGCTCATCGTTAATTGATTCATTGTTAATGCTTTACTGTAATGTTAGTACGGACTTAGTATGTTACAATGTTTACCATTAAAAACTATATTAATTGTTGTTGATAGAGCTCACAAAAAGGTTTACAATTTTTCACACAGTTCACTAAAAATACTTTAATAACTAAAACTAATTCTAGACAAATGTATGAAACATAGAAAGTATGTTAAACTAATTAGCTTATATCAAATGTCGTGTGTTAAAAAAAAACTAGTGAAATTGGTTTTAAGATATATTTTCTGAACCGGATACAAATTAAGGATGATGGTATATTTAATTTATTGTTACTACTAATCATAACTAAAACCTACTTTTTTAATTACGTATATTATAAGTACTAGATATTAGTTTAGTCATCTTTATATAAAATAGACAGCACAAATAGAATAATGAATCTATTATAAAAAAACCACAGAACACTATTATAAGAGCACTTTTTTTTAAAAGTGTAAGTTACTTTATAAACAACTTGGAATAATTTAAACTTTTTAACAATTTAAGTTTAAATGAAAAATACTTTAAAGCTTTAAATATTGAATCAACTAAAAGATATTTGAAGAGCTCAAAACAATTAAATATTGTTTAGATAGTACTCGTTATACTTGAACCATAAAAATACACTAATAAGTTTTCATGCAGTTTTTACTCAAAAAATCATTGTCTATATCTAAGATTATAAATCATATCAACAACTCTCTATTATAATAAAGATTAAATCACCTAAGATACTTGCGTTCTGGTAGACTGATTTTGTGACATTAGTATTAAAATACTCAGCATTCAAACAGTAAAAAGAGTAGGAAAAATAAATTCCATTACACGTTAATGTTTAGTGAATTTTAGTTAAGTACATCCAGAACGTAGAACACAATAAACTTATAGAAATCAGACAAATATTTATAGGTATAACAAAAAATATGTTCAACATTAAAAAAATACAAACAAAGCCAGTCTCGTCATAAATCATTAACAAAACATAAATCTTTACCAAACACATTAACATATATCAATAATATTTTTACAATAAAGTAGCATTTTTAAAGCTGTAGCATTTGAAACTTCCGGAAAAAAATCAGCTTAACATTAAATAAATTTAAAAATAAATTTTATTAAAAAATAACATTAACGTCTAATTAGAAGTTTTTAACTTAAAAATTTACTTTATCACCTATTTTACATGAAAACAAAAATGTCTTAAAATTTAGATTAATCAAAAATAGAGAATTGAAATAGTCCATAACTAAGAATCTTATACTTTTCCATTGGATATTTTAACTATTTCATTTAAACATTTTTACAGGTAACTTAGCACAAGAAAAAATTTTTATATTTTTCGTTGCTTCACATGACTTTTCTGACCATTCATCTTTATCTAAATCATAAATTAAGAAATTTATTTTGTTCTTGCTTCCAAGTAAAGACTTGCTTCCAAACACAAACATCTTGCTTCCAATTATAATCGCTTCGATAGGCTTATATAATGTTTCTCTAAAACGTAGTTTCAATTGTTTTAGCAAAATAAATTTATCTGTGTGTGAATCAAAAACTTCACAATTTGTTGAAAAAGTTCCACCAACAACAAACAGTTTGTTTTTTACTGCAACTGATTTGTGACAATATCTATATCTAACCATGTTAGGCATGTTTGACCATGTATTAGCTACGTGGTCATATGCTTCAACAGTGCTTAAAATACCATTAGTATTCGATCCACCAGATACAACAATTCTTCCTTCGAATACAGAGCAAGCTGTATGGTATCTTGGTTGGCTCATACAGGAAACTTCTTTCCATTTAAGGCTTTTTGTACAAAACTCAACACAATTTGCTTTATTCACTCCCATAATGGACCCTCCCACGATGTAAAAACTATCCATAAAAGAACAGAACGAAAAAAAGTTACGGTATTCACACTTATCAGTTAAAGGTTCCCAAGAGTCAGTAGAAGTTGAGTATTTGCAAACTGACATCATGGACCTTTCAAAAATTTCGATATGTCCAAACGCATAAACTATATTTTTAACGCAAATAATTGTTTGATAGAACAAATTTCTCCGCCTTTGTTGTAAAGTATTTACTTCGCTAAAACTGTTTGACTTAAAAGATCTAACAACATCAAGAAATTTACGTCCATTAAATTTTCTTCCACAAACAGCTATATCGAAGTTAGTTTGCTTGCAGTATCTTCTATTAATATTGCAATTTGCTGTGTTCAAATGTTGTTTGTTCCATAAAACCTCTTTAATACTGCTAGCACATTCTTTGATGGTGCTTAAAGAATATTTATTTTGGTTCAAAGCTGGAATCGATAGAAGCGGAAGTCGAACCTTAGACAAAAGTTGTTTTGCATATTTGCTACGTTCTGATACGTTATGACACAACCAGCTATCTGCTGCATAAAATACTTGCAGTTCGGAATCAATGTTTAATCCACTGCTTAACAGTATTTTTTCAACAGAGATATAATCTAATTCTAAAAAGCTGTCAGACTCAGCAACTATTGGGAAACATCGCTCAATGAAGTTGAACCAATAAAGTTGAATAAATGAAGAAGTTGATAGCTTAAAAAAATTTGACAAGTAATAAAGGGCTAAACAAGTAGTTATATTAGTTTTGTTTTCCATAAACCTGTTTATTTTAATTTCTTCAGATTCAGCTAATAAAATCTGGTAAGTTTTAATCGACGGTATATTATTGTCCTCGCCCATAACCAGGTTTCCTGCAAATATAATGTTTTGAATACTAAATAAAGCTTGTTGTCAGTTATTGAATAAAAAATTAAAATAAATCAAAGTATTATAGTATTTAAAACAGTATACTATTAATAAAAACCACAAAACTAAACAGAATTTAAAAAAAACTCTAACCAGCCTGAACTATTTTAATTAGCTTAAGTGATCTTATATTGTGGTATACATGACAAACTAAGTAAAAAGTAAACTTAAAGTAGAAATAATAAGAAATCTGGGCACTTTTTCTTAAACAAATTACTGCCGATATTGACTATGGACACCATTTTACCCTTTACTTATGCTAGTATTTTTCAGTTCCGTTTTTCACCGGGACAACCAGTTAAAATGCAAAAAAAAACCTAAATTACCTTTTATTTATAAACACAAACTAACAAAAGCATTACCAATGTTTTCATAAATTTTCTTTTTATATAATCATTTCGACATACTATAAAAAATTTCAACGTAAAAGGAAATACAAAAGAGAATAAATATACATATGTGATTGGAGTATATTTATGTGCAAATATTTAAATAAAAACTTTAAGTTTCTGATACCTTTGACAAATATATTTTTTTGTTTTTATGGAGAGAGTTTTTTTTTTTTGGGTATTTTGGAGTAATAGACACCTGTAAATTTTAGTGGCTTTTAACATGTCTGTGTATTGGGAACGGGTCTAAATTGCGCGAAGACAAAAGTGCACGAGGTTACTAAATTGCACGCGGGGACTAAATTGTACGAGTGTACAAATTCGCACGAAGACTATTTTGCACGGAAGGTCAATTTTGCACGAGTTACAATTTTGCACTGAAGGTCAATTTTGTACGACAGACAGTTTTGCACGGAGGGTCAATTTTGCACAAAAAATATTAACTTAAAATAACTAAATAAAAAACATGTTAAAACCTTCATGTTTTATAAAAAATAATAATAAGCATGAGCTAGTATACTTCATTCTAATTTAACTAGGTTTTAATTAATTTTATTTAATTTTTTTTTTAAATATGTATAGCCTTTTTTTGATTAAAACTACATTAATGTATTTAAAAACTATTATAAACAAAAATTTTATTTTAATAAAAATAAAACTAGAATTTTATTATACTTAAAATAATCCTTATTTAAAAATATACATGTGTTGATGTAAGCTTAAATTATATTATAATTATACTAAACTTAAATATAAAATAAAACAAGATTAAAAAAAAAAATTACATGGGTAGGTGTTAAAATTGCGCGAGTGCACAAAATTGCACGAGGGGACAAAATTGCACGAAGATACTTTTGCACAAAAAAACGAGCATGTGAAATAGTGAAACAATTAAATAAGTTTAGAAAAAAGAAAATCCGTCTTTTGAAATATTTATTGTGCATTGTACAAAAAGTTCTGTTACGACTTTGTACTTCCATAAATTATATATAAAATTGTACTTTATTTTTTATATAAAAGTTTTAAACCTAATTTATATATCATTATTTTATATTTTTCTAAACTTTATCTTAGTTGCATCACTATTTGCACGCGTTTTAGTCTATTTAGCTCTCAAGTTTCTCCTGCTCCGTATTTTCTCTTTATCTAACCAAGACTTGCGAAAAAGCACTGTCAGAAGCAATTTTATTTTTACATTTTTAGAAGAAATAAAAGATATAAGCTCTTGACTTAAATGAAACAAACACAATAATACAACAGCTACAATTAGTTAATTTCTATTTTTAACAAAAAAAAATAATATAAACAAAACTCTTTTTGGTAAACAAATTTTAATAAAGTTTAGAATCTAATGGTATAATTTAGTTTTTATTTTTATTTATATAAACTTTTTTGATAGATTTTTGTTTATCATTTAAATTGTTCATTTTGACTTTTGTAATAATTATTATTTCTTTTAAACTTATTTAATTATTTATTTCATTTAATTTGAGTTTTTATATTAATTTCATTAATTTCTGTTTTGGACTTTTATTTAATGTATTTATTATTTAATTTATTGATTTTTTATTTTTGTAAATCTTAATTATTTTTTGATTTTTTAAAACTTATTTATTACTTAGTTAGTTGATTTTTTATATTCTGAATTTTTTTATTATTTATTAAAATCTAATTAACATTTGATTTTTTTTTACTTGAAAATATTTTTTTTACTTAAAAATACTATTTATTTTTTTTATTTACTTAAATTTTCCACTATTTGATTTTTTTTTTTTTACTTAAAATTTATTTTTTTAATTTTTTATTGATTTGTTACTTTTTATTTAATTTTTTTTTTCGTTATTTAGTTATTAAATTTTATAATTCAGATTTTTTTATTTTTTTGAAGAATATATAATTTTTTTTCGTATTTTTTATTATTTAGTTAAAAAATTTTTAATTTTTTTTTATTTTTTTTATTTTTCGTTATTTAGTTATTAAATTTTATAATTCAGATTTTTTAGGTTTTTGAATGATATATATTTTGTTTCGTATTTTTATTATCAAGTTATAAATTTTTTAATTCTGATTTTTTATTTTTAAAATATTATTTTAAAAAATTCGTGCAAAAGAGTTTTCTCGTGCAATTTTGTCCCCTCGTGCAAAAATGTCTACATGCAACTTTGACCCGTCCCTGTGAAAGAAACAAAACCCGTGCAAAATTGACCCTCCGTGCTAAGTTGTCACTCGCGCAAAAATGACCCTTCGTGCAAAAGTGTCTGCGTGCAAAATTGTCTGCTCGTGCAAAAGTGTCTTCGTGCAAACGTGAGCCTTCGTGCAATTTTGTCTGCGTGCAATTTTATCTTCGTGCAATTTTGTGCTCTCGTGCAAATTAGTCTTCGTGCAAAAGTATCTTCGTGCAAATTAGTCTTCGTGCAAAAGTATCTTCGTGCAATTTTGTGTTTTCGTGCAATTCTGTCCTCTCGTGCAATTTTGTACGCTCGCGCAATTTAGACACCTACCCCTGTGTATTAGCCCTAATAAAAGTGACTAAAGACCAAAAATTCTTAGGTATGCGCTTTTAAGCTGTGTTCAAAGTTCGTATCTCAGTGGCAGGTTACTGTTATTGAAAAATATAAACTTAATAAAAAGAGATTTTGAAACTAATTTTGAAATCTTTTATAGGACAAAACAAAGTAACTATTTTATTATCTAGTGTTTTAATATAAGAAATAATTTTTTTGTTTGATTTTTGGCTTTACTAATAACTAAAACAACGCGAGAAACCGCTGTTGTGATCTGAACCAAACGGGCTTAAAAGCATATGCGGAGAGACTATAATGCTGACATTGTCTTAGACGTTGGGCTGTGAACGATTTGGCTGCGTCAACTTTTTGGACTTTACCCACAAACGGTCGCTTCAGTGCATATGCACTTAAGCCCGTTTGGTTAAGATCACAACAACGGTTTTTCGCGTCTATGTCTGCTGATGAGTCCTAAAAAGGAGGAAACTGGTCGTAGGTTGTCTCGGATGCTGCTGTTGTTAGTCGTGAGGTGATGTTCATTGTTGATTATTAGAAATCAAAAATAAGTAGTACTTTATTCTTCAAAAATTAAAAAATAATAATTAAAAACTACTTTAGTAAACTTTTAAGGATTAAGTTAAAAAAAAATTTTTGCTTAAAACTTTAGATCTAGAACAGATGTCGGCAGGTAGTTGGTGCTCGCGGGCCAAATTTCAAGTTTTCAAAATCTTCGTGGGCTACAGTTTTAGTTTTAGTGATATTTAAATAATCTTTTGGCTTTAGTTTTGGTCACACCAGATACAGTTTTACTTTTATTCACGTAATTACTTAAAATGACGTCTAGCTACTTATATAATGCCTATTTAATATATAAATATCTACTGTAATAGAATTTACATAGTTTAATATACTTAAGTCTTAATAAAATATGTACTTTCTTAATACTTTGTAATTTAAACTTAATAAAATACTTTTATTATTTTACTTACAACCTAACTCTCTATAAAAACCGAGCGTGAAAAACATTTTTGGGTCACTTTTATACATTTTTTATATTATGAACCACTTTTTCATATTTAAAAAATGTTAACTTTAGAAAATAGTTTTTGCGTCTTAAATAGTTTGCACTCTTTAGAAAACTCAGTAATTATTTAATTAAATAAAATTAACACCTGTTCATACTGTAGACAAGCTAAATCAAATTTTTTAGCATTAATTAATGCTGGAATACTTTAATAAAGTACTTTATTAGTAATTAATTAGTCTTTTACACGGTTTCCACTTTAAAAGCAAAAATGTCTAAATTATATTAAAAGTTTACTAAAATTTAAATTAGCTAAAAACTTTCTGTTAATAAAGCTTTTATACAAAACTAAAATATCATTATTATAAAAAAGCACAATATGTAAATAGACAAAAAATTACAATTAGTAAACTACACTACAGTCATAAAAACTATTCTGAAAACTCGAAGATTTATTCAAAGTGTTTGAAATAAAAGTTTCAGATACACCTGAGTTTTAAAAATTTCTCAAACAGCATCAACCTAGTCTGAATTTTTCAAAATTCTCAAACTAGCTTGTTTGTTTTGCAACTCTGTTTAAAATAAAGTTCACAAAATAAAGAAATACCTAAGTTTATTAACAGTGAATAAATTATATAACTAAAAAAAGTATTGTAGTTCAGCTTGAATGGACAATTAAGTTATAAACTTTTTTAACAAATAAAAATTTATTAAGCTTTTAATGAAATAAAAATACCTATTTTTATTGAGCGTTATAGCAATTCTTTATCTGCAATAACAATATTGCATTTAAAAAGAGCAAATGTGAATTATAGACGAGCTATAAGATTTATTATACGTTAGTTTGGAGTTATTGCGAGAGAAAAAAAAACAAATCGCTTAAGTTAGTTTCAACAACGCACATAGATATTTTTAGTAACTACAGACTGATCAGAAAAAAACTGTTTAGGCAAGTTATAAAGTAGCAAAAATAATTACTAAAAAAAGATACCGTTGAGAGTTGAAAACTTATTTAAATAATTTGTGTTTGCGTTAGTAAAATATTTTTGTTTATTTCTTCAATATCAAGAAGAAATCGTGTTTAGGAAATGTCTGAAGATTTTAAAGCCGCATAAACCAAATTAGGACTTAAATCAATCTGTTAAGATGCGAGAACTGATACAACAGATATTGCTATTTTTAGAATTTTTATTACGTGTGGTTTTACTAATTTTGACATTTTAGAAGAATTTTTAGATTTAGTTCCAATACAAAGCACAACAACAGGTAAAGACATTTTAAAAGCAAAGGTGCAATGTGCCAATATAAAGTTTTTAAAAGTACAACTTTTTGCTTCTACTTTTAGTATATAACCAAGTTAAATAATACAAAAAATTAAAAGATACTGTTAAGATACTTTAAATATGTTTTTTAATAAGAAATATTTATAATTTAGATTTTTTGTGTCAAATCGAAATTTTATTACTCTACATTTAAAAATTGTTAAAAATTCCAGGTTTTTTCGATAATTCTCAAGTTCAAGGCTTTTTCAGATTTTTTAAGTATAAATTGTCAAATTACAAGCTTTTCAGGTATTTTTTGGGAACACTAGTTGTTCACACATATATGTATACAATTAGTATAAATAATAATACAAATTATATCAGCTAAAAGCATTAAAATTCAAAATATATTTTAATTGGAACCAACACTGTGCATTGAACAAATCATACATCATATATTTAGTTTACCACTCTTTAAAGCAAAAAAAAGTCAGTCCGGGTGACTAAAACTAGCCTGGTATCTTAGCATACGAAAAGCAATTCAATCCAAAATCTAATAATGACTAAATTGGCCTGAGACTCGAAATCTTCAAATAGTCATAGTCTGAGTGTGTGGCAATTTTTATTTGTTTATTTGATCGAATTTATACAATTTTGATTAAAAATGTACAAACTTAATAAATTATCTATTCTAGTTTGTGTTAAATAGGTAGTTCCAAAAAACAGCAACTGTTTATATTAGGATACAACGCATAAAATTAACTTATTTTGCCTAAAAAACATGGTTTGAAAAATCAAAAAGTATACATAACAAAAACTTTTTTATTTTATGTAATATATAATGTTTTAAATGTGTCTGTACACACTTAAATATTACATGTAGAATCATTAATGTTTCAAAATCATGCATAAACAAAATTTTATCTCGTTAAGTATTAAATAAAAAGTGGTTTAAAATATGAGCATCTTTGTTCATAGGTGTGCATAGGAATTAATTTAAAATGCAAAGAAAACTTCAAAAAAATTAAAGATTTCAAAACCAAAAAAAAACCATATTTATTATTATAATTATTTTTATTTTTATTTTTATTTTTATTATTATTATCATTATCATTTTCATTATCATTATCATTATCATTATCATTATCATTATCATTATCATTATATTTATCATTATATTTATCATTATCATTATCGTTATCATTATCATTATCATTATCATTATCATTATCATTATATTTATCATTATCATTATCATTATCATTATCATTATCATTATCATTATCATTATCATTATCATTATCATTATCATTATCATTATCATTATCATTATCATTATCATTATCATTATTATTATCATTATCATTATTATTATTATTATTATTATTATTATTATTATTATTATTATTATTATTATTATTATTATTATTATTATTATTATTATTATTATTATTATTATTATTATTATTATTATTATTATTATTATTATTATTATTATTATTATTATTATTATTATTATTATTATTATTATTATTATTATTATTATTATTATTATTATTATTATTATTATTATTATTATTATTATTATTATTATTATTATTATTATTATTATTATTATTATTATTATTATTATTATTATTATTATTATTATTATTATTATTATTATTATTATTATTATTATTATTATTATTATTATTATTATTATTATTATTATTATTATTATTATTATTATTATTATTATTATTATTATTATTATTATTATTATTATTATTATTATTATTATTATTATTATTATTATTATTATTATTATTATTATTATTATTATTATTATTATTATTATTATTATTATTATTATTATTATTATTATTGCTATCATTGCTATCATTGCTATCATTGCTATCATTGCTATCATTGCTATCATTGCTATCATTGCTATCATTGCTATCATTGCTATCATTGCTATCATTGCTATCATTGCTATCATTGCTATCATTGGTAGTAGCAGTAGTAGCAGTAGTAGCAGTAGTAGCAGTAGTAGCAGTAGTAGCAGTAGTAGCAGTAGTAGCAGTAGTAGTAGTAGTATTATTATTATTATTATTTTTATTATTATTATTTTTATTATTATTATTTTTATTATTATTATTTTTATTATTATTATTTTTATTATTATTATTTTTATTATTATTATTTTTATTATTATTACTTTTATTATTATTATTTTTATTATTATTATTTTTATTATTATTATTTTATTATTTGTAATATTTTGATTATTATTTTGTTATTTTAAATGATTTTGTGTAAACTAGAATATAACATTTAGAAATAAAACATCTGTAATGTAACTTAGGTATAAAAATGTGTAAAAAAGCTTAAATTTAAAGAAATGAAATTTTAGTCAATTACTGTGCATTACTTTTGTAAAAAACGGAAAACATTTGCATTTAGTTTTTACCAAATAGGTATTATATAACTATCTTACTTATTCAAAGCACTTTTACATTTTTTCAGAAAATGTTTTGCTGTTGTAAGAAGAAAGTTATTATGAAATTGGGAAAAAAAAACCTGGTAGAATGCTAACCTGTCTTTTTCACATTTTTAAACTAAGTCAGTAAAGTCTTTTAATTGTTTTAAAATGTTATACAGGAACTTAAAACTAAATTTATCAAACAATTAAATTAAAATATATTTTCGCTCAGCGAGCCACATTTACATGCTCGCGGGCTGCAAAATTTTCTTTCGCGGACCGCATTCCATTCAAAAAAATAACGTGCTCGCGGGCCGCAGATTTACCCTTTGCGCAGTTTGCCGACCCCTGATCTAGAACTTAATTTTTAAAGTAAGTGTTTAATATTGCTAAACATAATTTTCGTGTAATGTTAAGAAAAAACTATTCTAACCAGTTCTAAGTACACAATTGTTAGCCATGATGTTTTCTTTGCATGCTTGAACATAATGAGAACAACCAGTATTTGTACAAGATGAATTGCTGTTATTAAGTAAACTTTCATTTGTCGTATCAAGCTTTACTTTCTTTGTCTTACCAGGTAGACTTTCTTGTGATGAACCTTGATAACTTGCTGAAGTGGTTGTTTTCATATTGTTAATCTAATGTGCAGATTTCTGTGTTAAATTAATACTGTTAATTAAATAGTAAACTAGTTAAAAATAGATTGACATAGATTAAAGCAACATTTGGAAAAAAAATATTTATATATATATATATTGACCACCGGCGAAATTAGATAAGTTTCAGTTTTCTGGACAAACGTGTGATACCCCAAAACTTAAGTTAAAAATATTAAACCCTTAAATTTTTTATTGTAAGCTATTTTCAGCATAATCTTTGCTTATGTTTATTTATTTGGCTTACGTTTTTCTTTCTAATTTTAAATTCTGAGTTTTTAAAACAGTAGCATGAAGAAATAACCTAAACAAGAACTTAACAAAATAAAAAAAGTTTTTTGAAAACCAAGTTTTAGAAACTGTAGATAACACTTTTGGGGCAGTAAATTTAAGAATTACTCACTCCACTAGAAAACCCCTTTACAGGATTATTAAAGATCTCACTCCTGATCCAGAAAAATGCAACATAATCTATAAGTACAAATGCTACTGTGATAGTGAGTATATTGGGTGAACTTTGCAACGATTCCACATAAGAAGGGACCAACACGTGACCAACGCTTTAAGAAACTGGATGATCTATGGGACTAATAAGCCAATAAAAATTCAATCGGCAATAGGTGAACATTTGTTAAATAATTTAGAATGCGCAAAAAAATATAACGATAATATCTTTTCAATTGTTTAAAAGGACGTAACATGTATTATTTAAGTGTTTTAGAATCTATATTTATAATTTGATAAGCCAAGTTTATGCCAACAAAAATTTGTTTATAACTCTAATTTGTTTAGATTATTTTTAATTCGCTACTAAGTTTTGTTTTTGTAGTTTAATTTTTTTTTTTAAGAAAGTTTAAATAAGTTGGTTTCCTCTTATTAAAATTGCTATTAATGCTTTCAATTTCTAGTACTTAAGCTTTATTTTTTAAATTTTGTTAAACAACTTTATAATAGCATCGCATTGTACATATAATTTTATTTACCTATCATGACGCATAATTTTACAATTTTATTAATTTTACTACTTTACAAAAATATAATTAGATATCTACAAGAACTATTGAAAAGGGTAGATTGAAAAATTTCTAGTTCACAAAAAAAAAACTAAAATAAATTGCAAAATGAATCGTTGTCTCAAATTTTTGTATAAAGTTAGTACCGAAAAGAAATAATTTTGTAAAAAAAGTTTTGAAAATTTTATAACAATTAGCTAATTTATACTTCAAAAAAATTAAAACTAATGATTACTTACCTAAAAATAAAATTGCAGTAACTTCAACAAAATTAATGAAAAAAAAATTGTGCACTAAAAACACAACAAAAACAATCCAATTTTATGTTAATAATGATAGTTTATATATTTATGTGCAGCCAACTGTTTTTGAAAACATATCATTAAAATTAGTTGTAACTAAGCATAATTTGACTTAATTTATTGATTTAGTTTTTAAAATTATTAATTATTGAATAAAATCAAAAAAAAAATGTGCCACACCATTAAAAAAGTTTGAAGCTATCTTACTTAATATTATTATTGTTATTGGTATAATAATTCCCAAAAAGCTTAATTCCAAGCATAACTAAAATCCGGCTAATAAAATAACAAGTTAAAGTTAAGGAAATTTAATAGAGAAATATATTTTTTAATAAACTGTTTTTAGGCTTTAAATTCATAAATAGTAGACATGAAAAATCACAATGTTTTTAAATTAAGATAGTTAACGATATTAACCATAGTTTTAATTTTTAATTAAAAAATGTAAGGTTATACTTTAGTGTATAACCCCAAGTAAAAAACATAATTAAACTTAAATTTAAATTAGAACTAAATGATACAATAAGATAACAAATACAACTTATAAAAACCAAGCATGAATATTAGTGGTTGTATTTTAAACAATTCAACGTATCAAACACTACAAAATAAAAAAGATCTTGTGATAGAAACTAATTTAAATGTTGTCAAAACTTCTAAACAAGAATTTAAATTACAGGGCTGACAAAAGTTTTCAGCAAATTTAATTCAGGTTTTCAAAATTTCTTCCAGGTTTTTAAAAGTACACATTTTTGGGTTAATTTTTAGTTTAAAGTTAAGGTTATGGTTAAAAAAGATATTTAAATAGTATAAGCACATTGAAAAGATACTCTAAAGCTACTTCAAATATGTTTTTTAATATAAACATTTTGTGATGATGACAACAAAATTTTTATCTATCTGATAGATTTTTTTAATCAAAACTTTTCTACTTCACATGTGAAAATTGTCCAAAATTCCAGGTTTTTTTTTTTATTTTTTTGATTTACAAATTCCAGACTTTTTTCAGGTTTTTTAGCCTAAATTGTCAAATTCAAGTTTTCCAGGTTACTCCAGGTTTTTCCATGTTTTTAGTTTTTTTGGCAACCCTGAATCTAATAGCAATATATAGTAACAAAGTATAATTTAATTCAGAACTAAATAATTGAAGTTATATTAAAGAAATCGAATACAAGTAATAAACATTATCTAACAAAGAACTTTACAATAAACAATATAAGAACAAATAAGTTCAGTTATGGAACTCCATCTGAAAGACCCTGGCTAAAATTTTACTGCAATTACACTATGTCTGGTATATGGTAATGGTACTATATCTTTAAAATGTGAACTTGCTTTCTGGTTGAATGATTTTGTAATATTTGATGTTCAACTAAATGAAACAGCAGTGATACTGGTATCACATTACAAAGTATTCAAAGACTTAACACAACCAAAACAAATGCTTTCTTTTTGTTTTTCTAAGTTATCACTCCAATTGGCTAATAAATCCAGAATGATTAAGCCAATAATTAAAAACTATTTTTTTAATAACTTTCGTATTAAAATTATCACGAAAATAGTTGCTGTAAATTTTAGATAATTATTAGTAAGTTAAAAGCAAAATAAAAACATCCACGGTCTACTTAATTGGAGACTAATGTCTTAAGTATTCTATGTTCTAAAAAAAAATAATAGTTAAGGTATATGAACAAGTATAAAACCAAATATGTGATTAAGTACATTTGACTTTTTATAGCTTTTATATGAATAGAATTTTTTATTAGGCTGATTAAAAATAAGTTTGGACTTCAAAATTAAATGAAAAAGTTTTATTGCTCAAAATTTGTAAAACTTGAAGGTTTTATATTTTTTGAAAACATATTATTCTTAAAAAAATCTTAAATTTCAAGCTCGTTAATTTTTTGAACAGCTTGTGTTCTAACTATTAACATTCCATATGTGACATTTGTATTCAAAAATTAACAGTAAAAATAATATAAAGTTAGTTATATTAATTACAGTTAAAACTAATATTGTAAAACCAAAAATAACTGCTTTTGTTCAATAAACTATATATGTTTAACTAATTATAGTATCAAATTTAATCAGAATTTTTGAACAAAATATTTTGAATTTTGGATGAGTCTCAGTTTAGATACTAAAATTTATCAATATATATAATATATAAAATAAAAATTGTGTTTTTTTTATATAAAGACTGTAAGGTTAAACTGTGATGTACAACCACACTGAATACCATAATTATGTTTAAGCTAAACAACAATTTAAATACTTTTAATCGAGTCAGCTTTTTACCTAGATACTACTGTGATTAAATTTAAGGACCTAAGAGATTTTTCATATCCTTTTATAGTTATTAGTTTTATTTACTAAAAACACCCAGAGCTTTAGTGTTTCATTAAATTAGCTTTTTTAAGAGAAATCAAATCTATTTTGAAATTAACTTTAAAAAAATCAAAAATAAATTTATTGCTTACAATTTGTACAGATAAATGTTTACTTTGTGAAATATATAGATGATTACAAAAGCTTTTAACTTTCCTTAGGTGAAGTATAAGTAAAACCAAGTAATTATTAAAAGCAGTTTAATGAAATTTGACATATTGTTACAAATATATAATTAAATAAATTTCATTTATACAAATTAAATTTAAAATAAGTATATTCCTAGAGTTTCGAGCTAGGTTCTGAAAAATTTTGACAGGATATGCATGTTTCAGGGATTTGTTGCTTTGGAATGTACATTTGGAGATTGGTGACTTTGGAATTGTTGAATATTTTGGTTGTGAAAGTTTTAGTTTATTCAGTTTGTGCCTTGTATAAGTTTTATGTTTATATTTATTTAATTACTGTAATTAGTTTTTTGAGTGCAAAAATGACGAGTATGATGGAAACAAAGCAGATCACAATGTCTTCATTTTCAAAACAATTCAATACAAATGGAGTTCGTAATGCGTTCAGTTGTTTAAAAAATATTCATATAAACTTCTTTATCTTTAATACTTTAACCATTTTCTTCAGTTTACTTTTTGTTTTTCAAGTTTAACTGTACGCTTGCTCGCACTAGATAATCACTTTATAGTTGTCTAAATTTTCATTAACTTTTACTATAGCTAAAACTAGTTGAAAAATAAGGGAAAATTTCTTTATTCAATTTATTTGAAAATTAATTTTTTTTTAAAGTTAAGCTAAGTGAAATAAAAAAACTAGTTCAAACTTTGAACATCTTTTTTTTTAATTTAAATTGTATATAAACAAAATTATATATGAAATAAAAAGTAGACAAAATTTTAAAAAGTTTTATTTACCCTATAAGTCCAAGTTTATAATATTCTTCAAATAGTTATATCTAATGTTTAAGGTAAAGATATAAATATGTAGTTTATAAGCATAATTTTGGTTTTTAATAATGAAATTTGATTGTTTTTTGTATATCTCGAGTGTTAATAAAAATATTTTTTTACATAAAATTGCAAAGCTTTTTAAGATTATTTAGTGAAAAATACTTGTTTAGCTTAAAGTAAAATACTTATTATTTACACGTTTATAGCTTACTTTTTAACATTTTTTCTTCGTTTCTGGTAGCTTTGGACATTACCGGTTGACTACACTTTTTTGCGCTGTGTTCGAAATGCGTACTAAAGCGGCTTGTAACTATATTAGTTAGAATAATATTTGAAGTGCTTATACTAGGACAAAAGTCATTTCTTTTAATGCGCATCGAAAAATTGACAACGAAGATTAGAACTTATTTAAAAACTTTCAACTTTTTTAATTCTAAAAGTACTAACCGTATAAAAATTTAATTTTTATAATTTTTGTAAACTAAAAAATTCTACCTATTTTCTGAATAGTAGCCTAGTTTTTTTTATAAGCCTAGAATGTTTTAACAGACTCGTTTTAACTGACTACTACTGCATTATGCTAATTGTTAAAAAATTTTAGTTAAAGTTCTATTACACTTTTATGTCTTGTAGACTTAGAGTAGAACAATTTAAAAGTAATATCATACAACTACCAGTTTCTCAATACTTTATTCATATTTGTTTATTAATTTTAAATCAAATCAACTCAACAAATGTCGCTTTCAATGACGCACAGCGCGTACCGGGAGTACGAGTAATCCGAGCAGTAAGTGTCGAAAATGTAACTTCCGTCGGTCACCACGCAGTTGTACTCGGTACCGTGGCTGCCGTAACCGCTCGCCCACTCGAACGGGCTCTCTGTGACGTCATACTGCTCCCCGGATGACAGGTACCTCCACTGGCCTTCTGTGTACGAGTCCGTCAACCCGACCCAGATGTGGCCCTATAACAAGTAGTAGTTTACTACTTGTTTCGAGAAATACAATGAAGGAGTCAAAGATAAGTTAAGTGGAATTTACATCAAAGGAGTCAAAGTTTTAAGTGGAAAATTACAGAAAGACTTGTGCGTGACGTAGTAAGTAGAGAAGAGAGTAAAAAAATAAATAAGTTTTTCTTAGTGTGTTAAAAGGATGTTTGGGTTGTTGTGCGGGTGTTGTTGACGGATTGGGCAAAGGGAATAGAAGCTCTGCAAAGGATAGTAGAATTGCTTGAGTTTTGTAAATTGTAACCAGCGTACAGTCATCAAGCTTAAGAAAACCTCGAGTCAGTTGTGGTAGAACTTCATCACGTTACTTTATCACATTGTCGTGTTTTGTTTTTAAATGTATATAAATTCACCATTCACTTAAAGTTGTTTTCTAGAAACTAGATTATAAATAAGCTCAATACATTAAAGTTATTGATCGTTCCATTAGAACGTTTTTTTTTATAATATTATATATATATATTTTAACTAAGATTTCATGTCGTCCAAACGCTTATCGATGGACGACATAAAACGCATGACGCGGTCGCAAACTAAGGCGAAAAGCAATAATAAGCAATTACCTAACCTAACTACGACCGAGCCATCGGTCAGTGGTTATAGCCCAGTCCGCTGGAGTAGGCCGATTTTAAAATCGCTTGTATCTGGCTGAAATATTTAGTATTTTTTATTTTGTATAAATCTTACATTAACTTTTTCATAACTAGCACTGTGCACAAAACTTACAAAGTTTATTGAATAATGTAAAACAACTTTAAGTTCTTAAATTCTCTAACTAAAACAGTTTGTTTAATTTTAGTCGTTAAATTTTACTTAAAAACTTCCTTTGTGTTATATAAAAAAAAATATACACGCCTTTATAAGTAAATAATACTTTGTTGTCATTTTTTTAATTACTAAGAGTTTTTAATATAAATAATTATTACTTGTGATAATAGGTTCCCTTTTTTCCGAGTGTCTCCATCAGTACATCTCCACCTAGTAACAAACACATCCCTCTAGAGTGTTCGAAAGTCGCCTTATTTGGTGTTAATATAAACATCTTTCCTATGCAGTTTTCTGAAATATAATAAATAAATTGATATAAAGCAAATACTATATTGTGCGTTGTTCATTTTAGTTTTAGTTTTAAGCAACCTTAAATATAAAAATTATCATTTTGAACAATTAGTGTTTTATTTTGATTTTAGTGCTTTATTTTAATTAATATAATGAAAGCTAAAAACTGTTTACAAAAATGAATTGTACTGTACAATTGTACATACTGTTAATAATTTCAGTTTAGTTTAATTATAAGAAATATTTACGGAATATTTTAACATAAACTCAAGTTGTAGACACGAATCGCTGCATTCATCCAGAACTTAAGCTGATGAATATACGAGAACAGAAGTCAAAAGTACAAACAGATTGAAAATAACCATTTTATAGATAAAATGAAATCTGCCTAAGCTTATAAAGCCGTAACATTGTTGTTGCTAGTTAAAAAGATAATAACAAAACATTATTTCTTAATAAGTTTATTAATTACATTTTATTTTCTAGAAACCTTAAATTTACTCTTAAGTTTTAAAAACAGACAGTTTTCTTAAGCGACAAAACTAAACACTTAGCCAATGGTTTATATACTGTTGTCTCGAGAATAGGCCATGTGTTTTTATTTCCAGTAAGTTTAATTTCATCAGTAAGTAAAAGTTCGAATTTCGTAATTTAAATGTTACATGTTTATTAAACAGTAATAAAGCGCATTATTTTAAATATCAATTTTATGTAAGTAAATGTTTTGTTTAATTAGCTAGTAATAACTTGTTATAATTTACTCGGATACTGGAGCGTGTGAAAATTTGTTTCTCAGCTTTTATAGCTGAATAAAATCAAGTATACTTTTTTTTATTAATTTTGTTGTAATCTTGTTTTTCTGGTTCCAGTTTAGAAAACAGTAGAAACCTTGACAATGTACGCAATTTAAACTCAGGAAAAATTGCGAACCTAATTGAAATGTTTTGATTGAAATTTTACTCTTTTCACACTAAGTAATAGTTAATTTCTATTCATGATCTACTCTAGTTTATTTAAAAAATGGATTTTTATACAAATTAATTTTATATTATTTGCATTAGTCAAACAATTCGTAATAGTCTTTGTTTTTTTTTTTTAATCTTTATTAGTCTTAACTACTTATGTTCAACAACATCTCTCAATATTTATTAAAAGTCTGTTACAATTTCACTTACTTTTGAGATAAAGTTTGTACTTTACGCGGGATTGCGTATTTTATCTCTTTCTATACCACCTTCTTTAAGATTAAAAGTTTTAAGTAAGCTGTATAGACTAGTTTGTACAACATGCTACTTTTATGCTGATCGGCTAGCCAAGAACAGATGTGAACCAAACTAAATTACCTTAATAATTAACATTTTTTTTAAGTTTAAATGCATATACTTTTAAGTAAATAAATGTTAGTTTTATTATATTTTAACAATCCTTTAACAACTATAGCAATGAAATATTTTATTTTTTATCAAAGTAATTCAGTTAGTTTGTAAGTTTAAGCTACATGTACAAGTACAAACTAATTTTTCTTCAAAGTATAGTTTGACATTATTTCTTTAAATCATTTTCTTACTTAATATTACAACTTTTAATTCGCCAATAACTTACATCAATTAAGTGTTTTAATAACTTTGTGTTCGAAAATTTTTGTATTTTATATTTTTATAAAATCTACTGTAACCCAAACTCAGTATATATTAAAACGTTTAAAATACTTTGACCAGTCCGACTATGAACTTTTAGCAACTAACGGATTAACTGTTTCTATATATTATTTCAAACAATACAATAAATTGTGTCTATTAAAATGCAAAGCAAAACAGTCATTTATTAAGACATGTGTTTCTATGTAGTGTTTAATGCTTGAGAAAAGGCCATATGTTTTTATTTCAGTAAATTATAACGTCAAATATTTGTCAAACAAAAACACAACGCAAAGTTTTTAGCGCATTTTAGTTACTGACGTATTTTTAGCTTTTATTATGTATTTTTTAATAAGTAAATGTTAAGAAATAGCATTTGTTATGGTATAAAGACTCTAGCATTGTTTGTTTTACTAATATTGTTTTAACAAAATAATCTAAACTATTTAAATCTGGAACACTTTATTTATCTACAACTTCTAGTCGTGTTATAAAAGTAGTTAAATGTTATTTTTAGTTTTAACTTAAGTGTTCAGTCAATTAGTTTAACAATAGGTGGCGTCGGCTTCAGTTCTAAGATTGCTTCTGATTGGCTAATTTTTACTTATTTTTATTTTAAATTTAAACTAATTAAACATTTTTTTTCGGTTTAACTATTTGGGTAAAGTGGGTTAAGGATAAGGGTATAAATGTTCTTAATATTCTGCTGTATTATCAATTTACCTTATTTACATAAATTTGCACTATGTTATGATTGAAAACAATTCCAAGAGCTTACAACTGCAGCTGACCCCTATAAGTGTATTTAACTTAAGACTAATTATAACGTTGAAATATTAAAAATAAAACTTTATTCAACCGTTTATCACCTAGTAACTGCTTTTCTTGATCAGAATATATTTTTCTAAAAAAATTAGATATATGTACATTGTAAAAGTTAATGTAGTTAATTTTATAAGTATTCCATCTTTAAATTTGGTTTAAAATTATTATAACTTCAAAAAATTTAATTAAAGTTAGATAAAATATTAAATTGTTGTGTTTTTTGGTTTGACTGTTTTACGTGCCTACATATATACTGCAAAATTTTTAATTACATAATTTATCTTATGAAGTTTTCAAAATCATTTAAGTTAATTAAGTAAAATAACTAATTTTTACGACAATCTTGCTTGTTTATAATCCATGACATAAAACAACTGAACTTTGTTGATTATGGCCGAAATAAATGCTGGCTAAAACTGATAAAACGAACGCAGACTATATTCTCACAATAAGCTGACAATGTCCATGACGTTGGGCTGTGAACGATTTGCCTGCGTTAATTTTTCGGACTTTTTCCACAAACGGTCGCTTCAGTGCATTTGTACTTAAGCCCGCTTGGTTAAGATCACAATAGCGGTTTATCGCGACAAAGCCTGCCTGATGAGTCCTAAAAAGGACGAAACTGGTCGTAGATTGTCTCGGATGCTGTTGTTGCTGGTCGTGCGGTGAAGTTCATTGTTTATTGATATACGACAATCTAAGATAGTTATTTTTTTGTTGTTTTTACTTTTATTAATTAACCTTTTGCTCATATTCAACATTTACAAAATGATTTATAAATAGTACAAAATATTTAACTTGAAGTCAACTTTCATTGATTGTAAATTTTTCTATATACATATATGCCTTTTAAAATTTTATTCTGTAAAATATTACTTAAAAAAAACTTGATTATAAATATCCTAAATAAATTAATTAATTTTGACACTTATTTTCCTGTAGCATTTCATTGTTTTTAGTTTACATACAACTTATTTTTTAAGCTAGTTAAACTCAACTTTGTTATTAAACTTTTACATATTTTAAAACTTAATTAATTGTTTAGTTTTTAGCATATGCAAGCTAATCTCTTTTACACTTATTATGTTTTAATTACGCGTAAGTTTTGTGAATACTTTTAAGTTAATAAAAAAATAGTTATAAAGAAAATTTATAAAAAATAATTAGTAACAATAAAAGATTATTCTACAATATTTTTACCATCTTTGCTTTAAAGTATGCTCATTTTCTGCTTATTGTGTAGGTTAGTAATCATAATAAAGTTTAAAATAGTTATAATTGTATACAACAGTTTTCCTACATAGTACGCAGTACGCACTACAAGGTAGGCTTTTTGAATAAAGCGCAAAAATAGGGATATCAACAGAAATTTTAAATTCAAGAAATCCTATTTAATTGTAATAGAACTAGATTTTTAAAAAATTCAATAATATTACAAAAGAATCTAAAATCCCATGAATTTTTTATTAAAGTTCTTAAAAGCTTATGAATTAAAGAGCTATTTAAATAAAGCTATATAAATAGCTTGGTAATATTTTTTGTGTCTCGTAGTTCGCTCTTATTAAAACTTTTTGAAATTTAAATATTTTAACAGCAAGCAATATTTCAAATTACTTTAATGGAGGAAGTATTCCCATACTTAGACGAAATTGGTCATAAAATAAAGTTTGTACATATATTTTCTATATACTTTAAAAAACTAAACTTTTTTTTTTTGGCGGCCAACTTACCGTTGATGGCTAATTTTTTGATGTAAGCTACACTATTTGAAATTTTGATTAAGTGAAGATTTCTGTTGCTTGTTTATTCGTATATTTTAAGTTTATTATTTTTTCATTAGTTTTATTGAATATAGACAATAGCAGTGGTCGTCAAACTAAAGAAATCTGTGCTCCCCAAACCACAAAAAAAAATCTATGTTTTTCATTATACAATTTCTCATAATTTCCAGTGCAGAATTTTGTTTTTCTCCATCAACTCTAAAAAGTCTTGTATAGGTTTAAAACTATAGCCCTTTTACACTCTCCCCCTTTTTTACAGCTTATAGCTCCCTTAGTTTTCTGAAATTTTTCATAATGTACGGTAAAAAATCTATAATTAGACTTAAAAGCACTTCAAGCCTTTTTTTTACCTTCATCAAGAGTATCCAATGTAAGTTTCAAACTTTAGGATTTATTTTATGCACACCAAAATAAATTTTGTGCTTACAAGTGTGCATAAGTGCACACTCTGACGACCACTTGACAATAGGGTGCTTATAAGCACGGCGACATTTGAGTTTTCCGCTATTTTTTTAGCTTGGCAAATACCACAAAAACACAATGTAAAAGTTTTTAGTTGATTTGAAGAAACTTTTACCTTAGCAAAACTGGATTTTCTGAAATCTATCCCAATGCAAACTGTACGGGACCTAATTAAACATATGGCATTTATTACTAAAACATATTGTGCAAAGTTTTAGACAATTTGATAAAGTTTTATGAAGGTTTTTCTTGATTAAAAAAAATACAGAAACTTAAGAAAATTTATAAAGTGTGATTTAAAATTACACAAAGTCAAGAATTGCTTCAACAAAACTTTCTTTAAATCTTGTTTTATTATGCAAAATGTGTTTTTGCAATAAATGCCACATGTAAAAAATTTCAAGCTAAAAACTCGAAAATTGCATTTTTTGAGTCCTATACGTATTGCTTTGGAGTGGTTTTCAGAAAATTGAATTCTGCCAAGGTGAAAGTTTCTACAAACCATACTTTACTATGTGTATTGTGGTATTTGCCAAAAGTATGAAAATGTTTAGCTAAAACTCAAAAGTCACAGCAGCGTATTTATAAAAACCCAGGCAGAAAACTTCATTATAAAATGTTTTTTAATTTTAGTAGAAAGTTTTTTATGTTATCAAAACTTGCTTTGTAAATTTGAAGTTCATAACAGTTTTTTATCTGGAGGTTTTAATATAACTATTTAAAAACCACTTTAAAGTAAATGTTAAACATTTGTGTAGTTAATCCGATATAACTAATAAAATAAAACTTTTATATACTGTTTATTAACCGCTCAAAAAGTTTGGTCTAAGGACCTGGTGTGCCACTGTACCAGTCGGTTAAAATAAAACTACTAAATTGTATATTTACAAAATATTTTTTCATAGAAAAATTACTTTACTTATCTTTAGAATGTTTAAATATCACTTAAGAAGAACGAAATTTAATAGTTTTTAAAACGATTTAAGTTATGTAGTTTAAGAAAATAATTAATTTTATATTTAAACAACTAAATAAGCTTGTTTGTATTTAAATAAAAAATAAAATTATTGTTTGTTGAACGACAAAAGTAAAAGCGCTAAAATGTTTAGTCCTACTTAGTGCATAAAAATACCTTTCAGAATATTTTTCGGGTAAATATTAACTCTTCTTTATAAAATGTTTAATTTATATAGCTATTATGTCAACCCATTACTGCTAAAAGTGACCATAAAACCCAAATCTTACTCTGAGGATAGCATGAGGTCAACAAAACAATTTTTTTTAAACAAATATAAAAGTATAAACATAAACTTTTTTAATAACTTTTAATTTACCATTTTTGCTTAATACAAAAAGTTATTTTTTTTAAATATATGTTCTATATAATTATTTGATATGTTAATGTTAATGAAAGTTTTTGCTAATGTGCAAGTAAAACTTATAAACTCCATAAAAGTAGCACTGATTGAAATTCTTCTTTTTGTTTTAGAACAAAATATGAAATGCAGCAAAAGTTCAAAGAACAAGCAAAATAAGATATGTTACAATAAACCCAAAAAAAAGTATGTATTTATTGAACAAATTCTTAATTTTGTCTTAATAAATTTTAAATTGGTTGTATACAGCTTCTTCTGTAGGATTTTGAGTTATTAAAAAATTGTATCAATGTTGTAACTATCTTTTCAATAATTGGATATTACAAGTTTTACTTACCATAATAGTTGATAAATATGTATAATTAGAAGTTTACTGCATTAATTTTTACTAATTATGCAAAATATTTTGACTGTTGATAGTAGTGGGCTGAAATATATTATTATTAATTAATTTATTTGTTGCTTACTCAAATATGTAGCAAGTTAAAATTAGCAGAAATTACAAACATATATTCAAAACTAAACTTTATTTATTATAACCTAGGTAGTTTATTTAAGTTAATCATAATTACAGGGTTGCCACTTTACCTGCAATCCTGGAATTTGAGAAATTTTGAAAAAAACCTGGAAAAACCTAGAACTTTCAACAAAAATCACTAAAAATACTTATATAACTTAGAATTTTGAAAATTTTTACATGTTCAGTAGTAAAATTTCAGTTTGACTCAAAAAATCTGACATAAAGATAATAAATTTTTGTTATCATCAATTTTTTTTTATTAAAAACATAATTAAAGTAGCTTTACAGTACCTTATCGATGTTTTTATGCTATTTAACACAGTTCTTTACCTTAAACTAAACTTTAAACTAAAAATGGACCAAAAAATGTGTACTTAAACCTGGAAGAAACTTTTAATACCTGGAAAAAAGTTTGAAAAAACAAGCGGCAACCCTGTAATTAAAAGTTTCATGTTAAACAATAAATTTTGGTTTTCTTAAGTTAACTAATTATAGATAATGCTTCAGCTAAGCACAACAACTAGTTTGTTTTATAATTCCTTTGTGTCTTGTTTCAATAAAATCTGCAAAAAAAGTAGTAATACTATAGCTTAAAATAAATTCTAACTTTATAAATGTTGTTTTCATAAGTAGTTTAATATTAGTAATTACAGTAGTAATTCTAGTATAGATGTTTTAAAGGCTTACATATTTCAATCATTTTAATTTGAATAACTTTTTTAAATAATGACATTAAAACAAAGTCTCTTGGTTTTTAAACTATCACCATTTAAAATTCAACTTTTTTATTATGAGTTAACTTGAAATAAAATTATTAGTAGTTTTTTTTATCAAACAATCTGCTCACCACTTAAAAAAGTGTGACCTCCCCCATGACCCTGACCCATATTTTATTTATAAGTTTAAAAATATTTTGTGTATGAAAATTAAGGGTCCTTTTAAGTTTATGACACGAGGCTGAAGTTTGATAGAAATTCACATTTACTAAAATCATACACTTCCTAATTTTTTAAAATTATAGACATCCTTTGTTGTCTACGCTATTGGAGTCGCCCTAATTATTATAAACCAATAAAACTTTAAAAATTTTGTTTTTTATGCGTAGAACTACAGATCCTGAAAGACTCAACGATAAACTTTAAAAACTAAAGTAGTTATAGCGTATAGAAAATATTTATTAAAATAATAAAAAAAAT
Source organism: Thalia democratica (assembly GCF_965202585.1). Classification (NCBI taxonomy): domain Eukaryota; kingdom Metazoa; phylum Chordata; class Thaliacea; order Salpida; family Salpidae; genus Thalia; species Thalia democratica. Next base: position 22,391,056 of record NC_139171.1, read on the forward strand.
AACCAAGTTTTCGAAAAGTTCAACTACACCGATTGTTGTCTACGCTATTGAAGTCGCCCTAATTATATTAAACCAATAAAACTTTAAAAAATTTGTTTATTATGCGTAGAACTACAGATCCTGAAAGTCTCAACGATTAACTTTAAAAACTAAAGTAGCTATAGCGTATAGAAAATATGTATTAAAAAAATCAAAAAAATAACCAAGTTTTCGAAAAGTTCAACTACACCGATTATTGTCTACGCTATTGAAGTCGCCCTAATTAAATCAAACCAATAAAACTTTAAAAAATTTGTTTATTATGCATAGAACTACAAATTCTAAAAGACTCAACGGTTAACTTTGAAAACTAAAGTAGTTACAGTGTATAAAAAATATAACGATTAACATCGAAAACTAAAGTAGTTACAGTTTTTTAGAAATATATACAAAAAAGTAAAAACTATATCGATTATTGTTTAAGCTATTGAAATCGTCTTAACATAATTAAACCGTTAAGACTCAAAATTTCTATATTTTGCGGAGAACTATTAATCTAAGCTGTTTTTTAAACCACTTAATTAAAAATAAAACCATAAAATACTTATAATATTATATAAATAATTTTGCAACTAAATATTAGTTTATTAGTTAGATACAATAAAGAGTCAACAATAATTTTGAAAATTAAGTTACTTAAGAACATTTTTTGTTAAATTAATTTTAAAAAACATGTAAGTTTGCTACAATTTACAAAGAAACACACATGTTAAACGAATATAAGGAAAAGAATTCTTAAGTATATATAAAATTAAGTTTCTTCAACTTTTAAAAGCTTGGAGAATTGCTTTGAACGGAGTAATTACATAAATCACAATAAAAATTATTGTTTTTTAAAGTAATAAAATCTTTTCTTGAACGTTGTAGGCAACATTCGTGGAACCAACGGCTGCAATTGTCACATTGAATCTTTAAATAATTAACAAGTTGTTATTTTGTAATTTAGATTCATACAGATGTAGAAATTCTTTTTATTTGTTTTAAACAAAGATATCTTTACTTACCCATTGCACTCGGCCAGGATAATTACTTAGTTGACGTAAACTGGCATGACGGCGTTTACAAAAGTTACAGGAATTGACGTCAATAACTGAAATTAAATAAATTTTTAGCAACTTAGCTTATCTTAAAACAATATGATGTGTATATTCAATTTTGTAACTTACATCCTTCACGGAGAAGTCGCACACCTATGTTTGTACGCTTTTGAACAATACTATCACTTCTGTTCTTAATTTAATTTCATCTGGTAAAGTCGGGTAACTGTGAATGATTTGTTCTCCAGCCTACATGTTTAAACTATTATTTACAAAAATGTTTTTATTTTTAAGTAGGCATAACTTCGGCTAAGCAAGTTAAAAACTCAATTAAAATATTTATTTTAACCTCAATAACATGTACCCTACAGTTTACAACGTCAAGTTGTGGATTATGATTAACGCCTATTACGTTAAACTTCTTAAATTTTTTGGTTGACATTCTTAATCTAGAACTCTGTAGTCTGTTTATTGAAGTTAAATAATTGCTCATAAGTTAAAGTTCATAAATGCTGCAAAGATATACTTACATAATGTTTTTTAAAAAAGTTTCTCCTTCAAGCTTCTCTGCAGCTAAGCTTTTATAGGAGTCGAAGATATAGATGTTTTTTGTACTATAAATTGTTAATAAACACACTGAAATTATTAAATTCTTTTTGACTATAAAATTCATTCATTGAATTTTAATGAACATAATGCTTCAAAAATTATATATATATATATATATTAAACAAAGATGTTCTGTTTTCTATATCGTTGAGAATACTCTAAAAAAAACTACTGAGCTAATTTTCTATAAAAATAAACTGAAAATTAATGAAACCTAGAGACAGTTTAAAAATTTGAAAACTTTTAAGATCAATTTATTCAATATTACTTCAATATTTAATATTAAAATGTACTACTGTATACCTCAATATATAAAATAATATAACCTTTCATGCAAACAACAATAAAAACTGACCAAATACTTTTCTAAACTATATTGACGTGAATAATCAATGGTTATAAGCTTTAAAAATAACAAAAAACTAAATCTCACAATTCCAATCCAGTGAATGTCATTAATAATTGCGAAACTAATGACATCGTTCTTTGAAATCTATTTTTTTTAAGTTTAAAATCTTGTATGTGTTGTATTAAATGAATTCAAGTAGTAAAAACTTACAGTTTTTAAAAAACATTTTTCAACATTGTTTCCCATGAGTAAGTCGGTAGTCTTTGAGTGGCTGACAAACTTCAATTTCTTTTGCCTTCTCGTGTTTAATAATAATAAGAAATATGCGTGAATTATCTGTTTATATATAAAACAGTTTTAAATAATTTGAAGTGTTGAGTTGTATAAAGAATTTAAATAATTAAGTTTTTTGTTAAACAATTGCTACAATTAGTCACAAACTGTAACATTAAGCCAAGAGCGCCTTCCTACGTTTCTTGGGTTGAGGGATAACATGCCTTCGATTGTAATACTCATTAATACTCCGGTATAGCTTCTGACCGTAATTAAAGTTCTTCCTGAAGGATCATTATTACAATACTCCCAAATATGTTCCAACAATATGTTCCAACTGTGGTTTTATTGATATAATATTATTGTTTTGAGAAAGATAATTTAAAATACTAAAACATTTAGCAATCTTACCTGTTTTTTATGTATTTTGCTGTGGTCAGTTCTCACTAAAAAAAGAACGTTATTGTGGAATTACTTTATTTGTAAATACAATGGGCTTCACTGTACTATTTTTTCTTTCAGTTTCTAATTCATCAAATCGACCTAATGGTATTGTTTTTACTTTATGTGCTTTTGGTTTTATTTAAAAAGTAAAAAAGCTAAAAGCTTACCTTGTTTTTTATTCTGTTCTCCACATCCTAAAAATAACAGTATACTAAAGTTATTAAAAAGGTTCATTAAGTACAAAATTATGTTTTAAAATATGCTACCACATTAGAAAAACTAATGATTTTTTAATAATCAGCAGTTTAAGTACAAAAATATCAAAATTACCTGACTTTGACATTTTATGTTCGGTTTTCTACGAGGTTGAGGCACTTAAAAAATGAATATTGTCACTAAAACAAAATATTTAGTTTTCTTTTAAAATTCTACTTACTTTAGGCGTAACTTTATCTATATCAGCCGCCGCGAAATATTTTGAAGTTCTTTTTTACTCTGAGTTCAGTGTCTTCTGCTTTCTACACTTCCAAACCTCTTCAATGGATAAAGTAATGTCGTATTCTGGTCTCTTTGTCAATGCAGACTTTTGAAATTTATTTTTAATTTCATGACTTTTGTACCTAAACCATTTAATTGATGAATAACTAATACTTTTTTATTTATTTTAAAAATATGTTAACAGTTTAATAAAACCTACCTGCCACGCAACGATTCATAAACTTTTAGCACAAAGTCGTCGATCATAAGGTGCGTTTGTCTTTTCAATATTTGATGCTTTACAATGCGGAACCAGTTCTCCGCGTGCGAATTGGTGTCCCTAAAAAATATGATTTTCAGTGATTACTTTGACATTAATTATTTTTTATTGGACAAAAAAAAGTAACGCTCAAAACATTTAGTCCTAGGACCTGGTGCACGAAGAACCTTTCAGTTATTACGTCACTACGTTGCACACCACAGATACCTTTTAAAGTCTTGTCCACGACAAGATTAATTACTAATTTATTATATTAATATTAAGTTATTAACCTGGTGATTTGAGTATTGCCATCACCTATCATCAAGCCAGTCCAAAAAGAAGCAAGTGGCATGAAAAACACAAGTAGTGATTGTGTATACGTAGGCAAATGATATCGGTTGTAGTCACCTTCTGTGCATGCATTTCTTTGTGCAACGTCATAAAATTGTTTAAACATAATACCGAATGGTGATCTTTTACACATAGTCTCGCGTGTGTTTTGGTTTTTTTCTTCCAATAAAAGAAAAATTACTCTCATCAGGTTCATTCCAAGTAGACTTGTTCGATATTTTGCTTTGCAGCAGGCACGTAGCTTGGTACGTTTCTGCAAATCTACAGAAACGTAAACATTTATGCGAAAAAACTCGCTTTTCTTTCGATTATTCAGCTTTTAAGACCTTGTTTCTTTAGCTTTAAGTAATCGTTTATACTTAGTTTTGCACTTCTAAAAAATAATTTTATTTTTACGGGTTCTTTATATATCAGTTTAATTCTTTAATCTATGCTTTATAAATGATAAAAAGTTTTAAAATAAGTTTTATATAACTTTTTCAATCTAAGGTTAAAAAAAATAAGTTAGTACTATTTATTTTAACAAATGTATAGTTGTATTATAAATAACAAGTTAAAAAAAATATATTTTATCTTTAAAAATCTTTATGTTTGAGTTTATTTATATGTTTCACATTGTATCTGAAAATTATTAATATTTATAATTCAAGGTTTGTTGTTATATAAATAAGTTGTTTTATTTAACAAGTTTGTATTGTAAAAAAAAGTTTGATTCTGTTTTACAGCTTTTATTTAACATTTTTTGAAAATAAGAAAATGTTTTATTCTTATTTACAGCTTAAATCTTTATGCTACTAAAGCTAGTAATAACATTTACAAAAAAGTGTACTCTTCCTTTCTTTATGAATTATTTTTGACAAAATAAAGTAATTGTACATCTGAATTTTATCCAATGTTGTGAACTTTTTTAATTTATACTCTTTTTGTTTTTTATTCAACTCCTAAAATTTATGATTTTTATTTCAATAAAAGCAACAATTTTTGCAAATATTTTCTGAAGTGGGGAAACTGTTTTCAAAGTTATATATTTTGGGCCTAGAAGTAATACTATTAGGAGTTAAATTATTAATAAATATTTTTATTTTAAATGAAAGGTTTTATAGGCTCATAAAAGTTTCAGCACATATATAGAATGGGTTTATAGGTTAAGAGCAGTACAACGTGCCTTGTATTCAGTTATTCATTATACTTCAGCATAATATTTACTTTTAAACTTTTAATAAAACTATAAACTTTCATATAAAATTAAAGGTAGTTAAAACTACTCTACTTCCGTTATGACGTCATCACACATTATTATTGATTTTTTTTGCAGATTCGTAATTTTTTAGAGCTAGCTACGTCCCTGCTTTGCAGTAATGCTAAAGCAGCCTTTCAAAAATACAAATGGCTAATTTGATAACAACACGATAAATATTTAGTTATTTCAAATCGTTTAAATGTAAAGCTATAATAAGTACGGAATAACTTACTTTTTCATAAACAGTGGTTTCAAAAACAGCTAAAATTAATAGTTCTCCGCAAAATATACAAATTTTGAGTTTTATCGGTTTAATTATGTAAGGACGATTTCAATAGCTTAAACAAAAATCGATATAGTTTTTACTTTATTGTATATATTTCTAAAAAACTGTAACTACTTTAGTTTTCGATGTTAATCGTTATATTTTTTTATACACTGTAACTACTTTAATTTTTAAAGTTAACCGTTGAGTCTTTTAGGATCTGTAGTTCTACGCATAATAAACAAATTTTTTAAAGTTTTATTGGTTTAATATAATTAGGGCGACTTCAATAGCGTAGACAGTAATCGGTGTAGTTGAACTTTTCGAAAACTTGGTTATTTTTTTGATTTTTTAATACATATTTTCTATACGCTATAACTACTTTAGTTTTCAAAGTTAATCGTGGAGATTTTAGGATCTGTAGTTCTACGCATAATAAACAAATTTTTTAAAGTTTTATTGGTTTATAATAATAAGGGCGACTCCAATAGCGTAGACAACAAAGGATGTCTACAATTTTAAAAAATTAGAAAGTGTTTGAATTTAGTAAATATAAATTTCTATCAAACTTCAGCCTCGTTATTAAAACTACTATAAAAACCTAATTGTAAAAAAACGTGTCTATTTTAAGTAAATTTGTAAAACCAAATGATCCCCAACAAGCGTACTACCAACAAATCTCAATTATTTTTGCAATTTTCTAGAGCTTTTGTTTTAAACTTACATTTGGGTAACAAGTTCAATCATTAATTTTACATAAGATCGTATTTTGAGGTCTACCTTGTTTTTTGTTCAAACTGGATTTCTTTGGTAGAAAAAATCAGGCTTCCTCTTCTCCTAGAGCAGGGCTTCCCCAATTGGACAAAGTGGCCCTCTTGGGAGCATGACAGACACTCAGGGGGCAACGAGCAGTAAAGGAGCTAAAGGGGGCCATGAGGTCATAATTTGAAACTTAATCTATTCTGAAGTTGTTGATGAAGAGTAAAAATAAAGTCTTAGGTTTTTTTTATCATTGTTTTGAAACTTACAGTAGATATTCTGGAGTTGCTGATGAAAAGCAAAAAAAAAAAAGGTCATAAGAGTTTTTAATGATAGTTTTTGAGTAATCTTGGTACAAGAAAACTTTTTAATTTCTTTGAAGGGGGCCATTTGAAAACAAGTTTGGGAGAGGTCAAACAATATATGAAGGTCAAGCAAGTAATTTGTCATCACCTTTTATTCTATCTGCCCCTTTAAAATTAACATTAGAATAAATCAAAAAGTAAAAAAAACTATCTATTAAACTGAAAAAAATCCCTTGGTGATTCATCAGTTGGCAAGCACTTTGTGAGAAAGAAAAATTTGTATGCTCACTGTTATGGTCAATTGGTTTGTGTGAACAGAAACTTGTCAGTCATTGAGTTACTTTTTAGGATTTTATCAAAACAGTCATATAATTTTAGCCTTTTATAAAACAGGAGGTAGCATTTAGGATATAATGAATCTTTGTTAGTAAGTTTGTAAGTTCCTTTAACTTTAAAAATACAATCCTTTTATAGTTTAAAAGACTTACCATGTTGAAGTTAAAAATATATACAAAACAAATCTTGGATAAAGTTACAAAAAATAGTTTTGATGTTTTTTTATACAACTTTATTTTCAAAATTTGAAAAAAATCTTGAATTGATTTAGATATTAGTAACTGACTTTCTGTTAAGACGTAAAGGAAAATGATTAAAATGTATTTTTTTAAATAAAGTAATCTTTTTTGAGCTTTTAGTTTGTGCTTCTATTAGGAACAACCTTTCTTTATATCTCAAAAGTTCTAATATCTAATAAAATCTAGTGATTTTTCTAATCAGTTAAAACTGTATGATAACTCAGATGAAACTCTACAAAATATTTACAAATTTGGAAATATCAAAGTGGACTTCCCATCTATAACCTGTAGAGTGCATCTATAGATAAGAACTTTGTTGTTGTCAAAGTTGTTAATAAGGTTAAGAAAGTTTTTATATGTACAGTAACCTCTCGCATCTTTACGCACTCGTGACGTTACGCACTCTCGTTTAGTTACGTATTTAAGCATTCTAAAAAATTCAAACAATAGAAAATTTAGTTTTCTTTAATATTGCACAAATTAGGTTTATTGTATAATTTTAATATAAACTATTTTTTTCAAATACTAACTCACCTCTTTATATCTTTAAACTTTGTAAACTTATGTTCCTTGGCTTATAAACATTTAGTTATACCTCAGTTAATCAGAAATTTTGTTAGTAATAATAGATTAAATTAAAATTCTGAAAAAAATATGACTGTGTTAAATAATGAAAGTATAATAATTTAATGAAAGTTTGAAACACAAATAAATAATACAGTACTCTTGCCCTATATATGAATAAACATCTCAAAAAGAAATTTAATGAAACTTCCTAGCAAAAAGTAGCAGTGATACTTAATAAATATAAAGCGTACACTTAAAACAATCTCAATTGTTTTTTAGTAAACATATCACTAATTTTCATTTGACGTTTTTTTGGTTTAAGTTCTTCTTCTGTAATACTTACTTTGCACAGAAATTTGCTAAGTAGAATAGTATATAAGTGTTAAGTATCAAATAAGTCAGATATAAGAAAAGATATAATCTACTTATTATTAAAATTTATAAAAATTTTCTACAAGTATTATTACTTTATATAAAATAAAATCCTTTTTTTTTATATGTATAGTTTTATCTTTTGTTTTCATATTTATAAATTAGTAAACAATTTGTTTAAAGTGGGAAAGTCCTCAGTCTGCTATTAATAGAAGATATATCAAAAAAACAGCCATTATGGTAAGTATATTTGGTACCTCTCGTATCTTTACGATATCTCGTATCTTTACGCACTTTTTCTGTGGACACAATGTGCGTAAATAATCGAGAGGTTACTGTACAGTTAAACACCTTTAAAAAGCACCACCTAGTTTTATATTAATCCATATAGTAGTTTACAATAGACCTTTCAGCTAAGAGTTTAATTTTTGACAAAAATAGTCCGCATATAGTTAAAAAGTTTGCACTTGTACCATTGAAGATCTAAATAAAACAACTTATTGATTTAAAACTGTTTCTTAAAAATATCAATTTATAGGTTTTAATTTTTTTAATTTTTGGTGTGGCATAAGATTTACTGAATAGATTTGGTATAATTTTGTTAAGTATGTTTTTTAGTTCCTTAGAATTAATAACAGTGAATAAGTTGTGGTTTGTATCAAAATACTTTACAAAATTGACTAAATCTGAACTTTGTTGTGAATAAAAATAAAACTCTATTCAGAACATCAAAGAACTTTAAAATTTATGTAATCATATTTCATATATCTTGATAGTAAAAAGTTATCCTAGAATCATGAACAAATATTTTTGAAAAACTTCATGCTTGTAAATATTTTATCTTAAACAAATCATGAGTCTTACAATGCCTTATTATAAAATTAAGACCATTTGGGGAGTAACTTTATTCATAACTTTATTTTATAGAGTTTTAAATAATCTTTAAGTTGGTTTTTACAGATTTTCAAAATTTAAAACAATTTTTGAGATATAGGCCGTTAATAGAATAGGCTCTTTATGGATGGTCGTTTTAATGCTGGACAAAATCAGACTGGACAAAAATTTTCAGCTTGATATTCGACTAAAATTACCAATTTGCTAAAACTTGAACTGGACAATTTCTAACTTAGTGAAAGCTGACTTTTAAAAAAATTAAACTTCAAAAAATATCCTTTTAAACTTTTAAAAACTGATAATGTTATATAAATAGATATATTATTAAATACATTTATAACGTATACAAAATACTAATATATAATAAAAATTATAAAAATATTCTTATAAACTTATAAAAGTAAGTATAATACTAAACATTATTATAACAAAAAATAATGATAACAATGTATAAAAAAATACTAACTAATACTGTAACAAAAAATAAAAAACACTATACATAAAAACAAATTGGTATTTGTATACAATTAAAAGATTTTATATCAAGTATAATGAATAAAAATTATTTTTATCTAAAAAAAGTAAATAATCAATTAAGAAAAAAAAATATTTTGTAACAAAAATAAAAACAAAAAAAAAATTAAAAAAAAGATATAAATATTTGAAATAAACAGTGATATAAAAGTTTGTCACCATTCTCTTATGAGTTTAGGTTATAGACCTCTTTTTATCAAACTATAATTCATGTACTATTTCTTCGAAATAAAAGTTTAAATCAAAAACTTTAAATATTAAGTACTTGTTGTACTTATGTTTAAATAAAACAAATTAAATCATTAAAATTTAAATTATTAAAACGCCTGTTTTTATTCTTAAAACTAACAATTATAGGTAATGTATTAAAGTTTTTACGATCTTCTAAACTTTACCTTAAAAAACACGTACATTAGCCTTTTCAAACTATAAGCCATCACTAAAAACATTTTAACACAAAAAGTTGTTTACAAAATACGTTGAAACTTTGCACACTTGTTGTTAGATGCATTGTCTGGTATTTAAATTTTTTTTAATGTTTTAACTAATGTATTAACAGTTTTACGATCTTCTGAACTTCACCTCTAAAAACACCTACATTTGCTTTTTCAAACTATAAGCAATCACTAAAAACATTTTAACACAAAAAGTTATTTACAAAATTTGTTGAAAATTTGCACACTTGTTGTTAAATGCATAGTCTGGTATTAATTTTTTTTAATGTTTTAACTAATGTATTAAAAGTTTTACGATCTTCTGAACTTCACCTCTAAAAACACCTACATTTGCCTTTTCAAACTATAAGCGATTACAAAAAAAAATTTAACTTAAGAAGTTGTTTACAAAATTCGTTGAAACTTTGCACACTTGTTGCTAAATGCATAGTCTGGTTTTTAATTTTTTTTTTAGTGTTGTAACTAATGTATTAAACGTTTTACGATCTTCTGAACTTCACCTCTAAAAACATATACATTTGCTTTTTCAAACTATAAGCAATCACTAAAAACATTTTAACACAAAAATTTGTTTACAAAATTCATTGAAACTTTGCTTACTTGTTGTTAAATGCATAGTCTGGTATTTAATTTTAAAAAAATGTTTTAACTAATGTATTAAAAGTTTTACGATCTTCTGAACTTCACCTCTAAAAAACACCTTCTTTTGGTTTTTTTGAATATAAGCAATCACTAAAAGCATTTTTAACCATAAGTTTCTTTAGATAAATTGTTTAAATTTTATACAAATTAATACTTAGGAATAGTCTAGTTCTAGTATATATAAGACTTTTGTTGTTTTTATCAATTTACTAAAAAGTTTTTATTAGTTTACAATCGTCTAAACTTAATCTTCAAAAATCACTTATACTACTTTATAAACATCTACATTCGCTTTTTCAAACTATAAGCAATTACAAAAAAAGTTTTAACACAAAAATTTCTTTACGAAACTCGTTGAAAATTTGTACACAAAAAGTTGTTTACAAAAATCGTTTTACAACTTTTAATAAATTATTTAAAACATTTAAAAAAAATTAAATACCAGACTATGCATTTAACAACAAGTGTGCAAATTTTCAACAAATTTTGTAAACAACTTTTGTGTTAAAATGTTTTTAGTGATTGCTTATAGTTTGAAAAAGCAAATGTAGGTGTTTTTAGAGGTGAAGTTCAGAAGATCGTAAAACTGTTAATACATTAGTTAAAACATTAAAAAAAATTTAAATACCAGACAATGCATCTAACAACAAGTGTGCAAAGTTTCAACGAATTTTGTAAACAACTTTTGTGTTAAAATGTTTTTAGTGATTGCTTATAGTTTGAAAAGGCGAATGTACGTGTTTTTTAAGGTAAAGTTTAGAAGATCGTAAAAACTTTAATACATTACCTAAAATTGTTAGTTTTAAGAATAGAAACAGGCGTTTTACTGATTTAATCTTTGTTTTATTTAAACATAAGTACAACAAGTACTTAATAATTAAAGTTTTTGATTTAAACTTTTATTTCGAAGAAATAGTACATGAATTATAGTTTGATAAAAAGAGGTCTACAACCTAAACTCATAAGAGAATGGTGACAAACTTTTATATCACTCTGTATCAAATAATTTGTTTTTGTTTTTTTTTTTATATTTAGTTTTATATTTTCTAGTTTTTAATTTTTTTTTCACAATTGATTTTATACTTCTTTTAGAAAAAATTATTTTTTACTCATTATATTTATAAAAAAAATTTTTAATTGTATACAAATATTAATTTGTATCTTTATATAGTGTTAACAATTTTTTTGTTATAATATTAGTTAGTATTTATTTTATGCAGTGTTGTTATTATTTTTTGTTATAATGTTGTTAATTACTCTTATAAGTTTAAAAGAATATTTTATTATTATTTTTTGTTATAATATTGTTAATTATTTTTATAAGTTTAAAAGAATATTTTTATTTTTATATTCTTCATTTTATATTAGTATTATTTTAATACGTTATAAGTGTATCTAATTATATATATTTATTTATATTATAATATTGTTAAGTATTATACTTACTTTTATAAGTTTAAAAGAATATTTTTATATTCTTTAATATATATTAATAATTTTTTATACGTTAAAAATGTTTTTTATTATATATATTTAATTATATTACAATATTGTTAAGTATTATAGTTACTTTTTTAAGTTAAAAAAATATTTTTATATTCTTTATTATATATTAGTATTATACGTTATATATGTATTTTATTATATATATTTAATTATATTTATAATATTGTATAAGTTTAAAAGCATATTTTTGGAAGGTAAATTTTTTTTAAAGTCAGCTTTTACTAATTTAGAAATTGTCTAGTTCAAGTTTTAGCAAGTTTGTAATTTTAGTCGAATATCAAGCTGAAAATTTTTGTCCAGTCAGATTTTGTCCAGCATTAAAATGACCATCCCTTTATGGAAGCAAAAAAAATGCAAATAAATAGAAACAGGATAGCACTTCCATAGAAATCCCTAAAAACTTGCAATATTTAGGAAAACCCTAGAATTGTTTGGATTTTTTTATTTGTAAAATCCCTAGATTCACTTGAAAAATTACTTTTTTTTTGCCTGGAGATTGAAATTTTTATAATATATAAGGCCATAGGGAGGTTGGGTAGGCCATGTTTTTTACAAGTTGATCTTATTTTATAGAGTTTTTACTAAGCTTCAAGTTGCTTTTTACCGTTTATAAAAATTCGAATTAGTTTTTGAGATATGACCGGCTAAAGTCGGGCCGCATAACAGGTTCCTTATGGGGAAGGAAAAATTAAAACGGCGAAAAAAGACTAATGCATTCAAAATCTATCTTCTCCTTCATTTTTTAAGCAATCTTCTTCAAACTTTCACAGTCTATTCTTTATACAATAACAAAAAAACGTTATTTGTGACTTTGAAAAAATTAAAGTAAAAATACCTTTTTTTTGAAAAAAAAAATGTTTTTTGATAAAAAATCACTTTTTTTTATATTTTTGTCATAAAATTTTATTATTTTTACAATTATTAAAATTCACAAATAATTTTTTTTCTCATAATGTAAGGAACATTTCCTGAAAATTTGAAGAAGATTGCTTGAAAAATGAAGGAGAAGATAGATTTTAAAGCCTGTTTTTAAAAACTCGAGAAAAACGACTTTAAAGTTACCCTTTATATACACTTTATAAAGACAACCCTTTATATAACCGGTCATAAAAAAAAAGTTACTTAATATTTTTAAAATCTAAAAAAAGCATCTGAAAGATTATGAAATTTACTATAATATAAGTATTTATGTTATTTTTGGTCAAAAAATGGCTTCAACCCCCCTAATGCCAAAACTAGTATTAAAATTTTTTGTTTAAAATTTTATTTGTATTTTAGAGTTTTTTGTAAATCCAAAAAGCATCAGATGGTCGATTTAAAAACTAAGTGGAATTTTAAGGCCATTGGGGGTTACCACCTTGGTTTTACAAAGACCATATTTTGTAAATTTTCAGACATTTATAACCACCTAACGAATTCAAAGTAACTTTTGAGATATAAACTATCTAAGTCAGTGACCTCATTATTTTCCATATGTAAGGCGCAAACCAAAAAACAAAAAAAGCTATTTCACTAAAAATTTTTCTCACAAATCCATTTTAAAATTCACATTAAGTCCATGATTAATTCTTAAATTGTTGAATGCAAGATTTTTTTATTTTGAATAATAAAAATGTTATCAAAAAAAAAAAACTTAATTTTATGTTATTCTTATCTAAAATTTTTAGTTAGTAATATTTTCAAAATCCTAACATTTAAAGTCTTTTGAACTATAAAAGGACTCTTTCCTGAATATTTGACTTCTTAAACTCAAAAATGAAGAAGATAGATTTTTAGTGAAAATTTAAAAACCTGTGAAAATTAATAAAAGAATTGCGGTTCATACATTTGTACTGGAAAGATTTTACAAAAACTCAAATATCTCAAAAACTAATAAAAATTTTCATATTCTATAAAAACTGATTTGTAGTGTATGCTTAATGCTTTAGTTTAGCAGCCAGTGTTAATTTTTATTTTAGAAAATGTTTGACCCCTATATGCCCCTAAGTATACAAAGTTGTTTAACTGTCCAAAAAATAACTTAGTTTTGCCACCTTCTTGTTGTCAACCATCTTTAATTTAGTCTGTATTTAATCTTTATAGATCTTATATTTTTTATACTTACTACTTTCTTTATCCAATATATTTATATGCTAAAATAAAAGATTGAAGTGTTTTAAATATTTTGAGTTGCTAAAAATAAATTAGGCTTTTTTAAAGTTTACAAAAAACCTCTATATTTTAGTTATTTTGATAATATACAAAAATACTATACTGATAATATATACTTTCAGTTTTCCCTGCCCATAGGGAACCTTTAATGTGGCCCAAGTTTGACCGGTCATATCTCAAAAACTAATTCCAATATTTTACGGTAAAAAGCAACTTGAAGCAAAGTAATAACTCTATAAAATAATATCAACTTGTATAAACATAGCCTACCCCCTGTGGCCTAATACAGTTGTTCTCTTTCACAATCTAACGAGCAAAAAAAGATTATTTTCCCTTTGACTTTGTTATTTTTCTATGGTTTTCTCTATATATCTTTTCTAAAATTTTGGTGGGAACCCTGTTGACAACACTAAAAATCTGTCTCAATTGTTTTTTTAAGATAAGTACTTCAAATTTTCAGGAAATAATCCTTGTAGTATGTATCAAATTTAAAAAAAGACTTCTTTTCTTTTTAGCTACATAACATGTTGAAGTTGATTAATTAATAAAAAGTTATAGAACATAACTTATAAAGCATATAGTTTTAGCTAAAGAGTTTTTTGTGCACAACGGCTTTTATATAATTGCATAAAACTTTTTAACAAACTCTAGATTACTCAATTTTATTTTCAGTCAGGCTAGTTATTTTTGACTCAGAGAGTGGAACTGTAGTTGTAATTGATGCATGAAAGAAGCATAATTAAAACAAATGAACTACAGTTTAAAAAAATAATAATACATATATCATTCCCTAAATAAAAGGAACATAAAACAACTAAAAAATTTGTTGGTATAAGCAAAGCTTATTCATATTTTTTGTTAGTTACTATTCTAAAAGGTGTCATTTATAAAGAAGTAGGCAGCTTTTTAAGTGAGCAGGTCACATTTAGCAGAAAAATGTTTTGTAGTCGAACTTGTACTATAAATATCATTAAAACCAACCTCTCAAAATAATTAAATCAAACTTTAGTTTAATGAAACTACTGTTGTACTAAAAGTTTTTTTCAAAATAGTTTTATTTGGTTTGCATCTGATGCATTCAAGCTTGAACCTAATACCACTAATTTTTGGTACCCTGTAAGTATTACAGAAAAATAGTAAACAAATTGAAATTGTTGACAGAAATAATTAAATATCCACAATGTCTTCCATGCCAATGAACCCCAAGCCGTTTTTGAACCAGCTTACTGGAAAGCCCGTCATGGTCAAGCTGAAATGGGGAATGGAATACAGAGGTGAGTAGTTGTTAAATTATTATATTAATGATTAGTAACATTTTTTTCAACTTTTTTTATAGTCATAAGCAGTTGTTTTTTATTAATTATAATCAAAAGTTTAATAAAAACCTAAAAATTGTTGTTATTTTATTTTGTAAGTTGTATTTAAAAAACTTGTCAAATTTGCTAAAACATGAAAAGGAGATATTTCTGCGATAGGCAATTGAGATGTTTATCTCTTAAAAATACCTTATATTGTCCTATATACACTAATGATTTTTCTGAAAAAATAGCAGTTTTTTCATGAGAAAAAATATATTTTTTATTTTAAGTACCCCTTTAAATTATGCCAAAAAAAGTAAATTAATATTTGTATAAAAGCTTTGAAGGTATTTTTAGCACTTGCTTTATGCCTTAATAATTTTGACATATATTTAAGTTGTTTTGACTTATTTGTAAACAAAATGTAGCAAAAGTTTGCTACATTTACATGTATTTTTTCAAATTAATGGAATTATCCATATAATAAGCTGCTCAACAATTGTTAATAAATAAACTATACAATTTAGTTACTTAAAAATTGTTAGCAGTCATATATTGATGCTTATTTATAGGATACTTAGTGATATTTAATAACTAAGTACAAAGATTTGCTACGTTTAAGCTTACATAACTTTTGATAGCAGAATAGAAGCAAACCAAGTTTTTAAAAGAAGCCCAGCTCTGAAAAATTAGACTAAACTCTTACTTTAATTTTTTGATCACTAAAATGGTCAATGGCTGCTTATCAGCCCACTGTGTAGTTAAGAGTTTGTTAAAATTTAATGATTATCCTCAGTTATAAAAATAAAAAGTGTCTTGTATTACTTTACTAATGTTATCTTTATTTTTATAAATTAAGCTAACTTTACTTATAATTCTTAAGCTTAAGTAGTTATACATCAAAGTTTTATAAAATTTATAAGTAAGTTATGTAGATAGTTGTTTATTATCAAGAATGATTAAATAAAATTATTAACTTAAGTATTGAAATTTTGTCCTACTTATGCATAACAATTGAACTCTTAACTTATTTATAAGATTAGTTTGAGTTTGCCACTGAGATTATTACTTTAAGATCTAAACATTATGTTTTAGAGTGCCACCACATGAAATAATGAGTTTTTAATTACTAATTAAGCTACAATGCAAATTGAAATCTTTAAAAACTAAAAAATGCTAAAAAAAGTTGTTAAATGTTAAAGTCAAATTTTCTTCTGATTATAATATTTAAGTAAGTAACCTAAGTTTGTATATTTCAATAAATACACTAAAAAAAAAGCTTTGTACTAATATAATGTAATTAATTATGTTTTTCATTTACTAGTTGGTCTTATCTTTATCAAGTCAGTAAATTTTAGAATAAAGTGTTTGGTATGAAAATTGATTATTTACCAAACATATTCAATTGAGTTTCTAATTCTTAAACTTATTTACAAAATAATTTGGACTAAAGAACTAGAAATGTACACAGTTTTGTATATATCAAAGGTGATTGTACTTATATTAGTTTTAAATTTCCAATTAAATTTTATAAAGTTAGTTGTGGTTTCAAAAACTTACATTTAATTTATTCTAAAAGATACAAATAGAGTGCGATGGTTTATTTTGTTTAACAACAGCTGTTTCGAAAGACAGATAGTCAATCTCTTCAGGCTTCAACAAAATAAGAACAAGCACGTTTTAGGCAACTATTAATAAATACAAAATAACTATTCATGCTTAAAAAGAAAGTAAATGAAAGTAAAAAGAGAGAGAAAAAAGAGAGAGAAAGGAGAAATGCTTTTTGTTAATTATTTTGATTAGATTAAGTTAGCAATTAGAAAAATATATTGTATTGTAATAATAATATCAGAATGTTTGATTATAGTTAAAGATTTTGGCAAAAATATTGGCTTTAATTCTTAATATACTTCGAAATAAAACAAAACATTAAAAAACAACATATTAACTAGTAATGGTTAAACATAATGCATGAATTTAAGTTGAAACGGAATATTTAACATTTAACAAAATAATAGAAAACAACAAATAAAACTCAAAATTCAAAACCCTAATTTAAACATTTGTTATACTAGCTAATTGCTTGCTTCCAATTCATCAACAGAAATTTGTTCCTATGTCTGCAACTGCCCATGAGTTCGGATTTTTTGTTGATACAGTTGTTACTTGCTTGTAATATCTTGAGGGCTTCTTTCAAGCAAAGCTTGCATGTTGTTTTTCCTGGTTGGTGTTTGTTTACTTTTTCTAGGATCTTCCAATTTAATTTGTAATCCTCTCCTTCGTTTTTTAATTTGTGAACTAGTTTTGATAAATCTGTTGAGTTGACGTATTTATTGTAGTTTCTGTTATCAGGTT
The DNA here is from genome assembly GCF_965202585.1 of Thalia democratica. Lineage (NCBI taxonomy): Eukaryota > Metazoa > Chordata > Thaliacea > Salpida > Salpidae > Thalia > Thalia democratica. The sequence goes on from NC_139171.1 coordinate 22,408,815, forward strand.
TGCAATTGATTGTTGTATTGTGCGTTGAAATTCTTTTCTTTAATTGGTTTGCTGTTATTCCAATATATGTTTTGGTTTCGTTTTTTGCGCTTACTGAAGCTTCATATATGACGTTTTCAGTTCTACAATTGCCACCTTTCAGGGGGCATTTATTTTGTCCCTACAATTGCACGTCTCATCTGTGATTTTTTCTTTATTCAACAGTTTTTTGTTGTGGCTTTTGATTGTCATTTCAATATTTGGCATACAGCTGTAACTTAGCTTTATGCAGTTGCTGTTGACATATTTATTTAGTTTGCTTTCTTTGCTAAAATGCTTCTTTATTATTTTTAAGAATTTGCTTCCCACATTTGTTTTCACTGAACAGCAAAACGGTGGGTTGAACCATATACATTTTCTTTTTCTTTTTCTCTTTTTCACAGTTGTTTCATTGGTTATTTTTGTATAATTTATGTCATGATTGTAGCCATTTAGTTTTAACGCTTCATTATATTCTTTTTTTATACTGTCAAATAGTTTTTTGCTGCTTGAATTTTTGTCTAATCTATTTTCTATCATCTTTGGGATTTGTTTGATAATTGCTGGTGGATGGTTAGAATTTGCATTTACATAATTGATTCTGTTGTTTGGTTTTCTGTATGGGAAGAAGCTGTGTTTTTTTAGATTTAAGTTTAGGTCCAGGAAGTTTATTTGAAATGCTGGGTTTTCGATGATTATTTTTATTTTTATTGATTTAGCAAATTTATGTAGTTCTTTTTTTATTTTTTCTATTTCAACATTGCTTGTTGATTTGTCTAAAGCTATTAATCCATCATCTCTATAGATTCCTATTATTTTATCAGGTAGTGTTTGCTTTAGGCCTTGGAGTATATAAAGTCCAACTAGTTCACTTATTTCAGCTCCATGTCTGCTCCCCATTGTTATGTCAAACAGCTCATTATCTTTCTCACTTATGCTTTGTTTTGTCCAAATTTCTTCTTTGTCTACTAAAACAGATTTTGCAGCATTGTCTATTATGGATTTATCTTGTTCAGTGATTGTTTCGTAGTTGCTTGCAAATTCAATTGCTTTATTTAGAAGTGCTTTGGTTATGCTGGGATAGAAATCTTTAATATCAAATTTCATTAATTTCTACTTGTTCTTTTCCAAATTTTTATACCACTTCAGTACTTTTTCTGTACTAGTCCATTGGTTAAATTCTTTTGTTTTTCTGATTGATTTGTTGACTTTTTCAACTATAATTTTGCTGATTTGTCCAATGTCTGAATTTGATGGATTTATTAGTCTTGTTTCTGGCTTTGAGAAGAAGTTGTCTTTGTGGTCTTTGAGTGTTACATAACAATCTTTTAATGGTAGTTGGTTGATTAGTTTCTTTTCAAGCTTTAATTTTTTGATTATTTGTTTAGCTTCCTTATTTATACTGTCAATTACAGTATAATTGTTCTTTTTGTATGTTTTTCTGATGGAATTTTCCTTTAATTTTATGTATTCATTTTTGTTCAATTTATAATAATTTGTTGTTTTGTCTGCGGCCACATAGATTTGCTTGCTGTTTCTTATTGTTTTTACATCTTTTTGAATTTTTTCTTGGAATTTATTGTTTATCCTTCTGAATTTTAATTGTCTAACAATGTCAAACATATCACTTTCAAAAAGTTTGAGTTCTTCTTCTTGTTTTGGTAGGAATTTTGATTTAAATCCAAAAGTTTCTATTTTTTCTTCATTTTCATTCATACTTTCATTTTCTTCTTTGTTTGTACAGTAGAAAACTTTCAATCTAATTCGCCTGCAGAAGTTTCTTATCTTGTCAATTAGCTTAAGCTTGTATTCATTTTGGCTGCATATAGGGATATTTTTTGTTGAATAATGGAAGTTGATTTTTTCAAAGTGTGCCATTATTAGTAGTAAAATGTGTAGTTGGCTCAACAGAGATTTTCTGGGGCCTTGCTGTGCTAGTAAATTTGACTATTACTATTTAAGAGTGCTCGATTTACAAGTGTAAAGTGTAATAATATTCTAAAAGATATAATAGATACTCACTACCATACATAGTAATACAAATTTGCATTGCATAGTGATTCTTTTAGAGTTAAATGTTTTAAAATCGTTTTGTATGATTAAAATTTAAACAATGTAGTGAGAATAAAAATACACTTTTTATGAGTTTAATTAGTTTAAAAACATGTTAAAGAATTAATAAAATAAAAATAAGTAATTAATGACAAAAGTTAAGAGATGCTAACAGTGTTGACGTATATATGAACATGCAATTTAGTAATTTATAATAAAGATACAAAAAATAATACAAGTTTATCATATCAACAGGATATTTGGTCAGTGTTGACGGGTATATGAACATGCAGTTTACTAAAATATTTGTGGTAATTATACAATAAATAATAAAAATTTATTATATTAACAGGATATTTGGTTAGTGTTGACGGATATATGAACATGCAGTTTACTAAAATATTTGTGGTAATTATACAATAAATAATACAAATTTATTATATTAACAGGATATTTGGTTAGTGTTGACGGGTATATGAACATGCAGTTGGCCAACACCGAAGAATTTGTTGAGGGTAACAAGGCTGGTAACCTCGGTGAAATTCTCATCAGGTAACTAATATTTGATGAAAATATATTGAGTAAACTTAAATTAGAGTTATATGTTTTGGCTATTAAGGCTGAAAATATTTTTTACAAATATTTAAAATTTTAATTTTGCCAACAAAGCTGGTAATAATTGATTTAATATCAGTCAATTTTACTTTGTTCTTTTGTTAATTTTTTATTTAAATATACCAACCATAATATTAAACTATTTTGAACAAGGTTTTGTTAAAGTTTTATTTTACTTTATTTTACATCAAAGTAGCTTGTATTTCTAATAAATATTTTTTGTTGTTTAGAATTATAATCTAAGTTAGTTACCGTATTAAATGTTAGTACACTAAAACTCAAGTATGGTGCTTGTAAAAACATTTTTCAAAAACAATTACATTGTTAAAAAGCTCATAATTTAATTGTAATACAAAATTGGTAAAACAAAGGCTATTAACTTAAATGTAATCTGTTAAGAATAAAGAACTAGTTCAAAAAGTGCAAAGCTCAAATTAATTAATTATTAAAAGTATTGTCGTTCCGTTTAAACTATTAATAATTAATTAATGTTAATTCATATTTATTCAATTTAGTAGTTGTAAAAATCACAGGTATTAAATGTTACTTGACTATAAATATTATTAAAACTGAATTAATTAAGTTAATTTGATTTTTTGGTAATGAATGAAAACTGAGTTTTTCAATAAGATGAATATGGTGTCAAAAATTTGTTAGTTATAAATTTATTATTACCTTCTTACTTCAATGTTTTTTTTTTAATACACAAGCCAAACTTAGAATAAATTTTTTAAATTAATTGATATTTAAAATGCCGAAAATCATTAGTTAAGTTGTAAACTCAATATATCTTAAACTTTGAGATTCTAATGTATATCCTGCTTAAATTTTCAATTGATATAAAAATTTTATTATTGTTATAATTCGTTATTTAGCTTTGATTACAAACACCCCAAATAATAATTTTATTTATCCTGTTTTGATATTGTTCTTAAGTTTATGCTTGATATAATCAAAGTTCAATAAAAAGATAATGTAGTTTTTGTGATAAATTATTTCAAAATATTTTTCATAAATGTTTCAAGGAAACAAACAAAAGTTGATCGGTGTTTTCTACCAGAGTAGATTAAAAAGCTTTGAAATAAATTGAGCTGCTCAGTTCAATTTATATTTCTATAATAGAATATTTACTGTCATATTAATTTGTTTTAAGTGTAAATAATGTTGTCAATTTTTCTATCAATAAACTTTAGACCACTATTTAAAAAGAGTTTTTGAAATAAAAAGCTTCTGTTTTTATCAAAGTTATAACATGTCACCAAATGAACCTTGATTTTCATTGCAAAATTAAACTAAGCAAATGTAATTTTTATACATTAAAGTCTGATTTAAATGTTCTGAACTATGTAGTCTTTTCGTTTATGTGATGAACTATGTAGTCTTTTCGCTACAATGATGTATCCTATCATTTAAAAAGACACTAGTATTAACAAATTAAATTTAATTAAAGGGTTCATTTTGTTAAACCTTAAGTTAGTTTGTTTATGTATTATATATCTAAGAACTTATATTAGGTATGATCTTTCTGTATCATTGAATTACATAAAACTTTTTCGATTAGTACTTGCTTTTTCCGCAACTTAAGTTATTGCACTCAGCAACTTTATAATTTAATAAAACTTCATCACAAGTAAATAAAAATTATATTTTATATTACAGATGCAACAACGTCCTTTACATCAAAGGCATTGAGGAAGGCGAGGCCGGTGAGGTTTAAACGGTTCTGATTGGCTCAATCATCAATTTGCAGTGATCTGATTGGCTTAATCACCAAATTGCAGTGATCTGATTGGTTCAATAGTTCACCAGTGTACTTCAAATGAGCAGTTTTTTCTTGTTCAATTTTTAACTTATGCTGCACTTTTTTGTTACAATGGACTTTTTATCATGTTATTTTCAATATTTAATTAAATTCAAGCATTCCTATAATGCGCTTTTTTTAACTAAAAAGTTTCAATCTTAAAATTTAGTCAATACTGTTGAGTTCTAGATGAATTAAAATGGTTTTAATTGTCAATAAACAAAATAATTTTATGCTTATTTCGTCAGTTGTATACTAAGCAATAAAAATAAAGTTTCAAATCTAGCTTATATATTGAAAATGCAGTCAACGTTAAAATAATAATATATTTATTCTTTCAAAAACTTATTTTGAAAATTATATTTACATTATTTATTATTTATAATTATTATAATTTATTTATAATTATTATTTATTATATTTAAAATAATAATTATAAAGCAAATGGTAATTAACAATAAATAAGTACTTCTAATGACAATGCAACTAAAAAAATTAATAAAACAGAGCAATAACTTATAAAACAATTTAAGAAAACAACGAAACAGTGTAACCAAAATTTTTATGTTAAAACAATTTGGGTTTTCTTAACAAAATACAAATAGCCTCAAGTTTAATTAAATCGGAAATGTGAAAACAATATTAAACTATATTAAATTATGATTACTTGCACAATCCAGATTATTTACTAAGTGTTCAGAAATAGCAGATCTTTTTGAAGCATTTATTACTCTAATAGATTTAGTTTTCTCATTACTCATACAAAATTCATCGATACTTTTTGAACATGTTCCTTTATTCGTTTGCAAAATTGTCTTGAGGTCATCCCCACATAACTAGTCTCACAGAAGCAGTTAAACTGGTAAACTACCGAACTTTATTTAAGTTCTGCTATCGGATCTTTGCCTCCCAGGTCTAAACATTGGTTTGGATACGAAAATAACGATCGGCTTTGCCAAATGATAAGTCCAACTTACTAATTGGTAGATTTTTCTTTCTAAAACTCTTGAGTTCTTATTGACATAAGGCAGTACTAAAGCAATCAAGCATTTATCTGGCCCTACTGGCTTTATTTTGTTTAAACTTTTAAGATGTAAATTTGTTATTTAATAACAAGTTCTTGTAGATAGCCATTTTTATTTAGTATCAATTTAATATTTTTTATTTCATCAGCAAATAATTCTCTTGAACAGATTTTATGTGCTCGATGGTAGAGCGTTCTTATCAAGTTTGTCTTTCTCTTCATGCTACTTAATGAATGAAGGTTTAAATAGTTCCCAGTAGTTTACAGCGTTAAACCAATGTTTAGACCTGGGGACAAAGATCCGATAGCAGAATTTAAACAAAGTATTGTAGTTTAACTGCTTCTTTAAAGCTAATTATGTTGGGATGACCTCAAGACAATTTGGCAAAAGAATAAAGGAACATAAAACAAAAAGTATCGATGAATTTTGTATGAGTAAGAAGAAAACTAAATCTATTATAGTAATAAATGCTTCAAAAAGATCTGCTATTGCAGAACACTTAGTAAATAACCTGTATTGTGCGATTAATTTTAATTTAAAATTATTAAAAGTTGTTTTCACATTTCTGATTTAACTGAACTTGAGGCTATTTGTACTTTAAGAAAACTTAAGTTGTTAAAACATAAAGATTTTGACTATACTGTTTTGTTGTTTTCTTAAATTGTTTTGTAAGTTGTTGCTCTGTTTTATTAATTTTTTTAGTTGCATTGTCATTAGAAGTTCTTATTTATTGTTAATTACCATTTGCTTTATTATTATTACTTTAACGGTGATTGAATTTTCACTATATAAGCTAGATTTGAAACTTATTTTTATTGCTTAGTATACAGATGACGAAATAAGCATGAAATATATATTGTTCTGAAAATTTGAGTCTTATTTAAATTGTTTAAAACAATTTAAATTTATTGTTAAAATTACTTTGAAATTTTTTTAGTGTATCATAATAGTTTTTGTAATTTTAAATGAAATTAATTATCAAAACGTTTTGTTTTTACATTAACCAAGCTTTAGATAATTTTGCTTTGGAAATAACTTTATGACTTTTTTACTAAAGAATTAAGTAATTATTAGAATTTTGTATTCAAATTTTTTTAGTAAAAAAATTGCGTACAAATTTAATTTTTTAGAAAAACTTAAGCATCAGCTACAATTTTTTGATAACAGTTTATGAAAGTTTGATAGTTTTAATTTTAAAATGTCTAATTTTATTTAAGTAAGCAGTTTTTTAGTTTTCTATTAAGTGAAAAGTGTTTGAAGATTTTAATTTAAAACTAGATATTTTGAGTTTTTTTTTCGATCTTAAAAAGGACCAGTAAGGTTATGTAATAATATATACCGTATTTATATTAAAAGTTTTAGATAAAAACATTTACATATCTAAAGTAATTTACTAAATTCTTAAGTAACTTTTTCATTTGAGTTAAAAATAGGTAAAAGTGTATAAAAATTGATAAATTGCTTTCTTTTTTGTTCATCAGAAAGTTTTTAGTTATATGCTTGATAATTTAAAATGTCCTTTACTGAAAAAATTTAATCTTTTACCGAAGTTAATTTGAACAAATGTTGCAATAAACTGGTAGATTTTTAAACCATCATTTATTTATTTTTGTAACTACTGATGCAGGGAAAAAAATCACTAGTAAAAACAATTGACTTGTGTCCTTGACCGATTTGCGAATTGTTTATAAATCTTAACAAAAAAAAGTATATAAAACATATAAAAACAATAATAATAATAACAATATATAAAATACCTTATAGCTAACTCAAATAAAATTAATAAATATCTATTTAAAAATATTTACGTATTATTAAAATCTTCAAAACATTGTTTAAATATCGTAGTTAAACATACAAGTTGAAAAATTGTTAGAATTTAGTAAATCCTATTGCGCACTTAAATTTTGTAAAAAACTTGTTACAGATAGAAATTTAAGTTGCAGACACTCTTGTTCCTATTTTACTTAAAATTTTATCCAAAAAATTACTTCTAGGCCGGTTTACCCAAATATATTAGAAGTGCACAGTGGGCTGGCAAGTGGCCATTGACTATTTTTGCGACGAAACAGTTAAAGCAAGATTTTTATTTAATTGTTTAGAGCGGGGTTTCGTCTTTTAAAAACTGAGTTTATTTCTGTTCTGCTTAAAGTATACTAAAAGTTATGTAAGCTTAAATGTAGCCAAAGTTTGCTTTTTTTAAGTTTAAAATAGCTTCGAAAAATGCTTAAATTTTTGTCAAAATTAAGGTCTACATCTACTACCAAAAAACACCTTAAAAGCTTTTATACAAATACTTTTTTTAAAGTTTTTTCATTTCTTTAGTTTAGTGTTAATTAAAAAAAGTCAAAATTTAAAAGTATATTATTTCTCATTTAAAAAATCTTCTATTCTCGTCGAAAATTCATTGATGATTTTCTGGCAATTTAGGGTTATTTTTCTCAATTCACCACCGTACAACCAACATATTTTTTTTTATAATTTAGTAAAAATGACAAGGATTCTATATACAAGTTTACAGACAAATCTATCATGTGGAATATAACTATTTTTTTAGGTTTTTACAAGCGATATTTCTGTTAAAAAATTTGATATAATATTCTATCCCTGGTTTTTCACTATGACAAAAAAGATTATTTTGTATGTTGTAGAAGGTTCTTAATGTGTATAAATTCACTTACTTTTGTTTACAGATCATTTAAGCTCCAAGAACGATGAGAACAGTTAGTATTGGTCAAAACATGGTAGCTTAGCATATGTTTTGTTATTGAAATAGTTTTTTTTTACTATTTTAGCAAACTTAAGGTTTTGTAGTACTGAAGTTATTATAGTAGTTTTTGTAAAAGTAGTGTTTTTATTTATGATACAAGATAGCCAGAGTATTGCATCTGATTAAAACTAATATATTTTTTGTAGATTTATTACTTTAACTTATTTAAACCTAGCAGTAATATGGATACTTTAACTAATATCGAAATATACGAACTGTTCAAAAACCACAAACCATAATTTCAAACTAAGCCTAACTTTGACGCTGTTGCTGATGAAGTGATAGAAAAGCTTGAGCTTTCAAAATCTAGCAAATCTAAAGTTAAAGAAGATCTTGATAAGCTATTCAATGAATACAAAACTATCCAAAAAAACAATAAAAAATTACATAGCACAGATAGAAATATAGTCGAGAAAATAGTTATTGAAAAGTCTTCATATTTTAAATTTGGTAAAAAACTTCCCTTAGATGAAGCTGCTCCAAGAACGCAACGGAGACGCCTACTTTCATTTACTAGCACAACAACTGAAATTGCCAGTGAAGAAGGCGTTACACCACCAAAAATGTATGCTTTAGGATTGAAAAGTAAATATTTACATGACAAGGCTGCAGCTGATGTTGGAAGAAAGTTAATTCAGTAGGAAGCCAAAGTTAGCAATAAAGTTAGCATGTCAACAGCACTTGCCATATTAATAGCTGGAAAAATGACTAAGAGAATGTATATTGATACTAGGCTGCTTCTTAAAAACGATGGTCATGAAATCCTTCCAGTTTATGATTAACTTAACGAATATAGAAAGGAAAAAAGACCACCACTTGAAAAACTGCAAGATCCATACAAAGGTATTAAAGTTGATTATAAAAAGGCTTTAGAAAAGTCTGCCTACCAGTTGTTAAAAACAATAAATCTATCAAAGCTAGAAAATTTAGAAGAAATACATTTAAAAGTTCATGATGGCTTGGATGGAAGTGGTGGTATTCTATTTTCAACCAAAAAAATAATACTGCCACTAGTAACATTATTATGTACATGTTTAGATTTGAAAATGCAACAACAAAAGATGGTACAGTCATCTGGACTAACAAGAGGCATGGGTCAGCCTCTACTTGTCGTCCAGTTATGCTACTTCTTGGCAAAGAATCATATGAAAACTGCGGGATTGTGAAAATTCTCCAAAAAGAAAGAAATTCACACAACTTTAGCTTGTTTTTTTGTTCAAGGTAACGGTAATGTTTTTTTTTGATGCTGAAATGACAATGGTGGATGTTAAGCTACACAGTTTGCTCACTGGTCTAGGAGGTGCCTTCTGTTGCCTTAGTAGTTATAGCAAGGAACAATGTAATACTTTAGATTATGTTAAAGCAGGATTTCCTGTTGATCGTTCTCTTGAACAAACAAAACAAATATGTGAAGAGAAATGGCACTTGCTTGAAAATCGAAAACCAAATTACTATAAGGTTAGACATGGAGTAACTAAAGAACCAATTACAAATGAAGAGCACTTGATTTTACATCCGCTTCACAGTTACCTCAGAGTTTTCGGATGGATCTATAAAATATGTTATCATGCTGTGGCTGGACATTTTAATTGGTCAGAATCGAAGTTTGAAGGAATATCTAAAATTCAAGGTGTAAATAATTTAATTGAGTCAAAAAGAAAAATTCAGAAATGTGTAGAAGAAGAAATTAATGTTGCTCTTGAAAAACCGGATCCCACAGGCCATGGTGGAACTTCTACAACAGGTAACGTAGTCAAAACTTTGCTAAACACCAATAATAGGACTCTGCTGACGAAGCATATTTCTGATGTTAGTTTAAAAGAAAACATTGACAAAATTATTTTGTATGTTTCCATTATTTTATGCCTCATAAATTCTAACAGAAAGATTAATGTAGAGAAACACTCAGTTTTATGTCAAAAAACAATGATGCTGGTCATGTCGGTTAAATGGATTCGCTTTATACCAACTGCGCATACTGTTCTTGCACATAGTGCTGAACTAATTGACCAAAACAACGGTAGAGGTTTGCTAAATTACACCGAAAGTGGATTGGAAGCTAACAACAAGTTTCTAAGACAATACAGAATGAACTTTACAAGGAAAACTTCTCAGTATGAAAATTTAACAGATTGTTCAAATCGATTATGGGACAAGAGTGACTACGATGTTAACAACACTTTAGACAGACTGAATTGCACTTATTGTAAAGAAGTTGGACATACAGCGCGAAGTTGTTTGCAGCTAGATGAAAAAATTTCATCATGTAGTTCAGAATGGGAAACGTTGTTACATATGCTTTGTGCTACTGAATAGAGTGTTTTATTATTTAGAAATTTAGTTTCAAAGAAGTTTTAAGAACTTACTGTTTGACTTATATTTTCTAGTAAATTTATAGTACAGTGCTTCCTCGCTAATCCGGCCAAGTTGGGCAAGAATTTTTTGAAAACACGGCCGGATTTGCATTTGGCCGGATAAGAACAAAATATCGATTTTTTTACAAATTATCTACCTTAGTTATATTATGAATGTATATAACAAAACGTACAATAAAATTTCTGTTAATTAAATTTATTTTACTTTATTCAAAGAAAAAAGAATTAAAACAGACAAAACTAAACGAAACAAAATTTTATAAGTTCAAAAATTAATGAAAAAAAACTACACTGTTAACACTTTAACTAAATTAAGATTTTTTTTTTGAAAAAAGAAAGAATGGAAGATTGTTTTACAGTGTTTTCTCGTTTCTTAGCAGAAAACTCACGAAATTGGATGAGTTTTGACACATCTTCAGGTGTGGCTTCTGGTTGGCAACGATAGTAAGCTAAGTAATCGTCCATTTTCTGCATGGCTTCAGCATGAGAAAATGGACACTTAGAAGGCTGGGAAACATACTTTAATATACAGTAATATATAAAGTGTAACTTGCTGAGCAAAGATAGAAAAATTGCAAATGTATAATAAACAAGTTTATTACAACTGAGCGGGAAAAGTATGAAAAGAAACTTAAGATTATACAAATGATACTTTGTTATGACGTAACCATATATTGCTTGCATATTTATAAAACGTAAATTGAATACTTTTTCGAAGTAAAATTAAATTAAACGCTAAAAACGCTAAAGTAAATAAGTAGACTTCTCGACTAAAACCGGCCGGATTAGCGAGGAACCGGATTAGTGAGGACCGGATTAGCGAGGAAGCACTGTACTTTTTTTTAATCACAGGCTAAATTATTTTGTTTTTTGCACTATTTTGCAACGAATAAAAGTTTTTATTGTTCAAAATGTTTACGGTTTTTTTTCTTTTGATAAACTAGTACAAATGTAACGCATTAAATAATACAAACTTTGATATACACAGAACAGCCTTAAATTAAAAATAGACTGTATTTAGAGTATAGTTTTACCCGGCTTGATATTGAAAATTCATTCATATTTAAACTAAATTTGGAGTAAATGTGACTCTCTTGAGGTAGCCTATTACTTTTTCTTTTTTTTTAAGTTTCTCTCTTTAAAGTTTTATTAGAAATTAAAATTTTAACTACTTTTTAAATAAAAATAAACATTAGTCATATTGTAACACTAAGTGCAACTTTAAATTGTATTATACTGCTTTTTATGGCAGTTTTATGTCAATGGCCACTTGAACCCCGTTTTCAGCCAACTGTGAAGTGTTACTTTTAATTAATTACAAAAAACTTAAAGTAAAACCTTATCTATGTACGGTAACCTCTCGCTTATTTACGCACATTGTGTCCACAGAAAAAGTGCGTAAAGATAGGAAAGATACGAGAGGTACCAAATATACTAATTATAATGGCTGTTTTTTGATATCGCTTCTAGTTAAAAGCAGACTGGGGACTTTACCACTTTTAACAATTTCTTTACTTTACTTATAAATATGAAAACAAAAGATAAAACCATACATCTATTAGAAATAAAATATTTAAATTTAAATAAAGTAATGGTACTTGTAAAAAAAATTATTAATTTTAATAACAAGTAGATTTTTATCTTAATCTTTATTTATTAGTAGACTTATTTGATACTTAACATTTATATTCTGTTGTATTTAGCAAATTCAATTTATATTTAAACATTTGTTTACAATTAAGAAATGGTGTGATGTTTATATTAAATTATAATAAATTAAATTAATATTATATAATTATTTAATTAATTTAATTATGTTTCTATAGTCTTTTACAAAAATATGCATTTGGTGCTGTAATGGATTTCTTCTTCAAAAATATATAAAATATAAGAAAAATGTTAAATAAAAATTGTTGTTGTTACTTCAACTTTTTTTTATTTGACCTTGACCATATAAGGATAAACTTAAATTTAATCTCTTATTGTTAACAAAATTTCTGATATACTGACGTATAACTAAATGTTCATTAACTAGTCAAAGAACATAAGTTAACGAAGTCTTTAGATATAGAGAGGTGAGTTAGCATTTAAAAATATATTTAAAATAAAAAATATACAATAAACCTAGTTTGAGCAATACTAAAAAAAAATTAAATTTTTTGAATTTTAACGATTCTAAAATGCGTAACTAAACGAGAGTGCGTAAAGATGCAAAAGGTTACTGTAATCCATTTTCAAGCAGAACTATATTATGTGACAGATATAAACATATATATAGATACAGGCCACAGTATATAGAAAAAAATTTACGTAAATGAAAAAAGTATACTTTACATAAATAACATATATTCACATAAAACTAAAAATGTTAACTAATAAAAATAAATAGCAGCTAAGTAAAGTTTCAGAAAAAAAAAACAATAAAATAGTATGCTTAAAACGTCTTAACACTAAAACTTAAAGCATATAAAACTTAAAGTTTACTTCTAGGACTCTTTATTTCTAGAATTTTGTTAACTTTGATTTATAAAGGAGCCAGCAAAAGCATAGTGGCATGGTTATTTTTACTAATACTATTTTTAATATCTAATACTACATTTAAAATAAATTTTAAAGCTGCTGCTACTTGAGTTGCATGTACTTGCGGCAATGTTTTAAAATAAAGATCTTGTTTTTAATTATAATTCTAATTTAAAATATTTTTTAATTTTTATATTATGAAAATAAATTTTATTTACTTTTTATAAATTACGAAATGAAATACCAGCTGAAGTTATATTTTATTTATTATTTTACAAACCGAGTTAATCTAACTTGCAAACTAAAGTATAACCTATAACAAACTTAAAGAAAATACTTATAAAAAAGAGTGGAGTAAGTAAGTTCAGCTTTTTAAGCCAATTTTTAATCTATGTCGATACAATTTACGACGAGCAAATATGCTGGTACAGTCTCAATGACTGGCTTTCCTACAATGTCAGGGCTGTCTTGGTCTTGAATAAAAGTCCCGTCTTTTATATAGCAGCCTCTGCTGTCAGTAAGGTCATGTTTTTCCTCACTATCGTCATCATCTTTTCCGGCTACTAAATATAAGTAAGCTAAATTGTTGTCTTTCAGGTTTTGTATCACTTTTTTCAACATACTATTTTGACCTGTACTGGTTTCATCTAAACAATATCTGTCATTGCTTTTATCAACCTCCCAACAGAAGCACCCAGTTGCATATTTAGAACAAGAAGAAGCATTGCAATCAGAGCAATCTTCAATACACATGGAGTCCCATGTTTTACGATCGTATCCAAGGTTCAAAATATTTTGAATCCTGTTTGACTTTACCCCGTGCATGTACAATCTCTTGCCGTTCAAATTATCGCTTTTGTCTTTAGAAACAATTTTGTACATTAGATATATCACATCAAGAGTTTTGTCTTCTTCTCTTAGTGAACTCTTTATAAAGTCGTAGTCTACGTCATCTATTGTTAGGCTTTTCGCTGTGTATTTCGCACTTTTGTCTGTTGTTGGTGAAGAAATATCAGATAATTTAAAATTAATTCGCTGCAAAGTGGATCTCATTTTGTAGTCAAATTTTTCTTGTATAAACTTTAATTCTGCGTTGTGGTTTGAAATAATTTCTTTTTCTATGATTTCTTTTAAATCATTTATGTTAGTATACTCAGTATTTGCATCTTTACATAAAACTTTTTCATATCTTTTTACCTCGTTGAATTTGTAAAGCGCGTCAATGAGAAATTTTTGAACATTTGATACAATTTTAGATTATATGAGATATACTGGTTCTACTAAATCATGATGAGCCAGAAAAATTTTAGATTCAGAAAAAGGTACGTCAAATGTACTAGAAAGAAGCTTGTTGTTAGACACATCTGTTTCGTATGGCACATCATCATAATCCAAAACTCTCTCGCCTTTTTGCTTGAAAACTTGCAAAACAGGTTCTTTTTTGCAATATTCTTTGTACGTATCATCACAATCACGTTTACGTGGAGCTTTCGGCGGTTCAGTTTGTTTTACTTTATTAACAAACAAATAGCTCACTTTTTTAATGGCGGAGTTTTCAATTTTGTAAGAATTACTGAAATAAGAAGCAAACTGATAGCTATTGGTATTATAGACACCACTCCCAAACTTGCCCTTTTTAGAAGGTAAGAAGTTATGTTGTAAAATGCCTGATACATTTTCTGGGTTTGTGCCGTGTAGGAGTAAAAAACTTGAGGCCTTTTGTTCACTACCATCTACCGTTCGTTTTTGTGTTGGTACCACCCTGAATATTTTATGTGTATTGTTTTGAACTATATTTTTTACGTTAATTGCTTTCTTAATAAGCTCAAAATCTTTTCCTTCATCCTCTAAAGCTTCTAATTCAATTTTATATGTATCGGGTGGATATTCAGGCAGAGGTAAATCTATATTATTTTTTGTTAAAACTTCTACAACATCATTTACAAGTTTAGATTTTGAACTTTCAAGATTCTCTATCTTTAATTGAATCAGTTTGTTTTTCATGACAAGTTCTTCATTAAGAACATCAAGCAAATTTTCATGTTTAGGGTTTTCTTCTAAAAACACTTTTAGTTCGTTTTCAGTAAAGGAAATTTTAAATTATCAAGCATATAACTAAAAACTTTCTGATGAACAAAAAAGAAAGCAACTTATCAATTTTTATACACTTTTACCTATTTTTAACTCAAATGAAAAAGTTACTTAAGTATTTAGTAAATTACTTTAGTTATGTAAATGTTTTTATCTAAAACTTTTAATATATATACGGTATATATTATTACATAACCTTACAGGTCCTTTTTAAGATCGAAAAAAAAAGTCAAAATATGTAGTTTTCAATTAAAATCTTCAAACACTTTTCACTTAATAGAAAACTAAAAAACTGCTTACTTAAATAAAATTAAACATTTTAAAATTAAAGATATCAAACTTTCATAAACTGTTATCAAAAAATTGTAGCTGATGCTTAAGTTTTTCTAAAAAATTAATTTTGTACGCAATTTTTTTTACTTAAAAATTTGAATACAAAATTCTAATAACTACTTAATTCTTTAGTAAAAAAGTCCTAAAGTTATTTCCAAAGCAAAATTATCTAAAGCTTGGTTAATGTAAAAACAAAACGTTTTGATAATTGATTTCATTAAAAATTACAAAAACTATTATGATACACTAAAAAAATTTCAAAGTAATTTTAATAATAAATTTAAATTGTTTTAAACAATTTAAATAAGACTCAAATTTTCAGAACAATATATATTTCATGCTTATTTCGTCATTTGTATACTAAGCAATAAAAATAAGTTTCAAATCTAGCTTATATAGTGAAAATTCAATCACCGTTAAAGTAATAATAATAAAGCAAATGGTAATTAATAATAAATAAGAACTTCTAATGACAATGCAACTGAAAAAATTAATAAAACAGAGCAACAACTTATAAAACAATTTAAGAAAACAACAAAACAGTATAGTCAAAATCTTTATGTTTTAACAATTTAAGTTTTCTTAAAGTACAAATAGCCTCAAGTTCAGTTAAATCAGAAATGTGAAAACTACTTTTAATAATTTTAAATTAAAATTAATTGCACAATGCAGGTTATTTACTAAGTGTTCTGCAATAGCAGATCTTTTTGAAGCATTTATTACTCTAATAGATTTAATTTTCTTATTACTCATACAAAATTCATTAATACTTTTTGGAATATGTTCCTTTATTCTTTTGCAAAATTGTCTTGAGGTCATCCCCACATAACTAGCTTCACAGAAGCAGTTAAACTGGTAAACTACCATACTTTATTTAAGTTCTGCTATCGGATCTTTGCCCCCAGGTCTAAACTTTGGTTTGGAAACGAAAATAACGATCGGCTTTGCCGAATTATAAGTGCTACTTTTTATTTGGCAGATTATTCTTTCTAAAACTCTTGAGTTCTTTGAAATTATTGACATATGGCAGTAATAAAGGAATCAAGCATTTCTCTGGCCCTGCTGGCTTGATTTTGTTTAAACTTTTAAGATGTAAATTTATTATTTTATTAAAAAGTTTTATTTAGTATAAATTAAATTTAGTATTAAAAGTACCTACATCCGTAGGTTACACTTCTATTCAAAACTGTTATTAAAAGTATATATATGTAACACTTTCATTTCACAAACAAGCTCGTTTTAAAGAAAAAAGACATTTTAGTACTTATGTTAAATTTTCCTCCTAGATCAGATGGCTATAACTCATTAAATAAATGGAAATTTCTGTTCTTACTACTGAAAACTGCGACAGAGTAGAGATATAAAAACAATTTGATTAAAGAAAAGAAAAATCTTATATAAATGTAAGTTTAACTTTAAATAAGGGTTAGTTTTATTAAATACTTTAAATGAAAATTACTCCATTCTATAAAAAGCAAAAAAAAAATTAGTGTTATATCAAAACTAAAATAAAACTACAGGTACATATTTTAGCTAGTCGTTTTTACTTTTAAACTTACTTGATTTATATTGTTAAAAGAGTGTTTTTAGAAGTTACTTTAATTTTGACTAACATTGATTTCTTAAAATGTTAAAAATATCAAAATAGTTTATCTTTAAATTAAACAAAAACTTAAATTAATTTGTTACGCTAAAAACGATTTGTTAAAAATATTCTTTTGAAATATACCTTTTAAAGATATTCAAATTTATTAAATACCATTTTAAGTAAAATATTGAATGTATTATAGAAATGTAACAAAAAATAATTACAATTAGTACTGATGACCTCTTATATCTCAATATAAGAATGAAATATTGTTTTTTTTTTATTATAAATAAAAATAAAATCCAAAATAAACATAAAAAAAAAACTGTTTTAAGTTATTTTTAGGGATCGTTAAGTAATAACGTTATATTGTGATTGAAAGGCATGGAACAATATTGAAAAATATGTAAACAGAAACAGAAATAAAAAAAATCTTAAAACTTGTAAAATATTAAATTGTATTTTAAATATTATTTATTTAGTATTTTTGTATTAACTTTTAATCTTAAAATTTTAATTTTTAAACACCATTCATACCTGAACTGAACTTTATATTTCAAATTTAGCTTTGCTTTTATAACTTTATTTCAAGCTTTAAACTAGCGAGTTTTATAATTTTGTACAATTTTATTTGAAAGAAATATTATACAAGTTAATTTATTGGGTAGGTTTTGTTTTAGTGTTTTTTTTTAATTATTATTAGTAACTGTTTTGTTGTATTCATAAAATATGTTTTGTAGTGTATACTTAAAATAAGAAAAGGTTACATAAAATACTGCAGTTTAATATTGTTATCATATAGTGTTTGAAAAAAAAGATTTTTCCATATACCTATGAACCAAAAAAATCGTATATAAGTTTATTTTTATTATCCTGAAATGTTTTAAGTCTGGTCTAAAAAAGTTTAAATAAAGTTACAACATAGTTATCTAAATCTTTTAATTATAAAAATGTTGCTTTTTATAGAGGATTTTGTCATTATATAAATAATAAGTATTAAAGTATTCTAAACAAACATAATTTTTTTTTTGATTATATAACAAATTCTTTTAATTACTGGTTGAAATCTAAAATTTTGTTTAATTTTAAATTATTAATTTTTAACAACAAATTAAATCAGACTTTAATTTTTTATTTTCACTCATTCTAAGAATAACTTTTTTAGTGATATTTAAAACCACAAAGTGTTTATTGATATATTTTATACTTTAGATTACAGACTTTGAATTCTCTAAAAAATAGGATTATTTTTTACAGTTTTAGTTTAGATTTTTTTTAATTAGCATGGTTGCCACACAATCAGACCACCTTAAATGTTTTGAACTTAATAAAAAACCCAGGCTAGTTTAAAATTAAAAGTTTTGTTTTAAATTTTGTTCTTTGTCACATCATTTAAATCTTATTTTTATACTTTTCAGCATTTTTGTTTTCGAATTTTAGCTTTTAGTTTTGTTTTCAAACAATAATCATGCCAGTTTTTTATTACTCATGATGATTTTATTTTGTTTAAAGAGTGGCAACCCTGGCGTACTTAAGACCATTTTTTGTAGTTAAATTAACTTAATTTTATTTCAAAATATCTAGATTTATTAACTAAGTACAAAAATATGAGTTTTCAGCAACCCAATCAGCCACATCAACTGGTCAGCAGCAATCTACATCTTTACCAGCAGTTTGCCTGCCAAGAAAAATGTGTCATCTAAATTTATAGTTCTATTTTTTTTTTTTGTTTAATAAACTAATCATTTCATAGTCCTGCACAAGACGTAAACTGTATTCAAGTAGTTTATGACTCAATTACTGAAAGGTTTTTTCGAGCACTCGGTCATTAGACCAAATATTTTCGAGTTTTTTTTGTTCGTTTAATAAAATATTAATTTCTTTGGAATTTTTATGATACAACAATTAAAAGTATCTCCAAAATTTCCTTCGTTGCTTTTCTTTCTCCAAATAACATATTTCAGGTACGATTTAAATTAAATAATTTTATTTGTTGTACTTGACATACGAAGTTCCATTTGAATTGATAAATTGTATTAATTAAAATTTAAGTTGTGATAGAGTGTCTTTTATTTAAACAAAACTTTTATTGTTACTGAAAAAATCATTTAGTAAAACCAAACAAGATGTAATGGTCAGCATTAGAAAGTAATTAAGAACGTCTGGAAATTAGCATTAGTCTTATTAAAAAAGTTCTAAAACATAGTCTCAAGAAACAGTGGCGAGACGCTGTACTTATTATATTTAATCAATTCATTTTTTAATAAAAAAAGTGCTCAGTTTAATTATGAGAAGCAAAATTGGAGGGGGCCACGGCCTTTAAAACTTCTTTGAAGGGGTCCATCAGAAAAAAAATTGGGAAACCCTGATCTTAACTGTAAAATAAAAACAACAGTTTTTTTTTATGAAGTGTAAAAAATTTATTATAATATATGACTTTAAACTAAATAAAAGTTTATTTTACGTAAAAAAAACTTAGTGCACAACACACTTATATAAAACAATCAAAAATTTACACGTATAAGGAAAATATATTTTAAACATTGAACAAAATTAAAAAAGTGAATCTCGTCAAAAATCATTAAGTATAACAAAACATACCACAGATGTTCTTATGTTAAAACTTTATTCCGACTAACGGCGTTTCAATGCTCTCAAATAAATTTAAGAGCAGATCTACGGAGTCTCAATAAGCTCTAAGAATAGCTCCATAGATCTGTTCTTAAATATTTTTGAGACTCCGTAGATCTGTTCTAAAATAGATCTGAGAGCAGTGAAACGCCGTTAGTCGGAATAACGTTTTAACACAATAACATTTGTGGTATATATTCCAATAAGCTTAGCTTATCAGAATCTCCAGAATTTAACGCCTTTTAACGTTACATCTTATAACAAAACATATATTTTTATCAACAGCATCAGCTTATACATATCCTTAATATCTTAACATTGAAATTAGTTTCTTTAAATTTGTAGCATTTAGAAGTTAGGAAAAATGTCCGGCTTAACCTTTAAATATCTTTAAAAAAATATATATAAAATATTACATAAAAATCTATTAAGAAAAAGTAAACTTAAAAATAATATTTTGTCTTCATATTATATGAAAACTAAAATATCATAAAATTTAAAATAGTTAAGATAATTTGTATATAACAACACGTTTTTATTTATCTACCGGACATTTCAACTATTTCATTTAAACATATTTACGGCTAACTTAGCACAAGAAAACATTACTATATTTTCCGTTGCTTTACACGACTTTTCTGACCATTCATCTTTATTAAAATCATAAGTTAAGACATTTATTTCGTTCCTAAACACAAAAATCTTGCTTCCAATTGTAATCGCTTCGATAGGCGTGTCTAAATTGTTTCTACTACCTAGTTACGGTCCTTTTAACAAGGTAAATTTATCAGTATTTGAGTCAAAAACTTCACAACTGTTTATAAATCCACCTACTACAAACAATTTGTTTTTAACAGCCACTGACTTGTGACTATGTCTTCCTTGAACAATATTTGGCATGTTTGACCATGTGTCAGCTACATGATCATATGCTTCAACAGTGTTTAATATACCATCATCGTTAAAACCACCAGACACGACAATTCTTCCTTCGAATACCGAGCAAGCAGTATGTACTTTTGGTTGCCTCACACCGGATAGTTCCTTCCATTCAAGCATTTTCGTGCAGAATTTAACACAGTTTGTTATGTATTCACCCTTAATGTGCCCTCCCACGATATAAAAACTGTCCATAAAAGAAGAGAAGGAAAAAGAATTACGTTTTTCACACGTATCAGTTAAAAGCTCCCAAGAGTCAGTAGAAGTTGAGTATTTTCCCACTGACATCATGGACCTTTCAAAGCTGTTTCTTCTAATGGGACCAAACGCATAAACTATACCTTTAACGCAAACTACTTTTGGATACAAAGAAAAGTCACTTTTTAGTGGAAAATTACTTACTTTGCAAAGATTGTTTGAGTTTAAAGATCTAACAACAGTAACAAGCCTACATCCGATATACGTCCTTCCACAAACAGCTATATCAAAATTAGTTTGGTTGCAATACCTTATTTTAGTTTTGCAATTTGCTGTTCTTAAATGTTGTTTGTTCCATAAAACTTTTTTAATACTGCTAGCACACTCATTGATGGAACTTAAAGAATATTTATTTTCTAGTAACTGGTTCAAAGCTTGAATCGATAGAAGCGAAAGTCGAACCTTGGACAAAAGTTGTTTTGCAAATTTGCTACGTGCAGTTATGTTATGGCACAACCAGCTATCTGCTGCATTGAACACTTGCAGTTCAGAATCAATATTCAATTCATTGCTTGAAAGTATTTTTTCAACCGAGATATAATCTAGTTCCAAAAAGCTGCCAGACTCAGCAACTGTTGGGAAATATCGCTCAATAAAGAGTTTAAAGTGTTTTAAAGAAGATGATAGCTTGAAAATATTTGACAAGTTATAAAGGGTTAAACAACTAATTCTATTAGTTTTGATTAATATAAACCTTTTTATATTAATTTCTTCAGCTTCAGGTAATAAAATCTTGTTAGCTTTTATTGATGCTACTAGATTGTCCTCGTCCATAAACAGGTTATCTGTAAGTATAATGTTTTAATTACTAAATATAACTTGGTATTATTTATTGAATAAACAGTTAAAAAATATAAATTACAGTATTTAAAAAAAAAACACTTTTAATGAAAACACCAAATCTAAACGGAGTCTTAAAAAAAACTTCAACTAGCCTGAAATATCTTAATTAGCTTAAGTGATCTTATAATGTAGCATCTATGACAAGCACATATAATTGAACTAAGTAAAAGGAAAACTTTTTAAATATTAAAAACGTTAAGCACTTTTTTAAAAACAATTTCTGCCGGTATCGACTATAGAAACTAAAGTCTAAATGAACACTATTTTATACTTTTCTTATGCTCATATCTTCAGTTTCTTTTTTTTTTTCAAGCCAAACATTTAAAATGCAAAAATTTACAACCCTTTATTTATGTATAAACACAAACTACTAAAAGCATAGTTAATGTTTTCATAAATCTTCATTTGTATATAATCATTTGTGTATGCTATACAAACTTTCAAGGAACAAGGAAATAAAAGATAGATTAAACGTATGTGATTCGAGTAAATTTATATCTAGATATGTAAATAAAAGCTCTAAATTTATAACACCTTATACAAATGTTTTTGTTTTTATGCAGAAAGTTTTTGTTCTAGGATATTTTGGAAAAAATGTCAGATGCATTCTTTAGTGGCTTTTAACATGTTTGTGTATTTGGCAATTAAAAACTGAACTTTCTTAGGTACGCATTTTTACGCCTCGTTAAAAGTGCGTACCTAAGCGGCAGGTTACTGTTATTGAAAAATTTTTACTCAAATAGAAGAAATATCAAAACTTTTTTTAGAAATGTTTTTTGTTGAATACAAAGTAAATGTTTTAACACTTAGTATTATGTTATGTATAAATAAATCATTTTTCAAGAACTGAATTTAGGTCTTTCTAATAACTAAAACTGTTTGTAAAGTTTGGGAAAATATAGGGAATTTAATAAATTTAACATACTGACTATAGAGTTTCTGTCGCTTGTTATAGTGTTGTATAGTCTTAAATACTTTAGATTTACTGATTTTCAAAAGATTTATTTTTAAACAAAAACAAATCCTCTGTTTAAGTAAGTTGTTGCAGTAAAAATATAAAATATACAGACTTTATTAAAAAAATTTTAAATAAAAAAATGATTGACTTTGATAAAAAAACAAGGTCATTATTGTAATTTTTACTCTTTTTTTATATTCTACATGGGGATTATAAGAATTAAAAGTTTTGAGTTCTTATCAAAATTAATTAATGTAATACTACATTTTACGAAATTTTAATAAAAATAAATTAAAAGTACCTTAGTAAATACTTTAGGTTTTAGTAAGAAGAGTTTGTAAGGTTTTTAAAACTATTGTCTAAAACTTTAGATTTAAAAATTAATCTTTAGAGTAAGTGTTTAATATTGCTAAATATAATTTAGTGTTGTGTTAAAAAGATAAAAACTTTTCTAACCAGTCCTATAAACACAATTGTGAGCCGTAATATTTTCTTTGCATGACTTGACATAGAAAGAATTACCAGTATTTGTACAAGATGAATTGCTATTATTTGGTGAACTTTCATTTGTCGTATTAACTTTTATTTTCTTTGTCTTACCAAGTAGACTTTCATGTGATGAAACTTGATAACTTGCTGCAGTGGTTCTTTTCATATTGTTAAATTAAGGTGTAAATTTCTGTGTAAAATTAAGATTGTAAGTTTAGTAGTACAACCAGGTAAAAAAGGCTTGATTTTGAACAAAGTAACATTAGCAAAAGAAAAAAAAAGAGACCAGCGGCAAATTAAATAAGTTTCCTGGAATGACCTGTGATACCACAAAAACTTGAAAAAAACATAAACGCATTTACTGTTAGCTGTTTTCAATATAACCTTTACTTATACTTATTTTAACAGCAATCCTGCTTTCTCTTATATTTTTTATGTTGAGTTTTTACTACAGTATTATTAAGAAATAGCCTGTACAAGAACTGAACCCAATAAAACTAGTTTTGACTTTTATTAGCTCATTAATATTTCAAAAATATTTGAATCTAATGATACAGTTTTAAAAAATAATCATTGCAGTAGCCTGAATAAAAATTCAATTAAAAATAATAAAAAAGTTTTGCAGTGAAAACCAATCAAAAAATCTAATTTTACGTTAGTGTAAATTTTTTAATTGTAGAAAATATATTTATGTGCAGCCGAATTTTTTTAGATACATTTCATTAAAAACTAAGTTGTAATTGAGATCATTTGACTTTACTTATAGAATTATTTAAAATTACAAATTATTAAAAAAATAACTTAACTCTGTGCCAATCAAATTAAAAAGATTTGAAGCTATCTTAATTAATATTTTGAATT
Source organism: Thalia democratica (assembly GCF_965202585.1). NCBI lineage: Eukaryota > Metazoa > Chordata > Thaliacea > Salpida > Salpidae > Thalia > Thalia democratica. The sequence continues at coordinate 22,432,982 of NC_139171.1, forward strand.
TGTTCATTCGAAAATTTATTTTACAAACTAAGTTTCGGTCAAAGACCTCGTCAGTGATTAAATAAATCTAAAAAAGATATGTAACAGTCATAGAAAATATTATTTAAACAACTAAAATAGAATAAAACCAAATTTTTACTCAAAGTTTTTACTTAAGAACCTAAACAAATCAAATTTTAATATTAATACTGAGTTTTAGGTGGTGAAGTTTAAATTTTAGCAAAGTTTTAAAATCAATATAAAAATAATAATAATTATATTAAAAGCTGTATGTAGCTTTCTTTTTCCTTCTAGTTAATTTACATAGTAAACATTGCTTAAGCAAAAGTCTAATTAATAAAGTGAGCTTAAGATTGAATTGAATTTATTGTAGCTTATTTTAAATTAGACGTAATTATTGAAAATTTAAACAATCTTGTGCTTTTAATTGCTATGAAAATTTGAAATCCCGTTCAAATGCTTTATATAAAAACTTATAGTTAAAACAAATTTTTACCTAAAATCAAAACAAGTTAAGTTATAATACTAAGTTTGGATTTGTGGCAAAGTTAAAACTTTAGTTAAGTTTAAAAATTTAATAAATTTAATGAATTTAATTAATATTTTATTAACTTGTATAAAAATTACCTAGAAATTTAATGACAAGTACAAATGAAATATAGTTATTAAAACAAAAGTTAAAAATAAGGAACTTAAATAAAGAAATATATTTCTTAGTAAACTGTTTTTAGGCCTTAAATTCATAATATCACAATAGATATGAAAAAACACAATACTTTCAAATTAAGATAGATAATGGTATTACCTTTAATTTACAACCTTTAAAGGTTAAACTGTAGCATACAACCCCTACACTAAAAACCATAATTAAACTTAAACTTAACTTAAAAATAAACAGAGTTGCCACTCGTTTAAAAAAAAAATTCTAGGTTATCAAACTTCTTTAAGGTTTTTAAAACTAAACGTACAGAATTTTGGATCTATTTTTAGTTTAAATTTGAGTTTAAGGTAAGAAACTGTGTTAAATAGTATAAAAATATTAAAAAGATACTGTATAGCTACTTTAATTATGTTTTTTTATAAAAATTGTTTTGATGATCTCAAATTTTTTTTATAAATATGATAAATTTTTTGAGTCAAATCGAAAGTTTACAACTTAAAATGTGAAAATTGTTAAAACTTTAGATTTTTTTAGTAATTTTTGTTCAAAGTTACAGGATTTACTTATAAAAACTAGGCATATTAGTGGTTTTATGTTATATAAAACAACATATCAAACACTAGAAATAAAAAGATTTTGTTTAAAAAAAATTCTTCGAATTTTGTCTAAACTTTTAAACAAGAATTAAATTTACTGGGTTGCAAAATGTATTTGTCAAAGTTTTTTCAAATACTTAAAAAAATTCCCAGGTTTTGAAAAGTTAACACTTTTGGGTCTATTTTTAGTTTAAAGTAAAGTATATGGTAAAATGTATTAAATAGTATGAAAACATTAAAAATATACTGTAAAGCTACTTCAAATATGTTTAAAAAAAATTGATGATGACAAAGTTTTTTTTATCTATATAGTAGATTTTTTGTGTAAAATCAATTTTTTTTTTACTTAATGTGTAATAATGGTTCAAAATTCCTTGTTTGTTTAGGTTTTCTAGTGATTTATGCTTATAATTCCAGGATTTTGTTCTAATTTCTCAAATTCAGATTTTTTCGCCAAAATTGTCAAATTTCAGGTTTTTCCAGGTTTTCAAGTTTTTTAACAACCCTCAATCTAATATAACATACTATACCAATGTTTAATTTAATTAAGAAATAAATACTTGGAATTAGAATAAAGAAGTCTAATATAAGAAATAAACATTATCTAAAAAACAATTTTCTTTAAAAATATAATAACAAATAATTTCAGTCAAGTTAAGTTCTGGAACTCCATCTGGAAGGTTCTGACTAGAATGTCACTGATATCACACAGTGGCTTGCTTTTTTCTTTTTATCTAAAAAAGTAAATCTGCTTTCTGGTTTTCTGGTTGACTGAATTTATAACATTTGATGTTCAACTAAATGAAACAGCAGCGAAATTGGCTTCCATTATAAAGTATTCAAAGACTTAAACAACCAAAATAAATGCTTTTTCTTTTATTTTTCTAAAGTATCACTCAATTTGGCTAGTAAATCTAAGTTGTTTAAACTAGTAATTAAAATTATTTTCTTAATTAACTTTTGTATGAAAATTTGCACGAAATAAAATGCTAAAAATTTTTAAAAATTGAAAGTAATTTATAAACTAAGGTTTCCCAAAGTGGATCAAATGGCCCCTTAGATGGCTATAAAAATACTCAGCGGGTTTGAGCAGCAAAGGGATTAAAGGGGGGGGGGGGGTGAGGTCATAGTTTTAAACTTACACTAGATATTATGGAGTTGTTGATGAAGATCTAAAAAGAGATCCTAGGTCATTTTAATTGTAGTTTTTGAGTAATCTTGTTGAAGAGGGCTAAAGCTTTTTAATTTCTTTAAAGGGGCCATTTAAAAGAAGTTTGGGAAACCATGTTATAAACAAAATCAAATCATCCACTGTTTAATTAATTGCAGACTTTTGTGTTTAGTATTCTACGTTTTTATAAAAAGTTATTGACAATTAAAGTATATAAACAATAAATGCCATTAAGAATATTTGACTTTTTATAATTTATGTACAAACATAATTTACTCTTGATGATAGTAGAAAAAATTTTCTACTCATTATTCTATACTGATTAACTTTTTATTTTTTAATAACAGAAGACGTAGAACGTGTTCGATATAATGCACACACAAACCTACTGGCTGAAAGTATTGATGAACTATTTTAGAACATTAAATAAAGATTAAAGAAAAAGTAAACTTGAAATACAGCAGATTGTTTACATCTATCATAGTTTTAAGATAAAAACTTTTGTAGAATAAGTTTAAACATATTTAAAAATTTTAATATTTTTTTATTAGTTTTATGATAAATAATTAGTACTAGAAGTCTTGTTATAATTCTTTATTATTACTTCTTTTCTACCACAGTTACTTAATTATTAATTTTTTTAAATGTTAATTTTAAAATTGTAGATTAAATAACTTAACTCAAAGTATTTAAAACTATTTATTGTACTTTGAACACAGTTTTAATATATTTAAAAATTTATGACTGTCTTAAAAAGACTCGATATCTTAATCTAAAAAATATTGTAATTAAATAGTATAGCAAAGCTGAAAATTGTAAAATGCTTGTTACATTTAGTTAGTTTGATACGAATGTCAAAAAAAGTCTTCAAAAATATATTCTTTTGGTAAGTTGTAGTGAGTCGTTAAGTACTTTCATAGTTTGTAAAGTCTGTATTCATGAGTAGTTTATTCATAAAAATACTTACTTATTTTTACTTAGATTTCTCAAAAAAGCTAGTTAAGACTTAGAACATCTCTTCTTCAGTTACAAATATCACTATCATGTGTATTATTAAAATTTAAAAAATAAACTTTTTATAAACTATTACCGATAGAAGTAAGCGATATAAATTTAAAACAAACTTTTAAACTGTGGTAAACTGCTTTAAAATGAATGACTTTGTTTTTTTTTCATATTACTTCATTCTTATTTACTCAAAAAATATCTTAAAAAAAGTTTTAAAATTTTTTAGGCTTTTTATTTCTCCACATTTATAAACAAGGCCTTGTATTTTGTGGTTTGGTGACTTAATAGGGCTAATGACGTTAAAAGTTTTAACATTGTAACCCGCCCGTTAGTACAAAAGAAAAAAATTTGGAGCTAGCAAAATTTTCAACATCAATGCTGAAAAAGAGCTGTAAAAAGATAAAAAGTAAACTTGTATCTGTAAATAAAAAACTAACCATGTTAGTGGAGTCAGTAACTAAAATGTTAATTAACTTTCTTATACTTTTAATATTTTACTTTTAATCTCTTGTTTATTTTTTCTTTTAATATTATAATCTTTATTTATTATTCCCCAAATAAATTTGTGTAAAATCAAAACAGACTTTAAGATTAAGCGGAAAAATACCTTAGATTTTTCCTAACGTGATAAAAGGTTCAATCTTTATTTGTGTGAAAAAAGCTGTAACAACACTCATACAACTAAAACTCATATAAAAAGTTCAGCCTCCGGGCACTTTTTAAACTTATTTTTTAAAAAGGATTTTTTATGCTATAAAATATCAGACTTTCAAAGTTAAAATTTTTTAAATCCAATACTTGTTGGAGATTTTTAAGTTTTCTATTAGTACTTAACATTTCTAAATAGGAAGACTATTTGCAAACTTAGTATAAATTTTAAGTTTTATTCATTAACACAGCTGACATAGCAACAAAGGTAATTTTTTTTCAAGGTTTTTTATAAGTTTTTGAAATTATTACATTTTTTTTTTATGGTTAAAAAACATCAGTCTCAAACTCTACCCTTGCAACGATAAACGTTTTCTGGGGAAAAGTGAGTGTGTTACATCATATGTAGTTTTACCTGCCCCATTAATATTTAACTTTAACTATCCAAAAACAAAATAAACAAAAAACTATCTTTTAAACAAATAAAAAAAACCCTTGGTGACACGCCATTTGGAGAACACTCACAAGGCTAAAATCTCAACACTAAAAACCACAAAGTGTGGGAAAATCATGAAGCTCAAATCCCCAAGTAAATGTTCACCGGCGCTACAACAAAAAAATCACACCAACAATCCAATCATGTGATCACCGCCACCATAGTGAACTCACAATCAGTTGTTGAGCAAATGCATAAAACTAGTATTATAATGAATACATTAGCATTAAATAACTATCTTAAAGCTTGATAACTAACTAATTTACTGAAAAGGTACTCAGAAAAGAATCTAAAAATTAAGCTAAATTAGTAAAAAAAAAATTAAATAAAATTTAAAAATAAATAAAAACTATTAAGAAAAATGTATTTTCTGAAACTTGTATTGGTGGAACTAATTTTAGTCTAATAAAAGTAAGAAGAAAAAATAAAAAACTAAAAAAAATTATATTTATGCAAAAATAATAAATATATACAGCTAACAAATAAATATAACAAAAATATAACAAAAACTGGATAGTAGCAATTAAACAATCACGCACAACCATACAATATATTTCCCCATCAACAGACCAAAGCCAACCAATCATGATCAGAGTAGACACAAACAAAATTGACCATACATATATTAAGAGAAACAGATAGAAATAACAACCAAAAGCAATTAATCAAAATCTGCATGCAACACAAAATACTCAACCACAGCACTCTAAACCTACTCAGTATACTGGCTCAACAAGAATTTTTTTAACTATATTTAAACTGATCTTTTTTTAGGTTTTTAGAAATTTCTGGAACACTAGACCACAACTTAGGGCCCTAATACTTAAAGGAGTTTAGGCCAAGTTGTGTTCTAGGTCTTTCAATAACAAAATTATTATTTTTTGAATGTCTTGTATAGTGTGTATGAACCATACTTACAGGAGTAAAACAACTGTGGTCAACCTCAAATCCTCTCAAAGTATTCAGCATCAACTTACAAACTTGCAAATTAAACACCTCATTAAATTTCAGTATATCAGTTTTTAAAAACAATGAATTTGTTGGAGTCAGTGCAGGTACGCGACAAACATATCTTACAATTCTTTTTTGCATACAAACAATTGGTTTCAAATGACAACTAGCAGCACCACCCCAAACAGATATACAATACAGGATATGAGGATAAAACAAACTATAATACACCATTTTCAAAGTACTCGTATCCAAATAATAGCTTAATTTTGACATCATAAAACAACTTCTTGAAAGCTTAGACTTAAGGTACTTTAAATGTGCCTTCCAATTTAAATTATCGTCTATTACCACACCTAAGTATTTAATATTTTCACTCTGCTCAAACACTGAATTCATTCTTTTTTGCTGTTCTGTTAAACAGCAAAAACTTAGTCTTTGAATAATTAATAAACAATCTGTTTTTACACAGCCATTCATCAATTTTCTTCAACTCCATATTTATAACAGCATTAACATGGTCAATATCACGATGTTGATAACTCAGACAACCATCATCTGCAAACAACCTCAATTTAATATTTGTAGTTGAAAATATGTCATTTATATATACAAGAAACAACAATGGACCAAAACAAGAACCCTGAGGTATCCCAACATTCAAAATTTCACGCTCAGAAACAACATTATTTACAACAGTAGACTGACTTCTATCTTTTAAATAACTTTCAATAAAATTTAACATTGAGCATTTTATATTATAACATTTAAGATTTCATATTAAAATTTTATGATTAACAGTATTAAATGCTTTAGCAAGATCCAAAAAAACAGAACAATTTACCTTTTTTTTCACCAGCCTCAATTAGTTCCTCAACAATCTGATTTACTGCTAACTCAGTCGTACTATTTTTTCTAAACCCATATTGTTTGCAGTGCAGTAAATTATTTGACAGAAAATAACCACTCAGTCTCTCACACACCAATGACTCAAAAATTTTAGAAAAAGGAGACAAAAGAGAAATAGGTCTATAATTATTTACATTGGTTTTTTTACCATTTTTATAAATCGGCACTACCTCAGCATGTTTAAGAGAATTAGGAAACACACCATACTCAACACAACTATTATACAACATAGAAAGGTAGGGGAAATTATTTTTGCACTAAGCCTCACAAAACGAATACTCGGGACCAGACATGTTAAAAAGCTCTGCTTTGTTTACTCAAGCGTGAAATTACTAACTTAAAACAAACCAAAAATAAAACACTTCATTGCTGAATTACCATAGTAACTTTTAGCATTTTAACATCTCTGCTCGGGACATCAGAACACACACTCTTGTTAGGGTTCATTGTTTTAATATAATTTTCAATTTCGCTCGCTGATATATTCTTAAAAACAAAACCATTTTTTACAGAACCTATTGAAAACTCATTATAATCACAAGCAACATATGTTCTTTTTTTTATTCGATCATTAGCAATTGACACAAAATTTTTATTCATAACATTACCAATTTTTTTTGGTTCAACAACAACATTACCATGCACATCAAGCACACCATTGATTTTTGAATGAGAGATAGGCTTAGTAGCAACAATATTGTTAATTATTTTCCACAACAAATTTTACAGCTTCTAACAGTTTTTAAAAGCTAAACTTTACAAGCCCTGAAGCATTATTTCTGCAAAAAATACAAATTTTTACTAGACTTTGTAAAAAGTACGTTTGTTACAAAGCGACTTTACATTACTAGTTCTTAAACTAAGAAGGCAATACAATCATATTCAGTAAGCTCTACTCTACACTAAGTTAAGTAAACATCCTAGAGACCGTAAAAAAGGTAAGTTTAACTGGTCAGAAGTTCATTTAAATACAAATTGTACGAAGTAACCCAAAATTTAAATACATATAAACTTTCAAGTTTATAGTTGTAAATAGATTTGCATTTTTCTTTATTTCGTACCTATAAAGTAAAATAATCCTTCACAGTAAAAAAACAAACAATATTACAGTAAACCTTTTATAAGGTTAATACAACTTGGCTTAATATTGTTATTCAAAATTTTTAGGCTTCAACGTTATTAAACTTTTTTGTACTGTTTTCAAAGTCATGAAAATAATGCTTAGTTCTATTAATATAACAACATTCTACGATAGGTTTCATTAAATTACATAATACAACTTGTATCATCAGACCCAAGCTTTCAGAAGACTGAGACCCGACTTTCGTTTCACCATGAAGTTTTCATCATACTACTTAGAATATCAGGCCATAAGCTTCCTGGTAAAACTTTATAAACTCATTGTGGATTGTCGAATGCGGGTTTCCTGATTTTCAATAAAACGAAAAATAATTTTAATAAAACGAAACACGGGATTCGTCCAACCAAAGCTTGTAGTCTATTGATCCAAGTGGTATAACCAGAACTTTAGGTTATTACGACTCACGATAGTACAAACTTTTTCTCTGACAACTTTCAAAAACCTAGAATGGAGTGCACAGTAATCTCAGTTTTAAATTAAAATTTCTATCTTATTTTACTTCTAACCACTGGCTGAAAAACCTTTTTAAAAAAACTGCTGTCTACGACTTTTCAGCTAATATTTTACTTTAACAGTATATAGTTATTCAAGCTTATAGCTAAGGTCGTTATCAATTAATTAAGCTTTTTTACTGCGGCCTAATAGAAACCTTTTCTTGAAATAAAAATTTAACCCATCATTTATAAATGCTTACTTATTCCTGAATTATAAGAAAAACACGATAATATTGTATTATTAAAAAGTCTCGGATGCTAAAATAACCCAAGGATAATCTTAATATACAATTCATATCAAAATTTACAAACATATAGGAAGAATCGATATGTAAAGTCCAAGTTAGCACATTTTTATAACTTTAGTATTAATTATCCTGATCAGCTCAACTATTAATCTAAAGTTCATCAAATATAAAACAATTGTATTAATACTAAAATATATATTTAATAATTAATCAACTATGTAGTTCGCTCTTATGTACTTTTTTAGACTACAACATATGAATGATTAATTAATAAAAAAATCATTCCTTGTTTTCCTTTACACAACTTGTTAGGCTGTAATTAAAAATTGTTAAATAGTGAACTTTTTTTTACCAAGTAAAATATAAGTAGCTATTGTTTTATTTTTAGTCCAAAATTTAGAATATTAGTAAAATTTCCTAACTTTAACTTTTTTGAATGTTAGTAAAATTTTCATTCAATATTTTAATTGGAGGACATAATTACAATCTATTTAAAACAACACATAGATAGAAAAAAATTAAAAACATTAAAATTTACTTATACTATGATTTAATTAAAAAATCATAATTTTAATACAAAACTATTTTACTTATAGGCAACTGAATCAATTTATTGACAATCAAAACAACTTTAATTAACATAAAACCCAGAAGGTTTGACTAAATTTTTAAACTAAAAACTAAAGTTCATAAAACAAGCGCATTGTAGGAATGCTTTAATTAAATTTTAACATCTAATCATGATAAAAAGTGCATTGTGACAAAAAAGTGCAGCAAACGTGTACACAATAAAAAACTGCTGATGTGAAGTACGCTGGTGAACAACTGAGCCAATCAGATCACTGCAATTTGAAGATTGAGCCAATCAGAATCGTTTAAACCTCACCGGCCTCGCCTTCCTCAATGCCTTTGATGTAGAGGACGTTGTTGCATCTGTAATAAAAATAGAATATTACTTATGATGAAGTTTTATTAAATAATAAAGTTGCCAAGTGCAATAACTTAAGTTGCGGAAATAGCAAGTACTAATCGAAAACGTTTTAGGGAATGAATGATACTAAGAGGACATTTAGTATTGGTTTTTAGATATGTAAAACATATGAAAAATAATTAAAGGTTTAACAAAATGAACTTTTTAATTAAATGTAATTTTTAATACCAGTGCCATTATAAATGATAGAATACATCGTTGTATAAATAAGCTAAAAGACTACATAGTTCAAAACATTTACAACAGACTTTAACGTATGAAAACAACATTTGCTTAGTTTAATTTTGAAATGAAAACCAAGGTTTATTTGGTGACATATTATAACTTAAATAAAAATCGAAGCTTTTTATTACAAAAACACTTTTTAAACTGTGGTCAAAGTTTATTGATGAAAAAATTGATACCATTATAGACACTTAAAAATTCAGCATGACAATAAATATTTTATTACAAACATATAAATTTGAGCTGAGTAGCTCAATTTATTTCAAAGCTTTTTAATTTTCTCTGGTAAAAAAAAATCGATAAACTTTTGTTTGTTTCCATAAAATATTTACTTTTAGTTTTGACAAATTAAAAAGATGCATAATCTTTATAATGAACTGTTATGATATTAAACATAAGCTTAAGAACAATATCAAAGCAGGATGAATAAAAATACAACTTAGGGTGTTTGTAATCAAAACTAAATAACGAATTTTAACAATAATAAGATTTTATACCAATAGAAAATTTAAGCAGGATATAGTTTATGTAATAATGAGTGAGTTTACAACTAAACTAATGATTTTCAGCATTTTAAATCTTAATCTATTTTATAATTTATTCAAAGTTTAGCTTGTGTGTTTAAAAAAAAACATTGAAGTAACAGTGTAAAAATAAGTTTATAACTAACAATTTTTTTGAGAGCATATCAACCTTATTGAAAAACTCAGTTTTCATTCATTACCAAAAAATCACACTCAGATAAATAGTTCAGTTTTTATCATATTTTATAGTCAAGTAACATTTGATACATGTGGTTTTTACAACTACTAAAATGAATTAATTCGAATGAATATCAACTAATAATTAAGAATTTAAACGGAACGATTATACTTTTAATAATTAACTAATTTAAGCTTTGCATTTTTTGAACTAGTTTTTAATTCTAAACAGATTACAATTAAGTCAATATCCTTTGTTTTACCAGTTTTGTACTATCGTTAAATTATGAGCTTTTTAACAATGTAATTGTTTTTGACAAATATTTTTACAAGCACTCTACTTAAGTTTGGTGTAGTAACATTTAACAAGGTAACTAGTTTAAATTATTATTCTAAACAACAAAAACTATTTATTAAAAATACAAGCTACTTTGTTGTAAAATAAAGTAAAATGAAACTTTAACAAAACCTTGTTTAAAATAGTCTAAGTGTTATGATTAGTTTATTTAAATAGAAATTTATCAAAAGAACCAAGTAAAATTGACTGATATTAAATCAATTATTACCAGCTTTGTTGGCAAAATTAAAATTTTAAATATTTGTAAAAAATATTTCCAACCGTAATGGCCTTAGCATTTAACTCTAATTTAAGTTTACTCAATATATTTTCATCAATTAATAGTTACCTGATGAGAATTTCACCGAGGTTACCAGCCTTGTTACCCTCAACAAATTCTTCGGTGTTGGCCAACTGCATGTTCATATACCCATCTACACTGACCAAGTATCCTGTTGATATATTTATTAATTATTATATTTCTATCATAAGTTAGTAAAATACATGTTCATATACCCGTCAACACTGACCAAATATCCTGTTAATATGATAAGCTTGTATTATTTATTGAATAATTACCACAAATATTTTAGTAAATTGCATGTTCATATATCCGTCAACACTGTTAGCATCTGTTAACTTTTTTCATTGATTACTTATTTTTATTTTATTAATTCTTTAACATGTTTTTAAACTAATCAAACTCATAAAAAGTGTATTTTTATTCTCACTACATTGTTTAAGTTTTAATCATACAAAACGATTTTAAAACATTTAACTCTAAAAGAATCACTATGCAGTACAAATTTGTATTACTATGTATGGTAGTGAGTATCTATTATATTTTTTTAGAATTAATAAAATGTAAGTTATTAAAAGCACATATAATTATATAAAAATTAATTGGAAATTTAAAACTAATACAAGTATAATCACCTTTGATATATACAAAACAGTGTACATTTTTAGTTCTTTAGTCCAAATTATTTTGTAAATAAGTTAAAAGTTTTCAAGACGAGTTGTAGATTAAGAATTAGAAACTTAATTGAATATGTTATGTAAATAATCAATTTTCATACCAAACATTTTATTCTAAAATTTACTGACTTGATAAAAATAAGACACAACTAGTAAATGAAAAATATAATGGTTTTATTAATTACATTATATTAGTACAACGCTTTTTTTAGTGTATTTATTGAAATATACAAACTTAGATTACTTACTACTTACTTATTATAATCAGATGAAAATTTAACTTTAACATTTTTTTAGCATTTTTTAGTTTTTAAAGATTTCAATTTGCATTAAGCTTCAGTTAGTAATTAAAAACTCATTATTTCATGTGGGTGGCACTGTGAAACATAATGTTTAGATCTTAAAGTAATAATCTCAAGAGGCAAATTCATAATAATTTTATAAACTAGTTAATAGTTCAATTATACAACGTAGGACAAAATTTCAATATTTAAGTTAATAATATTATTTAAACAATTTCGATAACAATTTCTACATAACTTACTTTTAAATTTTGTAAAACTTTGATGTATAACTACTCAACCTTAGGAATTATAAGTAAAGTTAGTTTAATTCATAAAAACAATACTGGTGATAAACATTACATTTAAAAAAACTTCAACTACACAAATGGGCTGATAAACAGCCATTGAACATTTTAGTGACCAAAAAATTTAAGTAAGAGATTAATTTAGTTTTTCAGAGCTGGGCTTCTTCTGAAAACTTGGTTTGGTTCTATTTTGTTATTAAAAGTTATGTATTCTTAATTGTAGCAAATTTTTGCTACTTTTATTTAAAATAAGTCAAAAAAAAATTAAAATATATATCAAAATTATTAAGGTCTAAAGCAACTGCTAAAAAAGTTTTTATACAATTTTATTTTGGTTTAATGTTAATTAAAAAGGTAAAATTTCTTGAATACTTTAGAAGAATAGTATATTATTTATCATAAAAAAAAACTGCTATTCTTTCAAAAAAATGATAAGTGTTTTTAAGACATTATCGGGTATTTTAAAGTGATAAACATCTATATTGCCTATTGTAGAAATATCTCCTTTTCATGTCTTAGCAAATTTGACAAGAATTTATATACTCATATACTTATACTTATATGAACAAATAAACATACTTCCAAAATAAATAACAAATAGGCATACAACTATTTTTAGGTTTTTAATAAAACAACCTAACATTACTATCATAAAAAAAAGACTACTCATGATAATAAAAGGTTGGACAAAAAAGTTACTTATCATTAATATAATAGTTATGTGTACTTTTTACTTTCAGATAAAAATAACAAAATTTCTTGACTTAATGATAAGGAGAATGATCAATTCAAATGATCTAAGTTAATATCTTTAAACTATAAGTTTTATTGTTTTTTTTTTTGTTTTAGTTTTTAATTTCAAGTTTAGCCTAATGTCTCCTTGCATGTTTATGTAAACATTTTTATGATAATTTAACAATTACTCACCTTAAAAAGGTCTACTTATAAAAATAAGTTGTAAAATGTTACTAGTCATTAATATAATAGTTCAACAGCTATAATCACCTCTGTATTCCATTCCCCACTTCAGCTTGACCATGACGGGCTTTCCAGTGAGCTGGTTCAAGAACGGCTTGGGGTTCATTGGCATGGAAGACATTGTGGATGTTTTTTTTAACTTCTGTCAACAATATAATTTCTCTAATACTTTCAGGGTACCAAAAATTAGTGGCCACATGTTTTAGCTTGAAAGCATTTGGTGCAAACCAAATAAAACTATTTTGAAAAAAAAAAAACTTTTAGTATAACAGTGGTTTTTATTAAATTGTAATTTGATTTAATTATTGTTGAAGAGGTTTGTTTTATTAATCTTTATAGTACAAGCTCAGCCACAAAATTTTTATCTGCATAATGTGACCTGCTACCTTAAAAAGCTACCCACTTTTTATTAAATGATACCTTTTAGAATGGTAACTTAAAATTTGAGTAAATTTATTTAAACAATATTTTTAGTTCTTTTATGTTCCATTTATTTAGGGAGTGATATGTCTGTGTATTTAAATAACTTTTCTAAAAAACAGTAGTTCATTTGTTGTAATTAAGCTTCTTTCATGTGTCAATTACAAAAGGTTACCACTCATTGATTCGAAAAATAACTAGTCTGAATGAAAATAAACTTGAGTAATCTAGAGTTTATAAATCAGTCTTAAAAGTTTATATGCAATTATATGAAAGCTAGTGTGCATTATGTACAAAAAAGTCTTAAGCTAAAAATTCATTAAAATATATCCTTCATAAGTTTTGTTCTATAACAGGGTTGCCACTCTTTGAGTAAAAAATCTTCCTTGAGTGACCAGAAACTTCCCTGAGTAACCTTAAGTTTTCCTAAGTTTCCTAGAGTTTTTTTCAAATTCTTAAAAGTTTTATTATTTATTAAAAATTACAATGTTAATTCCAAGAATATTGAAGAACTAGCCGTAAGGCTAAAAAACTCCTATACAAGCATTTAAAAATAAATAAAATTAACTTTTTAGAAAAAAAATGAAACTAGATAACTAAATCTCATTCTAGATCTAGAAAAAAAACTCCCTGAGATTTTAAAATAATCTCAAAATTTCCCTGAAATTAAAAAAAAAACCACATTTACTTTGAGTTAAAAAAAAAGAATCAAAATTCCCTGACTCTCCCTGAAATTTTCTACAACTTGAAAATTCCTTGAGTTTCCCTGAGTGTGTGACAATCCTGCTTTAACTTTTTATTAATTGATCAACTTTAATACGTAACACAAGAAGCCTTTTTCAAATTTTGATACAACAGCTTTTTAAAATATTGCAAGTATAATTTCCTGAAAATTCAAAGTATTTATCTTAAAAAAGAAGATAGATTTTTAAAGTTGTCAACAGGGTTCCCATCCAAAATTTCAGATGAGATTTCTAGGGAAAACTATCGTAAAATAACAAATTCCAAGGGAATATAATCATTTTTTGTCTGTTAGACTGTGTTAAAGAACAACTGTATTAAGCAAATGATTCATAATCTTCTTAATTTAAATGTTGATATTGCTGTTCTTTTTCATCAACTTATTAAGTTAACTTTTATAGAATAGATTTTGATTTTTCAGTATATTCTCTTTTCTTATAGTTTATAGCTTGTAATAAAAATTATATGCCATGGACAGTATTAAAATATCTGCAGGAGTAGTAATTTTGTGTATCAATAAAATTATTAATATATAAGAAGCCTTTTAAATACTTTTGAAAAAGGCCTAATTTAGATCTAGCAACTTAAAATATTAAAACTGTTTAGTATTTATTTTAGAATATAATATAATAGTTGACAAAGAGTTAGAAAGTATAAAAAATAAAATTTATTAAGATCTAATTATACAGACTAGGTTGAAGATGACTGACGACAAGAAAGTGGCAAAACTAAGTTATTTTCTGGGCATTTAAATAATTTTGTATATTTAAGGGCATTTAGGAGTCCAACATATTTTAAATGAAAATTTAATGTAAGTAATAAGAATATACTACAAGCAAGTTTTTATAGAATATTAAATTTCATTAGTTTTGAGACATTTAAATTTTTGTAAAATGTTTCCAGTACAAATGTATGAACCGCATATTTTTTTGTTGTTAAATTTCATAGGATTTTGAATTTTTCACTAAAAATTTATCTTCTCTTTTATTTTTGTGCTTAAGGCCTCAAATATTCAGGAAAGAATACTTTTATAGTTTGAAAGATTTTTTATGTTGGAATTTAGAAAATATTAACAAATAAAAATTTTAGATCAAAATAACATAAAAATAAGTTTTTCTTTTTTGACAAAACTATTTTTCAAAAAAAAATTGCATTCAATAATTTAAACATTAAACATGGACTTATTGTGAAATTTTGAAAAAAAAATTGTTTAATAATAAAGGAGACAATATATTTATAGTGAAACAGTCTTTGTTTGTGTTTTTGGTGTGTACCTTACATAGGGAAACTATTGAGGTCATTGACTTTGATTGATTAGATCTCGAAAGTTACTTTAAAGTGTTTTTAGGAAGTGCTTACAAATGTCTGATAGCTCAGATCAAAATTTACTCAGATAGTATTTAAAACCAATAAGTTTTTCAAGAATATTTGTTCAAGATTCTAGAATAACTTTTTATATAAATATAAATACAAACTTCATCACATCAATTTCAAAATTCTTTTTAAGATAGAGTTTTGGATAGAGTTTTACTTTAATTACCACAAAGTTAAAATTTAGTTAGTTTTGTAAAATATTTTTGATACAATCCACTATTTATTAATTGTTATTAATTATTTTTTAATTAAGGAATTAAAAATTTTACTTGACAAAATTCTACCAAATCCATTCAGTAAATCTGATGCCACACCAAAAATGAAAATTTTCAAGAATCAGTTTTTAATTAATAAGTTGTTTTTTTAGATATTCAATGGTACATATGCAAACATTTTAAGCTATATGTTGACTAACTTTGTCAAAAACCAAAATCTCAGCTGAAATCTATTGTGAAGTCATAACTCCTATATGTATTGATATAAAATTAGGTGGTGCTTTTAAAAGGTATTCAATTCTATATAAAAAACTCTTTTAACCATAATCAGTAACTTTGACAACAACTAAGTTCAAATTTAGAATTGCACTTTACAGGTTATAGATGGAGAGTCCACTATGATATTTAAAAATTAATCTTATTTGGTGGAGTTTTATCTAAGCTATCAGATATTTTTAACTGATTGAAAAAATAAAACACTTTTGAGATATAAAGTTGTTCCTAATAGAAAGCGCAAATCAAGAACTTAATAAAGACTACTTTACTAAAAAAATATTCTCCTTAATTTTTTAACCAGTCTTCTTCACATATACACAGAAAGTCAGTTACTAATATTTAAATTGATTCAATGCAAGATTTTTTTAATCTGAAAATAAAAAGTTGTACTGAAAAAAACCACAACTTATTTTGTAGCTTTATCATAAATTTTATTTTATATTTTCTTAAATCCCAACATTCTAAGTCTTTAAAACTATAAAAAGAATGTTCCCTGAAAGTTTTAGGAGATTAACAAACTTGAAAACTGATTCCTTATACTGTAGATGCTACTTCAAATTTTTTAAACATCTAAATTATTTGATTGTTTTGATAAAATCCTACAGTGTAGCCCAAAGACTAAATGATTTTTCGTTGCACAAATCAATTGACCATAATTGTGACCATATACTTTTTTTTTCTCACAGAGTGTTTGCCAAATGATGTGTCACCAAATTATTATTTTTTCCTTGAAACAGATAATTTTATATTTAGAAATTTAATTAAAATTCTGTCGGAAAGAATTTGTAAAAAAATTGAAAAATAAAAACTTTAAATAAAGATAAACAAAAAAAAAATTGTTTTCGTTTTTTTGCTTTAAATTTTTTTTTTTTTAATTTTGTTCTGATACAAACTTTTAAATAGGAACATTTCCTAAAAATTTGAGGTAGTTATCTCCAAAAACGTAGGAGGAGATAGATTTTTAGTGATTTCTAGTAATTTGCAGTTTTAGTTTGTGCCTCCCTTAAGGATCCTATTGTTGCCTCCTACTTTGACAGGCTATTGTCAAAAATTAATTTGATTTTTTTAAATTTGTAAAAAGCATCTTGTAGCTTAGTAAAAGCTATATAAAATAAGATCAAATTTCAAAAATAGGTGTTTACCCCCCTATGCCCTTAACTACACACTAAACCATAGTTATTTAATAATTTACTAAACCATAATATTAAACCAACCAAGTTTAATATTGAATTTATGTTTGTGTTTACTGCTAATTTTTACTTACTATATTTCAGTCCAGTACTGTAAACCAGGGTTCCTTAAACCTTTTGACAAATACCTCCCTTCAAAGAAATTAAAAAAGCTATGGCCCCTTGTACCAAGATTACTCAAAAACTACCATAATAAACACCTAAGACCTTTTTTTTGCTCTTTATCAGCAACTTCAGAATATCTAGTGTAAGATTAAATTTAAGAACTCATGGCCTCCATGGTGGCTCTTTGTTGCTCATGGCCCCCTGAGTATCTTTCATGACCCCAAGAGGGCCACTTGGCCCACTTTGGGAAACCCTGCTGTAAACAGTTAAAATAGTTTGCATAGTTAGGCACAAATTAATGTATTAAACTTTTAATTTTATATTATTATCAATTGATATGGTAAGTCAGACTTGTAATATCCAATTATTAAAAAGGTAGTTACAACTTTAATACAATTTTTTAATAATTATAACTAAAAATACTACAGTAAAAGCTGTTAACCAACAAGTTTAAATTTATTAAGAAGTAAGTCTGAACTTATTTATAGAGAATAGATGGTTGTTTTTTGGGTTCTATGGTAAAGAATTATGTTTATTCTTTGATTTTTTGCTGCATTTCATATTTGGTTCTAAAACAAAAAGCAGAATTTCAATCAGTGCTACTTTTATGGACTTTAGAAGTTTTACTTGCACAGCATGAACATTAGCAAAAACTTTCATTACCTTTCAATTAAAAACATATTTATTCAAAAGAATTATTTTTTATATCAAGAAAAATGTATAGAAATAGTTATCTAGAAAGAATATTTTTTATTTCAATAATTGGTAGAGAGAAAATGGTTTTGTTGACCTCATGCTACACTCAGAGTAAGATTATGGTTTTATGGTCACCTTCAGCAGAAATGAATAAACAAAAATAGCTATATATTAAAATTGTTCTAAGTTTCTTGAATAAGTAAGTTTATTTTCTTGAAGCGTTTATTTACTGTTAACTCACAAAAAATAATGAAATCACTTATTTGTTTTACAATTATTATTACTTTAATGAATAAAAAAACGTGTTCCTAAACGAATAAATTTGATAGTAAATTTTTACTTTAAACTTTAATATAAAAATGTAAATTTAATGTGGCAATTTATAAGATTATCTAACAACAAATTACGTTAACCGGGTGTAATTTACTACTTTACTAAACTTTTGCTTGTTAAAGTCGTTTAAGATTGTATTAAGATAATAATCTTGTTTAAATTTGCGTATTTAAAATTAAAATATATTCACTGCGTAAAAAAGTAAATAAATTTTAAACATGGGTTTAATTTTAAAAGTGCGTACTTCATAGAAGTAGAATAAATATACAACCAAAAATAAAGCTAAAATAATTTTTTCGTGCACCAAGTCCTAAGACCGAAGATTTTTAGCGCTTTTATTTTAGTCGTTCAATAAACAATAAACAAACTCATTTTGTTGCTTGAATATTTTTTGAAAGACATACTCTATCCCTTTAATTGTTCTTAAAGTGCCAAGTTTTGTTCTTGTTAAAAGTGTTGTTTATAATTTCTAACGGTAAATGTAGTATTTTTCTAAGTAAAAATTATTTTGTGTAATTACAGTTTAGTACAGTAACCTCTCGGATCTTTACGCACTCGTGACGTTACGCACTCTCGTTTAGTTACGCATTTCAGAATTCTATAAAATTCAGAAAATAAAAAATTTTTTTTTTTTTAATGTTGCACAAATTAGGTTTATTATATATTTTAAATTAAAATATGTTTTTGATAGCTAACACACCTCTCTATATCTTTAGACTTTGTAAATTTATGTTCCTTGACTAATTGATAAACATTTAGTTATACCTCAGTATATCAGAAATTTTGTTAACAATAAGAAATTAAATCAAAATTCTGAAATAAACATGACTGTGTTTAATAATGAAAGTTTAATGAAATAATGAGAGTTTAAAACACAAAGAAATGATACAGCAGTCTTGCCCTATATATTAATAAACACCGTTTTATGATTGTAAAGAAATGTTCAATTATAAATTGAATTTGCAAAGTAGAATAGAATATAAATGTCACATATAAACAAAGATAAAGATAATTTCTACTTATTATTAAAACAGTAAAATTATTTCTACTCGTATCATTAGTTTATAGAAATTAAATCTTTTTTTTTAATATATGTATAGTTTTATCTGTTGTTTTCATATTTATAAATAAAGTAAACAAATAGTTAAAAGTGGGAAAGTGCCCAGTCTGCTTTTAACTAGAAGCAATATTAAAAAACAGCCATTATAGTAAGTATATTTAGTACCTCTCGTTTCTTTACGATCTCTCATATCTTTACGCACTTTTTCTGTGGACACAATGTGCGTAAATAAGCGAGAGGTTACTGTAGTGTTATCTAAAGTTTTTGTTTTTTAGTTATATCAGGTTTGATATACAAATTTACTAATGGTTATTAAATAGTTTTATAAAAATCGCTAAATATAAAATTAAAGTAAAACTTCGAATTTACAAAGCAAGTTTTGATCACAAAAAAAAAAACTTTTTCTAAAACCCTAAAAAAATATTTATTTCAAACAAAAGTACAAGTTCAAAAATTGTTTATTTTAAAAGTTATTTGACAATCTTTACTAATAAAAAAAAACAAGTTATAATGAAAGTTTTCTACTTGAGTGCTTATAAATACGGTGACTTTTGGCTTAAAAATTTTGTTTTAAGCTAAAAAGTTTTATACATTTGGCAAATACCACAAAAACATCCAGTAAAATGGTTTTTGAAAAAAACTTTAAACTCGGTAGAATTTAAATTTCTGAAAACCAGCCCAAAGATAAATGTATAGGATTTGAAAAGCAACCTTAGAGTTTTCAGCTTGAAATATTTTACATGCGACACACATAAAACACACTGAGCATAATTTAAGACGACTTAAAAAACGTTTTGTTGAGGCAACAATTGATTTTAGGTAATTTTTTATTACGCTTTGTAAATTTTTTTTAATTTCAGTTTTTATCTTGAAAAGTCAATAAGTGCCTTCGTAAAACTTTCTTTAAATTGTCTAAGATTGTGCACATTGTGTTTTTGTGATAAATGCCACATTTAGAATTAGGTCCCATACAGTTTGCATTGAGATGGTTTTCAGAAAATCGAATTCTGCTAGGCTTTTTTTTTCAAATCATCTAAAAAATTTCACAGGGTGTTTTTGTGGTATTTGTAAAACTAAAAAATAGCTGAAAACTCAAAGGTTGCCGTGTTTATATGCACCCAATTGTCTAGTGGTCGTCAAAATGCGCACTGATGCACATTAGTGTGCACAAGTCTTTTGGTGTACACGAAATCTGTTTTGGTGTGCATGAAATTAATCCTAAAATTTGAAACTTAGACTAGGTATTCTGAATTTTTGGATGAGGATAGAATAAAGTTTTAAACTTTTTTTAAAGATAATTTTGAAATTTTTACTAAATGTCATGAAACTTTTTTAGGAAATTTAGGGAGCCTTAAGGGGGGGGGGAGCCATAATTTGAAAATTAAACTGTATTTTCATGGGTTGAAGATTAAGAGAAAAAACCCTGCACTAGATATTATGAGAAAATCGTTTATTGGGGTGCACAGAGTTTTTATTTAGCTTTTATTTAGATTTAGAATTACTAAAACTTGTAGTAACACTTTCCATTTGATTGAACTAGAAGCTAAGTATGATTTACTAAGAAAACCTGTTTTATGTAACAAAAAAGATTTTGAATATAACGTTTCTTTATTTCCGTAATAGTTTATAAGACGTGTTATTTTATTTCCTGGACAAGACGTTAAAAGGTATTCTGGTGTATGACTCGATAACCGAAAGGTTTTTTCGTTCACCAGGTCCTAGGACCAAACACTTCGAGTTTTGTTTTGTTTAATAAACTATATATTGTCACTATACTAATGTATTGATTTACTGTTGGTTAATTATAATGTAAGTAAACTTAAATGATTATAAATGTTACTAATTACTTTTGTCTTATTTACTCTTTTGATTACTTGGTTACTATATAATATTGTAAAATCTTATCTTATTTTAGCTTTGTACTCTACTGAAGAAAATTGCTTAAAATATACTTAGTTTTATTAAATTTGTGTGTCTTGTGTATATTATTGATAATTACTAGTCAGTTATGTTCCAATATTAAAAAAATAATAGATAAGTATCTTGCTGATTATAAATTTTTCATTGAGAACTTTTTGGCTGCGTTTAAAAAGGCATAAATTAGAAAAAAATACTTTATATACTGATAGATATTTCAAGATTTTTTTGACAACTAAGTTTCAAGACAAGTGAAAAAGAAAGAAATTATATAATAAAGATGGTAACAAGATTTAAAAAACTTTTGTGTTTGTTAGTTTTTTATTATAGTTATTCTTAATAACTATCTATTTTGACTTTAAAGTATCCACGACACTTACAACGTGTAATTAAAACTTGATGAGGTTAAAAAAATAACTTGATTGCATATGCTAAAAACTATGTACTATACTTTAGTTTTAAAACAATGTGACAAATTAAAACCAAGTGAGTTTTAGATATTTATAAAGTCTAAATTTTTCTAAATAAAATAAATAAACTGCTACACGAAAATAAGTGTTAAAAAATGCTTAACTTACATAGAATATTTATAGCCAATATATTTTTTTAGATAATTATAGAATAAATGGTTTAGATGATATAAGTTTTAGTTATTGAAAACTCGCTTAACGAAAGGCCTAATCAATATTAATAAGTATTAAATATTTTATACTATTTATAAAGTATTTCGTTTTTGTATAACATAAATGAAAAATTTGTAAATAAAAATTAAACCATCTTATATGATCGTACAAATAAATTATTTTACTTATTAAACTTAGAACATTGGGAAATTAACGGAAATCATAAGTAATTAAAAAGTGTTTCTAATACACATGTAAGTATGTAGGCCAGTATGACCCGAAATAAAGCAACATATTTTTCTATTAAGCTTTAGTTAAATTTAAGATATAATAGTTTCAAGTCAAGTTTAAAATAAAAATTAAGCAAATTCTCAAATTAATTTCTTCATTGTATCACTTGTCAAAAAAAAATATATTCTGATTCATTAAAACAGTTAATAGCAGTAAATGGGTAATTTTTTTATTATAATCAGTTATATTGAGTCTGAAGACCTCACATCTACAATTAAACAAACTGATTGAATACTTAAATAAAAACTTTAAACGGAGTAAAAACATATTTTATTACTTATATCATACTTGAAGTTTTCAATAAATATTTTGTTACATTTATAAGTTTGACCAATTAGCTTGTGAAAACTAAAATAAAAATCAGATACATAAAAATTGTTCTCAGCTTTTATTACAATCACATAAACAAGCTATTTCTAAACTTTATTTAATATCAAACAAACACGCAACAAGCTATTGATACATAAGTAAATATAAATTTAGCTCGTTTAAAAAAATTGCTTAGAATAATTCGGTGTATTTATGTTTGACAAATATTTGACGTTATAATTTTATTGAATAAAAACATATGACTTTTTCTCAAGCATTTAACGCTGCTTAGAAACATAAGTGTTTAATATTTGTTTTTATTGCATTTTTACTAACACAATTTATTACTGGAACTAGAATAACTAGAATGGTCTAAATATTTTAAACATTTTAAAATCTACTGAGATCGCAATACATTATATTTTATAAAAAGTGTTTAACGAAAAAGTAAGCATTAGAAAAATATTTAACGACTCTAGGTTATCGACAAATTAAAAATTATAATGTTCTATATGAAAAAGATTACAAAAAATATTGTCAAACTATATTTTAGAGTATAACTTATAATAAAAAATAGTTTGTACTTGTATTTGTAGATTAAGTTTATAGATTAGCTGAATAACTTTAAATTAGAATACTTTATAGCTTTACTTGTAATAGAAATGTCAAAGTTTAATAAAACTACCGTTTCTATACTTTAAAATATATGTATAATAACTTTTGAAATTTATAAACTATTAAGATAACTTAATTTCGTTCAGATTTATCTTGACAAGCCGATTAGTATAAAAGGAGCATAAAAAAAAAAAACTAATTTTTACAACTTAGCTTTAAATCATATAGAAATTTTACGGGTAGAGATCAAGTAAAACACTCACTTAGTCTCAAAAATAAGTGGAATTTAACCATAATTTAAAATAATTTTAAGATATGTTATCAAACAAATGAAGTTAGAGTAACAAAATGTAGATTAGTATGAATTGTTTGACTAATGCAAAAAAAACACTTTGTAAAAATCTGTTATTTTAAAATAAACTAGAGTAGATCGTATTTTGTTGATTAATAAATAGAAATTAGCTTTTATTTAGTGTAAAATGAGTATAATTTCAATCAAAAATGGTAGGTAAACACTTTTTTTCTGTGTTTGAAATGTCAGGTTTCTACTGTATTGTAAACAACAAACAGGAAAACCAAACGTTGATACAATTAATAAAACAAGTATGCTGTCTTTTACTGAACTATAAAAACATAAAAACGGATTTTTACACACTCAAGTATTCTAGAAACTTATCGCATGTGTAAACTAACTGAGTAAACAAATTATTTACTCAAAACAAAATTAAAAACTAAGATAATGCGCCTATTACTGTATAACATTTAAGCTACAAAACTTGAACTTTTACTTACTGATGAAATTAAGTTTACTGGAATTTTATAACATATGGCCTTTCCTCGAGATTACAGTACATAAACTATTGACCAAGTCTTTAGTTTTGTCACTTAAAAAAACTGACTGTTTACAAAATTTAACAGTAACAAAGTTTTTTAAAGAAATAGACACGTAATTAAAAAATGTATAGAGAATCTTTTGTTGATTTTTATCTTTTTAACTAGCAGCAACAAAGTTATGGTTTATAACCTTAGACAGATTTTATTTTATCTATAAAATGGTTATTTTCAATTTGTTTGTATTCTTACTTTCACTTCTTGTCTATACATCAGCTGAAGTTTTAGATGTCTGCAGCGATTCGTGTGTACAACGTGAGTTTATGTTAAAATATTCCGTAATTATTTCTTATAATTAAACTAAACTGAAGTCATTAACAGTGTTTAGAACTGTACAATATAATTCATATTTGTAAGCAGTTTTTAGCTTTCTTTATATTAATTAAAATAAAGCATTAAAATGAAAATAAAACACTGACTGTTCAAAATGATTATTTTAATATTTAAGGTTGCTTAAAACTAAAACAAACAACGCACAGTACAGTGTTTGGTTTATAATAATTTATTCATTATATTTCAGAAAACTGCATAGGAAAGATGTTTATTTTAACACCAAATAAGGCGACTTTCGAACACTCAAGAGGGATGTGTTTGTTACTAGGTGGAGATGTGCTCATGGAGACAATCGGAAAAAAGGGTACCTATTATCACAAGTAATAATAATTCATAATAATAATTCTTAGTAGTTATAAAAATTACAACCAAGTATTTTTTATTTATAAAGGCGTATAATTTTTTTTTTCATATAACATAGAGATTATTTTTAAGTGAAACTTAACTACTAAAATCAAACAAACTGTCGTAGTTATAAAACTACTTCAAATTATTTTACATGATTTAATAAACTTTGTAAATTTTGTGCACAGTGCTAGTAATTGGGTCATAGACAAGTAAAACACAAGACTTATACAAAATACAAAATATTTACTGTATTCTTTATTTCAGTCAGATACAAGCAATTTTGAAATCGGCCTACGCCAGCTGACTCGGCCACATCTGGATCGGGTTGACGGATTTGTACACAGAAGGCCAGTGGAGGTACCCGTCATCCGGGGAGCAGTATGACGTCACAGAGAGCCCGTTCGAGTGGGCGAGCGGTTACGGCAGCCACGGTACTGAGTACAACTGCGTGGTGACCGACGGGAGTTATATTTTCGACACTTACTGCTCGGATTACTCGTACTCCCGGTACGCGCTGTGCGTCATTGAAAGCGACATTTGTTGAAATGTTTAAATATAATATTAATAAACAAATATGAATAAAGTATTGAGAAACTGGTCGTTGTATGATATTACTTTTAAATTGTTCTAATTGTTCTACTCTAAGTCTACAAGACATAAAAGTGTAATTTTAACTAACTTTAACTAAAATTTATTAAAAAATTAGCATAATGTACGAGCAGTCAGTTAAAATGAGTCTGTTAAAACATCCTAGGCTTATAAGAAAAACTAGGCTACTTTTCAGAAAATAGGTAGCATTTTGTAGTTCACAAAAAGTATTAAAAAAAAATTATACACGGTTAGTACTTCTAGATGTAAAATAGTTGAAATTTTATAAAATTCTTCGTTGTCAATTTTTCGATGCTGATTAAAAGAAATGACTTTTGTCCTAGTATAAGCACTTCAAATATTATTCCAAGTAATACAGTTACAAGCCGCTTTAGTACGCATTCCGAACACAGCGTAAAAGTATGTACTCAACCGGTAATGTCCAAAGCTACCAGGGGCTAAGAAAAAAAAATTTAAGAAGCAAGCTATAGACGTTTAAATAATAATATAATTTATTTTAAGCTGAACAAGTATTTTTCACAAAATAATCTTAAAAAGCTTTGCAATTTTATGTTAATTTAAAAAAAAAAAAAAACTCGAGATATAAAAAAACACAATCAAATTTCATTATTAAAAACCAAAAGTATGCTTATGAGATACATATTTATATCTTTACCTTAAACATTAGATATAATTATTTGAAGAATAATATAAACTTTGACTAATAGAGTAAATAAAACTTTAAAAAATTTTGTTTATTTTTTATTTCATGTCGTATACTTTTGTTTATATACAATTTGAATTAAAAAAAATTATGTTCAAAATTTGAACTTTTTTTTTATTTTACTCAGCTTAACTTTAAAAAAAAGTTATTTTTCAAACAAGTTTACAATAGAAAAATTTTCCTTATGTTCCTACGAGTTTTAGCTATAGTAAAAGTTAATGAAAATTTAGAAAAATTCTAAAGTGATTATCTAGTGCGAGCAAGCGTACAGTTAAACTTTAAAAACAAAAAGTAAACTGAAAAAAATGATTAAAGTATTTGAGATAAATAAATTTATATGAATATTTTGTAAACAACTGAACGCATTTCGAACTCCATTTGTATTGAATTGTGTTGTAAATGAAGACATTGTGATCTGCTTTGTTTCCATGACAATTTTTTCGTTTCGTATTCGGTAGAATTTAAATTAATTGTGATCAATACCACCGTCGTATTTCAACGCATTAACAGTAGTGTTTCTTATTTTCCGCAATCGTTTTTTAAATCAAAGATTGTTGATTGCTAAGCGTGAGTTTGCACTCAATGCAAGCTAGTAGAAGGTTTAAATTTTAACACATTGGCGAGATTAAAAAAACAAATTTTGTTGATTACTATTTATTTCCGAAATAAATTAACTAAAGGACTTAATATGTTTAGTTTTTGTTGAAAACGTTATTTAGCTTTATTTTTACAAGTATCTTGTATTTAATACTACAAGTTTAACAAAATTATCATCATTTAATTGAAAAATGAATAGTAAATTACTTTTTTTTTTAAATTGTTTAAATTTTAAAACTGTGACCACAATTACAATTCATATCTAAGTTTTACTTAACAACAATCGCAACGTTTGGTATTTTTGTTATGGAGTCTTGAAAACTTACAAGTATTTAATGAACCCCGTAATTAAAAAATTCAGTTTAGTAAGATTAAAATACTAAACAAATCGTTTGTAAACAAAAAAAATTATTATATAAAACAGTTTTACTATTTTAAACTATCGTAAAGAGTTTTTAATTTCATTAGTTTAAGTCTCCGATCCAACGCTCCACCTCACACGATGCCCCAGATTGTCAAATAGTAGATTCTTGAAAATTATCGACACAAGCTTAACTTATAGTTTCGTTTCCTGATGAAATTTTTGCTTCTTATAAATTATTACAAGCTATCATTTTAGCTTAGTTAGTCAAACAACTTTGTGGTAAGCCTGGCTTAAATAATAAATTTGTTTGTTAATACATCATAAGTGGAATATAAATTAAAACTTGTCTGTTTAACAACTTAAACTCATTGATTATGTGTTTATGAAATAAAAGTAGATTACTATTTGTATAGAGGTGTTAATTTCACACTTAAACCTTAAAGCGTTGTTTTAGTGATAAGTAATAAATTAAAATTAAACTTTAATTAATGTTTATTAGTTTTTAGTTATCTAAATCACTTTAAGGAACTTTATATAAGCTTAATCTACTAAGTGTGTTCGTTAATACTTTGAAATAGACTTGGATTGTGGTATATAAAAACGCTTGCTACGAGCCAGGTGAGTTTTATTGTTGTAAAAAAGTTTTCTACTTTTATTATATGACATTTTATTTAACTTTGTATGAGTAAAAGTTTAATACAATTGACTCTTATAGCTGGTTTTAATTAAAATTTATTTATAAATCATAGCTCCTTATTGTTTTAGCTAATACGTTTGTGGAATTTTAAAATAGTTACTTGAATATTTTTTATGGTAGCCAGGTTAATAGCTAACATATACTCGTTGTTTCAAATCTAATGAATATAAATGAAACTTTTTTAATTATATATTTGTAAACATTGGTCAAGTTTCATTAAATTGCTTTTAATAACTACTTGGTTTAATTTATACTTCACCTAAGAAAATTTAAAAGCTTTTGTAATCATTATGTATTTTACAAAGTCAATTTTTATATATAAATTATAAGCAATAAAATAATTATTGATTTTTTGAAAGATAATTTTCAAAATAAGTTTGATTTCTCTTAAAAACGCTAATTTAATGAAACACTGAAGCTCTAGGCGTTTATGATGAATAAAACTACTATAAATAACTATAAAATGAATTAAAAAAACTCTTTAGTTGTTAAATCTAATTACATTAATATCTAGGTAAAAAAATGACTCGATTAAAATATTTGAGTCGTTTCAAAACTAAATTATTTAAACCGTTTGAAAAATTCTATTAATTTTGATTAGTTATAATTTTACTATCTTTAAAGAATAAGAAATAATTCAAGACATTTTTTTGAAAGTTTAATAGCGTTTTACTGATACATATGTTGTACATACTTTGATTATACCAAACATTTAGATTTTATTTAAACGTCTAGAACTGTTTTTTCATTAGTTTTACTCACTAATACTAAATTTTGAAAAACTATCGCCTTAAGCTGAAGTTAGCGTTTAATTTTTTAGTTAAATTTGTTGTAGCATTTTACTTTTTAAGTTTTTAGTTTTAATCAGTCGAATATATTGTAAAATTGGTAAGCTTAGTTTTAGCACTAGTTCTAGTTTGTTAATTTAGCATCAATAAATTAAAAATTTACAACTTAATCTCGCTAGATTACTGGTTTATGAAATAAAAGTAGATTACTAATTAAATAAAGTTAATATTTTTACACTTAAATCTCAAAGCGTTACTTATTT
The DNA here is from genome assembly GCF_965202585.1 of Thalia democratica. Lineage (NCBI taxonomy): Eukaryota > Metazoa > Chordata > Thaliacea > Salpida > Salpidae > Thalia > Thalia democratica. The sequence continues at coordinate 22,461,862 of NC_139171.1, forward strand.
TTCATAAGTACCAATTTAACAACTTAATTTTAACCACTGTTTACTAGTTATTAGTAATTTAAAACAGTATAAGAATGTATATATAGGCTCAACCTACTGGGAGTTTCAATTCATAGTTTGAAATAAACTTGCACAATGGTATATAAAAATGATTCAAGCTAATTGAGGTTTAATACTTTACACAAGTTGTAAATTTTTATTATGTTTTGATTTTATTGATGACAGTATTTTTAGCTTTGTGTATTTGCAAATTTTTAGAAACAACACTAAAAATTGACGTTATATTATATATTAGTACATATTTGAATTTTAGATTTAGGTGGTACATCTTTATTTTTAAATTTTATTTAATATTACTTTAGTGATGATAAGTAATACTATCCACATATTTTTATTTGTCAGTCTATTTTTATATACAGTTATCAGTAATTAATTAGTCATTTTTGTTAGTTTTTTATAATGCAGAGTACAATGTTATGGTTGTACAAATATATAAACTCAGAACAAAAAAAAAAAAAACCTCGTAGAACTGTCACAGCGCCTAACACGCTTTTTTTACAAGATTTTAATTTACTGGAAAGCAAATTACAAGAATAAACAGACGAACGCGTAGTTTGACGCAAAAATAGCTGTCCGAGTTAAAAATTTGTTTTTGTGTACTAAATTGTTTTTTGAAACTTACAGAAAGTTAAGAGACTCTGTTACCATCTTCACAAAATAAGTACATAAATATGTATACCTATACTAAATATGAGTGATACACTAATTTTTTATACTAAGTTTAATTTATTTTTTGATATAAGTTTGTAGTTTTTATTGAAAAAGCCAATCAATTGAAACCCTGATACTTGGTATGTTTAACATATACTACTAAAATTATTATAAAATTTCGTCACTCTTAAAAATTAATCTCAGCAAAGTAAATAAAAGTGTTGACTTAAAAAAGAATTAAATAGATAAAAAAGAAAAATATATTAAAAATTTTTATTTGTTTTAAATGTTTAATATTAAATTTTGATTAAAGAATCTGGTCGTTACTATGTTATATTGTTATGAATTAATTAAGTTGTATGTTTTTACATAAAAATAATGTACAACAAATTGCTTATCTAACTTGTTTAATCTTTTTTTTACTTAGTATATTGGTATTTAAATAATATATATTGTTATAATGAATATATTTTCTTTAGTTTCAAGATTTTCCAAAATAATTCAAAAAATTTCCAAAATACTGTTTGATTTAAACACTATTACTTGTGGATTTTAAAAATACTATAAAAAAAAATATATAATTTCTCAGTGCTTAAAAGTTTACCATAAAACATTCTATAAAAATTAAAAATAAATACAGGCATTTTGAATTTCTAAAAGTTTTTTTTTGAAAGTTTCTTTTATTTTCAAACTTTTTAAACTTTTATTTTTATATAATTTTGTCAGTAATATGTTCTATACATTCAGAAACTTTTTTATTCACTTTAAAATATCAATTATTTCCAGGTTTTAAAAATGACTATTAATTTTATTTTTTCAGAGACCATCTTACAGTATTAGATTTTTAATAATTATTGCCTCAAAGCAGAGTTTCAATTTCTGATGAAATGTTTTTTTGTAGGTTTTAATTCTTGATGAAATGTTTTGTAGTAGGAGAATATATAAACTTTGAACTTAGTTTAAATAGTCAAATAATCTGTAACAATTGTTATCTTGGCTTTAACATTAGCTTTGTTTCTTTGTTTAATACTAGTAAATTACTTAAGTATAAGCTGATTATTTAATCATATACTATGTGCTTTTAAAAAAAGAAAGTTGAATAATTATTAGATAAAAGTGCCTGATGTACAATTTGTTCAAAGTGTTGTGTTTAATCTATATGCACCATATTAATAGTTTAGTTAAAGCCAATACTCACTAGTTTTGACAAGTCTAAAAATATTTATTATAAATTACTAGATTTAACCTTAATATCTTGAAAGTGTTTATTTTAAATTTGAAAAAAAATCTTGTATATAAATTAGTTTGTTTAAACCTATATAAATATTGTTTATTGAACGACAAAAAACGCTCAAAATACTTTGTCCTAGGACTTGATGCACGGAAAACTGTTTGGTTATCGAGTCGCGCACCACTTGGACACTTTTTAACCCTTTGTCCAGGACAAATAAATATCTACTATAGCAAGGGATTTATTCTAAGTTCACCATAGGTTAAGTGAAACATTAGCTTAAAAATATAATCACGAGTTAGTAAAGTTGTAAACATGTTTGTTGTAAGCTAATTGAATTTTAATGATTTTCATAAACAACAAGTTTTATTTAAAGCTAATAATAAGCATGCATTGTGAAAAAAAAGATTGTCATAAGCTATGTTAGTTTTAATGTTTGTACTCAAGTTATGTACTGTCATTGTGTTTGTTGTGTTTGTCATTGTAACAATAATTTTTTTTTTGTGTATAGACTTTAAGAACCAAGAATAAGATAAGAGTTAGTTTTATTTTTATTTTTCTGAGCACAAGTTTTTTCCATAAAAAAACTTTAATCAACTAAAATACCTATTTGACTTAAAATAAACTAACCATATGATTTTCAGTGTCACCATAATATAGATTGGGTTTAATTTATACTACTATAAAGTTATATTGAATTAAAGAAATAGTAAATATCTTTAAGCTAAATAAAATAAGCATACTATGTTTTATTTTGATTCGAATCTTTTATAGTTTCAAATTTAAACATAAAAATGAAATGTATTTTGTTATAGTTTTTAAACGAGTTATGCACCGATAAAAAGCTGTTTAAATTTTCTAGTTATACAATGTTTTTCTTATGGTAACGATAGCATTAGAACATTGATATTATAACTTATAAGGTTACAATATAATAAAAAACTTTTATTTAAATTACCCACATAAAAAGCAAGAAAGAAAACTGATTAAAAAAAGAGTCTGAGATTTTGTGAAAATTGAGAGATTTAAAATGAGAGATTTAAAAAAAAGTAAAAATTCATCAGTTGAATTTCGTTTTAAGAGCTTAAGCATTCTTGATAGGAACTTCGTCTAAGCTTTAAAAAAAAAACAGATTTTAAAATTTAGGTGAGTAAATTTTTGATTAAAATATTTTTAAGTAGAACAAAATCTATTAGTGTATTTTTTAAAGTTTTTCCCTAAATAAGATAAGTTTTTCCATACTAGCAGTTGTATTGTTACAAATATTGTCACTTAAAAACTATCTAGTTTAGTCAGCCTATATGTAAACAATTTAATTTGCTATTGAATTGTTTTTTTTAATTGACTCAGCAAAGATTTCATTTCAATATTTGAATTTAATTCTCAAAGTCTAAAGCTAAAATAGTTTCAAAATATTTTGATATATAAATAGGTAAATTCTTAACCGCTTTTCATTTCTTAGTAAAGCTTCATTCATGGTTTGTTATTAATGAATGATTTTTAAGTAGCAGAGCATACTCAAAAAAAAGTTTAGTTTTCGTAATTTGTTGAAAATTTGTTTACATGTATAAGTGTTTTTTAAAAATTTTGAAACCTTTGTACTATCTGTTATATCAAATAAAAAAAGATAAAACTAAAGTTTAAGTAAATGGGTTTAAAATTAATTGTGTGTAAGTTAATAGTTATTTTAGTTAGTATTTACAAATGTAAATATCTAAGACTTCAAATATTTTTTTTTCTAAATGCTTTCATCGTTAAATGTTTTAACTAACTTTTTAACAACATTTGAAGTTTTGTTTAAGTTTGTAAATACTAAAACTTCACAATTTCATGCCTTATTACCTTTTGGATTAAGTAAAATTTGAATAATCGTATATTATATATACAGTACAAAGGTCCGCAATGTTTGTATACTTTAGTAGTTGGTACCTTTTGATATTTTGCGAAGTTAAGCTTGTTTTGCGTGTTTTGTTTAAGTATAAATTAAGGCGTTTTTTACTTTTTAAATCTTAGGTAGCTTAAAAAGTGTTTTTTTTACATTTTTAAAGATTTACAGTTTTATAAAATTGCTACAAGTATCTTGTTACAAGTTTTATCACCTAGAAATTTTCAAGTCTAGTCAGCGTTTTAAAAGAAAAAGTATTGTATATATAAATGAATTTATGTTGTATTGTATATCCACCTAGCAAAGATTAAATTTCATATTTTGGTTTAAATTTCATACTTCAAAAATTTTAAGATGTTCAGTTTACACGAGCTTTGTCATTTTATTGGAGGTAAACTTCTTATTTTATTAATTTATATGATATTGAAATACGGTTTAAAAAAAGAATTAAATGCTTCTTGTTGCTTTTATTTGTAGTAAAGTTTGTTTACCTTTTTTTGAGTTGTATGTCTATGCTGGGATATTGATATTACAATAATAAGAGTAGTAAAAATTTATTTAAATAATATTTATAGTTAACTATGTCAGAATGTGAAACTTTTTTAGTAAAGCTGATAGTACTTAAAATAAAAGCTTAAATTATACTTATGGAAGAGATATTTAGTAGCTAAACTTTAAATCTTTGCATGTACTTTTAAGCGCTAAAGTTATAAAAAATATATTCTTCAAGTCTAAACACTTCTTAAAATTGTTTAATTTACCCGTCAAAAATATATATTGCTGTTAGTTTGATGTATTTAGATGTTATGAAAATATTTGTCATAAAAATTTTACAAGGCAGTTGTAGTTACAAAAATGTTTTAAAGTTGTAACAAAGTTTATGGTCAACTAGGCATAAAAATTGATTGCAAAATACATTTTGAAATTTGATAAATTTGTTATATTACGAACAAACATAACTTTAGATGTTTTATAAATAAAGATTGATGTATGATAAATTCATCTTGTATTCTTTTTTCATTTAACTTTCAGCTTCCATCAATTTAAATTTAGTTTCAACTATAACTCATACTTTTTACTGTACGTGTACACTGTACATTAACTTAAAATTTGAATGGGCTAAAATTTTACTAAACGTTTTTGACAAGTTGAATTTTTACATTTAATCTATAGCTACAAATAGTTAGTTATGTTAACATAATTGATATAACAACCAAATAACAATTTTTCAGAATTTAACAATATAAAAGTAAATTATGTTAAAACATTTGATGCTGTTGAGTTTCTTCAGCCTGGCATTGGGCCAGTGGCAGTTCAATTCTTTCAGTGTTTATGAAAACATGCAGCCCAACAGACCGGTTGCCGATGTAAGTGATTTACTTGTTATAATAATCAATTATATGCTGTAAAAATCTTTGGTGTTGGTTTTCTAGTTAAAAAAAAACTTAATAGTTTCTTGTTTTGAATTCAAAATTCTAAAATTTATCAAAATAGAAAATACATATAATATTAGTGCAAATTAAAAATCAAGTCTGTTAAAGTTTTTATAGCCTGCTGTTAAAAACAAGTTTATCTTTTTATAAAACTAAAGTTAAATATATTAATTAAATATTTTCAAACAGTTGAAGTCAAAAATAAAGAATTCTGGTAAATACTCCGGATTGACTTTCGAGCTGATGGGAGAAACTGACATGTTTGAGATGCGAGAAAGCAAATTGTTCGCGAAAGGACCTTTGGACAGAGAAACCAAACAATACTACCAAATAACTGTATGTTTGTTGTAAATATAATAAGTATTTTTTTAGTAGACTAATTATCAATTGAAATTTTTTTATTATATCTGACTACTATTTACACAGCTGAACACTTATGTTTACTGTTAGGTACTTGTTTAATTTTTTGATTTAAAAATAAATATTTTTTGTTTCGGTGTTTGATAAATTGAAATAGAAAGTGCTTACTCTTAAAAGTTGATACAGCAGTATTTAAGTACTTTATACATTTTGTTCAATATGTATCTGAAATACTAAAACATTGAACATTGATTACCCAGAATTCTTTTAACTAGGTGAAAACACTGAACAACGGTAAGGAAGTAGAAGAGCTCCCGTTGAAACAAATAACAATCGAGGTGAAAGATGTGAACGACAACTCACCGGTCATCAACAAGGAGCAGACCAAATACTTCGTTTCAGAAGCAATTAAAACTGGTTTGTTGCAATTTATTTACCTAAATATTTAAAACAAAGGTCAGTATGACTTATATACGTCTAACAAAATAAAAACTAGTTTATCTTGGATATTAATAAAAGTAAAGGAAATAGTTGTTCAAAATCCAGGTAGTTATTCTTGGAGCAAAAAACATTTGTATTAAACAAAATTTTAGAAAAAAAAGTTTATTTGTTTTAAGTTGTATCAGGGATAAGTAAAAAAATGTTAAGTTCAAGCACAAGCAAAAATTAATAAAATCAGAAAAAAAGTTGTAAGCATTGTTTGACTTTCGGTGATTTGCAAACCAAACACAAAAATAGTTTAAAAGTCTGAAAGTATTATTAAGTTCATTAAAAAAAGCGTGCCATAAAAGTTAGTATGCTTTTAAATATAAATATGCTTAATAAATCCTACAAAAACTAAAATAGTTTAAAAAATTTCAAAATTTTAAAAAGCTAAATAGGTTTGATTAAAACTTTAGTTAGTGGACGGAAAATCTACTTCAAACTGTAATTACATATAAAAAAAGGTAAGGTCAAAAAGTCAAATGTCACATATGAAATAAATTTAAGCAAAAACTTTAATGCAAACAAGCATATTTGTAATAAAATTTTCATGGTTTTGGTTAAATACTGAGAGTTAATAATTCTACCTACTACATATTTCACAACTTTAGCCTTTTAAATTACCTTTTATAAACAAAAGTCAAGCAATGCTAATCAAATTTGATGACCAGTAAATGAAAATATGTGTGTTAACAAAGTTGAAAAAAGTAATGTTTATAAAATTTGTACAATTTTTATGTATGAATATTGATTACATTTACAGTAATTAATTACAAGTAATAAAGGAAAAATTTATAAAATTTACCTTATATTGATAATTGTAATTAAAAAAAAAAGACTATTTGTTTCTTTATTTCAATATCAATAACCTATATAATATTTATGATATTTAAAACAAATTGCTGTTTTTCATAAAGTTTTATATTTTTTTGATTACCAGAAAAATATATTTACGTCCTAAATCGTGTAAAACGTAGTTGAAGCAGCTTATAGAACTAAGTAGAACCAAGACTTAAAGTTTTAATTTTAAAAAGGTTATCAAACTTTTGTAGTTTTGTTTATTTAATTTACCGAGAAAAATAATATTAAAAAAAATACTTTTTTTTTCAATTAAGCTTAAAGTTTTAGATAATTTGCTTGATAAGTAGTAAAGAGGAAAAGTTTATCGTTCAATTAAGTTAACAAGAAAATTTATACATCTAAACGAGCAAACTTTTATACGGAAAAGACTAGTTTACGTAAACTAGTTGTCTGCTTATAAAATTTAAATTAATTTGATATATGACAATTGAAACAGCTTTTTGAAAAAAAGTAATTTTTCGCGAAATTTATTTTTTGTTCGTGAAATAGTTGATTTAGGCATTGTGCTTAAAAACTCGAAAATTACGTGTAGTTTTAAAACTTTTATTTATACTAATTATAACATTGTGAAAAAAACATTTTCAAAAAGCAAAACGTTTTTATAAATTTACAGGTCATTGTTATAAAAATAGCCGTATTTTAGTTTCTCAATAACAACGTATGTAACTTTGTATTTTTCGTTTTTAAAACCATTTTTACAACAGTTGTTTACAACTTTATCTGTTATAAAATTATTCACACTATTGTTATATTTTATAAAAAAAAAATATTTAGGATATTTTTTGGTAGATAATAAATTTCGATAACACTTATAAAATATTTTATTTAAAGTTTGAAGTATTAACTTGAAAATAAATGTTCAATACTTTAAGTTAGTTGAAAAAAAGTTTATTGTTTTTCTGGAATATTTTAATTTGTATATATATAACTGTTTTAAAAATAATTTTCCAAACAAAGGCGCGTAAAATACTCACATATACTGAAAACTCTTATCCTTTTTAAGGCAAAACAAAGTTTGAAAAAATCTAGTTTTGTTTTATAATTAAATTATGTCGTACTTACACTGCGGGACTTAATACTTTTCTCTCTAAAGGTCACATCTAAAATATTTGCGTTTGAAAGTAATTTTCTTGATTGAATTTTGAACTAAATTTTTGATTGTGTTTAAAATAACTTTAAGCAAAAAATAGTTTGTTTTAAAATAAAATTTTACGAAAAAAAGTTAAACAAGGATGCATTATAATAAGTTTATTATCTAACCCTGTTTAAAAAGCTAAAAAAACTGTAAATTATTTTATAGTCTTAGAAAACTTATTCGAGTTAAAATTTAACTTGGTGGGGTAAAAAAAACTTATATATGAACTTTTTTTAAAGAGTTATCGTCTTTAAGTAGTCATTTAGTTTAACAACGTTTTACAGAAAGTTATACTTCAATAATTTATCTTTTCTTTTAAAATAAACTTTCATAAATGTTTTATATCGTATTAAAAAATTAATATCAAGTATTTTAATATAATATACTTTAATTGTACCACTCTTGTAACTTTTAGCTTTATACTTCAATGAAATTTTTTGTATGTATTTTTATATTTTTAATATACTTTAGTATATTTTAAACTATGTTATCACTTAAAAGTGGTTTAAACATATTAAATATAAGCTAAAACCATATAATTTTAAAGGCGAATCTACCAAAGCTATAAAATACCAATTTTAAAATAAATTTACAGCGTGTGTACATAAGATATTTTGGCTGTGTAAATTAAAAATCATATTTAAAGCCAGTTAATACGAAATAAAAAAAGAAACTAATTTATTTTTTAGAAATAGATATTTAAAAAGTAACTTACTAAATTTTAACAGGCGATAAGGTGTTCCACGTCGAAGCTTCAGACAAAGATTACGGTTACAACGCAAGATTGGAGTACAAACTGAAATGCGTTGATGACGTCACTAATTGCCCGTTCGTCATCCATCAAAATGGTGAAGTCACGTTGAGCTCGAAGTTGGACAGGGAAACCAAAGATCAGTACAAAATTGCTGTGACTGTAAGTAATTTAATAGAAAAATGCTGATTGAAAAACTAAAAAGTGGTACTAATTTAAAAAAATTAATTGCATAATTTGTAGCAGTTCAAAATTACCTCATAGTTGTTTAACAAATATTAAAAAACTAAGCGCATGTAAAAGTTTTGGCAAAACATATAATTACATGTTACATTTTTCCACTAAACAGTTTACAAACTTAATTTATGATTATCTTAACTAAAAAAAAAAACAAATACTTTGTTTGACCCTTTAGAATATCTTATTAAACATAGTTATTATTTTTATTAAAACAAACATTTGTAGGTAACTGACGGAGTGGGAGGCCCGGGTGACATAGTAAAAAGATCCGACGAAGCAGAGTTCACAGTGGTGGTTCAAGACGCAAATGATAACGCTCCATACTTCGACTGGAATCAGAAAACCGTTGAAATTCCTGAGAATGCCGGTGAGTATAAACTATGCTGTTATGTAAAAATTCGTTAATATTTAGATTTCGATTTTCATCAGAAGTAGTTTAAATGTGATATTACATGAATATTATATGAACATATTGGTTTCTAACGAAACAATGTAAACTTAAACTTGTGCGCAGTGTAATAAAAATAATTGTGGATGAATAAAAATAATATAAATAAAATATTTTTGATTTTCATTGCCAAAAGCTCGTCTAGAAATGTAATAAAATAATTTTTTTGCAACATAATTTAATTTGTTAGTTTGATTTTTTTACTGTACTAAGCTATTAAAAGAAAATAGTTGTTATTATGTGCCAATTACTTTATAAAGTATTTGATTTCAACTGGGTTTTAAATTAAAATGTTAGTTGAAAATACTTAAAAAATACTTGTTTCAAATTACGTTTAAAGACTAAAATATTTTACTTTTTTTCAGTACATTTGTAAAAAAGTTAATTCATTGTTTAGGTCAAATGATTCTCGTGAAAAAAAATGTTTACACGTACACTTAATAAAGTAGTTACAAAAGCTGATAGTAAAGTTAAAAAGTTATTTATAAGAGCTAAATAAGGTTTTTGAGTACTAGAAATTTATAAAGATTCGTTTCAACACATCTTAGCTGAATTTTATTTAACACATTTAATGTTAGAAAACTTCTTTATAGTAACTTATAAATGTAAAGTGCAAAAGCTTATTTATTGATTAGTATTAAGTATAAGTATTTCTTTCAAATAATAAATATTTATTTTTTTATTTATTTTTTTCACAGCTTTTAATACTGAAGTAATGAAGTTGACTGCTGTTGACAAGGATTTAGGAAATAATGCAGAAATGGTATACAAGCTGTCAAACGATGGAAATAACATGTTCTTTGTTGATAATAAGGGAGTTTTGAGAGTAAAACAGGTTAGTTTGTTTTAAAACTTGTTAAAAAAACTCAGTGTTAATCTATGATAGGTAGGTTATTTAAAAGTATGCTGTCATAAGTATAAGTTATATCTAAATTTAATAATATCAGTATGATTTTTTTTTTATAATTCGACATCAAATTATAGAAACGCCGTTTTGCAACTAGTTAAACATGTCATCTATATTGAATATTTTTAAAAAAAGCTTGTGTTTACTTCAAATTAAGTATGGTCAAATAAAATTTAATATAAATTTTGTCAGAAATTTCATTAAAAAAAACTATTTTCACCTTATCTACATATTTAAAAATATGAAAGTGTGTTTATTTTTGTGTTAAAAGTTTGTTTTCCAAAGTTAAAAACTACCTTGTTTTCAGAAGCATTTATTTTACAAAGTTTGAAACTTAACAAATTAAGTTTTAACGACCGAAAAAATCTGATAAAGGTTAAACTGATTTGTTGTTTTTATTAATAACTGTCAAACGACACATTAGTATAAATTTCTAAATAAACAAAGAATGTTCCCATACTTAGAAAAATATCATAACAAATTAAAACAAAAGAATTTCTTTTGTTTCGTACTTTTGTTTTACAAAATCTTGATTTATAATATTGAAAAAAAACTGTTTTGTACAGTTTTTTTTTAATTTGTTGTTATAATAAAGTTTAAAAGTTATTGAACAACTTTTATACTTTTAGCAAACAAAGTTTTCTGTATTATAAATATTTTTAAGCTATTTTAAAAACGTTTTATATAATTTATTATACTTTGTTAAAAACATATATAAGTAAAGTTAAATACTGAAAAAAAAAATGTTGATCAACTTTAAACCTTGATAAAATTAAATTTTGTTTAAACCATGCATACACAAATTAAAAGCTTAAAAATACAAATTATTCGGATAGATAAAAACAGTTTCTAGTATTAATTTAAATTAATTTAGTTTTTTTTTATCAATTTTATTTTGATTTTAAGACATTTAGTTTTCCAAAATTAAAGCAAAAATATTAGCTTAAAATAAGTAAAACAATACTTTTTTTAATTTTAAACAGAATTTGGACTACGAAAAGCAACAAGAGTACAACTTGGTGGTTGAAGTTTCAAACAAAAATCAGCTGGTAGAAGGAACTAAAACATCAAGTAACAATAAAGCTAATGTCAAAGTCAAAGTTGTTGATGTCAACGAGCCACCAGTGTTGCTGGAAGATTCTAAAAACATTAAAGGTTTTTGTTTGTTTAATGTTTATTTTGGTTTAACAAAAACATACCCTACTATAGATAGGAAATTAATAAACGCTTATAACATTAAGAAATAAGTATGCTGAAGGTGTTGCAAAAAAAAACGTATTTACTCTTGTAGTGTGTTTGTTGGTACTTTTAAATGACTTAAGCATGTAATTTTATTAAACTATTGTTTGAATTCAGTAGCCTGTTGAATGTTCAGTGTACTTAATACAGAGTAGCCTACATAATTAAAAAACAACTTTACATCAAGGTTTCCTTTGATGCCATATGATCTAAAACACAAATGTTCTACAGTTTAATCTCATTATATAAAAACCATGTAAAGCGTATAATTAAGATGTTTGTATGTACTTAAAATTAAGTGTTTATTAAAAAAAATGTTTAAAGTTTATTTTTAAACTTAAAACAAAATCTTACAAAGCAGTTTTAAGTGAAAATAAATTAGTATTAGACAGTATGTGTCAACACATTATATAAACTTTTTTGACATATAACATTTATATCAACGTATATGAGTCATTAAGTGAAAGTCTTCCGTTTTTAATTAAAATGCAATTAAGTTTAGTATGAAAAAACTCTATATAGAAATATAAATCGAAGTAGCTAGTATTACAATTGGCCCAAAAGTGCTATAAACTATTATGTATTAGACTATGCAAATGTTTTTTTTTGAGTACAGTATTATTTTAAAGCAATTTTTATTAATTTTAAACTTAGATATAAACTTAACAATCGATAAAAAAACAAGTATTAACTTGTTCAGTTTATGAAGATGCAGAAGTCGTTACAAAAGTTGCGAAGTTAAATAAATAAAGTAAACATATAATAACATTTTTTTTTCAGTTTCTGAAGATGCAGAAGTCGGTACAAAAGTTGCCAAGTTGAATGCAAAAGATCCAGAAGGAGATGCTTTTAAGTTTGTTTTTATTGATATTTTCTAATATAAATGAATTATATATAAAGTTAAAACTAATTTGTAAACAAAAAGTCAACTTATTTTGTTTATGGGTAGTTTTAAACTAAGTTATGACTTTATATTGCTCAAAAGTTTCAAATTCGTAAAAACCAAGTATCTACATACTAAAGGTGCTATTCCAGAGTAAAAATAGAAAAAGTGAATCAAAGTTTACATATTAAAAAATCTAAAACCATCGTAACTAATTTAAATTAAAATTGTTTATTAATATACATGGACAATAAGCTTATATGAATAGGAAAGAAAATAACAAAAAATATCTCCCAACTATGTAGTACTATTTTTCATGAACTGTTACGTCATAATTAAAAATGTTAAATTTTATCAAAGTTGACCAAATGGTTAACATAACTGTAATTATTTTATAATTTTTATATAACTTTTTACGAGGTTTTAAATGCGTATTTTATAAAACTGACAAGTGTTGACGCATCTTAATAATAATAATCTTAATAACAAATTTTGATTTTTTTGCCAAATTTTTCGCGTTTAGGTGAGTTAAATATTTTACACATGGTTGAAGCTTGAGGTGATATAAGCTTATCTTTGTTAGCATGTTTTACTTAACGACTTTACAATCTAGTTAAAAATAACTTGTGTGAATATATTCAGTTCACTACACGGTTTTAAGATTTTTTAACAGTCAAAGCTGTTTTATATTAAAACTTTGTAATAAAAACAATTAAAATCAGCCAAATGCAGATATACAACAACAGCATTTCTTTTAAAATATATTATTTGTTTTATCAATTTTTTAGTTTTCACAATTATATATTTACGTTTAAAGTACTTACTTGAAAGTTTAAACATTATAATAACAGTTTCGAAGGATCAAACAAACACTTCTCAGTAAATGAAAACGGTGATGTGGTTCTTAAACATCAGTTGGATTATGAAAATGAACAACAGTATGAATTAGAAGTTACTATGAAAGGTAAGTAAAATGAGTTTAGTCTGTAAATTTACTGACTGAGTGTTTTGTAATATTTGAAGCAACGTTGCTTAACATTTATAATTAAAAAAAAGTTATAAACTGTTTCAAAAAATTCTTTTATTAAACATTCATTTTTAAACAGATGCGTATTTCTTTTGGTAATAAACTTTAACAAATTGACATGTAATTTTATTTGTTCAAGCTTTTAATAATAATGTATTTAAATTAATTTAAAACCAATATTATTGAAATTTAATAAACGTTGTTAAATAGGCAATTAGATTATATTAATTTTATTAATATATTTTAAAGTTTAAAGCGTTAAATTTCTAAACAAATGCTGAAAGTTTATCATTTGATTTGTGTTATAAAATAAGTTTGTGTTATAAACACTTATTTGCTTTTTGTTTTAGAACGGTTAATTAAACAATAAACAAAACCATCAAATATTATGACTGAGTTGGCTACTGGTAAACATGTTTTAAAGTTCATGATTTTGAAATAAAAACAGTTTGAAACTTGTTAAAATAAGTAGTTAAATAACTTAGAAACTAAACTACTATAAAAAAGTTGTTGAAAACGGATCAAAAAAAATTCCTCATCTATCATTGCCAAGAAGTTACAACATAACAACATTTGAAAGATTGGTAATTAATTGAATATTTATAAAAACGTTTTAATATTTTCAACAGACAAATCAAAAGGAAACAACAAAAGTACAGAAAAAGTTTTTGTACAAGTACTAGATGTTAATGACAATGTTCCAGTACCTTTAAACGAATCAAGAGTTCTGACTCTCTGTCAGAACAATCATACTGCTTCTCAGGTATTTAATTTAACCGCTATATCCATATTATAACTTTTAATTAATACTTGAATGATTTAACTGTTTGCTTTAAAGAAAAAGTTTCAACCTTAAATTTCTAAAAAGTTAATTTTTAATACTACAAAATAAAAAAACATTCTTAATTAAGAAACAATTCCAAATTATCGTAATGTAATCAAAACATTATATATCCAAATAACAATTACAACATAAAGTTGGCGGTAAAAACTAGCTGGTCTTAATACAATGCCATTAAAATACTTTAAACTAATTCCCAAAGCCGCAAGATTCTACAGCAACAAAAAGCAAATAATTTTTGCAGTAACAATTTGCTAAATTACTAATTAACAAATAGCATTTTGTTTTGTTGTTGGTGGTAAGATTACTTTTTATTCTTGTCTTATAAGAAACTTTTGACGTTTAACTTGATAACTATAGAGCCTAACTAAATATTGTTTTTTTACTTATGACTTTAAGCAAGTTTTAAACAAACCTTTTATCACAATTTATAGCACGAAAAAAAAGTTAGTACATTTATGTAATTAATTATATTGATTTTCCTAAAATTTGATTTTTTAGGTATTGAAAGGAGCCTTAAAAGCTTCAGACGCTGATAGTTTGGATGTGAACGGAAATGTTCTCACTTTTTCACAAGACCCAACTGATCAAACTTATAATGGAAACTTCGAACTGTTTAATAAAGATGGTAGCTAGTTGCTGTGTTTTTATCTTTAAATTAATTTCTAACAAGTTTATATAAAAGAAATGCAGCTAAAAATATATTTGCAGTTGTTTTAATCTTATTTAGCTCTAAACCATTTTATGTCAAACCTATTTTTGTAGCATGTTATTTAAATTCGTTCAAAGTTTATCAAAATAAAGTAATGTTATCGGTTTATTGCTAACTTTAAACAGATAGAATCTAAATAACTATAAAACATTTAGACTGAAACATAAAATACATAAAGTAGAACATTTTAATATACAATCTCAACATAAAACGTGTATATCAACAAAAGCTGGCTACTGCTACAATTGTAAAGCCATGAGCTGAAAATGTACCTAACTTTAAAAATACACAAACTTCTTCTGACAGGTCAAGGATACATCAGAACACTTAGAGGAGATTTTGACAAGTCAGTTACTGATAAGTACACGTTGAGCTACATAATATCAGACAATGGAAGCAATAAGTTACAAGGAACGTATACCGTGGAAGGTAAATTATTTTGTTTATAAATATTTTTATTAGTAAGTGATACATGGTAAGGAAAGAATGTCGTTAGAATTAGTTTTGGTAATTTTAAGCTTGGTGAATACTACTTTATATACAATTTCAAACATGGCTGGAAATTAAGTAAAAACTTTTAGTGATTTATGTCGTAACATATTTATTTTAAAGTTCAAATATCGCTTTTAAGCAAACGGCAGAAACAACATTTGAATTTTACCACTGAAATAATACCTTAAAGTATACGCAATTGTACAAAAAAGTTTTACAATTTAAAAAAATGCACTATTTCATTGTAGTTAAATATTTTTACAATAAGTTCGGGGATTAAAAATAAACATTTTGTTACGAGCCTTTATAAATCATGTTTTTTTACACAGTAAATGTTTGCGAGTGCGGAGAAAATGGTAATTGTCAGACAACAGAACCTCAAAAAGGCGGCGGAAATACGGTGAACATTGTTGTTATTGTAGCCTGCGTCTTATTAGCTCTTATAGGGGGTGAGTTTAATTACAAAATAATTAACATTTAATAGTGATAAATATCTACTTATAATTTAAATTTACATATCAAGTTGCATGTAAACAAAATATTTATATATCACTGTTTAAATATTTTTAACGGTATTTTTTTAAACTTAATGAACTCAAACTTTACTGTTCAATTGTTTTCTACGAACTACTAACAAACAAGCATAAAAATTCCAGAATTAAGTAAATATTATAAACGTTTTTGTCTAATTTTTTACAAACTTTAAAAGGTTTGTACTAGCGAGTAAATTTTTACACATTTAAGAGTTTATCTAAGTGTCATTAAACTGTCAAAGTATATAAAAATACTTTTTAAAACTTTTTAAAACGCGATTTGAACGCGAGTAGGCTGTAAAAGTAGTAAAACTGCATTATGTTTTACACTTGTTTATAAAACACAAAAACTTGTATACTAAAAACTAAACACAAGTATTATGTTTTGACTCAATACAAAACAATAAAATGCTCTTAAAATATAATTTCGATAAAAGTTCATTTTTAAAGATGTCTTTATTTATTGTAAATATAAATCTTAAGCTAGTTAATTGACTAGTGTGAAAATCAATTTAAAAAATATCTTACTTGTTTTACTAACATTATTCGAAATTTATTTAAAACTTTTATTAACAATGTTTACATTTTAATAGCTAATTGGAACTTTTTTAAAAAGATTGAGTTAATATAGTTTATGTTTTAAGTAACGTTTAACAACAGATTATTCAAAAAAGGTGTGTTTTTATTATATTTATAAGAACTTACTAAATGTTCTGCATTTTGTTTGTAACATTTATTGAAATGTTGTTTAAGATTACTTATTTACAATACCAAATACAGTACATAGTAAAAGCTTAGCATACCAATTTGTTTTGTTTATTGTTTTTAGATAAAAGTTATGTTTGTATAATAAAGCTCTGTTTACGTTTTACAGGTGTTTTGCCTAAATATTGTTACCAGTTAAACAATATTACAACTACTTAATTTTAAAAGACAACTTATAGAAAGTTTAAATCATTAAAAACATACAAAACTAATTTTAATTTATTTTTGCAGTTGTACTATCTGCATTCTTCTACAGAAAAACCAAACGTGACAGAAAGTTGAAGAATAATCTTATTCATGTTAGTTTATTTGATGTAGTTTGTAAAAATAAGAAGGTTATATTTTTACAAAGTTTCCCAAGGTGGGCGAAATCGTATTTAGTATAATGTTAACTCGTAAGCTTTTGAATAAATTAATTAACATTATTCATAAAAGGAAAAGTACATAAAAAATAGGTTTAAAACGAACAATTTCTTCAAATAACGATACAAGTCTCAAAAATTAATTTAGTATGTTTGTACTTAATAAACTTGATAAAAAAAGTGATTTCCGAAAAGAAATATCTAAGCGCTTAAAGCTTATAGATTTTCATCCAACAATATTTTTGTATTGTTTATTTTAACCAGGTTAAGTATAAAAACGAAATTAAATTTATAAAAATAAACTACGTTACACAACAATAATATACTACCTGTTTAAGATTTTAATCATATAATGCTTAAAAATCAATCTTTTATCACTGGTATAAAAGATGCATACCATGTATATTCACACTGTATCTCCTCTCTAGAAGGACATCGAATCAGGATACCTTAGAGAGATATTCAAAAACGCTAAATTACCAAAATTTTGGCTCTCTAATATAATGCTCAAAAACTAAATTATTTTATCAGATATAGTTATTGTATCCCGCACAGGATACAATAATAATACTTTGTAACACTAAATACTACTACTACAGTAATAATATTAAATACTCTAAAGTAAAGATTAAATTACAAACATTACGGCTCTCTAGCATAATGCTCAAGAACTAGATTAATTTATCAGATGCTCACCATATAATCTATTTGTATTGGATATGATGTAATTTGTTATTATATAGTACTTTATTTCGCTCAGGAGCCGAATCAGGTGACAAGGGACCATCGTGTCCTAGAAAAATGAGTTGTATTTGTAATTTCTTATAATAAAAAAACAACAAAATTAAAAAAACAAAGTTAAACTTTGTTTTTATATAATAATCTCACAGGACATCGAGTCAGGAGAGATGGGAAGCGACGTTCCAGGTGAGAAGATCGAAGGAGGAGGAGAGGAAGACAACATGAAGTGGGATAACATGGAGCTGAAGGTAAAGAGTAACGAGGAAGAAAACGAGCAGGACGTGTTGGTGTTTGTTGTAGTGTTTGAAATTTATAAACTTGTTAAGATTACAAGTACAAATAAACATGATTCGACGAGAGTTTGTATTCATATATTTTCTAATTGAAAGTATACAAGTACAAAAAATTTACTTTTGTTTTTGTTTATGGCATGTAAAATGGTTTTATTAAACAAAAAACATAGAGTTTGTATGTAAATATCGTGATACTTTATCTAGGGTACAAATCTTAATGTTTGTCTTTCCTAAAAAGAATAAAATGTATACTTTATTACACTTTTACTGTAATAAATGTTAATTAGTGATCTTTTATTCAGGCAAGCATCAGACGTAGACGTAGAAATGATAGATGAGTGCAAACAAAACACAGATAATGACCCAAACAATCTCCCTTATGACGCAATACAGGTAAGTGTTCTTTAAATATTACCTATGTACTTTTCAATATGCGTAAAGCAAAACTTATTTTTCTTTGATTTTCTCATGTGTGTAAGTTTCTCTGTTATAGTTTTCATTAATTTCGAATTCTTTTTATTTGCATTTTTAAGTAGTAATTTTTATGTAATGAGGCAATATTTTATTTCATTTCAGTTTAATTTGAAAGTTTATATCAAGTTGAAAGAGTTTGATTTTTCGTTTGAAATTAAGAGGATAATATTTCACTAACATATATGATTTCATTAGGCCAGCTTTCAATTCTAAATTTTCTCTTTGTAAAACATCGAAAGTAAAGTTACTATGGTTTTCTTTAAAAATGAATTTCATAAATTTGATTATACCAAATCCAAAGAGTTTAGATTTAAACTTAAAATATTATACTAAAAAAGATAATATAATAAGTTCAATTTTAGATTAAAAGATGTGCTTATGATTTAATGTTGAGTAATTTTTAACATTACTTATATAAACTTTTAACATTATTCTAGGTTGACCAAAACACATATTGAACTTTAAACAAAGTTATTTTCAACGTTTAGTTTAAAAAAGTTAATTTGTTTATCGTTATGTATTTACATCTTAATTAGTTAGTAATTTTAAACTCTATGTTAAAAAACTAATAAATATTAGAACTTGTCTTATGTTAACTTATAATAAGTATTTCAAAAAGTAAACAAATATTAAAAATCCTAGGTGTTAGTAAAAATATCAAATACAACTTTCTTATGGTAAAACTGTCAAAAATTCAATATTAAAAAAATTTATCAAAGGTGTACGAATACGAGGGGGACGGATCGAGGGTCGGTTCTCTCTCCTCATTGGACGAGAGCGTCAAGTCAGGTGACGAGGATTACAACTACTTGAACGAGTGGGGGCCAAAGTTCAACAAGATCGCTGACGTCTACGGGAAATGATAGTGACGTCATGCATGATCTGACGTCATTTGTTTGTGACGTCGCTTTTGTAAATTTTCGCTAGACGTTTTAACTTTGTTTTAATTTTAGGATTTATACTAAAACCCTATAAGTCAAGAAATAATTGTGTGACGTCATTTGTAGACGCAATTGATTTTTCAGTTTGGTTATGACGTTTTTGACTTAAACTATGATATCATTTGCCTATTTTGATGTAAAACTTTTTTTGGTGATCGCTTTGTTTTTGTTTCGGTCGCATTTAAAAAATTAAGAATTCGAAATTTGGCTAACTGGTCAGAAGGTTCCAGTTAAACTAGTTATTAAAGTAAAGTTTTTAAAAATAGTTAAGTGTATATTTGATAGGATCGAATAAAAGTTTTCCTTGATACAAACAATTTGTAAGTTTGTCTAGTTTATTTTTAGGACTATTTCTTAATTAGAGTTAATGTTTAATATGAAATCCCTCTATGACTAATTTAAATTGTTTAAGTTCTTTATAATGAGCTAATAAATTTACCAATTTTCAAATAAAATTTTGTTATAAAAGAAAAAAACAATTTCGTTTGTTTACATTCGTTTGGAATAATATTTCTTTTTTTATTATGAATTTTTTTTTGCCATTGAATAAATCATATAAACTGTTTTTCAGTGATTTTGTTATAGTTTTTATACTTGATATACAATCTTTACTATAGGAAAAAACAAACCTTACATAAATTTTTATTTAGCTTGAATATTTTTATCTCCTAAGTTTCTTTAAACACACTAAAAGCTAGCTTCAGTATTAAAAAAATATAACTTAAAAAAAAACCTAGAATCTAAAATTTAAACCACTTTTTACCAAGCTCTTTTTTTAATGGTCCCTTTCGAAGAAATTTAAAAGGCCCAAGCCTCCCTCTAATATGGCTTCTCAAAATTATTTGTGCACATTTTTTTGTTTATTAAAAAATAAGTTGGTGCATTTTAATATGTCAGCGTCACGCTGCTCTTACTAAAAATGTTTTATTTTAGAACTTTATTTAAATAGACTCATGCAAACTTCCAGACGTTCTTAATTATTTTTAACGCTAGCCATTACATCTGGTTTCAAAAAATGATTTTTTGAGTAACAATAAACAATTTATTGAAATAAAAGCTACTCTATCACAATGAAAATTTTGAATAAACAACTTATTAATTCAAACAGAACTTCGTATTTGTCAATTACAACATCTTAGGTAATTTAAATCGTACTTTAAATATGTTAATAAGAAAAAGAAATGTAAATCATCGTTTCTCTGTATAAATAATTGACCTCTGTATAAAAAGTTTTTTAAAAAACAACCTTATCATAACTGAGATGTTTTATTACAACTAACAGTCTCTCAAAAAAAGACACAATAACATGATAAATTAAAAAAATAAGGTAAAATAGAGTATATAAATTCTATTAACCCTTGTCACAAGTCATGTATGACACAATTAAATAAATAATCAAAAACTTCTATAAATGGAGACTGAAAACCATATTACCCAAACAAAACATACTTTAACAATTACATGGTCTTTGTAAACTAGACCTCCCTACTAAAATCTCCATAAATTTATCCTTAGAATACATGTTATAAATTTTCAAAATAACCTTCTTATAGTCTTTAGAAAAAAATCCTGGTTAGGCCTGAGCTATGCAGATAAAATTTCACTGAAATAAAGTGAACTGAGTAAAACATTACTATATTAAATTAAAATAGTTACCTAAAAGTATATTTGTTTAGTTATATTCTTGTAGGAGAAAAGCCAAAATGTTAATTAAACCAAAATAGGTTTTACGAGCAAATAAAAAAAGCTAAACATATGATGAATAAGTAAGCGCAGTTATCCAAAAGGCTGAGATTAAACGCCTTAACTATAAACTTAATTTGATTTGAGAGTTTACACAAATAAATTATCATGATTTTTATACTGTGTGCAAAACTCTAAATCAAAATTGAGAAAGCTTTTATTAGTGTGAAAAAACACTGTTTTATCCCTCAAGTGTGAAATCATAAAGTAGTTCATTTAACTTTGAACAAAAATTGAGTAAGCTTGGAACAGGTCATTTTTTCACAAAAGGTCAATTTTGCATTAGTATAAAAAAACAAAAAAAATATAGTAAAAGATAAATTAACTAAAAAAAAAGTGGAGAAAAAATAATTCACCGACCGACGGTAAGCGTTATAAGTAACAGTGGTAGCAAAAATAAAAAAAATGAAATAGCTAAGAAAAACTGTTATTAAAAGAAAAGCAAGAAAATAAACAATTAAAAAAAAAGATTTATTAAAAAAAACAAGAATTAAGTGTCAAAGACCGAGGGTTAAGGTTAGGGGTAACTGTGATACTAAAAAAAAGTTAAAACAAATAATAAATTATAAAATTATTAATAAAAACACACTACAATATAATTAAATAACTTAATGATAAAAACTATTATATCAAATTATGCAGTTTTATAAAACTTAATTTACTTAATTTCTATATATGATAAATTAACTGTGTATACGACAACTTATGGTGCTACACACAAACTCCCTATAATTCTTCATTTTTTGCTCATAAAAACTCTTAATAACTGTTTTTCTAATAAGTATACAAAAAATACAACTTAGTTAAAAAATACGTTAGCTAAGCTTAAAGTTTATATTAATGGTTAAATTACACATAATTCTTAGAATATTTGCTACAGTTGTTGCTTTTATCAGATAATAATGCTAAATTATTTTTGATTTACTGAAAAAAATATACAAGAACAAGTATAAACACAACTTATTATTTTTTTTTATTTTTTACACAATAAAAATGTTAAAATTTTTAACAAAAGTCTGTTTATTTTTAATAAATGCAATTATCGTTTTTTTAACAAAAATATTTTATATAATTGTAATGAGTAAATGTCTTATTCAATGTTATTTCTAGCGTTTGTTGCTTTAAATTTTTAGCTGTAAAAAACCAGTTAATTTAATATAACTTTTTTATTACAAGTTTTTGACGAATTAAAACAAATAAATGATAAACAATAATAATATATTAAAAAACCATCAATAAAAAAATAATGTTGTTAGTGTTTTCAAAAAATACCTTTAATTTAATTTTTTTAAGTATTCAGCTAAATGTGTTTATATGAAATAGAGCAAAAATTTTTCACAATTTTGTAAATATTATAAAATATCAAAACAAAGAAGTTGTATGAAAAAATTTTAAATTTTACTATCGTAAAGAAATAAGTTTTAATAGTTATTTTGGCCCAACTATGGATTTTTTACTAGTCACGACTTCTTTGGCAACTTTGCAGCTTATGGCCTCCTAAATTTCTGAAAAACACTTAAGAGAGCCCCATGGCCCATTTTAGGAAACCCTGACCTAAACATGTATAAAATCTTGGAGCAAATTTTAAATTAAATTTAAAACTTTTACATATTTTATAAAAAAAATTAGAATTTATTTATGTAAACAAAAAAAATCCAATTTTTGAGTTTTACGTATTGTATTTAATGCTCCAAGCTTTTTGTCTTGTTTGTCATTTTTTTCTGATATCATACTTTTATTTTCTTGATAAGACTTCTAAAAATTAAATTATTCGTATTAAGAATCTTTTTTTTTTTTTTCTAAGCACTAAGTTTTGACTATGCAACAGTCAACTCAGAGAGTTCTTTTGACCTTAATCATAAACAGATATTTTTTGTTAACTCTACTTTAATTTCATCTTCTTTGAAAATCAAAATACTGTCAAACTATTTCTGTTATCTGGAAGTTTATTACTTTACTGAGAGATTATAAAGTTTATACTGATTTCGTCTTTATTAATTTTTGTGTGACACAAAACATGATGTAAATTTAAATATTATAACATCCATTTCTGAATCATACTTTAATAATGGGCCAACCTCTCTAACATAACAATTAAATTTCAAACAATAAATTCCTAAAAATGTGTTGAAAATACTACATTTCAAAAAATAATACCCATTTCAATAATAAAAAAAGGGGTTTGTAATCTAATCAATAAAATCATGATAGTAAACTATAAATTAATAAAGCTACTTAAACAAAAGAAAATTGTTATGGAATTAAAATAACAATATTTAATTACCTATTTAAGTTATCTCTCAAAAAATATTTAACACTTTGCAAAATAAAAAAGTTGTCTGTAGATATTGGGTAATTATGCAACCCATTTTGTTTTCAAACACGGTTAATAATTTCTTTTTAATTTGAACTTCCCGAATTCGAATTTTTGAAATTTAACCCAAACTCTCTCATATTGTAGTTTTGTTTTTGTTCGATTTTGAAAACCTGCAGACTTTAAAATATTTTTTACAATGCATTGCTTTTTATTAAAAAGAGTCTTAGCTAAGCTTCCTTGAGTGACTAAAAACTTCCTTGAGTACCTTTAAATACCCTGAGGTTCCCACAGTTTTTCTCAAATCGTTAAGATTTTAAAAATCTTATTCAATAATGATAAAAAATTTCAACGTTAGTTTTAAGAATTTTAAAGAACTACCCGCAAGGCTAAAAAAATTCTAAATAAGCACTTAAAAATGATTAAAACTATTTTTTTGGACAAAATATTGAAACTGGATTAACTTAATCTCATTCTTAACATAGAAAACAATTCCCTGAGATTTAAAAAAAAAAAAAAGCTTAAACCGTCCCTGAAGTTTGTAGAAAAATTCAAAACTGCCCTGATTTTCTCTCAGTTTAAAAATTATTAAAGTTCCTAAAGTTCCCTGAGTGTGTGGCAACCCTGTTAATAAAACCTAAATATTATTAAAACTAAATAGTACTTAAGATGTATAAAATATGCTACTCTATATAAACTAAGCGATACAATTAGTGGTTATAATTTATATTGAAGAATAAATACACATTTTAACAAAATCACAAAGAATATGATACTTTAGGAAAACACTTTAAATGAAATTAAAAACTTTACATCAGAAATAAATCTAATGTAGTAGAATTTAAAAAATGTAAAATCTGGAATAAAAATCAACTACTTTAGACCATAAAACACTTTTTAGAAAATAACATTTTTCAAAACATAACTTTACAATAAACAATATAAACAGTAATTAAGTTTAATTCTGCAACTACAACTTTTAAGTGTTGACTCAAATCTCAATATAATCTTTACGTGGCTGGTTTTCATAGGTACGGGTCTATATTGCAAAAGGTTACTAAATTGTGCGAGGGGACAAATTACACGAGAAAAAAATTGCACGAGTGCACAAAATTACACGGAGGCAAGTTTGCACAGGTTACATGTTTGCACGAGGGAAAAAAATATGTATAAAATAGATAAAAACAAAAAATAAAGAGAGTAAAATTAGAAAAACAACTAATAAACAATATTATTAACAAAAATACATAAAAAAAAAATTACAGAGCAAGAGTAATGGTTAATAGTGATAGTAAAAAAAAATAATAAAAATTTAAAAAATAATAAAACAATTAAAAAAAAAAGCTATCGATGGAGGGTAAGGGTTATGGGTAACAGTGATATTGCAAATTAATAAAAAAAAATAACAACATTTAACCTGTGCTAAAATATCTCCGTGTAAAAGTATCTTCGTGCAATTTTGTGCACTTATGCAAGTTTGTCCCTTCGTGTAATTGTGTACACTCGTGAAAATTTGACAGCTACCCGGTTTTCGTAGCTTTTTTTTATAAATTCTAGCCTCAATATAACATTACATAAGGAAGAATTTCTTTCCAGTTGACTGATTTAATATATTTAAGTATTTAACTAAAGGAAACAGCAAGTAAACTGGTATTCCATTACACTTCATATCTTTACTATTTTGAAATATAACGTTCACTTTACCCTTTATATCTCTCTTTGATCAATGTCAGTTTCGACTTACTTTTTTCTCTCCTTTTGCTAGCAGAATGGTGAGGAAAACTAAGTTTCAGTGTTAACCAATTCATTTTCCCCTAACTATATTAAGTAGCAGCAGATATATATAAAAAAAGTTAAATTAAAATATAAAAAATATATTGGTATTAAAATAAATTAAATAGAAAACATGTATAAAAACAGTAATATGAAAAGAAAATCATATCAAAAACTAATTTTATAGTTCTGAATTTTATAAACTATTAGTACACATAGTTATCTAAACACTTTTTTCGACTATACAATTTGCAAATATTTTCGATAACAACGTAAAAAAATAACATCAACATCATAATATAAATAACTTATTTAGTTAAGAATATCATTCAACTAACATGCTTATGTCATCTCCTATGATAAAAATCCCTAATTTTTTTCACCATGTTACTTGCTTTGACGTCTTAGCAGTTAATAAATATTGTCTTATTCTATAATAATATTAAGATTTAAGAACCTTACATAAAACTTAATATGACTTAATAAAATGGATTACCACTTTTTATGACTTAAATGCACTTTTACATCATTAATACTTTTGTGACTTACTTGGACTCATAGTTTTTAAATAATAATTATGACTTTTTCGACTCGTATTTTGTCAATACTTTTGTGAATATTTTGACTTTTTGAATTCTTTGAGACTTATTGGAAATTAAGCTGGGTCAACACACTTTGTGTTTATTTTGACTCGAACTACATCAAAAACTTTTTGAGATTAATAAAAATCTAATTGAGTCACTATCCATGGTGAATAATTAGGACTTTCAAAAAAGGGACATAATAAATGTGAGAATTGTTTTTTTTTTCAAATTAAATTTAAGCTTAAATTGTAAATTTTTTCGAAATTTATTGTTAAAAAAATTCATTATGTAATTAAAACTTTAAAAAAAAAAGAATTTAACTTACAAATGTGACAAATACTGCCTCAAAAACGAAAGGTAAAATACTACTAAACTTAATTTGGACAATATACTCTCTTTAACTATAGAGTTTGAAACAAATAAATAGGACACAGTAATCTACCAACTATTATGAGATTGATAATTAATAATTTATTATTTTTGAGAATAAACAATTACTCAGTTTCACCGCAGAGCAGATTTTCAAATTGTAAATCTGTAGTAAAATAAAAATGTTAAAATGACAAATAATTAAAAATAGTTTTGAGTTAAGTTTTTATACAAAACTCAAACCAATTTTTAATTATTTGTCATTTTTACCATTATTATTTTACTACAGATTTACAATTTTAAAATCCGCTCTGCGGTGAAACTGAGTAATCGTTTATCCTCAAAAATAAAAAATAATTAGTTTACTCTCTTTGTGTTTTTTAACTGTAACCTGAAGGACTGGTAATTTTTTACCTTTAGAACGCTATTACAAACCTATAGGAACTGTAGATTACTTACTTGTATGGTTGTAGTATAATTATAACCAACTACTAACCATAATTAAAATCGAACGAGAGTTACTTTGGCTCGAATAGCTTTTTTGGAAAATTCTTTTAAATTTCCAAACTTTAAGATTCAACTACTTTTTTTATCTTTTAAGCTAACTTATATTTTTGATTTATATTTTTAGCACTTTATTTTAAATTAAAACACTTGAGCCAGAAATCAATCAAATTATGTAAATTTAAGTGAAACTTGCATAGGTCATGTAATAATAAAAATTTAAAAAAATTAATATTTCCTTAATATAAAACTTAGTTAAATAAATCTAAAATTAAAACTTATTTGAAAAACATTATAAACTTTGCGTTAAAGCCAGAATAAATATTAATATTTTTGAAAAATTTATTTGGGATATCTTTAAAAAAAAAGTTAATGAAAAAAAAGTATTTCCAGCATTACAAACTTAGCTTAATAAAAAATTAAAAAAAAACATCTTATTTTATTTTTTGAGAAAAGCTAAAATCAGTAAAAACAAACAATAAACTTTTAAAAGGGCCCCACACCCACTACTAAATTCAAACCCCAATCCAGTGGATTTTTTAAAATTTAAGGCAAGGGAACGTTCTCTAGAACAGTTCTAAGTTAGCTTTAAAGATCAGGAAAATTATTAGATCTAAAGTTTGGACATTTTTAAAAAAATGTAAAAAAGTCTTTTCGAGCCAAAGTAACACCGTTTATAAATACATGAAGGCTAAAATGCTACTCTATAAAAACTAGGTATGTCAGTTAGTGGTTATATCTTATATCAAAAAGCAAAAACACAATATAACTATATTATAAAGAACATCATACTTTAGTAAAATATTTTAAATTAGGTTTTAACTGGTTTTTTGAAATATTTTCTCCAGGTTTTCAATATTTATTCCAAGTTTTTAAAAGTACACATTTTTTGGTCTATTTTTAGTATAATACTAAGTTGAAAACAAAAAATTTTGTTACACATTAAAACTTCATTAAAAAGATACTGAAAAGGTAATTTAAATGTGGTTTAAAAAAACATAATTTTTGATGATGACAAAACAAAATTATCTATAAAATTGATCATTTGTGTAAAACCGAAATTTTACTACAAAAAATGTAAAAGTTTGTTAAAATTTCAAAGTTTTTCCAGGTTTTTTACTGATTTTTGTTCACAAATTCCTGTTTATTTTTCGAAATTTATCAAATTCAAAGTTTTTTAGGGACTCCAGGTTTTGTGGCAGACCTGTTCAAATCTAATCAAAACCTTACACATAAAACAAATGTAAAATAACATTATGTAAGAAATTTAAGTCTTCAATGGGAATTAACTACTTAAACTTAAAATAAGAAAATGTTATTAAGAAAATGATATTGTGAAAAGATCTTTACATGAAACAAAAAAAAAACTAAGTTTATTTCTGGAACAACATTTGACTCAATTCTCAATAAAACTTTACCTGTCTAGTTTTTTAGCTCTGTTCCCTTTTATAACCTCAATTTAACACTTCATCGGGAAAAATCGCTTTCTAGTTGACTTAGTTATATTTCTTAATATTTACTTAATGGTAACAGCAAGTAAAGTATTACATTTACTAATCCTGCAATTTAGAAAGAGAACCTTCGCTCTACACTTTATCTCTCTTTTTGCTCTAAAAATGGTGGGGAAAAGTCAGTTATAGTGTAGTTAATCAAAGCAAATTCCCCTAACTCTATTTGTAACAGCAGAAATATGTAGAAAAGTTAAAAAACATATAAAAAAATTAATAAGTCTTAAAACCGATAAAAAAGTAAACATTTAAGTAGAAATAATAAGAAAAAAGTAGCAGAAAATTGATTTTTTTTAATTATTAGTACTCTAATACCCTTAAAACTTTCAGGTTTTAAGTATTTAATTTGGATTTTTTTAAAATTACGTAAAAATTAACATTAATATTGTAATAGGAATAACTTACTTAACTAAAAATATTACTCAATTTTCATGATTATGTAAATTCCTATGATAAAAATTCATAAATATTTTTAGCATGTTACTGGTCTTTGCTATCTTAGTTATTAGTAAATATTTTATTTTCGTATTACACTATTAAGATTTAAGAACCTTACATAAAACTTAACATGAATAGCTGTGACTTTAAATGGATCACTTTCTGTGACTTATTTGCACTCTTACATTATCATTACTCCTGTGATTTACTTGGACTCATGGTTTTGAACATCCTTTGAGAAATTCTGGCCTTATTTCTTGTTAGTATTATTGTGACTTTTTGGATTTATATTTTGTCAATACTAGTTTGACATGTTTAACTCATACTTTGTCAGTACTTTTGTGACTTTTTGGACTCATATTTTTCAAGACATTTGTGATTACTTTGACTTTTTTTTTGTGACTTTATAGTAGCCAAACTTTTGAAAGTCATTATCCTTTGTAATTTTACAAAGGATAATCAAATCAAATAATCAAATTTTACAAAAAACCTTTTTTAATTATTTAGGGTTTAATTGTGAATTTTTTTTTGTGATTTTTAGGATTTAACTCTGTCAATAATCATGTCGACTTATTTTGACTTTTAAAAGAGTATTAGTCCTTTAAAAGTAAATGTAAGCTAAAAATGTAAAACTTTTCTCAATCTACTGTTGAAAAATAATGTGTAAACTATGCAGAAAAAATGAAAACAAACTATGAATGTGATTTTAAAGTGTGATAAATACTGCCTTAAAATTCAAAGATAATATATAATAAATTTTAATTGGTTTATATACTGGCTTTTTCTTATTTAACTGTTAACTGAGTACTGATAAATCTTTACCTTTAAAACTAAATTGAAAACCTATTTGGTTATTTAAATTAAAAGACTTGAACGGTTATTGTAATTTTACCCAAATACTAAACATAATAAAACTTGAATAAAACTAAAAATTAAAAACTACTTAGGAAGACTATTAATGTCTTTGATGTCTTATGACGTCATTTTTACAGAAAATATGCAAGTTTTGTCTGTAACTTTTTTATTTTTTTCTGGTATAAAAAACAAATTCTTCTGCTGTTTTTACTTCTAATTTTTTTTGTTTTTGAATGTAAAATGTATGGAGACAGCTAGCTAGAAAGATATTACCGATGTAATGTCATTTCAATGGCATTTTGATATAGATATAAAATAAATCTTAAACCACTTTCCGTTATTAGAAACTATGATAAATGAGAACACCTGTAAAAAAGTAAAAGATCTAGATATATATGTATATTGTAGAAATTGCATGAAAATTTTTTAAGTTAGTGTAATTATATTGTTTAAATAAAAAGAGTTATTATCTAATTAAACAAGAATTATTTATCTATATCAAGTATTTTTAAGCTGTAAGTAAGTTATAGTTTTCACATTACTATTAATTTAAGTTTATAAAATATTATACATTTAAATTTATTAAAATTTAACTTGTCAGTCAGTTTAGATGTTTTAATTCTCCAATTTAAATGCTTAGTTTTAATATATTTTTAGTTTTAAACTTATAGCAGTTTTTCATTATTGTATTTAATTATATAAATGCTATCTATAAGACTGAACACTTAGCAAGGTACACACTTTTATCTATATAATTATAAAGGTGTATACATTGCTAAAAACTGTATTATACACATGTTAAAATTCTGTTTTGCTAGGTAATGAATTGAGATTTAATTTTATTTAATCTTTTGTTAATACTAACGCATATTCATAGTAGAAAAATATTATAAAAAATCTGAGTTGATAGTAAATGTAATTTACTCTTTTTCTAAAATAGAATCATATTTATTCTTAGACCCCTTTTTTGATTCTCTCAAAACTACTTCAAATGCTCTTTTTTAAAGTAATCAATTACTACTAGTATCAATTTTTGTTTTACTTTAGTTTTTTACATAACATATCCTTCACCAAGTCTAAACGTATTTAGTTATTTAAAGACTAAACTTCATAGTCCAACGTAAATTGAGGGCTTTTGAGCATGCAGAAATACAGTAAAGTATCTTTTTCAATTTTGGTGTACAACATATGCTAAAGATACTTGTAGGAAATTGAACTAAAACACTTAGTGAAGGATAAGTTATACCAAAAAATAAAAAAAAGATTTGATAAAAATCCTTTATATTAGAGAACCAAAATATATAAACTTAATACAGATATATTATTCTCGTTTAATTAAAAAAACTCTTTGTATTTAAACAATATAGTTACACTAACTTTAAAAATTTACCTGCAGTTTCTATGATATATATATACCTAGAGCTTTTACTTATATACAGGGGCTCTCAATAATCATAATTTCTAATAACGGAAAATGATTTAAAATGTATTTTATATCTATATCAACATGCCATTGAAATGTCATTACATCGGTAATATCTTTCTAGCTAGCTGAATCTACACATTTTACATTGAAAAACAAAAAATAAATAAAATTAAAAACAGCAAAAGAATTTGCTTTTTATATTAGAAAAAAAGTTCAATTTTACACACATAATTTGCATATCTTGTTGACGTCATAAAACATCAAAAGCAGTTGAAATTTCTTCCAATATATGCTTATAAGCTTTCATTTAAGATGTAACTTATAAGTCTACGACATGTATAAGTGATTTTTTACTGTTTAAGTCAAAAAATCGAAAGAAAATGTGATTTTTGAGGTTGAAATTAGTTTTTTTCTGCGGCATGCTTTTTTATTTTGTAAAAATTGTTTTTTTTCTTAGATTTTTCTTAATGAATGTAAAATACATCTGAACAATATAGACTCATATGCATTTTACAATATGAACAAAGTGCTCTACTCCCTACCCCTAATACATCACAACTTTCTGTGACTTAGTTGCACTCTTACATTGTCAATACTTCTGTGACTTACTTGGACTTATATTTTCGACCACCCTTTGAGACATTCAAACGTAACTTCTTGTTAGTATAATTGTAACTTTTTGGACTTACACTTTATCAATACTTTGTGACTTTTTGGACTCATACTTTGTCAATACTATTGTGACTTTTTGGACTCATATTTGTTCAATACTTTTTTACTTTTTGGACCTATACTCTATCAACACTTTGTGACTTTTGGACTTATACTTTTTTTAATACTTTGTGACTTTTTGGACTTATACTTTATTAATACTTCGTAACTTTTTAAACTTATACTTTGTGACTTTTTGAACTTATACTTTATAATTACTTGGTGACTTTTTTGTAGTCATTATCTTTTGTAACTTTTTGGTATCAAATTCTACCAAAAACCTTTTTAGATTATTTAGGGTTTAATTGTTTCAATACTGATGGCGACTTATTAGGAACTTTAAATTAAACGTAAGCTTAAATTGTATTTTGTTTCTAAATTCACTGTTAAAATAAACGAACTATACAAATAAAATTACTAAATACTAAGAATGTAATTTGAAAGTGTGATAAATATTGCCTTAAAATTAAAAGGTAATACACAAGTAAATTTTAGTTGGTTAATATACTGTCTTTTTCTTATTCAACTGTTACATCAAATACTAAAAATTCTATATATTTAGGGCCCAATTAAAAACCTGTATGGTTATTTTTATTAAAAGACTTGTAATGTTTATAGAATATTATACCCAAATATTAATCATAATAAAACTTATATAAAACTAAACATACTTTGAAAGGCTGTTAAATGCTACTCTATATAAACTATCAATGTTAATTAGTAGTTATATTTAATATTAAAGAACAAATACACAATCTAAAAAAAATAATAATTATACTTAGGAAAATACTTTAAATTGAATCAAAACATTTACACATGAAATGAAAATAATGTAGTTAAAGAAAATTTTAAGCTAAAATAATAATAAAATACTTAAACTTTAAATCATAAAACACTTTAATGAAAGTAAAATTGTTCAAAAAAGAACAAAAAATAAAAATTCCTAAAAATACAAAAAATTAAACTGATTAAAACTATATAAGTTTCTTATTAAAACGTTGATTTTACGATATATCAAGTATTATTTTTGATAAACAATACTTATTGGTAACAAATAAAATTTTATAATTTTGAAACAATTTGGTTTTTCTTCATTAAGCTTTTTTTATTTTTTAAATCTACAGAACAAAGTATTGAAGAAAGCTTTTTTTATTGAAAATGATTAAGTTTTTAAGCATTGAAATATAATAAATATATTTTTATTCTCACTTTCAGACAAAAATAGAATTTTGCATTTTTAAATTTTATAAAACACTTTAAGCTGTTAATCTAAAAAAATCGGTAATTAAATTAGCATTTAAAACAATTTACAACAAAAATATGAAGTCTAAATCCAAAATAAATTTTGGTTGCAAGCCCACTATAAAGTTGACCTTTGTACACTTAAATACAGTATGTAATATAATACTAACCAGTTTTAATAAAATAATTCAGAGCCATGATACTTCCTTTGCCCGTAATAACATACTGAGAGTCACTACTTTTTGTATAAAATGAAATACAACTATGAATTTGTTGGGAAACAACTTTATCTGGTTTATCATTCTTCACAGCTTTCAGATACACTTGCATGTGATGGAACTTGATTGTTGTTAAAGTTTTTTATTACATTCTTATATTTAATCTGAAAATAGTTTATCTAAAACCATTAGTATATTTTTGGTTAAATAAAGTGTTTAAATAGTTTGTGTATCATTATTATTACGTGATTTAAGTAAAAATAATTTAATTTTAAAAGAAAGGTTTCAATTTTTGATCATTTACATAACGATTATCCTTATTGAATTTAGTGTTTGTTAGAAAATAAGTATCAAAAAAAAAAGAAAATGTACAAATCTGCTGTTACCAATGTTAAAAATATTTTTCTTAAGTTTTTTAAAGAACTGTTTTATTATAAAATGACTTTACATTTTTCTATTTAAAATGGCTAAATATATTAATTAAAAGATAATATTACACCTATAATTAAACATAATTTAACTTTAAATTATATTGCCTATAAAATACGTAATGTATAAATATAATAAATAAAAAGTACAAAAAAAATTAAGGAAAAAGTACAAACTGTGTTTTTGTTGTTTTTCTACTAAATCTTAAAAATGTTTTTTTCAAATGCAGTTACTGGTAAATTAACACAGGAAAAACATGCTAAATCTTTTGTTGCTTCACATTCCTTTTCTGAACATTTACCGTTTTTAAAGTCATAAATTACAACTTCACCTTGGTCGCTGAAAATAAAAAGCTTGCTGTCAATTGTAAATATTTCTTCGGGTGTAATATAACTGCTCGTAATGTCTGATAGAGGTTCTTTTAACAACGAGAATTTATTACTTCTTGAATCAAAAACTTCCATACTTTTTGAAGCATATCCGCCAACTATATAAAGTTTATCGTTTCGTACAACTGAATTATGTTGAAATCTTCCTTCAATCATATTAGCCATTTTTGACCATACATCTGCTATATGGTCGTATACTTCAACAGTTTTAGATTCGAGAGTATTTACATTATATCCACCAGAGACGACTATTTTTCCTTTATATACCGAGCAAGCTGCGTAACCTTTTTCTTCGTTCATTCTTGAATTTTCTTTCCAGTTTACACTTCCAGTTGTACGAAATTGAACGCAAGTTGACGTTGGATACCTTTCATCTATGCTTCCTCCTACAATATAAACACTATCCATAAAAGAACAACCTGTAAAACGATCACGATCATCGTACATGTCACATACATATTCCCATTTGTTATTAGCAAGGGAGTACTTTTCAACTGATTTTACGACTTCATAATGTTCTAAATATTGTACTTCATATTCATCAACGCCACCAAACACATAAAGCTCACCTTTAATAAAACATGCTTTAAAATTATATCGAGCTTTTCTCATTTCTGGCAAATTGTTAACTTTACCAAAATTCTGTCCATCAAAAGATTTAACATCAGTAACAGCTGCTTGCCTAGTAACATTAAAGCCCCCACAAACTGTAATGTTAAAATTGCTTTTGTTGCAGTGCCTGCTTGTAATATTGCAAGTTGTTGAGAGCAAATTTTTATTATCATGTAAAGCCTTTTTAATAATGCTAATACATTCATCATCAATGCTAAAAGATGATACTTTGGTTAAGATTTGGTTTAAGGCTGGTACTGATAAAAGCGAAAGTCTAACTTTAGACAACAAGTATTTTGCATACTTGCCACGGTCAGTTATATTATGACACAACCAGCTATCTCCTGCATCAACTATTTGTAATTCAGAGTCAATTCTTAAACCACTGCTTGTAAGTATTTTCATCAAAGAGTTTAAGTCCAGATCTAAAAAGTTGTTAGAATCAGAAGCCATCGGAAAACAGCATTCAATATAACTCATCAGATCTTTACACAAGCTTGAAAGTTTAAAAAGTATGGACAAGTTGAAAAGAACCAAGAAATTATTCCGGTCAGCTTTAGCCTTCATAAACCTGTGTAGCTTATCTTCTTTACATTCATCTAATACAATCTTGTTATTTTTCATTGATAGTATAAGTTTGTCCTCGTTGGTAATCAGGTTATCTGTAAAGTTTACAGGTTTGATATTTAAAACAGCTTCTTTTAGTTTGTAACTAAAAATTAGATTTAAAATAAGCTATCAGATTTTTTTGCCTTTTAGACTAATGGAAAGTATCAAAATAATTGACTAAAAAAATAAAAATAAAATAAAATCATTCATTAAGTTTTAAGGAAAAAATCTGTTTTTTGATATAAATTAGGATAATGATAAATTATAAAAACTGTAATTAAGTAATCTTGGAAGGGAATACAAAATCGTAAATAATTCTCTTCGCTTATTGAAAATTATAAAAAATTAAAATAAATAAAAATACTATTTGTTTTATTTTTAGAATCTTCAAAATTTTATTCTTTATTACGTTTACAGTATTGATTTTTAAAAGTTATTGTATAAATGCAAATGATTTAATTTTTATCTTACCCTTCTTATTAAGTTATTAGTGAAAAAAATAAAATCAGAGTATGTTTAGTAAAAAATATTTAAGCTATACGAAGCAAAATGAAAACGTTTTTGTGAGAAACTTTTTTTACTAGATTTAATAATTTACTAATTTAGATAAAATTTAACTTTTTTTGTAAACTATTCTTTTGTATAACCTTTTTGTAATAATTATGCATACCAAAATCTTTACACTGCTTTAAAAAAACATTTAAGCTAATAACCTGTTTTTAATTCAGACAAAATATAAAAATTAAATTGTATGAAGTATATTAGAACACTAGTATAATAGAACAAAACTTTATGAGTATAAGAGTGAAACTATTCTTGTTAAAAATACTATTTGAATAAATGAAGTAATAAAATTATTCACTTTCTACTTAAAGTTAACAAACTCTGTAATTTTAGTTAAACTAATGTCTGTAAATTTTTTATGAACTATTAAAATTAGTTTATTTAATCACATTTGTTAGCTAATAATATTACAAACAGTCCTAACCTGTCTCATTTGGTTTATAGGAAGTCATGATATTTTCTCTGCATGACTTGACAAAACCTGGAAGAGCTGAAGTTGCACAAGATGTACCATTATCACAAGTTGCTTTTTGTTTTATAATTTCAATTATTTTTTCCTTTGTCTCACATATGTTATTTATTTCTTCAAGTGGTGAAACTTGATTACCATTTAAGTTACTTCTTTGCATATTTTACTCTAAATTTGTAAAATTTTACTCGTGTAAACTTATATAAAAATTAGTTTACTTATATTAAGAGACTTGTGTGATTTTATTATACATCACATCAAACTATTAAGCCTAATTAAATAACTTAAACACTGTTAAAGCTCAATAGTGCTTAAGAAGGCTAGTACATGCTTCTCTATATAAACTAAGCATGACAATTAGTGGTTATATTTTAAATTGAAAATGAAATACACATTTCAACAATAATACAAAGAATATCATACTTTAACAAAATATATTGTTGGAATAAAAACCTTTAAATCAGAAATATGTCTAATATAGTATTTTTTAAGAAATATAAAAGCTTGAATATAAATCAACTCCGAACTTTGAATCATAAAACACCTTTAAAAAACTTTATTTTTCAAAACATAACTTTACAATAAAAATATAAACATCAATTAAGTTCAACTCTGCAACTACAACTAGAAGTTCTTGACTCAAATCTCAACAAAAACATTATTTGCTGGTTTTTTTAGCTCTGTTCCCAATCCTAACCTCAATTTAACACTACATCAGGAACACTTGTTTTCTTTTTGAGTGATTTAATATTTTTCAATATCTAACTAAATCAGGGTTTCCCAAAGTGGGCCAAGTGGCCCCCTAGGGGGCCATGACAGATACTCAGGGGCCATGAGCAGTAAAGGGGGAAGAGGGGGGCCATGAGGCCATAACTTGAAACTTACACTAGATATTATTGAGTTGCAGATGAAGAGCAAAAAAAAAAAAAAAGTCTAATGTGTATTTTATAGCAGTTTAGAAACTTACACTAGATATTCTTTAGTTTCAGATGAAGAGCAAAAAAAAAAAAAAAGGTCTTATGTGTATTTTATCGTAGTTTATGAGTAATCTAGATGTTGAAGGGGGCCATTACTTTTTCAAACTCTTTAAAGGGGGCCATTAGCAAAAAAGTTTGGGAAACCCTGAACTAAATGGAACAGCAAGTTACTACACTTAAGTTACTACTTAAGTATAAGGTATCACATTTCAGTTACTACACCTACAATTTTTAAAGATAACCACAACTCTACCTTTGATCTTCCTTTTTGCTCGAAGATAGTATAAACTTACTATTTTTTTCTCTTTTTGCTAGCAGAATGTTGAGGAAAAGTGAGTTTTAGTGTTAGTTT
This sequence comes from Thalia democratica, assembly GCF_965202585.1. Lineage (NCBI taxonomy): Eukaryota > Metazoa > Chordata > Thaliacea > Salpida > Salpidae > Thalia > Thalia democratica. Next base: position 22,499,696 of record NC_139171.1, read on the forward strand.
ATGTAATTTTCCCAAACTCTATTAGGTAGCAGCAGAAATATAAAAATAAATAAAGAAAAATTAAATTGTTTTTAAAACAAGTTAAAGAGAAAAAATTAATAAAGTTAGTAATAGGAAAAGAATATCATATCATAAAATTATTTTATAGCTATAAAAATTTTAAAAGTTATAAGTACTCAAAATTCACTTAACACCTTTTTGGATTATAAAATATGCAAATAGTTTCAATAACTAGATGAACAATTAATATCAACATTATAACTGAAATAATTTTTTTAACTACAAATATGACTCAATTTTAATTATTATATATTAAAAAATGTTTTAAACATTTTCAACATGTTACCTGCCTTTGCTGTCTTAGTTATTGATCAATATTGTCGTTTTCTATTATTCTATTAAAATTTTAGAGCATTACCAATAATTTGACATGATTAAATGTGACATAAAATGCATCACTAATTTCTATGACTTAGTTGCACTCTTACATTGTCAATCATCCTGTGACTTACTTGGACATATGGTTTGAGGACCCTTTGAAACATTCTGGACTTATTTCTTGTAAAAATTATTGTGACTTTTTGGACTCATATTTTATCAATACTATTATGACTTTTTGGACTAATACTTTGTCAATACTATTGTGACTTTTAAGAATCATATTTTTGAAATCTATTAAAACTTTTTGGACTCATATTTTTGTAGTCTATTGTGACTTTTTGACTCATATTCTGTCAAAAGTTTTGTGACTATTTGAATTCGTATTTTTTAGTACAACTGTGACTGTTTTGACTGATTATTACTTAATTGTTTTGGGACTTATTCGGACTTGATACATTTTGCAATTAATTAGAAATTAATTGTGTCAATACCATACCCATGGTGACTTAAAGGTGGCAAGTAAAAAATTTGATTATTAATTTTTTTATATAAATGTAATGCTTAAGAAGTTTTTTTTTTATAACTAGGATGCACTATTCAATTAAATATCAAAAACCTAAGAATGTGGTTTGAAATTGTGATAAATTCTGCCATAAAATAAAGAACATATACTAAAAAAAATTATTTTGGTAAAATACTGTGTTTTTTTATTAAACAGTTACCTAAAAAAATAGTATTTCTTTACCTTGAGTGTGTCTTTGCAAACTTATACAGAATGTACGTTACCTAAATTAAGAGAATCTTGTGGTTAAAGTATAGTTACACCGAACTATTAAGCATAATTAGTAATAAGTAGTATTTATAATGCTATTAATTGCTATTCTATTTAATCTAGGCTAGTCAATTAGTGGTTATGTTTTATATAAGAGGAAAAATACATAATCTAACATTTAAATAAAGAACAATATACTTGAGAAAATCATTTCAAAGGGAAACACAACTTTTAAACGAAGAATTAATCTAATAGAGTATTATTAAGAAAAGTATAAGCTAGGTTAAGATAAAGATATATTTTTTATAAATAAAATCAGATAGGTTTCATTAAAAAACTAGTTTTTCTAAATCTACAAGGTTTTTGTAAGGGACTGCATTAGAGTTTTAAGTTTTCCTTAGAAAATTAATTTTATTTGTTGTATAAAAATATCTCTAGTTGTATTGTTTCCTGAAACAACTGGCATGATAGAAACCTTTTTTTTTGAGAGAGTAAGATATTTATTAATAAGACTTTTTAGCACCATTGATGACCTTATTAAGTTTAACTTCTGCAAGATTTTTTTTTATTTGTTGCTGTTTTGGTCAATAATTTTAAATCTAACTAAGATAGGACTATATATTGTAGCATTATTGTTGTCTATTTTCATCAGTCTTCTAGTATACTTAATAGCGTGTGTCCTCAACTGAGAATCAACATTACAAGGTTGCAACTCGTTTTTTCAAAAAATTTTCCAGGTTTATAAAATTAAACATTTTTGGGTCTATTTTCAGTTTAAACTTAAGTTTAAGATATGAAATGTGTAACTAGTATAAAAACATTAGAAAGATACTTTAAAGCTACTTTAAATATGTTTTTTAATAAAATAAAATTTTTGATATTGACAAAGAATTTTTATTTATTTGATAGATTTTTGACAGAAATTTGTTAATTTCAGGTTTTTTCAAAACTTCTCAAATTCCAGTTTTTTTTTTTTGCTTTAGTTGTCAAATTCCAGGTTTTTCCAAGTTTCCAAGTAAAGTGGCATCCCTAACATTAGTCATTACTTTTACAGCCAAGTAAATTACAATCACATTTTTTGCAAAGGAAACTCTACATGTAACCCTGGCCTGTATGTAGGGGATACTTTTAGATAGGGAGCTCAAGCTTCTCTTATTTTTATTATTAATTTTTTTTACTGCCAAACGTTTAAAGCGCTTGGTGCTGTTGGCCTGACCTACATTTCCCTGATTCATATCAAATATTTTAAATATTAAATTCCAACAAATATAAAATAGTTAAATAGTCTTCAAAATTTTATTTTACAAACTTAAATTAGGTGTAAAACATTATAAATAAAAAATAAATAGTTTTAAGTCTTTAAGACAGCTTAATATTTTTTGAAATACAACACCAAAATGAATAACTTATCAATATGCAAACAGGGTTCGTGCGCGAAATTTTTTCCATTTAGCCTGACTGAGACCAACTTAGCCTGACATTTTTTCAAAGTAAGGAAAATCCCCTTTAGAAGTCATTTTAGGTGTTGGGGAGTCTTGATTATTACTATTGTAGTCTCCGACATCAACCAGCTTTATCTCAAAAATATTTTGAGCTTTAAAACTCTGCAAAAAGCAACTCATAGCTTAGTTACAACTCAATAAAATAAAACTAAATTGTGAAAAAAGTGATTAACCCCCCCTATTCCCTTAACATAACAAATTCAGTGGTAAGTTTTAAAATAAGTGTTATATCTAATGTTAAAATTTAATATATATTACTAAACTCAACTGTTCTATTTAGTTAAGATCTAAGTAAAAACATAACCAGAAGATTTATATTTAAACGACGTGCATTGTTGTGTTTTATTAAATTTTAAAATGAAACGCTTACACGAGTATTAAAACTCAAACAAACAGCCAAGTTATTGAACTAAACTGTATATGTAAATTTTTAATGAATTTTCATAATTTAGACGTATATAACCCACTTAAAACAAAACAATAAAGGTTCTTAAAAAATTTTAGAGATTCAACATAAGGTTTTAAGCACTTATTATTAAAAATACTGACTGATTTTATAATTAATAACTAAATCTTCATTTAGAAATAAATTCACATCTCAATTTGATCTTAAAAAGATTTCACAATTTATTCTAATCAAAAATTTTCAAGCATTTGAACTGAGAAAAACTGATATTCTTAAATTTTTAAATAAAAAAACTGATTTAGCCTGACGTTTTTTAACTTTTGTCAAAAAAACTGATTTAGCCTGACTTAGCCTGATTTAGCCTGACGCGCACGAACCCTGTGCAAATTCTAAATGCAAATTCTCAAATTCAAATACATATCCAACAACTCTAAAACAATGAAAACATTAGCCGCCAAAGACGAAAATGGCTAAAACTTAAATGCTATTTGATAACAGGGTGTTTTTGTTGCACACAAATCTCTACATTTTTACCTTTCAGACTTATTTATAAGTAATCCAGCTGTATTTAGAATAGTAATCTCATTCTTCATTACCTTAAATGTTCATTTAACATTTTGATTTCATTCACCAACATGCTGACTTAAAACAAAAACATTTTTATTAACTTTACCAAAAAAAAACTTGTTCTGTTTTAAACTTTATTTTATTACTTTAACATCTTAAAGGCAACGGTAAAAGAAACTTTAAGTGTGATATTCTTAAAAGTTTTTGAAAATGTTGGATTTTTACAACTTTTATTCGTACAGGCACTTTTTTACTCATGACTCAAACTTGGATTTTTCGAATTATTTTACAGTTGCCTGAATATAAATACTTAATACTTGATTAACTTGTTACTGAATACTGTACACTTTTTTTATTTAATTAAATCGAAAATTTTCTCAAACTTTGAGTGGTGATAATAACATAAAATTGTAGCATTTAATAATTAAACAATAATTGCTTAAAAAAAAACTAACTAAAAAAAATGTGTTATGTTAATGCATTTTATAACGCTGTATAAAAAGATAACTAAAGGTCAAATAAAGTATTTATAAATTCAATCTAGTTAGAATAATTTATATACTAAAGTTAATTAAAACTTTCCAACGGGTACGATTTTAAAGCAAAAGTGTTTCCCCTAATATTTCCTGAATCATCAATTATTTTATTTGATATATTTTTTTAAAATTCTATTAACATTTATACCCACAACCGAACCCACCTTAGTAAGGTACAATTATTCAAAAATTAAATTTCAAAAAAAATATTAAGTTTTCAGAACCCGTTATTTTCAGAAGTCTAATTAGAAAATTAAGCAACAAGGTACAAATTGTTCGAGCATGGATCTAAAAATAGAATAAAAAATTTTCAGTATTCTGGAAAGCCTGCAATTTAATATAATGTTTATAACTTCTTTTTTTTATAAATCCTTAAGAAAGATACTAACACTAGCTTGTAGTCAGGGCAATAAATGAATGTCCTTCTCCACGCAGTACGTTTGGTTTCCGCAGTCGAAATATTTGTTTTCATATTTCAAGTGGTAGCCCGTCGCGCAAAACTCGTGCTTTTTCTCATCGGAACATTACGACCGGGTTGTCGCAGTGCGCGTCGGGAAAACCATCATCGCAATCGTAACACTTAAGTGAGCAACAGCGAATAGGCAAAACAGAAAACTGAAAAAGCAGCTGATGCGTGCATTGTTTACTAAAACTAAAACATTTCAAGCAGTCGGGTTTTTCTTCCGGTTGCTATTTTTTCAATAACTTCCGATCTCACATGCCACACTTTAATTGAAATGTAATAATTATAAATTACCGTCAATCCTAAGTAGCAGTTTGTGGCTTACATTGTTCTAATTTCTTTTTTAATAATTTTTTAGGTATACTTATGTTTTTATTATTCAGTATACAACATATATGGTCGCAACGTATTTTCTAGCTTAAAAACATGTTGTAAAACAAGAAATTGTTAAATTTTTTATAAAAAATAATTTGAAATGTGAGCATGTTTTTTTAGTTTACGGCAATTATATTGCAACACTTCTTTGTTTAAAAGAATAGTTTCACAAAACTAGTTTCGGTGCTAACACTTATTTCTGATGAGCACGTTCTGAAAATTAGTTTATTGGTAAATTAGGCCTATTTACAATGAAAGTTGCCCACTCCTAATCTTATACCATTGTTTTTGTGTGCCTGATGTGCTGATAAAGTATAAAGCAATTGAAGATAAAATGAAATTATCTGATTTTTAATTTTCAATCATGTCTATTTTAGTTTAAATCTGGGTATTTTGGTCATAGATATTTTTTAAACATTTTTTATTGTAATCATCTATAATTAAAAAATATTGAAATGATTTGAAACTTTAAGCAAACAGAATTTATGTAAATAGTAAAAATATAGTTGCTTGTATTTAAAAAGAACTGATAAAGCATTTTAAATTTGTAAGAACTCATTCAAATTAATTTATTAAGCAACTTAAGGAAATTTTTAGAAAAAAAAAATCAGTGTGTAATACAGTTTTTGTATAAAAATAAAAAATTGTCCTCAATAACCATTTTTTTCAAATAGAATAGTTATGTTAGCGGCTTAAATTTTTGTACACTTAAAAAGCATTACAAATTTTAGCCCGATTGTTTAACAGTAACTAAACGCATGTTTATTTTTAAATTTAAGCATATAAACAAAAGCACATTTGACACGTTGCTGTTGCTGCAGATTTGTAGTAACATACATTCGTTTCAAAATTATAGTGCTTTGTAATACTTTTATTTAATTTTTTCTGATATTTTTGCACTTAGTTTTGAATTTTTATATTATAAATTTAGTAGAAACTGATGTGAAAATCGCATAACGCCTTTCTGGCTAATATATTTTTTCAAACTATCATAGCAAGTTTAGAGTTGCTTCCTCTACTTGAAACATAAAGTAAGATAAATTTAGACTATAATTGTTATATATTAAGTAAGGTAAGAAAAATTTATATGCTTAGTAAGCCACTAGAACTAATTATAAACAACTTATATCGCTGTTGAAACATCTAGACTAAATTGTAAAAACTGAAACTGGTAGTTAAAATTTTTAAATGAATAATTACTTTATTAATTTCATTAAATTTTTCAAAATTACTAGTCGGTCTAAAATTAAGTAACTTATAATTTTACGCATTTTTTTAAAGTAGACAGTTATGATCACCCGAGCCAAAAACTTAATTAGGCTTTGCCAAAATACTTTTGATGAGCTTTTAATGTTGTTAATGACATGCGCCATTCCATTGTCATTAAATATCAGATTTGTTTTGGTTGTGAGTTGGCGTCATAGTTAGCCAAAGCTTAAAATTGTCTTTAAATGCCATTACACTACTAATTTTTTAGGGTTGTGAAAATATTGTGTTTTTATAACTAAAACCACTTATTTTTCATAAAAATTTTGCCGAAAATAACAATATAAAAATATAATTTATAATATTAGTCTCAAAAAGGATAAACATTTTCATGAAACAAAAATTTTTGCTTCATGTAAAAAACCAAACACGTTTTTTTTTATATACAATTCTAAGTTGTTTAAACTATAGCCGGGCACCTAATCCCGCTCGTTGAGCAATATTGTCTGTCCAATAATTATGTTTTTAAGTATCAAAATTCAGAAATAAATTTGTTAATTATGTTGTGAATGAAAACATTAAAGACACTTTATAAATTTTAAATTAAGTTGACTAACTTTTTTAGTGATAAATTTACAATGCTTAATAAAACTTTATAAATTGCTTAACATAACATGCTTGGAAGTACTGTAAATGATTTAATTATAATATTTTTTAGCTGCTAGATAATTAAACTAAGTAAAAGTTTAGATAAGTTTGTTTAACATCGGTATTTGTACCAATAATGGTTCTACGAATTTGTTTTTCAAAGTAATTAGAAAAAAAAAAGAAATTTAAACATGAAAAATGTTGTGGAGTCTTATCTATAACGTACAAAACAAAAAAAAAATCGTTTTTGACTACAGACTAAATTTATTTTATCTATATTAAAATTAACATGTTATAAGTTTATTTTTTTGATACGTTCTATAGGATAAAAAATAACAATCAGATGTAAACGTTTTAAATTTTTTCATAATACACTCCTCATACTTTTGAAAACTTAACCTTTTATAACAAACCAACTGTAAACCCTAATAATATTTTAAAGGTATATTTCTGTTCGATCTAATGAAAACTGAAAGATAATAAAATACCATTTAAAATTCTTGAAAAGCAACCGTATGAGAAAGAATTTATAATTGCAAAAATATAATAATACTTTTTGCACCGAATCAGTATATTGAGTAATTTTCCTAACTTGTCACTAATTGGTATTCAAAATTTCGTTCAACTTTTCGAATACTAGATAAACATAGTTGAAAAAAGGCAAACTAAGCACAAAAATAAAACAATAAAGGATAAAGATATTACATTCTTTTTTTTAATTTCTTTTCTTCTTTTGGGTGGCACGCATGCGTCAGTGTCCCTCCCCACGCTATGCTCCTGGTACCAGGGTAACTTTGCACAAGAGCAGCTATGCAGATCTGTTGTAACCTCACACGGCTCTTCAGTCCATTTACCTTCATCAACATCGTATATATATATATTGTTGGGCTGTAATTTCCAATTGCTACTATTCTGTTGCCAATTGAAATTTGACGATATGGAACAACATCAAAAGGAATTTTAAGCTCAAACTTTTTACATTGATCGTCGAACACTTCCCACGGAGAACTCGTAGCAAACAGCTTGTTTTTAACTGCTAGCAAACCTTGACCCGATCTACCGTTTATCATATCTGGCATCGGTGACCATTTGCCGGAAAAGGCGTCGTAAGACTCAACAGTTTTCAAAGGTATAATTTCAAAACCCTCCCCACCCGCAACAACGATGTTTCCTCGATAAACCGCACACGCTGCTGCGTGTCTCGCTCGTTCCATTCCGGCAACTTGTTCCCAGCTTTTGTCTTTAGTGTTGAATTGTAAACAAGTATTAACGAGGTATCTATTCCAAACTGTACCCCCAACAACAAATATGTTGTCCTAAATGCACAGCAACAAAAGTGCTCCCGGTTGTCAAACATATCAGCTACTTCAATCCACGTGTTAGTGTGGGGCGAATATTTTTCAACGGTTTTATCACCACCGATAACATAAACTTCACCTTTTACAGTTACAGCTTCATAATTGTCTCTCATTTTTATCATTGAAGGTAAAACTTTCACTTTGGTAAAATCACTCGCATCAACTTGATGATTAATTTTAAAAGTTTCTTCACACTCTATATTGTTTTTGAAAGCGCTAAAAATAAGTAGGTCAAACTTGTTTTGGTCACAATACCTACTTGTATAATAACTATTTGACTCATTTTGAAAACTGTTTTTCTGGTCAACTAAAATTTCTTTTAACTCTTTAGAAAATTTATTGTTTTCAATGACTGATAAACCTTTAACTAAAATGTATTCAAAAGATGTGTCTGATAACAGAGATAGTCGTACTGTTGATAACAACTTGTTTTGCATATTCGTTACGTTCTTCAATGTTGTGATTTATCCAGCTAATTGCTGCATTAAATACTTCTACTTCTGAGTGAATGTTCAAATAAGAACTTGCGAGTATTTTAGCAACGGTTTTAAAATCTAACTGCAAAAAGTTTTGAGTATCAACTACCATTGTAAAACAACGTGCTATGTAGCTCGTTGAAAGTTCACTAATGCTGAATATGTTGTATATTTTAGCTAAGCTATGATAAGTGGTAACATTTTTTAAAGAAATCTTTGCTCTGATGTGTTTGCTTATCTCTGCGTGAGTTTCTTCTTTCATCATGAGTTTATTCAGTTTTAAATTTGAAGTTAGTTTATAATTCACTTCATCTTTTGCATCTAAAGTAATATTTGATAATTATATGACTCGAACAAAATATTTTTGAAGTGTCATTGCATTTTACATGATTTTAATTTCTTTTAGTATAAGACATATAGTTTTTATTAGTTTAGTGCACATAAAAATTTTATTGTAACTTGGAAAATATAAAAGGAAAGAAGTTAGTTTTTTAAATACAATAACGAAAGAAAATAAATGATCCCTCAAAAAACAAAAAAAAAACAAAAAAAAAATTATACTACATAAAATCATACTTGAAATAGTTTACAACTTTTATAAATTTAAATGCAAACAGTGTCTGTTATTTTTGAGTTGAAGAATTATTGAAAGTTTTGTCTAAAAATGACGTGCGAAACTACATTGAAATAATGACATAGATTCTATTTTAAAGCTAATTTTCTAATATTTTGTAAATATACTATAGTGTTTACCCAAAAAAAATCTTTTTAAAAGTTTAGAGTTAAAATTTTTATAACAACTTTATTGAAATGTAAAAATTGTTTAAAATATTATTCACAGAAACCTAAACAAAACTTAGTTTCCATTAACGATATATCTATTAAAATATTTAAAGTTTCTGTACCTTAAGTTCTTCTTGATACATAAATTAACATAGATTTTTTGAATTTCTAAGGTATACGAAATTTATAATACTCTTAAATTGTCATAAAAACCATAAAAATTTAACCAAAATTAGCATGTTCAGAAATATTTGTGTTTTTTAACACACACATTAAGTTTATTACAACTTATAGTGTTTATCAATTAGAGCTGATATGTGTTAAATTTTGTATATATATTTTCAGTATTCTTATGTCTTTGGTAGAAGTTTTTTTACCTAAATTAAGCAGTAGTTTTCTATTTTTGAACAAAACATTTACAGGCTTATCATTATTTAAATCTAAAAGATTTTCAACATATGTATTTGAAACAAATAAAAAAAAAACGACATTTCAAAATAAATAAACCAAGTGCTTTTTTACATTGTTCAATATACATTTAATAGTCTAATATTTTGGTATCGTAAAAAGCCTATTACCACTTACCGGTCACTTGAGATCAATTATTTGTACAGTTTACAAACGCTGTTATAAAACATTTTATATTTATAGTTAAGTATGTGATAAATTATTTCTTAATAAGAAAAAAATATTTACAGTATGTCTGAAACTTTACTAAAATGTTTGAAGTCAACATGTTTAACATCTGTATTTTATGTATGGTACAAAATACTGAGCTGATTTTTTTTTTCCATATAAATAACTTTAGCGTTTTGAACACATAAGTATTTTTAATTTATATAACATTTTGTTGAAATACAGTTAGTGGTACTTCCTTATACTTATAAAAGTTATCAAAGGTTTATTATAGCAAATTTATGCAAAAACATCAAATTATCTTACCTTTTTTTGAAAACTCACATAATCGACTTGAACTGTTTTCTTCATATATTTTTTGAGCTTTACTCTTCAATAAATCGACAATTTCGTACATGATAATATGCTACTTAGTTACTTTTATATCTTAATCCTAAAATTAAAAAAAGTTCTTTAGTTTGTTTTTATTTAACGATTTATAAAACATCAAACTAAAAATGTTATTCTACTAACAAAAACTTTTTATTACAAAATAACAGCCTTTATAAACAGTGCGTTTTAAAATTAAAACAAATCTTGATACAAAAAACTTAAAATTTGAATTCTAAAATTAATAAAATATATCAAAATTATATTGGAAAACGAACATTATATTGATATCCATGCAAGCAACATTACAGGGTAGCATTTCGTTAAATCAAATTTTTTTCCAGGTTTTCCTAATTTCTTCCAGGTTTTTAAATGTACTCATTTTTGGGTCTAATTTTAATTTTAAGTTAAGTTAAAGGTAAAAAACTCTGTTAAGTAGTAAAAAACATTAAAAACATACTGTATAGGTATTTTAAATATGTTTTTTAATAAAATAGAATTATGATAATGACAAAATTTTTTCATTTTTATGGTAGATTTTTTGAGTCAAATCGAAATTTTACTACTGAACATGTGAAAGTCTAGGTTTTTCCAGGTTTTTTTAGTGGTTTTTGTTCAAAAATCCAGGTTTTCCCAGGTTTTTTTTCAAAATTTCCCAAATTCCCGGTTTTTTTGCCTAAATTGTGAAATTCCAGGTTTTTCAAGGATTCCATGTAAAGTAGTAACCCTTACATTAACAACTAACTTGTATTTTTGTTACGCAAGATAAATAAATTATCGACTTGAATAAGTTCTTAAAGCAGAAAACAATTCACAAACAAGGTTAACACATTTTACTTTTAACTTAAGAGTCAGTTTTTATTGTGACTATCAACAAATTAGAACATATACTTTTGTAAGTGTTTATATTTATATATTAAGTTATTTCACTAAATTGGTTATAAAATAAAAAAGTATTGAAACTAAATCAACTAAAATTCATTTTAAAATCTATGAAAAAAGTAGCTTTAGATTTTAAAAGTCATAAAACTATTTTGAGATATTTATGAAAAATTAAAATTAACCCTGAGTCACCCTTAATTTATAAAACAGAAGCAAAATATACCCTGAATTTCCCTGAATAATCCTGAGTTTCTCGGATATTTTCTAAGTTTAAGAATAACCTTCATTTTCTTGAGTACCCTGAGTGTGTGACAACCCTTAATTTCTGAAAATAAAAATAAAAAACAAACAAACTGTTTAAAAACTGAAGTTTTCGTAAACTATGCCTCCATATTAAAAGTATTATAATATTATGCATATCATTTATTTAAAACTTTTGTCTTTAGAGAAAAATAGCAATTAAAGGTTTTTATTTATTGCTAAGAGAATGATATAAAATTGTGCATTAATAACAATTAACCACTTAAAAAATTAAATTATATCAAAAATTTATTAAAATTTTATTTTTATCATTTTTTTATTCTTTTGAAAGCTATTTTGAAAACAAATTTTTTACATTTTTAAAGCTACAAGATATATGTCTTACTTTAAATTGCCAAATAAATTAAGAATAAAATATTAACACGAAAGTATGCAATCATCTACTTTTATAATACATATATAAGTTGCATTTTTTTCTTTGTATCAATAATTGACCAACACAATCTGTATGAAAAGTCTTTAAAAAAGCCTTATCAGAACTGAGATCTGCTACTACAACTAACAGTCTCTCAAAAAAATAAGACACATTAACAAGATAAATTTTTAAAAAATTAGAGTAAAAGTAAAATAATAAATCTTATTAATCCTTGTTTTTAGTTATGTATAACACAATTGAATAAATACTCAATAACATCTTTAAATAGATACTGAAAACCATATTAACCAAACAAAAATAACTTTAACAATTACATAGTTTTGTAAACTAGACCTTTCTACTCAAAAATCCATAGATTTATCTTTAAAATATGTGTAAAAAAATTTAAATTATCTTAATAGAGTGTTTATTAAAAACATTCTGGTTAGGTCTTAGCTATTCAGATAATATTTTACTGAAATAAAGTGAACTGAGGAAAACATTACTAAAATAAATTGAAATAATTACCTACAAGTACATTTATTTTGTTATATTCTTGCAGGAGAAAAGCCAAAATGTTATTTGAACCGAAATAGGCTCACGAGCAAATACAAAAGCTAAACATATGATGAAAAAGTAAGCGCAGTTATCCAAAAGGCTGAGATTAAACGCCTTAACTTTAAACTTAATTTTATTTGAGAGTCTAGCAAAAACAAATTATCATAGTTTTTATACCGTGTGCAAAATGAGAAGGCTTCTATTAGTGTGATAAAGCACTGTTTTATTCGTTCAAGCTTGAAATCATTAAGTAGTTTTACACTTTATTTAACTTTGAATTAAAATTGAGTAAACTTGGAAGGGTCATTTTTGCAAAAAGGATCAATTTTGCACAAAGGGTCATTTTTGCAAAAAGGACCATTTTTGCACAATGGGTCATTTTTGCACTAGTATAAAATAAAACAAAAAAAAACATACTAAAAGATAAATTAACAAGAAAAATAAATGGAGAAAAATAAGTAACCGACCGAGGGTAAGGGTTAGAGATAACAGGGATAGCAAAATTAAAAGTTTAAAATAGCTATTAAAAACTGTTGATAAAAAAAAAGCAAGAAAATAAGCAGTTAAAAAAAAAATTAATCAAAAATTAGAAGAAAATAACAGTCAACTACCGGGGATAAAAGTTAGGGGTAAGAGTAATAGTAAAAAAAAATAAATAAAAACTATTAGTAAAAAAGACAATCAAATAAATTAAATAACTAATTAATAAAAACTATTATATTAAATTAAGCAGTTTTACAAAATTTAATTTAATTAATTTCTATATATGATAAGTAACTGTATATAAGACAACATATGGTGCTAATTACAGACCCCCTATTATTACTCTTTTGTTGCTCGTGAAAACTCATAGTTTTTTTTTTATTAGTATAGGAAAAGTAAAACTTTGTTTTAAAACATGTTAGTTAAGCTTAATGTTTATATTAATGATAAATTACACATAATTCTGAGATATTTGCTACAATTGTTGCTTTTATCAGATAATAATGCTAAATTATTTTTGATTAACTGAAAAATAGAATATATATACAACATCAAATTTAAACAAAACTAATTATTTTTTTAATTTCTAACAAAAAAATATGATGAAATTTTAACAAAATTCAGTTTTTTTAGAAATGGAACTAATTTACTTTAATCAAAAATATTTTTTTAAATCATGATGAGTAAATGTCTTATTTAATGTTATTTTTAGCATTTGTTGCTTGAAATTTTTAGCTGTAAAAAACAGTTACTTTTTTACTATAACTTATTTATTGATGAAAAATGTTTTAGAAAATGACGTGCTTTTTAAAGATCTTTACAAGAAACAATAAAAATAGTAATTAAGTTTAGTTCTTGATTTACACTTTTAAGGTCTTGACTCAAATCTCAATATAACTTTATTTGGCTAGTTTTTATAGCTCTTTTCGCAACATATACTCAATTTACATTACATTAGAAAAACATATTGAAACTAAATAAACTAAATCTCATTTTAAAATCTATGAAAAAAGTAGCTTTAAATTTTTAAAAGTCTTTAAATTACCTTGAGATACTTATGAAAATTAAAATTACCCTGATTCACCCTGAGTTTATAAAAAAAGGCAAAATATACCCTGAGTTTTCATGAATATCCCTGAGTTTCTCATAAATTTTTTAAGACTTAAGAATAACCTGCACTTTCTTGACCACTTTAAGTGTGTGGCAACCCTTAATTTCAGAAAATAATAAAAGAAAACAAACAAATTATTTAAAAACTATGGTTTTTCTAAACTATGCCTCCACATTAAAAGCAGTATTAAATTAGCATTATCATTTATTTAAAACTTTGTATTTAGAAAGAAATAACAATTAAAAATTTTTACTTGCTGTTTAAAAGAATGATATAAGATTTTGTTTCAATAAGAATTTTCAACTTCTAAAAATTAATTTAGTATTTATTGTTAACAAGTTTTGAAAATGAAATTTTAAAATATTTAAAGCTATAAGACATATGTCATAAATAAAAACTACCAATTAAATTAAGAATAAAATGTTAATATAAAAGTATGCAAACATCTGCTTTAATATTACATGCATAAGTTGAATTTCTTTGTTTGTAAAAATAATTGACTTCTATATGAAAAATATTTAAAAAAAACAACCTTATCAGAACTGAAATCTGTTACTACAACTAACAGTCTCTAAAATTAGGCACATTAACAGATAAATTTAAAAAAAAATTGAGTAAAAATAAAATAAATAAATCTTATTAATCCTTGTCTATAGTTATGTATATCACAATTGAATAAATAATCAATAACTTCTCTAAATGGAGACTGAAAACCATATTACCCAAACAAAAGATACTTTAACAATTACATGGTCTTTGTAAGCTAGACCTCCCTACTAAAAACTCCATAAATTTATCCTTAAAATAAATGTCATAAATTTTCAAAATAACCTTTATATAGTGTTCAAAAAAATCCTGGTTAGGCCTGAGCTATGCAGATAAGATTTCACTCAAATAAATTAAAATGAGGAAAACACTATTAAAATAAACTAAAATAAATACCTACAAGTTTATTTGTTTTGTTATATTCTTGTAGGAGAAAAGCCAAAATGTTATTTAAACCAAAATAGGTTTTACGAGCGAATAAAAAAAGCTAAACATATGATGAATAAGTAAGCGCAGTTATCCAAAAGGCTGAGATTAAACGCCTTAAATTTAAACTTAATTTCATTTGCGAGTCTAACAAAAATAAATTATCATAATTGTTATACTGTGTGCAAAACTCTAAATCAAAGTTGAGAAGGTTTCTATTAGTGTGAAAAAGCACTGTTTTATCCATTCAAGCGTGAAACCAATAAAAAAATTGAGTAAATTTGGAATTGGTAATTTTTGTACAAAGAAATTTTTGCACGAAGGGTCACTTTTGCACAAAAGGTCATTTTTGCACTAGTATAAGAAAAAACCGAAAACAAATACTAAAACATAAATTAACAAGTGAAATAAATGGAGAAAAATAAGTTAACGACCGAGGGTAAGGGTTAGAAGTAACAGTGATAGCAAAATTATAAGTTTAAAATAGCTAATAAAAACTGTTAATAAAAGAAAAACGAGAAATAAAACAACTTAAAATTATTTATAAAAAAAGAAGAAAATAAAACTCAACGAACGAGGGTAAATATTAGGGGTTACAGTATTTAAATTCGTTTACGCGATTTATGACCTATTTTACTGTTTAATCTAGGTAGGAAAAAATTTGTTTCTGAAGACCTTGTATGATACTTATGGACATTTTTTACACTTTTCTAGTAAATTTTAAAGTTATCTGGTAACAAGTTATTGTTAAACTTCAACGTAATCAGACCTATTTTATATAGACAAAGACTTATAACATCTATTTTATTTTCTGAGTTTTTAATTCTTTTACACTATCATCATATTTCTTATAATGTTGTATTTCTTATAAATGTTTTTCAACTGTTTCTATTTAATGCCCCATTCGAAGAAATAATAAAAGCAATGACCAACTCAAATATACTTCTAGAAAATATATTATGCGTCCTCTTTGGTACTTCATTTCGTTTTTGGTAAAAGTTGTCTTTTACATTTATAGTTTATTATCAAATAAAAAGTACTATAAAATTAAAGCTTTAAGAACTAGGCTGTAATGTAAATATAATTTTTTACTTTGTAAACTTTTTGATTTCTTTAACTTAAGTTATATTTTAGCTGTTATGCTGATTAAAAATATTAACTAGTTAAATATTAAAATGATTTTATGGTTTTTAGCGCTACCTTTTAAAATGTTTTAAAAACAAATCATTTGCAATTCTTTTATATTTTATGAATAAAGTAGTTAACTGTTATTAAAAATTAAAAACTCATAGAATAATTTTACATCAACCTTTTAGTAAAAAAACTCTGTGCATAAGCATACTGCATATAATTTAGTTTTGCGAAAGTTTTTAAACAAATTATTTAATAGGAAAAATCTTGCAAAAAGAATGACAAATTAAAAAACTTAAAGTTTTGAGCATATACTTGAAATTATATAAACTCTAGTTTTTTATGTAGTGCTTGAGAATTTCATTTCTTGTTTGAAACTTGTTTAAAAAATCTTAAAATTGTTTAGATGAAGGTTTTAATACGGTTATTTGAAAAACTTATATTGTACAGGGTTGCCTTATTTTCAGGGTACTATGGATAACTCAAGGTATTTTGAAGTTTATGAAAAGTTCAGGACAGTTCAGTATAACTCTAGGGTATTTGATTTTTTTCTTTAAACTCAGGATATATCCTTCTTCTATGAAATAATCAAGATAGTCTTAAGTTTTTTAATAATCTCAGGAAGTATTTTTTTCTAGATTTTAAATGAGATTTAGTTGGGTTAATTTAAATATTTTATTTTGATTTATAATCAAAATGATTAAATAACTAGATTTTTATTAGTTTAAAAAGTTAAAAAATACTTTTTAAAAGATTTCAAAGTAGCCAGTATGATTCAAGGCAATTTAAGGTCACTCAGGACAGTTTTCTGACTTAAAAGGTGGTAACCCTATATACTTAAATATATTTTAACCTTCAAGGCTAATTTCAGAGTATCAAACTTTATAGATCAAATTTAGTTTGCTTATATAAAAGTTTTAATTTAAGTTTTACTTTATAAAAAAGTACTAAATACTTTACAAAAATTAACCTTTGTTTTAAAGCTCAAGTTTTAAATATGAAATTCTCATTAGAGATAATAAATATTCTAATTTTTTTTTGATTTTTAGTCTTTTTATTAACTTTATTTTCATAGTTAATTTGTCCTTGTTTAATAAAATGGTACTAGCAGGATAGATAGAAAAAAACAACAACATTCTATTAAAAAAAAACTCTCTTCTAGCTTAGTATTTTGTTGTTTCTTGTAAGGGCTACTTTTAATTTTAGATATATTTCAAGAAAAACATTCTAGTATTAATGTCGGCCAGAGGTTAGAAGTTTTTTTAAATTTGTTAAGTTTATAGTTTTGCATGATATATTCAATTTGTTTTCTACGCATTTTTTTATACTAATTTTTTAGAGTTTAGGTTTTACTCTCATTTTACAAATGCTATTCATTATCTCAGGTTTGTTTTCATTTATCTCACCACGAATTTTTAAGGTAGTTTACAATATTTATACAACTTTTAAAACAGCATTTCTTTTATTTTTAAGTTATAGAGTTATAAGTTAGAAGTTCAGTAATGCAAGCCCTATGGATTTTCAATCTGATATTATAACGATGTTAAACCTGATACTTAAACACAGTGCTTTGAATATTTTTAGCTAAGCTACGAAAATTAAAACAGAGTGCTTTATTTGTTAAAGAGTTTAAATAAAGTGCGTAGATATCACTTTTGTTATTACGAAAAACTTTAAAACCATAAAATTCCATCAAAAATTTATCTTAGATTATCCTTTTACTTAAATAATGCCTAAAAGAACAAAGTCCAAAGTTGAAGCAGAATCAGTTGAAAAGAAAACCAAAAACAACAATGTTAATAACAATAAAAGCAGTTGTTTTGCATTTCCAAGAAAAATTGAAAATTATGAGTTTATTAAGTCATGCAAAAGCAACACTTTAAAAGATGATGATAAAAAAGTATTGGAAAAAGTGAAGAACTTTACTTTTGAAGGTGATCAATTATTTTTAAAAATAGTTAAACTTTTTTTTCTTCTTAAGTTAAAGCTAAGAAGAATCTAATAGAATTTTTTTTAAGCATTTCCTATAGTATACATATATTAGTTTTCGAAATAGTTTTAAATAATTTCGCATACTTTTGTAGTACAATTTGAGAGCCTTAATTTTTGGTCTACATGTATTAAGTTGTGATGAAGCAATAAAATAAATTAAAATAATAAATTGAGTTAAAATTTACCGTACTAAATATCAAGTTCAACTAATTTGTAATTAAACAAATTGATATTTTTTGGTGGAAACTAATTTTCATGATTTTATCACATTAAGATTTAAAATAATTGAAGATAAATTATCATTAGCTAATAAGTAAATTACAATTAGTTTTTATTTCATTATGAAATAGTTGTGAAAAGAAACCTATTTTCAATAGCTCTAACTTTTACAGTAAATATAATACTATAGTTTCGAACGCCCATAAAATAATAATTAATTTATTTTTCTAAATATATAAACTTTAAAAAGATTTTAAAATTGCACAAAATATTGTATCATTTAAGTATAGGAACATACTACTACTATTCATACTACTTGTTAAACTTGTCATTATTTTAATTTATCCTTACCAAAAAAAGCTATATTATTAAAATAAAGTCTCTTATTATCATATGAAAAAGTTTAAAAAACTACATAAACTATAAAGCAAACTTAGTTTTAGTTGAGATAATGAAACTAGCTTTCAATGTGTACTCCCCTAATTTCTCTTATTCTAGCTTGGTTTAACTCTCTAGTTTCTAAAAAGTGTGTTAAGAACTTTAAATCACACAATTTTTAAACATTTATACACTAGCCTCTTATCGTATATGAGCAGGACAATCTTTTAAAGCTCGTAATATAAACTTAACTGATAAACTTATTCTATTATCATATGCAAAAGGATGTTGTTTAAAATGTTTTTTAAATCAAAAAAAAAATTATATAAAAGCAATCGAAATAAACAAAAGACATTTTAAAACTTTTAATTGATTTATATGAAGCGAAATTACTTTTATTAAGTAAAATGTATGTTGACCTTGAGTTATTTTACTTTGATGACATTCTTTACTTAAAAAGTAGTTCAGTGTAGCTGCTATAAAAGCACGATTAAAAACCAAAATTAGATTTGTAATTTTTTCTAACACCTAAGGCTAATAAATTTCATTAACTTTTATAATTATATTATTAGGTAACGGATCAATAAATAATAGTGAAATAGTTTTAGCTTTGAAAACAAGAAAAATTATCTTAAAAGAAAAAGACGAAGCTAGAATAACTCAAGTTATAAAAGAAAACATCAGTTCACGCAGTGTTTTTTTATCATATTTTTTAGCAAAAAAGTTTTACTTACCTCAAATTGCCAACAACTGCCTTAAATATATTGAGCGTTGTTTCGTTAAAGTTGTTCAGTCAAAAAACTTTTTAGAACTAGATTATGCTTCAGTAAGAAAAATTCTATCTAGCTCTGAATTACATATCACTTCGGAGTTGGAAATCATTAATCTAGCTGATTCTTGGTTGCGACATTACTATGATCGGAGAAGTAAGTTTGCAAAGGACCTTCTTTTAACAGTCCGTCTTCCCTTGCTTTCTGAATCAGTTTTGAAGAAGGTTTTAGGCAGATCTTACAACACGCGCAACTCTACTGTGTTCCAAAGCAACGAAGAGTGTCTGAAAATGACAAAGAAAATTCTTGAAAACAAAGAGGAATTTTATCGAGAAAGACCAACGCTGAACTATAAGACGAGGTATTGCAACCAGGAAAAATTCTGCATTTTGGTATGCGAAGGACTTGAGGAGTTAGAAGAGGATTATGATGAAAAAACTAATCATGTTATAACAAAAGTTGATGCTGAAAATTTTGACAAGTTTGAAACTTTAGCTGAATTTTCAGGATCTTATTGTTTTTGGTCTGTTAATGTCATGTGTGAACTTTACGTGTTAGCTAAACGCGACGGAATAGATACAATAAATGTCCACAAATATTCCCATGAGAAAAATGCCTGGGTTAAAGTGAAAGTTGTACACACACGCCGCCGTGATTATTATAGTGTTTGTTCTTTTTTGAACAAAATTTATGTTGTGGGAGGTCACTTCAAAAACATGAGAGCCACCAGATCTTGCTTCGAGATCGACACGGCAAGCCGCAGAGAAAAACCAATCAAAAGAATGAATGAGGCGAGAATTAATGCGGGTTGCGTGGCGTTTCAAGGCAAAATGATTATTTCAGGCGGTGGTGTAGATATTAACGACCACTTAAACAATTTAAACACTGTTGAGGCATACTGCAATGTTGACAACACGTGGTCAAACATGCCCAAAATGGTGCATGCCAGAAGCAACAACTTTTTAGTTGCTATAATGAGCAAATTGTTTGTTTTTGGGGGCTGGGGAGATACCTGTGAAACTTTCGATGTTTTTAGTAATAAGTTTTCTGTTCTTAAAAAGCCGAAAACGTTACGCATGGACGATTACAGAGTGCAAGACGCTATTTCTGTTGGCGGAAAGATTTTAGTTTTTAGGAGGTATTCGGCAAAAGTGGCTGTTTATGACTTGGATCGGAACGTATGGACGGAAGAAGAGTTCGAAGCTACAGAAGACATTGATTACTACATGTGTGTGAAACTACCCAAGTTTTAATTTAAACAGCAGTTTTTATATGTAATCTGTACTTATGTGTTGAATATAAAAAAAAGTATATTGTTATACGGTTACGTTTAATTAATTCTTAATTTATTTGCACTTCTAATCTTAAAATGTTACACAGAAATTTCTTCTACTCGTTTTTTTTTATAAAATATTGTGATACGATTACTAAACTTTTTGAAATTATTACGGTTATTTTACTTTATATATGTATTTCACTCAGTACCTCTTAGAAAATATGTATTTAACACCTAATTGAGGTTATCTTGTAAATTATTTTTAAAAATTTTTTTCTGCATATATTAATTTGATTTCCTATTTTTCTCTTTGATAATTATAATTTATTGTTTGTGTAGTACTCTAAAAAATATTTGTATATGATTCTATCAGCTGGTGTTTCTTTACATTTTTTGATATAATTTAATATTGTTAATTAAGCTGGATCTTATAAGCTGCATTTATATATTTTCATTATAATTTATCGTTAGTTTAAATAAAAGCATATAGAAACTTGACAAAAGTTTTATTTTAAATTAAAATGTTTTATTTTTATTTATTTTTCAAATAAAACTTTTTTTTTAATTTAGATTTTATTAGTTTAAAAAACGATTAAAACGGTTTTAAGGCTTTCTAAAATAAAAAATGTAAGTAAATTAGTTGTTATAACAAAGTTTTTTTGTTGTGAAACGAATATAAGTTGTAGATTTAACTTAGACACATGCAATTTCTTTCTCCCAAAACCATATTACCTATTTATTATATACTCTTTTACAAAGGTAAATGGTTTCTAGTTTTAAAAACTAAAACAAATTAATTTATAAAACAATTTTTATACTCTTTTATCGGCAAAATTATAAGTCTGTTTAAAATGCATTTATTCTAACTTTAATACATACATTCTTTAGTTTAAATATGTTATCTAAAGCATCTAAATTATTTCTTAAACTTTATTTACCTTAATTATAAATTGACTGGTAAGTGCTAAAAATAACACTTATCATGTAAATTTAATAATTGAAAATATTTGAGTAGGAAATCAATTAAAAAGTTACAGCAGAAAGATATCCTTAAGTAAAAAACAATTTGAACTTATGAGGCAAGTAAAATTTCCCGAGTCGCAATTCATAAAATAGAATACTTAGTAATTTGAACTTCTACATTTTAATATTGTTGTTTATTGAACGATAAAAATAAAGTTTTTAAAACGTTTGGTCTAAAGACCTGGTTAAAAAACCTTTTGGTTATCGAGTCACACACCATAAATACAGTTTAACGTCTTGTCTAGGACAGAAAAAAGACAACAAAATTAAACAAAATTTACAGTTATGTTGAAAGTTGTGTAACATTGTCATAGATTCCAAATGTAGCTTAAACGCAGAAATTTTTTCTTAAAATCAGGTCTTTTTCACAAAAGCTTATGGCTTAGCATAAGCCTCTCTTAATCCAAAATTTAATTTTTATAGCATAACGGCTAAAAGGGAAATCCCATAAAATACCCGCATATAAAACATTTTGAAAAATAAATTATCAAAGTTTATAAGTTGTAGTAACAATGCTTGTGAGGCTTAAAATAATATATTTAAATTGTGACAGTTTAAAATGTTATAAAAGGTTCTAAAGAGGTTCTTTGATAATAAAATAGCTATACTTACAAAACAGTTAAGATTTTTTTTATGTTCTCAATACTTCTAATTCGGAAGCTTTCTATTTATTTTTCAATAATAAAGTTTTGTTTAAAGACTTTTAAAGGTCTAGTTTATTTTTGTAATTTTTTTTATTAAATTGACGTTTTAACGTTATTAAATTGACGTTAAACTTGAAAAAACTTTTTAGCCAAATAGCAATTATATACCTATAAAAGTCTTCAAAAAGTTAGTAAAATTTTTAGCAACAAAAAAAAACGACCAAAAAGTATGGTTTTACGACCTTGTGTAAGAAAAAACTTTCAGTTGATGAGTTATACGGACACAATGGAAAGTCTGCATCTATACACAAAAGTGTCAAAAATCTATGTAGCTGCTCTACAGAGTGCACTGTAGTGTGCATAGATGCTATTTTACTACGCAGAAACAATTTGTTAAGAAAAAATTATTATGTTAACGGCATTTGTTATGTCTGTTTCTATAAAACTAAACTCTAACATAAAAGTAGAGTTTTAACATTGTATCTAATTGTTAAGACAGTAAAACTGTGTACTTTTTACTTAAAAGATAATAGTCAAAGTTCTCAACTTAATTAAAAGGAGAATGATCAATTCAAAATTTTAAATTTCATTATGAAAACAATGTTTCACTCGCTTTAAACTAGTCAAACGAGACTATCAGTTGAATAAAACCTATAAAAATTATATAATAACATGTAAGAAGACATCAGTTTAAACTTGAATTAAATAATAATAAAAAACTAAAAAAAAATGTAAATAAAAGTTATACTTTAAAGTTATTAGTTGGCGGGTCAAATAAGAAAGTATTTAGTTCTTTTCGGGCAGGAGCATTTCTGTTTTGTTTTCTTCACGAAATTTCTTCAATGATCCAGTTGGTTCCAAGAAAAAAATATAAATTTGTTTCACCTTTTAATTCAACATCTATTTTATTTTTAAAATCTCCTGTAAATTGTACCTATAATCAATTTTTTCTAATCATCTCAATCCCAAAATATCTTTTAGAATTTTCAAAGTTTAGTTAGCAAGTCAGACTAAAAAATATTTGCTTGGTTCTATTTTTAAGTTTTTCAATAGAAACTAACTTAAAAATGACTAGGACTTGAAACGAATAATACAAAACAAAATAGAAAACAAAAAAAAAAGATTTTCGGACCTGGAAACAGAAAAGTAATAAATACCAAAGTAAAAATTTCAAACTTCTGTTAAAACTGCTTTAGTATATTGGCTTTACGAAACTGTTTGCTAATAAACCACTGATTTAAGTAAACAAGTTTTTATTAGAATTTTTAAACAAAAAAGCTGCATATTAAAACTTTTAACATACTCAACCTTAAAACAATCATAAAAAAGTTTTATTAATTTTGGTTGTTCAGGCAACTAAAACTAAAATAATGATAAGTTTTAATTTTTATAGTTTTAACAACTAGTTATCTCACTAATTAACTAATTTAAAAAAATTAAATAATTATATAAATAGCGAAAGATTTAATTTTAAAATTTCCAAGTAGATTTTTATTTCTCTAGAAAATCTTTTTGAATACAAAATGTAAGAAAATATAAAAACTTTTTTCATAACAACACTTAAAGCGTAATATCAAACTCTTTAACAAAACGTTTATACCATTTTTAAACCTCTTAAAACTACTTTTTTAAAACTATAAAAGATTTATGTAATATCATTCATTAGAAATTGAAAAATAGAATTATTCATCTTAATTAGAATGATTACTATCACACGTGCAATAAACTTTTTATATTTATGCTTTAAACTTCAACGTAAATTAAACAGGGTTTTAGTTTTTACATATGTTACAAATAATCGTACAAAACTTGTTTTGTAAAACATTTTGAACTATAAAAGTATTTTTAAACATCTTTAAATTTGTTCCGATTATTAAAATGTAAATTAAACAAACTTTTATAACTAAAAGAAGATATATTTACTAAGTTTCAAAGGCAAGTGACCGGTTTTATTTCAAAACACTAAAGTAAAATTTGTTTTTTTTTGATAACACTTTTCCACAGTTATGTAAAAGTAAAGTAGTTCATTGATAGATGTGAAGTTAACAGTAAAACTATGATAAGTAAAGTATAAAAGATAAGTATTAGCTGATAAAATTTGTTATAAGTTTTATCCAAGTTGATTTATTTATTTTTGACAGTTAAATTTAGGTTTTCATCTTTTATTTATCTCTATATGTTAATGGCTTTAATTTTGTATCAAAATCCCTATCCCCTAAGGTGTGAACTTTTGCGAAAAGTAAAGTTCTTATTGAAATACAAAATTGTTTTAGTTGTAATGTAAATTATAAAGTATAAAATAAAGTAGTTAATTTAAAAGTACTATTGCTTATTATTTTTATTAAAAGACAAAAAAAGCTCAAAATATTTGTTCCTAGAACCTGGTGAATAAAAACCTTTTAGTAGTCAAGTCGTACACCACGGAATCTTTTAATGTCATGTCAAGGACGTTTACCCATAGAACTCTATCACTTAAGTAGAATAACTTTTATTTAGTTGTTTGTACATTGATGTCATAATAACAAAAACAAGTTTAAACATATTTTCACTTGTTTAACTGCTAAAGCTAACTTATGATTCCCTTAAACTTTTTATTACTTATTCAAAATAAAATTCTTACTATAAGTTGGTTAACTGTAAAATACTAAAAATGTTTATTCTTTTTAAGTTTTAGTAAATATATGTAATTTTGTACTTTAATCATTAAAACTCGAATTAAGTTTTCTTTTATACTCTTTGTGTTTAGTTTACACTGCAAAATAAACACACATAGTTTAAGTTAAGATTTAATCGAAACGTTTTTTAGAAAGTTTGTAGCATGAAATTTAACGTGCAGCAGATGTTTTTTTAAAATAAAAACAATTAAAATATTTATAAACTTTAAAAATACTTTATATCTTAAAGATTTGTTTTGGACCTTTTTTTGTTGAACAAAAAAAGTATATAAACAGACAGTTACAAAAAAATAGTTTGAGTTTATTAGAAATATATTGTATACAAAAAACTCAATAATTAAACAATCAGTAATTTTAAGTATAAAAATTGACAAGTGTTGTTTTCCGATTTCTTTACTACCATTGTTTTGACATAAACCTCCTCACAAGTGTGAATGTTTCATAAGGTTTGTCCGCTGGGGCCATGTGACCTGCGCCCTGTAAAGTTTAACAAATATTAACCTATATAATAAAAATTTAAAAAATTTATTCGATAACTTGTTTAAGACCTACTTAAAATAAATTATAAAAATGTTATTAGCTTTTCAATTTATTGAGTTTTTATACCTTCACAGTTGCAAACCAAAGATTGTCAAATTTTTCAAGAAACCCAGCTACGTACTGATAAGATTCTTTTTTCACATACCATGGAGACCTGCCCTTTGTTCTCTGCACAAGTTGTTTGAATAAAATTATTTCAATAACTTTACGGTAATAGGACAGTTAAGAAATTTATAGCACAGCTAAGATAACTACCTCTAATTTAATAACAAAATAGATAGTTTATAAAATAAAACAAAGAAAATACTTTTGGTACAAACAATTTTTTCTTATGACACAATTTATTTAGTTTTAGCACACAAACTTGTAATTAATTATTAACAAACGTATAAATCCTAAAAAAAAAATTAGGGAAAGATTTATATTTAATTTTTAAGCGACCAAATGAATTGAATAACTTGATAAAACAATATAAAAACCTAATATTAACAATAGTGCCTTTAACAATTTTATGACAACAATAAATTTTAAACCCAGAAAAAAACAATCTGATATGTTTTGCTTTTGAACTAGGTTAGAGTTGTTAATTGCCTAATTTTTTTATAATAAATACAAATAGAACTAACTTTTATTCCAGTGGTTGATATAAAACTTTCTCCGGACAAAAATGGACAAACTAAATCTAGATCACCAAAGTAAAGAAGAACAGCAACTCCCTAAATTAAACAAAACAAATATATATGTTAATATTACTAAATATTGAGGTTTTTCAATTTCTTTCAGAATTTTAGCTATTTTAATTTTATAAAAACTTATTAAAAAACTCAACTGTTTTAAGAATCATATGACAAAACTTTTCAAGATAATGATAACAAACAATTAAGTATATTTTTTATATTTTACCTCTAATATTATTTTTTAAACTAACAGCTTTATTGATTGTCTTTATTTCATCTAAAACGTCTGAGGTTGTTTGTTTATACTTTTTAAGGATATGATTTCTGATTGTGTAAAATAAAGTATGATACTTTGTAGAAAAGTTTTACAGTTTTATAAATTTAGCTAAACACTTTGACTTTCGCTTTAAAACATTTTGTAAACAACATATGAGTAAAGTACTGATCAAGGTATTTTACTATACATGCTTAAAAAATTTTTTATTATATAAAATTTCAAAAAATAATCAAATTAATTATTTTTCTCATAAACCTGCATTCTTCGTATTTGATATCATCAGCGTGAATTGCTTTTTTAACGTCTTCACGTTGAAAATAATCACTATACTTAATATTTTCCAAACGACAGTTTGAAACTTCCTGTTTTATATTAGATAATTTTTAGTAAAACAATTTTAATAAACATTGCATCCAACAATATCTAGAGCAGTGGTTCTAAATCTTTTTTCATGAGTTACCCCTTTTTGGAAGATGTTTATTAAATTTAACCCCAATATACAAAATAGTGTTTAATTTTGAAGAAAAAACTAGACTTTTTGAACTTTAAGCTTATTAAATACAAAAAAAATTAAAACTTAAAGATTTGTTTTAACTTTAAAAAAATACTCATTTAAATACTAACTTATAAATTAAAAAGACAATTAATAAAATTAATATACATAACTTGTACTAAAGAAAATAAACAAGAGAAATTATTCCTGCGGGTAAATTTACCCCAGGTTAAAAACCGCTGATGTAGAATGTTACAAACTTGTAATAAAAAAATAAATATAAATATATTTTAAAATAAAAAGGGATGAGTGTTTATTGTATTTTCATATTTTTTTTATAGACACTACTAATTTTATGGTCAAACTAGTCTATCGATAAAAAGTATGCCAAAATTCATTAGGAAGTATTAAAAATTACAATAAACATAAAGTTAAAATAAATTTCAGTTTTTACAGCGCATTTGTATTGGTGAGTATAATAACTTTCATAAATGATACTGAGAAAACATATATAATTAAAAAGAATACTTCATTCAAGTTAGTATTTTTTATAAAGTAAATACGTATTATAACTCAAAACAAAAAATTAACGTAACCTAAACAGTTTTTGTTAAAACCAAGGTACTTACGGAGCTTATGTTGATGAATTGCTTCACATAGTATTTGATATCTATTGCTGCTTTATTTGATTTACCTATTCTCTCTAATATCTCCGAATAATTTGCTTCAGGTACCATTCCATTGTTAAGGTTTTCAATGGTTAGTGCCTATATAAAGTAGAGTTCATTGTTGAAATAAATAAACCTTTAGAAGCATCGCTTTCGGAAGTAACACAAATTAGTTTGAAAAAAACTATTGTTTAAATTTAATACATTTTACTTGTTTATAGTTTATTTAGTCAGTTAAAAATACTTTTACTGACAGTTTAAGATAGTTAGAAATGCTTCAAATCAAATATATTAAATAAAAGATCTATTTTAAAGAAAGTTTTTTTTTAATTAATTATAACATCTAAGTTAATAAGCTTATCAATTAACAGAAATTGGTGCTGAAGAAGATATATTCAATTTTTAGTGTAAAATATGCACGAAGGGATTATTTTGCACGAAAGGACATTTTCTCAAAGGGTCACTTTTGTGCGGGGTGAAAATATTTTTATATATACTTTTTTGAGCTTTAATTTTTGTGGTTTTTAATTATCTCTATTTTGTTTTTACTATCACTGTTACTCCTAACCATATTTAACTTTTTACTGTTCTGGTCGGTACGTTATATTTTTTACCTTTTAAAAATTAAAAAAAAAATCTAGTTTTTTTTTTATAATTTTTATTTACTTGTTTAATTTTTTTTCTTATTATCACTGTTACCCCTAAACCCCTTAATCTCAGCCGCTAACTTTTGTTTTTCGTTAAGTTAACATTTTATTTTACTGTCGTGCAAAAATTTCATCGTGCAAAAGTTACCCCTCGTGTGCAAAAGTGACCCTCGTGCAAAAGTATCCCTTTTGTGTATAAGTTTCTTCATGCAAATAAGACTTTTCGTTCATGTTTGACCCGTTCCCATAATTAATACATTTTACAGGTTAATATTTTGTATAACAAGTTAAATATATCTTTCTGTCAAGAATATTTACTTAATATATCTTACTAGTTTTTCATCATATAAATCTTCAAGAAGCTTTTCAATTGTAGCAAACGACATATCCAATTCTAAATCTTCATAGTCATCGTTGCCAGTATAATCAAGGTTTTCGTAAAAATAGTCGGAAGTGGAATTAGAGTTAACATCTAGCTAAAGTTTACATAACCATTTTTTATTTGAAAATACTTTTTTTTTTGTTTTTCAATAAAAAATATAACAGTTCCTTTTGATTTTTAAAAATATTATATTTTATTTTTAATAGAATTTAAAACTAAAGCATTGTGTATGTGGTTGGCATTTAATGCATTAAATAAATAACTTATTTATCTAAGTTTTGCAAAATACTAAACATAACAAAGATATATTAATAACTAGTTTAAATAAATAAAATTAATTAAACAAGTTTTTGAATATATATCTAATAAAACAAACCGTTTCAGATCGTTTAAATTCTACTTTACATGGACTGTCTTGTGCAAAATTATAAATAGAAAGGGATTGATCTCTTAATACTAAGTTTAATATGTTTTCCTGTATAAAATATAAATATGTAAAAGAAAGCAAAACTGTCGCTAACTATTAGATAAAAGAATAATATTTAGTTTACTAAAGTGTTGTCAAGATACTACATTAAAAATAACAAATGTAATACAATATTTAAGCAAACGGTAAAATAATACCTAAAATGAATATAAAGTGTAGTTAAAATTATCTATCAGTCTATATAGTTAACCAAAAAAAATCTTTATTAACCAGTTCAACTTTTATTGAACTAGCCCGAAAATTCATTTTTAAACACAGGAAATAATAAATACATATTTTTAATTTAGCTTATTTAATAGCTGAAGATTGTGGCAAAAAGCGGTATGAAACATATGTTCTACTATATGAAAGTTTGCATAACAACATAATTAAATATATATTTGTAATTTATTTAAGAAACATGATTCACAAAAATAAACCATACAATTATCTCATGTAGCTCAGAATTTCCAAAAGGCTGGTTAGATCGCCCCCTTTGGAGTCACAAGCTGCAAAGAGGTCATGGGGGGAGGGGTCTAGTATAGGATCCATATGGACGTAGTTTAGGCGTAGGGGTATTTAAGGGTAGTTTGGAAATTAACGTTATATATGACGGAAAAGATTTGAAACTTACACTAGATATTTAGGAGTTCTTGATGAAAAGAAAAAATGTCTTACTATAATTTTTTGAGATATGCTTTTAAAGAGGGCTTTATAAAAAAAATTAATAAATCCTGATGTAACTACAATCTTTATCTTTTTAATTTTAAAACTAGGTTTAAAATACATTACGTATTAAATACGGTAAACACATAACAAAATCACATAAAAAAACAAACAGCTCTTACGTTTTTTTTTTTTCAATATTACAGTTTAAGCAACTTATTTAAAACCGTTTTCAGCGGTCTTAGTGAAAACTGATTTAGTTAATTAGGTCTAACTGTGTTTTATAATCAACAAGTTTGTGGTCTGGTGATCAAACCTAGTTAAACTCTACTTTATAAATTACACATATAACTCACTGTTCTTTTACAACCGCGTTGTTTTTCTCCTGATTTGCAACTTTTCAATTTTTCGTAAAGCGGCCTTCCAATAAAACCATGGCCGTAAAAAAAGTCCACCTGCGAATCTGCCACAAATTTCTCACCCAAATATGGATTTCCAAGAAGAAGACCCTGGATCAAATAATACTTTATTTGTTATGTGAAAATGTTGTTATAAATTGATTGTTTAATTGATTTAGTTAAAAGTGTGAAACTTCAAGCTTTTTAATGATATACATATGTATTTTATATTTGTTATGTTTTAAGTTAG
This sequence comes from Thalia democratica, assembly GCF_965202585.1. Taxonomy (NCBI): domain Eukaryota; kingdom Metazoa; phylum Chordata; class Thaliacea; order Salpida; family Salpidae; genus Thalia; species Thalia democratica. Next base: position 22,530,428 of record NC_139171.1, read on the forward strand.
ACAAAAAAAGAAAAATAAATACAATTACTATATAATTTCTTTAACACATACTTTTGAAAATAAAATCAAACAATTAAAAAGTATTTTAAAAGTCATGCCTTTAGATTCTTTGAAATAGTTCTGTTTTCTTTTAAAATTTCAGCAGCTAACACGGGTAGGTAAATACCGGCATAACTCTCTCCGCTCAAATACAATTCGGCATTTTGAAATCTCGGGTAAAGCGTGAAAAAGTGCTTTAAAGCTTTCAGTGTAGATTTCGCTGTCTGTTAGGTAAAGTAACATATAATGAATTAATATCAAGTTTAAAGTGATCAGCTTTTCTTACACAATCAAGTCAAATATTCTAACTGCTTTTCATTTGAAAACAACATCAATAATATTACAGCTATTGTAGGTTTTTAAATATGTTTATTAAATTGATCAAGTAACCAAAATTTTTAAGAAAAACATAAAACAAATTTTAATTTTTAACTAATAAATAAACTATTGTTTTACTTCTAAAATACTTAGCTTGACAGCTCTACAAATATACTCAAAACAATAACCCTCTCGTCATTTAGTTCTTCTGCTGATGTGTTTCCATTGGTGTATGAGAAACCAGTACCAACGGGGGAGTCCAAATACAAAGTGGCACCCAGTCGGTTCCAACTGTGTCTATTTGGTTCCAATGATTCCGTTTGTGAATTGTACTGTATAAGTTTATAGGACTTGAATTATCAAATATGTTATTGGATAAATAATTAATTTTTATATGATATGTATGTCTTTATTGTTAGATAACTGATTTAAAATAAAGTAAAAAAAAAAAACGAATAACTTGAACGTTCAATACCTATAAAAAACAATAAATTTAGCTTAAAATGTACATAGGAAGTATTTATTAAAAAAGTACTAAAAATAATTTAAAATTAACACCAACATTAAACGGTCCATTTTCATTCATGAGTCCGTACAAGGAGCTACATCCGGGGCCGCCGTTCAGCCACAAAATAAGTCGATCGTCACTTCCGCTTTCCGCTTCGTTTAACCTTTGTGACGTCATATTGTTACTACAGACATTGTTAAAACAACTTCTCTTAGTTTTTTTATGTTTGTTAATTTAAATGACTATTAGATTACAAGAAAAACTAATAGGCAGTGTCCCTTTTACTTTCCTATCTATTGTTTTACTCAACTTAATACAGTTACTTATTTTCCGCTTATTTGTTGTTTAATTCAACTGGTACAAAAATTACTTACTAATTTAAATACATTTAAGCCAAGTTCTATTTAATCACTTATTGAATTCAAAAATATAATATACTAATTTAAAACATAGGTACCAGTAAAACAGTTGATCTCCATTACCGCTGTCCAAATAACCAGAATACATGTGAAATGAGGGCATACCATTGAGGCCTGGAAGCCAGATTATCTCGTCACTCCCGGAAATTTCATCCTGCCTTCTACTTGCTGGGTTCGCTAAGGTGGCTGTGATGACCAGAAGGGACAACAAAATGTGCAAATTCATTATTTTTCGGTCAAACAAAAATATTTTGATTCAATATGCAAATCTCTGTGTAAATATTATAACTAAAATAATTACTAAATAATTAAAAAAAAAAGCAAACACGTTAAAATACTGCATAAACTAAGGTTTCCCAAACTCATTTTCATAAATTCCCATTTGAAGCAAACTAGAAAGAACTGTCCCTCTACCACAAAGTTAAAAATTTATTTTTTTGCTACCTCCTGATAGCCAAAGCTTTTCTCAGTAAAAGAATATTAGAATTTTTTTTTTAAATAGTGTTTCTAATAAGAATATGGTCAAACTAATAATTTGTACATGGAAATAGAAAATCAATATGAAATTAAATAGTTTTGAACAGTAATAATTTTTTTTTCCTGATGACAACCACCTTAGCGTTAGTTTAAAAACATTTAATAGTTTAATTATAACATACAACCTTAATCTAACATCTGTACTACAAAAGCATCAATAAAAAATTTAAAAAACGTTACACGTTAACAATGTCTTAATCTAAAAGTAACTTTTAACAAAACTAAGTTTGGTAAGGTTTTATTTTGATAAGATACTATTAAATCTTAAAATAAAATCAATTTTGATTGTTATAGAGGAAAATGTAAAAAACTTTTTGTTATTTTAACAAAATAATTTTGCATACCAACTAGGTACAATTATTAATTAAGAATAATCTAATAAATCATATAAGCCTAAATAAGTCCTTGACAATAATATTACTATAAAAGCTTGAGGATTATAAGAACTTTGTTATATATGCACTTTTATAGTTTAATAAAAAGTTAAGTAACATATGTAAACAACTTTTGTAGCAAAAGTAAACTAAACCTTTTTCTTTTGACCAAATTTATAATAAAATACCTTTACTTAAAAAACTAACATATTGTGTTAAAGAAAACTAAAAATAAATAAAAACACAGCCATACAGAAAGTTAAAAACAATTACCTAATTAAAAGATTTATAAAACATATATGACCAGTCATAAGATTTGTATAACTATTGTTTAACTTGTTTTTTGTTGTCTAGACTAATTGTTTGAGTTTACTATTTTTTAGTCTTCTATTCCACTATTGTTTTGAATAGTGTATAGCTTATACACAACAATTTTGGATTAAAACACTAAAGCAAAAATTTACCTAAACAATGCGTTGAAACAATTATTAAAAATTAAAATCAATTGGTTAATCAGATCTTTTTACATGTAAAGTTTCTATCATCATTTTCTTAATTACCTAATTGTTATTAATTTTCTCTAAAAATGCGGTAGATTGAAAAATATAGCAAAATTTAACTATTTAATTATTTTTATCATGTCTAGTTTATAAAGTGCTACAGAAACATTTAAATTTAATTATTACAGTGCTATGGAAAAAATTGACTTTTAGGAAAGATCATTATACTTTAGGTGTTTTAGTAGTTTTAAAACAATTGAATCAATTCAAGTCCAAAACTTTACTTAAAAAGAACGCAATAATAAAACGAAAAATGAATAATAATCGAAAACAAAGATGCTAAATTAAAATGCTGTACGAAAACTTATTTATAATTATAAATTCATTTAATTAAAACATAAACAAGATTGTTTATTTTTTATTTTATTCTATAAACGTACATTTTTGTAATTTAACATTTTTAAACAAACAAATTAACATGTATATTCTTGATTTTTTGGAAAAAAATACTGGAAATTCGAAAAAACTTACAAAAACTGATAAAATATCTATTGAACCAAAAAAGTACTCCGAAAAACATTTTTTAAATCGTCTTAAACTGTGCATAATCTGTTATTTTTTATTAATTATAATTGCAACATGTAAAAAATTTCTAGCTAAAAATTCTAAGCTCGCATACAATTTAATCTTGTGCAGTTTGCATTGGGGTGGTTTTAGAAGTTCGAGTGGTGCCAACTGCCAGTAAACAACAGAATAGTTGATTTTTTCTAAAATAGTTACAATACATTTATAGGACTTTACCTTATGATAAATATATATAAATACTTACTTCAAAATAATATTTTTCTTTTTTATAAACTTAAGTTAATACAAAGGTTGGACCATGGTAACTCAATTATCACACCACAACTTCCTGTAGAATGAGACTTTCGTTTTTAAACTCGTCAGTCACCTATAAACTTACAGTCGTCAATCTACTAATGGTTTATTATGTTTAACTGAATGCTTGTAGTCTGATGATCGAATCGGTGAAACCAAACCTTTGTGTTAACTTTTGCTTAACTTGAGCTTGTCTCACTGCATACGAAAGCCCATGCTTCTGCTCTGCACAATCTTTCTTAGTAAAACTTTAATAGCAATAGTTATACAGATAGATACAGTTTATTCAACGACAAAAATACGTTGAAAATATTTCGGTCTGGGACCTGGTGCACGTAAAAACATTTCGAATATCGAGTCGCACCCAACGGATACCTTTGAACGACTTGTCCAGGACGAAATCGAGTTTTTATTTTTACTTAAAGTTTACAGAACATAAACTACAACCACTTAAAGTTACTTACGATAACCAAATTTGAAACTCAGATAAAATTGTTACACACATAATTGTACAGTTTAGAAACTTTCATTCTTTAATATATAAAAAAAATAATATAAAACGTTATAGTAAAAAACATAACTTTAAAAACTTTTAGGCTTTATTTTACATTTAATATTACTAAATTACTACATAATGCAAGATTACTATACACAGGCAATATATTTTACTTAAGGTAAATTGAGTATGAATCAAAATATGCTTTTATAAAATACTCTACAGATAATCAAATATTACTATACATTAACTTTTAAAACTAAAATAATCGTATATTTAAGTTTAAAAAAAATATTTCTGGGGAAATGAGTAAAATCTTAAGCTTAGCATAGCACACAAATAAAAAAATATGTTTTTTTATTGTACAAAAACAAAATTTTTACCTAAAATATTTCATTGTAAGTACCTATATTCATTGTAAATCATCACATTATACATATATATTGTTTGTTAAACGACAAAAAAGGAGAACAATATATTCTGTGTTAAAAACTTGTGTATGAATAAACCTTTCGATTATAGAGTCGAACACAACTTTGATACCTATTAATGTCTTGTGCAACGTACAACTTCATTTAAACTTAATTATTTTATTAAAATATATTAAAAATTCTTGTGTAGTTCAATCAAAACTTAAAGTGCAGACTAAAAATTAAAAGTCGTAAAACTTACTGACGGTTATTAATTAATATTCTATTTCATATAGTAGCTTTATCAAACGTTAGAAAAAATAAACAGAAAAATATAAAAAACAAGCTACTTTTTGTCTTAAATGTATGTTTTTTTTTTTTTTACTAAACTAAACATAAATAAAAACATAGTTCAGGTATTTTTAAAGGTCTTCAACTAAATTGTATTTTAATAGTTTTTAAGCAACCTAGACTTTTATAATATTCACTAAATAAACAAGTATGTAAAAGACACAAAAACAACTAAACTGTGTTTGTTTACTAAAGTAGTAATTTTATATGACAAATTAAGTTTATTTGAATATAAATATTCTTTTGTTTAGTAAAAGTTATTCACCACATAGATTTCTTTTCAAATGAAAAATATAATTAAAGGTTAGTTAATTTGCATATTTACTGAGCTCTTTTAGAAATTTTATATTTTTTTTATTATGAATTTATCCTTAACCTACCATACCAAATTAAAATAGAAATTGGAAAAAATCTCAACTATAAAACTCTAAAAATAAACTTTTATTTTTTTCAGATTAATTTTTTTAACAACTTTCAGCTCAGACTGATCTTTAAGTATACTAGCCTTTAAAGTTTTTTTTTGCACATTTATTTGCTGTCCTGACTACAAGGTAGTGTTAATATACTTTCTTAGGTTTTTATTAAAATTAAAAAACGAGAAAAAAATTCAAAAATTATAGTAAATTGCAGTCTTTTCAGAATTCTGAAAATAAAGGGCTCGATATACTGAATAAATATTTATTTTATTTTTAGATCCATGCTCGAACAGTCTGTAGTCTGTGCCTTGTTGCTTAATTTTCTAACTGGAATTCTGAAAATAAGGGGTTCTGAAAACTTAATAAGTTTTTTTTTTGTAATTTAATGCTCGAATAATGTGTACCTTGTTCCTTATTGGACTAAAAACTATGTTGGAAAGGAGTCCTTTTGTTGATGTGACGGAAATCCCCTAATATTTGCTGAGTCAGCATAAAAAAAGTTATTAAAAGTTTATGTTTTAATTATTTTTCAATATGTTTGGGTAATGTGGGTTAGGGTTAAGGGTATAAATATTAATAAAAATTTAAAAAAAATTAAAAAAAAAAATGTAATTGATGATTCAGCAAATATTAGGGAGACACCTTTGCTTTAAAATCGGACCCGTGGGAAAGTTGTAATAAACTTTAGTATATAAATTATTCTAACGAGATGGAATTCATAAATATTTTATTTGACATTTAGTTATCTTTTTAAAAAATGCTACAAAATGCATTACCATAACACACTTTTTTTTTATTAAAAAATATTTGGTGATCATATTTATTAAAACTCATAGTTTTATTCACAAAAATTGTATTGTTTATTTATAAAACTTGAATTTTTTGTTCCAGGTAAATTTTCTGTTAAACAATTTTTGTTTATTTATTAAATACTAAATTAGTATGTTAAAATCGCTACTCAAAGTTGTGAAAACTTTGGGTTAAATTAAACAAAAGTTTGTACAATATTCAGTAACAAATTAATTAAGTGTTAACGTTACATCTAAGTGTTAACTTCAGCCAACTCTACTATATTTCGAAAGCTCCTAACACAGTTGCCAGAATTTTATAGCTATTTTTGCCCTTATATAATTTTTAATGAAAACTTGACATACAAAATATTTTAACCGTTTGATATCTCCCAAGAGCTAAGTTTGACTTACTTTGAATATCAATGAATGCTTAGCTTACTATTAAAAAGTTATAGTATGGTGCTTTTCTCACAAATTTAAAGTTTATGAAAGTAAACTTTTTCATTACTAAATACTTAAACTAAAGCCTTTGCATCAGAGCAGAGCAAATTCCTATAATGTTTTTTAGATGATTGAAAAGCTACTTTCAAAAATTATAATTTTTTGTTTATAAAACTGATAATTATTTCTAAATGGAGAATTTTGTGAGTTCGCACATTCGGTTAAATGTGCAAGTTATGAGTTTGCACTGCTGCTTAAGTTTGCATTTTAAGAAATTGTGTTAATAGTATTATTTCTTTTTTTTGCTAAGTAAATTAAACTTGAAAACTTTTTTTAAAATGTAGTTATTTTTAATTTATTAACTTCTATTTAATATACTTGAACGAAATATATTAAAAAATATTATGATACAATGCAAAAATTACATTAACATTAAATGGTCTAATCAACAAAAACCATTTGCTATTTTGCAGTTTTAGCGATATTTTAAAACTAAATTTATATAAGTAATCAATACTTATGCTTTTAAAAACAAAAAATTTCCTAAATACTTTTGTTTCTTTATTAAAAACTTACCTTATTTGTAAAAAATATTGCATTCAATGTTTACATTTTTATCAATACCTAAACTATTTTATATTACCTTTAACATTTATAAGCTCTCAGTAAAAAAAAATAAGGCTTTTTCATAGTTAACATTTTTATAACATGTGAAAGTCATGTAAAAGTTTTAAATGGTTAACTTTAAAAAAAAAAGTAAATTAACCCTATAGACAGTAAAATATATTTAACAACAACAGTATACATAGAAGAATTTTTATTTAAATTTAAGCTGGTCTTATAACATTTTTTGTTCATCATAACAATGAAAAATATAAGGATTAAAGCTATTGAAAAAAGATACTTTTATTAGTACTTGTTAAAACTGAATCATAGAAAATAGAATTTCCGATTAACGGTTATTTTTTATTGATTATTTTTTAGATTCGAAAAAAAATTTAAATGGTATAAGTTAATCTACAAAAAACGCTTTAAAAAAGACTAATAAAAACTAAAGCTTTTTTACAAATAAAAATCAAAGAAAAAGTAAACGTCAATATATAAACTGAAAAAGTTAAGAAACAGTTTATTATTTGTAACTTAGCAAAACTAAAAGTGTGAATACACCCTAAAAACAGTAAAATCTATTAAACAATGAAATATACATAAAAGCTTTATTTTTAATTTGAAGCTGGTCTTATAATCCTTTATGTTCATCATAAAAATGAGAAAACATATGGATTAAAGCTATTTTAAAAATTACTTACATTGGTATTTATTAAAATTATTTAAAAAAATATATGTTATTTACATTCTTGTTCTAATAGTTTTATGTCATTAACTAAGTGAAAATGAAAAAAGATCAAACAACATTAGTAAATATACTTTGAAATGTAAAAAAGTTGATTAAGAATAGTATCTACACTGGTATTCATAATAGTTAAATTCTAATCAAAATGTAGAGCTTAACATTACAGTTTTTAAAATTCAATTAAAAATTTTCAGTGTGTAATAAAAAAAACTAACTTTTATCCATACTTTTAAAAATAAATAAAATCGATGGGAAGGTATAGCTTAAAATACTTTGTACACTCATATAAAATTGAATATCAAAAACTACAACATTTAATGAAAGATTACACACTTAACCTCCAATGTACAAGGTAAAAAGTGTAATTAGTTTAAAGAATTCATATATTACCAATGATGTAACAAAAAAAACAGAGATTAAAAAAATAAACAAATTTAATATTAAATGTTTTAAAACATTACATGAGCTTACTTATATACAATAATTAACAATAAAGTATGTTCCTTTAATCTAATTAATTTAAAATTTACTAACAACATTTTTGATCATATAATATATATGAATTCTGTTTTAAAAGTTTTTTTTTCTGAGATTAAAAAAATTAAACTAAATGTTACAAATAACTTACTACAATACAACTTTCAAATAAGCTTTAAAAAGCATTTATATTGCAAGCTTGAGTAATTTTGTTTTTTCTACATAAATATGAAAATCAATTAAAACAAAGCATTTTGAAATCAATTTTTAAACATAAACTTAGTTAAATTTAGTTTAATAAAAATAAGTATAAAAAACACTAAATAATAGCCTTTTTGTCGATATTAAAGTTGACTTAAAAAGTAAAGAAACTTTTAATGCAATCAAAAACTAAATTGCTTTAAACAGTTACTTTTTTTAGAGTCACCTACTTCTTTAAAAAAGCTTTAAGTAGCATAAAAGTTAAAAGAAAATTCACACAAGAAGGAACTTTCTTTTGAAAATTTTACCTTTTCAACATAAAACTCGTTAAAATGTTATATGTTTGATTTGTTATTAACATGTAGAAAACAAAAACAGCAAAAGTATATTTTTTTCTTCAATTTAAAGTAGATTAACACACTCTTATAGTTTAATACAACAAAAAATAGAACTAAACAAGAGATTTTAAGCACATTTTAAGTTAAAAAACAATACTTTATCTAATTGTTAAGATTTTTATACAAATCAGTGATTGATAAAACTATAATTCTAATAAAATGATAAAACTATAGAGGAACATGTTCTTTGTTTAAAAATAAATTAAGTTTAACTTTTTAGAAAAAAAAAAGTGAGTGATAAAACTACAAATATGTACTAAACTAATTAATAAAAAACATCTCTAAAAGTTAAAAGTTTTCATTTCCTAAAACTCAGATGAAATAAAACATTAAGAACAAACTATTTTAATATATCAAGTATACCTAGCTCTGAAGTTTGTGATTTTACATTTAAATCTTAATAAAGATTGCTAAACCTCTAGGAAACACAACAACTTGTTCATAATAATACATACTGTTATATTTAATTACAAGACATGTGTAAAGGTTATTTAACTTTTTTTACAGAGTTTAAAATTTCAGCTTAACCATTTAAAAATGCTTTTAGCATTGAAACATATTCTAAAAAAACAAGTTTCAAACCTTTTGAATTATATTATTTGATAGTTGAAGCATCTAATGTTGGTCTTGCTGTTTTTTGAATTGAACTTTTTAATTTCGGACAAAGAAGCTAATTTTAGGTTTCTATCCAACTACTATCATTGGTAGTATTTTTCATATCAACCTACAGAATATAAAAAGTTATTATGCTCCTTTTAATATATATATACTGGTTATGAAAAGTGCATGAACAAGGGCATTCAAGTAGACCAACTAAAGTCAAAAATAAAAGTCAAGCTATATACAATTTATTCATATAATTTTTGAATTTGTGATTAAAAAGATTTTTATAATATTGTTTAAATGTTCGAGAAAATCAACAGAACTAGAATTGATTATTTTCTAATATTATTTCATAAGAAAAGCGTTACAATTTATATGCATAATTTTTGTAGCTTGTTTTAATTAATTTGCTTTAAACAACTTTTACTGCTTTTTAATTTAGGGTAAATTTAAAATTTATAATAACAAGCTTTTGTTGTAAAAAAAACTGTTACTTGGTTAAACCCATTCATATTACATAAGACTCTAAAAATAATTTTCAAAATGATTACAAACAAATAAAACTTATATATAATATTATTACAAATTTAGAAATTAAAAACTGAAAAATTAAATAAGAAATTAAAACCTTTCTACTAAATAACTAGAAGAACTTAATTAAAATCTAAAAAAAATTACTCATTACAAGCAGAACCAATATTACATAATGTTAATAAATTTGGTATGTAAAAAATAGTTACAACTTTTGGATGCTTACCAAAATAGCTGGTTTCGTCAGCCTTAACAGTAGCCTTGTCAACAAAAAAGGGAATTATAAGTCATCTCCAGTTTTCTTTTAGAGTAATCGTTGCACATGGGCCAAAGGTCATGTTTTATTACAGCTGTGCACTCGGTACGCCTCAAACGAGCAACTTGTACTTTATCATCAAACATTTAAGCAAGCAGCTGTTTATGCCCAGTATTTCCTCAAGCATCTTAGCTTGAGTTGTAACATTTATGACAGCTATTGTGAATGATGAGGGAGCCTGGTGTAGATTTGTTTTTAAGCCTTCACTACAAATAATTGATAGTAACTTAATAGTAATTATAATTTCAGAAATCTACTCAAATTCTTTTTATTAAAATTTAAAAAAGTCATACTACAATAACTTTTGTGAAAAAGTCTTAGAAGGCCAAAAAAAATCAGTAAGTTTAAAAAATGATCTTTGCTCTTTTTCCAAGTATACTTATAATTTAATTAATTTAAATTTAACTTACTTTTTTGAATTTAGTTTTTATATTCTAAGTTTAATTAATTTTGTGTTTACAAATTTAGCAACAGTTACAAAACTGTTACATAATTAAGTTACAAAAATATTTTTAGAGTACTTCAAAGTTTCTGTAGGGTGAGGTTTGATTTACATTTAATAAACTTTTAATAAATAAAAATTCATTTATGTCGAATGAACACTCATAGTTAATAACACCATATTACAGAAGGCGCATTCAACTAACGCAGTTTTACAAATGTACAAAAAATAACTTTACATAATATAGTTATATTTTTATGAAATGTTTTTAGCTCAAATTAATTCAAACTACCATTTGTTAAATGCTGGCTACTTATAGCATGGTGCATTAGAGTAAAACTTTCAGTATTTTGGTAATATTTAAAACCCATCAATTATTTTGTAAAAATAAATAAATTACATATATAATCTGTCCATACTATTTATAGGTTTTGTTTATGTCTCTACAGTTTATTGTTATGTTTATTATATTCTATAACTTTTACTTAGAAAAATAAGTGAACAAACTAAAAAGCATCTAGAAATTTATCAAACTATACAAATATCTGCTGAAAAATATGCATGCAGTTATAAAAATTAAAACAAAACTTTCATGCTTTTTTCTCTTTTATCAACATTCATTTCATATAAATCTGCTTGCTTTTGATGTAACAATCAAATTAAAAAAAATAAGAATTTAAACAAATGGTAACATTTCATAGCATAACATTTGTTTCAAATCTACCTGCTTGCTTTTGATGTATCAATTATTTTTTTCTTTAAAAAATTTAGTTTTTTTTTTTAAGAATTTAAACAAGTAGAACAAAAAAAACAACATGCAATTCATAAACAACTTTAACAGGGAAGCTGAATATTAACATATTTGATATCCGTTCTGAGTATATTAAGGCAGCTTCTTTACCTTAGTACTAGAATATTATAAAGTATAAGTAGTTAAAGTGTAAATTAATATATACACATGTAATGTGACTAGCAAATGTCAGTGTTTAATATATGGTAAAAACAGATTTAACACAGGAATATATACAAATAAAAAATTTATTTATTTAAATAAAAATGAAATACAAAACTTTGTAATAAATATTTTTCAGTATAATTGTTTTTATGTTTGACTAATAAATTATTAGATATGAACATAATTAAAAAAATTTCAAGTAGTTACTAAACAAATCTTGTAACTATCTATATATGAGTAACTACAAAAATTAGCTAAATAACTTTTTAAAGTTTTTTTTTAACAACATTTATAGCCTTGAAAACAAATGATTTTTTAACTCTAATTGCAAAACTACTTTAATATTGGTTTTCACAATCATTCAAAATTAAATTGAAAGAAACTTTAACTACAGAATTAGAAAATATCATTTGAAAAAAAATATGTACATCAGCTACATATTAAAAAAAAAAAATCACAAAACATTAACCTGTTCAAAATAAATTTCTTCAAGGTTAGACATCTCTGCAGCAATTTCATAAACATTTTCATTGGATTGTGGTGGTTGATCATAAATAGAAGAAGTTCCAATTTTGTTAAGATCATCTTCATTCATTATAAAGTTGTGGCAGCATGTACCTTTATATCTTACTACACTTCTGTAGTAACATATACAATTTTAATTAATAACAACTTTGTATAACAATTTTTGATCAAAAAACTTACTTAATCATTAAAATTGAGTTTAGCAACTCAATATCCATGCGATTTTGTAAACGATTTTTTGCAACTCCCATTTGGCTGAACAATCTTTCAATTGCAGCATTTGAATGTGGAAATGTAAAGAGCTTTAGGGCAAATTTGACAAGGTGTTTGTAAGAGCTTGTTTCTCCTTCAAGCTCTTTCAGCCAAAATTTAACTCAACTTATTTCATCTAGTAGTATTTAATACTTTCTTAAACTACTAGTACATAGTAAATAAAATGTAGTTTCATTATATTTTTATAAGAATAAAACATAATGAGTATCTAGTTAAATTAACAATTCTATTTTTAGTATTTAACTAAGTTTATTAACAATGATACTCTAGAAAATAAATAAACATGATAAGTGACAACCTGTTGCTTCATGAAATTCAGCAGACAAGAAGGACCATTCATTTTCAATGATGTCACGCTCTTGTTGTGAAGTCATATTCTTGACTACTTCATTGTTTAACAATGGACTAATATCAGGCCGAGGAAGCTTAAATACCTATTTTTTACAGTTTAGATCAATATAATTTACAGCTTAATTCTACTAAAAACTAAAAAATGCTCACTTTATTTAGTATTGAGATACTTTTAATTAAGTCCAAACACTTAGGAATACGAGCTTTAAGTTCTTTGACGAGGCTCATAACATACAACTTGAAAGTAGATCTGATCTATTAATATTCAAATACTTAAGAAACAATATTTTTGTTAAAACTTGCTTGTAAAACAATATGCACACTAAACTAAAAATAGGTTTAAAAACCTGGGAATCTAGAGCTAACCCTAAATGTAATGGGAATCTAGAGCTAACCCTAAATGTAATTAGCTGTTAATGTTGAAAAACAATAAAATACTTCATTTTAGAAAACAACAAATGCAAACTACTCTATTCTGCTGTACCTAATTTTGTTATTTCTCGCTCTGCAGGTTGTCTTTAGACTTATAGTTGGCCTTTCAAGTCCTAGTTAATTATTAAAAACTAAGTTTGTTTAAGTCAACAACAATACTTTTAGGGTGGAGTAAAAATGAATTTAAAAAAAAGAACTACTTTTAACTAACCTTATATAAAATTAGCAAAAATGGAGCTATGTCTTGGTTTATATTATTCAAACAAAAGTTCATTGATGAAAACATTTTTAACTGTACTCTATGACTACAAAACTTATTTATTTGTTTTACCTGATGCAGGATCAACATAAATAAACTCAAGGTCCCTTATGCATGTCTCAAGCTGGCTATAAAGGCTCAAAGGAACTATCTCTTCTGATTGAAGAACTTTATTGCACTTATTGACCTTCAAAATACACATATTGAAATAAACTCTGCATAATATTTATTGTTTTTAAATATTCACTTACTTTTCGTAGAATAAGCAGCAGAAAAGAAATGTAGATAAATACCTCTGTATTATTTAGTAAGCTGGCTATTCTATTTGCTTGGGAGCATCTTTCTGCCTCGCAAAACTGTTTAAAACTTTTAGTTAACTACAATGTTTTAAATTAAAAAAAAACTTGAATGTTTGAAAGCCTTGTTAAATTTATAAACCTCTTCAAAAAACAACTTAAGGTCACTCCAGTACTCAATCAATCTTTGGCTAGCCTCATAAATACTGAGCCAGCGAGTTGACCCAGGAGATATGAGACGTTTGGAAATTCCTCCATGTATCCTTTGGTAATTTTTTCATATAAAACCCGCCTGTGTGGTGAGCTGGAAAACCAGTTGTGTATACTGGATACCAGATCATGAACCTATTATTAAATTAAAGTATTTATATGTATAGCTTTAAAATGTATTTATGTTTAAAATTTAACAAAAAATATATAACACAATTTTCTAAAGTGTTTAAAATATATTTAGTTGTGAAAAATAAAGCAGCTAAAGTTTTACATTTTATAATAATAAAACAACATCTCTAAGGGCAAAAAGTTCAGGGCTGACTTTTCACAAGCGTTTTGTATCCCATGGTTGCAGCAATTTATTTGAACCAGGTGTTTGTATTTAGATTTCAAAATTGCATGCAGCCCATTTTGTGTTCCAACCATGGAGGCCGCTCTGTCTGAACCTGATATTAATATAAATGAAGCAAACAGAAACCATGGTTTTATAAAACACTGAATTTAGTTAATAATATCTATAATATCTATTGTTTGATAACGTGTTTTTTCATTAATTTAGTGCTAATATCACAAGGTTACAACTATATTTAGATAAGAAGTTTAACATATTACTCTTAGACATTTAGGTTAAGTTTTATTACTATTTAAAAAATTCATAAACAGACAAAGATATAGTAAGATTAATTTACATTCAAACAGTCACACTTACATATGCCAATAAGATTTTCTAGTCTTAGACTATTAATTTTTAGAACGTCTTCAACAGCTTGGGACATTGCCCGCCCTGTTCCATTTTCTAGATCTTTTAAACATAAAAATGTGGATTTTAGACTTTTTTCTTTTAAGCTGATGTACCTGATAGCAATACCTAAATTATTTTAATCATTAACTTTTTACTTTTGAATAAAAACTTTTCAAACCAGGAATTTTCAAAATAGGCAACATTGACCCGTGGAGCAAGCATTAACCCTTGGAGTAGGAGGTAAATAATTTGAAAAGGGGTGACTGTTTTAAATTTTTTGTTAAGTTGGGAATTATAAAAAAGAGTTTAGAAACTCAGATTCAAATCAATAACTATATAGATAATTTTATATTTTTCAAAGCTAACCAAAGTAGCTGTTGCGACCAGCCTTATCTAACCTAGGATGAAAAATAACTAGAATATGTATATAAAATTTAAATAGAGTCAATAATAAAAATTATTTTTAAACTCTGGATTACTTTTCCATTTATTGAAAAATTTTTGCTTTTTAAGCCAGCTAGGATCACTTATTTGTACAGTTATCATGTTACAACTAAAATGAGCTAAAAATAAATAACACTGTAGTTAATACAAAAATCTTTAAATTTATATTTAATTTAATCATGATTATTATAGGTTGTAAAGTATAAAATATTTAATTCTACAAATGAGTGGGTCACTAGTTTTTGAGAAATTTCTTCCAGATATTGAAAGTACACAGTATATTTTTAAACTAAAGTTAAGGTTAAAAACTGTGTTAAGTAGTATAACATCATTAAAAAGATACTGTTAAGCTACTTCAAATCTGTTTAAAAAAAAATTATGAGAGATTCTTCATGTCAAACCAAAATTTTACTAATTTACATGTAAAAATTGTTAACAATTACAGGTTTTCTAGTAATTTGTTTTGAATATTCAAGGTTTTTCCAGGATTCTAGATTTTTTTACCACTCTGTCAAAAGTTTATCTATATGTTTTACATAGTTTCTATAATAATTCATTAGTTGGGTATGTTGTACTTTCCATACCACTTGTTAAAATATTTATATTAAACAGGGTAGCCAGTTATTTTTAAAAAATTTCTTCCTGGTTATCTGATTTCGTTCTACATTTTAGTTTTTAAGTACAAGTTTAGTTGTTTTTTTAAGTATAAAATTAAACTAAAGGTAAAAAAATAATGAAAAGATACTATACAGCTACTTGATATAAATGGGTTTTTTATTAAACAAAAATATGAAAAATATTTAAACATATTATCAGTATATAATAGTTCATTTTATAAAAAACTTGTTTAAATTTTTAGTTTAAAATTCAAGGTAAAATGGGGAACTAAATAAGTTTTCTTTAAAAAATTTTTGAATATTTTATAAAGTGTGTTGTACCTTTATAATCAAATTATTAAGTATTTTAAAAAACAGTGTAAAATTAAGTGCAGGAGCACAAATATAGAAAATCAATATAGTATGACAAAGTGTTAGTAGCCTCCTAAAACAGATCAAACTTATTTTTAGTCTGGAACTATTAAAAAATCATCAAAGTAAATTGTATATATAAAAATATAACAACTAGTCCAACACTATGCAAAATAATTATATCTATTGTTTCAATCAATATTTTCAAATCACCATATAAAACAACAAACCGAACAAAACAGTTGCAAATGTTTCAAAATGACATTTAAAAATCAAGAAGTGATTTTTGTAATTTTTTTGAAAATATTTTAAGGGCATAGGGCATATAATCATAAAACACTTAATTTCACAATTTGATATTATTTTATATCTTTTTACTAAGCTACAAAATGCTTTTTACAGCTTTTAAAAAATCAAAATAATTTTTTAGATATATCCAGTCAAAGTAACAGGTAAAAATAGGTTCCTTACAGGAGTTGCAGACTAAACCTGCAAAAACAGGCTATTTCACTAAAAATTTATCTTCTCCTACGTTTTTTGAGATTAGTTATTTTAAAAATCTGGGCCAGAGAGAACCTTGTATACACTAAACACATTTAATTTTGATTATAAAAACTAAAATGTGCAATATTGTATCTACAGGTAGAATTTAAAAAACAAATTTACCACTTCTGTATCAAAACAGATCCTTTCTATTTTTTTTATAAAAATATCCTTTAAAGACTATATTTTTAAAACAGTTAATATTTTATAATCTTAAACTAATATATCTACCAAAAATTCAACTTCACAAACTTCATACAAATTTTGTCTTAAATATAAGTCCATTAGCAACCAGAGAAAAAGCACATTTTCAATTTATAACTTAAAACTTATTAAAAAAGAAAAAGAAAACATGTGAGGCTCACAACTAAGGTCGATGGATTGGTGTGCAGAAGGACCTTTCAGTCATGGGCTGCGCATCATTTGCTTGTGACTAATACTTTGAGCTAAATTTAAAAACAATAATAAGTAAAAAATAAACAAAAAACTTAACAACTATTTATACATACAATAAAAACAATGGTAAGCACTTTTTTTAACCCATTACTGCCAATATTGACCATGGAAACTATAGTCTACCATGGGCTCCACCCACACTGTCTCCTACCCTAGATTTTGATTTTTACATCATTAAAATTTTACTTTTCCCTTTCTACAAGAGCAACCAAAAAAATGCAATAAATAACTCAAAAATAAATAAAAGGAAAGAATTGGTAAATTCACTACAATAAAATATTTAGTATAATCATAATACTCAAGAGCACATTTATTTTAAATATTGTCTAGAAAAGTTTTGTATATGTATGTAGGTAAAAATTTTAAATATTTGCTTAACTGTTTTATTGATTTGTAAACTTTTTTTATTGAATAAAACAATTAACATGTCCAACCAGCATAAAGTTTGTTTTAATTTAAGTAAATTAAATGAAAAACATAACAAAATGTTTAAGTGCAAAAAAGAGCTAAAAAATTTACTTTTTTCGCTTATGTTTACTTATAGACCAATATTCAAGAAATTTTAGTTTGAAGTTTATAAAGTTAATTTTTAAGATATAATATGTATAAAATGAAATGATAAAATACTTTCTATCAAAAGGAATAAACATTTTTTAACTAATATACTATGAATTGAGCTGTTTGATTTTTTCTATATGGTGAATAACCATCAGCCTCAAACTCTACTCCTTATTTTATTCGAACAATGAAATTATTTTAACTATCTTAAACTAACAAACAAGATTATTATTAACTTAACCTTTCTTATGACAGTTTTTAATTAGACTTCTAAAAATTTTTCTAAGGAAAGAACTGATCCTTATAATTTTACTTTTATCATTCAACAAGAGTTTGTAAACAAAATTTAAAGCTAAAATTTAAGTTAATTTAAAACTCATTTTGACAAAAAATTTCATTATCATACATTAAATTTATTTACTAATTATTTATGCTGTTTTACTCTTTATAAAAGGTTACTTTAGAGCTAAAAGCTATTGCTAGATGAGCTAAATGTTAGAGTAATCGGAAACTAAAAATTTTTTTTAAAAAGGGGGTTTTATTTATTCAAAAGGCAATATTTTTATTAAAACGGCAATATTTTTTTCCATAAGCTTATAGTGTAAAATCACTTATCGCAATTATTTAAGGGCTAAAAGCTAATTTATTACCACCTTCCAGAAAAGCAATTTTTTTACTAAGATTTATAGCTTTATAGCTACTTATGGTAACAGTGGCTCCTAATTTGAGTCATGAGTAAAAAATTGCCTGTACGAATAAAAATTGTAAAAAGCAAGTATTGTTAAAAACTTTTAAGAATGTCACACTTAAAGTTTCTTTTGATGTTGCCTTTTAAGTGTTAAAGTAATAAAATAAAGTTTAAAAAAGAAAAAGTTTTTTTTGGTAAGTTTAATTTTTTTTTTTTGCTTTAGGTCAGTATGTTGGTGAATGAAAGCAAAATGTTAAATGACCATTTAAGGTAATGAAGAATGAGATTACTATTTTAAATACAGCTAGATTACTAATAAATAAGTCTGAAGGGTAAAAATTTAGAGGTCTGTGTGCAACAAAACTACCCTGTTATTAAATAGCATTTAAGTTTTAGCCATTTTCGTCATTTGGCGGCTAATGTTTTCATTGTTTTAGAGTTGTTGTTTATGTATTTGAATTTGAGAATTTGCATTTAGAATCTGCATATTGAGATGATATTCATTTAATATGGTATTTCAAAAAATGTTAAGCTGTCTTAAAGATTTAAAACTAGTTGTTTTGAATTTATAATGTTTTACACCTAACTTAAATTTGTAAAATTAAGTTTTGAAGACTATTTATCTATATTATATCTCCTAGTATTTAATATTTAAACTATTTGATATGGATCAGGAAAATGTATGTCAGGCCCCCTAGCACCAAACGCTCTAAGTGTTTGGCTGTAAAAAAATAATAATGAAAATAAGTGGAGCTTGAGCTCCCTGTCTAAACGTAGCCCCTCCATACAGGCCAGGGTTACATGTGGAGTTTCCTTTGCAAAAAATGTAAAGGAAATTTACATGGCTGTAAAAGTCTTGACTAATGTTAGGGTTGCCACTTTAACTGGAAACCTGGAGTTAGACAGTTTGGGCAAAAAAAACCTTGAATTCGAGAAACTAAAAAAAAAAACCTGGAAATTTAAGAAATGTCACATGTTCAGTCAGTAGTAAGATTTCGATTTAACTCAAAAAATCTGTCATATAAATAATAACTTTTGTCATCACTAAAAAAATTTTTATTTAAATGCATATTTAAAGTAGTTTTACAGTATATTTCTAATATTTTTATACTATTTACACATTTCATACCTTAGACTTAACTTTAAACTGAAAATATACCCAAAGTTGTTTTATTTTATAAACCTGAAAAAAATTTTAAAAACCTGAAAAATTGTTTGAAAAAACGAGTTGCAACCCTGTAATGTTAATTCTCAGTTAAGAAAACACGATATCAAGTATACTTAAAGACTTATTAAAAATACTACAATATTTTCCTATCTTAGTTAGATTTAAATTTATTGATCAAAACAGCTACATATTAAAAAAAAATTTTACAGAAGCTAAACTTGATAAGGTCATTAATGGTGCTAAAAAGTGTTATTAATAAATATCTTATTCTCAAAAACAAAACAAAAAGTTTTTATCATGCCAATCGTTTCAGGAAACAATACAACTGGAGATATGTTCATACAATAAATAGAATGATTTTCTCAGGAATACTGAAAGCTTTAATGCAGTCCCTAACAAAAACCTTGTAGATGTAGAAAAACTAGTTTTTTATGAAAACAATCTGATTTTATTTATTTGAAAATAAATATAATTTATCTGATTTTATTTATAAAAAATATATCTTTATCTTAACCAAGCTTATACTTTTCTTAAAAATACTCTCTTAGATTTATTTTTGTTTGAAAGTTGTGTTTCCCTTTGAAATATTTTTCTTAAGTATATTGTTCTTTATTTAAATGTTAGATTGTGTATTTGTTCTCTAATATAAAACATAACCACTAATTGACATGCTTAGATTAAATAGTAGAGCAATTAGTAGCATAATAAATACTACTTATTATTAATTATGCTTAATATTTTGGTGTAATTATACTATATCCATAAAAGTCTCTTAATTTAAGTAATCTACAATCTGTATAAGTTTGCAAAGACATACTCAAGGTAAAAAAATACTAATTTTTTAGGTAACTGTTAAATAAAAACAACACAATATATTACCCAAATTATTTTTTTAGTATATGTTCTTTATTTTATGGCAGGATTTATCACAGTTTTAAATAAAATTCTTAGGTTTTTGATATTTAATTGAATAGTGCATTTTATTTATGAAAAAAAACAGCTTAAGCTTTACAATTATACAGAGAAATTAATAATCAAATTTGTTACGTGCTACCTTTAAGTCACCATGGGTATGGTATTGACACAATTAAATCCTAATTAATTACAAAATGTTACAAGTCCGAATAAGTCCCAAAACAATAAAGTAATAATGAGTTAAAACAGTAACAGTATTATTAACAAAATATGAATTAAATAGTCACAAAAGTTTTGACAAAGTATGAGTCAAAAAGTCACAATAGATATGAAAAATATGAGTCCAAAAAGTCATGATAGTATTGACAAAGTATGAGACCAAAAAGTCACAATAGTATTGGTAAAATATGAGTCAAAAAAGTCACAATGAAACTTACAAGAAATAAGTGTTTCAAAGGGTATTCAAACCTATGAGTCCAAGTAATTCACAGGGTTATTGACAATGTAAGAGTGCAACTAAGTCACAGAAAGTAGTGATTTATTTAAAGTCATAGTTAATCATGTTAAATAATTGGTAATGCTTAATCTAAAATCTCTAACAAAACGACAACATTGATTTGTAAGTAAGACAGCAAAGGTAGGTAACATGTTGAAAATGTTTAAAATGTTTTTTAATATAGAAGAAATGAAATTGAGTCATATTTGTAGTGAAAAAAATATTCCAGTTATAACGTTGATATTATTTTTTATCTAATTATTGAAATTATTTGCATATATTATATTCCAAAAATTTCTTTAGTGAATTTTGAGTATTAATGATTTTTAAAACTTTAGGGCTATAAAAAAAAATTATGATATGATTTTCTTTTCTTATTACTAACTTTATTAGTTTTTCCTCTTTAACCTGTTTTAAAAACAATTTAATTTTTTTTCATATTTCTATATTTCTGCTGCTACCTAACAGAGTTTGGGTAAATCACATAAATTAACACTAAAACTCACTTTTCCTTATCATTCTGCTAGCAAAAAGAATAAAAAAAAAATTGAGGTTATACTATCTTCATGCAAAAAGGAAGATAAAATGTTGAGTTATGGTTATCTTTCAAAAATGCAGGGATAGTAAGTGAAACCTAATACTAGGGTTACTTGCTCTGTTCCATTTAGTTAGATATTGAAAAATATTAAATCAGTCAAAAAGAAAGCAAGTTTTTCTGATGTAGTGGTAAATTGAGGGGACATAGCTACAAAAATCATCAGATACAGTTTGTACTCAGATTTGAGTTAAGACCTTCAAGTTGTAGTTGCAGAGTTGAACTTAATTGTTGTTTATATTTTTATTGTAAAGTTATGTTTTGAAAAGAACTGTTATATTAAAAGTGTTTTATGATTCAAAGTTCGGAGTTGATTTTTGTTCAAGCTTTTATATTTCCTGAAATATACTATATTAGAATTATTTCTGATGTAAAGGTTTTGATTACATTAATGCATTTTGCTTAGGTATGATATTCTTTTTATTATTGTTAAAATGTGTCTTTTATCTTCACTTCAAACTATAACCACTATTTTTCATTCTCAGTTTACATAGAGTAGCATGTATTAGCCTTCTTAAGTACTTTTATGTTAAAATAGTGTTTAGGTTTTATGTTAGGCTTAATAGTTTGATGTAATATATAATAAAACTACACAAGTCTCTTAATTTAAGTAGCCTTTATTTTATATAAGTTTACACTAGTAAAATTTTAAAAATTTAGAGTGAAAATATGCAAAGAAGTAACTTAAATGGTAATCAAGTTTCACCACTTGAAGATATACATAACATATGTGAGACAAAGGAAAATATAATTGAAATTGTAAAACAAAAAACAACATGTAATAATGATACATCTTGTGCAACTTCAGTTCTTCCAGGTTTTGTCAAATCATGCAGAGAAAATATCGTGACTTCCTATAAGCTAGATGAAATAAGTTAGGACTGTTTGTAATACCATTAGCTAGCAAATGTGATCAAATGAACTAATTTTAATAGTTCATAAAAAATTTACACACATTAGTTTAAATAAAGTTACAAAGTGTTTTTTAACTTTAAGTAGAAAGTGGATAAATTTATTACTTCATTTATTAAAAAAATGATTTAAAGAAGAATAGTTTCACTAATATACTCATAAAATTTTGTTCTATTATATTAGTGTTCTATTATACTTCATAAAATGTATTTTTCATATTTTGTCTGATTTGGAAACAGTTTTTTAGCTTACAAATTTTTTCAAAAGTAGTTTAAAGATTTTGGTATACATAATTATTATAAAATGGTTAAACAAAAGAATATTTCACACCAAAAATTAATCTTTATCTATTTTATTAAATGATTAACTCTAGTAAAAAACGTTTCTTACGAAAACGTTTTCATTTTGCTTCGTATAGCTTAAACATTTTTATTCCAATCATACTCTGAGTTTTTTTTTTTCATTGATAATTTAATAAGAAATGTACGATAAAAATGAAATGATTTTTATTTATACAAAAACTTTTTAAAATCAATACTGTAAGCGTATTTAAGTACAAAATTATAAAAAACTTATAAAAAAAACAAATACTATTTTATTTCATTTCAATTTCGTGTACTTTTCAATAAGCTAAGACAGTTATTTACAACTATTTTTCCCTTACAAGATTATTTAATTATAATTATAGGTTACATTAATATCCTAACTTGTTTTCAGCAATAAATTATTTCCTTAAATCTTAATTTATGATTTTGTTTGCTTTTTATTTTAGTCAATTATTTTGATGTGTCACTAAAGTCTGAAAGTTTTAATAAATCCGATAGCTTATTTTTAGTTTTATTTTTATTTTTAATAAAAAGAAGCTATTTTAAATATCAAACCTGTAAACTTTACAGATAACCTGGTTGCCAACGAGAACAAACTTATACTATCAATGGAAAATAGCAACATTTTATTAGATGAATGTGAAGATGATAAGCTACACAGGTTTATGAAGGCTAAAGCTGACTGGAATAATTTCTTGGTTCTTTTCAACTTGTCAACTCTTTTTAAACTTTCAAGCTTGTGTAAAGATTTGATGAGTTATATTGAATGCTGTTTTCCGATGGCTTCTGATTCTAACAACTTTTTAGATCTTGACTTAATCTCTTTGATAAAAATACTTACAAGCAGTGGTTTAAGAATTGACTCTGAATTACAAATAGTTGATGCAGGAGATAGCTGGTTGTGTCATAATATAACTGACCGTGGCAAGTATGCAAAATACTTGTTGTCTAAAGTTAGACTTTCGCTTTTATCATTACCAGCCTTAAACCAAATCTTAACCAAAGTATCATCTTTTAGCATTGATGATGAATGTATTAGCATTATTAAAGAGGCTTTACTTGATAATAAAAAGTTGACCTCAACAACTTGCAATATTACAAGCAGGTACTGCAACACAAGTAATTTTAACATCACAGTTTGTGGAGGTTTTAATTATCCGAAGCAAGCAGCTGTTACTGATGTTAAATATTTTGATGTACAGAATTTTGGTAGAGTTAACAAATTGCCACAAATGAGAAATGCTCGATATAATTTTAAAGCATGTTATATTAAAGGTAAACTTTATGTGTTTGGTGGCATTGATACATATGAACGATATTTAAAATCAGTTGAAAAGTACTCCCTTGCTAGTAACAAATGGGAATATGTATGTGACATGTACGATTATCGTGACCGTTTTACAGGTTGTTCATTTATGAATAGTGTTTATATTGTAGGAGGACGCATAGATGAAAGGTATCCAACGTCAACTTGCGTTCAATTTTGTTCAACTGAAAATGTCAAATGGAAAGAAATATCAAGAATGAACGAAGAAAAATGTTTTACAGCTTGCTCGGTATTTAAAGGAAAATTAGTTGTCTCTGGTGGATATAATGATTATACTAACGGATCTAACACTGTTGAAGTATATGACCATGTGGCAGATGTATGGTCAAAAATGGCAAATATGATTGAAAGAAGATTTCTACATAATTCAGTTGCAGTAAACAGTAGACTTTTTATAGTTGGCGGATTTACTACAAAAAGTGTTGAAGTTTTTGATTCAAGAAGTAAAAAGTTTTCGTTGTTAAAAGAATCTCTATCAGATATTAGGAGCAGTTATATTATACCCGTAGATATATTTACAATTGACAGCAAGCTTTTTATTTTCAGCCTTAAAGGTAAAGTTGTAATTTATGACTTTGAAAACGGTGAATCTTCAGAAAAGGAATGTGAAGCAACAAAAGATTTATCACATTTTTCTTGTGTTAATTTACCTTTAAATGCATTTGAAAAAAACATTTTTTACATTCAGTAGAAAAACAACTAAAGCAAAATTTGTACATATTGCTTTACTTTTTTTCTACTCTTAATTTATTATATTTATACATTACCTATTTTAAAGGCAAAACTATTTTAAGTCTATTTTATTGTTTTGTAAAGTTTTTTAGCTATTTTAAATAGAAAAATATATAGTTATTTTATAGTAATACGGGTTTTAAAAAAACTTTTAAAAAATATTTTTAACATTTGGTAACAACAGATTTGTACATTTTTTTTTGATACTTATTTTCTAGCAAACACTAATTTTTATAGTTATGTAATCGTTATGTAAATGATCAAAAGTTGAAACCTTTCTTTTAAAAT
Source organism: Thalia democratica (assembly GCF_965202585.1). Classification (NCBI taxonomy): domain Eukaryota; kingdom Metazoa; phylum Chordata; class Thaliacea; order Salpida; family Salpidae; genus Thalia; species Thalia democratica. The sequence continues at coordinate 22,555,688 of NC_139171.1, forward strand.
AAAGTTGTTTTTACTTAAATTACGTAATAATATTGATACACAATCTACTTAAGTACACTATTTAACAACGATTATACAAAAAGTTTTAGATAAACTACTTTCAGATTAAATATAAGAATGAAATAAAAAACTTTAACAATAATCAAGTTCCATTACACGTAAGTCTATCTGAAAGCTATGAAGAATGGAAAACCAGATAAAGATGTTTTCCAACAATTTCCTAGCTGTATTTCATTTATACAAACAGTAGTGACTCTCAGTATGTTAATACACGCAGAGGAAATATCATGGCTCTGAATTATTTTGTTAAAACTGGTAAGTGTCATGTTACATACTTCATTTAAGTGTACAAAGGTCAGCTTTATGGTGAACTTGCAACCAAAATTTATTTTGAATTTAGACTTCATATTGTTGTTTTAAACTGTTTGTAAATATTGATTTAGTTACCGATGTTTTTAAATTACCAGCTTAAAGTGTTTTATAAAATTTAAAAATGCAAAGTTCTATTTTTGTCTAAAACTGAGAATAAAAATAGATTTCTTATATTTCAATGCTTAAAAACTTAAACATTTTCAATGAAAAAAAGGTTTCTTTAATATTTTGTTCTGTAGATTTGGAAGATAAAAAAAGCTTTAATGAAGAAAATTGTTTCAAAACCAAATTGTTTCAAAAGTATAAAATGTTATTTGTTACTAATAAGTATTGTTTATCAAAAATAATACTTGATGTATTGTAAAACCAACGTTTTAATAAGAAACTAATATAGTTTTAACCAGTTTAATTTTTTGTATTTTTAATAATTTTTTTTTTGTTCGTTTTAGAACAAATTTATTTTCATAAAAGTGTTTTATGATTTAAAGATTAAGTAGTTAATTATCATTTTAACTTTAACATTTCTTAAAATAAATTTTTTTCATTTCATGTGTAAATTTTTTAGATCCAATTTAAAGTATTTTCCCAAGTATATATATTTTTTTTTATTGTGTATTTGTTCTTTAATATTAAATATAACTACTAGTTAACATCGATAGTTTATATAGAGTAGCATTTAACAGTCTTTCAAAGTAATGTTTACTTTTATTTAAGTCTTATTATGATTAATAATTTGGTATAATTATTCTATAAACATACAAGTCTCTTAATAAAAATAACCATACAGGTTTTTAATTGGGCCCTTAAGATATAGAATTATTAGTATTTGAGGTAACATTTAAGTAAGAAAAAGCCAGTATATTAACCAACTAAAGTTTACTTGTTTTTTACCTTTTAATTTTAAGGAAGTATTTATCACACTTTTAAATCACATCTATCTTAAATGAAAGCTTATAATTATAAGCATACAATTAAAGAAATTTCAAATATGACGTCTTTGTTACACAAAATATGCAAGTTTTGTCTGTAAATCGTACTTTATTTCTGATATAAAAAACTAATTCTTTTGCTATTTTTCATTAATGTTTATTGTTTTTTAATGTAAAATGTGTAAAGTCAGCTAGCCAGAAAGATATTACTGATGTAATGTCATATCAATGGCATGTTGATATAGATTTAAAATACATTTTAAATCACTTTTGGTAGTTAGAAATTACGATTATTGAGAGCACATGTTTAAAAGTAAAAAATCTAGCCTAAGTATCATAGAAACTGCATGTAAACTTATTTAAGTTAGTGTAATATACATTTAGTATTAGTGTACGTTTAAGTAGAATAGTAAAAAGAAAAAAATATACTAAAATAAATGTTTTAAAAGCTCTAAATTTTAAAAAATTATTGAAAAACTTGCATATTTTCTGTAAAAATAACGTCATATTTGAAATTTCTTTAATTGTATGCTTATAATTATAAGCTTTCATTTAAGATATAAATCATTAGTCCAGGACATGTATGAGTGATTTTATTTCTATTTGAGTAAAAAAATCAATAATATGCTATTTTTTGGGTTTAAATTAGTTTTTTAAGTGACATACCTTTTTTTTTTAATTTCTTTTTAGATTCTGCTAATGAAGCAAAAACACATTTAAATTATATGTACTCATTGGTCCAGCAAACATAACCCAATTACTCCCTAGTCCCTACCCCTAGATGGATTTAAGTCACAGTTGTCATGTTAAATTCTATTTAAGGCTCTTAAATCAAAAATAAAATAAAATAATCATTCATAACTAAGACAGCAAAGACCAGTAAAATACTGAAATTTTGTAGAAACTTGTGTTTTAGGAGGTTAAATCATCATAACAGTTGAGTGATACTTATAGTTAAAAAAGTTATTATATAATTATGGAAAAAGTTCACATATTATATATTCGGAAAAAGTGTTAAGAAAATTTTTGATTACTAATAATTTTTAAAAAATTAGAGCTATAAAACCATTTTTTGATATGATATTTTATTTTATTATTATTCTACTTTAATGTTTTATCTTTTTTTGAAGTTAAAACTAATTAATAAGTTTTATTGAATTTTTTTTTATTATTTTATATATTTTTGCTGTTACTTAAGGAGTTAGGAAAGTTGCATTAATTAACATTTACACTTACTTTTCCACACTGTTCTGCTAGCAAAAGGAAGAAAAACAGTAATTTTAAACTTTCTTGGAGCATAAAGGGGAGGTAAAAGATAAAGGGAAGGTTCTTTTTAAAAATGGAAGGAATAGGAAGTGTAATGGATCACCGATTTTACTTGCTGTTCCATTTAGTTAAATATCAAAAAATATAAATCAGTCAACTTGAAAGCGATTTTTCCTGATATAGTTATAAATTGAGGTTAGAAATGAGAACAGAGCTAAAATAACAGCAATATAAAATTTGTATTAAGAATTTAGTCAAGACCTTCAAGATGAATTTCACAAATTGAACTTGATTACTATATATATTTTTTCTTGTAAACATTTTTTTTGAACAACTTCATTTTCATAAAAATGTTTTATGAACTAAAGTTCAAGTACAGTAACCTCTCGCATCTTTACGCACTCGTGACGTTACGCACTCTTGTTTAGTTAGCATTTTAGAATTCTATAAAATAAAAAAAAAGAAAACTAATATGTTTTAACATTGCACAAATTAGATTTATTTTAGATTTTTAATGTAAAATATGTTTTTAAATACTAACTAACTTCACTATATCTTTAAACTTTGCAAACTTATGTTCCTCGACTAATTGATAAACATTTAGTTATACCTCAGTATATCAGAAATTTTGTTAACAATAAGAGTTTAAATTAAAATTCTGAAAGAAATATGACTGTGTTAAATAATGAAAGTATAATGAAATAATGAAAGTTTAAAACACAAACCACTAATACAGCACTCTTTCCCTATATATGAACAAACATCTAAAAAAGAAATCTTATGAAACTTCCCAGCAAAAAGTAGCAGTGATACTTAATAAATATAGAGTTTACGTTTAACACAAATGCTTAATTATAAATTGAATTTGCTAAGTAGAATAGAATATAAATGTTTAGTATCAAATAAATCACAAATAAATAAAGATAAAACTACTTATTATTAAAACTTGTAAAAATTTTATAAAAGTATTATTATTTTATATAAATTTTAACCCTTTATTTTTAATATATGTATAGTTTTATCTTATGTTTACATATTTATAAATAAATTAAACATATTTTTAAAAATTGAGAAAGTCCCCAGTCTGCTTTTAACTAGAAGCAATATCAAAAAACAGCCATTATAGTAAGTATATTTGGTACCTCTCGTATCTTTACGCAGTTTTTCTGTGGACACAATGTGCGTAAATAAGCGAGAGGTTACTGTAGTTAATTATTATTGCAAACTTTATTTTTTTCATCAGCAAGGTTATGAGTTCATTTAAACAGTTCTGCCACAAAACCTGGAATCCTTAAGAAAAAAATACTAGGAGAAACTTGAAATTTGACAATCTTAGTTAAAAACTTGGTAAAACCTTTAATTTTAGAAACTTTGAAAAAAAAAGAAAAACGGGAATTTGTGAACAACAATCAGAAAAAAACCTGGAAAAACCTTAATATTTTAACCAATTTTTACATGTTTAGTAGTTAAATTTCGAACTAACATAAAAAATCTATTATTTAAATAATTTTTTTGTCGTAATCAAAATCTAATTTTACAAAAATGGATTTGCATTAAATTTTTAATGTTGTCATACTTTTTAACTTAGTATCTTATCTTCAAATTAATATTAAACTAAAAGCAGACCCAAAAACCTGTACTTTTAAAAACTTATAGAAATATTGAATACCTGGAGAAAACTTTTACAAAAATCAGTTTAAACCCTGTTTAAAGCAGTTACTAAAGTATGATGTTCTTTATACTATTGTTAAACTGTATTTGTGTTTTTGAATATAAAATATAACCACTAATTCACATGCCTAGTTTATATAGAGTAGCATTTGTTAGCTTTCATAAGTAGTATTTACTTTTAACTATGTTTCATAGTTGGTTATATTTTGGTCAACTATACCCGTATCTTAATTTAAGTAACCTACCGTATAGATTAGTAATGACATCCTTAAGGTATTTAATATGCTAAAAGGTAACTGTTAAATAAAAAAATACAGTGTGTTACCAAAATAAAAATTTTCTAATATATGAACTTTTATTTAATAACAGTATTTACCACTCAGTTAAATTGCATTGTTAGATTTTTGATGTTTTATTGAGTACAGTAAACTCTCTCATCTTTAAACACTCGTGACGTTACGCACTCTCGTTTAGTTACGCATTTTAGAATTCTAAAAATTTCAAAAATTAAAAATTTAATTGTTTTAAATATTGCACAAGTTAGGTTTATTGTATTTTTTTAATTTAAAATATGTTTTTTAATGCTAACTCACTTCTCTATATCTTTAGACTTTGTAAACGTATGTTCCTTGAATAATTCATAAACATTTAGTTATACATCAGCATTTACATTTTTCTTATAATTTGTATATTTTTGGTCAAAAAAGAAATCCATTACAGCATCAAATGCATGTTTTTGTAAGTGCTATAGAAACAAATTTTAATATAGACACCATAATATTTCTTAATTGTAAACAAATGCTTAATTATAAATTGAATTTGCTAGGTAGAATAGAATATAAATGTTTAGTATCAAATAAGTCACATATAAATAAAGATAAAATTTACTTTTAATAAAGTTAGTAAAGTTGTTCTACAAGTATTATTATTTTATATTAATTTAAGTTATTTTTCTTTTTTGTATAGTTTTATCCTTAAATAAATATATCTTTCTTGGTTGAGTTTATTTACAAACTAATTACAAGAATGATAAAGTCTGTAATACAAAACATTGTTAAACTAGGTAAATACTTATACATCTCCCCCCAGATTTTATCTACGAAGGAGATAAAACGAAAAACTTACCTAGCGAAACAAAATTATTTTAAAACAATTTGTTACAATTCAAACACATTTTTCGGGTCTAAAATTCAACGAAATTAAACTCAAGAAGACGAAAAACATTTAGAAAATTACGATTAACTTAGTTCACTATTAAATGATTTGTTAAAACAAACTACAACTTAAACAAACAAACAGTAACAAAAATTTGATACTTAATCTTTACTTTTCTTTACTTTGCTGAATACAAGCATTCAAAAACTTAATTGCTTCACCGATTTGAACTTTTCAGCTTTGAAGAACGAAACCACACGCCACTCATCTAATTACCTTGAAACTTCACTTAATTTGCCGATAAACATCTTTATCATAATTTCGACCTCAAACAAAGTAGAATGTGCATTACTGATGGCATTAAACACTGAGGAAATACTGCTACACTTATTTTCCAAATACTCGATACCAACTAATAGTTCGAATTTTTGAAATTCAATCCCTGCGTCCTCATCCCAGATTACTTTGAACAGATGGCTGTTAGACAAGTCTGCTGCAAAGTCAACTACAAACTTTATGACGTCACCATTAGACTGAAACTCATTCATTAGTTAGACCATAAAACATTAATTTACAGTGAACATTCCAACTTGAAAATAAATGAATATCAGCAACATCGGTATCACGAAGCTTTTGAAAAGCATCATAAAGTCTTACACGGAAACGCTGCAAATAATCCGATAATTTCACACACTCATCCCGGACACATTATTGTTTGCAAGTAAACTTTGGTGGTCTGTTTGCTTTTCTGTATAAAATATAAGTCAAGAAAATATAGATCAAAGCAAATCCGAGCCATTCCAGTTCAACATCAATTTTGAAGAAAACCATTAGTACAGAGGGAAATTACACAATGCTTATTCAAAAAGAATCTTCCTTCTAGAAACACAGAACATCAAAACTTTTCTTGACATCTTTTTTTTCTCAACTTTACCAGAAAAGACAAACATCTACAGTGGTATGTTTGCTTTTCTCAGATAAGGGATACTACTTAGACATTTGCAAACAGGAGGGGTAAATCTTCTTAGAAACTTACGATTTTGAACAGTTAAGCGACCTGATCCATCAACTTTGACAACACATTGTTGACAGTCCTTCACTTCCACCACCACTCCACTTTTCCCCCACTTGCTAGGAAAGTTACCTGTTTGATTTAGTATCACGACATGATCACCACAACTCAAAGGTGGCAAAGATTTTTTGTTCTCACTTATATTCTCCAGAGACTTAACAAAACGAATACTGAGAGATTCTTTCTTTTTATTCCAAATGTAACGCCACGTTTTTGAGATCTGCGGGTTATTGTAAGTCAAAATACTCTTTTTGACGTCAGGTAATGACTTCTTATCATTTGGAGGTATTTGAGGATTGCATTGGGATTTTTGCGGTTTTCGTCGCCATCCAGTGTGTAGAAATACATTTTTCTGCCCATGTGCCTCCTTTTTCTTCTTGACGTTTTTACGCTCGAACATATTTTTCCTACGACCTCGGCTGCAAAAGTTATCAAAGTTTTGTGTATACAATCCACCAACTACAAGTGCATTTGACTCATCAGCATAATTTTGGTGACTTTGATAATTTTTTTTACGGGACTTTATCCAGCATTGTTTGCAAGCAAAACACTCAATATACCTCATATTTTTACTGCTCCAAACAAATTTATCAGTTGATTTTTTACATATGCCACAGGGTATTTTACCATTTGGTTTTTGTGCGGTTTTCTTTGAGGATTTGTATGAGAAAACTGAGGCTGTAACAGCGGGTTTTGACATTGCATCACGTGCCATCTCTTTACCTTCAATAAAACCGATTGTCTCATTGACATTTTTCTCATCTAGATTTTCCCATCCTAGCACCTCTTTACGGATATCCTCATCCACTAAACCTGTTACCATGACATCTTTTAGGATTATGTCTGTAAAATCTATCATTTGATTACAGCCATCCTTTGGGCATTTACATGTGTACGAGCATGTACTGGCTTTTCCCTTTAAACGGGCGGCAAATGATCTAGTATTTTCAGTCAAATCCTGTCTTGCACTAAGAAAGTCTGATCGTCTTACAACAACTGAAACAGGAATAACTGCAAGCTGCTTGATCCTCCTTAAAAGCTCTTGCTCACTTAAACTTACTACATCTCCATTTCCCTTCAGAATAGCATCCCCTAGATCTTCCTCACAGCACTGGTACAGTTGACGACGTTTTTCTACATCTGTCATCTCTATGCTATCTTTAAAAATAGTCCACTTCTGTACAAATATGTTCCAACCCTCTTCATTGCAGTCTGTCCCTATTCGAGGACGGTCCATCTTTGGAGGCTTTGGTTTTAAAGAATTTGCACCAATGTGAACAATGTTGTGAATGATAAGCAAAGAGGCAACTACAGAAGAATCGACGTCTGGTGTTTCATATGTGCAACTCTCAAGAGGGCATTTAATCACAGGCATTGTTGATTCAATTCAGCTTGACTTTATCATAAATAAATATATCTTTCTTGGTTGAGTTTATTTACAAACTAATTACAAGAATGATAAAGTCTGTAATACAAAACATTGTTAAACTAGGTAAATACTTATACAATCCTTTGTTTTCATATTTATTAATAAAGTAGACATTTTGTTAGAAGTGGGAAAATCTCAGTCTGCTTTAAACTAGAAGCAATATCAAAAAACAGACATTATAGTGAGTATATTTGGTATCTCTCGTATCTTTACGCACTTTTTCTATGGACACAATGTGCGTAAATAAGCGAGAGGTTACTGTAGTGAATCTTATTTAAGAGTAGAGTTAGAACAAAAATTATAATTGAAGCTTATTCTAAGTTCAGAAAATGTAATAATCACATTTACTTTGTCACAATGGGGATGGTATTGACACGATTAAAACCTAATTAGTTACAAAAGTTTTTGAAAAAGTTTGACTTTAAAGAGAAAAAAAGTGTTGACCTAGTTTAACTCCCAATAAATAAGTATTCTTTATTATTTGAATAAAAACTAATTAAAGATAAATCAGTGACAATAGTGTTGACAAAATATGAGTACTCAGAGTCAAAATAATATTGACAAAATATAAATCCGAAAAGTCACAATAGAATTAGCAATAAATTTGTCAAAAAAGACACAATAGTGTTCATAAATTATTAGTCCAAAAAGTCAAAATAGTAGTGACAAATATAAATCCAAAAATTCACAACGGAATCGACAATATATAAATGTAAAAAGTCACAATAGTATTGCCAATATATGAGTCAAAATAGTATTGAAAAATATAAGTCCGCTAAGTCAAAGTACTATTGACAAAATATAAATCCAAAAAGTCACAATAGTATTGAAAAAATATGAATCCTAAAAAAAGCCACATAGGGTTTTCAAAATTATAAGTCCAAGTAATTCACAAGAGTGTTGATAATGTAAGAGTTCAACTAAGTCTCAAAAAGTAGTAATCCATTTGAAGTCACAGTTATTCGTATTAAATAATTCGTAACGCTCTAAAATCTTAAAAACATATCAGTAAACTATAATATTCATTTATAACTAAGACCGCAAAGACTATCAACATGCTAAAAATATTTCAAAAAGTTTTTATTTATATTTAAGCTTCAAAATTGAGTCATCATTACAAGTTTATAAAAGCTTTGACATATTTTTTGTTCCTGCATATACGTCTTTGTGTAAAAATTGTTTAGTTACATTTTTTGATTTAAAATAAAGATATAGTTTTTTATTATTTAGTGAAAACTTTAAAAAGTTTAAGTTGTTAGTCTTAAACAATTTGGTTGTAAATTTTGCATCAAGTTGTATCAGTATAACTTTTAATGTTTGTATCCGAGTTATTTTAAAAATTATAAAACGTTTTTTTTTAATTAATAAGAGAAAAGTTTTCAAACATGAACAAGTGTATACTATTGTTATTAAATGATAATAAGTTGTTCAGAAATATTTTGTGTTAGTTTTTTATTGTTTTTATACTTAATAATTTTTACATATAAAGGGTTGCCAAAAAACTATGAGTCCTGTAAAAACTAAAAAACTGGAATTTGACATTTAAGGCTAAAAAAAACAAAAAAAAAACCTTTAATTAGAGAAAAAAAACAAGAATTTTGAACAAAAATTATTTTATAACTTGGATATACTTGAAATTTTATTATGCTTAGTAGTAAAATTATTAATTTGACACGAAAAATCTACCATATAGATGAAATTTTTTTGTCATCATTAAATATTTTTTGATTTGAAACACATTTAAAGTAGCTTTACAGTATCACTTACCACAGTTTTTAACTTTAAACTTAGCTTTTAATTAAAAATACACCTAAAACCTTCTACTTTTAAAAAACCTGGAAAAAGTTCAGAAAATCTGGAAGAAATTCCTCAAAAAAAATTAGTAGCCCTAATATAAGTTGGATGTAAAAAATTTGCATAAATTACAAAATATAAATTATACTTCGAGTTTTAATAGGATTTGTCAAAAATTCTTTTGAAATATTTTGACGTAATGTTTTAGTATTTCATATTTTAAGGTTGAATTTATTTATAAAGGACTTTTAACATTCGAGTTTTAGTTAAAAAAAAGTTTTACGCTTTTTAGATACAAAATTCTATGCAACCAAAGTTAAAAATAATATTTAATAACGTAAACACTGTTCATATTTTTATAATTTTATTTTAATAACAGTAAATTAATTTTAAATTTGAAAAAAACAACATTTGAAGAAATTTCAAGATTTATGAAACGTTATATATCAACTAAACTATTAAATGTCTTAAAATTTCTTTTTGTATAAATCTTTTGTTTTTTATACAGCACTTAAAAAATAAAATTTATATCTTATAAAAGCAATAATTTTTGCAAATAAATTCTGAATTGTGAAATACTCAATAAAAACTATAAATTTTAATCCTGACAAACTTATTTTTGGAACTGAATTGTAATTTTCATATTAACATTTTGAATGAAGGTTTAATGGGTTTACACAAGTTGCAACATGTCATGGGGAGAATATAGCAACATAAATTGCCTAGTAAATAGCTATTACTGAATCCTTCAAATTTCCATTTATTTTTAAAGTCTTTAAATAAGTGCAATAATATTAGATGTAGTTTAAACGGGTAGCTGTCAAATTTGCACAAGCGTACAAAATTGCACGAAGACACTATTGCAAGAAGACACTATTCACAAAAAGACAACTTTTGCGCAGGTTGATTTTTTTCTAATATTTGTTTTTATTGATTTCAATTATTTTTATTTTTTATTTTTTTCTTTTTTTTTTACTATCACTGTTACCCCTAACCCCTACTCTCGGTCGGTGTTTTTTTTATTAGGTAGTTTTTATTTTTTTCTTTTCAATTTTTTTATAAATTTTTTTTTTTATTTATTTTTTTTCAATTTTATACTATAACTGTTACCCCTAAGCCTCAGTTGGTAGCCCTTTTTTAATTAGTTTATTTTTGTTTATTAATTTTTTTTATGATAATAACTTTAATAAGTTATTTTTTAGTTTTTACTATCAATGTTACCCCTAATTTACCCTTGGTCAGTAATTTTTTTTTCTTTCGGTTTTTTTATTTTGTTTGAAAAAATAAGTTTTTTAACTTTATTTTACTCTGTTCTTATTATTTTATTTTTTTTATGTTTTTTTTTTACTGTCGCGAAATAATGACCTTCCATGCACAACTGTAACTCGTGCAAATTTGACCCTTGATTCAAAATTGTCTTTATGCAATTTTGTTCCTTAGTGCAAATTTGTCTTCGTGCAAATTTGTCTTTGCGCAATTTTGACCCGTACCCAGTGTAAATCGTTTTTATTCCCGCTGTTATGACTCCATCACATCTAGATATTTTATTATTTTGCGGATTTTTAAATATTTCGAGCTAGCTATGTCCCTGGCTTTTGTAACCAGGTTTACATTTTATTTGTTTAAACTCAAATTTTTTGTATTCAAAAACTTAGTGCATTCAATAAAAAAAAAAAGAAATTTTTTACAGGTTTTGTGAATTTTTTTATCAATCTTATCCACTTATCGTTGTTCATATTCTTGACAAATCTGTCAAAAACTTTGTATTAAGTTTATATATTGTCTTAATTATTGTAATAAAAAAACATTGTGAAGTTAACAACCATTGGAGACGCGCTATATTTCTGTTAAAGGTAAAAAGAATTAAAAAGATAAAAATTAGTTAACTTGAGATTTTTAAACTAATTTAAGTAAATATGAATACTAGAATTAAAACAAATCGTTGTAAACTAAAGTTAATTAAGAAATATACAATTTAATAATTTTATATTAAAGTTTTTGTTTTTTAGCTGGAGAATCGCTAGCATTACGCGACACCTCTGGTAGCTGATTCACAATCACTTTAAGTATATATCGTTTTAGTATGTGAAAGATCCTGAAAAATTTTTCATATTAGAAATTCAGTAATGCAAGCCATATGCACTTTCAATCTGATATAATAACGATATTAAACCTTATACTTATACACAGTGCTTTGAATATTTTTAGCTAAGCTACGAAAGTTAAAACAGAGTATTTTATTTGTTAAAGAGTTTAAATAAAGTGTGTAGATATCACTTTAGTTATTACGAAAAACTTTAAAACCATAAAAGTCAATCAAAAATTTATCTTAGATTATCCTTTTACTTAAAAAATGCCTAAAAGATCAAAGTCCAAAGTTGAAGCAGAACCAGTTGAAAAGAAAACCAAAAACAACAATGTTAATAGCACTAAAAGCAGTTGTTTTGCAATTCCAAGAAAAATTGAAAATTATGTGTTTATTAAGTCATGCAAAAGCAACACTTTTAAAGATGATGATAAAAAAGCATTGGAAAAAGTGAAGAACTTTACTTTTGAAGGTGACCAAATAATTTTGAAAATAGTTAAACTTTTATTTTCTTTAGTTAAAACTTAGAAGAATCTAATCATAGAGTAGAACTTTTTTAAAGAATTTCTTTTAGTATTCATGTATTAGTTTTTGAAACTATTTCAAATAGTTTCGCTTATTTTTGAAGTACAATTTGATAGCCGTAATTTTTTTGTCTACATGTATTAAGTTGTGATGAAGCAATAACAAAATTAAATAAATAAATTAAGTTAAAGTTTACTGTACTAAATAATAAGGTTTTTAACTAATTTTGAAAAAAAAACTAATTGATATTTTTTGGTGAAAATTAATTTTCATTCTTTTATCACATTAACTTTAAAAATAAATTGAAGATAAGTTATCATTAGTTATTAGTAATTTACAATTAGTTTTTATTTCTTTATGAAATAATTGTAAAAAGAAACCTATTTTCAATATCTCTTAATTTTACAGTAAGTATAATACTATAGTTTTAATCGCCCATAAAATAATAATTAATGTATTTTTCTAAATATATGAACTTTATAACCCTTTAAAAAGTTTTTCAAATTGCACAAAATGTTATATCCTTTAAGTATAGGAACATACTACTACTATTCATACTACTTGTTAAATTTCTCATTATTTTAATTTATCCCTACAAAAAAAAAACTATATTGATAAAATAAAGTCTCTTCTTATCATATGAAAAAGTTTAAAAAACTACATAAATTAGAAAGCAAAATTATTTTTAGTTGAAATAATAAAACTAGCTTTTAATGTGTACTCCCCTAATTTCTCTTATTTTAGCTTGATTTAACTCTCTAGTTTCTAAAAAGTGTGTTAAGCACTTTAAATCATACAGTTTTTTAAAGTTTATTCATTATCCCCTTATGGTATATGAGCAGGGCAATCTTTTAAAGCTCGTAATATGAATTCAACTGGTAAACTTATTCTATTACATATGCAAAAAATGTTTTTTAAAATGTTATTAAAATTAAAAGATTTTTTTATAAAAGCCATCGAAATAAACAAAAGACATTTTAAAGCTTTTAATTGATTTATATGAAGCGAAATTACTAAAATTATATAAAATGTATGTTGACTTTCAGTTATTTTACTTTGATGACATACTTTACTTAAAAAGTAGTTCAGTGTAGCTGCTATAAAAGCACGATTAAAAACCAAAATTAGATTTGTAATTTTTCTAACACCTAAGGCTAATAAATTTCATTAACTTTTATAATTATATCATTAGGTAACGGATCAATAAATAATAGTGAAATAGTTATAGCTTTGAAAACAAGAAAAATTATCTTAAAAGAAAAAGACGAAGCCAGAATAACTCAAGTTATAAAAGAAAACATGAGTTCACGCAGTGTTTTTTTATCATATTTTTTAGCAAAAAAGTTTTACTTACCTCAAATTGCCAACAACTGCTTTAAATATATTGAGCGTTGTTTCGTTAAAGTTTTTCAGTCAAATAACTTTTTAGAACTAGATTATGCTTCAGTAAGAAAGATTCTATCTAGCTCTGAATTACATATCACTTCGGAGTTGGAAATCATGAAACTAGCTGATTCTTGGTTGAGACATTACTATGATCGGAGAAATAAGTTTGCAAAGGACCTTCTTTTAACAGTCCGTCTTCCCTTGCTTTCTGAATCAGTTTTGAAGAAGGTTTTAGGCAGATCTTACAACACGCGCAACTCTACTGTGTTCCAAATCAACGAAGAGTGTCTGAAAATGACAAAGAAAATTCTTGAAAACAAAGAGGAATTTTATCGAGAAAGACCAACGCTGAACTATAAGACGAGGTATTGCAACCAGGAAAAATTCTGCATTTTGGTATGCGAAGGACTTGAGGAGTTAGAAGAGGATTATGATGAAAAAACTAATCATGTTATAACAAAAGTTGATGCTGAAAATTTTGACAAGTTTGAAACTTTAGCTGAATTTTCAGGATCTTATTGCTTTTGGTCTGTTAATGTCATGTGTGAACTTTACGTGTTAGCTAAACGCGACGGAATAGATACAATAAATGTCCACAAATATTCCCATGAGAAAAATGCCTGGGTTAAAGTGAAAGTTGTACACACACGCCGCCGTGATTATTATAGTGTTTGTTCTTTTTTGAACAAAATTTATGTTGTGGGAGGTCACTTCAAAAACATGAGAGCCACCAGATCTTGCTTCGAGATCGACACGGCAAGCCGCAGAGAAAAACCAATCAAAAGAATGAATGAGGCGAGAATTAATGCGGGTTGCGTGGCGTTTCAAGGCAAAATGATTGTTTCAGGCGGTGGTGTAGATATTAACGACCACTTAAACAATTTAAACACTGTTGAGGCATACTGCAATGTTGACAACACGTGGTCAAACATGCCCAAAATGGTGCATGCCAGAAGCAACCACTTTTTAGTTGCTATAATGAGCAAATTGTTTGTTTTTGGGGGCTGGGGAGATACCTGTGAAACTTTCGATGTTTTTAGTAATAAGTTTTCTGTTCTTAAAAAGCCGAAAACGTTACGCATGGACGATTACAGAGTGCAAGACGCTATTTCTGTTGGCGGAAAGATTTTAGTTTTTAGGAGGTATTCGGCAAAAGTGGCTGTTTATGACTTGGATCGGAACGTATGGACGGAAGAAGAGTTCGAAGCTACAGAAGACATTGATTACTACATGTGTGTGAAACTACCCAAGTTTTAATTTAAACAGCAGTTTTTATATGTAATCTGTACTTATGTGTTGAATATAAAAAAAAGTATATTGTTATACGGTTACGTTTAATTAATTCTTAATTTATTTGCACTTCTAATCTTAAAATGTTACACAGAAATTTCTTCTACTCGTTTTTTTTTATAAAATATTGTGATACGATTACTAAACTTTTTGAAATTATTACGGTTATTTTACTTTATATATGTATTTCACTCAGTACCTCTTAGAAAATATGTATTTAACACCTAATTGAGGTTATCTTGTAAATTATTTTTAAAAATTTTTTTCTGCATATATTAATTTGATTTCCTATTTTTCTCTTTGATAATTATAATTTATTGTTTGTGTAGTACTCTAAAAAATATTTGTATATGATTCTATCAGCTGGTGTTTCTTTACATTTTTTGATATAATTTAATATTGTTAATTAAGCTGGATCTTATAAGCTGCATTTATATATTTTCATTATAATTTATCGTTAGTTTAAATAAAAGCATATAGAAACTTGACAAAAGTTTTATTTTAAATTAAAATGTTTTATTTTTATTTATTTTTCAAATAAAACTTTTTTTTTAATTTAGATTTTATTAGTTTAAAAAACGATTAAAACGGTTTTAAGGCTTTCTAAAATAAAAAATGTAAGTAAATTAGTTGTTATAACAAAGTTTTTTTGTTGTGAAACGAATATAAGTTGTAGATTTAACTTAGACACATGCAATTTCTTTCTCCCAAAACCATATTACCTATTTATTATATACTCTTTTACAAAGGTAAATGGTTTCTAGTTTTAAAAACTAAAACAAATTAATTTATAAAACAATTTTTATACTCTTTTATCGGCAAAATTATAAGTCTGTTTAAAATGCATTTATTCTAACTTTAATACATACATTCTTTAGTTTAAATATGTTATCTAAAGCATCTAAATTATTTCTTAAACTTTATTTACCTTAATTATAAATTGACTGGTAAGTGCTAAAAATAACACTTATCATGTAAATTTAATAATTGAAAATATTTGAGTAGGAAATCAATTAAAAAGTTACAGCAGAAAGATATCCTTAAGTAAAAAACAATTTGAACTTATGAGGCAAGTAAAATTTCCCGAGTCGCAATTCATAAAATAGAATACTTAGTAATTTGAACTTCTACATTTTAATATTGTTGTTTATTGAACGATAAAAATAAAGTTTTTAAAACGTTTGGTCTAAAGACCTGGTTAAAAAACCTTTTGGTTATCGAGTCACACACCATAAATACAGTTTAACGTCTTGTCTAGGACAGAAAAAAGACAACAAAATTAAACAAAATTTACAGTTATGTTGAAAGTTGTGTAACATTGTCATAGATTCCAAATGTAGCTTAAACGCAGAAATTTTTTCTTAAAATCAGGTCTTTTTCACAAAAGCTTATGGCTTAGCATAAGCCTCTCTTAATCCAAAATTTAATTTTTATAGCATAACGGCTAAAAGGGAAATCCCATAAAATACCCGCATATAAAACATTTTGAAAAATAAATTATCAAAGTTTATAAGTTGTAGTAACAATGCTTGTGAGGCTTAAAATAATATATTTAAATTGTGACAGTTTAAAATGTTATAAAAGGTTCTAAAGAGGTTCTTTGATAATAAAATAGCTATACTTACAAAACAGTTAAGATTTTTTTTATGTTCTCAATACTTCTAATTCGGAAGCTTTCTATTTATTTTTCAATAATAAAGTTTTGTTTAAAGACTTTTAAAGGTCTAGTTTATTTTTGTAATTTTTTTTATTAAATTGACGTTTTAACGTTATTAAATTGACGTTAAACTTGAAAAAACTTTTTAGCCAAATAGTAATTATATACCTATAAAAGTCTTCAAAAAGTTAGTAAAATTTTTAGCAACAAAAAAAAACGACCAAAAAGTATGGTTTTACGACCTTGTGTAAGAAAAAACTTTCAGTTGATGAGTTATACGGACACAATGGAAAGTCTGCATCTATACACAAAAGTGTCAAAAATCTATGTAGCTGCTCTACAGAGTGCACTGTAGTGTGCATAGATGCTATTTTACTACGCAGAAACAATTTGTTAAGAAAAAATTATTATGTTAACGGCATTTGTTATGTCTGTTTCTATAAAACTAAACTCTAACATAAAAGTAGAGTTTTAACATTGTATCTAATTGTTAAGACAGTAAAACTGTGTACTTTTTACTTAAAAGATAATAGTCAAAGTTCTCAACTTAATTAAAAGGAGAATGATCAATTCAAAATTTTAAATTTTATTATGAAAACAATGTTTCACTCGCTTTAAACTAGTCAAACGAGACTATCAGTTGAATAAAACCTATAAAAATTATATAATAACATGTAAGAAGACATCAGTTTAAACTTGAATTAAATAATAATAAAAAACTTAAAAAAAATGTAAATAAAAGTTATACTTTAAAGTTATTAGTTGGCGGGTCAAATAAGAAAGTATTTAGTTCTTTTCGGGCAGGAGCATTTCTGTTTTGTTTTCTTCACGAAATTTCTTCAATGATCCAGTTGGTTCCAAGAAAAAAATATAAATTTGTTTCACCTTTTAATTCAACATCTATTTTATTTTTAAAATCTCCTGTAAATTGTACCTATAATCAATTTTTTCTAATCATCTCAATCCCAAAATATCTTTTAGAATTTTCAAAGTTTAGTTAGCAAGTCAGACTAAAAAATATTTGCTTGGTTCTATTTTTAAGTTTTTCAATAGAAACTAACTTAAAAATGACTAGGACTTGAAACGAATAATACAAAACAAAATAGAAAACAAAAAAAAAAGATTTTCGGACCTGGAAACAGAAAAGTAATAAATACCAAAGTAAAAATTTCAAACTTCTGTTAAAACTGCTTTAGTATATTGGCTTTACGAAACTGTTTGCTAATAAACCACTGATTTAAGTAAACAAGTTTTTATTAGAATTTTTAAACAAAAAAGCTGCATATTAAAACTTTTAACATACTCAACCTTAAAACAATCATAAAAAAGTTTTATTAATTTTGGTTGTTCAGGCAACTAAAACTAAAATAATGATAAGTTTTAATTTTTATAGTTTTAACAACTAGTTATCTCACTAATTAACTAATTTAAAAAAATTAAATAATTATATAAATAGCGAAAGATTTAATTTTAAAATTTCCAAGTAGATTTTTATTTCTCTAGAAAATCTTTTTGAATACAAAATGTAAGAAAATATAAAAACTTTTTTCATAACAACACTTAAAGCGTAACATCAAACTCTTTAACAAAACGTTTATACTATTTTTAAACCTTTTAAAACTACTTTTAAAAAACTATAAAAGATTTATGTAATATAATTCATTAGAAATTAAAAAATAGAATTATTTGTTTTAACTAAAATGATAACTATCACACGTGCAATAAACTTTTTATATTTATACTTTAAACTTCAACGTTAATTAAAACAGGATTTTAGTTTTTACATATGTTACAAATGATCGTACAATACTTGTTTTGTAAAACATTTTGAACTATAAAAGTATTTTTAAACATCTTAAAATTTGTTCCGATTATTGAAATGTAAATTAAACAAACTTTTATAACTAAACGAAGATATATTTACTAAGTTTCAAAGGCAAGTGACCGGTTTTATTTCAAAACACTAAAGTAAAATTTGTTTATTTTTGATAACACTTTTCCACAGTTATTTCAAAGTAAAGTAGTTCATTGATAGATGTGAAGTTAACAGTAAAACTATGATAAGTAAAGTATAAAAGATAAGTATTAGCTGATAAAATTTGTTATAAGTTTTATCCAAGTTGATTTATTTATTTTTGACAGTTAAATTTAGGTTTTCATCTTTTATTTATCTCTATATGTTAATGGCTTTAATTTTGTATCAAAATCCCTATCCCCTAAGGTGTGAACTTTTGCGAAAAGTAAAGTTCTTATTGAAATACAAAATTGTTTTAGTTGTAATGTAAATTATAAAGTATAAAATAAAGTAGTTAATTTAAAAGTACTATTGCTTATTATTTTTATTAAAAGACAAAAAAAGCTCAAAATATTTGTTCCTAGAACCTGGTGAATAAAAACCTTTTAGTAGTCAAGTCGTACACCACGGAATCTTTTAATGTCATGTCAAGGACGTTTACCCATAGAACTCTATCACTTAAGTAGAATAACTTTTATTTAGTTGTTTGTACATTGATGTCATAATAACAAAAACAAGTTTAAACATATTTTCACTTGTTTAACTGCTAAAGCTAACTTATGATTCCCTTAAACTTTTTATTACTTATTCAAAATAAAATTCTTACTATAAGTTGGTTAACTGTAAAATACTAAAAATGTTTATCTTTTTAAGTTTTAGTAAATATATGTAATTATGTACTCTAATCATTAAAACTCGAATTAAGTTTCCTTTTATACTCTTTGTGTTTAGTTTACACTGCACGATAAACACACATGGTTTAAGTTGAGATTTAATCGAAAAGTTTCTTAGAAAGTTTGTAGCATGAAATTTAATGTGCAGCAGATGTTGTTTTAGAATAAAAACAATTAAAACATTTAAAAACTTAAAAAATACGTTTTCATCTTTTTGATTTGTTTTAAACCTTTTTTCGTTGAATAAAAAAAGTATATAAATTGACAATAACAAAAAAAAGTTTGAGTTTATAAAAAAAGTATTGTATTGCAAAAACTAAATAATTAAATAATCAGTAATTTTAAGTATAAAAATTGACAAGTGTTGTTTTCCGATATTCTTTTACTACCATTGTTTTGACATAAACCTCCTCACAAGTGTGAATGTTTCAAAAGGTTTGTCCGCTGGGGCCATGTGACCTGCGCCCTGTAAAGTTTAAAAAATATTAACCTATACAATCAAAATTTAAAAGCTTTATTTGATAACTTTTTTATAACCTACTTAAAAAAACATTATAAAAATGTTATTAGCCTTTCAATTTATTGAGTTTTTATACCTTCACAGTTGCAAACCAAAGATTGTCAAATTTTTCAAGAAACCCAGCTACGTACTGATAAGATTCTTTTTTCACATACCATGGAGACCTGCCCTTTGTTCTCTGCACAAGTCGTTTAAAAAAAACATCAATAACTTTACGGTAATAGGACAGTATGGAAATTTATAGCACAGCTAAGAGAACTACCCCTATTTTAACTGATAGTTTATAAAATAATACAATAAAAAAAGCTTTTGGTACAAAAATTTTTTTCTTATGACACAATTTATTTAATTTTAGCACACAAACTTGTAATTAATAATTAACAAACGTACAAATCATAAAAAGAACTTAGGAAAGATTTTTTTAAATTTTAAGCGACCAAATGAACTTGAATAACTTGATAAAACAATATAAAAACCTAAATTTAACAATAATGCCTTTAACAATTTTATGACAAAAAAATTTTAAACCCAGATAAAAACAATTTGATATTTTTTGCTTTTGAACTAGGTTAGAGTTGTTAATTGCCTAATTTTTTATAATAAATGCAAATAGAACTAACTTTTATTCCTGTGGTTGATATAAAACTTTCTCCGGAAAAAAATGGACAAACTAAATCTAGATCACCAAAGTAAAGAAGAACAGCAACTCCCTAAATTAAACAAAATATATATATATATATGTTATTGAGGTTTTTCAGTTTCTTTCAGAATTTTAGCTATTTTAATTTTACAAAAACTTATTAATAAAACTCAACTATTTTAAGAATCATATAACAAACATTTTCAAGATAGTGATAACAAACAATTAAGTATCTTTTTTATATTTTACCTTTAATATTATTTTTTAAACTAACAGCTTTATTGATTGTCTTTATTTCATCTAAAACGTCTGAGGTTGTTTGATTATACTTTTTAAGGATATGATTTCTGTTTGTGTAAAGTAAAGTATGATACTTAGAAGAAAATTTTTACAGTTTTATAAATTTAGCTAAACAGTTTGACTTTCGCTTTAAAACTTTTTGTAAACAACATATTAGTAAAGTACTGATCAAGGTTTTTTACTATATATGCTTAAAAAATATTTTTATGAAATATAAAGTCTCATTAAAAAAATTGCTTTAATTTTTTTTCTCATAAACCTGCATTCTTCGTATTTGATATCTTCAGCGTGAATTGCTTTTTTAACGTCTTCACGTTGAAAATAATCACTATACTTAATATTTTCCAAACGACAGTTTGAAACTTCCTGTTTTATATTAGATAATTTTTAGTAAAACTATTTTAACAAACATTGCATAAAACAATATTTAGAGCAGTGGTTCTATATCTTTTTTTTAATTACCCCTTTTTGGAAGATGTTCATTAAATTTAACCCCAATATACAAAATAATGTTTAATTTTAAGGAAAAAACTAGACTTTTTGAACTTTAAGCTTATTAAAAACAAGAATATTAAATTTAAAGACTCTTTTTAACTTAAAAAATATTCATTTAAATACTAACTTATAAATTAAAAAGACAACTAATGAAAATTAAATTACATAACTATTAGAAAGAAAATTTAACCTCTAAAACAAGATAAATTATTCCGACGGGTAAATTTACCCCAGGTTAAAAACCGCTGATGTAGAATGTTAAAAACTTGTAATAAATAAATAAAAATAAATATATTTTAAACTAAAAAGGGATGAGTTTTTATTGTATTTGAATATTTTTGTTATAGACACTAGTAATTTTATGGTCAAACTAGTCTTTCGATAAAAAGTAAGCCAAAACTCATTAGGAAGTATTAAAAATTACAATAAACAAAAGCTTAAAAAAAATTTCAGTTTTTACAGCGCATTTGTACTGGTGAGTATAATAACTTTCATAAATGATACTGAGAAAATACATATAATTAAAAAGAATATATGTCTAAGGTACTCATTCAAGTTAATATTTTTTTACAAAGTAAATACGTATTATAACTCAAAACAAAAAATTAATGTAACCCAAACAGTTTTTGTTAAAACCAAGGTACTTACGGAGCTTATGTTGATGAATTGCTTCACATAATATTTGATATCTATTGCTGTTTTATTTGATTTACCTATTCTCTCTAATATCTCCAAATAATTTGCTTCAGGTACCATTCCATTGTTAAGGTTGTCAATGGTTAGTGCCTATATAAAGTAGAGTTCAGTGTTGAAATAAACAAACCTTTAGAAGCATTTATGATTGTATGCTTTTGGAAGTAACACAAATTAGTTTGAAAAATACTTTTATTTTAATTAAATACATTTTACTTGTTTATAGTTTATTTAGTCAGTTAAAAATACTTTTACTGGCAGTTTAAGATAGTTAGAAATGCTTGAAATAAATTTATTAAATAAAAGATCTATTTTAAAGAAAGTTTTTTTTTAATTGATTATAACATCTAAGTTAATAAGCTTATCAATTAACAGAAATTGGTGCTGAAGAAGATATATTCAATTTTTAGTGTCAAATATGCACGAAGGGATTATTTTGCACGAAAGGACATTTTCACAAAGGGTCACTTTTTCACAAAGTCATATTTGTACGGGGTGAAAGTATTTATATATATACTTTTTTGAGTTTTAGTTTTTGTGGTTTTTAATTATCTCTGTTTGTTTTTACTATCACTGTTACTCCTAACCATATTTAACTGTCTACCTTCCTTGGTCGGTACCTTATTTTTTTACCTTTTAAAATTAAAAAAAAAATTTTTTTTTGTTTTTTCTGTTTTTTTTTTAATAATCTTTATTTACTTGTTTAATTTTTTTCTTATTATCACTGTTACCACCAAACCCCTTACTCTCAGCCGCTAACTTTTGTTTTTCGTTAAATTATTATTTTATTTCACTGTCGTGCAAAAATGTCATCGTGTAAAAGTTACCTCTCATGTGGAAAAGTGACCCTCGTGCAAAAGTATCCCTTTTGTGTATAAGTTTCTTCATGCAAATAAGTCTTTTCGTGCATGTTTGACTCGTTCCCATAATAAATACATCTTACTGATTAATATTTTTTATAAAAAGTTAAATATATCTTTCTGTCAAGAATATTTACTTAATATATCTTACTAGTTTTTCATCATATAAATCTTCAAGAAGCTTTTCAATTGTAGCAAACGACATATCCAATTCTAAATCTTCATAGTCATTGTTGCCAGTATAATCAAGGTTTTCGTAAAAATAGTCGGAAGTGGAATTAGAGTCAACATCTAGCTAAAGTTTACATAACCATTTTTTATTTTAAAATACATTTGTTTTGTTTTTCAAAAAAAATTAAAACAGTTCCTTCTGATTTTAAAATATAGTATACTTTATTTTTATACAAATTTAAAACTAAAGCATTGTGTTTTTATATACTATATGTGGTTGGTATTTAATGTACTAAATAAATAATTTGTTTATCTAAGTTTTGCAAAATAATAAACATAACAAAGATATACTAATAACTATTTTAAATAGATAAAATTAATTAAACAAGTTAATTGAACAAACAACTAATAAAACAAACCGTTTCAGGTCGTTTAAATTCTACCTTACATGGACTGTCTTGTGCAAAATTATAAATAGAAAGGGATTGATCCCTTGACACTAAGTTTAACATGTTTTCCTGTATAAAATATAAGTATGTATAAGAAAGCAAACTGACGCTAACTATTAGTTAAAAGATTAATATATAATATCACTGAAGTATTATTAAGATACTTAATTTAGAAAAATACACATACAATACAACATTTCAGCAAACGATAAAATAATACCTAAAATGAATCTAAAGTGTACATAAAACTATCTAACAGTCTATAGAGTTAACCAAGAAAAAAAGGTTTTAGTCAAAAAATCCTAATTTATTGTTTTTATATTTGCTAGGATAAAATTTTATCAACCAGTCCAACTTTTATTGAACTAGCTTGAAATTTATATTTAAAGACAAGAAATAATAAATACATATAATTTATTTACCTTATTTTATAGGTGAAGATTGTGGTAAAAATCTGCATGAAACTACTATATGGAAATTTGTATAACAACATAATTAAATATATTTTTATAATTTATTTCAAAGAGAAAATTCACAAAAAAAAAATCGTATCCTCGTCTCACGTATCTTTGAATTTCTTAATGAATGGTTAGATTGCCCAAGCTTCAAGCTGCAATGTGGTAATGAAGGGCGTGACTAGTATAGGAGTCATAAGGCCGTAGTTTAAAACTTTCACAACATATTCTAAAGTCGATGAGAATATTAAAAAAGGTTATAGAGGTATTTAAAGGTAGTTATGAAATTTGCACTATATATCACGGGAAAAATATGAAACCTACACTATATTTTTAGGAGTTCATGATGAAGATTAAAAAAATGTCATACTGTAATTTTTTGAGACATATTAATAAAGACGGCCTTACAAAAAAAATTAAGAAATCCTGATGTAGTTACAATCTTTAGCTGTTTATGTTTAAAACAAGGTTCAAAAATACATTACGTGGTAAACAAATTACACATAAAAAAAACAAACATCCATTAGGTTTTTTAATCAACTTTACAGTTTAATATAATTATTTAAATGCCCTTTCAGCGGGCTCAGTGAAAACTGATTTTATCAATTAGGTCTAACTCCGTTTTATAATCAACAAGCTTGTGGTCTGGTGATCAAACCTTGTTAAACTCTATTTTACAAATTACATATATAACTTACTGCTCTTCTACAACCGCGTGGTTTTTCTCCTGATTTGCAACTTTTCAGTTTTTCGTAAAGCGGCCTTCCAATAAAACCATGGCCGTAAAAATAGTCCACCTGCGAATCTGCCACAAATTTCTCACCCAAATATGGGTTTCCTAGAAGAAGACCCTGGATAAAATAATATTTTGTTTGTTATGTAAAAATGTTGTTATAAATTAATAGTTTAACTGTTTTAGTTAAAAGTGTGAAACTTCAAGCTTTCTAATGATATCCATATGTATTTTATATTTGTTATGTTTTAAGTTAGACAAAAAGAGAAAAATAAATACAATTACTATATAATTTCTTTAACAACTATTTTTAAAAATAAATTCAAACAATTTAAAAGTATTTAAAAAGTCATACCTTTAGATTGTTTGCAATAGTTCCGTTTTCTTTCAAAATTTCTGCAGCCAACACGGGCAGGTAAATACCGGCATAACTCTCTCCGCTCAAAAACAATTCGGCATTTTGAAATCTCGGGTAAAGCGTGAAAAAGTGCTTTAAAGCTTTCAGTGTAGATTTCGCTGTCTGTTAGGTAAATTATCAAATTATAAATTAATATTAAGTTTTAAATGGTCAGCTTTTTTTAATAATCAAGTCAAATATTTTTGTATTTTAACCGTTTTTTATTTTAAAATAAAATAAATCATATTACAGCTACTGTAGGTTACTTAATATCTTTAGACCAATCAAGTAAGCAAAAAATCAAGAAAAACATAAAATAAACTTTTAACATTAAACTAAAAAAATAAAGCTATTGTTTTACTTCTAAAATACTTAGCTTGACAGTTCTACAAATATACACAAAATCATAACCCTCTCGTCATTAAGTTCTTCTGCTGATGTGTTTCCATTGGTGTATGAGAAACCAGTACCAACGGGGGAATCCAAATACAAAGTGGCACCCAGTCGGTTCCAACTGTGTTTATTTGGTTCCAATGATTTCGTTTGTGAATTGTACTGTATAAGTTTATAGGACTTAAATTATTAAATATGTTATTGGATAAATTAATAATTATTATATGATAAGTAAGATGTAACGTTAAAAGGCGTTAAATCCTGGAGATCCTGATAAGCTAAGCTTATCGGAATATATACCACAGATGTTCTTGTGCTAAAACTTTTTTTCAACTAACGGCGTTTCACTGCTCTCAAATAAATTTAAGAACAGATCTACGGAGTCTATAAAATATTAACACACATTAGAAAAAAAAACATGTATAATTATGTATAGTGTTTATGTAGGTAGTAACTTTAAATGAACTTAATGGTTTAAAAACAAAGTTTGGGATAAAAACATAAAGTTATAAAATTGTCTACAAAAAATACAAATTTAATAAAAGTAAGCACTAACCTCAAAAAGCTCTAAGAATAGGCAAGTTTTTTAAAATGAAAATTATATTGAGTTATGCAGAAATGTTACGTCATAATAAATTTAATAAATTGGTCAATAATTTATACAGCTTAAAAACATGAAGTATTAAACTTGCAAGTGTATGTGATTGTAATGTGAGTGTTGTGAAACAAATTAGTACATAAGTAGACAGAGTTATTTAAAGTAGAATCGTCGGTTATGGGGACAAATATTCGGTTATATTATTTTTTAATAGAAAGACAGTTAAAATTTCTTATAGTTGCATGAGTAATATTAAAACTTTAGTACAATCGCACAACAAAACAGTAATTTTAAACTTTAAAAATAGACATATCAAAGCTAATACAAATAATAATTCTAGTAATAAAGTTAATAATAACGTAGATATGTACAATATTTCTAATTATACTTATCATATTAATAATAACAGTAATAATAAAAATAATAATTTTAATAATAGTAATAATAACAGTAATAATAATGATAATCCTAATAGTAAAAATTTTAAATATGGTAACAATAATGTAAAACATATTAAAACTTTAAACATTAAAGATATAAGCTATAATGATAACTTTAATATTAATGATAATGAAAATATCCATATCAATAGTACTAATAATAGTGTAGATTATAATAATCAACGTATAACTAGAAGTATTTCTAAAATGATAAAAGAAAACTTAGAACAAGTAAGTTATAAAAGCGCTAAAAGTATAAACAAAACGCTTAACAATAAAACTATAAATAAATATTCAAAACCAACTAACCCTAATAATAATAAGTTAAGTAATATGCCTAAAACATGTAATTGCCGTAAATTAAACAAAGATAATTGCCTATTAATAGGTAATTGTTTAATTAAAAATGTAATTTATAAAGTTAAAGTTGAAAGTAAGGGCCAAGATAAAATTTATATCGGAAGTACAGCAGGTAGTTTCAAGGATAAATATGCTAACCATAAACATACTTTTAAAAATATAAATAAAAAACAAAGCACGCGTTTATCGGATTATGTCTGGAGCTTTTTTCACAGGTACGGTAAAAGGCCAAAACATGGAGTGGAGTAATGTTTCAAAGATCAAACATGCATCCAACGGAGTAAGTAGAATTTTCCCAACTTGCAATACAGAAAGAGCAGTAATTGCAGCAGAAGATAAAGACCTACTTTTGAATAAGCGGCAAGATTTATCGAATATTTGTCCCCATAACCGACGATTCTACTTTAAATAACTCTGTCTACTTATGTACTAATTTATTTCACAACACTCACATTACAATCACATACACTTGCAAATTTAATACTTCATGTTTTTAAGCTGTATAAATTATTGACCAATTTGTTAAATTTATTATGACGTAACATTTCTGCACAACTCAATTTAATTATCATTTTTAAAAACTTGCCTATTCTTAGAGCTTTTTGAGGTTAGTGCCTACTTTTATTAAATTTGTAATTTTTGTATACAATTTTATAATTTTATGTTTTTATCCCAAACTTTGTTTTTAAACCATAAAGTTCATTTATAGTTACTACCTACATAAACACTATACATAATTATACGTGCTTTTTCTGCTTTTTTTCTAATGTGTGTTAATATTTTATAGACTTCGTAGATCTGTTCTTAAATTTATTTGAGAGCAGTGAAACGCCGTTAGTTGAAATAAAGTTTTAGCACAAGAATACCTGTGGTATATGATATGTATGTATTTATTGTTAGATAAGTGATTTAAAATAGAATAAAATAAAATAAAACGAATAACTTAAACGTTCAATATCTATATAAAAAACAAGAAATTTAGCTTAAAATGTACATGAGAAGTATTTATTAAAAGTATACTAAAAATAAATTAAAATTAACACAAACGTTAAACGGTCCATTTTCATTCATGAGTCCGTACAAGGAGCTACATCCGGGGCCGCCGTTCAGCCACAAAATAAGTCGATCGTCACTTCCGCTTTCCGCTTCGTTTAACCTTTGTGACGTAATATTGTTACTACAGACATTGTTAAAACAACTTCTCTAAGTTTTTCTATGTTTGTTAATTTAAACGACTAGTAGATTACTAGAAAAACTAATAGGCAGTGTCCCTTTTATTTTCCTATCTATTGTTTTACTCAACTTAAAACAGTTACTCATTTTCCTCTTATTTGATATTTTAGCCAACTGGTACAAAAATTACATACTAATTTTAATACATTTAAGCCAAATTCCGTTTAATCACTTAATGAATTCAAAAATGTAATATTCTAATTTGAAACATAGGTACCAGTAAAACAGTTGATCTCCATTACCGCTGTCCAAATAACCAGAATACATGTGAAATGAGGGCATACCATTGAGGCCTGGAAGCCAGATTATCTCGTCACTCCCGGAAATTTCATCCTGCCTACTACTTATTGGGTTCGCTAAGGTGGCTGTGATGACCAGAAGGGACAACAAAATGTGCAAATTCATTATTTTTTGGTCAAACAAAAATATTTTGATTCAATATGCAAATCTCTGTGTAAATATTATAACTAAAATAATTACTTAATAATTAAAAAAAAAAGCAAACACGTTAAAATACTGTATAAACTAAGGTTTCCCAAACTCATTTTCATAAATTCCCATTTGAAGCAAATTAGAAAGAACTGTCCCTCTACCACAAAGTTAAAAATTTATTTTTTTGCTACCTCCTGATAGCCAAAGCTTTTCTCAGTAAAAGAATATTAGATTTTTTTTTTGAAAATAATGTTTCTAATAAGAATATGGTCAAACTAATAATTTGTACATGGAAATAGAAAATCAATATGAAATTAAATAGTTTTGAACAGTAATATTTTTTTTTCCTGATGACAACCACCTTAGCGTTAGTTTAAAAACATTTAATAGTTTAATTATAACATACAACCTTAATCTAACATCTGTACTACAAAAGCATCAATAAAAAATCTAAAAAAAGTTACACGTTAACAATGTCTTAATCTAAAAGTAACTTTTAACAAAACTAAGTTTGGTAAGGTTTTATTTTGATAAGATACTATTAAATCTTAAAATAAAATCAATTTTGATTGTTATAGAGGAAAATGTAAAAAACTTTTTGTTATTTTAACAAAATAATTTTGCATACCAACTAGGTACAATTATTAATTAAGAATAATCTAATAAATCATATAAGC
This sequence comes from Thalia democratica, assembly GCF_965202585.1. Lineage (NCBI taxonomy): Eukaryota > Metazoa > Chordata > Thaliacea > Salpida > Salpidae > Thalia > Thalia democratica. The sequence goes on from NC_139171.1 coordinate 22,584,854, forward strand.
CTAAATAAGTCCTTGACAATAATATTACTATAAAAGCTTGAGGATTATGAGAACTTTGTTATATATGCACTTTTATAATTTAATAAAAAGTTAAGTAACACATGTAAACAACTTTTGTAGCAAAAGTAAACTAAACCTTTTTCTTTTGACCAAATTTATAATAAAATACCTTTACTTAAAAAACTAACATATTTTGTTAAAGAAAACTAAAAGTAAATAAAAACACAGCCATACAGAAAGTTAAAAACAGTTACCTAATTAAAAGATTTATAAAACATATATGACGAGTCATAAGATTTGTATAACTATTGTTTAACTTGTTTTTTGTTGTCTAGACTAATTGTTTGAGTTTACTTTTTTTAAGTCTTCTATTCCATCATTGTTTTAAATAGTGTATAGCTTATACACAACAATTTTGGATTAAAACACTAAAGCAAAAATTTACCTAAACAATGCGTTGAAACAATTACTAAAAATTAAAAACAATTGGTTAATCAGATCTTTTGACATGTAAAGTTTCTATCATCATTTTCTTAATTACCTAATTGTTATTAATTTTCTCTAAAGTTGCGGTAGATTGAAAAATATAGCAAAAATTTTACCATTTAATTATTTTTATCATGTCTAGTTTATAAAGTGCTACAGAAACAAGTAAATTTAATTAATGCAATGTTGTGGAAAAAGTTGACTTTTAGGAAAAATTCTTATACTTTAGGTGTTCTATTAGTTTTAAAACAATTGAATCAATTCAAGTCAAAAACTTTACTTGAAAAGAACGCAATGATAAAACGAAAAATGAATAATAGTCGAAAAAAAAAGATGCTAAATTAAAGTGCTGTACGAAAACTTATTTATAGTTATAAATTCATTTAATTAAAACAAAAACAAAATTGTTTTTGTATTATTTTATTCTATAAACATACATTTTGTAATTTAACAACTTTAAACAAACAAATTAACTCGATTTTTTGGAAAAAAATACTGGAAATTCAAAAAAAATTACAAAAACTGATAAAATATCTATTGAACCAAAAAAGTACTCCAAAAAACATTTTTTGAATCGTCTTAAACTGTTCACAATGTGTTATTTTTATTAATTCTAGTTGCCACATGTAAAAAATTTTCAGCTAGAAATTCCAAGCTCGCATACAATTTAGTCTCGTGCAGTTTGTATTGGGGTGGTTTCAGAAGTTCGAGTGGTGCCAACTGCCAGTAAACAATAATAATAGTTGATTAATTTTTTTTTTCAAATAGTTACAATACATTTGTAGGACTTTACCTTATGATAAATATATATAAATACTTACTTCAAAATAATATTTTTCTTTTTTATAAACTTAAGTTAATATAAAGGTTGGACCATGGTAACTCAATTATCACACCACAACTTCCTGTAGAATGAGACTTTCGTTTTTAAACTCGTCAGTCACCTATAAACTTACAGTCGTCAATCTACTAATGGTTTATTATGTTTAACTGGATGCTTGTAGTCTGATGATCGAATCGGTGAAACCAAACCTTTGTGTTAACTTTTGTTTAACTTGAGCTTGCCCATGCTTCTGCTCTGCACAATCTTTCTTAGTAAAACTTTAATAGCAATAGTTATACAGATAGATACAGTTTATTCAACGACAAAAATACGCTGAAAATATTTCGTTCTAGGACCTGGTGCATGTAAAAACATTTCGAATATCGAGTCGCACCCAACGGATACCTTTTAACGACTTGTCCAGGACGAAATCAAGTTTATATGTTTACTTAAAGTTTACGGAACATAAACTACAACCACTAAAGTTACTTACGATAACCAAATTTGAAACTCAGATAAAATTGTTACACACATTAGTTGTACAGTTTAGAACTTTCATTCTTAAACATATAAAAAAAATAATATAAAACCTTATAGTAAAAAACATAACTTTAAAAACTTTTAGGCTTTATTTAACATTTAACTATACTAAATTATTAAATAATGCAAGATTATTAAACACAGGCAATATATTTTACTTGAGGTAATTTGAGTATGAATCAAAATATGCTTTTGTAAAATACTCTACAGATAATCAAATATTACTATACATTAACTTTAAAAACTAAAATAATCGTATATTTAAGTTTTAAAATAAGATTACTAGAAAATGAGTAAAAGCTTAAGCTTAGCATAGCACACAAAAGAAAAAAGATGTTTTTTTTGTTGTACAAAAACTAAATTTTTACTTAAAATACCTAGATTCATTGTAAATCATTACAGTATACATATATATTGTTTGTTGAACGACTAAAAAAGAGAACAATATATTCTGTGTTAAGAACTTGTATATGAATAAACCTTTCGATTATAGAGTCGAACACAACTTTGATACCTATTAATGTCTTGTGCAACGTACAACTTCATTTAAACTTAATTAGTTTATTAAAATATATTAAAAATTCTTGTGTAGTTCAATCAAAACTTAAAGTGCACACTAAAAATTAAAAGTCGTAAAACTTACTGAAAGTTATTAATTAATATTCTATTTCATATAGTAGCTTTATCAAATGTTAGAAAAAATAAACAGAAAAATACAAAAAACAAGCTACTTTTTGTCTTAAACTGTGTGATTATTCTTTTTATACTAAACTAAAGAAAAATAAAAACATAGCTCTGGTATTTTTTAAGATCTTCAACTAAATTGTATTTTAATAGTTTTTATAGCAACCTAGACTTTTATAATCATCACTTAATAAACAACTATGTAAAAGGCACATAATTAATTAAACTGTGTTTATTCAGTTAAGTACTAATTTTAAATGACAACTTAAGTTAATTTGAATATAAATATTCTTTTGTTTAGTAAAAATTATTTATCTCATAGATTTTATTTAATTAAAAAGTATAATTAAACGTCTTATAAATTCTAACCTCAATTTAACATTACATCAGGAAGAATTGCTTTCCAGTTGACTGATTTTATATACTTAAGTATTTGACTAAAGGGAACAGCAAGTAAACTGGTATTCCATTAGACTTCATATTTTCATTATTTTGAAAGATAACATTCAATTTATCCTTTATCTCCCTTTTTGATCAAAGTCAGTTTCGACTTACTTTTTTCTCTCCTTTTGCTAGCAGAATGGCGAGGAAAACTAAGTTTTAGTGTTAACCAATTCATTTTCCCCTAACTCTATTAGGTAGCAGCTGATATATAAAAAAAAAAATAAATTAAAATATAGAAAACAAATTGGTATTAAAACAAACTAAAGAGAAAACATGCATAAAAACAGTAATAAGAAAAGAAAATCATATCAAAAACTAATTTTATAGTTCTGAATTTTATAGACTATTAGTATTCATAGTTAGCTAAATACTTTTTTCGACTATACAATTGCAAATATTTTCGAAAACAACGTAAAAAAATAACATCAACATCATAATATAAATAACTTATTTAATTAAGAATATCATTCAACTAACATGCTTATGTAATCTCCTATGATACAAATCCCTATTTTTTTTCACCATGTTACTGGCTTTAACGTCTTAGCAGTTAATAATTATTGTCTTATTCTACAATAATATTAAGATTTTAGAACCTTACATAAAACTTAATCTGACTTAATAAAATGGATTATCACTTTTTGTGACTTAAATGCACTCTTACATCATTAATACTTTTGTGACTTACTTGGATTCATAGTTTTTGAATGATATTTATGAATTTTTCGACTCGTATTTTGTCAATACTTTTGTGAATATTTTGACTCCTTTGAATTCTTTGAGACTTATTGGAAATTTAGCTGGGTCAACTTTGTGTTTATTTTGACTCGAATTGCGTCAAAAACTTTTTGTGATTAATAAAAATTTAATTGAGTCAATATCCATGGTGAATTATTAGGACTTTCAAAAAGAGGACATAATAAATGTGAGAATTGGTTTTTTGAAAATTAAATGTAAGTTTTAATTTTAAAAGTTTTTTAAATTTATTATTAAAAATATTCATTATGTAATTAAAACTTAAAAAAACTAAGAATCTAACTTACAAGTGTGACAAATACTGCCTCAAAAACAAAAGGTAAAATACTACTAAACTTAGTTTGGACAATATACTCTCTTTAACTATAGAGTTTAAAACAAATAAATAGGACACAGTAATCTACCCACTAATATGAGATTAATAATTAATAATTTATTATTTTTGAGAATAAACAATTACTCAGTTTCACCGCAGAGCGGATTTTCAAATTGTAAATCTGTAGTAAAATAATAATGGTAAAAATGACAAATAATTAAAAATTGGTTTGAGTTTTGTATATAAACTTAACTAAAAACTATTTTTAATTATTTGTCATTTTACCATTACTATTTTACTACAGATTTACAATTTAAAAATCCGCTCTGCGGTGAAACTGAGTAATCGTTTATTCTCAAAATAAAAAATAATTAGTTTACTCTCTTTGTCTTTTTTAACTTTAACCTGAAGGACTGGTAATTTTTAACTTTTAGAACGCTAATACAAACCTATAGGGATTGTAGATTACTTACTTGTATGGTTGTAGTATAATTATAACTAACTATTAACCATAATTAAAATCAAACGAAAGTTACTTTGGCTCGAATAGCTTTTTTGGCAAATTTTAAAAAATGTCCAAACTTTAAGATTTAACTACTTTTCTTATCTTTTAAGCTAACTTATATTTTTGATTTATATTTTTAGCACTTTATTTTAAATTAAAGCACTTGAGCCAGAAATCCATCAAATTATGTACATTTAAGTGAAACTTGCATAGGTCATGTAATACTGAAAAATTGGAAAAATTAATATTTCCTTGATATAAAACTTAGTTAAATAAATCGAAAATTAAAACTTATTTGAAAAATATTATAAATTTTGCGTTAAAGCCAGAATAAATATGAATATTTTTGAAAAATTTATTTGGGATATCTCTTAAAAAAAATTTAATGATAAAAAAATATTTCCAGCATTACAAACTTAGCTTAATAAATAATTAAAAAAACATCTTATTTTATTTTTGGGGAAAAGCTAAAATCAGTAAAAACAAACAATAAACTTTTAAAAGGGCCCCACACCCACTACTAAATTCAAACCCCAATCCAGTGGATTTTTTAAAATTTAAGGCAAGGGAGCGTTCTCTAGAACAGTTCTAAGTTAGCTTTAAAGATCAGGAAAATTATTAGATCTAAAGTTAGGACATTTTTAAAAAAATGTAAAGAATGCTGTTCGAGCCAAAGTAACACTCGTTATAAATACATGAAGGCTAAAATTTACTCTATAAAAACTAGGCATGTCAGTTAGTGGTTATATCTTATATTAAAAAGCAAAAAAACAATTAAATTATATTATAAAGAACATCATACTTCAGTAAAATATTTCAAATTAAGTTTTAACTGGTTTTTTGAAACATTTTCTCTAGGTTCTCGATATTTTTTCCAAGTTTTAAAAAGTACATATTTTTTGGTCTATTTTTAGTATAATACTAAGTTGGAAACAAAAAATTTTGTTACACAGCAAAACTTCATTAAAAAGATACTGAAAAGCTAGTTTAAATGTGTTTTGATAAAACATAATTTTTGATGATGACAAAAAAAAATTATCTATAAATAGATTGTTTGTGTAAAACCGAAATTTTACTACAAAAAATGTAAAAATTTGTTAAAATTTCTAAGTTTTTCCAGGTTTTTTACTGATTTTTGTTCACAAATTCCTGTTTATTTTTCAAAATTTCTCAAATACAAAGTTTATTAGGGACTCCAGGTTTTGTGCAGACCTGTTCAAATCTAATCAAAACCTTACATATAAAACAAAAGTAAGATAGTATATTGTGAGAGTTTAAAGTCTGCAATGGGAATTAACTACTTAAACTTAAAATAAGAAAACACTATTAAGAAAATAAAATTGTTAAAAGATCTTTATATGAAAAAAATAAAACTAAGTTTAATTCTGGAACAACATTTGACTCAATTCTCAAAAAAACTTTACCTGTCTAGTTTTTTAGCTCTGTCCCCTTTTATAACCTCAACTTAACAATACATCGGGAAAAATCGCTTTCTAGTTTACTGATTTATATTTTTTAATATTTACTTAATGAAAAAGCAAGTAAAGTATTACATTTACTAATCTTGCAATTTAGAAAGAGAAGCTTCGCTCTACTCTTTATCTCTCCCATTTTGCTCTAAAAATGGCGAGGAAAAGTAAGTTTTAGTGTAGTTTATCAATGCAAATTCCCCTAATTCTATTTGCAACAGCAGAAATATGTATAAAAGTGAAAAAAAAATATTTAAAAAAATTAATTAGTCTTGAAACCGATAAAAAAGTAAACATTTAAGTAGAATAGTGATAAGAAAAAAAGTATCAGAAAATTGTTTTATAGCTTTAAGATTTTTTTTAATTATTACTACTCAAATTCCTTTAAAACTTTCAGGTTTTAAGTATTTAATTTGGAATGTTTTCTATAATTAGGTAAAAAATAACATCAATATTATAATAGGAATAACTTACTTAACTAAAAATATTACTCAATTGTCATGATTATGTAAATTCCTATGATAAAAATTCATAAATATTTTCAGCATTTTACTGGTCTTTGCTGTCTTAGTTATTAGAAATTTTTTATTTTCGTATTACACTATAAATATTTAAGAGCCTTACATAAAACTTAACATGACTAGCTATGACTTAAAATGGATCACAACTTTCTGTGAAGTAGTTGCACTCTTACATTATTATCATTACTCCTGTGACTTACTTGGACTCATGGCTTTGAACATCCTTTGAGAAATTCTGGCCTTATTTCATGTTTGTATTATTGTGACTTTTTAGATTTACATTTTGTCAATACTAGTTTGACATGTCTAACTTATACTTTGTCAGTACTTTTGTGACTTTTTGGACTCATATTTTTCAAGACATTTGTGATTACTTTGACTTTTTTTTGTGACTTTATAGTAGCTAAACTTTTGGAAGTCATTATCCTTTGTAATTTTTTGGTATCAAATTTTACAAAAAACCTTTTTTTAATTATTTAGGGTTTAATTGTGAATGTTTTTTTGTGATTTTTAGGATTTAACTCTGTCAATAATCATGTCGACTTATTTGAACTTATAAAAGAGTATTGGTCCTTTAAAAGTAAATGTAAGCTAAAAATGTAAAAATTTTCTCAATCTACTATTGAAAAATAATGTGTAAACTATGCAGAAAAAATGAAAATAAACTATGAATGTGATTTAAAAGTGTGATAAATACTGCCTTAAAATTCAAAGATAATATATAAGTAAATTTTAATTGGCTTATATACTGGCTTTTTCTTATTTAACTGTTAACTGAGTACTGATAAATCTTTACCTTTAGAACAAAATTGAAAACCTATTTGGTTATTTAAATTAAAAGACTTGAACGGTTATTGTAATTTTACCCAAATACTAAACATAATAAAACTTGAACAAAACTAGAAATTAAAAGCTACTTAGGAAGGCTATTAATGTCTTTGATGTCTTATGAAGTCATTTTTACAGAAAATGTGCAAGTTTTGTTTGTAATTTTTTTATTTTTTTCTGGTATAAAATACAAATTCTTCTGCTGTTTTTACTTCTTTTTTTTTTGTTTTTGAATGTAAAATGTATGGAGACAGCTAGCTGGAAAGATATTACCGATGTAATGTCATTTCAATGGCATGTTGATATAGATATAAAATAAATCTTAAACCACTTTCCGTTATTAGAAACTATGATTAATGAGAGCACCTGTATAAAAGTAAAAGATCTAGATATATATGTATGTATATTGTAGAAACTACATGTAAGTTTTTTAAATTAGTGTAATTATATTGTTTAAATAAAAATAGTTATTATCTAATTAAACAAGAACTATTTATCTGTATTAAGTTACTTTTAACTATAGGTAAGTTATTGTTTTCACATTACTATTAATTTCAGTTTATAAAATATTGTACATTTAAATTTATTAAAACTTAACTTGTTAGTCAGTTTAGATGTTTTATTTATCCAATTTAAAAGCTTAGTTTTAAAACATTTTAAGTTTTAAACTTATAGCAGTTTTTCATTATTGTATTTAATTATATAAATGCTGTCTATAAGACTGAGCACTTAGCAAGGTACACACTTTTGTCTATATAATTATAAAGGCGTATACCTTGCTAAGAACTATATTATACACATGGTAAAATTCAGTTTTGCTAGGTAATGAGTTAAGATTTACTTTTATTTTATATTTTGTTAATACTAAAGCATATTCATAGTAGAAAAATATTATAAAAAGTCTGAGTTGACAGTAAATGTGATTTACTCTTTTGCTAAAATAGTATCATATTTATTCTTAGACCCCTTATTTGATTCTCTCGAAACTACTTCAAATGCTCTTTTTTAAAGTAATCAATTACTACAAGTAACAATTTTTGTTTTACTTTAGTTTTTTACATAAAATATCCTTCACAAAAAGCTTTAGTACAACGTAAATTGGGGGCTTTTGAGCATGCAGAAAAACAGTAATGTATCTTTTTAAATTTAGGTGTACAACAAATGCTAAAGATACTAGTAGGAAATTGAACTAAAATAATTGGTGAAGGATATGTTATACCAAATAATAAAAAAAAATATTTGATAAAAATCCTTTAAATTAGAGAACCAAAATATATAAACTTAATACAGATATATTATTCTCGTTTAATTAATAAAAACTCTTTGTATTTAAACAATATAAATACACTAACTTTAAAAATTTACATGCAGTTTCTATGATATATATATACCTAGATCTTTTACTTTTATACAGGTGCTCTCAATATTCATAATTTCTAATAACGGAAAATGATTTAAAATGTATTTTATATCTTTATCAACATGCCATTGAAATGACATTACATCGGTAATATCTTTCTAGCTAGCTGAATCTACACACTTTACATTCAAAAACAAAAAATAAATAAAATTAAAAACAGCAAAAGAGTTTGCTTTTTATATTAGAAAAAAAGTACAATTTTACACACATAATTTGCATATCTTGTGTAAAAATGACGTCATAATACATCAAAGGCAGTTAAAATTTCTTCAAATGTATGCTTTTAAGCTTTCATTTAAGATGTAACTTATAAGTCAAGGACATGTATAAGTGATTTTTTACTGTTTAACTCAAAAAATCGAAAGAAAATATGATTTTTGAGGTTGAAATTAGTTTTTTTCTGCGGCATGCTTTTTAATTTTGCAAAAATTGTTTTTTTTTAGATTTTTCTTAATGAATGAAAAATACATCTGAATAGTTAGACTCATATGCATTTTACAATATGACCAAAGTGCTCTACTACCTACCCCTAATACATCACAACTTTCTGTGAATTAGTTGCACTCTTACATTGTCAATACTTCTGTGACTTACTTGGACTTACATTTTCGACCACCCTTAGAAACATTCAAACGTAACTTCTTGTTAGTATAATTGTAACTTTTTGGACTTATACTTTATCAATACTTTGTGACTTTTTGGACTCATACTTTGTCAATACTATTGTGACTTTTTGGACTCATATTTGTTCAATACTTTTTGACTTTTTGGACCGATACTTTATCAACACTTTGTGACTTTTGGACTTATACTTTTTTTTAATACTTTGTGACTTTTTGGACTTATACTTTATTAATACTACGTAACTTTTTGGACTTATACTTTATTAATACTTCGTAACTCTTTGGACTTATACTTTATTAATACTTTGTGACATTTTGAACTTCTACTTTGTGACTTTTTGAACTTATACTTTATAATTACTTGGTGACTTTTTTGTAGTCATTATCTTTTGTAACTTTTTGGTATCAAATTTTACCAAAAACCTTTTTAGATTATTTAGGGTTTAATTGTTTCAATACTGATGGTGACTTATTAGGAACTTTAAAAGTCCTTTAAATTAAACGTAAGCTTAAATTGTATTTTGTTTCTAAATTCACTGTTAAAATAAACGAACTATACAAATAAAATTACTAAATACTAAAAATGTAATTTGAAAGTGTGATAAATATTGCCTTAAAATTAAAAGGTAATACACAAGTAAATTTTAGTTGGTTAATATACTGTCTTTTTCTTATTCAACTGTTACATCAAATACTAAAAATTCTATATATTTAGGGCCCAATTAAAAACCTGTATGGTTATTTTTATTAAAAGACTTGTAATGTTTATAGAATATTATACCCAAATATTAATCATAATAAAACTTATATAAAACTAAACATACTTTGAAAGGCTGTTAAATGCTACTCTATATAAACTATCAATGTTAATTAGTAGTTATATTTAATATTAAAGAACAAATACACAATCTAAAAAAAATAATAATTATACTTAGGAAAATACTTTAAATTGAATCAAAACATTTACACATGAAATGAAAATAATGTAGTTAAAGAAAATTTTAGGTAAAATAATAATAAAATACTTAAACTTTAAATCATAAAACACTTTAATGAAAGAAAAATTGTTCAAAAAAGAACAAAAAATAAAAATTTCTAAAAATACAAAAAATTAAACTGATTAAAACTATATAAGTTTCTTATTAAAACGTTGATTTTACGATATATCAAGTATTATTTTTGATAAACAATACTTATTGGTAACAAATAAAATTTTATAATTTTGAAACAATTTGGTTTTTCTTCATTAAGCTTTTTTTATTTTTTAAATCTACAGAACAAAGTATTGAAGAAAGCTTTTTTTATTGAAAATGATTAAGTTTTTAAGCATTGAAATATAATAAATATATTTTTATTCTCACTTTCAGACAAAAATAGAATTTTGCATTTTTAAATTTTATAAAACACTTTAAGCTGTTAATCTAAAAAAATCGGTAATTAAATTAGCATTTAAAACAATTTACAACAAAAATATGAAGTCTAAATCCAAAATAAATTTTGGTTGCAAGCCCACTATAAAGTTGACCTTTGTACACTTAAATACAGTATGTAATATAATACTAACCAGTTTTAATAAAATGATTCAGAGCCATGATACTTCCTTTGCCTGTAATAACATACTGAGAGTCACTACTTTTTGTATAAAATGAAATACAACTATGAATTTGTTGGGAAACAACTTTATCTGGTTTATCATTCTTCACAGCTTTCAGATACACTTGCATGTGATGGAACTTGATTGTTGTTAAAGTTTTTTATTACATTCTTATATTTAATCTGAAAATAGTTTATCTAAAACCATTAGTATATTTTTGGTTAAATAAAGTGTTTAAATAGTTTGTGTATCAATATAATTACGTGATTTAAGTAAAAATAATTTAATTTTAAAAGAAAGGTTTCAATTTTTGATCATTTACATAACGATTATCCTTATTGAATTTAGTGTTTGTTAGAAAATAAGTATCAAAAAAAAAAGAAAATGTACAAATCTGCTGTTACCAATGTTAAAAATATTTTTTTTAGTTTTTTAAAGACCTGTTTTATTATAAAATGACTTTACATTTTTCTATTTAAAATGGCTAAATATCTTAATTAAAAGATAATATTACACCTTTAATTAAACATAATTTAACTTTAAATTATATTGCCTATGAAATACGTAATGTATAAATATAATAAATAAAAAGTACAAAAAAAATTAAGGAAAAAGTACAAACTGTGTTTTTGTTGTTTTTCTACTAAATCTTAAAAATGTTTTTTTCAAATGCAGTTACTGGTAAATTAACACAGGAAAAACATGCTAAATCTTTTGTTGCTTCACATTCCTTTTCTGAACATTTACCGTTTTCAAAGTCATAAATTACAACTTCACCTTGGTCGCTGAAAATAAAAAGCTTGCTGTCAATTGTAAATATTTCTTCGGGTGTAATATAACTGCTCGTAATATCTGATAGAGGTTCTTTTAACAACGAGAATTTATTACTTCTTGAATCAAAAACTTCCATACTTTTTGAAGCATATCCGCCAACTATATAAAGTTTATCGTTTCGTACAACTGAATTATGTTGAAATCTTTCTTCAATCATATTAGCCATTTTTGACCATACATCTGCTATATGGTCGTATACTTCAACAGTTTTAGATTCGAGAGTATTTACATTATATCCACCAGAGACGACTATTTTTCCTTTATATACCGAGCAAGCTGCGTAACCTTTTTCTTCGTTCATTCTTGAATTTACTTTCCAGTTTACACTTCCAGTTGTACGAAATTGAACGCAAGTTGACGTTAGATACATTTCATATATGCGTCCTCCTACAATATAAACACTATCCATAAATGAACAACCTGTAAAACGATCACGATCATCGTACATGTCACATACATGATCCCATTTGTTATTAGCAAGGGAGTACTTTTCAACTGATTTTACGACTTCATAATGTTCTAAATATTGTACTTCATATTCATCAACGCCACCAAACACATAAAGCTCACCTTTAATAAAACATGCTTTAAAATTATATCGAGCTTTTCTCATTTCTGGCAAATTGTTAACTTTACCAAAATTCTGTCCATCAAAAGATTTAACATCAGTAACAGCTGCTTGCCTAGTAACATTAAAGCCCCCACAAACTGTAATGTTAAAATTGCTTTTGTTGCAGTGCCTGCTTGTAATATTGCAAGTTGTTGAGAGCAAATTTTTATTATCATGTAAAGCCTTTTTAATAATGCTAATACATTCATCATCAATGCTAAAAGATGATACTTTGGTTAAGATTTGGTTTAAGGCTGGTACTGATAAAAGCGAAAGTCTAACTTTAGACAACAAGTATTTTGCATGCTTGCCACGGTCAGTTATATTATGACATAACCAGCTATCTCCTGCATCAACTATTTGTAATTCAGAGTCAATGCTTAAACCACTGCTTGAAAGTATTTTTATCAAAGAGATTAAGTCCAGATCTAAAAAGTTGTTAGAATCAGAAGCTATTGGAAAACAGTATTCAATATAACTCATCAGATCTTTACACAAGCTTGAAAGTTTGAAAAGTATTGACAAGTTGAAAAGAACCAAGAAGTTATTCCGGTCAGCTTTAGCCTTCATAAACCTGTGTAGCTTATCTTCTTCACATTCATCTAATAATACCTTGTTACTTTCCATTGATAGTATAAGTTTGTCCTCGTTGGTAATCAGGTTATCTGTAAAGTTTACAGGTTTGATATTTAAAACAGCTTCTTTAGTTTGTAACTAAAAATTAGATTTAAAATAAGCTATCAGATTTTTTTTGCCTTTTAGACTTATGGAAAGTATCAAAATAATTGACTAAAAAAATAAAAATAAAATAAAATCATTCATTAAGTTTTAAGGAAAAAATCTGTTTCTTGATATAAATTAGGATAATGATAAATTATAAAAACTGTAATTAAGTAATCTTGTTAGGGAATAAATAATTCTCTTCGCTTATAGAAAAGTATAAAAAATTAAAATAAATAAAAATACTAATTGTTTTATTTTTAGAATCTTCAAAATTTTATACTTTATTACGTTTACAGTATTGATTTTTAAAAGTTAATGTATAAATGCAAATGATTTAATTTTTATCTTACCCTTCTTATTAAGTTATTAGTGAAAAAAATAAAATCAGAGTATGTTTAGTAAAAAATATTTAAGCTATACGAAGCAAAATGAAAACGTTTTTGTGAGAAACTTTTTTTACTAGATTTAATAATTTACTAATTTAGATAAAATTTAACTTTTTTTGTAAACTATTCTTTTGTATAACCTTTTTGTAATAATTATGCATACCAAAATCTTTACACTACTTTAAAAAAAACATTTAAGCTAATAACCTGTTTTTAATTCAGACAAAATATAAAAATTAAATTGTATGAAGTATATTAGAACACTAGTACAATAGAACAAAACTTTATGAGTATAAGAGTAAAACTATTCTTTTTAAAAATACTATTTGAATAAATGAAGTAATAAAATTATTCACTTTCTACTTAAAGTTAACAAACTCTGTAATTTTAGTTAAACTAATGTCTGTAAATTTTTTATGAACTATTAAAATTAGTTTATTTAATCACATTTGTTAGCTAATAATATTACAAACAGTCCTAACCTGTCTCATTTGGTTTATAGGAAGTCATGATATTTTCTCTGCATGATTTGACAAAATCTGGAAGAGCTGAAGTTGCACAAGATGTACCATTATCACAAGTTACTTTTTGTTTTATAATTTCAATTATTTTTTCCTTTGTCTCACATATGTTATTTATTTCTTAAGTGGTGAAACTTGATTACCATTTAAGTTACTTCTTTGCATATTTTACTCTAAATGTTTTTATTTTTACTGGTGTAAACTTATATAAAAATTAGTTTACTTATATTAAGAGACTTGTGTGGTTTTATTATACATCACATCAAACTATTAAGCCTAATTAAATAACTTGAACACTGTTAAAACTCAATAGTGCTTAAGAAGGCTAGTACATGCTACTCTATATAAACTAAGCATGACAATTAGTGGTTATATTTGAAATTGAAAATGAGATACACATTTCAACAATAATACAAAGAATATCATACTTTAGCAAAATATATTAATGTAAACCTTTACATCAGATATATATCTAATATATATATTTTAAGAAATATAAAAGCTTGAATATAAATCAACTCCGAACTTTGAATCATAAAACACCTTTAAAAAATTTTATTTTTCAAAACATAACTTTACAATAAAAATATAAACATCAATTAAGTTCAACTCTGCAACTACAACTAGAAGTTCTTGACTCAAATCTCAACAAAAACATTATTTGCTGGTTTTTTTAGCTCTGTTCCCAATCCTAACCTCAATTTAACACTACATCAGGAACACTTGTTTTCTTTTTGACTGATTTAATATTTTTAAATATCTAACTAAATGGAACAGCAAGTTACTACACTTAAGTTACTACTTAAGTATAAGGTATCACATTTCAGTTACTACACCTACAATTTTTAAAGATAACCACAACTCTACCTTTGATATTCCTTTTTGCTCGAAGATAGTATAAACTTACTATTTTTTTCTCTTTTTGCTAGCAGAATGTTGAGGAAAAGTGAGTTTTAGTGTTAGTTTATGTAATTTGCCCAAACTCTATTAGGTAGCAGCAGAAATATAAAAATAAATAAAGAAAAATTAAATTGTTCTTAAAACAAGTTAAAGAGAAAAAATTAATAAAGTTAGTAATAGGAAAAGAATATCATATCATAAAATTATTTTATAGCTATAAAAATTTTAAAAGTTATAAGTACTCAAAATTCACTTAACACCTTTTTGGATTATAAAATATGCAAATAGTTTCAATAACTAGATGAACAATTAATATCAACATTATAACTGAAATAATTTTCTTAACTACAAATATGACTCAATTTTAATTATTATATATTAAAAAATGTTTTAAACATTTTCAACATGTTACCTGCCTTTGCTGTCTTAGTTATTGATCAATATTGTCGTTTTCTATTATTCTATTAAGATTTTATAGCATTACCAATAATTTAACATGATTAAATGTGACATAAAATGCATCACTAATTTCTATGACTTAGTTGCACTCTTACATTGTCAATCATCCTGTGACTTACTTGGACATATGGTTTGAGGACCCTTTGAAACATTCTGGACTTATTTCTTGTAAAAATTATTGTGACTTTTTGGACTCATATTTTATCAATACTATTATGACTTTTTGGACTAATACTTTGTCAATACTATTGTGACTTTTAAGAATCATATTTTTGAAATCTATTAAAACTTTTTGGACTCATATTTTTGTAGTCTATTGTGACTTTTTGACTCATATTCTGTCAAAAGTTTTGTGACTATTTGAATTCGTATTTTTTAGTACAACTGTGACTGTTTTGACTGATTATTACTTAATCGTATTGGGACTTATTCGGACTTGATACATTTTGCAATTAATTAGAAATTAATTGTGTCAATACCATACCCATAGTGACTTAAAGGTGGCAAGTAATAAATTTGATTGTTAATTTTTTTATATAAATGTAATGCTTAAGAAGTTTTTTTTTATAACTAAGATGCACTTTCAATTAAATATCAAAAACCTAAGAATGTGGTTTGAAATTGTGATAAATTCTGCCATAAAATAAAGAACATATACTAAAAAAATTATTTTGGTAAAATACTGTGTTTTTTTATTAAACAGTTACCTAAAAAAATAGTATTTCTTTACCTTGAGTGTGTCTATGCAAACTTATACAGAATGTACGTTACCTAAATTAAGAGAATCTTGTGGTTAAAGTATAGTTACACCGAACTATTAAGCATAATTAGTAATAAGTAGTATTTATAATGCTATTAATTGCTATTCTATTTAATCTAGGCTAGTCAATTAGTGGTTATGTTTTATATAAGAGGAAAAATACATAATCTAACATTTAAATAAAGAACAATATACTTGAGAAAATCATTTCAAAGGGAAACACAACTTTTAAACGAAGAATTAATCTAATAGAGTATTATTAAGAAAAGTATAAGCTTGGTTAAGATAAAGATATATTTTTTATAAATAAAATCAGATAGGTTTCATTAAAAAACTAGTTTTTCTAAATCTACAAGGTTTTTGTAAGGGACTGCATTAGAGTTTTAAGTTTTCCTTTGAAAATTAATTTTATTTGTTTTATAAACATATCTCTAGTTGTATTGTTTCCTGAAAGAACTGGCATGATAGAAACCTTTTTTTTGAGAGAGTAAGATATTTATTAATAAGACTTTTTAGCACCATTGATGACCTTATTAAGTTTAACTTCTGCAAGATTTTTTTTATTTGTTGCTGTTTTGGTCAATAATTTTAAATCTAACTAAGATAGGACTATATATTGTAGCATTATTATTGTCTATTTTCATCTATCTTCTAGTATACTTAATAGCGTGTGTCCTCAACTGAGAATCAACATTACAAGGTTGCAACTCGTTTTTTCAAAAAATTTTCCAGGTTTATAAAATTAAACATTTTTTGGTCTATTTTCAGTTTAAACTTAAGTTTAAGATATGAAATGTGTAACTAGTATAAAAACATTAGAAAGATACTTTAAAGCTACTTTAAATATGTTTTTTAATAAAATAAATTTTTTGATATTGACAAAGAATTTTTATTTATTTGATAGATTTTTGACAGAAATTTGTTAATTTCAGGTTTTTTCAAAACTTCTCAAATTCCAGTTTTTTTTTTGCTTTAGTTGTCAAATTCCAGGTTTTTCCAAGTTTCCAGGTAAAGTGGCATCCCTAACATTAGTCATTACTTTTACAGCCAAGTAAATTACAATCACATTTTTTGCAAAGGAAACTCTACATGTAACCCTGGCCTGTATGTAGGGGATACTTTTAGATAGGGAGCTCAAGCTTCTCTTATTTTTATTATTAATTTTTTTTACTGCCAAACGTTTAAAGCGCTTGGTGCTGTTGGCCTGACCTACATTTCCCTGATTCATATCAAATATTTTAAATATTAAATTCCAACAAATATAACATAGTTAAATAGTCTTCAAAATTTTATTTTACAAACTTAAATTAGGTGTAAAACATTATAAATAAAAAATAAATAGTTTTAAGTCTTTAAGACAGCTTAATATTTTTTGAAATACAACACCAAAATGAATAACTTCTCAACATGCAAACAGGGTTCGTGCGCGAAATTTTTTTCATTTAGCCTGACTGAGACCAACTTAGCCTGACATTTTTTCAAAGTAAGGAAAATCCCCTTTAGAAGTCATTTTAGGTGTTGGGGAGTCTTGATCAGGCATGGTAAAATTTTAAAGTCACTAATTATAGCTGTTTTATCTGTTTACACGTGTTTAAAGTTTTATAGTAAATTGAGAGAAACCTAGAGAAATAAAAGAAACTAAAGTGAAAAATAAGTGGTATGCGTGAGCGCGCTCGAGTTATTCTCTTTATTTTAAAACTTTTCAAAATGACACACGCTTAAAGCGGAAGAGAGAGAGAGAACTAAAAAAAGAAATTAGTGGTTAAAACAAATGATACGCTAAACTATTCTCATATTTCTTCATAATAGTTTGTAAATTTTTTAAGTTATAGCTAACTTTCACCTCTTGTTTTACATTTTCTTAAATTTCATAGTTTCTTAATTATTTTTGTTGCTGTAACAACTTTATTAAAATATTAACTAATGATAAATTGAATTACCATGCTTATGTAAACAAACATTATTTAACACTAAATTTAAAAAATTATTCTGCTTATACAATTTATTACAAACTTATGTTACTAAAGTTTATGACATTAAAAGAATTCGCAAGTAAAAGTTTTAAATTAGTTAATATACTTTTTCTTTGAACATTAGTGGCTATAATATAAAGCAAAGATTCAAAAGGAATTATAAAGGAATTATAAAGCAAAAGGAACTTTACTTTATTTCAAACAACTTTAATGTGTTTAATGAGTAAAACTAACTTGAAGAGAAAAAATTAATTTTAGAGATAATTATCTATAACTTACTTTACTTAGCTTTAAGTTTAAAATTTTTTTAATGGTTTTTTTGTACGTATAATAAGCCATTAAATAAACATTATTTTTAATTACTTATGTGCTTTAAGATTTATTTATTCAATTAAAGCTTCAAAGTTTGTAAAAAAAAGGCAAACTGGGAGATATTGTAAATAAAAATATTTTATAAACCTTCAACACAACAGTAAGTTATATTATTAACAGCTAAATACTCTAAATACATTTCTGTTGTATAGATAACGAGCTTATTAAATAGCAACTTCCATCATAAGCTCGAATATAACCCAACAATTAATAACAACAAAGCAAAAAACAGAAAAAGAAAATGTATATTTTACAACCCACCTTTCTGTGAATCAGTGAAAACCAAATTCGGAAACCTCTTTTTAAAACTGCTTGACAAGCACTTCCCACAATCAACAGAATTACACAAAATCTTCAATAGAAGTTCCACCAAGATATCATACTGCTGTTCCCCAAACATTAAAGCACTAATAAGTGGACATAATAAGAAACTGCTAGAAAAACCACAAATAGAACCGAAGCTATGCAACTGCAGAAACAGAGAGCAATGTCCAGTAATGAATAAATGTAAATTAGAAAACGTAATATACGAAGCAATCGTCTCATCTGAGAAAAATAAGAGAATGTCATATATTGGATCCACCCGAAGAGCATTCAAAAACAGATTGTACGAACATAGAGTATCATTTCCAAAACCAAACAAGAAGAAACCCGCCAACTGTACACAACTCGCCAACTACATGTGGAAATTATATGAAAAAGGCGAGAAACCCACTATTGAATGGAAAATTCTCCGACAGACAAAAAGCAGATTTAAACCAAACTTCATGTGCTCGATATGTAACCTTGAAAGACTGTTTATAGCAAATGCTAACCAGAGAAAAATACTTAATAAAAGAAATGAACTAGTCACGCAATGCCCTCATTACCCTAAGGAATACTTTTAGTTTATTTTTTATCGCATTAACTTAGTTTATTTAGTTTATTTCATTCTATTTAATTATATTGTTACTTTGTATTTATGTTTGTATTGTGTAAAGATTTTGTTTTAAAGTTACAACATTCCCGTAAAAAGACCATTTCTGTTTTCTAAAAATCCCCTACAAATCTTAGTATTTACATTTTTTCAAAATCCTAATATATTAAATGCTTAATAAATAAATAAATTCTCTAAAAATATATATAAAATCTATAGTTAATAAATTATTTAAACTAAACTTACCTATATTTCATTTTAATTTAACTTAACTTTAAAATTTAACTTTTGTAAACCACATATTATTTAAAACTCATATTTCAAATGTAAATATTATTTTCATTTATATATTATGTGTGTATTTTTATTTTCCAATTCATCGCCCTGTATACTTTTGTTTTCAGCTTTTTTTAGCGTCTGAAGAACTGCTCTGCAGGGAAACGGCGTAACGCAATAAAAGTTTAACAATAAGTTTATATAGCTTATTAAATATGTTTATTAATGAACAAGTGCACAACATAAAAACATTTTACAAAACTATAACTTAAACTTTTTTTATTGTTATAATTGGGAGTTGTAGCAATTTTACAAAAACATTTTTAATTTGTATAGTTTAATTTCTTGTTTAAGTTTAAATTTCAGATATAAAACAAAAAAGCTGTTAAAAATTCACAAAAAAATGGATTTGAGCTAAAACTAGTTTGTTAAAATTTTCTTTAAGGAACACAAAGGATTTATATGAAATTTCAAAATATAATACAAAATTTTTAAAAATACATGATAAAAACTACAAAAATAAGAATTTTCAAAGTGTAATAGACAAAAAAACCTTTAAGTCAAAACTTCTATTTTACAAAAACATATTTTAGTGAAATTTAACAGTTCAATCATCATTGCACTACAAAAATATAACTACATTACTAGTTACTACAAAAATGCAAAAAATAAACTCTTGTTTTAAGAAATTTGTGCATTTTACATATAAAACTTTGTAAATATATATATTAAAGAATTTCGAATAAAAACATGATCAGCATAACTGAAAACAGTAGAAAGCCTAGACAATAACTCAAGTAAAAATATTTCAAACTTAAGTGAAGTTTCTCAATTTTTTCAAAGATTTATATGAGAAGTATTTTGTCTTTTTAAGAAAAGCATGACTTTGTTAAAATTTGTGATTGTCATTTTCAATGAGCATAAGTATTATAAGCGCTTGCACAAAACTTGTAAAATATTTTTGACCTGTATTAAACAAATAATTATAAAATGTTTGAAATTATAGGAATATTAAAATTAGGTTAGATACTCTGTCCATAAAATAATTTATTTTCGTCTAACACTCAATATTAAGAACAACTTTTTAATAACACACATATGTATGTTGTTAAGGTAAACAAGAAAACCAGAAATATAACTACTTTTACAACGAAAAATTTTAATAAAATATATGAAAGTTTTAAAACATTCTTTAATTAATTTAATTGGCGTTTAAAATAAAGCATTTATAATAGTTTATACTTTTGATTGAAATGCAATTACAGAAAGTATGACAACTTACTGGAAGTAAAAATAATTATTTTAAAAGAAACATAAATATTTTAGTAACTTGAGTTTTGACTGAAATTTTTCAATAGTAAAGTAAAAACAAAATCAGACATTTATTAATTCTTGTTAGATACGTCCTCTTTAAAACAAAATTTAAGCTATTTAGTTTAGTTGTTAATAAACACAATTGACTATACAACATGGATTTTGAGTGGTTTTACCTGTGCCTTTTAACTAAATGTGATATTTTCATACATCTCGTTGACTTCAAAATGAAAGTTAGGTTCTTCCACAAAAGGACCTATACAAAAATTGAAAAATTTTAATTTTGAAAATTCAGTTATATGGATAAATAAAAACTATTTAAATCATTAGAGAATAAATAACATTTATTAATTTCACTGTTGTTAAATTTAACCAAAAACTGATTAGACTAAATCTTTAACTTAATGTTAGTAATTTTTGGTTATAAGAAAGTAGTAGTACATTTGTTGGCGTTTATAAGTAAATGAAGATGTTTATTTTTGAGTAAATAATTAAAAACTAATGTTATACCATATTTATTTAATAAAAGCTTAAATTAAAAAAACTAGTTATGTTTGCTTTGTCATCAAAACTAAGCTTACTTGAATTTGGCGTGTAAATGAAGTCTTTCAGATTCTGTTTAAGTGTGTTTATTGCAGATCTAACCTGAAAAGGTTCGATCGTTATTTTTTTAAAAAAGAATATTAACATAATCTATTTGTCAAATAAAATGAACTAATAAATAAACAGTAAAAGTTTAGTCATGATTTATATTTAAGTTTAGCCATACTTTAAATACTTTTTTATAATTTTAAGATTGTTTAGTCCCGACTTTTGTTATAAAATAATTTTCACTCTATTAATAACACCTTTGGTTAAAATAAAATTTAAAAATGTAGGTATATAATTATGACAACATTGTAACATATAATAAATTTATTGTTTATACCAAAAAACATAACAATTAGCCATTAAAAAATGGTAAAAAGCATAAGGCTTCTATGAATAAAACTACTTAAGAAGCTTGTAACATGTTATATACAAGGTGTGTACAACTTGTTAATGCCATAAGGGATCGAAACTATAAAAAAAAAAACATTGGCTATATTTAAAAAGAATTTGCTAGAACATACTTTCTTTAGAAAAAATTAATTATTTTTTGTTATATAAACTTTTTTATTAAATCCAGTCAACTGTAAAGTATGAAAATCTGTCTAAGTCAATTTTCTTGGCATTTATAGAAAAAACTAAAAGTCTACCATCTCTTTCAACTTTAAAACAATTTACTTCAAACTTTCAGAAAGAGATCTTGATATTATTAAAAAACACTTGTCATAAAAAGATTTATTAAAATTCAAATTATAATATTTTATGAACTATATAAAAAATTAAGTTCCTTTTTTTTTATTAAAAAGATTTTGTCAAATTAATAAGGAAAAATTAAAACTAAATGTTATAAACAGATTTCCCCCCTCCCTATGGACTCAATTAACCAAATGATCTGATTAATAAAATTACAAAACCAAGTTTTGCAATATCAAAAAAAAAACATTAAAAATTTCAAGTCTAAGTATAGTAATAACATAAAATAAATTTGTTACTAAACTATTAAATAGTGTTTAAAAATAGTATTTAATAAATTATGGAAACAATAATTGAAAAATATTAATGAGTTTTAAAGTAATAAAATAAAAAGGTATTTAGACATTGCATATAAATAATTGATTTCACAACATTAAATTTCATTTATAATTTTTTGCTTTAAAAACCAAAGTTTAAAATAAAAGTAAGAAATTTATAATACTACAGTACAAAGCATATTATGACCAAAGTTTTAAGTAAAGCTATTTGTTTATCTTATACTTAATAAAAAAAAACAACCGATATCGTAGTTAATTGAGTAAAAATAAAACTAAATCTTTTTAACAAGTTATAACAAGTTATTTGCCTCCCTTCACCCCAAAGACCCCATTAAACCATTTAATTTACTTAATAAGTGAAAAGCATATTTTGTTTTGAACTCGAAAATGTTATTTAAATATTTGCAAAATCTGATTATAACCATTAAAAATTATAGTCTAAGTTTATGGAAAATATTGAAAATTGCATTGCTAACTGTTGAACAACAATACTTACAAGATTGTTAAAAAATATCAATTTTCAAATAATAAGTGAAATAGGATTTTAGACTTTACATGATAAATGATTATTTGTGCAATATTAAACTCAAATTACAAATTATACTTTAAGAAGTAACTAAAAAAACATTTTTTATAAAAAACAGAAATGAAAATCTTAAATCTGCTTTAAAAACCTTTGCTTTAAAATATTCAGTAAAAAAAGCTAAGTTTTTCCAGAAAAAAAAATTGTGTAGTTGATTTCAAAGTATAAATACTCAAATTTGTATTTTAAATTACTATAAATTGTTACATATAAAAAAAAACCTTTTAAGTTATCAACTGATTTCCAAGATTTCAGATATCTCTATTTTTGGGTTGTTAAACATCTAAAGGTAGTTTATCTTCTGAGTCTGGTGAGTTTTAAAAATATAATATTTAGTCAGTAACTTAAAAATTATTAGTACATTAAACCAAATAGTTAAGTCATCAGATACTTACCTAAACTATTAACTAAAACTTAAAGAGCTTAAAAAATCTAAAAATTTCTCAAGTATTTACTGCAAACAAGATACATGGTTATCAACCTTTGATAACAGGGATACCCTCAACTTATATGAGCATTTACATATAATTTATATAAGTCAAAGATAAAACTACTACCAACTGACAATATATACATTAAAACAGCAAGTTTATAAAATTAAGGCAATAAAATAATTTTAATTCAAGAAAAAGTTCTAATGACTAGCATGAGACTCAACAAGTGTCAAAAATAACATGATCATTCAGTTAGCATGATATTCTCATCATTTTTTAACAAACATGAGTTTTCCTGCGTGTGTACAACTCATAAGACAAAAAAAAAGGTTTTTAAGTGATTGAATTAATAAAAAAAATAAACAAAACATATTGGGTTTAAGAATAAAAATGCACTTTATTATACCTGTTAGCCACTCTTAATTTACAAAACTGGTTATAAAAAACTTCAATTGTGTACTATAATTTTTAATAACAATATGTAGATCATACAGTAATTTACAAGATTTTTATAAAATAAAATAGATCCAATAGCTTTACCAAATTAAAAATTAAAAAAAAAATATTTTTTAGTAATAACACTTAAAACATTAATTGTACTTGTTTATATAAAACAAAAGCTAAAACTAAATATAAAAACAACTAAATGTTTATCATCATAACAAAAACGTATCATAATAAACTAAACTAGACAGTTTGAATAAATGTAAGCACCACAGTTTAAATTGAGCTAAGAATACATGTACTTGAATTTTTAAAACTTGATTTAAATAGTTTTGTATAATTACTAGATTATTTAGTCACCATTTTGTTTTAAAAGTTTTTTTCACTTAATTAACCAAACCTTCAGTTGGTACAAAATTAAAAATCAAAGTATACAATTATGATTACCTTATGGCATAAAAACTTTAGTATTTAGATTTAAACACATAACAACTAAACATTAAAAAATGGTTAAGAGCATAAGGCTTCTATAAATAAAACTTTTAAAGAAGTTTATGATATATTCAAAGTGAGTATAACTTGTAATGATAAAGGACATCAAAATAATTAAAAAAAAACATTGGCTGTATTTAAAAGTATTTATTAATTTATACTTTCTCTATAAAAATAATATAATAGAAAAATTGAATAGTTTTTGAGAAATAATCTTTATTTGAAAAAAAAATCCATTTTAGCTCTATAGTATAAAATCTGTCAAAGCCAATTTTCTTGCAATTCATAAAAAAATCATTGAAAAGCTACCTCATACTTAAATTTTAAACCAATTTACTTCAAACTTCAGGAAAAATTCTTGATATATAATACAAACCACATGTCAGAATAAAGTTAAAGACAAATTAAAATACATAGGATCAAAAATAAAAAATAGTTTTATTTTTTCGATTAATTAATAAAAAAAGTATGTTATATTACTAGGTAATAAATAAATTAAATGTAATAAACAAATCATTTACCCCCTCCCTTTGCCCTAAAAAAACTATTTTATCTAATTTATAAAATAACAAAACTAAGTTTATCCTATGAAGAAAACTTTGTTTTATACTAATAAATTTTAATTCAATTAAAAAAAAAACATCATAAAGTTCAAGTCTAAGTATAGTAATAAAATAAGTGTTTTACTTAATTGTTGAATAATAATATTCAATAAGAAATAAAAAAAAGATATTGAACAACAACAATGCATTTTAAATTACTAAAAGAAACAATAATTTTGAAGTTACATATAAATTATAGATTTTATGACATCAAATTTATAAAATTTATTATAAATGTAAAGTTTGAAATAAAAGATAAATATAAGATAATAAACACAATTTAAAACATATTATGACCAAAATTTTTAATAACTTTTTTATATGAATTTCCAAAAAACAAACAACCGGTATCTTAGTTTATTGAGTAAAAAATTAATCTAAATCTTATAAACAAGTGATTTGCCCCCCTCCAACCCTATAACCCACTAAACCAATTTATCTACTTAATAAGTAAATAAAAGCAAATTTTATCTATGTTGCAAACTTTATATTGAACATAAAAACTCTATTTTATTATTTGCAAAATCTGATAATAATCATTTAAAAATTAAAGTCTAAGTTTATAGATAATATTGATAAACCATTAACTAACAATAAGTAATATGTGAAATAAGATTTAATACTTTACATGATAAATGATTATTTGTGCAAAATTAAACTTTATTTACAAATTATTCTTTGAAAACTAACTAAAAGGAATTTTTCATAAAAATTACTGGTGAAAATCTTAAAACTGCTTTAAAAGAACTTTGTTTAAAATATTGAGTAAAATCAGCTGAGTTTTTCCAGAAAAAAAGTGTGTAGTTGATTTAAAAGTAAAAATAATCAGATTTGTATATTAAATTATTAAAAATTATTACAGATAAAAACAACCTTTTAACTCATCAACTGATTCCCATGATTTCAGATACCTTCTTTTTTAGGGGGTGGAACATCTAAAGGTGGTAAGTCTTCTGAGTCTGGTAAATTTGGTGTCAAAATTTCGACTGTTGTTACCTACAAAGATGCAAGTGCTTAAATGTTATGTTTTTTGTGTTACTGAAGTATTATTAATACAATTCAGAAAAAAAAATAGTCATTAGATACTTAGCTAAATTATTTATTAAAACTTAAAAAGAACTTAAATTTTATTTAATTTCTCATGCAATACTGCAACACAAGATACAGGGTTATTTAACCTTTGATAAACAGAATACCTTTAACTTAAATGAATATTTACTTATAATTTATATAAGTCAAAGATAAAACTAATACCAATTGACAATAAATACCATAAAACACCAAATTTATAAAATTAAAGCAATTCAAATAATTTAAATCTAAGAAAATTTAAAACTAGCATGAGACTCAACAAATGTCAAAACTAACTTATGATAGTATGAGATTCTCAACAGTTTTTAACAAGCATGATTTTCAGTAAGTGTGTACAATTCATAAGACAAAAAAAGGTTTAAACAGACTGAATTAATAAAAAAATAAGCAAAGCAGACTGGGTTAAGGAATAAAAAATTCTTTATTATACCTGTTAGCTACTCTTAATTTACAAAACTAGTTGTAAAAAACTTTTATTGTGCACTAATTTTTTAAATAAAACTATGCAGGTTATATATTAGTTTACCTAATTATTATAAAAAAAAGATCTCATGGCTTTACCACATTAAAAATTAAATAATTAAGTAGAATTCATCTAAATAACAAATAGTTTCATGGTTGTAAATAAAAGTATTAAGTTGTAATAAAATGAGTTTAGAGTAATTGTATTTCTTAAATTTTTTTTTTTATTTTACAAGTAAAAAATTATAATTTTATATTTACCTTTAGAAATTAAAGTACTTATATATATAAATGTAAATATAAGAAGAATTGAAAAAAAAAATGTTTAGCTAAATACCATAAGTTTTGTTTTTTTCATCAAAGTTGAGAAAAAAAGTTCTAAAAGATGAAAAACCATAAATAAAAAAGTTTAAACGATCTGTAAAATTATTTATATTCAATACTACTAAGTTTTTATTCAAGTTTATTATCTTCATACAGGGTTGCAAATCGTTTTTGCAAAAATTTTTTCAGGTTTTCCAAATTTGTTCCAGGTTTTTAAAAGTACACATTTTTGGGTTTATTTTAAGTCTAAAAGTTAAGTTTAAGGTGAGAAACTGTTTTGAATAGTATAAAAACATTGAAAAGATACTGTAAAGCTACTTTAAATTAAAAAAAAATGATGACAAATTTTTATATATATATGACAGATTTTTTAAGTCAAGTCTAAATTTTGCTATTGAGCATGTGAAAGTTGTTAAAATTCCAGGTTTTTCAAGTTATTTTTAGTGATTTTTGTTCAAAATTCCAGGTTTTTCAAGTTTTTTTTCAAAATTTCCCAAGTTCTAGGATTTTCATGAATTCCAGGTAAAGTAGCAAGTTGGCAAAAAACATAAATGTATAACATTATTTTTTCCAAATTTACTATTCCATCATTATTTACAACTAACAGTGAACAAATTATTTATGATTAATTTATTCATTAGATGACTAAAATTAACCTTATTTCAATAAAAAATATAAACTAACATTAAAGGCATTCATACTTATAAAAATAATTTGGTTTTTTATTGTTAATTTAAATAATGTTTACAAAAGTTCTTTTTTCTTAAAGACTTGTTTTAACAACATTTTCATTCATACAAAGTTTAAAATCCTACTGCCGGGGATTTCCAATATTTTAGTTTTAGTTTTAACTAAAAGGCGGCGCTTGTTACCATGTCTGGTCTTGATTATTACTATTGTAGTCTCCGACATCAACCAGCTTTATCTCAAAAATATTTTGAGCTTTAAAACTCTGCAAAAAGCAACTCATAGCTTAGTTACAACTCAATAAAATAAAACTAAATTGTGAAAAAAGTGATTACCCCCCCTATTCCCTTAACATAACAAATTCAGTGGTAAGTTTTAAAATAAGTGTTATATCTAATGTTAAATTTTAATATATATTACTAAACTCAACTGTTCTATTTAGTTAAGATCTAAGTAAAAACATAACCAGAAGATTTATAGTTAAACGACGTGCATTGTTGTGTTTTATTAAATTTTAAAATGAAACGCTTACACGAGTATTAAAACTCAAACAAACAGCCAAGTTATTGAACTAAACTGTAGTTTTTTAATGAATTTTCATAATTTAGACGTATATAACCCACTTAAAACAAAACAATAAAGGTTCTTAAAAAATCTTAGAGATTCAACATAAGGTTTTAAGCACTTATTATTAAAAATACTGACTGATTTTATCATTAATAACTAAATCTTCATTTAGAAATAAATTCACATCTCAATTTGATCTTAAAAAGATTTCACAATTTATTCTAATCAAAAATTTTCAAGCATTTGAACTGAGAAAAACTGATATTCTTAAATTTTTAAATAAAAAAACTGATTTATCCTGACGTTTTTTAACTTTTGTCAAAAAAACTGATTTAGCCTGACTTAGCCTGATTTAGCCTGACGCGCACAAACCCTGTGCAAATTCTTAATGCAAATTCTCAAATTCAAATACATATCCAACAACTCTAAAACAATGAAAACATTAGCCGCCAAATGACGAAAATGGCTAAAACTTAAATGCTATTTGATAACAGGGTGTTTTTGTTGCACACAAATCTCTACATTTTTACCTTTCAGACTTATTTATAAGTAATCCAGCTGTATTTAGAATAGAAATCTCATTCTTCATTACCTTAAATGTTCATTTAACATTTTGATTTCATTCACCAACATGCTGACTTAAAACAAAAACATTTTTATTAACTTTACCAAAAAAAAAACTTGTTCTGTTTTAAACTTTATTTTATTACTTTAACATCTTAAAGGCAACGGTAAAAGAAACTCTAAGTGTGATATTCTTAAAAGTTTTTGAAAATGTTGGATTTTTACAACTTTTATTCGTACAGGCACTTTTTTACTCATGACTCAAACTTGGATTTTTCGAATTATTTTACAGTTGCCTGAATATAAATACTTAATACTTGATTAACTTGTTACTGAATACTGTACACTTTTTTTATTTAATTCAATCGAAAATTTTCTCAAACTTTGAGTGGTGATAATAACATAAAATTGTAGCATTTAATAATTAAACAATAATTGCTTAAAAAAAAACTAACTAAAAAAAAATGTGTTATGTTAATGCATTTTATAACGCTGTATAAAAAGATAACTAAAGGTCAAATAAAGTATTTATAAATTCAATCTAGTTAGAATAATTTATATACTAAAGTTAATTAAAACTTTCCAACGGGTACGATTTTAAAGCAAAAGTGTTTCCCCTAATATTTCCTGAATCATCAATTATTTTATTTGATATATTTTTTTAAAATTCTATTAACATTTATACCCACAACCGAACCCACTTTAGTAAGGTACAATTATTCGAAAATTAAATTTCAAAAAAATTATTAAGTTTTCAGAACCCGTTATTTTCAGAAGTCTAATTAGAAAATTAAGCAACAAGGTACAAATTGTTCGAGCATGGATCTAAAAATAGAATAAAAAATTTTCAGTATTCTGGAAAGCCTGCAATTTAATATAATGTTTATAACTTCTTTTTTTTATAAATCCTTAAGAAAGATACTAACACTAGCTTGTAGTCAGGGCAACAAATGAATGTCCTTCTCCACGCAGTACGTTTGGTTTCCGCAGTCGAAATGCTTGTTTTCATAGTTCAAGTGGTAGCCCGTCGCGCAAAACTCGTGCTTTTTCTCATCGGAACATTACGACCGGGTTGTCGCAGTGCGCGTCGGGAAAACCATCATCGCAATCGTAACACTTAAGTGAGCAACAGCGAATAGGCAAAACAGAAAACTGAAAAAGCAGCTGATGCGTGCATTGTTTACTAAAACTAAAACATTTCAAGCAGTCGGGTTTTTCTGCCGGTTGCTTTTTTTTCAATAACTTCCGATCTCACATGCCACACTTTAATTGAAATGTAATAATTATAAATTACCGTCAATCCTAAGTAGCAGTTTGTGGCTTACATTGTTCTAACTTCTTTTTTAATAATTTTTTAGGAATACTTATGTTTTTATTATTCAGTATACAACATATATGGTCGTATATGGTCGCAACGTATTTTCTAGCTTAAAAACATGTTGTAAAACAAGAAATTGTTAAATTTTTTATAAAAAATAATTTGAAATGTGAGCATGTTTTTTTAGTTTACGGCAATTATATTGCAACACTTCTTTGTTTTAAAAGAATAGTTTCACAAAACTAGTTCCGGTGCTAACACTTATTTCTGATGAGCACGTTCTGAAAATTAGTTTATTGGTAAATTAGGCCTATTTACAATGAAAGTTGCCCACTCCTAATCTTATACCATTGTTTTTGTGTGCCTGATGTGCTGATAAAGTATAAAGCAATTGAAGATAAAATGAAATTATCTTATTTTTAATTTTCAATCATGTCTATGTTAGTTTAAATCTCGGTATTTTGGTCATAGATATTTTTTAAACATTTTTTATTGTAATCATCTATAATTAAAAAATATTGAAATGATTTGAAACTTTAACCAAACAGAATTTATGTAAATAGTAAAAATATAGTTGCTTGTATTTAAAAAGAACTGATAAAGCATTTTAAATTTGTAAGAACTCATTCAAATTAATTTATTAAGCAACTTAAGGAAATTTTTAGAAAAAAAAATCAGTGTGTAATACAGTTTTTGTATTAAAAATAAAAAATTGTCCTCAATAACCATTTTTTTCAAATAGAATAGTTATGTTAGCGGCTTAAATTTTTGTACACTTAAAAAGCATTACAAATTTTAGCCCGATTGTTTAACAGTAACTAAACGCATGTTTATTTTTAAATTTAAGCATATAAACAAAAGCACATTTGACACGTTGCTGTTGCTGCAGATTTGTAGTAACATACATTCGTTTCAAAATTATAATGCTTTGTAATACATTTATTTAATTTTTTCTGATATTTTTGCACTTAGTTTTGAATTTTTATATTATAAATTTAGTAGAAACTGATGTGAAAATCGCATAACGCCTTTCTGGCTAATATATTTTTTCAAACTATCATAGCAAGTTTAGAGTTGCTTCCTCTACTTGAAACATAAAGTAAAATAAATTTAGACTATAATTGTTATATATTAAGAAAGGTAAGAAAAATTTATATGCTTTGTAAGCCACTAGAACTAATTATAAACAACTTATATCGCTGTTGAAACATCTAGACTAAATTGTAAAAACTGAAACTGGTAATGAAAATTTTTAAATGAATAATTACTTTATTAATTTCATTAAAATTTTCAAAATTACTAGTCGGTCTAAAATTAAGTAACTTATAATTTTACGCATTTTTTTAAAGTAGTCAGTTATGATCACCCGAGCCCAAAACTTAATTAGGCTTTGCCAAAATACTTTTGATGAACTTTTAATGTTGTTAATGACATGCGCCATTCCATTGTCATTAAATATCAGATTTGTTTTGGTTGTGAGTTGGCGTCATAGTTAGCCAACGCTTAAAATTGTCTTTAAATGCCATTACACTACTAATTTTTTAGGGTTGTGAAAATATTGTGTTTTAATAACTAAAACCACTTATTTTTCATAAAAATTTTGTCGAAAATAACAATATAAAAGTATAATTTATAATATTAGTCTCAAAAAGAATAAACATTTTCATGAAACAAAAATTTTTGCTTCATGTAAAAAACCAAACACGTTTTTTTTTTATATACAATTCTAAGTTGTTTAAACTATAGCCGGGCACCTAATCCCGCTCGTTGAGCAATATTGTCCGTCCAATAACTATGTTTTAAGTATTAAAAATCTCAATAGATTTGTTAATCATGTTGTGAATGAAAATATTAAAGACACTATCTAAGTTTTTAATTTAGTTGGCTAATTTTTTAGTGATAAATTTAAAATGCTCAATAAAACTTCATTAATTGCTTAACATAACATGCTTGCAAGTACTGTAAATGACCTAACTATAATATATCGCAGCTGCTAAATAATTGAACAAAGTAAAAGTTTAGATAAGTTTGTTTAACATCGGTATTTGTACCAATAATGGTTCTACGAATTTGTTTTTCAAAGTAATTAGAAAAAAAAAGGAATTTAAACATGAAAAATGTTGTGGAGTCTTATCTATAACGTACAAAACAAAAAAAAGTTCGTTTTTGACTACAGACTAAATTTATTTTATCTATAACATAACTAACATGTTATAAGTTTTTATTTATTTATTTGATACGTTCTATAGGATAAAAAATAACTATCAGATGTAAACGTTTTAAATTTTTTCATAATACACTCCTCATACTTTTGAAAACTTAACCTTTTATGACAAACCAACTTAAACTTTAATAATATTTTTAAGAAATATTTCTAATAAATTTAATGAAAACTGATAAATAATATATAACCTTCAAAAAATATCAAAAAAACAAACGTATGAGAAAAAATCTATATTTCAAAGATACAATAATACTTCTTGCACCGAATCAGTATATTGAGTAATTTCCCTAGCTTGTCACTAATTGGTATTCAAAATTTCGTTTATCTTTTCGAATACTAGATAAACATAGTTGAAAAAAGGCAAATAAAGCATAAAAATAAAACAATAAAGGATAAAGATTTTACATTATTTTTTTTTATTTCTTTTCTTTTTTTGGGTGGCACGCATGCGTCAGTGTCCCTCCCCACGCTACGCTCCTGGTACCAGGGTAACTTTGCACAAGAACAGCTATGCAGATCTTTTGTAACTTCACACGGCTCTTCAGTCCATTTACCTTCATCAACATCGTATATATATATTGTTGGGCTGTAATTTCCAATGACTACTATTCTATTACCAATTGACATTTGGCGATATGGAACAACATCAAAAGGAATTTTAAGCTCAACAAACTTTTTACATTGATCGTCGAACACTTCCCACGGAGAACTCGTAGCAAACAGCTTGTTTTTAACTGCTAGCAAACCTTGACCCGATCTACCGTTTATCATATCTGGCATCGGTGACCATTTGCCGGAAAAGACGTCGTAAGACTCAACAGTTTTCAAAGGTATATTTTCAAAACCCTCCCCACCCGCAACAACGATGTTTCCTCGATAAACCGCACACGCTGCTGCGTGTCTCGCTCGTTCCATTCCGGCAACTTGTTCCCAGCTTTTGTCTTTAGTGTTGAATTGTAAACAAGTATTAACGAGGTTTCTATTCCAAACTGTACCCCCAACAACAAATATGTTGTCCTAAATGCACAGCAACAAAAGTGCTCCCGGTTGTCAAACATATCAGCTACTTCAATCCACGTGTTAGTGTGGGGCGAATATTTTTCAACGGTTTTATCACCACCGATAACATAAACTTCACCTTTTACAGTTACAGCTTCATAATTGTCTCTCATTTTTATCATTGAAGGTAAAACTTTCACTTTGGTAAAATCACTCGCATCAACTTGATGATTAATTTTAAAAGTTTCTTCACACTCTATATTGTTTTTGAAAGCGCTAAAAATAAGTAGGTCAAACTTGTTTTGGTCACAATACCTACTTGTATAATAACTACTTGACTCATTTTGAAAACTGTTTTTCTGGTCAACTAAAATTTCTTTTAACTCTTTAGAAAATTTATTGTTTTCAATGACTGACAAACCATTATATAAAATGTATTCAAAAGATGTGTCAGATAACAGAGATAGTCGTACTGTTGATAACAACTTTTTAGCATATTTGTTACGTTCTTCAATGTTGTGATTTATCCAGCTAATTGCTGCATTAAACATTTCTACTTCTGAGTGAATGTTCAAATAGAACTTGAGAGTATTTTAGCAACGGTTTTAAAATCTAACTGCAAAAAATTTTGAGTATCAGCTACCATTGTAAAACAACGTGCTATGTAGCTCGTTGAAAGTTCACTAATGCTGAATATGTTGTATATTTTAGCCAAGCTATGATAAGTCGGAACAATTTTAACAGAAATCTTTGCACTGATGTGTTTGCTTATCTCTGCGTGAGTTTCTTCTTTCATCATGAGCTTATTCAGTTTTATATTTGAAATTAGTTCATAATTCAATTCATCTTTTGCTTCTAAAGTAATATTTGATAAGTATATGACCCGAACAAAGTATTTTTTAAGTGTCATTGCATTTTACATGATTTTAATTTCGTATAGTAAAAGACATATAGTTTTTATTAGTTTAATGCACATAAAAATTTTATTGTAACTTAGAAAACATAAAAGGAGAGAATTTTTTTTTTTAAATACATTAACGAAAGAAAATAAATGATCCCTAAAAAAAGAAAAAAAAAAGAAAAAAAAAATTTTAATACTACATAAAATCATACTAAAAATAGTTTAAATTTTTATAAATTTAAATGCAAACAGTATCTGTTATTTTTGAGTTGAAGAATTATTGTAAGTTTTGTCTAAAAATGACGTGCAAAAATAAACTAAAATAATGACATAGATACTATTTTAAAACTAGTTTTCTAATATATTGTAAATATAATATCGTGTCTACCCAAAAAAATCTTTTTAAAAGTTTAGAGTTATAATTTTTTATAACAACTTTATTTAAATGTAAAAATTGTTTAAAATATTGTTCACAGAAACCTAAAAAAACTTAGTTTCCATTAACGAAATATCTATGAAAATATTTAAAGTTTCTGTACCTTAAGTTCTTCTTGATATATAAATTAAAATAAAATTTTTGAATTTTTAAGCTATATGAAATCTATAATACTGTTAAATTGTCACAAAATGACATAAAAATTTAACCAAGATTAGCATATTCAGAAATAATTGTGTTTTTTAACACATACATTAAGTTTATTACAACTTATAGTGTTTATCAATGAGAGCTGTTATGTGTTAAATTTTGTATATATATTTTCAGTATTCTTATGTTTTTGGTAGAAGTTTTTTACCTAAATTAAGCAGTAGTTTTCTATTTTTGAACAAAAAATTTATAGGCTTATTATTATTTAAACCTAAAAGATTTTCAACATATGTATTTAAAACAAATAAAAAAAAAAACAACATTTAAAAATAAATAAACCCTTTTTTACATTGTTCAATGTACATTTATTAGTCTAATATTTTGGTATCGTAAAAAGCCTATTACCACTTGCCGGTCACTTGAGATCATTGATTTGTACAGTTTACAAACGCTGTTATAAAACATTTTGTATTTATAGTTAAGTATGTGATAAATTAGTTCTTAATAAGAAAAATTATTTACAGTCTATCTGAAACTTTACTAAAATGTTTGGAGTCAACATGTTTAACATCTGTATATTATGTATGGTAAAAAAAACTGTGCTGATTTTTTTTTTGTTTTCCATATAAATAATTTAGCGTTTTTAACACATAAATATTTTTAATTTATATAACATTTTGTTGAAATACAGTTAGTGGTACTTCCTTATACTTATAAAAGTTATCAAAGGTTTATTATAGCAAATTTATGCAAAAACATCAAATTATCTTACCTTTTTTTGAAAACTCACATAATCGACTTGAACTGTTTTCTTCATATATTTTTTTAACTTTACTCTTCAATAAATCGACAATTTCGTACATGATAATATGCTACTTAGTTACTTTTATATCTTAATCCTAAAATTAAAAAAAGTTTTTTAGTTTGTTTTCATTTAAAGATTTATAAAACATCAAACTAAAAATGTTATTCTACTAACAAAAACTTTTTATTACAAAATAAAAGCCTTTATATACAGTGCGTTCTAAAAATAAAACAAATCTTAATACAAACAACTAAAAATTTGAATTTTAAAATTAATAAAATATATCAAAATTATATTGGAAAACGAACATTTTATTGATATCCATGCAAGCAACATTACAGGGTAGCCACTCGTTAAATCAAATTTTTTTCCAGGTTTTCCTAATTTCTTCCAGGTTTTTAAATGTACTCATTTTTGGGTCTAATTTTAATTTAAAGTTAAGTTAAAGGTAAAAAACTCTGTTAAGAAGTAAAAAACATTAAAAAGATACTGTTAGGTATTTTAAATATGTTTTTTATGGTAGCTTTATGTCTTTAAAATATGACAAATTTTTTTCATTTTTATGGTAGCTTTTTTAAGTCAAATCGAAATTTTACTACTGAACATGTGAAAGTCTAGGTTTTTCCAGGTTTTTTTAGTGGTTTTTGTTCAAAAATCCAGGTTTTTCCAGGTTTTTTTTCAAAATTTCCGAAATTCCCGGTTTTTTTGCCTAAATTGTGAAATTCCAGGTTTTTCAAGGATTTCAGGTAAAGTAGAAACCCTTACATTAACAACTAACTTGTGTTTTTGTTAAGCAAGATAAATAAATTATCGGCTTGAATAAGTTCTTAAAGCAGAAAACAATTCACAAACAAGGTTAAAACATTTTACTTTTAACTTAAGAGTCAGTTTTTATTGTGACCATCAATAAATTAGAACATATACTTTTGTAAGTGTTTATATTTATGTATTAAGTTATTTCACTAAATTGGTTATAAAATAACAAAGTATTGAAACTAAATCAACTAAAATTCATTTTAAAATCTATGAAAAAAGTAGCTTTAGATTTTAAAAGTCTTAAAACTATTTTGAGATATTTATGAAAAATTAAAATTAACCCTGAGTCACCCTTAATTTATAAAACAGAAGCAAAATATACCCTGAATTTCCCTGAATAATCCTGAGTTTCTCGGATATTTTCTAAGTTTAAAAATAACCTGCATTTTCTTGAGTACCCTGAGTGTGTGACAATCCTTAATTTCTGAAAATAAAAATAAAAAACAAACAAACTATTTAAAAACTGAAGTTTTCGTAAACTATGCCTCCACATTAAAAGCATTATAATATTATGCATATCATTTATTTAAAACTTTTGTCTTTAGAGAAAAATAGCAATTAAAGGTTTTTATTTATTGCTAAGAGAATGATATAAAATTGTGCATTAATAACAATTATCCACTTAAAAAATTAAATTTTATTAAAAAATTATAAAGATTTTATTTCTATCATTTTTTATTCTTTTGAAAACTGTTTTGAAAACAAAATTTTTACATTTTTAAAGCTACAAGATATATGTCTTACCTTATAATTGCCAAATAAATTAAGAATAAATATTAACACGAAAGTATGCAATCATCTACTTTTATAATACATATATATGTTGCATTTTTTTCTTTGTATCAATAATTGACCTCTGTATGAAAAGTCTTAAAAAAAAACCTTATCAGAACTGAGATCTGCTACTACAACTAACAGTCTCTCAAAAAAATAAAACACATTAACAAGATAAATTTTTAAAAAATTAGAGTAAAAGTAAAATAATAAATCTTATTAATCCTTGTTTTTAGTTATGTATAACACAATTGAATAAATACTCAATAACATCATTAAATAGATACTGAAAACCATATTAATCAAACAAAAATAACTTTAACAATTACATGGTTTTGTAAACTAGACCTTTCTACTCAAAAATCCATAGATTTATCTTTAAAATATGTGTAAAAAAATTTAAATTATCTTAATAGAGTGTTTATTAAAAACATTCTGGTTAGATCTTAGCTATTCAGATAATATTTTACTGAAATAAAGTGAACTGAGTAAAACATTACTAAAATAAATTGAAATAATTACCTACAAGTACATTTATTTTGTTATATTCTTGCAGGAGAAAAGCCAAATTGTTATTTGAACCGAAATAGGCTCACGAGCAAATACAAAAGCTAACCATATGATGAAAAAGTAAGCGCAGTTATCCAAAAGGCTGAGATTAAACGCCTTAACTTTAAACTTAATTTTATTTGAGAGTCTAGCAAAAACAAATTATCATAGTTTTTATACCGTGTGCAAAATGAGAAGGCTTCTATTAGTGTTATAAAGCACTGTTTTATTCGTTCAAGCTTGAAATCATTAAGTAGTTTTACACTTTATTTAACTTTGAATTAAAATTGAGTAAACTTGGAAGAGTCATTTTTGCAAAAAGGACCATTTTTGCACAAAGGGTCATTTTTGCAAAAAGGATCAATTTTGCACAAAGGGTCATTTTTGCAAAAAGGACCATTTTTGCACAATGGGTCATTTTTGCAAAAAGGACCATTTTTGCACAATGGGTCATTTTTGCACTAGTAAAAAAAAACAAAAAAAAAACATACTAAAAGATAAATTAACAAGAAAAATAAATGGAAAAAAATAAGTTACCGACCGAGGGTAAGGGTTAGAGATAACAGTGATAGCAAAATTACAAGTTTAAAATAGCTATTAAAAACTGTTGATAAAAGAAAAGCAAGAAAATAAGCAATTAAAAAAAATTAATCAAAAATTAGAAGAAAATAACAGTCAACTACCGGGGATAAAGGTTAGGGGTAAGATTAATAGTAAAAAATTAAAAAATAAATAAAAACTATTAGTAAAAAAGACAATCAAATAAATTAAATAACTAATTAATAAAAACTATTATATTAAGTTAAGCAGTTTTACAAAATTTAATTTAATTAATTTCTATATATGATAAGTAACTGTATATGAGACAACATATGGTGCTAATTACAGACCCCCTATTATTACTCATTTGTTGCTCGTGAAAACTCATAGTATTTTTTTTTTTAATTAGTATAGGAAAAATACAACTTTGTTTTAAAACATGATAGCTAAGCTTAATGTTTATATTAATGATAAATTACACATAATTCTGAGAATATTTGCAACAATTGTTGCTTTTATCAGATAATAATGCTAAATTATTTTTGATTTACTGAAAAATAGAATATATATACAACATCAAATTTAAACAGAACTAATTATTTTTTTAATTTCTAACACAAAAAAATGTTGAAATTTTAACAAAACTCAGTTTTTTTTTAGAAATGCAATTGTTGTACTTTTATCAAAATTATTATATAAAATTATGATGAGTAAATGTCTTATTTAATGTTATTTTTAGCATTTGTTGCTTGAAATTTTTAGCTGTAAAAAACAGTTATTTTTTTACTATAACTTATTTTTTCATGAAAAATGTTTTAGAAAATGACATGCTTAAAAAAAATCTTTACAAGAAACAATAAAAATAGTAAAATAGTTTAGTTCTTAAATTACACTTTTAAGGTCTTGACTCAAATCTCAATAAAACTTTATGTGGCTAGCTTTTACAGCTCTTTTCGCAACATAACCTCAATTAACATTACATTAGAAAAACTTATTGAAACTAAATAAACTAAGTCTCATTTTAAAATCTATGAAAAAAGTAGCTTTAGATTTTTAAAAGTCTTTAAATTACCTTGAGATACCTATGAAAATTAAAATTACCCTGATTCACCCTGAGTTTATAAAAACAGGAAAAATATATCCAGAGTTTCCATGAATATCCCTGAGTTTCTCAGAGATTATCTAAAATTTAAGAATAACCTGCGCTTTCTTGATTACCCTAAGTGTGTGGCAACCCTGAATTTCAGAAAATAATAAAAGAAAACAAACAAATTATTTAAAAACTATGGTTTTCGTAAACTATGCTTCCACATTAAAAGCAGTATAAAATTAGCAATATCATTTATTTAAAACATTGTATTTAGATAGAAATAACAATGAAAGGTTTTTACTTACTGTTTAAAAGAATGATATAAGATTTTGTTTTAATAACAATTTTCAATTTCAAAAAATTATTTAAGTATTTATTGTTAGCAAGTTTTTATATTTAGAATTTTATTTTGAAAATAAAATTTTAAAATATTTAAAGCTCTTTGACAGATGTCATAAATTAAAATTACCAATTTGATTAAGAATAAAACATTAACATAAAAGTATACAAACATCTGCTTTAATATTACATACATAAGTTGCATTTTTTTCTTTGTAAAAATAATTGACCTTTATATGAAAAATCTTTAAAAAAAACAACCTTATCATAGCTTAGATTTTTATTACAATTAACAATCTCTCAACAATGACACAATAACATGATAAGTTAAAAAAAGTATAGGGTAAAAGTGAAGTATATAAATTCTATTAATCTTTGTCTTAAGTCATGTTTGACACTATTGAATAAATACTCAATAACTTCTCTAAATGGAGACTGAAAACCATGTTACCCCAACAAAAGATACTTTAACAATTACATGGTCTTTGTAAGCTAGACCTCCCTACTTAAAACTCCATAAATTTATCCTTAGAATATATGTCATAAATTTTCAAAATAACCTTTATATAGTGTTCAGAAAAATCCTGATTAGGCCTGAGCTATGCAGATAAGACTTCACTCAAATAAATTAAAATGAGGAAAACATTATTAAAATAAATAAAAATAGTTACCTACAAGTTTATTTGTTTTGTTATATTCTTGTAGGAGAAAAGCCAAAATGTTATTTAAACCAAAATAGGTTTTACGAGCGAATAAAAAAAGCTAAACATATGATGAATAAGTAAGCGCAGTTATCCAAAAGGCTGAGATTAAACGCCTTAACTTTAAACTTAATTTCATTTGCGAGTCTAACAAAAATAAATTATCATAATTGTTATACTGTGTGCAAAACTCTAAATCAAAGTTGAAAAGGTTTCTATTAGTGTGAAAAAGCACTGTTTTATCCATTCAAGCGTGAAACCAATAAGAAAATTGAGTAAATTTGGAATTGGTAATTTTTGTACAAAGAAATTTTTGCACGAAGGGTCACTTTTGCACAAAAGGTCATTTTTGCACTAGTATAAGAAAAAACCGAAAACAAATACTAAAACATAAATTAACAAGTGAAATAAATGGAGAAAAATAAGTTAACGACCGAGGGTAAGGGTTAGAAGTAACAGTGATAGCAAAATTATAAGTTTAAAATAGCTAATAAAAACTGTTAATAAAAGAAAAACGAGAAATAAAACAACTTAAAATTATTTATAAAAAAAGAAGAAAATAAAACTCAACGAACGAGGGTAAATATTAGGGGTTACAGTATTTAAATTCGTTTACGCGATTTATGACCTATTTTACTGTTTAATCTAGGTAGGAAAAAATTTGTTTCTGAAGACCTTGTATGATACTTATGGACATTTTTTACACTTTTCTAGTAAATTTTAAAGTTATCTGGTAACAAGTTATTGT
Organism: Thalia democratica; assembly: GCF_965202585.1. Classification (NCBI taxonomy): domain Eukaryota; kingdom Metazoa; phylum Chordata; class Thaliacea; order Salpida; family Salpidae; genus Thalia; species Thalia democratica. The sequence goes on from NC_139171.1 coordinate 22,626,167, forward strand.
TAAACTTCAACGTAATCAGACCTATTTTATATAGACAAAGACTTATAACATCTATTTTTATTTTCTGAGTTTTTAATTCTTTTACACTATCATCATATTTCTTATAATGTTGTATTTCTTATAAATGTTTTTCAACAGTTTCTATTTAATGCCTCATTCGAAGAAATAATAAAAGCAATGACCAACTCAAATATACTTCTAGAAAATATATTATGCGTACTCTTTGGCACTTCATTTCGTTTTTGGTAAAAGTTGTCTTTTACATTTATAGTTTATTATCAAATAAAAAGTACTATAAAATTAAAGCTTTAAGAACTAGGCTGTAATGTAAATATAATTTTTTACTTTGTAAAATTTTTGATTTCTTTAACTTAAGTTATATTTTAGCTGTTATGCTGATTAAAAATAGTAACTAGTTAAATATTAAAATGATTTTATGGTTTTTAGCGCTACCTTTTAAAATGTTTTAAAAACAAATCATTTGCAATTCTTTTATATTTTATGAATAAAGTAGTTAACTGTTATTAAAAATTAAAAACTCATAGAATAATTTTACATCAACCTTTTAGTAAAAAAACTCTGTGCATAAGCATACTGCATATAATTTAGTTTTGCGAAAGTTTTTAAACAAATTATTTAATAGGAAAAATCTTGCAAAAAGAATGACAAATTAAAAAACTTAAAGTTTTGAGCATATACTTGAAATTATATAAACTCTAGTTTTTTATGTAGTGCTTGAGAATTTCATTTCTTGTTTGAAACTTGTTTAATAAATCTTAAAATTGTTTAGATGAAGGTTTTAATACAGTTATTTGAAAAACTTATATTGTACAGGGTTGCCTTATTTTCAGGGTACTATGGATAACTCAAGGTATTTTGAAGTTTATGAAAAGTTCAGGACAGTTCAGTATAACTCTAGGGTATTTGATTTTTTTCTTTAAACTCAGGATATATCCTTCTTCTATGAAATAATCAAGATAGTCTTAAGTTTTTTAATAATCTCAGGACTTATTTTTTTATAGATTTTAAATGAGATTTAGTTGGGTTAATTTAAATATTTTATTTTGATTTATAATCAAAATGATTAAATAACTAGATTTTTATTAGTTTAGAAAGTTAAAAATGCTTTTTAAAAGATTTCAAAGTAGTCAGTATGATTCAAGGCAATTTAAGGTCACTCAGGACAGTTTTCTGACTTAAAAGGTGGTAACCCTGTATACTTAAATATATTTTAACCTTCAAGGCTAATTTCAGAGTATCAAACTTTATAGATAAAGTTTAGTTAGCTTATATAAAAGTTTTAATTTAAGTTTTACTTTATAAAACGGTACTAAATACTTTACAAAAATTAACCTTTGTTTTAAAGCTCGAGTTTTAAATATGAAATTCTCATTAGAGATAATAAATATTCTAATTTTCTTCTGATTTTTAGTCTTTTTCTTAACTTTATTTTCATAGTTAATTAAAAAATAACAACATTCTATTAAAAAAAAAACTCTCTTCTAGCTTAGTTTTTTGTTGTTTCTTGTAAGGGCTACTTTTAATTTTAGATATATTTCAAGAAAAACATTCTAGTATTAATGTCGGCCAGATGTTAGAAATTTTTTTAATTTTGTTAAGTTTATAGTTTTGCATGATATATTCAATTTGTTTTCTACGCATTTTTTTATACTAATTTTTTAGAGTTTAGGTTTTACTCTCATTTTACAAATGCTATTCATTATCTCAGGTTTTTTTTCATTTATCTGAACACGAATTTTTAAGGTAGTTTACAATATTTATACAACTTTTAAAACAGCATTTCTTTTATTTTTAAGTTATAGAGTTTTAAGTTAGAAATTCAGTAATGCAAGCCCTATGGATTTTCAATCTGATATTATAACGATGTTAAACCTGATACTTATACACAGTGCTTTGAATATTTTTAGCTAAGCTACGAAAATTAAAACAGAGTGCTTTATTTGTTAAAGAGTTTAAATAAAGTGTGTAGATATCACTTTTGTTATTACGAAAAACTTTAAAACCACAAAATTCCATCAAAAATTTATCTTAGATTATCCTTTTACTTAAATAATGCCTAAAAGAACAAAGTCAAAAGTTGAAGCAGAATCAGTTGAAAAGAAAACCAAAAACAACAATGTTAATAACAATAAAAGCAGTTGTTTTGCATTCCCAAGAAAAATTGAAAATTATGAGTTTATTAAGTCATGCAAAAGCAACACTTTAAAAGATGATGATAAAAAAGTATTGGAAAAAGTGATGAACTTTACTTTTGAAGGTGACCAATTATTTTTAAAAATAGTTAAACTTTTTTTTCTTCATAAGTTAAAGCTAAGAAGAATCTAATAGAATTTTTTTAAGCATTTCCTATAGTATACATATATTAGTTTTCGAAATAGTTTTAAATAATTTCGCATAATTTTGTAGTACAATTTGATAGCCGTAATTTTTTGTTTACATGTATTAAGTTGTGATGAAGCAATAAAATAAATTAAAATAATAAATTGAGTTAAAATTTACCGTACTAAATATCAAGTTTTTAACTAATTTGTAATTAAGCTAATTGATATTTTTTGGTGGAAATTAATTTTCATGAGTTTATCACATTAAGATTTAAAATAATTGAAGATAAATTATCATTAGCTAATAAGTAAATTACAAGTAGTTTTTATTTCATTATGAAATAGTTGTGAAAAGAAACCTATTTTCAATAGCTCTAACTTTTACAGTAAGTATAATACTATAGTTTCCAACGCCCATAAAATAATAATTTATTTATTTTTCTAAATATATAAACTTTAAAAAGATTTTAAAATTGCACAAAATATTATATCATTTAAGTATAGGAACATACTATTACTATTCATACTACTTGTTAAACTTGTCATTATTTTAATTTATCCTTACCAAAAAAAGCTATATTATTAAAATAAAGTCTCTTATTATCATATGAAAAAGTTTAAAAAACTACATAAATTAGAAAGCAAACTTAGTTTTAGTTGAGATAATGAAACTAGCTTTCAATGTGTACTCCCCTAATTTCTCTTATTTTAGCTTGGTTTAACTCTCTAGTTTCTAAAAAGTGTGTTAAGAACTTTAAATCATACAATTTTTAAACATTTATACACTAGCCTCTTATCGTATATGAGCAGGACAATCTTTTAAAGCTCGTAATATAAACTTAACTGATAAACTTATTCTATTATCATATGCAAAATGATGTTGTTTAAAATGTTTTTTAAATCAAAAGAAATTTTATATAAAAGCAATCGAAATAAACAAAAGACATTTTAAAACTTTTAATTGATTTATATGAAGCGAAATTACTTTTATTAAGTAAAATGTATGTTGACCTTGAGTTATTTTACTTTGACGACATTCTTTACTTAAAAAGTAGTTCAGTGTAGCTGCTATAAAAGCACGATTAAAAACCAAAATTAGATTTGTAATTTTTTCTAACACCTAAGGCTAATAAATTTCATTAACTTTTATAATTATATTGTTAGGTAACGGATCAATAAATAATAGTGAAATAGTTTTAGCTTTGAAAACAAGAAAAATTATCTTAAAAGAAAAAGACGAAGCCAGAATAACTCAAGTTATAAAAGAAAACATCAGTTCACGCAGTGTTTTTTTATCATATTTTTTAGCAAAAAAGTTTTACTTACCTCAAATTGCCAACAACTGCTTTAAATATATTGAGCGTTGTTTCGTTAAAGTTGTTCAGTCAAAAAACTTTTTAGAACTAGATTATGCTTCAGTAAGAAAAATTCTATCTAGCTCTGAATTACATATCACTTCGGAGTTGGAAATCATGAAACTAGCTGATACTTGGTTGCGACATTACTATGATCGGAGAAATAAGTTTGCAAAGGACCTTCTTTTAACAGTCCGTCTTCCCTTGCTTTCTGAATCAGTTTTGAAGAAGGTTTTAGGCAGATCTTACAACACGCGCAACTCTACTGTGTTCCAAAGCAACGAAGAGTGCCTGGAAATGACAAAGAAAATCCTTGAAAACAAAGAGGAATTTTATCGAGACAGACCAACGCTGAACTATAAGACGAGATATTGCAGCCAGGAAAAATTCTGCATTTTGGTATGCGAAGGACTTGAGGAGTTAGAAGAGGATTATGATGAAAAAACTAATCATGTTATAACAAAAGTTGATGCTGAAAATTTTGACAAGTTTGAAACTTTAGCTGAATTTTCAGGATCTTATTGCTTTTGGTCTGTTAATGTCATGTGTGAACTTTACGTGTTAGCTAAACGCGACGGAATAGATACAATAAATGTCCACAAATATTCCCATGAGAAAAATGCCTGGGTTAAAGTGAAAGTTGTACACACACGCCGCCGTGATTATTATAGTGTTTGTTCTTTTTTGAACAAAATTTATGTTGTGGGAGGTCACTTCAAAAACATGAGAGCCACCAGATCTTGCTTCGAGATCGACACGGCAAGCCGCAGAGAAAAACCAATTAAAAGAATGAATGAGGCGAGAATTAATGCGGGTTGCGTGGCGTTTCAAGGCAAAATGATTGTTTCAGGCGGTGGTGTAGATATTAACGACCACTTAAACAATTTAAACACTGTTGAGGCATACTGCAATGTTGACAACACGTGGTCAAACATGCCCAAAATGGTGCATGCCAGAAGCAACCACTTTTTAGTTGCTATAATGAGCAAATTGTTTGTTTTTGGGGGCTGGGGAGATACCTGTGAAACTTTCGATGTTTTTAGTAATAAGTTTTCTGTTCTTAAAAAGCCGAAAACGTTACGCATGGACGATTACAGAGTGCAAGACGCTATTTCTGTTGGCGGAAAGATTTTAGTTTTTAGGAGGTATTCGGCAAAAGTGGCTGTTTATGACTTGGATCGGAACGTATGGACGGAAGAAGAGTTCGAAGCTACAGAAGACATTGATTACTACATGTGTGTGAAACTACCCAAGTTTTAATTTAAACAGCAGTTTTTATATGTAATCTGTACTTATGTGTTGAATATAAAAAAAAGTATATTGTTATACGGTTACGTTTAATTAATTCTTAATTTATTTGCACTTCTAATCTTAAAATGTTACACAGAAATTTCTTCTACTCGTTTTTTTTTATAAAATATTGTGATACGATTACTAAACTTTTTGAAATTATTACGGTTATTTTACTTTATATATGTATTTCACTCAGTACCTCTTAGAAAATATGTATTTAACACCTAATTGAGGTTATCTTGTAAATTATTTTAAAAAATTTTTTTCTGCATATATTAATTTGATTTCCTATTTTTCTCTTTGATAATTATAATTTATTGTTTGTGTAGTACTCTAAAAAATATTTGTATATGATTCTATCAGCTGGTGTTTCTTTACATTTTTTGATATAATTTAATATTGTTAATTAAGCTGGATCTTATAAGCTGCATTTATATATTTTCATTATAATTTATCGTTAGTTTAAATAAAAGCATATAGAAACTTGACAAAAGTTTTATTTTAAATTAAAATGTTTTATTTTTATTTATTTTTCAAATAAAACTTTTTTTTTAATTTAGATTTTATTAGTTTAAAAAACGATTAAAACGGTTTTAAGGCTTTCTAAAATAAAAAATGTAAGTAAATTAGTTGTTATAACAAAGTTTTTTTGTTGTGAAACGAATATAAGTTGTAGATTTAACTTAGACACATGCAATTTCTTTCTCCCAAAACCATATTACCTATTTATTATATACTCTTTTACAAAGGTAAATGGTTTCTAGTTTTAAAAACTAAAACAAATTAATTTATAAAACAATTTTTATACTCTTTTATCGGCAAAATTATAAGTCTGTTTAAAATGCATTTATTCTAACTTTAATACATACATTCTTTAGTTTAAATATGTTATCTAAAGCATCTAAATTATTTCTTAAACTTTATTTACCTTAATTATAAATTGACTGGTAAGTGCTAAAAATAACACTTATCATGTAAATTTAATAATTGAAAATATTTGAGTAGGAAATCAATTAAAAAGTTACAGCAGAAAGATATCCTTAAGTAAAAAACAATTTGAACTTATGAGGCAAGTAAAATTTCCCGAGTCGCAATTCATAAAATAGAATACTTAGTAATTTGAACTTCTACATTTTAATATTGTTGTTTATTGAACGATAAAAATAAAGTTTTTAAAACGTTTGGTCTAAAGACCTGGTTAAAAAACCTTTTGGTTATCGAGTCACACACCATAAATACAGTTTAACGTCTTGTCTAGGACAGAAAAAAGACAACAAAATTAAACAAAATTTACAGTTATGTTGAAAGTTGTGTAACATTGTCATAGATTCCAAATGTAGCTTAAACGCAGAAATTTTTTCTTAAAATCAGGTCTTTTTCACAAAAGCTTATGGCTTAGCATAAGCCTCTCTTAATCCAAAATTTAATTTTTATAGCATAACGGCTAAAAGGGAAATCCCATAAAATACCCGCATATAAAACATTTTGAAAAATAAATTATCAAAGTTTATAAGTTGTAGTAACAATGCTTGTGAGGCTTAAAATAATATATTTAAATTGTGACAGTTTAAAATGTTATAAAAGGTTCTAAAGAGGTTCTTTGATAATAAAATAGCTATACTTACAAAACAGTTAAGATTTTTTTTATGTTCTCAATACTTCTAATTCGGAAGCTTTCTATTTATTTTTCAATAATAAAGTTTTGTTTAAAGACTTTTAAAGGTCTAGTTTATTTTTGTAATTTTTTTTATTAAATTGACGTTTTAACGTTATTAAATTGACGTTAAACTTGAAAAAACTTTTTAGCCAAATAGTAATTATATACCTATAAAAGTCTTCAAAAAGTTAGTAAAATTTTTAGCAACAAAAAAAAACGACCAAAAAGTATGGTTTTACGACCTTGTGTAAGAAAAAACTTTCAGTTGATGAGTTATACGGACACAATGGAAAGTCTGCATCTATACACAAAAGTGTCAAAAATCTATGTAGCTGCTCTACAGAGTGCACTGTAGTGTGCATAGATGCTATTTTACTACGCAGAAAAAATTTGTTAAGAAAAAATTATTATGTTAACGGCATTTGTTATGTCTGTTTCTATAAAACTAAACTCTAACATAAAAGTAGAGTTTTAACATTGTATCTAATTGTTAAGACAGTAAAACTGTGTACTTTTTACTTAAAAGATAATAGTCAAAGTTCTCAACTTAATTAAAAGGAGAATGATCAATTCAAAATTTTAAATTTTATTATGAAAACAATGTTTCACTCGCTTTAAACTAGTCAAACGAGACTATCAGTTGAATAAAACCTATAAAAATTATATAATAACATGTAAGAAGACATCAGTTTAAACTTGAATTAAATAATAATAAAAAACTAAAAAAAAATGTAAATAAAAGTTATACTTTAAAGTTATTAGTTGGCGGGTCAAATAAGAAAGTATTTAGTTCTTTTCGGGCAGGAGCATTTCTGTTTTGTTTTCTTCACGAAATTTCTTCAATGATCCAGTTGGTTCCAAGAAAAAAATATAAATTTGTTTCACCTTTTAATTCAACATCTATTTTATTTTTAAAATCTCCTGTAAATTGTACCTATAATCAATTTTTTCTAATCATCTCAATCCCAAAATATCTTTTAGAATTTTCAAAGTTTAGTTAGCAAGTCAGACTAAAAAATATTTGCTTGGTTCTATTTTTAAGTTTTTCAATAGAAACTAACTTAAAAATGACTAGGACTTGAAACGAATAATACAAAACAAAATAGAAAACAAAAAAAAAAGATTTTCGGACCTGGAAACAGAAAAGTAATAAATACCAAAGTAAAAATTTCAAACTTCTGTTAAAACTGCTTTAGTATATTGGCTTTACGAAACTGTTTGCTAATAAACCACTGATTTAAGTAAACAAGTTTTTATTAGAATTTTTAAACAAAAAAGCTGCATATTAAAACTTTTAACATACTCAACCTTAAAACAATCATAAAAAAGTTTTATTAATTTTGGTTGTTCAGGCAACTAAAACTAAAATAATGATAAGTTTTAATTTTTATAGTTTTAACAACTAGTTATCTCACTAATTAACTAATTTAAAAAAATTAAATAATTATATAAATAGCGAAAGATTTAATTTTAAAATTTCTAAGTAGATTTTTATTTCTCTAGAAAATCTTTTTGATTACAAAATGTAAGAAAATATAAAAACTTTTTTCATAACAACACTTAAAGCGTAATATCAAACTCTTTAACAAAACGTTTATACTATTTTTAAATCTCTTAAAACTACTTTTTTAAAACTATAAAAGATTTATGTAATATAATTCATTAGAAATTAAAAAATAGAATTATTTGTTTTAACTAAAATGATAACTATCACACGTGCAATAAACTTTTTATATTTATACTTTAAACTTCAACGTTAATTAAAACAGGATTTTAGTTTTTACATATGTTACAAATGATCGTACAAAACTTGTTTTGTAAAACATTTTGAACTATAAAAGTATTTTTAAACATCTTAAAATTTGTTCCGATTATTGAAATGTAAATTAAACAAACTTTTATAACTAAACGAAGATATATTTACTAAGTTTCAAAGGCAAGTGACCGGTTTTATTTCAAAACACTAAAGTAAAATTTGTTTATTTTTGATAACACTTTTCCACAGTTATTTCAAAGTAAAGTAGTTCATTGATAGATGTGAAGTTAACAGTAAAACTATGATAAGTAAAGTATAAAAGATAAGTATTAGCTGATAAAATTTGTTATAAGTTTTATCCAAGTTGATTTATTTATTTTTGACAGTTAAATTTAGGTTTTCATCTTTTATTTATCTCTATATGTTAATGGCTTTAATTTTGTATCAAAATCCCTATCCCCTAAGGTGTGAGCTTTTGCGAAAAGTAAAGTTCTTATTGAAATACAAAATTGTTTTAGTTGTAATGTAAATTATAAAGTATAAAATAAAGTAGTTAATTTAAAAGTACTATTGCTTATTATTTTTATTAAAAGACAAAAAAAGCTCAAAATATTTGTTCCTAGAACCTGGTGAATAAAAACCTTTTAGTAGTCAAGTCGTACACCACGGAATCTTTTAATGTCATGTCAAGGACGTTTACCCATAGAACTCTATCACTTAAGTAGAATAACTTTTATTTAGTTGTTTGTACATTGATGTCATAATAACAAAAACAAGTTTAAACATATTTTCACTTGTTTAACTGCTAAAGCTAACTTATGATTCCCTTAAACTTTTTATTACTTATTCAAAATAAAATTCTTACTATAAGTTGGTTAACTGTAAAAAACTAAAAATGTTTATCTTTTTAAGTTTTAGTAAATATATGTAATTATGTACTCTAATCATTAAAACTCGAATTAAGTTTCCTTTTATACTCTTTGTGTTTAGTTTACACTGCACGATAAACACACATGGTTTAAGTTGAGATTTAATCGAAAAGTTTCTTAGAAAGTTTGTAGCATGAAATTTAATGTGCAGCAGATGTTGTTTTAGAATAAAAACAATTAAAACATTTAAAAACTTAAAAAATACGTTTTCATCTTTTTGATTTGTTTTAAACCTTTTTTCGTTGAATAAAAAAAGTATATAAATTGACAATAACAAAAAAAAGTTTGAGTTTATAAAAAAAGTATTGTATTGCAAAAACTAAATAATTAAATAATCAGTAATTTTAAGTATAAAAATTGACAAGTGTTGTTTTCCGATATTCTTTTACTACCATTGTTTTGACATAAACCTCCTCACAAGTGTGAATGTTTCAAAAGGTTTGTCCGCTGGGGCCATGTGACCTGCGCCCTGTAAATTTAAAAAAATATAAACCTATATAATAAAAATTTAAAAGATTTATTCGATAACTTGTTTATAACCTACTTAAAAAAAACATTAAAAAAATGTTATTAGCTTTTCAGTTTATTGAGTTTTTATACCTTCACAGTTGCGAACCAAAGACTGTCAAATTTTTCAAGAAACCCAGCTGCGTACTGATAAGATTCTTTTTTCACATACCATGGAGACCTGCCCTTTGTTCTCTGCACAAGTTGTTTGAATAAAATTATTTCAATAACTTTACGGTAATAGGACAGTTTAGAAATTTATAGCACAGCTAAGAGAACTACCCCTATTTTAATAACAAAATAGATAGTTTATAAAATAAAACAAAGAAAATACTTTTGGTACAAACAATTTTTTCTTACGACACAATTTATTTAGTTTTAGCACACAAACTTGTAATTAATAATTAACAAACGTACAAATCGTAAAAACAACTTAGGGATAGTATTTTTTTTTTAATTTTAAGCGACCAAATTAACTTAAACCAAAAAGCGACAAAATGAATAACTTGATAAAACAATATGAAAACCTAAAGTTAACAATAGTGCCTTTAACAACTTTATTACAACAAAACTTTAAAACCCAGATAAAATTAATTTGATATGTTTTTTTTATTAACTAGGTTTGAGTTGTTAATTGCTTAATTTTTTTATAATAAATACAAATAGAACTAACTTTTATTCCAGTGTTTGATATAAAACTTTCTCCGGATAAAAATGGACAAACTAAATCTAGATCACCAAAGTAAAGAAGAACAGCAACTCCCTTAATTAAACAAAATATATATATATATATATATGTTAATATTACTAAATATTGAGGTTTTACAGTTTTTTTTTCAGAAATTTAGCTATTTAAATTTTACAAAAACTTATCAATAAAGTCAACTATTTTAAGAATCATATAACAAAACTTTTCAAGATAATGAGAACAAACAGTTAAGTATCTTTTTAATATTTTATCTTTAATGTCATTTTTTAAACTTACAGCTTTATTAATTGTCTTTATTTCATCCAAAACATCTGAGGTTGTTAGATTATATTTTTTAAGGATATGATTTCTGTTTGTGTAAAATAAAGTATGATACTTAATAGAAACATTTTACAGTTTTATAAATTTAGCTAAACATTTTGACTTTCGCTTTAAAACTTTTTGTAAACAACATATTAGTAAAGTACTGATCAAGGTTTTTTACTATATATGCTTAAAAAATATTTTTATGAAATATAAAGTTTCATTAAAAATTTGCTTTAATTTTTTTTCTCATAAACCTGCATTCTTCGTATTTGATATCTGCAGCGTGAATTGCTTTTTTAACGTCTTCACGTTGAAAATAATCACTGTACTTAATATTTCCCAAACGACAGTTTGAAACTTCCTGTTTTATATTAGATGATTTTTAGTAAAATATTTTTAATAAACATTGCATTCAACATTATCTAGAGCAGTGGTTCTAAACCTTTTTTCATAAATTACCCCTTTTTGGAAGATGTTTATTAAATTTAACCCCAATATACAAAATAGTGTTTAATTTTGAAGAAAAAACTAGACTTTTTGAACTATAAGCTTATTAAATACAAAAAATGAATTAAAACTTAAATACTTTCTTTAATTTTAAAATAATATTCATTTAAATACTAACTTATAAATTAAAAAGACAATTAATAAAATTAATATACATAACTTGTACTAAAGAAAATAAACAAGATAAATTATTCCTGCGGGTAAATTTACCCCAGGTTAAAAACCGCTGATGTAGAATGTTAAAAACTTGTAATAAATAAAAATAAATATATTTTAAACTAAAAAGGGATGATTGTTTATTGTATTTTTATATTTTTGTTATAGACACTACTAATTTTATGGTCAAACTAGTCTATCGATAAAAAGTATGCCAAAACTCATTAGGAAGTATTAAAAATTAAAATAAACATAAAGTTAAAAATAAATTTCAGTTTTTACAGCGCATTTGTATTGGTGAGTATAATAACTTTCATAAATGATACTGAGAAAATACATATAATTAAAAAGAATATATGTCTAAGGTACTCATTCAAGTTAATATTTTTTTATAAAGTAAATACGTATTATAACTCAAAACAAAAAATTAACGTATCCCAAACAGTTTTTGTTAAAACCAAGGTACTTACGGAGCTTATGTTGATAAATTGCTTCACATAATATTTGATATCTATCGCTTTTTTATTTTTTTTACCTATTTGCTCTAATATATCCGAATAATTTGCTTCAGGTACCATTCCATTGTTAAGGTTTTCAATGGTTAGTGCCTATATAAAGTAGAATTCAGTGTTGAAATAAATAAACCTTTAGAAGCATTTATGATTGTATGCTTTTGGAAGTAACACAAATTAGTATGAAAAATACTTTTGTTTAATTTTAATGTATTTATTTGTTTATAGTTTATATAGTCAGTTAAAAATATGTTTACTGACAGTTTAAGAGAATTAGAAATGCTTCAAATAAAATATATTAAGTAAAAGATCTACTTTAAAGAAAGCTTTTTTTTAACTAATTAGAACATCTAAGTTAGTGAGCTTATTAAGTAACAGAAATTGGTGCTGAAGAAGATATATTTAATTTTTAGGTGTCAAATATGCACGAAGGGATTATTTTGCACGAAAGGACATTTTCACAAAAGGTCACTTTTTCACAAAGTCACTTTTGTGCGGGGTGAAAGTATTTTTATATATACTTTTTTGAGTTTTAGTTTTTGTGGTTTTTAATTATTTCTATTTTGTTTTTACTATCACTGTTACTCCTAACCATATTTAAATGTTTACCTTCCTTGGTCGGTATCTTATTATTTTTACCTTTTAAATTAAAAAAATAATATTTTTTGTGTTTTCTAGTTTTTTTTTTTAATAACCTTTATTTACTTGTTTATTTTTTCTTATTATCACTGTTACCCCCAAACCCCTTACTCTCAGCCGCTAACTTTTGTTTTTTGTTAAATTACTATTTTATTTTATTTTACTGTCGTGCAAAAATGTCATCGTGCAAAAGTTACCCCTCGTGTGCAAAAGTGACCCTCGTGCAAAAGTATCCCTTTTGTGTATAAGTTTCTTCATGCAAATAAGTCTTTTCATGCATGTTTGACCCGTTTCCATAATAAATACATCTTACTGGTTAATATTTTGTATAATAAGTTAAATATATTTTTCTGTCAAGAATATTTACTTAATATATCTTACTAGTTTTTCATCATATAAATCTTCAAGAAGCTTTTCAATTGTAGCAAACGACATATCCAATTCTAAATCTTCATAATCATCGTTGCCAGTATAATCAAGGTTTTCGTAAAAATAGTCGGAAGTGGAATTAGAGTCAACATCTAGCTAAAGTTTACACAACCATTTTTTATTTTAAAATACATTTGTTTTGTTTTCAATAAAAGTTATAACAGTTCCTTTTGATTTTTTAAAATAGTGTACTTTATTTTTATACAAATTTAAAACTAAAGCATTGTGTTTTTATATACTATATGTGGTTGGCATTAAATGCACTAAATAAATAATTTATTTATCTAAGTTTTGCAAAATAATAAACATAACAAAGATATATTAATACCTATTTTAAATAAATAAAATTAATTAAACAAGTTAATTGAACAAATAACTAATAAAACAAACCGTTTCAGGTCGTTTAAATTCCACCTTACATGGACTGTCTTGTGCAAAATTATAAATAGAAAGAGATTGATCCCTTGACACTAAGTTTAACATGTTTTCCTGTATAAAATATATGTATGCATAAGAAAGCAAAACTGACGCTAACTATTAGTTAAAGAATGATGTATAAAATCACTGAAGTATTATTAAGATACTAAATTTAGAAAAATACACTATAATACAACAAACGCAAAATAAGCAAACGATAAAATAATACCTAAAATGAATCTAAAGTGTACATAAAACTATCTATTAGTCTATAAAATTAACCAAGAAAAAAAGGTTCTAGTCAAAAAATCCTAATTTATTGTTTTTATATTTGCTTGGAAAAAATTTTATCAACCAGTCCAACTTTTATTGAACTAGCTTGAAGTTTATATTTAAACACAGGAAATAATAAATACATATTTTTAATTTAGCTTATTTAATAGCTGAAGATTGTGGCAAAAAGCTGCATGAAACATATGTTCTACTATATGGAAATTCGTATAACAACGTAATTAAATATATTTTTATAATTTATTTCTAAGAGAAAATTCACAAAAAAAAAATCGTATCCTCGTCTCACGTATCTTTGAATTTCTTAAAGAATGGTTAGATTGCCCAAGCTTCAAGCTGCAATGTGGTAATGAAGGGCGTGACTAGTATAGGAGCCATAAGGCCGTAGTTTAAAACTTTCACAGCATATTCTAAAGTCGATGAGAATATGAAAAAAGGTTTTAGACGTATTTAAAGGTAGTTATTAAATTTACACTATATATCACGGGAAAAATATAAAACCTACACTATATTTTTAGGATTTCATGATGAAGATTAAAAAAAATGTCATACTGTAATTTTTTGAGACATATTAATAAAGACGGCCTTACAAAAAAAATTAAGAAATCCTGATGTAGTTACAATCTTTAGCTGTTTATGTTTAAAACACGGCTCAAAAATACATTACGTGGTAAACAAATTACATATAAAAAAACAAACAGCCATTAGGTTTTTTATCAACTTTACAGTTTAATCAATTTATCTAAAAGCCCTTTCAGCGGGCTCAGTTAAAACTGATTTAGTTAATTAGGTCTAACTCTGTTTTATAATCAACAAGCTTATGGTCTGGTGATCAAGCCTTGTTAAACTCTATTTTACAAATTACACATATAACTCACTGCTCTTTTACAACCGCGTTGTTTTTCTCCTGATTTACAACTTTTCAGTTTTTCGTAAAGCGACCTTCCAATAAAACCATGGCCGTAAAAAAAGTCCACCTGCGAATCTGCCACGAATTTCTCACCCAAATATGGGTTTCCTAGAAGAAGACCCTGGATTAAATAATATTTTTTTTGTTATGTGAAAATGTTGTTATAAATTATTTGTTTAACTGTTTTAGTTAAAAGTGTAAAACTTTAAGCTTTTTAATGATATCCATATGTATTTTATAATTGTTATGTTTTATTTTAAACAAAAAAAAGAAAAATAAATACAATTACTACATACTCTCTTTAACACATATTTTTGAAAATTAAACCAAACAACTTGATGACTGTATTTAAAAGTTCATACCTTTAGATTGTTTGTAATAGGTCCGTTTTCTTTTAAAATTTCAGCTGCCAACACGGGCAGGTAAATACCGGCATAACTCTCTCCGCTCAAATACAATTCAGCATTTTGAAATCTCGGGTAAAGCGTGAAAAAGTGCTTTAAAGCTTTCAGTGTAGATTTCGCTGTCTGTGAGGTAAAGTATCATATAATGAATTAATATCAAGTTTAAAGTGATCATCTTTTCTTACACAATCAAGTCAAATATTTTAATTGCTTTTCATTTGAAAACAACATCAATAATATTACAGCTATTGTAGGTTTTTAAATATGTTTATTAAATTGATCAAGTAAGCAAAACTTTTAAGAAAAACATAAAACAAATTTTAATTTTTAACTAATAAATAAAGTTATTATTTTACTTCTAAACAGTTCTACAAATACACAAAAAGCAATAACCCTATCATCATTAAGTTCTTCTGCTGATGTGTTTCCATTGGTGTATGAGAAACCGGTACCAATGGGGGAATCCAAATACAAAGTGGCACCCAGTCGGTTCCAACTGTGTTTATTTGGTTCCAATGATTTCGTTTGTGAATTGTACTGTATAAGTTTATAAATTAAGTTATTAAAATTGTTATTAGACAAATAATTTAAAATTAACACCAACATTAAACGGTCCATTTTCATTCATGAGTCCGTACAACGAGCTACATCCGGGGCCGCCGTTCAGCCACAAAATAAGTCGATCGTCACTTCCGCTTTCCGCTTTGTTTAACCTTTGTGACGTCATATTTTTACTACAGACATTGTTAAAACAACTTCTCTTAGTCTTTGTATGTTTGTTAATTTAAATGACTATTAGATTACTAGAAAAACTGATAAGCAGTGTCCCTTTTATTTTCCTATCTATTGTTTTACTGAACTTAAAAAAGTTACTTATTTTCCACTTACTTGTTGTTAAATTCAACTGGTACAAAAACTACATACTAATTTAAATACATTTAAGCTGAGTTCCATTTAATCACTTATTGAATTTAAAAATGTAATATTCTAATTTGAAACATAGGTACCAGTAAAACAGTTGATCTCCATTACCGCTGTCCAAATAACCAGAATACATGTGAAATGAGGGCATACCATTGAGGCCTGGAAGCCAGGTTATCTTGTCACTCCCGGATACTTCATCCTGCCTTCTAGTTGTTGGGTTCGCTAAGGTAGCTGTGATGACCAGAAGGGACAACAAAATGTGCAAATTCATTATTTTTGTCGGTCAAATAAAAATGTTTTATCTCAAAGTGCAAATATCTATGTAAATATTATAACTAAAATAATTACTTAATAATTAAAAAAAGCAAAAACGTTAAAATACTGTATAAACCAAGGTTTTCCAAACTCATTTTCATAAATTCCCATTTGAAGCAAATTAGAAAGAACTGTCCCTTTACCACAAAGTTAAAAATTTATTTTTTTGCTACCTCCTGATAGCCAAAGCTTTTCTCAGTAAAAGAATATTAGAATTTTTTTGGAAAATAATATTCCTAATAAGAGTATGGTCAAACTAATAGTTTGTACATGGAAATAAAAAATCAATATGAAGTTAAATAGTTTTGAACAGCAATAAAATAATATTTTTTCTGATAACAACCACCTTAGCGTTAGTTTAAAAACATTTAATAGTTTAATTATAACATACAACCTTAATCTAACATCTGTACTACAAAAGCATCAATAAAAAAATTGAAAAAAGTTACACGTTAACAATGTCTTAATCTAAAAGTAACTTTTAACGAAACTAAGTTTGGTAAGGTTTTATTTTATTAAGATACTTATAATCTTAAAATAAAACCAATTTTGATTGTTATAGAAGAAAACGTAAAAAACTTTTTGTTATTTTAACAAAATAATTTTACATACCAACTAGGTACAATTATAAATTAACAATAATCTAATAAATCATATAAGCCTAAATAAGTCCTTTACAATAATATTACCATAAAGCCTGAGGATTATAAGAACTTTGTTGTATATGCACTTTTATAGCCTAATAAAAAGTTAAGTAACATATGTAAACAACTCTTGTAGCAATAGTAAACTAAACCTTTTTCTTTTGACCAAATCTATAACAAAATATCTTTACTTAAAAAACTAACATATTGTGTTAAAAAAAACTAAAAATAAATAAAAACACAGCCATACAGAAAGTTAAAAACAATTACCTAATTAAAAGATTTATAAAACATATATGACGAGTCATAAGATTTGTATAACTATTGTTTAACTTGTTATTTGTTGTCTAGACTAATTGTTTGAGTTTACTATTTTTTAGTCTTCTATTCCACTATTGTTTTGAATAGTGTATAGCTTATACACAACAATTTTGGATTAAAACACTAAAGCAAAAATTTACCTAAACAATGCGTTGAAACAATTATTAAAAATTAAAAACAATTGGTTAATCAGATCTTTTTACATGTAAAGTTTCTATCATCATTTTCTTAATTACCTAATTGTTATTAATTTTCTCTAAAAATGCGGTGTATTGAAAAATATAGCAAAATAAAACTATTTAATTATTTTTATCATGTCTAGTTTATAAAGTGCTACAGAAACAAGTAAATTTAATTATTACAGTGCTATGGAAAAAATTGACTTTTAGGAAAGATCATTATACTTTAGGTGTTTTAGTAGTTTTAAAACAATTGAATCAATTCAAGTCCAAAACTTTACTTAAAAAGAACGCAATAATAAAACGAAAAATGAATAATAATCGAAAACAAAGATGCTAAATTAAAATGCTGTACGAAAACTTATTTATAATTATAAATTCATTTAATTAAAACATAAACAAGATTGTTTATTTTTTATTTTATTCTATAAACGTACATTTTTGTAATTTAACATTTTTAAACAAACAAATTAACATGTATATTCTTGATTTTTTGGAAAAAAATACTGGAAATTCAAAAAAACTTACAAAAACTGATAAAATATCTATTGAACCAAAAAAGTACTCCGAAAAACATTTTTTAAATCGTCTTAAACTGTGCATAATCTGTTATTTTTTATTAATTATAATTGCACCATGTAAAAAATTTCTAGCTAAAAATTCTAAGCCCGCATACAATTTAATCTTGTGCAGTTTGCATTGGGGTGGTTTTAGAAGTTCGAGTGGTGCCAACTGCCAGTAAACAACAGAATAGTTGATTTTTTTCTAAAATAGTTACAATACATTTATAGGACTTTACCTTATGATAAATATTTATAAATACTTACTTCAAAATAATATTTTTCTTTTTTATAAACTTAAGTTAATATAAAGGTTGGACCATGGTAACTCAATTATCACACCACAACCTTCGGTCGAATGAGACCCGAGTTTAGTTAGTTTTTAAACTCGACAGTCAGCTGCAGCCTAAAAACTTGCAGTCTTCAATCTACAAATGGTTTATTATGTTTAACTTGATGCTTGTAGTCTGATGATCGAATCGGTGAAACCAAACCTTTGTGTTAACTTTTGTTTAACTTGAGCTTGTCTCACTGCATACGAAAGCCCATGCTTCTGCTCTGCACAATCTTTCTTAGTAAAACTTTAATAGCAATAGTTATACAGATAGATACAGTTTATTCAACGACAAAAATACGTTGAAAATATTTCGGTCTAGGACCTGGTGCACGTAAAAACATTTCGAATATCGAGTCGCACCCAACGGATACCTTTTAACGACTTGTCCAGGACGAAATCAAGTTTATATGTTTACTTAAAGTTTACGGAACATAAACTACAACCACTAAAGTTACTTACGATAACCAAATTTGAAACTCAGATAAAATTGTTACACACATTAGTTGTACAGTTTAGAACTTTCATTCTTAAACATATAAAAAAAATAATATAAAACCTTATAGTAAAAAACATAACTTTAAAAACTTTTAGGCTTTATTTAACATTTAACTATACTAAATTATTAAATAATGCAAGATTATTAAACACAGGCAATATATTTTACTTGAGGTAATTTGAGTATGAATCAAAATATGCTTTTGTAAAATACTCTACAGATAATCAAATATTACTATACATTAACTTTAAAAACTAAAATAATCGTATATTTAAGTTTTAAAATAAGATTACTAGAAAATGAGTAAAAGCTTAAGCTTAGCATAGCACACAAAAGAAAAAAGATGTTTTTTTTATTGTACAAAAACTAAATTTTTACTTAAAATACCTAGATTCATTGTAAATCATTACAGTATACATATATATTGTTTGTTGAACGACTAAAAAAGAGAACAATATATTCTGTGTTAAGAACTTGTATATGAATAAACCTTTCGATTATAGAGTCGAACACAACTTTGATACCTATTAATGTCTTGTGCAACGTACAACTTCATTTAAACTTAATTAGTTTATTAAAATATATTAAAAATTCTTGTGTAGTTCAATCAAAACTTAAAGTGCACACTAAAAATTAAAAGTCGTAAAACTTACTGAAAGTTATTAATTAATATTCTATTTCATATAGTAGCTTTATCAAATGTTAGAAAAAATAAACAGAAAAATACAAAAAACAAGCTACTTTTTGTCTTAAACTGTGTGATTATTCTTTTTATACTAAACTAAAGAAAAATAAAAACATAGCTCTGGTATTTTTTAAGATCTTCAACTAAATTGTATTTTAATAGCTTTTATAGCAACCTAGACTTTTATAATAATCACTTAATAAACAACTATGTAAAAGGCACATAATTAATTAAACTGTGTTTATTCAGTTAAGTACTAATTTTAAATGACAACTTAAGTTAATTTGAATATAAATATTCTTTTGTTTAGTAAAAATTATTTATCTCATAGATTTTATTTAATTAAAAAGTATAATTAAACGTCTTATAAATTCTAACCTCAATTTAACATTACATCAGGAAGAATTGCTTTCCAGTTGACTGATTTTATATACTTAAGTATTTGACTAAAGGGAACAGCAAGTAAACTGGTATTCCATTAGACTTCATATTTTCATTATTTTGAAAGATAACATTCAATTTATCCTTTATCTCCCTTTTTGATCAAAGTCAGTTTCGACTTACTTTTTTCTCTCCTTTTGCTAGCAGAATGGCGAGGAAAACTAAGTTTTAGTGTTAACCAATTCATTTTCCCCTAACTCTATTAGGTAGCAGCTGATATATAAAAAAAAAAAAATTAAAATATAGAAAACAAATTGGTATTAAAACAAACTAAAGAGAAAACATGCATAAAAACAGTAATAAGAAAAGAAAATCATATCAAAAACTAATTTTATAGTTCTGAATTTTATAGACTATTAGTATTCATAGTTAGCTAAATACTTTTTTCGACTATACAATTGCAAATATTTTCGAAAACAACGTAAAAAAATAACATCAACATCATAATATAAATAACTTATTTAATTAAGAATATCATTCAACTAACATGCTTATGTAATCTCCTATGATACAAATCCCTATTTTTTTTCACCATGTTACTGGCTTTAACGTCTTAGCAGTTAATAATTATTGTCTTATTCTACAATAATATTAAGATTTTAGAACCTTACATAAAACTTAATCTGACTTAATAAAATGGATTATCACTTTTTGTGACTTAAATGCACTCTTACATCATTAATACTTTTGTGACTTACTTGGATTCATAGTTTTTGAATGATATTTATGAATTTTTCGACTCGTATTTTGTCAATACTTTTGTGAATATTTTGACTCCTTTGAATTCTTTGAGACTTATTGGAAATTTAGCTGGGTCAACTTTGTGTTTATTTTGACTCGAATTGCGTCAAAAACTTTTTGTGATTAATAAAAATTTAATTGAGTCAATATCCATGGTGAATTATTAGGACTTTCAAAAAGAGGACATAATAAATGTGAGAATTGGTTTTTTGAAAATTAAATTTAAGTTTTAATTGTAAAAGTTTTTTAAATTTATTATTAAAAATATTCATTATGTAATTAAAACTTAAAAAAACTAAGAATCTAACTTACAAGTGTGACAAATACTGCCTCAAAAACAAAAGGTAAAATACTACTAAACTTAGTTTGGACAATATACTCTCTTTAACTATAGAGTTTAAAACAAATAAATAGGACACAGTAATCTACCCACTAATATGAGATTAATAATTAATAATTTATTATTTTTGAGAATAAACAATTACTCAGTTTCACCGCAGAGCGGATTTTCAAATTGTAAATCTGTAGTAAAATAATAATGGTAAAAATGACAAATAATTAAAAATTGGTTTGAGTTTTGTATATAAACTTAACTAAAAACTATTTTTAATTATTTGTCATTTTACCATTACTATTTTACTACAGATTTACAATTTAAAAATCCGCTCTGCGGTGAAACTGAGTAATCGTTTATTCTCAAAATAAAAAATAATTAGTTTACTCTCTTTGTCTTTTTTAACTTTAACCTGAAGGACTGGTAATTTTTAACTTTTAGAACGCTAATACAAACCTATAGGGATTGTAGATTACTTACTTGTATGGTTGTAGTATAATTATAACTAACTATTAACCATAATTAAAATCAAACGAAAGTTACTTTGGCTCGAATAGCTTTTTTGGCAAATTTTAAAAAATGTCCAAACTTTAAGATTTAACTACTTTTCTTATCTTTTAAGCTAACTTATATTTTAGATTTATATTTTTAGCACTTTATTTTAAATTAAAGCACTTGAGCCAGAAATCCATCAAATTATGTACATTTAAGTGAAACTTGCATAGGTCATGTAATACTGAAAAATTGGAAAAATTAATATTTCCTTGATATAAAACTTAGTTAAATAAATCTAAAACTAAAACTTATTTGAAAAATATTATAAATTTTGCGTTAAAGCCAGAATAAATATGAATATTTTTGAAAAATTTATTTGGGATATCTCTTAAAAAAAATTTAATGATAAAAAAATATTTCCAGCATTACAAACTTAGCTTAATAAATAATTAAAAAAACATCTTATTTTATTTTTGGGGAAAAGCTAAAATCAGTAAAAACAAACAATAAACTTTTAAAAGGGCCCCACACCCACTACTAAATTCAAACCCCAATCCAGTGGATTTTTTAAAATTTAAGGCAAGGGAGCGTTCTCTAGAACAGTTCTAAGTTAGCTTTAAAGATCAGGAAAATTATTAGATCTAAAGTTAGGACATTTTAAAAAAAATGTAAACAATGCTGTTCGAGCCAAAGTAACACTCGTTATAAATACATGAAGGCTAAAATTTACTCTATAAAAACTAGGCATGTCAGTTAGTGGTTATATCTTATATTAAAAACCAAAAAAACAATTAAATTATATTATAAAGAACATCATACTTCAGTAAAATATTTCAAATTAAGTTTTAACTGGTTTTTTGAAACATTTTTTCTAGGTTCTCGATATTTTTTCCAAGTTTTAAAAAGTACATATTTGTTGGTCCATTTTTAGTATAATACTAAGTTGGAAACAAAAAATTTTGTTACACAGCAAAACTTCATTAAAAAGATACTGAAAAGCTAGTTTAAATGTGTTTTGATAAAACATAATTTTTGATGATGACAAAAAAAAATGTAAACAATGATTATTTGTGTAAAACCGAAATTTTACTGCAAAAAATGTAAAAAATTGTTAAAATTTCGAAGTTTTTCCAGGTTTTTTACTGATTTTTGTTCACAAATTCCTGTTTATTTTTCGAAATTTCTCAAATTCAAATTTTTTTAGGGATTCCAGGTTTTGTGCAGACCTGTTCAAATCTAATCAAAACCTTACATATAAAACAAAAGTAAGATAGTATATTGTGAGAAATTAAAGTCTGCAATGGGAATTAACTACTTAAACTTAAAATAAGAAAACACTATTAAGAAAATGAAATTGTTAAAAGATCTTTATATGAAAAAAATAAAACTAAGTTTAATTCTGGAACAACATTTGACTCAATTCTCAAAAAAACTTTACCTGTCTAGTTTTTTAGCTCTGTCCCCTTTTATAACCTCAACTTAACAATACATCGGGAAAAATCGCTTTCTAGTTTACTGATTTATATTTTTTAATATTTACTTAATGAAAAAGCAAGTAAAGTATTACATTTACTAATCCTGCAAATTAGAAAGAGAAGCTTCGCTCTACTCTTTATCTCCCATTTTGCTTTAAAAATGGTGAGGAAAAGTAAGTTTTAGTGTAGTTTATCAATGCAAATTCCCCTAATTCTATTTGCAACAGCAGAAATATGTATAAAAGTTAAAAAAAATATTAAAAAAAACTAATTAGTCTTGAAACCGATAAAAAAGTAAACATTTAAGTACAATAATGATAAGAAAAAAAGTATCAGAAAATTGTTTTATAGCTTTAAGATTTTTTTAATTATTAGTACTCAAATTCCTTTAAAACTTTCAGGTTTTAAGTATTTAATTTGGAATGTTTTCTATAGTTAGGTAAAAAATAACATCAATATTATAATAGGAATAACTTACTTAACTAAAAATATTACTCAATTGTCATGATTATGTAAATTCCTATGATAAAAATTCATAAATATTTTCAGCATTTTACTGGTCTTTGCTGTCTTAGTTATTAGAAATTTTTTATTTTCGTATTACACTATAAATATTTAAGAGCCTTACATAAAACTTAACATGACTAGCTATGACTTAAAATGGATCACAACTTTCTGTGAAGTAGTTGCACTCTTACATTATTATCATTACTCCTGTGACTTACTTGGACTCATGGCTTTGAACATCCTTTGAGAAATTCTGGCCTTATTTCTTGTTTGTATTATTGTGACTTTTTAGATTTACATTTTGTCAATACTAGTTTGACATGTCTAACTTATACTTTGTCAGTACTTTTGTGACTTTTTGGACTCATATTTTTCAAGACATTTGTGATTACTTTGACTTTTTTTGTGACTTTATAGTAGCTAAACTTTTGGAAGTCATTATCCTTTGTAATTTTTTGGTATCAAATTTTACAAAAAACCTTTTTTTAATTATTTAGGGTTTAATTGTGAATGTTTTTTTGTGATTTTTAGGATTTAACTCTGTCAATAATCATGTCGACTTATTTGAACTTTTAAAAGAGTATTGGTCCTTTAAAAGTAAATGTCAGCTAAAAATGTAAAATTTTCTCAATCTACTATTGAAAAATAATGTGTAAACTATGCAGAAAAAATGAAAATAAACTATGAATGTGATTTAAAAGTCAACAAAATCGGCGAAAGTCTGCAGAACAAGTCCGGACTTTCGTTTGCCGTGAGACAAGCTCAAATTAACAAAAGTTGTGACTGACTGATGAGTCCTAATAAGGACGAAACCGGTCTCAGTCTACCGAAACTTGTGGTCTGATGATCGAATTGGCATGATCAACCCTTTTGTTAAATTTGTGATTTAAAAGTGTGATAAATACTGCCTTAAAATTCAAAGATAATATATAAGTAAATTTTAATTGGCTTATATACTGGCTTTTTCTTATTTAACTGTTAACTGAGTACTGATAAATCTTTACCTTTAGAACAAAATTGAAAACCTATTTGGTTATTTAAATTAAAAGACTTGAACGGTTATTGTAACTTTACCCAAATACTAAACATAATAAAACTTGAACAAAACTAGAAATTAAAAGCTACTTAGGAAGGCTATTAATGTCTTTGATGTCTTATGACGTCATTTTTACAGAAAATGTGCAAGTTTTGTTTGTAAATTTTCTACTTTTTTCTGGTATAAAATACAAATTCTTCTGCTGTTTTTACTTCTATTTTTTTTTTGTTTTTGAATGTAAAATGTATGGAGACAGCTAGCTGGAAAGATATAACCGATGTAATGTCATTTCAATGGCATGTTGATATAGATATAAAATAAATCTTAAACCACTTTCCGTTATTAGAAACTATAATTAATGAGAGCACCTGTATAAAAGTAAAAGATCTAGATATATATGTATATTGTAGAAACTACATGTAAGTTTTTTAAATTAGTGTAATTATATTGTTTAAATAAAAATAATTATTATCTAATTAAACAAGAACTATTTATCTGTATTAAGTAACTTTTAACTATAGGTAAGTTATTGTTTTCACATTACTATTAATTTCAGTTTATAAAATATTGTACATTTAAATTTATTAAAACTTAACTTGTTAGTCAGTTTAGATGTTTTATTTATCCAATTTAAAAGCTTAGTTTTAAAACATTTTAAGTTTTAAACTTATAGCAGTTTTTCATTATTGTATTTAATTATATAAATGCTGTCTATAAGACTGAGCACTTAGCAAGGTACACACTTTTGTCTATATAATTATAAAGGCGTATACCTTGCTAAGAACTATATTATACACATGGTAAAATTCAGTTTTGCTAGGTAATGAGTTAAGATTTACTTTTATTTTATATTTTGTTAATACTAAAGCATATTCATAGTAGAAAAATATTATAAAAAGTCTGAGTTGATAGTAAATGTGATTTACTCTTTTGCTAAAATAGTATCATATTTATTCTTAGACCCCTTATTTGATTCTCTCGAAACTACTCCAAATGCTCTTTTTTAAAGTAATCAATTACTACTAGTAACAATTTTTGTTTTACTTTAGTTTTTTACATAAAATATCCTTCACAAAAAGCTTTAGTACAACATAAATTGGGGGCTTTTGAGCTTGCAGAAAAACAGTAATGTATCTTTTTAAATTTAGGTGTACAACAAATGCTAAAGATACTAGTAGGAAATTGAACTAAAACAATTGGTGAAGGATATGTTATACCAAATAATATAAAAAAATGTTTGATAAAAATCCTTTAAATTAGAGAACCAAAATATATAAACTTAATACAGATATATTATTCTCGTTTAATTAATAAAAACTCTTTGTATTTAATCAATATAAATACACTAACTTTAAAAATTTACATGCAGTTTCTATGATATATATATACCTAGATCTTTTACCTTTATACAGGTGCTCTCAATATTCATAATTTCTAATAACGGAAAATGATTTAAAATGTATTTTATATCTTTATCAACATGCCATTGAAATGACATTACATCGGTAATATCTTTCTAGCTAGCTAAATCTACACATTTTACATTCAAAAACAAAAAATAAATAAAATTAAAAACAGCAAAAGAATTTGCTTTTTATATTAGAAAAAAAGTACAATTTTACACACATAATTTGCATATCTTGTGTAAAAATGACGTCATAATACATCAAAGGCAGTTAAAATTTCTTCAAATGTATGCTTTTAAGCTTTCATTTAAGATGTAACTTATAAGTCAAGGACATGTATAAGTGATTTTTTACTGTTTAACTCAAAAAATCGAAAGAAAATGTGATTTTTGAGGTTGAAATTAGTTTTTTTCTGCGGCATGCTTTTTAATTTTGCAAAAATTGTTTTTTTTTAGATTTTTCTTAATGAATGAAAAATACATCTGAATAGTTAGACTCATATGCATTTTACAATATGACCAAAGTGCTCTACTACCTACCCCTAATACATCACAACTTTCTGTGAATTAGTTGCACTCTTACATTGTCAATACTTCTGTGACTTACTTGGACTTACATTTTCGACCACCCTTAGAAACATTCAAACGTAACTTCTTGTTAGTATAATTGTAACTTTTTGGACTTATACTTTATCAATACTTTGTGACTTTTTGGACTCATACTTTGTCAATACTATTGTGACTTTTTGGACTCATATTTGTTCAATACTTTTTGACTTTTTGGACCTATACTTTATCAACACTTTGTGACTTTTGGACTCATACTTTTTTTTAATACTTTGTGACTTTTTGGACTTATACTTTATTAATACTACGTAACTTTTTGGACTTATACTTTATTAATACTTCGTAACTCTTTGGACTTATACTTTATTAATACTTTGTGACATTTTGAACTTCTACTTTGTGACTTTTTGAACTTATACTTTATAATTACTTGGTGACTTTTTTGTAGTCATTATCTTTTGTTACTTTTTGGTATCAAATTTTACCAAAAACCTTTTTAGATTATTTAGGGTTTAATTGTTTCAATACTGATGGTGACTTATTAGGAACTTTAAAAGTCCTTTAAATTAAACGTAAGCTTAGATTGTATTTTGTTTCTAAATTCACTGTTAAAATAAACGAACTATACAAATAAAATTACTAAATACTAAGAATGTAATTTGAAAGTGTGATAAATATTGCCTTAAAATTAAAAGGTAATACACAAGTAAATTTTAGTTGGTTAATATACTGTCTTTTTCTTATTCAACTGTTACATCAAATACTAAAAATTCTATATATTTAGGGCCCAATTAAAAACCTGTATGGTTATTTTTATTAAAAGACTTGTAATGTTTATAGAATATTATACCCAAATATTAATCATAATAAAACTTATATAAAACTAAACATACTTTGAAAGGCTGTTAAATGCTACTCTATATAAACTATCAATGTTAATTAGTAGTTATATTTAATATTAAAGAACAAATACAAAATCTTTGAAAAAAATAATAATTATACTTAGGAAAATACTTTAAATTGAATCAAAACATTTACACATGAAATGAAAATAATGTAGTTAAAAAAATTTTAAAGCTAAAATAATAATAAACTACTTAAACTTTAAATCATAGAACACTTTAATGAAAGTAAAATTGTTCAAAAACGAACAAAAAATAAAAATTCTTAAAAATACAAAAACTTAAACTGATTAAAACTATATAAGTTTCTTAATAAAACGTTGATTTTACAATGTATTAAGTATTATTTTGGATAAACAATACTTATTGGTACGAAATAAAATTTTATAATTTTGAAACAATTTGGTTTTTCTTCATTAAGCTTTTTTTATTTTTTAAATCTACAGAACAAAGTATTGAAGAAAGCTTTTTTTATTGAAAATGATTAAGTTTTTAAGCATTGAAATATAATAAATATATTTTTATTCTCACTTTCAGACAAAAATAGAATTTTGCATTTTTAAATTTGAGCTGAATATTCTACACATGTGTCGCTGATTAGCTGATCTATTTTCATATAGATAAAGCTATCCAACCGTAAATTTTGATGCTATTTATCATATTTTGGAGCCACAAGTTGTTACAAGTTAGCAAAAGACTTAGTTTAAAATTCAAAAGTCTGTTCTCAAATATTAAACCTTACTAGTTTCAGAAATTTGTATACAATTTAACTGTAATACATCTGTAGGATGAGAAAAAAATATTAAATAATAATTTAACTTAGGACTATTTATTTTTACTGGTAATATAGGTTATGAGTGATGGGGTTCATTATTTTGGTTTAAATATTCACAGTAATTACCTAGGATGAAGTTGCACCAATGTCAAGCTGAAATTATATTGAATTTAATGTCGTTCTAACCCAGGGGTCGGCAAACTGCGGCCCTCGGGCCACATTAAGTTTTTTTTTCAACTAGTTTAATATACTAATATTCTCAAAAACACAAAAAGGATATTCTACCGCCTAAATTTTTTTTGTTCAAAAAAAATTGTATTTAAATATGTTTTTTAAAGCACATAAAAAACGTTCCTTTTTGACCTGCCGACCCCTGTTCTAACCATTATTTTAAGCTAAAAATTAATGTTTTATCCTAACTATGTTTAGCCTGAAGTATACTTTGTTTTAAAAAAGATTTAAATACATAGTGAGAATAAAATTTATTTATGACAAACTAAAGTATTCGATTGATTATGTTTTACAATATCATAATCAATATAAAAAATTGAAAAGATTTAATTGCTTATTGTTTAATAAAAGCAATTATATATTTAAGTTTTATCAATTTATGATATATAACTCAATTTATGTACTTATAAATATAATTTTTTAGCCAAAAATTATAGTTAAGAATACATCAAATACAATATAATTTCAGTTAGATATTGGTGCAACATCATACTAGATAATTATCAAGTTCACATTGGCTTTTATGTAATAAAATATATATAGGATTGCCACACACTAATGAGCTCAGAGAAATTTCAAATAATAGAAAATCTCAGGGAAACTCACGAAAATTTTTATTTTTTTAAACTTTGGGAATCTCAAAGCAGTTTTAATATTTTTAGGAAACCTCAGGAATTTTTTTAAAATAGTTTATTAAAAGTATTTAAGGATTTGAAAAAAAACTCTGGGAAGGTTAAGGTTACTCACAGAAGATTTTATGACTCAAAGAGTGGCAAACAAGTATATATTAGGATTTAATTTATATAATTTCTTGAACTATTAGCTTATAATATTTACAGTTATAGTTAGTTTTAATTAAGTTCAGGTTAAATTTTTAAAATAAAGTTAACAGGGTAACTTAGGCCTCTGATTGTTTTTATAACTTTGTTTTGGATCTAAAACATTGTTTGAACAACAGATATCTAATTTGCCACAAGAACTTTTTTTAAGGGTATAAGGGGTTAAAAGCCAATCACTTTCATGTTTTTTGTTTATTTATATAACTATGATTCTTCCATTAAATAAGCATAAAGAAATTACAGTTGAGGCCAGGGGGTTACATCCATGTAAGATACTCACTAAATTTTTAAAACAAATATGTTTTATATTTAAAGGGTATCTTTAAGAAGTACGCATCCGTGTGTGGTACGTACAAATTTTTCAAAATATTTATCTATTACATTCAAAGAGTATCTTTAAGAAGTATGCATCCGTGTAAGGTAAGAATAAACTTAGGGGCATAGGGGGGTTAAAACACTTTTTTTTTTTTAAATAAATATTAGTTAAAGGTTAGTTAGAGGTCAGTTATTCATTAAGAAAAAGTGTAACCCCCATGTTAAAATAAATTTAGGGGCAGAGGGGGGTTAAAACACTTTTTTCGTAATGTGATCTTTTTTTGTATAGTTTTTAATAAGCTAAAAGTTTCTTTTTACAGACTTTAAAAATTCAAAACAACTTTTGAGATATAGCCGGTCAAATTCGGAGGCAACAATAGGCTCCATATGGGAGGCACAACTAAAACAGCAAATAACTAGAATTCACTAAAGATATATCTCCTAGCATTTTTGAAATTACTATCACAAATTTTTAGGAAATGTTCCTTGCAAAATTTGAAAATACTGATGCAAGGAATTATTAAAATTATTAAGAATATATATATAAAAAATAAAACATTTTTTTTTGTTTTTTTGTTATAAATTTTTTTTTTTGCAAAAGACTTTTCTAAACATTGCAAGGAACATTTCCTAAAAATGTGAGGTAGTTATCACAAAAAAACCTAGGAGAAGATATATTCTTAGTGATTTCTAGATATTTGCTGTTTTAGTTGTGCCTCCCATAAAGAACCTATTGTTGCCTCCGACTTTGACCAGCTATATCTCAAAGATTGTTTTGAATTTTAAAAATATGTAAATAGCATCTTGTAGCTCAGTAAAAACTATATAAAATAAGATCACATTCTAAAAAAAGTGTTTTAACCCCCCCCCCCCCCCCCCCCTATGCCGTATAAACTTATCCTTATCTTACACGGATGCGTACTTCTTAAAGATACTCTTTGAATGTAATAGATAAATAATAATTGGCTTTTTATCTATTTTTTATAATTATATGTGGTTATTTACATAATTGTATAAATAAATAAAAATATGGAAGTGGTGGGCTTTGAACCCTAACACAAATGTTTCTGAGCAAAAATACACTGCCTTAACCACTTGTCCATGTAGCACATTTTGCGTTTATAAATGTAAAAATTTTAACAATTTTTCAAAAGATTTCGCATTGAAATTTATTCATAAATACTAATTCAATAAAATTATGATAACATAACTAGTTATGTACCTATTTTGTTAACATAACAAAACAACTAAAATAATATTTAATTAATCATTATATTTAATCAAGTATAATACATGCTATTTAAAAAAATACAAAACAACAAAACAAAAATTATATGTAATACACACAACAAGTTAATACATAAAACAAACAAGATAATTGACTTACTTAAACTAAATAAAAGTAATATTTACTTTAATTTAAACTGTTATGCCTAAGTATAAGCTTAATTATAATTTGACCTACAATTAATAAAATCCTACGCCTATCCCTTACACTCATTTTATTTCTAAAGTATATAGATCTCATAAAGTTTACTCCTTTATTAAACAAACTTTTAGAGCTTTGTTTTTCAATAATTTTAAAATATTTTCAACTTTACTTTTATGTTTATTTTCGCCAAAAAAAAAACTATTTTAAGTTTATATTAAAAACTTGCTTGAATATTTTTTTACTATTTTTTGTTTATATGTGATGAAAATCTCGAACCAAGATGTTTTGTAAGCGTTTTGTGTTACTTTTTATTTAAAATTTTGTTTTCTCTGAGTGTTTTCAATGAAAACAGCTTAAATACAAATGAAAAATATTGTTTTAAAGAACAAAGAATTAATAAAATTCATTACTAAACGGGTTATCAACTAATGAGAACTTAAAATAAAGTTTTTGATTGTACGAACCTTGACTTCATTCCTTTGGTAAACCTATTTTGACCATATATTTAATATTCTATCATTTATGTATTGAAGGGTTATAAGTAGAATTCAAAATGTTTTTAAAGTGTATTCTTGTATCTTAAAACGTGAAATTTTATTTATACTTAATTTTTCTATAAACTTCTTATCAAACCATCTTTTAATAATATTTTGATATTTACATACAAAAATTGATCTATATATGACGTTTAAACGACGCTTTATTGTTTATTTTATATACTTAATGTACTAAATACCATTGTTTTTATTGAAACTGATTAAGTTATAACGTTTTTAGGTTTTCTTATTTTTTTCTGAGCTTTAACATAAAAATTTAATCGCTT
Organism: Thalia democratica; assembly: GCF_965202585.1. Taxonomy (NCBI): domain Eukaryota; kingdom Metazoa; phylum Chordata; class Thaliacea; order Salpida; family Salpidae; genus Thalia; species Thalia democratica. The sequence goes on from NC_139171.1 coordinate 22,658,065, forward strand.
TTGATTATTTTATATTTTTATACCCAAAAGTACGTTTCTTTTAAGTGTTTATTTTAAAATTTACGTAAATTTGGTTTTTTATAGGTAGTTTTTAAAAAATTATTAATACTTAGTGGTTTATAAAAACACTAATTAAACTATTAAAAACTAACTGTTTTGTGTTATATCAATTAAATTAGCTATTTTTCAAGTTAACTTAGTACATCTAAGTTTAAAATATTAGAGTTGTTTTAGATTTTTTGTTAACAGTATGTTTGCTTTTATAATGTTATCGCATCATTTTGTCCCTGGTTCCGTAACAATTTGAAAAATTTAAAACTATTTTATGCTTTTTAGCGCTACAAATTTTAAACGAATCAGCGACGCATTGGTGGAATATTCAGCAGTTAAATTTTATAAAACACTTTAAGCTGTTAATCTAAAAAAATCGGTAATTAAATTGGCATTAAAAACAATTTACAACAAAAATATGAAGTCTAAATCCAAAATAAATTTTGGTTGCAAGCCCACTTAAAGTTGACCTTTGTACACTTAAATACAGTATGTAATATAATACTAACCAGTTTTAATAAAATAATTCAGAGCCATGACACTTCCTTTGCCTGTAATAACATACTGAGAGTCACTACTTTTTGTATAAAATGAAATACAACTATGAATTTGTTGGGAAACAACTTTATCTGGTTTATCATTCTTCACAGCTTTCAGATACACTTGCATGTGATGGAACTTGATTGTTGTTAAAGTTTTTTATTACATTCTTATATTTAATCTGAAAATAGTTTATCTAAAACCATTAGTATATTTTTGGTTAAATAAAGTGTTTAAATAGTTTGTGTATCAATATTATTACGTGATTTAAGTACAAATAATTTAATTTTAAAAGAAAGGTTTCAATTTTTGATCATTTACATAACGATTATCCTTATTGAATTTAGTGTTTGTTAGAAAATAAGTATCAAAAAATAAAAAGAAAATGTACAAATCTGCTGTTACCAATGTTAAAAATATTTTTTTTAAGTTTTTTAAAGACCTGTTTTATTATAAAATGACTTTACATTTTTCTATTTAAAATGGCTAAATATCTTAATTAAAAGATAATATTACACCTATAATTAAACATAATTTAACTTTAAATTATATTGCCTATAAAATACGTAATGTATAAATATAATAAATAAAAAGTACAAAAAAAATTAAGGAAAAAGTACAAACTGTGTTTTTGTTGTTTTTCTACTAAATCTTAAAATTTTTTTTTTCAAATGCAGTTACTGGTAAATTAACACAGGAAAAACATGCTAAATCTTTTGTTGCTTCACATTCCTTTTCTGAACATTTACCGTTTTCAAAGTCATAAATTACAACTTTACCATGGTGGCTGAAAATAAAAAGCTTGCTGTCGATTGTAAAAATTTCTTCGGGTGTAATATAACGGCTCGTAATATCTGATAGAGGTTCTTTTAACAACGAAAACTTATTACTTCTTGAATCAAAAACTTCTATACTTTTTGAAGCAAATCCGCCAACTATATAAAGTTTATCGTTTCGTACAACTGAATTATGTTGAAATCTTCCTTCAATCATATTAGCCATATTTGACCATACATCTGCCACATGGTCATATACTTCAACAGTGTTAGATCCGTTAGTATAATCATTATATCCACCAGAGACGACTATTTTTCCTTTATATACCGAGCAAGCTGCGTAACCTTTTTCTTCGTTCATTCTTGAATTTTCTTTCCAGTTTACACTTCCAGTTGTACGAAATTGAATGCAAGTTGACGTTGGATACCTTTCATCTATGCGTCCTCCTACAATATAAACACTATCCATAAAAGAACAACCTGTAAAACGATCACGATCATCGTACATGTCACATACATGATCCCATTTGTTATTAGCAAGGGAGTACTTTTCAACTGATTTTACGACTTCATAATGTTCTAAATATTGTACTTCATATTCATCAACGCCACCAAACACATAAAGCTCACCTTTAATAAAACATGATTTAAAATTATTTCGAGCTTTTCTCATTTCTGGCAAATTGTTAACTTTACCAAAATTCTGTACATCAAAATATTTAACATCAGTAACAGCTGCTTGCCTAGTAACTTTAAAGCCCCCACAAACTGTAATGTTAAAATTACTTTTGTTGCAGTGCCTGCTTGTAATATTGCAAGTTGTTGAGATCAACTTTTTATTATCATGTAAAGCCTTTTTAATAATGCTAATACATTCATCATCAATGCTAAAAGATGATACTTTGGTTAAGATTTGGTTTAAAGCGGGAACTGATAAAAGCGAAAGTCTAATTTTAGACAACAAGTATTTTGCATACTTGCCACGGTCAGTTATATTATGACACAACCAGCTATCTCCTGCCTCAACTATTTGTAATTCAGAGTCAATGCTTAAACCACTGCTTGAAAGTATCTTTATCAAAGAGATTAAGTCCAGATCTAAAAAGTTGTTAGAATTAGAAGCTATTGGAAAACAGTATTCAATATAACTCATCAGATCTTTACACAAGCTTGAAAGTTTGAAAAGTATTGACAAGTGAAAAAGAACCAAGAAATTATTCCGGTCAGTTTTAGCCTTCATAAACCTGTGTAGCTTATCTTCTTCACATTCATCTAATAAAACCTTGTTATTTTTCATTGATAGTATAAGTTTGTCCTCGTTGGTAATCAGGTTATCTGTAAAGTTTACAGGTTTGATATTTAAAACAGCTTCTTTTAGTTTGTTACTAAAAATTAGACTAAAAATAAGCTATCAGATTTTTTTACCTTTTAGACTTATGGAAAGTATCAAAATAATTGACAAAAAAAATTTAAAAAAAAAATCATTCATTAAGTTTAAAGAAATAATATGTTGCTTGAAACAAGTTAGGATAATGATAAATTATAATAATTGTAATTAAGTAATCTTGTTAGGGAATACAAAATCGTAAATAATTCTCTTCGCTTTTTGAAAAGTATATAAAATTAAAACAAATAAAAATACTAATTGTTTTACTTTTAGAATGTTCAAAATTTTAACTTTATTACGACTACAGTATTGATTTTTAAAAGTTATTAATAAATGCAAATGATTTAGTTTTTATTTTACGCTTCTTATTAAGTTATTAGTGAAAAAAAAATAAAATCAGAGTATGTTTAGTAAAAAATATTTAAGCTATACGAAGCAAAATGAAAACTTTTTTGTGAGAAACTTTTTTTACTAGATTTAATAATTTACTAATTTAGATAAAATTTAACTTTTTTTGTAAACTATTCTTTTGTATAACCTTTTTGTAATAATTATGCATACCAAAATCTTTACACTACTTTAAAAAAAAAACATTTAAGCTAATAACCTGTTTTTAATTCAGACAAAATATAAAAATTAAATTGTATGAAGTATATTAGAACACTAGTATAATAGAACAAAACTTTATGAGTATAAGAGTGAAACTATTCTTGTTAAAAATACTATTTGAATAAATGAAGTAATAAAATTATTCACTTTCTACTTAAAGTTAACAAACTCTGTAATTTTAGTTAAACTAATGTCTGTAAATTTTTTAATGAACTATTAAAATTAGTTTATTTAATCACATTTGTTAGCTAATAATATTACAAACAGTCCTAACCTGTCTCATTTGGTTTATAGGAAGTCATGATATTTTCTCTGCATGATTTGACAAAATCTGGAAGAGCTGAAGTTGCAGAAGATGTACCATTATCACAAGTTGCTTTTTGTTTTATAATTTCAATTATTTTTTCCTTTGTCTCACATATGTTATTTATTTCTTCAAGTGGTGAAACTTGATTACCATTTAAGTTACTTCTTTGCATATTTTACTCTAAATTTTTTTAATTTTACTGGTGTAAACTTATATATAAATTAGTTTACTTATATTAAGAGACTTGTGTGGTTTTATTATACATCACATCAAACTATTAAGCCTAATTAAATAACTTGAACACTGTTAAAACTCAATAGTGCTTAAGAAGGCTAGTACATGCTACTCTATATAAACTAAGCATGACAATTAGTGGTTGTATTTTAAATTGAAAATGAAATACACATTTCGACAATAATACAAAGAATATCATACTTTAGCAAAATATATTAATGTAAACCTTTACATCAGATATATATCTAATATATATATTTTAAGAAATATAAAAGCTTGAATATAAATCAACTCCGAACTTTGAATCATAAAACACCTTTAAAAAATTTTATTTTTCAAAACATAACTTTACAATAAAAATATAAACATCAATTAAGTTCGCCTCTGCAATACAATTAGAAGTTCTTGACTCAAATCTCAACAAAAACATTATTTGCTGGTTTTTTTAGCTCTGTTCCCAATCCTAACCTCAATTTAACACTACATCAGGAACACTTGTTTTCTTTTTGACTGATTTAATATTTTTCAATATCTAACTAAATGGAACAGCAAGTTACTACATTTAAGTTACTACTTAAGTATAAGGTATCACATTTCAGTTACTACACCTACAATTTTTATAGATAACCACAACTCTACCTTTGATCTTCCTTTTTGCTCGAAGATAGTATAAACTTACTATTTTTTTCTCTTTTTGCTAGCAGAATGTTGAGGAAAAGTGAGTTTTAGTGTTAGTTTATGTAATTTGCCCAAACTCTATTAGGTAGCAGAAGAAATATAAAAATAAATAAAGAAAAATTAAATTGTTCTTAAAACAAGTTAAAGAGAAAAAATTAATAAAGTTAGTAATAGGAAAAGAATATCATATCATAAAATCATTTTATAGCTATAAAAATTTTAAAAGTTATAAGTACTCAAAATTCACTTAACACCTTTTTGGATTATAAAAAATGCAAATAGTTTCAATAACTAGATGAACAATTAATATCAACATTATAACTGAAATAATTTTTTTAACTACAAATATGACTCAATTTTAATTATTATATATTAAAAAATGTTTTAAACATTTTCAACATGTTACCTGCCTTTGCTGTCTTAGTTATTGATCAATATTGTCGTTTTCTATTATTCTATTAAGATTTTATAGCATTACCAATAATTTAACATGATTAAATGTGACATAAAATGCATCACTAATTTCTATGACTTAGTTGCACTCTTACATTGTCAATCATCCTGTGACTTACTTGGACATATGGTTTGAGGACCCTTTGAAACATTCTGGACTTATTTCTTGTAAAAATTATTGTGACTTTTTGGACTCATATTTTATCAATACTATTATGACTTTTTGGACTAATACTTTGTCAATACTATTGTGACTTTTAAGAATCATATTTTTGAAATCTATTAAAACTTTTTGGACTCATATTTTTGTAGTCTATTGTGACTTTTTGACTCATATTCTGTCAAAAGTTTTGTGACTATTTTAATTCGTATTTTTTAGTACAACTGTGACTGTTTTGACTGATTTTTACTTAATTGTTTTGGGACTTATTCGGACTTGATACATTTTGCAATTAATTAGAAATTAATTGTGTCAATACCATACCCATGGTGACTTAAAGGTGGCAAGTAATAAATTTGATTATTAATTTTTTTATATAAATGTAATGCTTAAGAAGTTTTTTTTTATAACTAGGATGCACTATTCAAATAAATATCAAAAACCTAAGAATGTGGTTTGAAATTGTGATAAATTCTGCCATAAAATAAAGAACATATACTAAAAAAAATTATTTTGGTAAAATACTGTGTTTTTTATTAAACAGTTACCTAAAAAAATAGTATTTCTTTACCTTGAGTGTGTCTTTGCAAACTTATACAGAATGTACGTTACCTAAATTAAGAGAATCTTGTGGTTAAAGTATAGTTACACCGAACTATTAAGCATAATTAGCAATAAGTAGTATTTATAATGCTATGAATTGCTATTCTATTTAATCTAGGCTAGTCAATTAGTGGTTATGTTTTATATAAGAGGAAAAATACATAATCTAACATTTAAATAAAGAACAATATACTTGAGAAAATCATTTCAAAGGGAAACACAACTTTTAAACGAAGAATTAATCTAATAGAGTATTATTAAGAAAAGTATAAGCTTGGTTAAGATAAAGATATATTTTTTATAAATAAAATCAAATAGGTTTCATTAAAAAACTAGTTTTTCTAAATCTACAAGGTTTGTGTAAGGGACTGCATTAGAGTTTTAAGTTTTCCTTAGAAAATTAATTTTATTTGTTGTATAAACATATCTCTAGTTGTATTGTTTCCTGAAACAACTGGCATGATAGAAACCTTTTTTTGAGAGAGTAAGATATTTATTAATAAGACTTTTTAGCACCATTGATGACCTTATTAAGTTTAACTTCTGCAAGACTTTTTTTATTTGTTGCTGTTTTGGTCAATAATTTTAAATCTAACTAAGATAGGACTATATATTGTAGCATTATTGTTGTCTATTTTCATCAGTCTTCTAGTATACTTAATAGCGTGTGTCCTCAACTGAGAATCAACATTACAAGGTTGCAACTCGTTTTCTCAAAAAATTTTCCAGGTTTATAAAATTAAACATTTTTGGGTCTATTTTCAGTTTAAACTTAAGTTTAAGATATGAAATGTGTAACTAGTATAAAAACATTAGAAAGATACTTTAAAGCTACTTTAAATATGTTTTTTAATAAAATAAAATTTTTGATATTGACAAAGAATTTTTATTTATTTGATAGATTTTTGACAGAAATTTGTTAATTTCAGGTTTTTTCAAAACTTCTCAAATTCCAGTTTTTTTTTTTGCTTTAGTTGTCAAATTCCAGGTTTTTCCAAGTTTCCAGGTAAAGTGGCATCCCTAACATTAGTCATTACTTTTACAGACAAGTAAATTACAATCACATTTTTTGCAAAGGAAACTCTACATGTAACCCTGGCCTGTATGTAGGGGATACTTTTAGATAGGGAGCTCAAGCTTCTCTTATTTTTATTATTAATTTTTTTTACTGCCAAACGTTTAAAGCGCTTGGTGCTGTTGGCCTGACCTACATTTCCCTGATTCATAACAAATATTTTAAATATTAAGTTCCAACAAATATAACATAGTTAAATAGTCTTCAAAATTTTATTTTACAAACTTAAATTAGGTGTAAAACATTATAAATAAAAAATAAATAGTTTTAAGTATTTAAGACAGCTTAATATTTTTTGAAATACAACACCAAAATGAATAACTTCTCAATATGCAAACAGGGTTCGTGCGCGAAATTTTTTTCATTTAGCCTGACTGAGACCAACTTAGCCTGACATTTTTTCAAAGTAAGGAAAATCCCCTTTAGAAGTCATTTTAGGTGTTGGGGAGTCTTGATTATTACTATTGTAGTCTCCGACATCAACCAGCTTTATCTCAAAAATATTTTGAGCTTTAAAACTCTGCAAAAAGCAACTCATAGCTTAGTTACAACTCAATAAAATAAAACTAAATTGTGAAAAAAGTGATTAACCCCCCCTATTCCCTTAACATAACAAATTCAGTGGTAAGTTTTAAAATAAGTGTTATATCTAATGTTAAATTTTAATATATATTACTAAACTCAACTGTTCTATTTAGTTAAGATCTAAGTAAAAACGTAACCAGAGATTTATATTTAAACGACGTGCATTGTTGTGTTTTATTAAATTTTAAAATGAAACGCTTACACGAGTATTAAAACTCAAACAAACAGCCAAGTTATTGAACTAAACTGTAGTTTTTTAATGAATTTTAATAATTTAGACGTATATAACCCACTTAAAATAAAACAATAAAGGTTCTTAAAAAATTTTAGAGATTCAACATAAGGTTTTAAGCACTTATTATTAAAAATACTGACTGATTTTATCATTAATAACTAAATCTTCATTTAGAAATAAATTCACATCTCAATTTGATCTTAAAAAGATTTCACAATTTATTCTAATCAAAAATTTTCAAGCATTTGAACTGAGAAAAACTGATATTCTTAAATTTTTAAATAAAAAAACTGATTTAGCCTGACGTTTTTTAACTTTTTTCAAAAAAACTGATTTAGCCTGACTTAGCCTGATTTAGCCTGACGCGCACGAACCCTGTGCAAATTCTAAATGCAAATTCTCAAATTCAAATACATATCCAACAACTCTAAAACAATGAAAATATTAGCCGCCAAATGACGAAAATGGCTAAAACTTAAATGCTATTTGATAACAGGGTGTTTTTGTTGCACAAAAATCTCTACATTTTTACCTTTCAGACTTATTTATAAGTAATCCAGCTGTATTTAGAATAGTAATCTCATTCTTCATTACCTTAAATGTTCATTTAACATTTTGATTTCATTCACCAACATGCTGACTTAAAACAAAAACATTTTTATTAACTTTACCAAAAAAAAAACTTGTTCTGTTTTAAACTTTATTTTATTACTTTAACATCTTAAAGGCAACGGTAAAAGAAACTCTAAGTGTGATATTCTTAAAAGTTTTTGAAAATGTTGGATTTTTACAACTTTTATTCGTACAGGCACTTTTTTACTCATGACTCAAACTTGGATTTTTCGAATTATTTTACAGTTGCCTGAATATAAATACTTAATACTTGATTAACTTGTTACTGAATACTGTACACTTTTTTTATTTAATTCAATCGAAAATTTTCTCAAACTTTGAGTGGTGATAATAACATAAAATTGTAGCATTTAATAATTAAACAATAATTGCTTAAAAAAAAACTAACTAAAAAAAAATGTGTTATGTTAATGCATTTTATAACGCTGTATAAAAAGATAACTAAAGGTCAAATAAAGTATTTATAAATTCAATCTAGTTAGATTAATTTATATACTAAAGTTAATTAAAACTTTCCAACGGGTACGATTTTAAAGCAAAAGTGTTTCCCCTAATATTTCCTGAATCATCAATTATTTTATTTGATATATTTTTTTAAAATTCTATTAACATTTATACCCACAACCGAACCCACCTTAGTAAGGTACAATTATTCGAAAATTAAATTTCAAAAAAATTATTAAGTTTTCAGAACCCGTTATTTTCAGAAGTCTAATTAGAAAATTAAGCAACAAAGTACAAATTGTTCGAGCATGGATCTAAAAATAGAATAAAAAATTTTCAGTATTCTGGAAAGCCTGCAATTTAATATAATGTTTATAACTTCTTTTTTTTATAAATCCTTAAGAAAGATACTAACACTAGCTTGTAGTCAGGGCAACAAATGAATGTCCTTCTCCACGCAGTACGTTTGGTTTCCGCAGTCGAAATGCTTGTTTTCATAGTTCAAGTGGTAGCCCGTCGCGCAAAACTCGTGCTTTTTCTCATCGGAGCATTACGACCGGGTTGTCGCAGTGCGCGTCGGGAAAACCATCATCGCAATCGTAACACTTAAGTGAGCAACAGCAAAAATGTAAATACAAAAAATGATAAAACAGCTGATGCGTGCATTGTTTACTAAAACTAAAACATTTCAAGCAGTCTGGTTTTTCTGCCGGTTGCTTTTTTTTTCAATAACTTCCGATCTCACATGCCACACTTTAATTGAAATGTAATAATTATAAATTACCGTCAATCCTAAGTAGCAGTTTGTGGCTTACATTGTTCTAATTTCTTTTTTAATAATTTTTTAGGTATACTTATGTTTTTATTATTCAGTATACAACATATATGGTCGTATATGGTCGCAACGTATTTTCTAGCTTAAAAACATGTTGTAAAACAAGAAATTGTTAAATTTTTTATAAAAAATAATTTGAAATGTGAGCATGTTTTTTTAGTTTACGGCAATTATATTGCAACACTTCTTTGTTTTAAAAGAATAGTTTCACAAAACTAGTTCCGGTGCTAACACTTATTTCTGATGAGCACGTTCTGAAAATTAGTTTATTGGTAAATTAGGCCTATTTACAATGAAAGTTGCCCACTCCTTATCTTATACCATTGTTTTTGTGTGCCTGATGTGCTGATAAAGTATAAAGCAATTGAAGATAAAATGAAATTATCTGATTTTTAATTTTCAATCATGTCTATGTTAGTTTAAATCTCGGTATTTTGGTCATAGATATTTTTTAAACATTTTTTATTGTAATCATCTATAATTAAAAAATATTGAAATGATTTGAAACTTTAACCAAACAGAATTTATGTAAATAGTAAAAATATAGTTGCTTGTATTTAAAAAGAACTTATAAAGTATTTTAAATTTGTAAGAACTCATTCAAATTAATTTATTAAGCAACTTAAGGAAATTTTTAGAAAAAAAAAATCAGTGTGTAATACAGTTTTTGTATTAAAAATAAAAAATTGTCCTCAATAACCATTTTTTTCAAATAGAATAGTTATGTTAGCGGCTTAAATTTCTGTACACTTAAAAAGCATTACAAATTTTAGCCCGATTGTTTAACAGTAACTAAACGCATGTTTATTTTTAAAATTAAGCATATAAACAAAAGCACATTTGACACGTTGCTGTTGCTGCAGCTTTGTAGTAACATACATTCGTTTCAAAATTATAATGCTTTGTAATACATTTATTTAATTTTTTCTGATATTTTTGCACTTAGTTTTGAATTTTTATATTATAAATTTAGTAGAAACTGATGTGAAAATCGCATAACGCCTTTCTGGCTAATATATTTTTTCAAACTATCATAGCAAGTTTAGAGTTGCTTCCTCTACTTGAAACATAAAGTAAGACAAATTTAGACTATAATTGTTATATATTAAGTAAGGTAAGAAAAATTTATATGCTTTGTAAGCCACTAGAACAGGGGTCGGCAGGCAGTTGGTGCTCGCGGGCCAAATTGAAAATTTCCAAAATCTTCGCGGGCCACAGTTTTAGTTTTAGTGAACTTTAAATAAACTTTTGGTTTTAGTTTTAGTCACACTAAAGAAAGTTTTACTTTTATTAAGTTTAAATTTTAATTGACTTTTAGCTACACATAAACCGTCTATTTAAGTTATGCATTCTTATCGAAATAAAATTTACAATGACTAAAATACTTAAGTCTTAAAAAACTACGTACTGTCTTTACGACTATATAAATATAATTTAAAGTTTTTACTTTTTACTTACAATCTATTTCTCTATGAAAACCGAGCTTTAAAAACATTTTTGGGGCGGTACTTTAACACATTTTTTATATAATAAACCGCTTTTTCATATTTTGTAAAACATTAACCTTTAAAAATGACTTTTGCGTTTTAAATAGTTTTTACTCTTTAAAAATTCAGTAATAAGTTAACTAAATATATTTATAACTTTTTACAAGGTAAAAACACTTTAAAAATATTTTAACAAAATTGATATTCAAATACTTTAATAAAATAACTTTTTGACAATAAATTAGTCTTTTACATGATCACCACTTAAAAAGCAAACATGACTGAGTTATATCAAACCATTCTTATTTTATTACAAGTTGAAAAAGCTAAAAACTTGCTGCTAATCAAACTTAAATACCTAACTAAAATATCATCATTAAACAAAGTACATAATATGTAAGTAGGCTAGAATAAAATAATAATCAATAAACTACACTAAAATCATAAAAACTGTTATGAGAATTCAAAATTTTATTCAAATATAAAAATTTGACACACACCCGAGTTTTAAAGATGTCTTAAACAGTTTTAACCTAGTATGAGTTTTTCAAATTTTTAAACTAGCCTGTTTGTTTGGAAGCCCTGTTTAGAATAAAGTTTACAAAATAAAGAGATAAAAATTTTTACCAACTATTAATCGAATATATTAAAAAAAATATATTATAAGTCAGCTTGAATAGACAATTAACTTTCTTAAATTGTTTTAACTAAAGTATACAATTCATTAAGCCATTAAAGAACTAGAAAAACTATTTTATTATTGAGCATTACTGCAATTTGTTATCTGCAATAAAGTATTGGGTTTTAAAAGAGTAAATGTGAAATATAAAACGAGCAATAAGAATTAAAAAAACGTTAGTTAGGAGTTATTGCGAGAAACGAAATAAAAAAAACAAACTACCTAAGTCAGTTTCAACAAAGCACATGATTATCTTCTTGTAGTTACAGAATTAGTAGAAAAAATATTAAGGCAAGTTATAAAGTAGCAAAAGTGATTACTAAAAAGAAGATACCGTTAAGAATTGAAAACTTTTTTAAAGAAAATGTTTTGGCGGTAGTAAAACACTTTTGTTTATTTGTTCAATAACAAAAAAAAATCGTGTTTAGAAGATTTCTGAAGATTATAAAGTAATAATAATCAAATTAAGAATTTAATCAATTTGTTAAGATAAGACCACTGATACAACAGATCCTGCTCATTAGAGAAGTTTTATAAGAGGTGTTTTAACTAACTTTGAAATTTTAGAAGAATTTCTAGGTTTAATTCCAATGCAAAGCACAAAAATAGATAAAGTTAGTTTATTAGCAAAGGTGCAATGCACCAGTATAATGGGTGTTGATTTTAAGTTTTTGTAAACAATGTTGCTACTGCAATTATTGCTAGATACATAATGGTAATATGATTTTGTTTAAAACCAGATCTTGAACTTATGTTGTTTATCAATACTTCATTTAGTAATAAACCAGGAAGCATTATGAGCGAAGATAACAAGCATAAGAAATTATGAAAATAATAACTTAAGTAGTGAACACAATTTTGTCAAACAAACTTTACCACCGACAGTTTCAAAAAATAGTAGAAAAACGAAAAGTCAATACGTTGACCTAGTTTACTTTTTGCTTGTTCTTTGGTTAAGGTTTCGTTTGATGTTATAATTAGTCTATGAGTTTAGAAATGAAATTTTATCTTTTCTTAAAAGTAAGCATATGAAAATACTGCTTATAAAGATAAAAACTTGATACTATTTTTAGCATTTCTGGTATTTCGTACATCGCAACTTAAAAACCTAACTTGGTTTTACCAGAAAAAAAAACTAGGAGTAACAAAGTTAGACTATAGGGGTTTCAGATAAAAGAAAAAAAACTATACAAAATTCCACAACCTTTAAAAGCATCAAACTAACAACAGATGTTGACATTTTCAATGCAATTATTAACTTATCAGACGAATTTTCAAACTGACTTTCTGACCATCAACTATTAAATAAAATTCAGATCCTATAAAACTTCCACAAAAATGTATTTTCTTAAAGTGTAGCGCACATTTACAACCAAAGTTTAATACGTGCAATAGCTTGATTGAATTTTTTTCTTATTTTGTAAATTATGGAGTACCATAGCTTATTAAAAAAAGCGAAAAAATGGCAAAAGAAACAAAAATTTGCCAAAAAATATTGTTAGAAAATTGAAAATATATACCTAACAAAAACTACTTTAGTTTTCGTTATATATATATATCATTTTAAGCATGTCTGTACACACTTATGGAAATAATAATACTAATAATACATTGTTTTTAAATTTAACTTATTCTAACTTAGTACTAAATAAAAAAGTGGTTCAAAAATGAGTATCTGAGTTCATTTGTGTGCATAGAAACTAATTTAATGTACACAGAAAACTTATAAAAAATCAAAATGTGTCGAAACCAAAGTATAACAAACCTAAGTTTTTATTATTATGTAATTTTTAATGTGTTCGTGCACATTTAAATATAACATATAGTTATAAAACATCTATGAGAGAAACAAAGGTATAAATTACATTATAAACTAAATACTTAATTTGTAAAGAAATGACATTTTAGTTAATTACTGTGCATTACTTTTGTACAAAACGAAAACATTTGCATTTAGTTTATTTACTAAAAAGGTATTAATATAATTATCTTACTAATTCAAAGCACTTTTTACATTCTTTCTACAGAAATTAATTTGCTGTTGTTAAAATAAAATCATTATGAAATTGAGAAAAATAACCTTGTGCAATGCTAACCTGTCTTTTTCACATTTTTAAGCTAAATCAGTAAAGTCTTTTAATTAAATTATAATGTTATACAAGGACTTATTACTAAATCAATTAAACAAATTTATATATTAAATAAAAAATATTATTAAAAAAGTTAAAATAAATTTTTGCTCAGCGGGCCACATTTTCATGCTCGCGGGCCAGAAAATTTTCTTTCGCGGGCCGCATTCCGTTCAAAAAATTAACGTGCTCGCGGGCCACAGATTTACCCTTCGCGGGCCGCATTTGGCCCGCGGGCCGCAGTTTGCCGATCCCTGCACTAGAACTAATTATAAACAACTTATATCGCTGTTGAAACATCTAGACTAAATTGTAAAAACTGAAACTGGTAGTTAAAATTTTTAAATGAATAATTACTTTATTAATTTCATTAAATTTTTCAAAATTACTAGTCGGTCTAAAATTAAGTAACTTATAATTTTACGCATTTTTTTAAAGTAGTCAGTTATGATCACCCGAGCCCAAAATTTAATTAGGCTTTGCCAAAATACTTTTGATGAGCTTTTAATGTTGTTAATGACATGCGCCATTCCATTGTCATTAAAGATCAGATTTGTTTTGGTTGTGAGTTGGCGTCATAGTTAGCCAACGCTTAAAATTGTCTTTAAATGCCATTACACTACTAATTTTTTAGGGTTGTGAAAATATTGTGTTTTATAACTAAAACCACTTATTTTTCATAAAAATTTTGTCGAAAATAACAATATAAAAATATAATTTATAATATTAGTCTCAAAAAGGATAAACATTTTCATGAAACAAAAATTTTTGCTTCATGTAAAAAACAAAACACGTTTTTTTTTATATACAATTCTAAGTTGTTTAAACTATAGCCGGGCACCTAATCCCGCTCGTTGAGCAATATTGTCCGTCCAATAACTATGTTTTAAGTATTAAAAATCTCAATAGATTTGTTAATCAAGTTGTGAATGAAAATATTAAAGACACTATCTAAGTTTTTAATTTAGTTGGCTAATTTGTTAGTGATAAATTTAAAATGCTCAATAAAATTTCATTAATTGCTTAACATAACATGCTTGCAAGTACTGTAAATGATCTAATTATAATATTTTTTAGCTGATAGATAATTAAACTAAGTAAAGGTTTAGATAAGTTTGTTTAACATCGGTATTTGTACCAATAATGGTTCTACGAATTTGTTTTTCAAAGTAATTAGAAAAAAAAAAGGAATTTAAACATGAAAAATGTTGTGGAGTTTTATCTATAACGTACAAAACAAAAAAAAAGTTCGTTTTTGACTACAGACTAAATTTATTTTATCTATAACATAGCTAACATGTTATAATTTTTTTTTTATTTATTTGATACGTTCTATAGGATAAAAAATAACTATCAAATGTAAAAGTTTTAAATTTTTTCATAATACACTCCTCATACTTTTGAAAACTTAACCTTTTATGACAAACCAACTTAAACTTTAATAATATTTTTAAGAAACATTTCTAATAAATTAATGAAAACTGATAAATAATATATAACCTTTAAAAAATATCAAAAAAACAAACGTATGAGAAAGAATTTATATTTACAAAGATACAATAATACTTTTTGCACCGAATCAGTATATTGAGTAATTTCCCTAGCTTGTCACTAATTGGTATTCAAAATTTCGTTTATCTTTTCGAATACTAGATAAACATAGTTGAAAAAAGGCAAATTAAGCATAAAAATAAAACAATAAAGGATAAAGATTTTACATTATTTTTTTTTATTTCTTTTCTTTTTTTGAGCGGCACGCATGCGCTAGTGTCCCTCCCAATGCTACGCTCCTGGTACCAGGGTAACTTTGCACAAGAACAGCTATGCAGATCTTTTGTAACTTCACACGGCTCTTCAGTCCATTTACCTTCATCAACATCGTATATATATATTGTTGGGCTGTAATTTCCAATGACTACTATTCTGTTACCAATTGACATTTGGCGAACAACATCAAAAGGAATTTTAAGCTCAACAAACTTTTTACATTGATCGTCAAACACTTCCCACGGAAAACTCGTAGCAAACAACTTGTTTTTAACTGCTAGCAAACCTTGACCCGATCTACCGTTTATCATATCTGGCATCGGTGACCATTTGCCGGAAAAGGCGTCGTAAGACTCAACAGTTTTCAAAGGTATATTTTCAAAACCCTCCCCACCCGCAACAACGATGTTTCCTCGATAAACCGCACATGCTGCTACGTGTCTCGCTCGTTCCATTCCGGCAACTTGTTCCCAGCTTTTGTCTTTAGTGTTGAACTGTAAACAAGTATTAACGAGGTATCTATTCCAAACTGTACCCCCAACAACAAATATGTTGTCCATAAATGCACAGCAACAATAGTACTCCCGGTTGTCGAACATATCAGCTACTTTACTCCACGTGTTAGTAAGGGGCGAATATTTTTCAACGGTTTTATCACCACCGATGACATAAACTTCACCTTTTACAGTTACAGCTTCATAGTTATCTCTCTTCTTTATCATTGTAGGTAAAACTTTCACTTTGGTAAAATCACTCGCATCAACTTGATGATTTATTTTAAAAGTTTCTTCATACTCTATGTTCTTTTTCAAAAATAAGTAGGTCAACATTGTTTTGGTTACAATACCTACTTGTATAATAACTACTTGACTCATTTTGAAAACTGTTTTTCTGGTCAACAAAAATTTCTTTTAATTCTTTAGCAAACTTATTGTTGTCAATGACTGACAAACCATTATCTAAAATATATTCAAAAGATGTGTCAGATAACAGAGATAGTCGTACTGTTGATAACAACTTTTTAGCATATTTCTTACGGTCTTCAATGCTGTGATTTATCCAGCTAATTGCTGCATTAAACATTTCTACTTCTGAGTGAATGTTTAAATAAGAACTTGCGACTATTTTAGCAACGGTTTTAAATTCTAACTGCAAAAAGTTTTGAGTATCAGCTACCATTGTAAAACAACGTGCTATGTAGCTCGTTGAAAGTTCACTAATGCTGGATAAGTTGTATATTTTAGCCAAGCTATGGTAAGTCGGAACATTTTTAACAGAAATCTTTGCACTGATGTGTTTGCTTATCTCTGCGTGAGTTTCTTCTTTCATCATGAGCTTATTCAGTTTTATATTTGAAATTAGTTCATAATTCAATTCATCTTTTGCTTTTAAAGTAATATTTGATAAGTATATGACCCGAACAAAGTATTTTTAAGTGTCATTGTATTTTACATGATTTTAATTTCTTTTAGTATAAGACATATAGTTTTTATTAGTTTAATGCACATAAAACCTTTATTGTAACTTATAAAGTATATAAAGAGAGAATTTATTATTTTAAATACAATAACGAAAGAAAATAAATGATCCCTCAAAAAACAAAAATAAAATATATATTCTAATACTACATAAAATCATACTGAAAACAAATTACAACTTTTATAAATTTAAATGCAAACAGTATCTGTTATTTTTGAGTTGAAGAATTATTGAAAGTTTTGTCTAAAAATGACGTGCAAAAATAAAATAAAATAATGACATAGATACTATTTTAAAACTAATTTTCTAATATATTGTAAATATACTATCGTGTCTACCAAAAAAAAATCTTTTTAAAAGTTTAGAGTTAAAAATTTTTATAAGAACTTTATTTAAATGTAAAAATTGTTTAAAATATTGTTCACAGAAATCTAAAAAAACTTAGTTTCCATTAACGAAAGATCTATGAAAATATTTAAAGTTTCTGTACTTTAAGTTCTTCTTGATACATAAATTGAAAAAAAAATTTTTTGAATTGTTAAGGTATATGAAATTTATAATACTCTTAAATTGTCATAAAGAAACATAAAAATTTAACCAAGATTAGCATATTCAGAAATAATTGTGTTTTTTAACACATACATTAAGTTTATTACAACTTATAGTGTTTATCAATGAGAGCTGTTATGTGTTAAAATTTGTATATATATTTTCAGTATTCTTATGTTTTTGGTAGAAGTTTTTTTACCTAAATTAAGCAGTAGTTTTCTATTTTTGAACAAAAAATTTACAGGCTTATCATTATTTAAACCTAAAAGATTTTCAACATATATATTTAAAAAAAAAAAAAAAAAAAAACATTTGAAAATAAATAAACCAAGTGCTTTTTTACATTGTTCAATATACATTTATTAGTCTAATATTTTGGTATCGTAAAAAGCCTATTACCACTTGCCGGTCACTTGAGATCAATTATTTGTACAGTTTACAAACGCTGTTATAAAACATTTTGTATTCATAGTTAAGTATGTGATAAATTAGTTCTTAATAAGAAAAAATTATTTACAGTATATCTGAAACTTTACTAAAATGTTTGGAGTCAACATGTTTAACATCTGCATTTTATGTATGGTACAAAAAAAAAACTGAGCTGATTTATTTTTTGTTTTCCATATAAATAACTTTAGCGCTTTGAACACATAAGTATTTTTAGTTTATATAACATTTTGTTGAAATATAGTTAGTGGTACTTCCTTATACTTATAAAAGTTATCAAAGGTTTATTATAGCAAATTTATGCAAAAACATCAAATTATCTTACCTTTTTATGAAAACTCACATAATCGACTTGAACTGTTTTCTTCATATATTTTTTGAGCTTTACTCTTCAGTAAATCGACAATTTCGTACATGATAATATGCTACTTAGTTACTTTTATATCTTAATCCTAAAATTAAAAAAAGTTCTTTAATTTGTTTTTATTTAAAGATTTATAAAACATCAAACTAAAAATGTTATTCTACTAACAAAAACTTTTTATTACAAAATAACAGCCTTTATAAACAGTGCGTTTTAAAAATAAAACAAATCTTGATACAAAAAACTTAAAATTTGAATTCTAAAATTAATAAAATATATCAAAATTATATTGGAAAACGAACATTATATTGATATCCATGCAAGCAACATTACAGGGTAGCCACTCGTTAAATCAAATTTTTTTCAAGGTTTTCCTATTTTCTTCCAGGTTTTTAAATGTACTCATTTTTGGGTTTAATTTTAATTTTAAGTTAAGTTAAAGGTAAAAAACTCTGTTAAGTAGTAAAAAACATTAAAAACATACTGTATAGGTATTTTAAATATGTTTTTTAATAAAATAGAATTATGATAATGACAAAATTTTTTCATTTTTATGGTAGATTTTTTGAGTCAAATCGAAATTTTACTACTGAACATGTGAAAGTCTAGGTTTTTCCAGGTTTTTTTAGTGGTTTTTGTTCAAAAATCCAGGCTTTCCCAGGTTTTTTTTTTCAAAATTTCCCAAATTCCCGGTTTTTTTGCCTAAATTGTGAAATTCCAGGTTTTTCAAGGATTCCATGTAAAGTAGTAACCCTTACATTAACAACTAACTTGTATTTTTGTTACGCATGATAAATAAATTATCGACTTGAATAAGTTCTTAAAGCAGAAAACAATTCACAAACAAGGTTAAAACATTTTACTTTTATCTTAAGAGTCAGTTTTTATTGTGACTATCAACAAATTAGAACATATACTTTTGTAAGTGTTTATATTTATATATTAAGTTATTTCACTAAATTGGTTATAAAATAAAAAAGTATTGAAACTAAATCAACTAAAATTCATTTTAAAATCTATGAAAAAAGTAGCTTTAGATTTTAAAAGTCTTAAAACTATTTTGATATATTTATGAAAAATTAAAATTAACCCTGAGTCACCCTTAATTTATAAAACAGAAGCAAAATATACCCTGAATTTCCCTGAATAATCCTGAGTTTCTCGGATATTTTCTAAGTTTAAAAATAACCTGCATTTTCTTGAGTACCCTGAGTGTGTGACAACCCTTAATTTCTGAAAATAAAAATAAAAAACAAACAAACTATTTAAAAACTGAAGTTTTCGTAAACTATGCCTCCACATTAAAAGCATTATAATATTATGCATATCATTTATTTAAAACTTTTGTCTTTAGAGAAAAATAGCAATTAAAGGTTTTTATTTATTGCTAAGAGAATGATATAAAATTGTGCATTAATAACAATTATCCACTTAAAAATTAAATTTTATTAAAAAATTATTAAGATTTTATTTCTATCATTTTTTTATTCTTTTGAAAACTGTTTTGAAAACAAAATTTTTACATTTTTAAAGCTACAAGATATATGTGTTACCTAATAATTGCCAAATAAATTAAGAATAAATATTAACACGAAAGTATGCAATCATCTACTTTTATAATACATATATATGTTGCATATTTTTCTTTGTATCAATAATTGACCTATGTATGAAAAGTCTTAAAAAAAACCTTATCAGAACTGAGATCTGCTACTACAACTAACAGTCTCTCAAAAAAATAAGACACATTAACAACATAAATTAAAAAAAAATTAGAGTAAAAGTAAAATAAATAAATCTTATTAATCCTTGTTTTTAGTTATGTATAACACAATTGAATAAATAATCAATAACATCTTTAAATAGATACTGAAAACCATATTAACCAAACAAAAATAACTTTAACAATTACATGGTTTTTGTAAACTTGACCTTTCTACTCAAAAATTAATAAATTTATCTTTAAAATATGTGTAAAAAAAATTTAAATAATCTTAATAGAGTGTTTAGAAAAAACATTCTGGTTAGATCTTAGCTATTCAGATAATATTTTACTGAAATAAAGTGAACTGAAGAAAATATTACTAAAATAAATTGAAATAATTACCTACAAGTACATTTATTTTGTTATATTCTTGCAGGAGAAAAGCCAAAATGTTATTTGAACCGAAATAGGCTCACGAGCAAATACAAAGGCTAAACATATGATGAAAAAGTAAGCGCAGTTATCCAAAAGGCTGAGATTAAACGCCTTAACTTTAAACTTAATTTTATTTGAGAGTCTAGCAAAAACAAATTATCATAGTTTTTATACCGTGTGCAAAATGAGAAGGCTTCTATTAGTGTGATAAAGCACTGTTTTATTCGTTCAAGCTTGAAATCATTAAGTAGTTTTACACTTTATTTAACTTTGAATTAAAATTGAGTAAACTTGGAAGGGTCATTTTAGCAAAAAGGATCAATTTTGCACAAAGGGTCATTTTTGCAAAAAGGACCATTTTTGCACAAAGGGTCATTTTTGCACTAGTATAAAAAAACAAAAAAAAAACATACTAAAAGATAAATTAACAAGAAAAATAAATGGAGAAAAATAAGTTACCGACCGAGGGTAAGGGTTAGAGATAACAGTGATAGCAAAATTAAAAGTTTAAAATAGCTATTAAAAACTGTTGATAAAAGAAAAGCAAGAAAATAAGCAATTAAAAAAAAATTAATCAAAAATTAGAAGAAAATAACAGTCAACTACCCGGGATAAAGGTTAGGGGTAAGAGTAATAGTAAAAAATAAAAAAATAAATAAAAACTATTAGTACAAAAGACAATCAAAAAAATTAAATAACCAATTAATAAAAACTATTATACTAAATTAAGCAGTTTTACAAAATTTAATTTAACTAATTTCTATATATGATAAGTAACTGTATATGAGACAACATATGGTGTTAATTACAGACCCCCTATTATTACTCATTTGTTGCTCGTGAAAACTCATAGTATTTTTTTTAATTAGTATAGGAAAAATACAACTTTGTTTTAAAACATGATAGCTAAGCTTAATGTTTATATTAATGATAAATTACACATAATTCTGGGAATAATTGCTACAATTGTTGCTTTTATCAGCTAATAATGCTAAATTATTTTTGATTAACTGAAAAATAGAATATATATACAACATCAAATTTAAACAGAACTAATTATTTTTTTAATTTCTAACACAAAAAAAATGTTGAAATTTTAACAAAACTTAGTTTTTTTTAGAAATGCAATTGTTGTAATTTTATCAAAATTATTATATAAAATTATGATGAGTAAATGTCTTATTTAATGTTATTTTTAGCATTTGTTGCTTGAAATTTTTAGCTGTAAAAAACAGTTATTTTTTTACTATAACTTATTTATTCATGAAAAATGTTTTAGAAAATGACATGCTTAAAAAAAATCATTACAAGAATCAATAAAAATAGTAAAATAGTTTAGTTCTTAAATTACACTTTTAAGGTCTTGACTCAAATCTCAATAAAACTTTATGTGGCTAGTTTTTACAGCTCTTTTCGCAACATAACCTCAATTAACATTACATTAGAAAAACTTATTGAAACTAAATAAACTAAATCTCATTTTAAAATCTATGAAAAAAGTAGCTTTAGATTTTTAAAAGTCTTTAAATTATCTTGAGATACCTATGAAATTTAAAATTACCCTGATTCACCCTGAGTTTATAAAAACAGGAAAAATATATCCAGAGTTTCCATGAATATCCCTGAGTTTCTCAGAGATTTTCTAAAAATTAAGAATAACCTGCGCTTTCTTGATTACTCTAAGTGTGTGGCAACCCTAAATTTCAATAAATAATAAAAGAAAACAAACAAATTATTTAAAAACTATGGTTTTCGTAAACTATGCTTCCACATTAAAAGCAGTATAAAATTAGCAATAACATTTATTTAAAACATTGTATTTAGATAGAAATAACAATGAAAGGTTTTTACTTACTGTTTAAAAGAATGATATAAGATTTTGTTTTAATAACAATTTTCAACTTCAAAAAATTATTTAAGTATTTATTATTAGCAAGTTTTTATTAAGAATTTTATTTTGAAAATAAAGTTTTAAAATTTTTAAAGCTCTTTGACATACGTCATAAATTAAAATTACCAATTTGATTAAGAATAAAACATTAACATAAAAGTATACAAAAATCTGCTTTAATATTACATACATAAGTTGAATTTTTTTCTTTGTAAAAATAATTGACCTTTATATGAAAAATCTTTAAAAAAACAACCTTATCATAGCTTAGATTTTTATTACAATTAACAATCTCTCAACAATGACACAATAACATGATAAATTAAAAACAATATAGGGTAAAAGTAAAGTGTATAAACTCTATTAACCCTTGTCACAAGTCATGTTTGATACTATTGAATAAATACTCAATAACTTCTCTAAATGGAGACTGAAAACCATGTTACCCCAACAAAAGATACTTTAACAATTACATGGTCTTTGTAAGCTAGACCTCCCTACTTAAAACTCCATAAGTTTATCCTTAAATACATTTCATAAATTTTCAAAATAACCTTTATATAGTGTTCGAAAAAATCCTGGTTAGGCCTGAGCTATGCAGATAAGATTTCACTCAAATAAATTAAAATGAGGAAAACACTATTAAAATAAATTAAAATAATTAATTACAAGTTTATTTGTTTTGTTATATTCTTGTAGGAGAAGAGCCAAAATGTTATTTAAACCAAAATAGGTTTTACGAGCGAATAAAAAAAGCTGAACATATGATGAATAAGTAAGCGCAGTTATCCAAAAGGCTGAGATTAAACGCCTTAACTTTAAACTTAATTTCATTTGCGAGTCTAACAAAAATAAATTATCATAATTGTTATACTGTGTGCAAAACTCTAAATCAAAGTTGAGAAGGTTTCTATTAGTGTGATAAAGCACTGTTTTATCCATTCAAGCGTGAAACCAATAAGAAAATTGAGTAAATTTGGAATTGGTAATTTTTGTACAAAGAAATTTTTGCACGAAGGGTCACTTTTGCACAAAAGGTCATTTTTGCACTAGTATAAGAAAAAACCGAAAACAAATACTAAAACATAAATTAACAAGTGAAATAAATGGAGAAAAATAAGTTAACGACCGAGGGTAAGGGTTAGAAGTAACAGTGATAGCAAAATTATAAGTTTAAAATAGCTAATAAAAACTGTTAATAAAAGAAAAACGAGAAATAAAACAACTTAAAATTATTTATAAAAAAAGAAGAAAATAAAACTCAACGAACGAGGGTAAATATTAGGGGTTACAGTATTTAAATTCGTTTACGCGATTTATGACCTATTTTACTGTTTAATCTAGGTAGGAAAAAATTTGTTTCTGAAGACCTTGTATGATACTTATGGACATTTTTTGCACTTTTCTAGTAAATTTTTAAGTTATCTGGTAACAAGTTATTGTTAAACTTCAACGTAATCAGACCTATTTTATATAGACAAAGACTTATAACATCTATTTTTATTTTCTGAGTTTTTAATTCTTTTACACTATCATCATATTTCTTATAATGTTGTATTTCTTATAAATGTTTTTCAACTGTTTCTATTTAATGCCCCATTCGAAGAAATAATAAAAGCAATGACCAACTCAAATATACTTCTAGAAAATATATTATGCGTCCTCTTTGGTACTTCATTTCGTTTTTGGTAAAAGTTGTCTTTTACATTTATAGTTTATTATCAAATAAAAAGTACTATAAAATTAAAGCTTTAAGAACTAGGCTGTAATGTAAATATAATTTTTTACTTTGTAAACTTTTTGATTTCTTTAACTTAAGTTATATTTTAGCTGTTATGCTGATTAAAAATAGTAACTAGTTAAATATTAAAATGATTTTATGGTTTTTAGCGCTACCTTTTAAAATGTTTTAAAAACAAATCATTTGCAATTCTTTTATATTTAATGAATAAAGTAGTTAACTGTTATTAAAAATTAAAAACTCATAGAATAATTTTACATCAACCTTTTAGTAAAAAAACTCTGTGCATAAGCATACTGCATATAATTTAGTTTTGCGAAAGTTTTTAAACAAATTATTTAATAGGAAAAATCTTGCAAAAAGAATGACAAATTAAAAAACTTAAAGTTTTGAGCATATACTTGAAATTATATAAACTCTAGTTTTTTATGTAGTGCTTGAGAATTTCATTTCTTGTTTGAAACTTGTTTAAAAAATCTTAAAATTGTTTAGATGAAGGTTTTAATACAGTTATTTGAAAAACTTATATTGTACAGGGTTGCCTTATTTTCAGGGTACTATGGATAACTCAAGGTATTTTGAAGTTTATGAAAAGTTCAGGACAGTTCAGTATAACTCTAGGGTATTTGATTTTTTTCTTTAAACTCAGGATATATCCTTCTTCTATGAAATAATCAATATAGTCTTAAGTTTTTTAATAATCTCAGGAAGTATTTTTTTCTAGATTTTAAATGAGATTTAGTTGGGTTAATTTAAATATTTTATTTTGACTTATAATCAAAATGATTAAATAACTAGATTTTTATTAGTTTAAAAAGTTAAAAATACTTTTTAAAAGATTTCAAAGTAGCCAGTATGATTCAAGGCAATTTAAGGTCACTCAGGACAGTTTTCTGACTTAAAAGGTGGTAACCCTATATACTTAAATATATTTTAACCTTCATAGCTAATTTAAGAGTATCAAACTTTATAGATCAAATTTAGTTTGCTTATATAAAAGTTTTAATTTAAGTTTTACTTTATAAAAAGGTACTAAATACTTTACAAAAATTAACCTTTGTTTTAAAGCTCAAGTTTTAAATATGAAATTCTCATTAGAGATAATAAATATTCTAATTTTTTTTTGATTTTTAGTCTTTTTATTAACTTTGTTTTCATAGTTAATTTGTCCTTGTTTAATAAAATGGTACTAGCAGGATAGATAGAAAAAAACAACAACATTCTATTAAAAAAAACTCTCTTCTAGCTTAGTATTTTGTTGTTTCTTGTAAGGGCTACTTTTAATTTTAGATATATTTCAAGAAAAACATTCTAGTATTAATGTCGGCCAGAGGTTAGAAGTTTTTTTAAATTTGTTAAGTTTATAGTTTTGCATGATAATTCAATTTGTTTTCTACGAATTTTTTTATACTAATTTTTTAGAGTTTAGGTTTTACTCTCATTTTACAAATGCTATTCATTATCTCAGGTTTGTTTTCATTTATCTCACCACGAATTTTTAAGGTAGTTTACAATATTTATACAACTTTTTAAAACAGCATTTCTTTTATTTTTAAGTTATAGATTCAGATATATTAAAGTTAGAAATTCAGTAATGCAAGCCCTATGGATTTTCAATCTGATATTATAACGATGTTAAACCTGATACTTAAACACAGTGCTTTGAATATTTTTAGCTAAGCTACGAAAATTAAAACAGAGTGCTTTATTTGTTAAAGAGTTTAAATAAAGTGTGTAGATATCACTTTTGTTATTACGAAAAACTTTAAAACCATAAAATTCCATCAAAAATTTATCTTAGATTATCCTTTTACTTAAATAATGCCTAAAAGAACAAAGTCCAAAGTTGAAGCAGAATCAGTTGAAAAGAAAACCAAAAACAACAATGTTAATAGCACTAAAAGAAGTTGTTTTGCATTCCCAAGAAAAATTGAAAATTATGAGTTTATTAAGTCATGCAAAAGCAACACTTTAAAAGATGATGATAAAAAAGTATTGGAAAAAGTGAAGAACTTTAATTTTGAAGGTGACCAATTATTTTTAAAAATAGTTAAACTTTTTTTTCTTTTTAAGTTAAAGCTAAGAAGAATCTAATAGAATTTTTTTTAAGCATTTCCTATAGTATACATATATTAGTTTTCGAAATAGTTTTAAATAATTTCGCATACTTTTGTAGTACAATTTGAGAGCCGTAATTTTTGGTCTACATGTATTAAGTTGTGATGAAGCAATAAAATAAATTAAAATAATAAATTGAGTTAAAATTTACCGTACTAAATATCAAGTTCAACTAATTTGTAATTAAACAAATTGATATTTTTTGGTGGAAACTAATTTTCATGATTTTATCACATTAAGATTTAAAATAATTGAAGATAAATTATCATTAGCTAATAAGTAAATTACAATTAGTTTTTATTTCATTATGAAATAGTTGTGAAAAGAAACCTATTTTCAATAGCTCTAACTTTTACAGTAAATATAATACTATAGTTTCGAACGCCCATAAAATAATAATTAATTTATTTTTCTAAATATATAAACTTTAAAAAGATTTTAAAATTGCACAAAATATTGTATCATTTAAGTATAGGAACATACTACTACTATTCATACTACTTGTTAAACTTGTCATTATTTTAATTTATCCTTACCAAAAAAAGCTATATTATTAAAATAAAGTCTCTTATTATCATATGAAAAAGTTTAAAAAACTACATAAATTATAAAGCAAACTTAGTTTTAGTTGAGATAATGAAACTCGCTTTCAATGTGTACTCCCCTAATTTCTCTTATTCTAGCTTGGTTTAACTCTCTAGTTTCTAAAAAGTGTGTTAAGAACTTTAAATCACACAATTTTTAAACATTTATACACTAGCCTCTTATCGTATATTAGCAGGACAATATTTTAAAGCTCGTAATATAAACTTAACTGATAAACTTATTCTATTATCATATGCAAAAGGATGTTGTTTAAAATGTTTTTTTAATCAAAAAAAAAATTTTATAAAAGCAATCGAAATAAACAAAAGACATTTTAAAACTTTTAATTGATTTATATGAAGCGAAATTACTTTTATTAAGTAAAATGTATGTTGACCTTGAGTTATTTTACTTTGATGACATTCTTTACTTAAAAAGTAGTTCAGTGTAGCTGCTATAAAAGCAGGATTAAAAACCAAAATTAGATTTGTAATTTTTTCTAACACCTAAGGCTAATAAATTTCATTAACTTTTATAATTATATTATTAGGTAACGGATCAATAAATAATAGTGAAATAGTTTTAGCTTTGAAAACAAGAAAAATTATCTTAAAAGAAAAAGACGAAGCTAGAATAACTCAAGTTATAAAAGAAAACATCAGTTCACGCAGTGTTTTTTTATCATATTTTTTAGCAAAAAA
Organism: Thalia democratica; assembly: GCF_965202585.1. Classification (NCBI taxonomy): domain Eukaryota; kingdom Metazoa; phylum Chordata; class Thaliacea; order Salpida; family Salpidae; genus Thalia; species Thalia democratica. The sequence continues at coordinate 22,685,747 of NC_139171.1, forward strand.
GTTTTACTTACCTCAAATTGCCAACAACTGCCTTAAATATATTGAGCGTTGTTTCGTTAAAGTTGTTCAGTCCAAAAACTTTTTAGAACTAGATTATGCTTCAGTAAGAAAGATTCTATCTAGCTCTGAATTACATATCACTTCGGAGTTGGAAATCATTAATCTAGCTGATTCTTGGTTGAGACATTACTATGATCGGAGAAATAAGTTTGCAAAGGATCTTCTTTTAACAGTCCGTCTTCCCTTGCTTTCTGAATCAGTTTTGAAGAAGGTTTTAGGCAGATCTTACAACACGCGCAACTCTACTGTGTTCCAAAGCAACGAAGAGTGTCTGAAAATGACAAAGAAAATTCTTGAAAACAAAGAGGAATTTTATCGAGACAGACCAACGCTGAACTATAAGACGAGATATTGCAGCCAGGAAAAATTCTGCATTTTGGTATGCGAAGGACTTGTGGAGTTAGATGAGGATTATGATGAAAACACTAATCATGTTATAACAAAAGTTGATGCTGAAAATTTTGACAAGTTTGAAACTTTAGCTGAATTTTCAGCATCTTATTACTTTTGGTCTGTTAACGTCATGTGTGAACTTTACGTGTTAGCTAAACGCGACGGAATAGATACAATAAATGTCCACAAATATTCCCATGAGAAAAATGCCTGGGTTAAAGTGAAAGTTGTACACACACGCCGCCGTGATTATTATAGTGTTTGTTCTTTTTTGAACAAAATTTATGTTGTGGGAGGTCACTTCAAAAACATGAGAGCCACCAGATCTTGCTTCGAGATCGACACGGCAAGCCGCAGAGAAAAACCAATCAAAAGAATGAATGAGGCGAGAATTAATGCGGGTTGCGTGGCGTTTCAAGGCAAAATGATTGTTTCAGGCGGTGGTGTAGATATTAACGACCACTTAAACAATTTAAACACTGTTGAGGCATACTGCAATGTTGACAACACGTGGTCAAACATGCCCAAAATGGTGCATGCCAGAAGCAACCACTTTTTAGTTGCTATAATGAGCAAATTGTTTGTTTTTGGGGGCTGGGGAGATACCTGTGAAACTTTCGATGTTTTTAGTAATAAGTTTTCTGTTCTTAAAAAGCCGAAAACGTTACGCATGGACGATTACAGAGTGCAAGACGCTATTTCTGTTGGCGGAAAGATTTTAGTTTTTAGGAGGTATTCGGCAAAAGTGGCTGTTTATGACTTGGATCGGAACGTATGGACGGAAGAAGAGTTCGAAGCTACAGAAGACATTGATTACTACATGTGTGTGAAACTACCCAAGTTTTAATTTAAACAGCAGTTTTTATATGTAATCTGTACTTATGTGTTGAATATAAAAAAAAGTATATTGTTATACGGTTACGTTTAATTAATTCTTAATTTATTTGCACTTCTAATCTTAAAATGTTACACAGAAATTTCTTCTACTCGTTTTTTTTTGTAAAATATTGTGATACGATTACTAAACTTTTTGAAATTATTACGGTTATTTTACTTTATATATGTATTTCACTCAGTACCTCTTAGAAAATATGTATTTAACACCTAATTGAGGTTATCTTGTAAATTATTTTTAAAAATTTTTTTCTGCATATATTAATTTGATTTCCTATTTTTCTCTTTGATAATTATAATTTATTGTTTGTGTAGTACTCTAAAAAATATTTGTATATGATTCTATCAGCTGGTGTTTCTTTACATTTTTTGATATAATTTAATATTATTAATTAAGCTGGATCTTATAAGCTGCATTTATATATTTTCATTATAATTTATCGTTAGTTTAAATAAAAGCATATAGAAACTTGACAAAAGTTTTATTTTAAATTAAAATGTTTTATTTTTATTTATTTTTCAAATAAAACTTTTTTTTTAATTTAGATTTTATTAGTTTAAAAAACGATTAAAACGGTTTTAAGGCTTTCTAAAATAAAAAATGTAAGTAAATTAGTTGTTATAACAAAGTTTTTTTGTTGTGAAACGAATATAAGTTGTAGATTTAACTTAGACACATGCAATTTCTTTCTCCCAAAACCATATTACCTATTTATTATATACTCTTTTACAAAGGTAAATGGTTTCTAGTTTTAAAAACTAAAACAAATTAATTTATAAAACAATTTTTATACTCTTTTATCGGCAAAATTATAAGTCTGTTTAAAATGCATTTATTCTAACTTTAATACATACATTCTTTAGTTTAAATATGTTATCTAAAGCATCTAAATTATTTCTTAAACTTTATTTACCTTAATTATAAATTGACTGGTAAGTGCTAAAAATAACACTTATCATGTAAATTTAATAATTGAAAATATTTGAGTAGGAAATCAATTAAAAAGTTACAGCAGAAAGATATCCTTAAGTAAAAAACAATTTGAACTTATGAGGCAAGTAAAATTTCCCGAGTCGCAATTCATAAAATAGAATACTTAGTAATTTGAACTTCTACATTTTAATATTGTTGTTTATTGAACGATAAAAATAAAGTTTTTAAAACGTTTGGTCTAAAGACCTGGTTAAAAAACCTTTTGGTTATCGAGTCACACACCATAAATACAGTTTAACGTCTTGTCTAGGACAGAAAAAAGACAACAAAATTAAACAAAATTTACAGTTATGTTGAAAGTTGTGTAACATTGTCATAGATTCCAAATGTAGCTTAAACGCAGAAATTTTTTCTTAAAATCAGGTCTTTTTCACAAAAGCTTATGGCTTAGCATAAGCCTCTCTTAATCCAAAATTTAATTTTTATAGCATAACGGCTAAAAGGGAAATCCCATAAAATACCCGCATATAAAACATTTTGAAAAATAAATTATCAAAGTTTATAAGTTGTAGTAACAATGCTTGTGAGGCTTAAAATAATATATTTAAATTGTGACAGTTTAAAATGTTATAAAAGGTTCTAAAGAGGTTCTTTGATAATAAAATAGCTATACTTACAAAACAGTTAAGATTTTTTTTATGTTCTCAATACTTCTAATTCGGAAGCTTTCTATTTATTTTTCAATAATAAAGTTTTGTTTAAAGACTTTTAAAGGTCTAGTTTATTTTTGTAATTTTTTTTATTAAATTGACGTTTTAACGTTATTAAATTGACGTTAAACTTGAAAAAACTTTTTAGCCAAATAGTAATTATATACCTATAAAAGTCTTCAAAAAGTTAGTAAAATTTTTAGCAACAAAAAAAAACGACCAAAAAGTATGGTTTTACGACCTTGTGTAAGAAAAAACTTTCAGTTGATGAGTTATACGGACACAATGGAAAGTCTGCATCTATACACAAAAGTGTCAAAAATCTATGTAGCTGCTCTACAGAGTGCACTGTAGTGTGCATAGATGCTATTTTACTACGCAGAAACAATTTGTTAAGAAAAAATTATTATGTTAACGGCATTTGTTATGTCTGTTTCTATAAAACTAAACTCTAACATAAAAGTAGAGTTTTAACATTGTATCTAATTGTTAAGACAGTAAAACTGTGTACTTTTTACTTAAAAGATAATAGTCAAAGTTCTCAACTTAATTAAAAGGAGAATGATCAATTCAAAATTTTAAATTTTATTATGAAAACAATGTTTCACTCGCTTTAAACTAGTCAAACGAGACTATCAGTTGAATAAAACCTATAAAAATTATATAATAACATGTAAGAAGACATCAGTTTAAACTTGAATTAAATAATAATAAAAAACTAAAAAAAAATGTAAATAAAAGTTATACTTTAAAGTTATTAGTTGGCGGGTCAAATAAGAAAGTATTTAGTTCTTTTCGGGCAGGAGCATTTCTGTTTTGTTTTCTTCACGAAATTTCTTCAATGATCCAGTTGGTTCCAAGAAAAAAATATAAATTTGTTTCACCTTTTAATTCAACATCTTTTTTATTTTTAAAATCTCCTGTAAATTGTACCTATAATCAATTTTTTCTAATCATCTCAATCCCAAAATATCTTTTAGAATTTTCAAAGTTTAGTTAGCAAGTCAGACTAAAAAATATTTGCTTGGTTCTATTTTTAAGTTTTTCAATAGAAACTAACTTAAAAATGACTAGGACTTGAAACGAATAATACAAAACAAAATAGAAAACAAAAAAAAAAGATTTTCGGACCTGGAAACAGAAAAGTAATAAATACCAAAGTAAAAATTTCAAACTTCTGTTAAAACTGCTTTAGTATATTGGCTTTACGAAACTGTTTGCTAATAAACCACTGATTTAAGTAAACAAGTTTTTATTAGAATTTTTAAACAAAAAAGCTGCATATTAAAACTTTTAACATACTCAACCTTAAAACAATCATAAAAAAGTTTTATTAATTTTGGTTGTTCAGGCAACTAAAACTAAAATAATGATAAGTTTTAATTTTTATAGTTTTAACAACTAGTTATCTCACTAATTAACTAATTTAAAAAAATTAAATAATTATATAAATAGCGAAAGATTTAATTTTAAAATTTCCAAGTAGATTTTTATTTCTCTAGAAAATCTTTTTGAATACAAAATGTAAGAAAATATAAAAACTTTTTTCATAACAACACTTAAAGCGTAATATCAAACTCTTTAACAAAACGTTTATACTATTTTTAAATCTCTTAAAACTACTTTTTTAAAACTATAAAAGATTTATGTAATATAATTCATTAGAAATTAAAAAATAGAATTATTTGTTTTAACTAAAATGATAACTATCACACGTGCAATAAACTTTTTATATTTATACTTTAAACTTCAACGTTAATTAAAACAGGATTTTAGTTTTTACATATGTTACAAATGATCGTACAAAACTTGTTTTGTAAAACATTTTGAACTATAAAAGTATTTTTAAACATCTTAAAATTTGTTCCGATTATTGAAATGTAAATTAAACAAACTTTTATAACTAAACGAAGATATATTTACTAAGTTTCAAAGGCAAGTGACCGGTTTTATTTCAAAACACTAAAGTAAAATTTGTTTATTTTTGATAACACTTTTCCACAGTTATTTCAAAGTAAAGTAGTTCATTGATAGATGTGAAGTTAACAGTAAAACTATGATAAGTAAAGTATAAAAGATAAGTATTAGCTGATAAAATTTGTTATAAGTTTTATCCAAGTTGATTTATTTATTTTTGACAGTTAAATTTAGGTTTTCATCTTTTATTTATCTCTATATGTTAATGGCTTTAATTTTGTATCAAAATCCCTATCCCCTAAGGTGTGAACTTTTGCGAAAAGTAAAGTTCTTATTGAAATACAAAATTGTTTTAGTTGTAATGTAAATTATAAAGTATAAAATAAAGTAGTTAATTTAAAAGTACTATTGCTTATTATTTTTATTAAAAGACAAAAAAAGCTCAAAATATTTGTTCCTAGAACCTGGTGAATAAAAACCTTTTAGTAGTCAAGTCGTACACCACGGAATCTTTTAATGTCATGTCAAGGACGTTTACCCATAGAACTCTATCACTTAAGTAGAATAACTTTTATTTAGTTGTTTGTACATTGATGTCATAATAACAAAAACAAGTTTAAACATATTTTCACTTGTTTAACTGCTAAAGCTAACTTATGATTCCCTTAAACTTTTTATTACTTATTCAAAATAAAATTCTTACTATAAGTTGGTTAACTGTAAAATACTAAAAATGTTTATCTTTTTAAGTTTTAGTAAATATATGTAATTATGTACTCTAATCATTAAAACTCGAATTAAGTTTCCTTTTATACTCTTTGTGTTTAGTTTACACTGCACGATAAACACACATGGTTTAAGTTGAGATTTAATCGAAAAGTTTCTTAGAAAGTTTGTAGCATGAAATTTAATGTGCAGCAGATGTTGTTTTAGAATAAAAACAATAAAAACATTTAAAAACTTAAAAAATACGTTTTCATCTTTTTGATTTGTTTTAAACCTTTTTTCGTTGAATAAAAAAAGTATATAAATTGACAATAACAAAAAAAAGTTTGAGTTTATAAAAAAAGTATTGTATTGCAAAAACTAAATAATTAAATAATCAGTAATTTTAAGTATAAAAATTGACAAGTGTTGTTTTCCGATATTCTTTTACTACCATTGTTTTGACATAAACCTCCTCACAAGTGTGAATGTTTCAAAAGGTTTGTCCGCTGGGGCCATGTGACCTGCGCCCTGTAAAGTTTAAAAAATATTAACCTATACAATCAAAATTTAAAAGCTTTATTTGATAACTTTTTTATAACCTACTTAAAAAAACATTATAAAAATGTTATTAGCCTTTCAATTTATTGAGTTTTTATACCTTCACAGTTGCGAACCAAAGATTGTCAAATTTTTCAAGAAACCCAGCTACGTACTGATAAGATTCTTTTTTCACATACCATGGAGACCTGCCCTTTGTTCTCTGCACAAGTCGTTTAAAAAAAACATCAATAACTTTACGGTAATAGGACAGTATGGAAATTTATAGCACAGCTAAGAGAACTACCCCTATTTTAACTGATAGTTTATAAAATAATACAATAAAAAAAGCTTTTGGTACAAAAATTTTTTTCTTATGACACAATTTATTTAATTTTAGCACACAAACTTGTAATTAATAATTAACAAACGTACAAATCATAAAAAGAACTTAGGAAAGATTTTTTTAAATTTTAAGCGACCAAATGAACTTGAATAACTTGATAAAACAATATAAAAACCTAAATTTAACAATAATGCCTTTAACAATTTTATGACAAAAAAATTTTAAACCCAGATAAAAACAATTTGATATTTTTTTGCTTTTGAACTAGGTTAGAGTTGTTAATTGCCTAATTTTTTATAATAAATGCAAATAGAACTAACTTTTATTCCTGTGGTTGATATAAAACTTTCTCCGGAAAAAAATGGACAAACTAAATCTAGATCACCAAAGTAAAGAAGAACAGCAACTCCCTAAATTAAACAAAATATATATATATATATATGTTATTGAGGTTTTTCAGTTTCTTTCAGAATTTTAGCTATTTTAATTTTACAAAAACTTAATAATAAAACTCAACTATTTTAAGAATCATATAACAAACATTTTCAAGATAGTGATAACAAACAATTAAGTATCTTTTTTATATTTTACCTTTAATATTATTTTTTAAACTAACAGCTTTATTGATTGTCTTTATTTCATCTAAAACGTCTGAGGTTGTTTGATTATACTTTTTAAGGATATGATTTCTGTTTGTGTAAAGTAAAGTATGATACTTAGAAGAAAATTTTTACAGTTTTATAAATTTAGCTAAACAGTTTGACTTTCGCTTTAAAACTTTTTGTAAACAACATATTAGTAAAGTACTGATCAAGGTTTTTTACTATATATGCTTAAAAAATATTTTTATGAAATATAAAGTCTCATTAAAAAAATTGCTTTAATTTTTTTTCTCATAAACCTGCATTCTTCGTATTTGATATCTTCAGCGTGAATTGCTTTTTTAACGTCTTCACGTTGAAAATAATCACTATACTTAATATTTTCCAAACGACAGTTTGAAACTTCCTGTTTTATATTAGATAATTTTTAGTAAAACTATTTTAACAAACATTGCATAAAACAATATTTAGAGCAGTGGTTCTATATCTTTTTTTTAATTACCCCTTTTTGGAAGATGTTCATTAAATTTACCCCCAATATACAAAATAATGTTTAATTTTGAGGAAAAAACTAGACTTTTTGAACTTTAAGCTTATTAAAAACAAGAATATTAAATTTAAAGACTCTTTTTAACTTAAAAAATATTCATTTAAATACTAACTTATAAATTAAAAAGACAACTAATGAAAATTAAATTACATAACTATTAGAAAGAAAATTTAACCTCTAAAACAAGATAAATTATTCCGACGGGTAAATTTACCCCAGGTTAAAAACCGCTGATGTAGAATGTTAAAAACTTGTAATAAATAAATAAAAATAAATATATTTTAAACTAAAAAGGGATGAGTTTTTATTGTATTTGAATATTTTTGTTATAGACACTAGTAATTTTATGGTCAAACTAGTCTTTCGATAAAAAGTAAGCCAAAACTCATTAGGAAGTATTAAAAATTACAATAAACAAAAGGTTAAAAAAAATTTCAGTTTTTACAGCGCATTTGTACTGGTGAGTATAATAACTTTCATAAATGATACTGAGAAAATACATATAATTAAAAAGAATATATGTCTAAGGTACTCATTCAAGTTAATATTTTTTTACAAAGTAAATACGTATTATAACTCAAAACAAAAAATTAATGTAACCCAAACAGTTTTTGTTAAAACCAAGGTACTTACGGAGCTTATGTTGATGAATTGCTTCACATAATATTTGATATCTATTGCTGTTTTATTTGATTTACCTATTCTCTCTAATATCTCCAAATAATTTGCTTCAGGTACCATTCCATTGTTAAGGTTGTCAATGGTTAGTGCCTATATAAAGTAGAGTTCAGTGTTGAAATAAACAAACCTTTAGAAGCATTTATGATTGTATGCTTTTGGAAGTAACACAAATTAGTTTGAAAAATACTTTTATTTTAATTAAATACATTTTACTTGTTTATAGTTTATTTAGTCAGTTAAAAATACTTTTACTGGCAGTTTAAGATAGTTAGAAATGCTTCAAATAAATTTATTAAATAAAAAATCTATTTTAAAGAAAGTTTTTTTTTAATTGATTATAACATCTAAGTTAATAAGCTTATCAATTAACAGAAATTGGTGCTGAAGAAGATATATTCAATTTTTAGTGTCAAATATGCACGAAGGGATTATTTTGCACGAAAGGACATTTTCACAAAGGGTCACTTTTTCACAAAGTCATATTTGTACGGGGTGAAAGTATTTATATATATACTTTTTTGAGTTTTAGTTTTTGTGGTTTTTAATTATCTCTGTTTTGTTTTTACTATCACTGTTACTCCTAACCATATTTAACTGTCTACCTTCCTTGGTCGGTACCTTATTTTTTTACCTTTTAAAATTAAAAAAAAAATATTTTTTTGTTTTTTCTGTTTTTTTTTTAATAATCTTTATTTACTTGTTTAATTTTTTTCTTATTATCACTGTTACCACCAAACCCCTTACTCTCAGCCGCTAACTTTTGTTTTTCGTTAAATTATTATTTTATTTCACTGTCGTGCAAAAATGTCATCGTGTAAAAGTTACCTCTCATGTGCAAAAGTGACCCTCGTGCAAAAGTATCCCTTTTGTGTATAAGTTTCTTCATGCAAATAAGTCTTTTCGTGCATGTTTGACTCGTTCCCATAATAAATACATCTTACTGATTAATATTTTTTATAAAAAGTTAAATATATCTTTCTGTCAAGAATATTTACTTAATATATCTTACTAGTTTTTCATCATATAAATCTTCAAGAAGCTTTTCAATTGTAGCAAACGACATATCCAATTCTAAATCTTCATAGTCATTGTTGCCAGTATAATCAAGGTTTTCGTAAAAATAGTCGGAAGTGGAATTAGAGTCAACATCTAGCTAAAGTTTACATAACCATTTTTTATTTTAAAATACATTTGTTTTGTTTTTCAAAAAAAATTAAAACAGTTCCTTCTGATTTTAAAATATAGTATACTTTATTTTTATACAAATTTAAAACTAAAGCATTGTGTTTTTATATACTATATGTGGTTGGTATTTAATGTACTAAATAAATAATTTGTTTATCTAAGTTTTGCAAAATAATAAACATAACAAAGATATACTAATAACTATTTTAAATAGATAAAATTAATTAAACAAGTTAATTGAACAAACAACTAATAAAACAAACCGTTTCAGGTCGTTTAAATTCTACCTTACATGGACTGTCTTGTGCAAAATTATAAATAGAAAGGGATTGATCCCTTGACACTAAGTTTAACATGTTTTCCTGTATAAAATATAAGTATGTATAAGAAAGCAAACTGACGCTAACTATTAGTTAAAAGATTAATATATAATATCACTGAAGTATTATTAAGATACTTAATTTAGAAAAATACACATACAATACAACATTTCAGCAAACGATAAAATAATACCTAAAATGAATCTAAAGTGTACATAAAACTATCTAACAGTCTATAGAGTTAACCAAGAAAAAAAGGTTTTAGTCAAAAAATCCTAATTTATTGTTTTTATATTTGCTAGGATAAAATTTTATCAACCAGTCCAACTTTTATTGAACTAGCTTGAAATTTATATTTAAAGACAAGAAATAATAAATACATATAATTTATTTACCTTATTTTATAGGTGAAGATTGTGGTAAAAATCTGCATGAAACTACTATATGGAAATTTGTATAACAACATAATTAAATATATTTTTATAATTTATTTCAAAGAGAAAATTCACAAAAAAAAAATCGTATCCTCGTCTCACGTATCTTTGAATTTCTTAATGAATGGTTAGATTGCCCAAGCTTCAAGCTGCAATGTGGTAATGAAGGGCGTGACTAGTATAGAAGCCATAAAGCCGTAGTTTAAAACTTTCACAACATATTCTAAAGTCGATGAGAATATTAAAAAAGGTTATAGAGGTATTTAAAGGTAGTTATGAAATTTGCACTATATATCACGGGAAAAATATGAAACCTACACTATATTTTTAGGAGTTCATGATGAAGATTAAAAAAATGTCATACTGTAATTTTTTGAGACATATTAATAAAGACGGCCTTACAAAAAAAATTAAGAAATCCTGATGTAGTTACAATCTTTAGCTGTTTATGTTTAAAACAAGGTTCAAAAATACATTACGTGGTAAACAAATTACATATAAAAAACAAACATCCATTAGGTTTTTTAATCAACTTTACAGTTTAATATAATTATTTAAATGCCCTTTCAGCGGGCTCAGTGAAAACTGATTTTATCAATTAGGTCTAACTCCGTTTTATAATCAACAAGCTTGTGGTCTGGTGATCAAACCTTGTTAAACTCTATTTTACAAATTACATATATAACTTACTGCTCTTCTACAACCGCGTGGTTTTTCTCCTGATTTGCAACTTTTCAGTTTTTCGTAAAGCGGCCTTCCAATAAAACCATGGCCGTAAAAATAGTCCACCTGCGAATCTGCCACAAATTTCTCACCCAAATATGGGTTTCCTAGAAGAAGACCCTGGATAAAATAATATTTTGTTTGTTATGTAAAAATGTTGTTATAAACTAATAGTTTAACTGTTTTAGTTAAAAGTGTGAAACTTCAAGCTTTCTAATGATACCCATATGTATTTTATATTTGTTATGTTTTAAGTTAGACAAAAAGAGAAAAATAAATACAATTACTATATAATTTCTTTAACACATATTTTTAAAAATAAATTCAAACAATTTAAAAGTATTTAAAAAGTCATACCTTTAGATTGTTTGCAATAGTTCCGTTTTCTTTCAAAATTTCTGCAGCCAACACGGGCAGGTAAATACCGGCATAACTCTCTCCGCTCAAAAACAATTCGGCATTTTGAAATCTCGGGTAAAGCGTGAAAAAGTGCTTTAAAGCTTTCAGTGTAGATTTCGCTGTCTGTTAGGTAAATTATCAAATTATAAATTAATATTAAGTTTTAAATGGTCAGCTTTTTTTAATAATCAAGTCAAATATTTTTGTATTTTAACCGTTTTTTATTTTAAAATAAAATAAATCACACTACAGCTACTGTAGGTTACTTAATATCTTTAGACCAATCAAGTAAGCAAAAAATCAAGAAAAACATAAAATAAACTTTTAACATTAAACTAAAAAAATAAAAATATTGTTTTACTTCTAAAATACTTAGCTTGACAGTTCTACAAATATACACAAAACCATAACCCTCTCGTCATTAAGTTCTTCTGCTGATGTGTTTCCATTGGTGTAAGAGAAACCAGTACCAACGGGGGAATCCAAATACAAAGTGGCACCCAGTCGGTTCCAACTGTGTCTATTTGGTTCCAATGATTCCGTTTGTGAATTGTACTGTATAAGTTTATAGGACTTGAATTATCAAATATGTTATTGGATAAATAATTAATTTTTATATGATATGTATGTCTTTATTGTTAGATAACTGATTTAAAATAAAGTAAAAAAAAAAAAACGAATAACTTGAACGTTCAATACCTATAAAAAACAATAAATTTAGCTTAAAATGTACATAGGAAGTATTTATTAAAAAAGTACTAAAAATAATTTAAAATTAACACCAACATTAAACGGTCCATTTTCATTCATGAGTCCGTACAAGGAGCTACATCCGGGGCCGCCGTTCAGCCACAAAATAAGTCGATCGTCACTTCCGCTTTCCGCTTCGTTTAACCTTTGTGACGTCATATTGTTACTACAGACATTGTTAAAACAACTTCTCTTAGTTTTTCTATGTTTGTTAATTTAAATGACTATTAGATTACAAGAAAAACTAGTAGGCAGTGTCCCTTTTATTTTCCTATCTATTGTTTTACTCAACTTAATACAGTTACTTATTTTCCGCTTATTTGTTGTTTAATTCAACTGGTACAAAAATTACTTACTAATTTAAATACATTTAAGCCAAGTTCTATTTAATCACTTATTGAATTCAAAAATATAATATTCTAATTTAAAACATAGGTACCAGTAAAACAGTTGATCTCCATTACCGCTGTCCAAATAACCAGAATACATGTGAAATGAGGGCATACCATTGAGGCCTGGAAGCCAGATTATCTCGTCACTCCCGGAAATTTCATCCTGCCTTCTACTTGCTGGGTTCGCTAAGGTGGCTGTGATGACCAGAAGGGACAACAAAATGTGCAAATTCATTATTTTTCGGTCAAACAAAAATATTTTGATTCAATATGCAAATCTCTGTGTAAATATTATAACTAAAATAATTACTAAATAATTAAAAAAAAAAAGCAAACACGTTAAAATACTGCATAAACTAAGGTTTCCCAAACTCATTTTCATAAATTCCCATTTGAAGCAAACTAGAAAGAACTGTCCCTCTACCACAAAGTTAAAAATTTATTTTTTTGCTACCTCCTGATAGCCAAAGCTTTTCTCAGTAAAAGAATATTAGAATTTTTTTTTTAAATAGTGTTTCTAATAAGAATATGGTCAAACTAATAATTTGTACATGGAAATAGAAAATCAATATGAAATTAAATAGTTTTGAACAGTAATAATTTTTTTTTCCTGATGACAACCACCTTAGCGTTAGTTTAAAAACATTTAATAGTTTAATTATAACATACAACCTTAATCTAACATCTGTACTACAAAAGCATCAATAAAAAATTTAAAAAACGTTACACGTTAACAATGTCTTAATCTAAAAGTAACTTTTAACAAAACTAAGTTTGGTAAGGTTTTATTTTGATAAGATACTATTAAATCTTAAAATAAAATCAATTTTGATTGTTATAGAGGAAAATGTAAAAAACTTTTTGTTATTTTAACAAAATAATTTTGCATACCAACTAGGTACAATTATTAATTAAGAATAATCTAATAAATCATATAAGCCTAAATAAGTCCTTGACAATAATATTACTATAAAAGCTTGAGGATTATAAGAACTTTGTTATATATGCACTTTTATAGTTTAATAAAAAGTTAAGTAACATATGTAAACAACTTTTGTAGCAAAAGTAAACTAAACCTTTTTCTTTTGACCAAATTTATAATAAAATACCTTTACTTAAAAAACTAACATATTGTGTTAAAGAAAACTAAAAATAAATAAAAACACAGCCATACAGAAAGTTAAAAACAATTACCTAATTAAAAGATTTATAAAACATATATGACCAGTCATAAGATTTGTATAACTATTGTTTAACTTGTTTTTTGTTGTCTAGACTAATTGTTTGAGTTTACTATTTTTTAGTCTTCTATTCCACTATTGTTTTGAATAGTGTATAGCTTATACACAACAATTTTGGATTAAAACACTAAAGCAAAAATTTACCTAAACAATGCGTTGAAACAATTATTAAAAATTAAAATCAATTGGTTAATAAGATCTTTTTACATGTAAAGTTTCTATCATCATTTTCTTAATTACCTAATTGTTATTAATTTTCTCTAAAAATGCGGTAGATTGAAAAATATAGCAAAATTTAACTATTTAATTATTTTTATCATGTATAGTTTATAAAGTGCTACAGAAACAAGTAAATTTAATTATTACAGTGCTATGGAAAAAATTGACTTTTAGGAAAGATCATTATACTTTAGGTGTTTTAGTAGTTTTAAAACAATTGAATCAATTCAAGTCCAAAACTTTACTTAAAAAGAACGCAATAATAAAACGAAAAATGAATAATAATCGAAAACAAAGATGCTAAATTAAAATGCTGTACGAAAACTTATTTATAATTATAAATTCATTTAATTAAAACATAAACAAGATTGTTTATTTTTTATTTTATTCTATAAACGTACATTTTTGTAATTTAACATTTTTAAACAAACAAATTAACATGTATATTCTTGATTTTTTGGAAAAAAATACTGGAAATTCAAAAAAACTTACAAAAACTGATAAAATATCTATTGAACCAAAAAAGTACTCCGAAAAACATTTTTTAAATCGTCTTAAACTGTGCATAATCTGTTATTTTTTATTAATTATAATTGCAACATGTAAAAAATTTCTAGCTAAAAATTCTAAGCTCGCATACAATTTAATCTTGTGCAGTTTGCATTGGGGTGGTTTTAGAAGTTCGAGTGGTGCCAACTGCCAGTAAACAACAGAATAGTTGATTTTTTTCTAAAATAGTTACAATACATTTATAGGACTTTACCTTATGATAAATATATATAAATACTTACTTCAAAATAATATTTTTCTTTTTTATAAACTTAAGTTAATACAAAGGTTGGACCATGGTAACTCAATTATCACACCACAACTTCCGGTAGAATGAGACTTTCGTTTTTAAACTCGTCAGTCACCTATAAACTTACAGTCGTCAATCTACTAATGGTTTATTATGTTTAACTGGATGCTTGTAGTCTGATGATCGAATCTGTGAAACCAAACCTTTGTGTTAACTTTTGTTTAACTTGAGCTTGTCTCACTGCATACGAAAGCCCATGCTTCTGCTCTGCACAATCTTTCTTAATAAAACTTTTATAGCAATAGTTATACAGATAGATACAGTTTATTCAACGACAAAAATACGCTGAAAATATTTCGTTCTAGGACCTGGTGCACGTAAAAACATTTCGAATATCGAGTTGCACCCAACGGATACCTTTGAAGGTCTTGTCCAGGACGAAATCAAGTTTTTATTTTTACTTAAAGTTTACGGAACATAAACTACAACCACTTAAATTTACTTACGATAACCAAATTTGAAACTCAGATAAAATTGTCACACACATTAGTTGTACAGTTTAGAACTTTCATTCTTAAACATATAAAAAAAATAATATAAAACCTTATAGTAAAAAACATAACTTTAAAAACTTTTAGGCTTTATTTAACATTTAACTATACTAAATTATTAAATAATGCAAGATTATTAAACACAGGCAATATATTTTACTTAAGGTAATTTGAGTATGAATCAAAATATGCTTTTGTAAAATACTCTACAGATAATCAAATATTACTATACATTAACTTTTAAAACTAAAATAATCGTATATTTAAGTTTTAAAATAAGATTACTAGAAAATGAGTAAAAGCTTAAGCTTAGCATAGCACACAAAAGAAAAAAGATGTTTTTTTATTGTACAAGAATGAACTTTTCGACATCACCATGGGAAGTAAACATGGAGCGGAAATATGCGAACTAGTAGGTCTCTATATACTACATAAACTCAGGAATACGCTCCCTAACCTAACAACAGGATTGTACCGCGACGATGGCTTAATGGTCATAGAAAAAAACAAAAGTAATGTTGATATAGAGAAAATTAAAAAATCCATGCACAACATATCAAAAGAAATGGGAATAAAGTTATATATTGAAAATCCTTCACGTAAAATTAACTATCTAGACTTAAGCTTCAATCTATACAACCACACATTCCAACCATATAGAAAAGAAAACAGCCAATATATATATATCAATTCAAAGTCCAACCACCCTCCAGCAATACTGAAACAAATCCCAAAAATGATAGAAGAAAGACTTTCCAAAAATTCTAGCAATGAAAATCTATTCAATGAAATAAGTAAAGATTACAATGACGCAATAAAGTTAAGTGGCTATAATTACAAAATAAAGTTCAAAGATGAAGATGATGAAAAGAAACAGCCTAGAAAAAGAAAAAGAAAAATAATATGGTTTAATCCACCATACTGCAAATCAATAAAAACAAACATTGGCAAGAAATTTCTCCAAATAATAAACAAATACTTCGGAGTAGACAGTAAATTCAAAAAATACTTGAATAAGAACAACATCAAATTAAGTTACAGCTGTTTGCCAAACATTGAGACAATCATAAAGAATCATAACAAGAAGCTCACAAACTGCAACAAGAATGATGAAGATGAAACATGTAACTGCAGAAACAAAGAGAAATGTCCTTTGAAAGGCGGTAACTGTAGAGCAAAAAATGTCATATACCAGGCCACAGTAAAAACTGACAATGCAACTAAATCATATATTGGTCTAAGCGCCAACCAATTTAAAAAAAGAGTGGCAACCCACAGAACGACAATAAATAGCAACCCAGAAGATAGAAATTATATTCAATACAAACAAGCAACTGAGCTATCAAAATACATCCACACATTGAAGAACGAAAATAAGAATTATGAATTGACTTGGACAATACTGGAAAAAGAATATGAATCAAGACCGAGAATCGAGACGTGCAGGTTGTGCTTGAAAGAAGCATTAAAGATCCTACAAGCAGATAAGAACTGTATTAATAAAAGATCAGAAGTAATGAGCTCTTGCAGGCACAGAAACAAATTTTTATTATTCTATTGGAATGAGTCTAAAACCTAATAATTTAAATATTTTTAGTATTTTAATCATCCGTTAGTTTTTTCAGAATTTTGTTAAGAATTTGTTGTGTTTTCGTTTATATTACTGCATTTAGTTTTTTAATTTCTTTTATTTTTATTTATTAATTAATACCAATATTTAGTTCACCTAATTATGCATTTTTCATTAAAATTTGAATAGTTAATGTTTATTTATTTTTTACGCATCAATGAGTTCAGATTCACATTACTGCCAATGTCTAAATGTTATTTACTGTTTTGAAATTATTTGAAAAGGTCGGCCAAGGCTCACCGAAACCGGTAATAAACCAAAGCAGTGCTTAAACATTTGTTTTATTATATTGTACAAAAACTAAATTTTTACTTAAAATACCTAGATTCATTGTAAATCATCACAGTATACATATATATTGTTTGTTGAACGACTAAAAAAGAGAACAATATATTCTGTGTTAAGAACTTGTATATGAATAAACCTTTCGATTATAGAGTCGAACACAACTTTGATACCTATTAATGTCTTGTGCAACGTACAACTTCATTTAAACTTAATTAGTTTATTAAAATATATTAAAAATTCTTGTGTAGTTCAATCAAAACTTAAAGTGCACACTAAAAATTAAAAGTCGTAAAACTTACTGAAAGTTATTAATTAATATTCTATTTCATATAGTAGCTTTATCAAACGTTAGAAAAAATAAACAGAAAAATACAAAAAACAAGCTACTTTTTGTCTTAAACTGTGTGATTATTCTTTTTATACTAAACTAAAGAAAAATAAAAACATAGCTCTGGTATTTTTTAAGGTCTTCAACTAAATTGTATTTTAATAGTTTTTATAGCAACCTAGACTTTTATAATAATCACTCAACAAACAACTATGTAAAAGGCACATAATTAATTAAACTGTGTTTATTCAGTTAAGTACTAATTTTAAATGACAACTTAAGTTAATTTGAATATAAATATTCTTTTGTTTAGTAAAAATTATTTATCTCATAGATTTTATTTAATTGAAAAGTATAATTAAACGTCAGTCAATTTCCATATTTACTGAGCTCTTTTATAATTTTTTTTTTTATTTGTGCCCTTATCCTTAACATACCTTACCAAATTGGATAAAATCTAAACTATAAAACTCTAAAATAAAATCAAATGCTTTTACTTTTTTACTCATTCATTTTTTAGCAACTTTTAGCTCAGACTGATTTATAAGTATACTAGCCTTTAAAATTTTTTTTTTGCACATTTATTTGTTGCCCTGACTACAAGGTAGTGTTAATATTTTTCTTAGGTTTTTATTAATATTAAAAAACAACAAAAAAATATTAACACTGTAATAAATTGCAGTCTTTCCGGAATTCCGAAAATAAAGGTCTCTAAATGCTGAATAAATGTTTATTTTATTTTTAGATCCATGCTTGAACAACCTGTACCTTGTTGCTTAGTTTTCTAACTAGAATTCTGAAAACTTAATAACTTTTTTGAAACTTAATGCTCGAATAATGTGTACCTTGTTCCTTATTGGAATACAAACTACGTTGGAACGGAGCCCTTTTGTTGATTTGTCAGAAACCCTTTCAAACAATATAAATAAGACTCAATTTTTCAGAAGAAAATATATTTCATGCTTCTTTCGTCAGTTGTATACTAAGCAATAAAAATAAATTTTCAAATTTAGCTTATATAGTGAAAATGCAATCAACGTAATTAATAATAATAAAGCAACGAGTAATTAACAATACATAAGTACTACTTATTACAATGCAACTAAAAATTATGATACAGAGCAATAACTTATAAAACAATTTAAGAAAACAACGAACCAGTAAAATCAAAATTTTTATGTTTACACAATTTAGGTTTTCTTAACAAAATACAAATAGCTTCAAGTTTAATTAAATTCGAAATGTGAAAAAATTTTTTAACAATTTTAAATCTTTTTAAATTATAATTACTAGCACATTCAAGGTTATTTACTAAGTGTTCAGCAATAGCATATCTTTTTGAAGCATTTATTACTCTAATAGATTTAGGTTTCTTATTACTCTTACAAAATTCATCAATACCTTTTGGAATATGTTCCTTTATTCTTTAGCCAAATTGTCTTGAGGTCATTCCGACATAACTAGCTTCACAGAAGCAGTTGAACTGGTAAAACTACCATACTTTGTTTAAATTCTGCTATCGGATTTTTTTCTTTAGGTCTGAACATTGGTTTTGGTACGAAAATAACTGTTAAGAAGCACATAAGATCTGTTCAAGAGAATTATTTGATGACGAAATAAAACAGATAAAATTGATACTAAATAAAAATGGTTATCCACAAGAACTTGTTAATAAAACTATAAATTTATATCTTAATAGTTTAAACAAAGTAAAGCCAGCAGGGCCGGAGAAATGCTTGATTCCTTTAGTATTGCCTTATGTCAATAAGAACTCAGGAGTTTTAGAAAGAGATATTTGTCAATTAGTAAGTAGGACTTATCATTCGGCAAAGCCGATCGTTATTTTCGTATCCAAACAAATGTTCAGACCTGGAGGAAAAAATCCGATAGCAGAATTTAAACAAAGTATGGTAGTTTACCAGTTCAACTGCTATTATTTCTTAGTATACAACTGACGAAAGAAGCATGAAATTTATTTTGTTCTGAAAAATTGAGTCTTATTTGTATTGTTTGAAAGAATTTATTTTAGTGTCAAATAATGTCAAAAATACTTTATATTTGCTTAGTCAGCATAAAAATATTATAAAAAATTAAGTTTTTATTAGTTTTCAATATTTCTCACTAAGATGGATTAGGGTTAAAGGTAAAAATATTTTTTAAAAAAAGAAAATAATTGATGATTTAGCAAATATTAGGGTAAACACCTAAAATCAGACTCGTAGGAAAGATGTAATAAACTTTAGTATATAAATTATTCTAACCAGATTGAATTCATAAATATTTTATTTGACCTTTATTTATCTTTTCAAACAGCATTATAAAAAGCATTATTATAAAACTTTTTTCTAGTTAGTTTTTTCTTTAATAAAAATTATTTTGTGTTCATATTTATTTAAAATTATAAATTTACACACAATATTCGTATGATTTCATTTATAAAACTTGAATTTGTTGTTCCAGGTAAATTCTCTGTTGAGAAATTTTTGTTTAATTATTTAATGCTACATTTTTATGTTATAATCGCCACTCAAAGTTTTTGAATATTTTGTACAGTTACCAGTAACAATTTAATTAACTGTTAAGTATTTAATTTCAGGCAACTGTACAATATTTCGAAAACTCCAAGTTTGAGTCTAAGTAAAAATATCTTTACGAATAAAAATTGTAAAAAACAAGTCTTGTCAAAAACTTTTAAATTGTAACATTTAGAGTTTCTTTTACTGTTGCCTTTTAGATGTTAAATTAATAAAATAAAGTTTAAAAAAGATCAAGTTTTTTTGGTAAGTTTAATTAAAATGTTTTTGTTTTAAGTCAGCATGTTGGTGAATGAAATCAAAATGTTAAATGAACATTTAAGGTAATGAAGAATGAGATTACTATTTTAAATACAGCTAGATTACTTATAAATAAGTCTGAAAGGTAAAAATATAGAGATTTGTGTGTAACAAATTTACCCTGTTATTTAATTACATTTAAGTTTTAGCCATTTTTGTCATTTGGCGGTTAATGTTTTCATTGTTTTAGAGAAGTTGATTATGTATTTGAATTTGGAAATTAGCATTTAGAATCTGCATATTGAGATGTTATTCATTTTGGTGTTGTACTTCAAAAAAAAATGTTAAGCTGTCTTAAAGATTTAAAACTAGTAGTTTTGAAAATTATAATGTTTTACACCTAATTTTAAATTGTAAAATAAAGTTTTGAAGACTATTTATCTATATTATATTTCCTGTTATTTAATATTTAAGCTATTTAATAAGGATCAGGGAAATGTAGGTCAGGCCCCAAGCACCAAACGCTCTAAGCGTTTGGCTGTAAAAAAATTAATAATAAAAATAAGAGGAGCTTGAGCTCCCTGTCTAAAAGTAGCCCCTCCATACAGGCCAGGTTTACATGTTGAGTTTCCTTTGCAAAAAATGTGAATATAATTTACTTGGCTGAAAAAGTAATGACTAATGTTAGAGTTGCCACTTTACCTGAAAATGTGGAAAATCCTGGAGTTTGACAATTTAGGCAAAAAAAACTTGGAATTTTAACAAATGTCACATGTTCAGTCAAGTAGTAAAATTTCGATTTGACTCAAAAATCTGTCATATAAATAATAATTTTTGTCATCATTAAAATTTTTTTTATTAAAATAAATATTTTAAAGTAGTTTTACAGTATCTTTTTAATATTTTTATACTATTTAAATATTTCATACCTTAAACTTAACTTTAAACTGAAAATAAACCCAAAAATGTTTAATTTAATAAACCTGAAAAAAATTTGAAAAACCTGGAAAATTTTTTGAAAAAACGAGTTTCACTCCTGTAATGTTACAGGGTTGCCACTTTACCTTGAATCCTGGAAAAACCTGGAATTTGACAAGTTAGGCAAAAAACACCTGGAATTTTGATCAAAAAACCTGGAAAAACCTGGAATTTTTAAGAACTTAAACATCTTCAGTAGTAAAGTTTCGGTTTGACTGAAATTATTTTTCATATAGATAAAAAATTTAATTTATTACCAAAAATTTTTTATTAAAAAACACATTTTAAGTAGCTTTACAGTATCTTTTCAATCTTTTATACTATTTAGCACAGTTTCTTACCTTAAAATTAACTTTAAACTGAAAATATACCCAAAATGTGTACTTTTAAAAACATGGAAGAAATTTGAAAACCTGGAAAAAATTTTGAAAAAACTAGTGGCAACCCTGATGTTAATTCTCAGTTAAGGAAACACGATATCAAGTATACTTGTAGACTTATTAAAAATACTACAATAATGCTACAATATATAGTCCTATCTTAGTTAAATTTAAAATTATTGATCAAAACAGCTTCATATTAAAAAAAATCTTGCAGAAGCTAAACTTGATAAGGTCATCAATGGTGCTAAAAAGTGTTATTAATAAATATCTTACTCTCAAAAACAAAAAAATGTTTCTATCATGCCAATTGTTTCAGGAAACAATACAACTGGAGATATGTTCATACAATAAATATAATGATTTTCTCAGGAAAACTGAAAGCTTTAATGCAGTCCCTAACAAAAACCTTTTAGATGTAGAAAAATTAGTTTTTTAATGAAAACAATCTGATTTTATTTATCTGATAATAAATATAATTTATCTGATATTATTTAAAAAATATATCTTTATCTTAACCAAGCTTATACTTTTATTAAAAATACTCTCTTAGATTTATTTTTGTTTAAAAGTTGTGTTTCCCTTTGAAATATTTTTCTTAAGTATATTGTTCTTTATTTAAATGTTAGATTGTGTAATTGTTCTCTAATATAAAACAAAACCACTAATTGACATGTCTAGATTAAATGTAACAGCAATTAATAGCTTTATAAATACTACTTATTATTAATTATGCATAATAGTTGGGTGTAACTATACTATATTCATAAAAGTCTCTTAATTTAAGTAACCTACAATCTGTATAAGTTTGCAAAGACACACTCAAGGTAAAGAATTACTAATTTTTTAAGTAACTGTTAAATAAAAACAACACAGTATATTACCCAAATAATTTTTTTTAGTATATGTTCTTATTTTATGGCAGGATTTATCACAGTTTTAAATCAAATTTTAGGTTTTTGATATTTAATTGAATAGTGCATCTTATTTATGAAAAAAAAACAACTTAAGCTTTACAATTATATAAAGAAATTAATAATCAAATTTGTAACGTGCTACCTTTAAGTCACCATGGGTATGGTATTGACACAATTAAATCCTAATTAATTACAAAATGTTACAAGTCCGAATAAGTCCCAAAACAATAAAGTAATAATGAGTCAAAACAGTCACAGTAGTATTAACAAAATATAAATTAAAATAGTCACAAAAGTTTTGACAAAGTATGAGTCAAAAAGTCACAATAGATATGAAAAATAAGAGTCTAAAAAGTCACAATAGTATTGACAAAGTATGAGACCAAAAAGTATTAATAGTATTGGTAAATATAAAGTCCTAAAAGTCACAATGATACTTACAAGAAATGAGTCCAGAATGTTTCAACGGGTATTCAAAACTATGAGTCAAAGTAATTCACAGGGTTATTGACAATGTAAGAGTGCAACCAAGTCACAGAAAGTAGGGATCCATTTAAAGTCATAGTTAATCATGTTAAATAATTGGTAATGCTCTAAAGTCTTAATAGAATAATAGAAAACGACAATATTGACCTATAACTAAGACACCAAAGGCAGGTAACATGTTGAAAATGTTTAAAATGTTTTTTAATATAGAAGAAATGAAATTGAGTCATACTTGTAGTAAAAAAAATATTCCACTTATAACGTTGATATTATTTTTTCATCTAGTTATTGAAATTATTTGCATATATTATATTCCAAAATGTTCTTTCATGAATTTTGAGTATTAATAATTTTTAAAACTTTAGGGCTATAAAGTAATTTTATGATATGATTTTATTTTCTTATTACTAATTTTATTAGATTTTCCTCTTTAACTTGTTTTAAAAACATTTTTTTTTTCATATTTCTATATTTCTGCTGCTACCTAATAGAGTTTGGGTAAATCACATAAACTAACACTAAAACTCACTTTTCCTCATCATTCTGCTAGCAAAAAGAATAAAAAAAAATTGAGTTTATACTATCTTCATGCAAAAAGGAAGATAAAAGGTTGAGTTATGGTTATCTTTCAAAATTGCAGGTATAGTAAGTGAAATCTAGTACTAGGGTTACTTGCTCTGTTGCATTTAGTAAGATATTGAAAAATATTAAATCAGTCAAAAAGAAAGCAAGTTTTTCTGATGTAGTGGTAAATTGAGGGGAAATAGCTACAAAAATCAGCAGTTATAGTTTGTACTCAGATTTGAGTTAAGACCTTCAAGTTATAGTTGCAGAGTTGAACTTAATTGTTGTTTATATTTTTATTGTAAAATTGTGTTTTGAAAAAAACTGTTATATTAAAGTGTTTTATGATTCAAAGTTCGGTGTTGATTTTTGTTCAAGCTTTTATATTTCCTGAAATATACTATATTAGAATTATTTCTGATATAAAGGTTTTGATTACATTAATGCATTTTGCTTAGGTATGATATTCTTTTTATTATTGTTAAAATGTGTCTTTTATCTTCACTTCAAACTATAACCACTATTTTTCATTCTCAGTTTACATAGAGTAGCATGTATTAGCCTTCTTAAGTACTTTTGAGTTTTAATAGTGTTTAGATTTTATGTTAGGCTTAATAGTTTGATGTAATATATAATAAAACCACACAAGTCTCTTAATTTAAGTAGCCTTTATTTTATATAAGTTTACACTAGTAAAATTTTATAAATTTAGTTAGAGTGAAAATATGCAAAGAAGTAACTTAAATGGTAATCAAGTTTCACCACTTGAAGACATACATAAGATATGTGACACGAAGGAAAAAGGTATTGAGATTGTAAAACAAAAAGCAACATGTAATAATGGTTCATCTTGTGCAACTTCAGTTCTTCCAGGTTTTGTCAAATCATGCAGAGAAAATATCGTGACTTCCTATAAGCTAGATGAAATAAGTTAGGACTGTTTGTAATACCATTAGCTAGCAAATGTGATCAAATGAACTAATTTTAATAGTTCATAAAAAATTTACACACATTAGTTTAAATAAAGTTACAAAGTGTTTTTTAACTTTAAGTAGAAAGTGGATAAATTTATTACTTCATTTATTAAAAAAATGATTTAAAGAAGAATAGTTTCACTAATATACTCATAAAATTTTGTTCTATTATATTAGTGTTCTATTATACTTCATAAAATGTATTTTTCATATTTTGTCTGATTTGGAAACAGTTTTTTAGCTTACAAATTTTTTCAAAAGTAGTTTAAAGATTTTGGTATACATAATTATTATAAAATGGTTAAACAAAAGAATATTTCACACCAAAAATTAATCTTTATCTATTTTATTAAATGATTAACTCTAGTAAAAAACGTTTCTTACGAAAACGTTTTCATTTTGCTTCGTATAGCTTAAACATTTTTTTTCCAATCATACTCTGAGTTTTTTTTTTTCATTGATAATTTAATAAGAAATGTACGATAAAAATGAAATGATTTTTATTTATACAAAAACTTTTTAAAATCAATACTGTAAGCGTATTTAAGTACAAAATTATAAAAAACTTATAAAAAAAACAAATACTATTTTATTTCATTTCAATTTCGTGTACTTTTCAATAAGCTAAGACAGTTATTTACAACTATTTTTCCCTTACAAGATTATTTAATTATAATTATAGGTTACATTAATATCCTAACTTGTTTTCAGCAATAAATTATTTCCTTAAATCTTAATTTATGATTTTGTTTGCTTTTTATTTTAGTCAATTATTTTGATGTGTCACTAAAGTCTGAAAGTTTTAATAAATCCGATAGCTTATTTTTAGTTTTATTTTTATTTTAAATAAAAAGAAGCTATTTTAAATATCAAACCTGTAAACTTTACAGATAACCTGGTTGCCAACGAGAACAAACTTATACTATCAATGGAAAATAGCAACATTTTATTAGATGAATGTGAAGATGATAAGCTACACAGGTTTATGAAGGCTAAAGCTGACAGGAATAATTTCTTGGTTCTTTTCAACTTGTCAACTCTTTTTAAACTTTCAAGCTTGTGTAAAGATTTGATGAGTTATATTGAATGCTGTTTTCCGATGGCTTCTGATTCTAACAACTTTTTAGATCTTGACTTAATCTCTTTGATAAAAATACTTACAAGCAGTGGTTTAAGAATTGACTCTGAATTACAAATAGTTGATGCAGGAGATAGCTGGTTGTGTCATAATATAACTGACCGTGGCAAGTATGCAAAATACTTGTTGTCTAAAGTTAGACTTTCGCTTTTATCAGTACCAGCCTTAAACCAAATCTTAACCAAAGTATCATCTTTTAGCATTGATGATGAATGTATTAGCATTATTAAAGAGGCTTTACTTGATAATAAAAAGTTGACCTCAACAACTTGCAATATTACAAGCAGGTACTGCAACACAAGTAATTTTAACATCACAGTTTGTGGAGGTTTTAATTATCCGAAGCAAGCAGCTGTTACTGATGTTAAATATTTTGATGTACAGAATTTTGGTAGAGTTAACAAATTGCCACAAATGAGAAATGCTCGATATAATTTTAAAGCATGTTATATTAAAGGTAAACTTTATGTGTTTGGTGGCATTGATACATATGAACGATATTTAAAATCAGTTGAAAAGTACTCCCTTGCTAGTAACAAATGGGAATATGTATGTGACATGTACGATTATCGTGACCGTTTTACAGGTTGTTCATTTATGAATAGTGTTTATATTGTAGGAGGACGCATAGATGAAAGGTATCCAACGTCAACTTGCGTTCAATTTTGTTCAACTGAAAATGTCAAATGGAAAGAAATATCAAGAATGAACGAAGAAAAATGTTTTACAGCTTGCTCGGTATTTAAAGGAAAATTAGTTGTCTCTGGTGGATATAATGATTATACTAACGGATCTAACACTGTTGAAGTATATGACCATGTGGCAGATGTATGGTCAAAAATGGCCAATATGATTGAAGAAAGATTTCTACATAATTCAGTTGCAGTAAACAGTAGACTTTTTATAGTTGGCGGATTTACTACAAAAAGTGTTGAAGTTTTTGATTCAAGAAGTAAAAAGTTTTCGTTGTTAAAAGAATCTCTATCAGATATTAGGAGCAGTTATATTATACCCGTAGAAATATTTACAATTGACAGCAAGCTTTTTATTTTCAGCCTCAAAGGTAAAGTTGTAATTTATGACTTTGAAAACGGTGAATCTTCAGAAAAGGAATGTGAAGCAACAAAAGATTTATCACATTTTTCTTGTGTTAATTTACCTTTAAATGCATTTGAAAAAAACATTTTTTACATTCAGTAGAAAAACAACTAAAGCAAAATTTGTACATATTGCTTTACTTTTTTTCTACTCTTAATTTATTATATTTATACATTACCTATTTTAAAGGCAAAACTATTTTAAGTCTATTTTATTGTTTTGTAAAGTTTTTTAGCTATTTTAAATAGAAAAATATATAGTTATTTTATAGTAATACGGGTTTTAAAAAAACTTTAAAAAAATATTTTTAACATTTGGTAACAACAGATTTGTACATTTTTTTTTTGATACTTATTTTCTAGCAAACACTAATTTTTATAGTTATGTAATCGTTATGTAAATGATCAAAAGTTGAAACCTTTCTTTTAAAATAAAGTTGTTTTTACTTAAATTACGTAATAATATTGATACACAATCTACTTAAGTACACTATTTAACAACGATTATACAAAAAGTTTTAGATAAACTACTTTCAGATTAAATATAAGAATGAAATAAAAAACTTTAACAATAATCAAGTTCCATTACACGTAAGTCTATCTGAAAGCTATGAAGAATGGAAAACCAGATAAAGATGTTTTCCAACAATTTCCTAGCTGTATTTCATTTATACAAACAGTAGTGACTCTCAGTATGTTAATACACGCAGAGGAAATATCATGGCTCTGAATTATTTTGTTAAAACTGGTAAGTGTCATGTTACATACTTCATTTAAGTGTACAAAGGTCAGCTTTATGGTGAACTTGCAACCAAAATTTATTTTGAATTTAGACTTCATATTGTCGTTTTAAACTGTTTGTGAATATTTATTTAGTTACCCATGTTTTTAAATTACCAGCTTAAAGTGTTTTATAAAATTTAAAAATGCAAAGTTCTATTTTTGTCTAAAACTGAGAATAAAAATAGATTTCTTATATTTCAATGCTTAAAAACTTAAACATTTTCAATGAAAAAAAGGTTTCTTTAATATTTTGTTCTGTAGATTTGGAAGATAAAAAAAGCTTTAATGAAGAAAATTGTTTCAAAACCAAATTGTTTCAAAAGTATAAAATGTTATTTGTTACTAATAAGTATTGTTTATCAAAAATAATACTTGATGTATTGTAAAACCAACGTTTTAATAAGAAACTAATATAGTTTTAACCAGTTTAATTTTTTGTATTTTTAATAATTTTTTTTTTGTTCGTTTTAGAACAAATTTATTTTCATAAAAGTGTTTTATGATTTAAAGATTAAGTAGTTAATTATCATTTTAACTTTAACATTTCTTAAAATAAATTTTTTTCATTTCATGTGTAAATTTTTTAGATCCAATTTAAAGTATTTTCCCAAGTATATATATTTTTTTTTATTGTGCATTTGTTCTTTAATATTAAATATAACTACTAGTTAACATCGATAGTTTATATAGAGTAGCATTTAACAGTCTTTCAAAGTAATGTTTACTTTTATTTAAGTCTTATTATGATTAATAATTTGGTATAATTATTCTATAAACATACAAGTCTCTTAATAAAAATAACCATACAGGTTTTTAATTGGGCCCTTAAGATATAGAATTATTAGTATTTGAGGTAACATTTAAGTAAGAAAAAGCCAGTATATTAACCAACTAAAGTTTACTTGTTTTTTACCTTTTAATTTTAAGGAAGTATTTATCACACTTTTAAATCACATCTATCTTAAATGAAAGCTTATAATTATAAGCATACAATTAAAGAAATTTCAAATACGACGTCTTTGTTACACAAAATATGCAAGTTTTGTCTGTAAATCGTACTTTATTTCTGATATAAAAAACTAATTCTTTTGCTATTTTTCATTAATGTTTATTGTTTTTTAATGTAAAATGTGTAAAGTCAGCTAGCCAGAAAGATATTACTGATGTAATGTCATATCAATGGCATGTTGATATAGATTTAAAATACATTTTAAATCACTTTTGGTAGTTAGAAATTACGATTATTGAGAGCACATGTTTAAAAGTAAAAGATCTAGCCTAAGTATCATAGAAACTGCATGTAAACTTATTTAAGTTAGTGTAATATACATTTAGTATTAGTGTACGTTTAAGTAGAATAGTAAAAAGAAAAAAATATACTAAAATAAATGTTTTAAAAGCTCTAAATTTTAAAAAATTATTGAAAAACTTGCATATTTTCTGTAAAAATAACGTCATATTTGAAATTTCTTTAATTGTATGCTTATAATTATAAGCTTTCATTTAAGATATAAATCATTAGTCCAGGACATGTATGAGTGATTTTATTTCTATTTGAGTAAAAAAATCAATAATATGCTATTTTTTGGGTTTAAATTAGTTTTTTAAGTGACATACCTTTTTTTTTTAATTTCTTTTTAGATTCTGCTAATGAAGCAAAAACACATTTAAATTATATGTACTCATTGGTCCAGCAAACATAACCCAATTACTCCCTAGTCCCTACCCCTAGATGGATTTAAGTCACAGTTGTCATGTTAAATTCTATTTAAGGCTCTTAAATCAAAAATAAAATAAAATAATCATTCATAACTAAGACTGCAAAGACCAGTAAAATACTGAAATTTTGTAGAAACTTGTGTTTTAGGAGGTTAAATCATCATAACAGTTGAGTGATACTTATAGTTAAAAAAGTTATTATATAATTATGGAAAAAGTTCACATATTATATATTCGGAAAAAGTGTTAAGAAAATTTTTGATTACTAATAATTTTTAAAAAATTAGAGCTATAAAACCATTTTTTGATATGATATTTTATTTTATTATTATTCTACTTTAATGTTTTATCTTTTTTTGAAGTTAAAACTAATTAATAAGTTTTATTGAATTTTTTTTTATTATTTTATATATTTTTGCTGTTACTTAAGGAGTTAGGAAAGTTGCATTAATTAACATTTACACTTACTTTTCCACACTGTTCTGCTAGCAAAAGGAAGAAAAACAGTAATTTTAAACTTTCTTGGAGCATAAAGGGGAGGTAAAAGATAAAGGGAAGGTTCTTTTTAAAAATGGAAGGAATAGGAAGTGTAATGGATCACCGATTTTACTTGCTGTTCCATTTAGTTAAATATCAAAAAATATAAATCAGTCAACTTGAAAGCGATTTTTCCTGATATAGTTATAAATTGAGGTTAGAAATGAGAACAGAGCTAAAATAACAGCAATATAAAATTTGTATTAAGAATTTAGTCAAGACCTTCAAGATGAATTTCACAAATTGAACTTGATTACTATATATATTTTTTCTTGTAAACATTTTTTTTGAACAACTTCATTTTCATAAAAATGTTTTATGAACTAAAGTTCAAGTACAGTAACCTCTCGCATCTTTACGCACTCGTGACGTTACGCACTCTTGTTTAGTTAGCATTTTAGAATTCTATAAAATAAAAAAAAAGAAAACTAATATGTTTCAACATTGCACAAATTAGATTTATTTTAGATTTTTAATGTAAAATATGTTTTTAAATACTAACTAACTTCACTATATCTTTAAACTTTGCAAACTTATGTTCCTCGACTAATTGATAAACATTTAGTTATACCTCAGTATATCAGAAATTTTGTTAACAATAAGAGTTTAAATTAAAATTCTGAAAGAAATATGACTGTGTTAAATAATGAAAGTATAATGAAATAATGAAAGTTTAAAACACAAACCACTAATACAGCACTCTTTCCCTATATATGAACAAACATCTAAAAAAGAAATCTTATGAAACTTCCCAGCAAAAAGTAGCAGTGATACTTAATAAATATAGAGTTTACGTTTAACACAAATGCTTAATTATAAATTGAATTTGCTAAGTAGAATAGAATATAAATGTTTAGTATCAAATAAATCACAAATAAATAAAGATAAAACTACTTATTATTAAAACTAGTAAAAATTTTATAAAAGTATTTTTATTTTATATAAATTTTAACCCTTTATTTTTAATATATGTATAGTTTTATCTTATGTTTACATATTTATAAATAAATTAAACATATTTTTAAAAATTGAGAAAGTCCCCAGTCTGCTTTTAACTAGAAGCAATATCAAAAAACAGCCATTATAGTAAGTATATTTGGTACCTCTCGTATCTTTACGCAGTTTTTCTGTGGACACAATGTGCGTAAATAAGCGAGAGGTTACTGTAGTTAATTATTATTGCAAACTTTATTTTTTTCATCAGCAAGGTTATGAGTTCATTTAAACAGTTCTGCCACAAAATCTGGAATCCTTAAGAAAAAAATACTAGGAGAAACTTGAAATTTGACAATCTTAGTTAAAAACTTGGTAAAACCTTTAATTTTAGAAACTTTGAAAAAAAAAGAAAAACGGGAATTTGTGAACAACAATCAGAAAAAAACCTGGAAAAACCTTAAATTTTTAACCAATTTTTACATGTTTAGTAGTTAAATTTCGAACTAACATAAAAAATCTATTATTTAAATAATTTTTTTGTCGTAATCAAAATCTAATTTTACAAAAATGGATTTGCATTAAATTTTTAATGTTGTCATACTTTTTAACTTAGTATCTTATCTTCAAATTAATATTAAACTAAAAGCAGACCCAAAAACCTGTACTTTTAAAAACTTATAGAAATATTGAATACCTGGAGAAAACTTTTACAAAAATCAGTTTAAACCCTGTTTAAAGCAGTTACTAAAGTATGATGTTCTTTATACTATTGTTAAACTGTATTTGTGTTTTTGAATATAAAATATAACCACTAATTCACATGCCTAGTTTATATAGAGTAGCATTTGTTAGCTTTCATAAGTAGTATTTACTTTTAACTATGTTTCATAGTTGGTTATATTTTGGTCAACTATACCCGTATCTTAATTTAAGTAACCTACCGTATAGATTAGTAATGACATCCTTAAGGTATTTAATATGCTAAAAGGTAACTGTTAAATAAAAAAATACAGTGTGTTACCAAAATAAAAATTTTCTAATATATGAACTTTTATTTAATAACAGTATTTACCACTCAGTTAAATTGCATTGTTAGATTTTTGATGTTTTATTGAGTACAGTAAACTCTCTCATCTTTAAACACTCGTGACGTTACGCACTCTCGTTTGGTTACGCATTTTAGAATTCTAAAAATTTCAAAAATTAAAAATTTAATTGTTTTAAATATTGCACAAGTTAGGTTTATTGTATTTTTTTAATTTAAAATATGTTTTTAAATGCTAACTCACTTCTCTATATCTTTAGACTTTGTAAACGTATGTTCCTTGAATAATTCATAAACATTTAGTTATACATCAGCATTTACATTTTTCTTATAATTTGTATATTTTTGGTCAAAAAAGAAATCCATTACAGCACCAAATGCATGTTTTTGTAAGTGCTATAGAAACAAATTTTAATATAGACACCATAATATTTCTTAATTGTAAACAAATGCTTAATTATAAATTGAATTTGCTAGGTAGAATAGAATATAAATGTTTAGTATCAAATAAGTCACATATAAATAAAGATAAAATTTACTTTTAATAAAGTTAGTAAAGTTGTTCTACAAGTATTATTATTTTATATTAATTTAAGTTATTTTTCTTTTTTGTATAGTTTTATCCTTAAATAAATATATCTTTCTTGGTTGAGTTTATTTACAAACTAATTACAAGAATGATAAAGTCTGTAATACAAAACATTGTTAAACTAGGTAAATACTTATACATCTCCCCCCAGATTTTATCTACGAAGGAGATAAAACGAAAAACTTACCTAGCGAAACAAAATTATTTTAAAACAATTTGTTACAATTCAAACACATTTTTCGGGTCTAAAATTCAACGAAATTAAACTCAAGAAGACGAAAAACATTTAGAAAATTACGATTAACTTAGTTCACTATTAAATGATTTGTTAAAACAAACTACAATTTAAACAAACAAACAGTAACAAAAATTTGATACTTAATCTTTACTTTTCTTTACTTTGCTGAATACAAGCATTCAAAAACTTAATTGCTTCACCGATTTGAACTTTTCAGCTTTGAAGAACGAAACCACACGCCACTCATCTAATTACCTTGAAACTTCACTTAATTTGCCGATAAACATCTTTATCATAATTTCGACCTCAAACAAAGTAGAATGTGCATTACTGATGGCATTAAACACTGAGGAAATACTGCTACACTTATTTTCCAAATACTCGATACCAACTAATAGTTCGAATTTTTGAAATTCAATCCCTGCGTCCTCATCCAAGATTACTTTGAACAGATGGCTGTTAGACAAGTCTGCTGCAAAGTCAACTACAAACTTTATGACGTCACCATTAGACTGAAACTCATTCATTAGTTAGACCATAAAACATTAATTTACAGTGAACATTCCAACTTGAAAATAAATGAATATCAGCAACATCGGTATCACGAAGCTTTTGAAAAGCATCATAAAGTCTTACACGGAAACGCTGCAAATAATCCGATAATTTCACACACTCATCCCGGACACATTATTGTTTGCATGTAAACTTTGGTGGTCTGTTTGCTTTTCTGTATAAAATATAAGTCAAGAAAATATAGATCAAAGCAAATCCGAGCCATTCCAGTTCAACATCAATTTTGAAGAAAACCATTAGTACAGAGGGAAATTACACAATGCTTATTCAAAAAGAATCTTCCTTCTAGAAACACAGAACATCAAAACTTTTCTTGACATCTTTTTTTTTTCTCAACTTTACCAGAAAAGACAAACTTTTACAGTGGTATGTTTGCTTTTCTCAGATAAGGGATACTACTTAGACATTTGCAAACAGGAGGGGTAAATCTTCTTAGAAACTTACGATTTTGAACAGTTAAGCGACCTGATCCATCAACTTTGACAACACATTGTTGACAGTCCTTCACTTCCACCACCACTCCACTTTTCCCCCACTTGCTAGGAAAGTTACCTGTTTGATTTAGTATCACGACATGATCACCACAACTCAAAGGTGGCAAAGATTTTTTGTTCTCACTTATATTCTCCAGAGACTTAACAAAACGAATACTGAGAGATTCTTTCTTTTTATTCCAAATGTAACGCCACGTTTTTGAGATCTGCGGGTTATTGTAAGTCAAAATACTCTTTTTGACGTCAGGTAATGACTTCTTATCATTTGGAGGTATTTGAGGATTGCATTGGGATTTTTGCGGTTTTCGTCGCCATCCAGTGTGTAGAAATACATTTTTCTGCCCATGTACCTCCTTTTTCTTCTTGACGTTTTTACGCTCGAACATATTTTTCCTATGACCTTGGCTGCAAAAGTTATCAAAGTTTTGTGTATACAATCCACCAACTACAAGTGCATTTGACTCATCAGCATAATTTTAGTGACTTTGATAATTTTTTTTACGGGACTTTATCCAGCATTGTTTGCAAGCAAAACACTCAATATACCTCATATTTTTACTGCTCCAAACAAATTTATCAGTTGATTTTTTACATATGCCACAGGGTATTTTACCATTTGGTTTTTGTGCGGTTTTCTTTGAGGATTTGTATGAGAAAACTGAGGCTGTAACAGCGGGTTTTGACATTGCATCACGTGCCATCTCTTTACCTTCAATAAAACCGATTGTCTCATTGACATTTTTCTCATCTAGATTTTCCCATCCTAGCACCTCTTTACGGATATCCTCATCCACTAAACCTGTTACCATGACATCTTTTAGGATTATGTCTGTAAAATCTATCATTTGATTACAGCCATCCTTTGGGCATTTACATGTGTACGAGCATGTACTGGCTTTTCCCTTTAAACGGGCGGCAAATGATCTAGTATTTTCAGTCAAATCCTGTCTTGCACTAAGAAAGTCTGATCGTCTTACAACAACTGAAACAGGAATAACTGCAAGCTGCTTGATCCTCCTTAAAAGCTCTTGCTCACTTAAACTTACTACATCTCCATTTCCCTTCAGAATAGCATCCCCTAGATCTTCCTCACAGCACTGGTACAGTTGACGACGTTTTTCTACATCTGTCATCTCTATGCTATCTTTAAAAATAGTCCACTTCTGTACAAATATGTTCCAACCCTCTTCATTGCAGTCTGTCCCTATTCGAGGACGGTCCATCTTTGGAGGCTTTGGTTTTAAAGAATTTGCACCAATGTGAACAATGTTGTGAATGATAAGCAAAGAGGCAACTACAGAAGAATCGACGTCTGGTGTTTCATATGTGCAACTCTCAAGAGGGCATTTAATCACAGGCATTGTTGATTCAATTCAGCTTGACTTTATCATAAATAAATATATCTTTCTTGGTTGAGTTTATTTACAAACTAATTACAAGAATGATAAAGTCTGTAATACAAAACATTGTTAAACTAGGTAAATACTTATACAATCCTTTGTTTTCATATTTATTAATAAAGTAGACATTTTGTTAGAAGTGGGAAAATCTCAGTCTGCTTTAAACTAGAAGCAATATCAAAAAACAGACATTATAGTGAGTATATTTGGTATCTCTCGTATCTTTACGCACTTTTTCTATGGACACAATGTGCGTAAATAAGCGAGAGGTTACTGTAGTGAATCTTATTTAAGAGTAGAGTTAGAACAAAAATTATAATTGAAGCTTATTCTAAGTTCAGAAAATGTAATAATCACATTTACTTTGTCACAATGGGGATGGTATTGACACGATTAAAACCTAATTAGTTACAAAAGTTTTTGAAAAAGTTTGACTTTAAAGAGAAAAAAAGTGTTGACCTAGTTTAACTCCCAATAAATAAGTATTCTTTATTATTTGAATAAAAACTAATTAAAGATAAATCAGTGACAATAGTGTTGACAAAATATGAGTACTCAGAGTCAAAATAATATTGACAAAATATAAATCCGAAAAGTCACAATAGAATTAGCAATAAATTTGTCAAAAAAGACACAATAGTGTTCATAAATTATTAGTCCAAAAAGTCAAAATAGTAGTGACAAATATAAATCCAAAAATTCACAACGGAATCGACAATATATAAATGTAAAAAGTCACAATAGTATTGCCAATATATGAGTCAAAATAGTATTGAAAAATATAAGTCCGCTAAGTCAAAGTACTATTGACAAAATATAAATCCAAAAAGTCACAATAGTATTGAAAAAATATGAATCCTAAAAAAAGCCACATAGGGTTTTCAAAATTATAAGTCCAAGTAATTCACAAGAGTGTTGATAATGTAAGAGTTCAACTAAGTCTCAAAAAGTAGTAATCCATTTGAAGTCACAGTTATTCGTATTAAATAATTCGTAACGCTCTAAAATCTTAAAAACATATCAGTAAACTATAATATTCATTTATAACTAAGACCGCAAAGACTATCAACATGCTAAAAATATTTCAAAAAGTTTTTATTTATATTTAAGCTTCAAAATTGAGTCATCATTACAAGTTTATAAAAGCTTTGACATATTTTTTGTTCCTGCATATACGTCTTTGTGTAAAAATTGTTTAGTTACATTTTTTGATTTAAAATAAAGATATAGTTTTTTATTATTTAGTGAAAACTTTAAAAAATTTAAGTTGTTAGTCTTAAACAATTTGGTTGTAAATTTTGCATCAAGTTGTATCAGTATAACTTTTAATGTTTGTATCCGAGTTATTTTAAAAATTATAAAACGTTTTTTTTTAATTAATAAGAGAAAAGTTTTCAAACATGAACAAGTGTATACTATTGTTATTAAATGATAATAAGTTGTTCAGAAATATTTTGTGTTAGTTTTTTATTGTTTTTATATTTAATAATTTTTACATATAAAGGGTTGCCAAAAAACTATGAGTCCTGTAAAAACTAAAAAACTGGAATTTGACATTTAAGGTTAAAAAAAACAAAAAAAAAAACCTTTAATTAGAGAAAAAAAACAAGAATTTTGAACAAAAATTATTTTATAACTTGGATATACTTGAAATTTTATTATGCTTAGTAGTAAAATTATTAATTTGACACGAAAAATCTACCATATAGATGAAATTTTTTTGTCATCATTAAATATTTTTTGATTTGAAACACATTTAAAGTAGCTTTACAGTATCACTTACCACAGTTTTTAACTTTAAACTTAGCTTTTAATTAAAAATACAAAAACCTTCTACTTTTAAAAAACCTGGAAAAAGTTCAGAAAATCTGGAAGAAATTCCTCAAAAAAAATTAGTAGCCCTAATATAAGTTGAATGTAAAAAATTTGCATAAATTACAAAATATAAATTATACTTCGAGTTTTAATAGGATTTGTCAAAAATTCTTTTGAAATATTTTGACGTAATGTTTTAGTATTTCATATTTTAAGGTTGAATTTATTTATAAAGGACTTTTAACATTCGAGTTTTAGTTAAAAAAAAGTTTTACGCTTTTTAGATACAAAATTCTATGCAACCAAAGTTAAAAATAATATTTAATAACGTAAACACTGTTCATATTTTTATAATTTTATTTTAATAACAGTAAATTAATTTTAAATTTGAAAAAAACAACATTTGAAGAAATTTCAAGATTTATGAAACGTTATATATCAACTAAACTATTAAATGTCTTAAAATTTCTTTTTGTATAAATCTTTTGTTTTTTATACAGCACTTAAAAAATAAAATTTATATCTTATAAAAGCAATAATTTTTGCAAATAAATTCTGAATTGTGAAATACTCAATAAAAACTATAAATTTTAATCCTGACAAACTTATTTTTGGAACTGAATTGTAATTTTCATATTAACATTTTGAATGAAGGTTTAATGGGTTTACACAAGTTGCAACATGTCATGGGGAGAATATAGCAACATAAATTGCCTAGTAAATAGCTATTACTGAATCCTTCAAATTTCCATTTATTTTTAAAGTCTTTAAATGAGTGCAATAATATTAGATGTAGTTTAAACGGGTAGCTGCCAAATTTGCACAAGCGTACAAAATTGCACGAAGACACTATTGCAAGAAGACACTATTCACAAAAAGACAACTTTTGCGCAGGTTGATTTTTTTCTAATATTTGTTTTTATTGATTTCAATTATTTTTATTTTTTATTTTTTTCTTTTTTTTTTTACTATCACTGTTACCCCTAACCCCTACTCTCGGTCGGTGTTTTTTTTATTAGGTAGTTTTTATTATTTTCTTTTCAATTTTTTTATAAATTTTTTTTTTTATTTATTTTTTTTTCAATTTTATACTATAACTGTTACCCCTAAGCCTCAGTTGGTAGCCCTTTTTTAATTAGTTTATTTTTGTTTATTAATTTTTTTTATGATAATAACTTTAATAAGTTATTTTTTAGTTTTTACTATCAATGTTACCCCTAATTTACCCTTGGTCAGTAATTTTTTTTTCTTTCGGTTTTTTTATTTTGTTTGAAAAAATAAGTTTTTTAACTTTATTTTACTCTGTTCTTATTATTTTATTTTTTTTATGTTTTTTTTTTACTGTCGCGAAATAATGACCTTCCATGCACAACTGTAACTCGTGCAAATTTGACCCTTGATTCAAAATTGTCTTTATGCAATTTTGTTCCTTAGTGCAAATTTGTCTTCGTGCAAATTTGTCTTTGCGCAATTTTGACCCGTACCCAGTGTAAATCGTTTTTATTCCCGCTGTTATGACTCCATCACATCTAGATATTTTATTATTTTGCGGATTTTTAAATATTTCGAGCTAGCTATGTCCCTGGCTTTTGTAACCAGGTTTACATTTTATTTGTTTAAACTCAAATTTTTTGTATTCAAAAACTTAGTGCATTCAATAAAAAAAAAAGAAATTTT
Organism: Thalia democratica; assembly: GCF_965202585.1. Taxonomy (NCBI): domain Eukaryota; kingdom Metazoa; phylum Chordata; class Thaliacea; order Salpida; family Salpidae; genus Thalia; species Thalia democratica. Next base: position 22,724,452 of record NC_139171.1, read on the forward strand.
TTACAGGTTTTGTGAATTTTTTTATCAATCTTATCCACTTATCGTTGTTCATATTCTTGACAAATCTGTCAAAAACTTTGTATTAAGTTTATATATTGTCTTAATTATTGTAATAAAAAAACATTGTGAAGTTAACAACCATTGGAGACGCGCTATATTTCTGTTAAAGGTAAAAAGAATTAAAAAGATAAAAATTAGTTAACTTGAGATTTTTAAACTAATTTAAGTAAATATGAATACTAGAATTAAAACAAATCGTTGTAAACTAAAGTTAATTAAGTAATATACAATTTAATAATTTTATATTAAAGTTTTTGTTTTTTAGCTGGAGAATCGCTAGCATTACGCGACACCTCTGGTAGCTGATTCACAATCACTTTAAGTATATATCGTTTTAGTATGTGAAAGATCCTGAAAAATTTTTCATATTAGAAATTCAGTAATGCAAGCCATATGCACTTTCAATCTGATATAATAACGATATTAAACCTTATACTTATACACAGTGCTTTGAATATTTTTAGCTAAGCTACGAAAGTTAAAACAGAGTATTTTATTTGTTAAAGAGTTTAAATAAAGTGTGTAGATATCACTTTAGTTATTACGAAAAACTTTAAAACCATAAAAGTCAATCAAAAATTTATCTTAGATTATCCTTTTACTTAAAAAATGCCTAAAAGATCAAAGTCCAAAGTTGAAGCAGAACCAGTTGAAAAGAAAACCAAAAACAACAATGTTAATAGCACTAAAAGCAGTTGTTTTGCAATTCCAAGAAAAATTGAAAATTATGTGTTTATTAAGTCATGCAAAAGCAGCACTTTAAAAGATGATGATAAAAAAGCATTGGAAAAAGTGAAGAACTTTACTTTTGAAGGTGACCAAATAATTTTGAAAATAGTTAAACTTTTATTTTCTTTAGTTAAAACTTAGAAGAATCTAATCATAGAGTAGAACTTTTTTAAAGAATTTCTTTTAGTATTCATGTATTAGTTTTTGAAACTATTTCAAATAGTTTCGCTTATTTTTGAAGTACAATTTGATAGCCGTAATTTTTTTGTCTACATGTATTAAGTTGTGATGAAGCAATAACAAAATTAAATAAATAAATTAAGTTAAAGTTTACTGTACTAAATAATAAGGTTTTTAACTAATTTTGAAAAAAAAACTAATTGATATTTTTTTGTGAAAATTAATTTTCATTCTTTTATCACATTAACTTTAAAAATAAATTGAAGATAAGTTATCATTAGTTATTAGTAATTTACAATTAGTTTTTATTTCTTTATGAAATAATTGTAAAAAGAAACCTATTTTCAATATCTCTTAATTTTACAGTAAGTATAATACTATAGTTTTAATCGCCCATAAAATAATAATTAATGTATTTTTCTAAATATATGAACTTTATAACCCTTTAAAAAGTTTTTCAAATTGCACAAAATGTTATATCCTTTAAGTATAGGAACATACTACTACTATTCATACTACTTGTTAAATTTCTCATTATTTTAATTTATCCCTACAAAAAAAACCTATATTGATAAAATAAAGTCTCTTCTTATCATATGAAAAAGTTTAAAAAACTACATAAATTAGAAAGCAAAATTATTTTTAGTTGAAATAATAAAACTAGCTTTTAATGTGTACTCCCCTAATTTCTCTTATTTTAGCTTGATTTAACTCTCTAGTTTCTAAAAAGTGTGTTAAGCACTTTAAATCATACAGTTTTTTAAAGTTTATTCATTATCCCCTTATGGTATATGAGCAGGGCAATCTTTTAAAGCTCGTAATATGAATTCAACTGGTAAACTTATTCTATTACATATGCAAAAAATGTTTTTTAAAATGTTATTAAAATTAAAAGATTTTTTTTATAAAAGCCATCGAAATAAACAAAAGACATTTTAAAACTTTTAATTGATTTATATGAAGCGAAATTACTAAAATTATATAAAATGTATGTTGACTTTCAGTTATTTTACTTTGATGACATACTTTACTTAAAAAGTAGTTCAGTGTAGCTGCTATAAAAGCACGATTAAAAACCAAAATTAGATTTGTAATTTTTCTAACACCTAAGGCTAATAAATTTCATTAACTTTTATAATTATATCATTAGGTAACGGATCAATAAATAATAGTGAAATAGTTATAGCTTTGAAAACAAGAAAAATTATCTTAAAAGAAAAAGACGAAGCCAGAATAACTCAAGTTATAAAAGAAAACATGAGTTCACGCAGTGTTTTTTTATCATATTTTTTAGCAAAAAAGTTTTACATACCTCAAATTGCCAACAACTGTTTTAAATATATTGAGCGTTGTTTCGTTAAAGTTGTTCAGTCAAATAACTTTTTAGAACTAGATTACGCTTCAGTAAGAAAAATTCTATCTAGCTCTGAATTACATATCACTTCGGAGTTGGAAATCATTAATCTAGCTGATTCTTGGTTGAGGCATTACTATAATCGGAGAAATAAGTTTGCAAAGGATCTTCTTTTAACAGTCCGTCTTCCCTTGCTTTCTGAATCAGTTTTGAAGAAGGTTTTATGCAGATCTTACAACACGCGCAACTCTACTGTGTTCCAAAAGAAAAAGTGTCCAACGAAGAGTGTCTGGAAATGACAAAGAAAATTCTTGAAAACAAAGAGGAATTTTATCGAGACAGACCAACGCTGAATTATAAGACGAGGTATTGCAACCAGGAAAAATTCTGCATTTTGGTATGCGAAGGACTTGAGGAGTTAGATGAGGATTATGATGAAAAAACTAATCATGTTATAACAAAATTTGATGCTGAAAATTTTGACAAGTTTGAAACTTTAGCTGAATTTTCAGGATTTTATTGCTTTTGGTCTGTTAACGTCATGTGTGAACTTTACGTGTTAGCTAAACGTGACGGAATAGATACAATAAATGTCCACAAATATTCCCATGAGAAAAATGCCTGGGTTAAAGTGAAAGTTGTACACACACGCCTTGATTATTATAGTGTTTGTTCTTTTTTGAACAAAATTTATGTTGTGGGAGGTCACTTCAAAAACATGAGAGCCACCAGATCTTGCTTCGAGATCGACACAGCAAGCCACAGAGAAAAACACATCAAAAGAATGAACGAGGCGAGATTTATGGCGGGTTGCGTGGCGTTTCAAGGCAAAATGATTGTTTCAGGCGGTGGTGTAGATAAAAACGACCATTTAAACAAGTTAAACACTGTTGAGGCATACTGCAATGTTGACAACACGTGGTCAGCCATGCCCAAAATGGTGCATGCAAGATACTACCACAAATTAGTTGCTATAAAGAGCAAATTGTTTGTTTTTGGAGGCTGGAGAGACACCTGTGAAATGTTTGATGTTTGCAAAAACAAGTTTTCCATTCTTCAAAAGCCAGAATCGCTACGCATGGACGATTACAGTGTGCAAGATGCTATTTCTGTTGGCGGAAAGATATTAGTTTTTAAGAGGTATTCGGCAAAAGTGGCTGTTTATGACTTGGATCGGAACGTATGGACGGAAGAAGAGTTCGAAGCTACAAAAGAGATTGATGACTACATGTGTGTGAAACTACCCAAGTTTTAATTTAAACAGCAGTTTTTATATGTAATCTGTACTTATGTGTTGAACAAAAAAAAAAGTATATTTATATACGGTTACGTTTAATTCTTAATTTATTTGCACTTTTAATCTTAAAATGTTACACAGAAATTTCTTCTACTCGTTTTTTTCATAAAATATTGTGATACGATTATTAAACTTTTTGAAATTATTACGGTTATTTTACTTTATATATGTATTTCACTCAGTACCTCTTAGAAAATATGTATTTAACACCTAATTGAGGTTATCTTGTAAATTATGTTTAAAAATTTTTTTCTGCATATATTAATTTGATTTCCTATTTTTTCTTTGATAATTATAATTTATTGTTTGTGTAGTACTCTAAAAAATATTTGTATATGATTCTATCAGCTGGTGTTTCTTTACATTTTTTGATATAATTAAATATTGTTAATTAAGCTGGATCTTAGAAGCTGCATTTATACATTTTCATTATAATTTATCGTTAGTTTAAATAAAAGCATATAGAAACATGACAAAAGTTTTATTTTTAAATTAAAATGTTTTATTTTTATTTATTTTTCAAATAAAACTTTTTTTTTTAATTTAGATTTTATTAGTTTAAAAAACGATTAAAACGGTTTTAAGGTTTTCTAAAATAAAAAATGTAAGTAAATTAGTTGTTATAACAAAGTTTTTTTGTTGTGAAACGAATATAATTTGTAGATTCAACTTAGAGACCTGCGATTTCTTTCTCCCAAAACCATATTACCTATTTATAATATACTATTTTACAAAGGTAAATGGTTTCTAGTTTTAAAAACTAAAACAAATTAATTTATAAAACAATTTTTATACTCTTTTATCGGCAAAATTATAAGTCTGTTTAAAATGCATTTATTCTAACTTTAATACATACATTCTTTAGTTTTCATATATTAGGTAACGCATCTAAATTTTTCTTAAACTTTGTTTACCTTAATTATAAATTGACTGGTAAGTGCTAAAAATAACACTTATCATATAAGTTTAATAATTGAAAATATTTGAGTAGGAAATCAATTAAAAAGTTACAGCAGAAAGATATCCTTAAGTAAAAAACAATTTGAACTTATGAGACAAGTAAAGTTTCCCGAAGTCGCAATTCATAAAATAGAATACTTAGTAATTTGAACTTCTACATTTTAATATGGTAGCTTATTGAACGATAAACATAAAGTTTTTAAAACGTTTGGTCTAAAGACCTGGTTAAAAAACCTTTTGGTTATCGAGTCACACACCATAAATACAGTTTAATGTCTTTTCTAGGACAGAAAAAAGACAACAAAATTAAACAAAATTTACACTTATGTTGAAAGTTGTGTAACATTGTCATAGATTCCAAATGTAGCTCAAACGCAGAAAATTTTTCTTAAAATCAGGTCTTTTTCACAATAGCTTATGGCTTAGCATAAGCCTCTCTTAATCCAAAATTTAATTTTTATAGCATAACGGCTAAAAGGGAAATCCCATAAAATACCCGCATATAAAACATTTTGAAAAATAAATTATCAAAGTTTATAAGTTGTAGTAACAATGCTTGTGAGGCTTAAAATAATATATTTAAATTGTGACAGTTTAAAATATTATAAAAGGTTCTAAAGAGGTTCTTTGATAATAAAATAGTTATACTTACAAAACAGTTAAGATTTTTTTATGTTTTCAATACTTCTAATTCGGAAACTTTCTATTTATTTTTCAATAATAAAGTTTTGTTTAGAGACTTTTAAAGGTCTAGTTTATTTTTGTAATTTTTTTTTTATTAAATTGACGTTTTAACGTTATTAAATTGACGTTAAACTTGAAAAAACTTTTTAGCCAAATAGTATTTATATACCTATAAAAGTCTTCAAAAAGTTAGTAAAATTTTTAATAACAAAAAACGATTAAAAAGTATGGTTTTACGACCTTGGGTAAGAATAAACTTTCGGTTATTGAGTTATACGGACACAATGGAAAGTCTGCATCTGTACACAAAAGTGTAAAAAATCTATGTAGGTGCTCTACAAAGTGCACTGTAGTGTGCATAGATGCTATTTTACTACGCAGAAACAATTTATTAAGGAAAAAATTATTGTGTCAACGACATTTGTTATGTCTGTTTCTATAAAACTAAATTCTAACATAAAAGTAGAGTTTTAACATTTTATCTAATTGTTAAGACAGTAAAACTGTGTACTTTTTACTTAAAAGATGACAATTAAAGTTCTCAACTTAATTAAAAAAAAGAATGATCAATTCAAAATTTTAAATTTTATTATGAAAGCAATGTTTCACTCGCTTGAAACTAGTCAAATGAGATCATCAGTTGAATAAAACCTATAAAAATTATATAATAACATGTAGGAAGACATCAGTCTAAACTTGAAATAACAAAATAATAATAAACTCAAATAAAAAAAGCTAAATAAAACTTATAGTTTAAACTTATTAGTTGGTGGGTCAAATAAGGAAGTACTTAGTTCCTAGCGGGCCGGAGCATTTATATTTTGTTTTCTTCACGAAATTTTTTCAATGATCCAGTTTATTCCAAGAAAAAAATGTAAATTTGTTTCACCTTTTAATTCAGCATCTATTTTACTTTTTAAATCTTCTGTAAATTTTACCTATAATAACTTTTTTTTTGTTCATCTCAATCCCAAAATATCTAGTAGAATTTTCAAAGTTTACTTAGCAAGCCAAAATAAAGTTTTCCTATAGAAATTAACTTAAAAATGTCTATGGCTTGAAACGATTAATACAAAATAAAAAAGAAAACAAAAACAAGATTTTCGGACCTGTTAACCGATAAGTAATAAATACCATATAAAAATTTCAAACTTCTGTTAAAACTGTTTAGTATATTGGCTTTACAAAATTGTTTGCTTATAAACCACTGTTTAAACTCAACCTTAAAACAATCATAAAAAAGTTTCATTAATTTTGGTTGTTCAGGCAACTAAAGCTAAAATAATTATAAGTTTTAATTTTATAGTTTTAACAACTAATTATCTCACTAATTAACTAATTAAAAAAAATCATTGAAAAGTATAATAATTTTTTAGGTTTACAGGAAATTAAAAAAACCATACAACTTTAAAAAATTATTAAACTAAACAAAGATATTTCTTATCAAAAACTCTAACAATTTCTAGTTATGCTTAAAAATTATTTATCTTTTCTGCACATATGTGCACTTTAAAGTATTTTGTTTCATACACAAATATATAAATAGCGTAAGATTTATTTTTAAAATTTCCAAATAGATTTTTATTTCTCTAGAAAATCTTTTTCAATACAAAGTGTAAGAAAATATAAAAACTTTTTTCATAACAACACTTAAAGCGTAACATCAAACTCTTTAACAAAACGTTTATACGATTTTCAAACCTCCTAAACTACTTTTTTTAAACTATAAATGATTTATGTAATATCATTCCATAGAAATTGAAAAATAGAATTATTCATTTTAATTAGAATGATTACTACCACACGTGCAATAAACTTTTTATATTTATGCTTTAAACCTCAACGTAAATTAAAACAGGATTTTAGTTTTTACATATGTTACAAATGATCGTACAAAACTTGTTTTGTAAAACATTTTGAACTATAAAAGTATTTTTAAACATCTTAAAGTTTGTTCCGATCTTTAAAATGTTAACTAATCGAACTTTTATAACTAAAAGAAGATATGTTTACTAAGTTTCAAAGGCAAGTGACCGGTTTTTTTCAAAAAACTAAAGTAGGATTTGTTTATTTATGATAACATTTTTCCACAGTTTTGTTAAAGTAAAGTAGATCATTGATAGATGTGAAGTTAACAGTAAAACTATGATAAGTAAAGTATAAAAGATAAGTATTAGCTGATAAAATTTGTTATAAGTTTTATCCAAGTTGATTTAATTATTTTTGACAGTTAAATTTAGGTTTTCATCTTTTATTTATCTCTATAAGTGTAAATTGTTTTAATATTGTATCAAAATCCCCTAAGGTGTGAACTTTAATGAAAAGTAAAGTTCTTATTGAAATACAAAATTGTTTTAGTTGTAATGCAAACTAAAAAGTATAAAATAAATTAATTAATTTAAAAGTACCATTGCTTATGATTTTTATTAAAAGACAAAAAAAGCTCAAAATATTTGTTCCTAGAACCTGGTGAATAAAAACCTTTTAGTAGTCAAGTCGTACACCACGGAATCTTTTAATGTCATGTCAAGGACGTTTACCCATAGAACTCTATTACTTAAGTAGAATGACTTCTATTTAGTTGTTTTTACATTGATGTCATAATAACAAAAACAAGTTTAAACATATTTTCACTTGTTTAACTGCTAAAGCTAACTTATGATTTACTTAAACTTTTTATTAATTATTCTAAAAGAAATTCTTTCTTTAAATTTGTTAACTGTAAACTACTAAATTTTTTTATTATTCTTTGAGTTTTGGTAAATACATGTATTTATATACTTTAATCATTGAAACTCGAACTAGGTTTTCTTTTATACTCTTTGTGTTTAGTTTACACTGCAAAATAAACACACATGGTTTAAGTTAAGATTTAATCGAAAGTTTCTTAGAAAATTTGTAGCATGAAATTTAACGTGCAGCAGATGTTGTTTTAAAATAAAAACAGTTAAAACATTTAAGAACTTTAAAAATACGTTTTTATCTTTTAGATTTGTTTTGGACCTTTTCTTGGTTGAACACAAAAAGTATATAAATTGACAATTACAAAAAAAAAAGTTTGAGTTTATAAAAAAAGTATTGTAAACAAAAAAAAAAAAATTAAATAATCAGTAATTTTAAGTAAAAAAAATTGACAAATTTGTTTTCTGATATTCTTTTACTACCATTGTTTGACATAAACCTCCTCACAAGTGTGAATGTTTCAAAAGGTTTGTCCGCTGGGGCCATGTGACCTGCGCCCTGTAAAGTTTAAAAAATATTAACCTATACAATCAAAATTTAAAAGCTTTATTTGATAACTTTTTTATAACCTACTTAAAAAAACATTATAAAAATGTTATTAGCTTTTCAATTTATTGAGTTTTTATACCTTCACAGTTGCGAACCAAAGACTGTCAAATTTTTCAAGAAACCCAGCTACGTCCTGATAAGATTCTTTTTTCACATACCATGGAGACCTGCCCTTTGTTCTCTGCGCAAGTTGTTTGAATAAAATTATTTCAATAACTTTACGGTAATAGGACAGTTGAGAAATTTATTGCACAGCTAAGATAACTACCTCTATTTTAATAAAAAAATAGATAGTTTATAAAATAAAACAAAGAAAATACTTTTGGTACAAACAATTTTTTCTTATGACACAATTTATTTAGTTTTAGCACACAAACTTGTAATTAATAATTAACAAACGTACAAATCGTAAAAAGAACTTAGGGATAGTATTTTTTTTTAATTTTAAGCGACCAAATTAACTTAAACCAAAAAGCGACAAAATGAATAACTTGATAAAACAATATGAAAACCTAAAGTTAACAATAGTGCCTTTAACAACTTTATGACAACAAAACTTTAAAACCCAGATAAAATCAATTTGATATGTTTTTTTTATTAACTAGGTTTGAGTTGTTAATTGCTTATTTTTTTATAATAAATACAAATAGAACTAACTTTTATTCCAGTGTTTGATATAAAACTTTCTCCGGATAAAAATGGACAAACTAAATCTAGATCACCAAAGTAAAGAAGAACAGCAACTCCCTTAATTAAGCAAATATATATATATATATATGTTAATATTACTAAAAATTGAGGTTTTACAGTTTTTTTCAGAAATTTAGCTATTTAAATTTTACAAAAACTTTTCAATAAAGTCAACTATTTTAAGAATCATATAACAAAACTTTTCAAGATAATGAGAACAAACAGTTAAGTATCTTTTTAATATTTTATCTTTAATGTCATTTTTTAAACTTACAGCTTTATTAATTGTCTTTATTTCATCCAAAACATCTGAGGTTGTTTGATTATACTTTTTAAGGATATGATTTCTGTTTGTGTAAAATAAAGTATGATACTTAATAGAAACATTTTACAGTTTTATAAATTTAGCTAAACATTTTGGCTTTCGCTTTAAAACTTTTTGTAAACAACATATTAGTAAAGTACTGATCAAGGTTTTTTACTATACATGCTTAAAAAATATTTTTATGAAATATAAAGTTTCATTAAAAATTTGCTTTAATTGTTTTTCTCATAAACCTGCATTCTTCGTATTTGATACCTTCAGCGTGAATTTCTTTTTTAACGTCTTCACGTTGAAAATAATCACTATACTTAATATTTTCCAAACGACAGTTTGAAACTTCCTGTTTTACATTAGATTATTTTTAGTAAAACAATTTTAACAAAAATTGCATTCAACAATATTTAGAGCAGTGGTTCTATACCTTTTTTTATGAATTACCCCTTTTTGGAAGATGTTTATTAAATTTACCCCCAATATACAAAATAGTTTTTAATTTTGAGGAAAATTCTAGACTTTTTGAACTATAAGCTTATTAAATACAAAAAATGAAATAAAACTTAAATACTTTCTTTAATTTTAAAATAATATTCATTTAAATACTAACTTATAAATTAAAAAGACAATTAATAAAATTAATATACATAACTTGTACTAAAGAAAATAAACAAGATAAATTATTCCTGCGGGTAAATTTACCCCAAGTTAAAAACCGCTGATGTAGAATGTTAAAAACTTGTAATAAATAAATAAAAATAAATATATTTTAGACTAAAAAGGGATGAGTGTTTATTGTATTTTCATATTTTTGTTATAGACACTACTAATTTTATGGTCAAACTAGTCTATCGATAAAAAGTATGCCAAAACTCATTAGGAAGTATTAAAAATTACAATAAACATAAAGTTAAAAATAAATTTCAGTTTTTACAGCGCATTTGTATTGGTGAGTATAATAACTTTCATAAATGATACTGAGAAAATACATATAATTAAAAAGAATATATGTCTAAGGTACTCATTCAAGTTAATATTTTTTTATAAAGTAAATACGATTATAACTCAAAACAAAAAATTAACGTATCCCAAACAGTTTTTGTTAAAACCAAGGTACTTACGGAGCTTATGTTGATGAATTGCTTCACATAATATTTGATATCTATTGCTTTTTTATTTTTTTTACCTATTTGCTCTAATATATCCGAATAATTTGCTTCAGGTACCATTCCATTGTTAAGGTTTTCAATGGTTAGTGCCTATATAAAGTAGAATTCAGTGTTGAAATAAATAAACCTTTAGAAGCATTTATGATTGTATGCTTTATAAAGTAACACAAATTAGTATGAAAAATACTTTTGTTTAATTTTATTGTATTTTACTTGTTTATAGTTTATATAGTCAGTTAAAAATATGTTTACTGACAGTTTAAGAGAATTATAAATGCTTCAAATGAAATATATTAAATAAAAGATCTACTTTAAAGAAAGCTTTTTTTTTTTAACTAATTAGAACATCTAAGTTAGTAAGCTTATTAAGTAACAGAAATTGGTGCTGAAGAAGATATATTTAATTTTTAGGTGTCAAATATGCACGAAGGGATTATTTTTCACGAAAGGACATTTTCACAAAGGGTCACTTTTTCACAAAGTCACTTTTGTGCGGGGTGAAAGTATTTTTATATATACTTTTTTGAGTTTTAGTTTTTGTGGTTTTTAATTATTTCTATTTTGTTTTTACTATCACTGTTACTCCTAACCATATTTAAATGTTTACCTTCCTTGGTCGGTATCTTATTATTTTTACCTTTTAAATTAAAAAAATAATATTTTTTGTGTTTTCTAGTTTTTTTTTTAATAATCTTTATTTACTTGTTTAATTTTTTTTCTTATTATCACTGTTACCCCCAAACCCCTTACTCTCAGCCGCTAACTTTTGTTTTTCGTTAAATTATTATTTTATTTTATTTTACTGTCGTGCAAAAATGTCATCGTGCAAAAGTTACCCCTCGTGTGCAAAAGTGACCCTCGTGCTAAAGTATCCCTTTTGTGTATAAGTTTCTTCATGCAAATAAGTCTTTTCGTGCATGTTTGACCCGTTCCCATAATAAATACATCTTACTGGTTAATATTTTGTATAATAAGTTAAAAATATCTTTCTGTCAAGAATATTTACTTAATATATCTTACTAGTTTTTCATCATATAAATCTTCAAGAAGCTTTTCAATTGTAGCAAACGACATATCCAATTCTAAATCTTCATAATCATCGTTGCCAGTATAATCAAGGTTTTCGTAAAAATAGTCGGAAGTGGAATTAGAGTCAACATCCAGCTAAAGTTTACATGACCATTTTTTATTTTAAAATAAAGTTGTTTTGTTTTCAATAAAAGTTATAACAGTTCCTTTTGATTTTCAAAAACAGTATACTTTATTTTTATACAAGTTTAAAACTAAAGCATTGTGTTTTTATATACTATATGTGATTGGCATTTAATGCACTAAGTTAATTATTTTATTTATCTAAGTTTTGCAAAATAATAAACATACCAAAGATATATTAATAACTATTTTAAATAAATAAAATTAATTAAACAAGTTAATTGAACAAATAACTAATAAAACAAACCGTTTTAGGTCGTTTAAATTCCACCTTACATGGACTGTCTTGTGCAAAATTATAAATAGAAAGAGATTGATCCCTTGACACTAAGTTTAACATGTTTTCCTGTGTAAAATATAAGTATGCATAAGAAAGCAAAACTGACGCTAACTATTAGTTAAAGAATGATGTATAAAATCACTGAAGTATTATTAAGATACTAAATTTAGAAAAAATACACTATAATACAACATTTAAGCAAACGATAAAATGATACCTAAAATGAATCTAAAGTGTACATAAAACTATCTATTAGTCTATAAAATTAACCAAGAAAAAAAGGTTCTAGTCAAAAAATCCTAACTTATTGTTTTTATATTTGCTAGGATAAAATTTTATCAACCAGTCCAACTTTTATTGAACTAGCTTGAAATTTAGATTTAAAGACAAGAAATAATAAATACATATATTTAATTTACCTTATCTAATAGGTGAAGATTGTGGCAAAAATCTGCATGAAACTACTATATGGAAATTTTTATAACAACATAGTTAAATATATTTTTTTAACTTATTTCAAAGAGAAAATTCACAATAAAACCGTATCCTCGTCTCACGTATCTTTGAATTTCTTAAAGAATGGTTAGATTGCCCAAGCTGCAAGCTGCAAAGTGGTAATGGAGGGCGTGACTAGTATAGAAGCCATAAAGCCGTAGTTTAAAACTTTCACAACATATTTTTTAAAGTTGTGTTGGAAAAAAGGTTTTAGACGTATTTAAAGGTAGTTTTGAAATTTACACTATATATCACGGGAAAAATATGAAACTTACACTAGATATTTAGGAGTTCATGATGAAGATTAAAAAAATGTCATACTGTCATTTTTTGAGACATATTATTATACAGGGCCTTACAAAAAATATTAGAAATCCTGATGTAGCTACAATCTATAGCTGTATAAGTTTAAAACAAGGTTCAAAAATACATAACGTGGTAAACAAATTACACATAAAAAAACCAAACAGCCCTTAAGTTTTTTTATCAACTTTAAAGTTTAAGCAATTTATTTAAAAGCCTTTTCAGCAGGCTCAGTGAAAACTGATTTAGTTAATTAGGTCTAACTGTGTTTTATAATCAACAAGCTTATGGTGATCAAACCTTGTTAAACTCTTTTTTATAAATTACACATATAACTCACTGCTCTTCTACAACCACGTTGTTTTTCTCCTGATTTGCAACTTTTCAGTTTTTCGTAAAGCGGCCTTCCAATAAAACCATGGCCGTAAAAAAAGTCCACTTGCGAATCTGCCACAAATTTCTCACCCAAATATGGATTTCCAAGAAGAAGACCCTGGAATAAATAATATTTTATTTGTTATGTGAAAATTTTGTTATAAAACAATTGTTTAACTGTTTTAGTTAAAAATGTGAAACTTCAAGCTTTCTAATGATATCCATATTTATTTTATATTTGTTATATTTTAAGTTAGACAAAAAAAGAAAAATAAATACAATTACTATATAATTACTTTAACACATATTTTGAAAATAAAATTAAACAATTTAATAATTGTATTTAAAAGTTCATACCTTTAGATTCTTTGCAATAGTTCCGTTTTCTTTTAAAATTTCAGCAGCCAACACGGGCAGGTAAATACCGGCATAACTCTCTCCGCTCAAGTACAATTCAGCATTTTGAAATCTCGGGTAAAGCGTGAAAAAGTGCTTTAAAGCTTTCAGTGTAGATTTCGCTGTCTGTTACGTAAATTATCAAATAACAAATTAATATTAAGTTTTAAATGATCAGCTTTTCTTAATAATCAAGTCAAATATTTTAGTATTTTAACTGTTTTTCATTTTAAAATAAAATAAATCACACTACAGCTACTGTAGGTTACTTAATATCTTTAGACCAATCAAGTAAGCAAAAAATCAAGAAAAACATAAAATAAATTTTTAACATCAAACTAAAAAAATAAAGCTATTGTTTTACTTCTAAAATACTTAGCTTGACAGCTCTACAAATATACACAAAACCATAACCCTCTCGTCATTAAGTTCTTCTGCTGATGTGTTTCCATTGGTGTAAGAGAAACCAGTACCAACGGGGGAATCCAAATACAAAGTGGCACCCAGTCGGTTCCAACTGTGTCTATTTGGTTCCAGTGATTCCGTTTGTGAATTGTACTGTATAAGTTTATAGGACTTGAATTATCAAATATGTTATTGGATAAATAATTAATTTTTATATGATATGTATGTCTTTATTGTTAGATAACTGATTTAAAATAAAGTAAAAAAAAAAAACGAATAACTTGAACGTTCAATACCTATAAAAAACAATAAATTTAGCTTAAAATGTACATAGGAAGTATTTATTAAAAAAGTACTAAAAATAATTTAAAATTAACACCAACATTAAACGGTCCATTTTCATTCATGAGTCCGTACAAGGAGCTACATCCGGGGCCGCCGTTCAGCCACAAAATAAGTCGATCGTCACTTCCGCTTTCCGCTTCGTTTAACCTTTGTGACGTCATATTGTTACTACAGACATTGTTAAAACAACTTCTCTTAGTTTTTCTATGTTTGTTAATTTAAATGACTATTAGATTACAAGAAAAACTAGTAGGCAGTGTCCCTTTTATTTTCCTATCTATTGTTTTACTCAACTTAATACAGTTACTTATTTTCCGCTTATTTGTTGTTTAATTCAACTGGTACAAAAATTACTTACTAATTTAAATACATTTAAGCCAAGTTCTATTTAATCACTTATTGAATTCAAAAATATAATATTCTAATTTAAAACATAGGTACCAGTAAAACAGTTGATCTCCATTACCGCTGTCCAAATAACCAGAATACATGTGAAATGAGGGCATACCATTGAGGCCTGGAAGCCAGATTATCTCGTCACTCCCGGAAATTTCATCCTGCCTTCTACTTGCTGGGTTCGCTAAGGTGGCTGTGATGACCAGAAGGGACAACAAAATGTGCAAATTCATTATTTTTTGGTCAAACAAAAATATTTTGATTCAATATGCAAATCTCTGTGTAAATATTATAACTAAAATAATTACTAAATAATTAAAAAAAAAAGCAAACACGTTAAAATACTGCATAAACTAAGGTTTCCCAAACTCATTTTCATAAATTCCCATTTGAAGCAAACTAGAAAGAACTGTCCCTCTACCACAAAGTTAAAAATTTATTTTTTTGCTACCTCCTGATAGCCAAAGCTTTTCTCAGTAAAAGAATATTAGAATTTTATTTTAAATAGTGTTTCTAATAAGAATATGGTCAAACTAATAATTTGTACATGGAAATAGAAAATCAATATGAAATTAAATAGTTTTGAACAGTAATATTTTTTTTTTCCTGATGACAACCACCTTAGCGTTAGTTTAAAAACATTTAATAGTTTAATTATAACATACAACCTTAATCTAACATCTGTACTACAAAAGCATCAATAAAAAATTTTAAAAACGTTACACGTTAACAATGTCTTAATCTAAAAGTAACTTTTAACAAAACTAAGTTTGGTAAGGTTTTATTTTGATAAGATACTATTAAATCTTAAAATAAAATCAATTTTGATTGTTATAGAGGAAAATGTAAAAAACTTTTTGTTATTTTAACAAAATAATTTTGCATACCAACTAGGTACAATTATTAATTAAGAATAATCTAATAAATCATATAAGCCTAAATAAGTCCTTGACAATAATATTACTATAAAAGCTTGAGGATTATAAGAACTTTGTTATATATGCACTTTTATAGTTTAATAAAAAGTTAAGTAACATATGTAAACAACTTTTGTAGCAAAAGTAAACTAAACCTTTTTCTTTTGACCAAATTTATAATAAAATACCTTTACTTAAAAAACTATCATATTGTGTTAAAGAAAACTAAAAATAAATAAAAACACAGCCATACAGAAAGTTAAAAACAATTACCTAATTAAAAGATTTATAAAACATATATGACCAGTCATAAGATTTGTATAACTATTGTTTAACTTGTTTTTTGTTGTCTAGACTAATTGTTTGAGTTTACTATTTTTTAGTCTTCTATTCCACTATTGTTTTGAATAGTGTATAGCTTATACACAACAATTTTGGATTAAAACACTAAAGCAAAAATTTACCTAAACAATGCGTTGAAACAATTATTAAAAATTAAAAACAATTGGTTAATCAGATCTTTTTACATGTAAAGTTTCTATCATCATTTTCTTAATTACCTAATTGTTATTAATTTTCTCTAAAAATGCGGTAGATTGAAAAATATAGCAAAATTTAACTATTTAATTATTTTTATCATGTCTAGTTTATAAAGTGCTACAGAAACAAGTAAATTTAATTATTACAGTGCTATGGAAAAAATTGACTTTTAGGAAAGATCATTATACTTTAGGTGTTTTAGTAGTTTTAAAACAATTGAATCAATTCAAGTCCAAAACTTTACTTAAAAAGAACGCAATAATAAAACGAAAAATGAATAATAATCGAAAACAAAGATGCTAAATTAAAATGCTGTACGAAAACTTATTTATAATTATAAATTCATTTAATTAAAACATAAACAAGATTGTTTATTTTTTATTTTATTCTATAAACGTACATTTTTGTAATTTAACATTTTTAAACAAACAAATTAACATGTATATTCTTGATTTTTTGGAAAAAAATACTGGAAATTCAAAAAAACTTACAAAAACTGATAAAATATCTATTGAACCAAAAAAGTACTCCGAAAAACATTTTTTAAATCGTCTTAAACTGTGCACAATATGTTATTTTTTATTAATTTTAATTGCCACATGTAAAAAATTTACAGCTAGAAGTTCTAAGCTTGCATACAATTTAATCTTCTGCAGTTTGCATTCGGGTGGTTTTAGAAGTTCGAGTGGTGCCAACTGCCAGTAAACAACAGAATAGTTGATTTTTTTTCAAAATAGTTATTATTTATTTATAGCACTTTACCTTATGATAAACATATATAAAACAATTATCACACCACAACCTTCGGTAGAATGAGACCCGGGTTTAGTTCGTTTTTAAACTCGACAGTCAGCTGCAGCCTAAAAACTTGCAGTCGTCAATCTACAAATGGTTTATTATGTTTAGCTGGATGCTTGTAGTCTGATGATCGAACCGGTGAGACCAAACCTTTGTATTAACTTTTGTTTAACTTGAGCTTGTCTCACTGCATACGAAAGTCAAGGCTTCTGCTCTGCAGAATTTCGCCTATTTTTTTGTTGATAAACTTAAATAGCAATAGTTATATAATGTTCAAACAGTTAGATACAGTTTATTGAATGACAAGATACGCTCAAAATATTTGGTCCAAGGACCTGGAGCAAAAAAACTTTCGAATACCCTTTAACGTGTCCAGGACAAAATCTAGTTTTTATCTTTAGCTAAAGTTTACACAACTTAAAATACAACCACTTAAAGTTACTTGCGGTAACAAGATTTGAAACTCGGATAAAAATTGTTACACAAATTAAATGAAGAGTTTAGAAATTTTTAGTCTTAAATATATAGAAAATAATATAAAACCTTATAGTAACAAAACAAAACTTTAAACATTTTTAGGTTTTATTTTTCAACTAGCTTTACTAAATTATTACATAATGAAAGATTACTATACACAGGAACCATATTTTATTTAAGGTAAACAGGGTCTGAATCAAAGTATGCTTTAATAAAAATACTCTACAGATAATCAAATATTACTATATATTAACTTTTAAAACTAAAATAGTCGTGTATTTAAGTTTTAAAAAAGATTACTAGGAAATGAGTAAAAGCTTTAGCTTTGCATAGCACACAAAAGATGTTTTTTTTTTGTACAAAAACCAAAGTTTTACCTAAATACCTAGATTCATTGTAAATCATCACAGTATAAATATATATTGTTTGTTGAACGACAAAAAAAAAAAGAGAACAAAATATTCTGTCTTAAAAACTTGTGCATAAGTAAACACTTCAGTTATAGATTCGAACACACCACTTGGATACCATTTTAACTTCTTGTGCAGCGTACAACCTCGTTTAAACTTAATTAGTTTATTAAAATATATTAAAAAGTTCTTTTGTAGTTAAATCAAAACTTAAAGTGCACACTAAAGAATAAAAGTCGTGAAACTTACTGACGGTTTTTAATACGTATTCTATTTTATATAAAAGCTTTATCAAACGTAAGAAAAAATAAACAGAAAAAACTATTGAATTTATACAAACTAAACAAAAATAAAAACATAGCTAAGGTATTTTTAACGGTCTTCAACTAAATTGTATTTCAATAGTTTTTAAGCAGCCTAGACTTTTATAATAATCACTTAATAAACAGGTATGTAAAAGGCACAAAAATGATTAAACTCTGTTTGTTCACTCAAGTACTAATTTTAAAGGACAACTAAAGTTAACTTGAACACAAATATTCTTTCGTTTAGTAAAAAAATTTTTATCTCATAGATTTTATTTAAATTGAAAAGTATAATAAAAGGTCAGTCAATTTGCATATTTACTAAGCTCTTTTAAATTTTTCTTTTTTTGTACCCTTGTCCTTAACCTACTTTACCAAAAAAAAAAGAAATTGGAAATAATCTAAACTATAAAACTCTAAAATAAAATCAAAAGCTTTTTTTTTCTGATTCTTTTTTTTTAGCTACTTTCAGCTCAGACTGATTTTTAAGCCTTTTATTGTATGCACATTTATTTGTTGCCCTGACTACAAGGTAGTGTTAATATATTCTTAGATTTTTACTAAAATCAAAAAACAACAAAAAATTATAAAAATTATATTAAATTGCAGGTTTTTCAGAACTTTGAAAATAAAGGGCTCTAAATACTGAATAAATGTTTACTTTATTTTTAGATCCATGCTTGAACAATCTGTACCTTGTTGCTTAATTTTTTTAACTAGAATTCTGAAAACTTAGTAACTTGTTTTTAATTTAATGCTCAAATAATGTGTACCTTGTTCCTTATTGGACTAAAAACTATGTTGGAAAGGAGTCCTTTTGTTGATGTGATAGAAATCCCCTAATATTTGCTGAGTCAGCATTACAAAAAATAATTATGTTTTAATTAGTTTTTAATATGTTTCAGTAAGGTGGGTAAGGGTTAAGGGTATAAATATTAATCAAAAATTTAGAAAAAAAATTATTAATGATTCAGCAAATGTTAAGGGAAACACCTTTGCTTTAAAATCGGACCTGTTGGAAAGTTGTAATAAACTTAAATATATAAATTATTCTAACTAAATCAAATTCATAAATATTTTTTTGACCTTTAATTATCTTTTTAAACAACATTATAAAATGCATTAACATAACACACTTTTTTTTCATTAAAAAGTATTTGGTGATCATAATTATTAAAAATCATAGTTTTATACACAAAAGTTGTATTGTTTAATTTATAAAATTTGAATTTATTGAACCAGGTAAATTCTCTGTTGAGCAATTTTGTTTATTTAATAAATGCTAAATTAATATGTTAAAATCGCTACTCAAAGCTTGTGAAAATTTTGGGTTAAATTCAATAAAAGTTTGTACAGTATTCAGTAACAAATTAATTAAGTGTTAACGTTACATCTTAAGTGTTAATTTCAGCCAACTCTACTATATTTCGAAAACTCCAAGTTTGAGTCATGAGTAAAAAAGTGCCTGTACGAATAAAAATTGTAAAAAGCAAGTATTGTTAAAAACTTTTAAAAATGTCACACTTAGAGTTTCTTTTACTGTTGCCTTTTAAATGTTCAAGTAAGAAAATAAAGTTTAAAAAAGAACAAGTTTTTTTTGGTAAGTTTAATTAAAATATTTTTGTCTTAAGTCAGTATGTTGGTGAATGAAAACTAAATATTAAATGAACATTTAAGGTAATGAAGAATGAGATTACTATTTTAAATACAGCTAGATTACTTAAAAATAATTCTGAAGGGTAAAAATTTAGAGATTTGTGTGCAACAAAAACTACCCTGTTATTAAATAGCATTTAAGTTTTAGCCGTTTTCGTCATTTGGCGGCTAATGTTTTCATTGTTTTAGAGTTGTTGGTTATGTATTTGAATTTGAGAATTTGCATATTGAGAAGTTATTCATTTTGGTATTGTATTTCAAAAATGTTAAGCTGTTTTAAAGATTTAAAACTAGTTGTTTTGAATTTATATTTTTTACACCTAATTTAAATTTGTAAAATAAAGTTTTGAAGACTATTTATCTATATTATATTTCCTGGTATTTAATATTTAAGCTATTTGATATGGATCAGGGAAATGTAGATCATGCCCCTAGCACCAAACGTTCTAAGCGTTTGGCTGTAAAAAAAATAATAATGAAAGTAAGAGGAGCTTGAGCTCCCTGTCTAAAAGTAGCCCAGGGTTGCCACTCGGTCAGGAAAAGTCAGGAAAATTTTTAAAAAATGACAAAAGTCAGGTAAAAATGGGGGGTTTTGAAAAAAAGTCAGGAAAAGTCAGAAAATTTTATAAAATTTAAAAAAAAATCAGATTTCGTCAGTTTAAATTTACAAAATTCTCGTTTTCCAAAGCCTTCAAATAGTAAAAATTGATTAAAAGTCCTTTAAAGTCAGAAAAAAAATCCAAAATTTTCCTGGAAATTTATAAAAATGTTTTTTTTATAATATAAATAATTTTATTTTCAATTCCCTCACCTGGTATAAATTAGTAAAATATCCTTTATAAAACTGCAAACATTTTCTATTAACATATTGAACAAGTACCCTACTTAAACAAACAGGTTTTGTAAGCTTTTTAGTATTGATGATCTGTAGCAAGTAACTTATATAATGAAACTGTGATATATAAGTTTTCTTAAGGTATATAACTTCAATTTCAAACACTACCCTTTGCAAGGGTAGTTGTTTTCTGGGCAAAATTGAGTGTGTTACATCATGTCTAATTTTTTCACCTGTCCCTTTAATCTCGAACTTATAAATACTAAAATAAGCTTAATTTTTAACAAATTTAGAAAATACCTTGGTGACACTCATTTAAAGAACATTCTCAATTTAAAATCTCAACACCAAAAAAACAAGTTATAAATCATAACTTAATTGAACAAGATTAAAAAGATGTACTGCAATATAATAAATTCAATTTTAAGTAACAATACAATATATATTTAGTTATTTTAATCAATTAAACAACTTTATTTAAAGGTAATATTTCTACACTAAAGAAATAAGAAATGTATTTAAAATACTTGTATTTTATATATAGTACCCACTTCAGTTGAAAACTCTAGACTAGATTATTGTATTTTACAAAGAAAAAAATATGCTAAATTATGCTTAATAATAGACAAGTTTTTGATAAGGTTTATTTTATTACAGAAGTTTAGTTTTATCAAAAGTAAGCATATGAACATAAGAATCAGGAAGTTAGCAGCTAATGAAGTTTAAAGAGGATTTAAGAATTAAAATTTCACTAAAGATAATAATTGGATAGAAAAAAAATTAATAGGATTACAAATTTAAAACTTTAAATTAAGTAATAACCATAATTAAATTAAACATAAACTTAAAGTTTTTTGAAATTTTTACAGTCTTACCTTTTTATAGCTCATTTTTGTTGTAAAATGATAACTGTACAAATAAGTGAACCCACCTGGACTAAAAAACTTTTCTTTTCAGTAACTGGAAAAGTAATCCAGAGTCTAAAAGTAATCTTAATTATTAATTCTATTAAAATTTTATTTACACATTCTATTTATTTTTCATCCTAGGTTGGATTTCACCGTATCCCAAAAACATTTATTTTGCAAAATGTAAGTTTTGTATGAAATGCCTTTGAGCAAAAGAAAACATTGCTTAAAAACTCATGCAAAATCTTCCAAGCATTTAGCAAATGTTGGTTGATTAGACATTATTTAAATTTTTGTTTCACTTACTACACCACTAAAACCATAATTTAATTTTTAAATAGCAAGAAAACTTTTTGAAAAAAATTATTTATTAACTAATTTAGATCACGTATAAAAAACAAGTCCTTTTTTGTTAAATTTATAATATAAAATTGTTAGTAAAAGTTTTTAACAAATTGTAACAGTATTTTAGTTTAGAGTAAACAATGTATTTTCTTCATTAGGGCATTAAAAGTTCCAGTACTTTAACTACAAAAATTGATGTTTGCTTTTTTTTTTAAACATAAACTCTATACTAAAAAGTTCTATGTTGCATAGAGAAAAAATTTGGTTCCATTAAATCTTTTTTTGTTTACTTTAAGTTTCTGCTTAAAGAAATCTTAATAAATCTATAACATGTTTTTCTATTTCTACAACATCAGTTGAAGATACACAGTGTCGGCAAACAGCTGTAATTGAAGCTAAAATTGCAATGCATCTTGCTATACATGGAAACATGGTCACTAGTATAGTATTGTCTTCTAAAGTGCAAAAAAAGTTGTTTAAAGCATGAGGTCGATCAGTCTGCACATCTTGCAAGAACAAAATGTACTGCAGTAGTGAAGAGTGTTCTCATGTCAATGTGCAAAAAAAACTTATACAAGACATTAACTGTAGACGATTTTTATTGATGAGGCTAAAGATAAGGTTGGCAAAATCAGATATTTTGGTAGGCATCGAAAAATTGTAACTATTTTTTAGCTTGTACATAGTACTATAGTAGCTTGATACATTTGAAACTATATATGTTACATTGCTTTAAAATTCAAGTCATAATATAAAAACATAAATTTCTTAAGTTTGTTTTTTACGTTTCACGTCTTTTCATATTTATGTAATAATAAAATTTAGTATTTTTTGTTGTTAAGTTTAATTAATTATTATCAGGAATTGTTTAAAAAAAATAACTAAGATTTAAATTAATACAGAGTTATTTCGTAGTAAGAATAAGTCATGCGTGTTTTAACTGTAGTTTTTAAAAATACAGAGTGAAGCTGCTTTCGTAGTAACTAGCCATTTATATTCAATATGTATATATATTTATATTTAACAAAAGATAATAAGTTAGGATGTTTACTTAAAACTCTGTATTGAAAATATATAATAAAGTTGTCTGAAAGCAAATAATTAAAATAAACGGACCTGGAGCCTAAATTTTTGAAAAAGTTAAAAATAGTACTATGAACAGTTGAGAGAAAATTAAGAGTCTGATGCAACCATGCGCATTTATATATTTATCACTTAAAAAAAATCACTAGAAGAGGTTATACATACAACATTGCTGCTGCAGCCTTCTAATTAAAGCTGCAGCGGCAGCCATTCTATTAAGGTTAATACTTTAAGTCTTTTTTATTTTTACAAAACTTTTTAGTCTAAAATATAAAAAATTAAACTTAGAGTATGACAGATTTTATAGTATTTTATTGCATATAAGGATTTAATTGCATTTATATTTAATACAAAATCAGTAAATAAATTTCATAATGATACAGTAAAAGCAGATTTTAATTTGCGTGTAAAACATTTCTTCTACTTTATATTCTTGAGTTTTATTACAAAGTTTCAAAAAACTCGTTTTTGTCTTAACTCTGTTATTAAAATAATATTTAATTTTCTATTTTTAATCTTGCAACCTATTAAGTCGCCAAAATAGCGCAAGTATTAATTTTTTTAAGCATAAAGACGTAAAATAAGAACCGCATTAAAATTTAGAATTACAACAGCAGAAAAGTTGCTTTTGATAACGTCTGAGTTTTAGTTTATAAAACAAATTTTCCTCTGTATTTACATCTACTAGTTTATTGTTTTGATGTACTGAATGATTGATCTAAAATAATGATTGTATTTTTTAAATCAGAATGTTGCTGAAGTTTAAAAAATATGTTTATATGGGTATTTATCTTTTTAATCGTAAAATGGCAAGTCATTTTCTAATTTTTATTACTCGTTTCAAGTTCTAGTACTAAACTGTGTTTAAGATTTTCCATTCGAAAGTAATCGAAAATAAATTTTCGTTAATTTTGGCAGTCGTATTTTGTTAAAAAAATTGCTGCTTTTGCATCTTTGTGAACGTTGTTTGGTATAAACAACTAGTTGTTGTTTATTAAGCACAGCTTTTCAGCACACCTAACACATTGCTACTGCTTAAAAATGAGCATGTTGTTTATAAGTACGACGATGAGAATAGAAGGTATAAACATTACGTGTTTCCATAGTTGCCAGAATTTTTCTGCTATTTTTGCCCTCATTCAACTTCTATAGGAAAATTAACATATACAGATTTTTAACCGTTAAGTATCGCCCAAGAGCTAAGTTTGGCTTTTTTTGAATTTCAGTAAATGAATTAGTCTACAACTAAAACACTATACTATAGTGCTATTCTTATTAACTTTCAGTTTACGGAAAATAACTTCTTTATACTAAAATACTAAAAGAATAATTCTTGCAAAATTAAAGTACAAATTCCGGTATCATTCTTTAGCTGATTTGAAAGTTGCTTGCAGTTTTTTGTTCATACTTAAAATTTTCAAATGCAGAAGTCTATCAGTTAGGTTCGTGTTTTTTGAGTTCGCACAGTCGCTTAAATTTGCAAAATTTGAGTTCGCACTGCTGTTTAAGTTTGGATTTTAAATTTAAAATATTTGCTTAGTATGTAACTTTTTCAATTTTAAGTTAAGTGAATTTCAGTTTAACATAATCTTCAAAATATTATTTTTAATTGAGTAATTTTTTTCTAATGTATTTAAATAAATATATAAAAACATTAGAAAAAAACAAAACGTAAAACTTTTAAATGTACTTTAGGTTCTAATCAAGGAAATAAATTTAATTCAAAAATTAAATTTTATATTTCTGTAAAATCAGTCTCAAAATAACAGTAATAAACACTTTTATTTGAAAAAAAGTAAATTATAAGATTGTTTTTCAATTTTTACTAAAAGACTATTCTTTTAAAAATCTTTAAATGAAATTGTACTTAATGTTTAGACTATGATTATTTTTATAATTTACAGTAACTTCAAAATATGTAACCTTTTTGTAATAAATGTTGGTTTAAATTTTAACGATAACAATTGATAAAAGCATTTTTTATTATTAATAGATTAATTTATAAAATACAGTAATTAAGTATTGAACTCTAATATTTATATAGCTTTAGACTTTTACACTGAACACAAAGTGAAATTTAGTAAGTGTATTTAAAAAAAAATGTTATTTATCAGTTTTATAATAAATATTATAAAAAAAAACTCTTTAGTTTATTTAGTTTGCATATATTCCTACAGTGAACAGGGTTTTTGGATAACCTTAGAAAAACAAATGATATCATTTCTAATTATTGGACGTGTACAAATTCGGTGCATTTACCTATAGTATACAGAAAACTTTTAAATGTAAAAAAATCATTAGTTTAAAGTTTAGTTTTTAAAGCTAATTTAAGTATTTTTCCAATACTTGAAATATATTAAGTTATTTGTTGAATAAATTTGCAATAAATTAGCTAAGAAGAATATATTAAAAACTAAAGCTTTATCATAGTCAACATATAAAAATTACAAACAATAAAAACAAAACAAAGGAATTGCAGAAATTATTAATTGCAGAAATTGTAAATAGTTCACTGTCTAAAATCCAGCAAAACTATTTACATAACTAAAAAACACCTTAAAAAACATCTTATAAACAGTAAAACTTATTTTACAATAACTTTACAATATAAAACACCTAGAAGAACTTATTTCAAATTTTATGCTGGTCTTTTAATCTTTTTTGTTCATCATAATAATGAAAAACAAATGGATTAAAGCTATTAGAATTAAATTGCTTCTATTGGTACTTCTTAAAACTAAATTATAAAAATAATAGGTAATAATTTAAGCTTCATAATTAACTGTTTTATGTCATTATTTTAGGTATTAATTTGAAAAATTAATAAGAAATAGGTCAAAAAACATCATATAATCTACTGTGAAATTAAGAAAACTAATCAAATAGATTTAAGATATTTTCTACACTATTTATTCTTAAAAGGTAGTTTTCACATAAAAAGTAGAGCTTACTTTTGTAGTTTCAAAATTTCATTTCTATAAAAGCTTTTGTGATAAAATAATTATGAAAAACTTTAAATTTGGTATAATGAAAATTGATAAAAAGATACAGCTTAAAGTGCATTTTAAGATCAAAAATACTGAATATCAAAATGTTCTATTAAAAACAAAACTTCCAAGGTACGAGGTAAAAATTTCACTTAGTTTTAAGAATCTGAACGAAAATATTGGTTTAATAAAAACACAAATTAAATTTAAAAATATTTTGAAATGTTACATAAGCTTGGTTTATACAACTAATTTGTTTAAGCATTTCTAAAAAACTAGTAAATCAGTAAATCAACAAGACAAATAATTTTTAACAAAACCAACAATTCATAAGTTGACACACTGAATAAAAAACTATTTATTATTTCTAAAATTTTTAATAAAGTTAGTATACTAAATTAGTAATTTTTTACATTTAAAGTAAAAAATAGACTAAATAGACTAAAACTACATAAACTCTTATTTAATTAAAATAATCAGAAAAAAAGATCAGTAATAATATTGTAGATTGTAAAGTTGGCTTAAAACATAAAGAAACTCTAAAGCAATTAAAACAAATTGCTTTAAACAGTAACTGTTTTTATTTTAAGCCACGTAATTATTTATTTCTGATTGAAAAATAACACTAAAATGGAACAAAACTACACAAAGGAGGAATTTTCTATTGAAACCATTAATTTTTAACATACATCACTTTAAAAAGTCAATTGCTACAGTATATAA
Organism: Thalia democratica; assembly: GCF_965202585.1. Taxonomy (NCBI): domain Eukaryota; kingdom Metazoa; phylum Chordata; class Thaliacea; order Salpida; family Salpidae; genus Thalia; species Thalia democratica. The sequence goes on from NC_139171.1 coordinate 22,751,376, forward strand.
CTTTTAAAATGTTTGTTCTTTTAATAAACATGACAATAAAAAACAACCAGAAATTTATGTTTTTGTTCAAAATTAAATAAATTTAAAAGATCTAATAAAACAAAAAATATTTTTGAACACATTTTAATTAAGAAACAAGCAGTTTATATAATTACTAAAGTTGTTTTAAAAAACAGTTAGTGATAAAACTATTAGTTCTATAACTTCAAAAAACACAAGAACAACAATTTGTGAACATATTTAACACAACTAAATTTACTTAAGTGCAAAATTTGTTACATAAAACTGTTATTAATAAAATAATAAATATACACTGAACTAATTAAAAATTAAAAGAGTTATTATTTTTTTTATTTATCTGAAAAAACATTTAGAACAAAATACTTCAAGTTACCCTAGCAGTGAAGTATGTTATTTTTAATGTATAATAATTAAAATTGCAAACAATTAGGAAATGAAATAACTGGCATATAACAAACATTTATTTATTTATAGTTACAGAACATATACCTTTATATATATTTATTTAAAACTAATTTAAAACTTTTCTTCTAGTTCAAATGTTTATCTAAATCATTTAATTTTTTATCATTGTAAATTTAAAATTTTTAAATATTTTAAAAATTATTGTGCTCTCAATTTTAAACAGTTATATTTCAAAATTTGTTTAATAAATTAAATAAACAGTAAATAAACAACATAAAATTTAGTTAAAAATCTACAAAGTAAGATCGAGCTATACATTGATTTAAAATTCTTTAGAATCTATAAAACTTCAATTCAACTGATACAGTATTCATGAAGTAATACTTAAGTTAACCAAAAATAAAAATTACAGTTCTTTTGATCAGAAAGTTGTATTACATGACACAAAGCAAGAGCAAATTATGACAAAAATAAAGCACTTTGAGTATTTTTAATCTCTAATGTTTACTTAAACTTGGATTAGCATTCTAATAAAAATCTTTATACAAAAGTTTTAAAATTTGTTGATTTTTGAGTAAATTTATATCTAAGTTTAATTGATAATTTTATGTTTTTCTTCATTTCAAAAATTTTTTTTTTTTAAATTCAAGGTTTTTTGCTTAAGAACATAAGAAAAGTTGTGTAAATTAGTTAAAACTTTTAAATATTACTACAAAAGCTTTGTTTTACATATGTTTGTATTTGAAACTTTTTACAGAGAAGTAGAATTTCAAAAACTTGTTTATCACTCAAAAATAATTTTTAAAATATTCGAAAATCCATTGTAGTTAAATATAATATTATTATACATTTTAAAACGAAGAGTTAGAAAAACAATATAGATATTATGAAGTGGAAAAATTGGAATCATACTTTTATTTAAGTTGAAATAAAACTTTAGAAAGGTAAAAAACTTTTTTTTTAAATTAACTTAAAGACCAAAGTATCTTTTTAATTAGGGAAGATGGTTTAAAAATAAAAAAATAGATAAACTACAAACACTGATGAGTTATTTAGAATAAATGAAATATTAAAACAAAAACTAACTTAAAGAGATGAGTGCTCCTGGGACAATTAAAATCCTACTTGTTTTACAACTTAGACAGGCACTATCAAATTGAAACATTCTCTCGAAATTTAACTAACTTTTTGCGGTTGGCTTTACTAAAATCAGTGCTTCAAGTGATATGAATTCCTGTTAAGTCAAAAAAGTTTTTTGAAATAGGTTGAACTAGAACAAACACATTTAATACTAAACAAAAAATATCATTAAAAGTAGAAAGCTATAAAATTTATTCAAGTATAAAACATTAAAAATTGATCAACTTGTACAAATATTTCAATTAAAAAGTTAAACAAAAATAAAAAACAACTTTGATACAAATACACTTTATCAAACTTAATAGATTACTAGAAATAATTGTATATTTACTGATAATACTTTTATCATGTTTATAAAATGTTCGAATATAATGTAATTAGATTTAAATTGCTTTTATATGCAAAAAATGTACGTGTAGTATATTATTCTTCAATATTAAACATTTTTATTAAATGAAAACTGTGGACTTTAATACTTTGGAAGAAACAATCTCTCAGTAAAAAAATTATAAAAGTATTGTTATAAAAATATCTTATTTGTGGTCTGTGAATAAAATTAAATTATGTAAGCTTAAATGTAGCAAATTTTTCCTTTTTAAAAAAAGAAAAATAAGTTGAAAAAACCTAAAATTTTTATCAAAATTAAGGCCAACATCAACTGCTAAAAAATACCTTAGAAGCTTCTATATATCAACTTTTTTAGGTTTTTGATTTCTTTGGTTTAGTGTTAAAAAATGTCAGAATTCTTTGAAAAATTAAAAAAAAAAAGTGTATATTTTCTCAATTTAAAACTTATAATCTTTTGAAAATTTCATTGATGATTTATGGTAATATATCAAAGTATTTCTAAAAGAGAATATTTCAACTGCTTGGTACTGAAATATCTTCATTTTTTTATTTTTTAGCAAATATGATAAAAATTTTATATACAATTTTACAAAATAAAACAATCATTAGGAGATTAACTAATTTTAGGTTTATACAAGCAACATCCTGATGCCTATTTGCACTTTTTTTTTTTGAAAAATTATCAAATAAAAAATATTAAGTTAAAAATTTTAAGTTTTTAAATAACTTATTGTATTTTCCAATACTATTTCAACAAAGTTTAAGAAAAATGCAAAAAAAAGTTTCTCTAAATTAGTCTTACAGAAATTTTTTTCTAACATTCTGCAAGAAAATTTTGTCAAAACTATTAAGAATTCGGAGTAGTTTACAAACTGTATAGGCAAAAACTAATTAAATTTAAACTTACATAACTTTTTAAATACTTCAAGCAGAAAAACAACAAAACCAATTTTAAAACAAAAAAATCAAACTTTGTTAAACTATGTTTAACACTTTGTACAATTTTTTTTTCAGCAAGATTATTTTATTATAACCAATGGCCACTTTAACCCGTTTTCAGCTTACTGCGTTCAAGTAAAGTTTATACAAAATGATAATATTTTAGAAAACAAGCACGCATAATCTAGCCCATTTATGAAAAAAATAATGAATAAAACCTGTTACTGAAGTTTTAATCATGAATATCTATGAAAACTACATGCTAATAGTAGAGCACTATGAAAATTAATTTAGTTATTTTTAAAATTAAGAAATGCAAACAAATTTTAATAAAAGTTTCAAGGGCATAGGGGGGTTAAACACTTTTTTCACATTTTGATCTTATTTTATTGAGTTTTTAAACTACAAGATGGTTTTTATTGATTTTAATAATAAAAAACAATTTTTGAGATATATCAGGTCAAAGTGGGAGGCAACAATAGGTTCCTTTTGGGAGGGGCAAACTAAAACAGCAAAAAAAGACTACTTCACTAAAAATCTATATTCTCCTACGTTTTTTGAGATAAATACCTCAAACTTTTAGGATATGTTGTTTAAAGTACTTTAAAACTTTGTCAGAAAGAGTGTTTTTAAAACTAAAAAATTAAATTATAAAAAAAATTAACATAAAACAAACAGTTTTTTTTTTTGTTTTTTTGTCACAAATTATTTTTTTATTTGTTTAAATTCTCTTCCAACACAGTTTTTTTAAAATTGCAAGCAGCATATTCTGAAAGTGTGTGGCATTTATCTCGAAAAACGTAGAAGAAGATAGATTTTTAGTGAAGTAGTCTTTTTTTGCTGTTTTAGTTTGCCCCTCCCAAAAGGAACCTATTGTTGCTGTCCAATATGACCTGCTATATCTCAAAAAGTAATTTGATTTTTTCAAATTTGTAAAAAGCAACTTGGAGCTTAGTTAAAATTCAATATTATAAGACTAAATTGTAAAAATGGTGATCTACATCCCTATGCCCTTAACATGTTTTTAATTGTTATTCAAAATTTTTGGTAGGATGATTAGTTAAAACTAACTTTTTTCAAATGTTGGCTAGTACTAGCATGGTATTTAAGACTTGAGCATTTCGCTTTTAATCTCTTCTTACAATATCTACACCTTACGTGGTATGAACTAGAAACATCAGGCATAATCCAGTCTATTAGTAAAATCATATTCTGTATTTAAAAGATAAGTCTTATTTATGTAAAGCAATAATCAACTACTTTACCTTTAAACTCAGGAACAGATTTCCATTTAGAAGTGTATTTTTGTTTATTCTTCCTAGTAGGTGCTTTAATTTGACAGCATTTTTAACCAGGTGTGACAAATAAATGTTTTAGTGCTTTGTATTAAATAGGCTGTTATAAAGTTAACTATCAGAAAATAACAAATATTATAATAAGTATTTTGGATTAAATAAATATTGAGAATCATAATTGTACATATTTTTTTAGTAATATTGTTACTTTTTTTAAATTAATCAATTTAAAGTTCTTGACTTAAATACCTATTTCAATAATTTGTTTTTATTTTTATATTACTTCCATTTACCTGGGTTACCTCAGACTAGTTAGAGTTTATAATAAGTTAGAAATAAAACTTTTTTATTAGATAATTTTTGAATAAAACTAATACTAATTAAGTTTAAATACAAAAAGATACCTAAATAATTACAGAAGAATTTAAAAAATCAATATTTGTAAGAAATAAGAAATAATTATGGCATAAAAACTTGTATGAGATACTTAAAGGATATCAACACTAGCATGAGATTTCAAAAAAAGTTCATACTAGCCTAAGAGTTCCACACACAGTATTTATCTGAAACTTTTTTTAACTGAGTATATCACAAATTTTAAAACTGAAACATTAATTCTTAGCACAATCATTTTATCTAAAGACACAAAAATTAATGTACATTTTCATTGACTATTTGAATGCTTTAAAAGCCATAATTTAAATTTTTGCTCATATATTGTAGGATATGGGAAATGTGAGCTGAAAACTTGTTTAATTAAGCAAATCCATCAAATTTTTTTAATGAATGTTTTATTAAAACTGTTCTTAATGATTCTTTTTTATAACAATTAGATGATTAAAATCAATTATTTAACTATTATTTTGTTATACTTATTATACTTATTACATAAAACTTATTTTAAAATATTTTAGGATTATTATACATAATACTTTGTTAATCTTTTTTAGTGAATAAAAGACATTGTTTAGTTTTGATTTTACACAGCTGTTTTTAGAAAAATTTGTACACTTCTAAACTTAAGCTAAAATATCATAACTTCTAGAATTCTTGAAAAACATGATTTATCAAAACCAAAATTGAAACAAAAATATTTATCAAATAACAAAATAACTTATTTAAGAAATCAAAGAAGAGCTAAAAAGAGTAATTAATGTGTTAAATATTAAAAAGAAAACATTATATAACTGTCAAGTTCTAAAATAATAGGTAAAATGTTTTTTATTAGTCTAAAATCATTTAGCTAATTCTTGAATAATTAATAAGTATACAGTTAAAATATTCAGTTATTACAAAAGGAGAGTCTTTATAGATATTATTAATAAGAGTTAGCTTATAAAACTGGACTAATTTAAAAACACAGGTTAACCAATTTTATTATTTTAATGGTTAACACATTTACGCACATTTGTAGGCTACATTGTATATGGCTACTATACAAACAGTCCTAGACTTTAATAATGCAAGACATTACTAAATTAAAATTTGCAAATAGGTTGTTTCAAGAAATATTATTTACCCATTTCATTAAGACTCAATCTGTTGTTTTTTTTTTGAGTAAAGAGTGACCAACAAAAATGTGCAAAAATTAAGTCAAAGAGACATTTCTAAAAACTAAAAAAAATGTTAAACCTTATTTTTGTTTTTGAAAATAATAAACTTTTGTTTGAATAAATAGTAATTTGAATATAGTAATGCCTTGGTTATAAACTATATTAATTGAATGAATTCATAAAATTTGAAATTTAATCAAGTCATTTAAAAATTCATTATAACATTCAAATATATAAAATAGAATACAAAAATTAAACTAAAAAAGAAAACTTTTTGATAAAAATCTTTAAGTATTTTAAGACTTTAATCACAATTTATTATTTTATTTCTAGGATATTTTAATTTTTTATGGTAGACAACCATCAGATTTACTTCACAGTCCACCTTCTATTTTGCTTCTTAACATTAAATTGAACACTTTGTAAATTTAAAAAGTTGTATATTCAGTGTAATTAAGGGTTTGGCAATGTTTCATAAACAACTTACTAAACTTATATTTTGCTGAAAGTCTTATTTCGTCTTATTTTCGTTAAACAATATAAAAAAGTTTAGATAAGTTTAAATTAACATTTAAATAAATTATTAAATTTTCTACCTGAAAAAATGAGAAAAATATATATCTAATTGAAATTTTAAAACATACTAAAAATTGGCTTTTTAATACTGATGATTTTTTTTATAAAAGTTATGAGAATTTTTTAAATATTTCCAAATTTAATTTATTTGAAGAGCAGTGTTCCTTTAGATTCTTTTATACTGTTTTAACTTGTCACAGTTTAAATTTATTATTTTAAACCTTACAACTTGTAGTTACAAGCATTGTTACTACAGTTTATAAACTTTGATAAATTATTTTTCAAAATATTTTTTTTACAACGGGACTCCCCTTTACGTTTATGTGACGTCCCCTGAGGCCGTTCTGCTATAAAAGTCAAAATTTAGGTTAAAAGAGGTTTATTTATGCTAAGCTAACAGCTATTGTGGAAAATAGCTCATTTTTTAACAAATTTTCCGCCTTTCAGCTACATTTGGCTTCTATGTGTTTCACTTTATTTTATGAAGTCACGATCAAAAATTCCTGCGGTCTTTGTTTTTAAAGTTAATCAATGTGATTGTTGATGATTCTACAAAACCGGTTAGAAGATAGGAAACCGAAAAGTTTCCTAGAAAAATAAGATCGTTGTCCATACCAATAAAGATTGAAGTTTCACAACAAATCGTTCTCTCCCTTATTAACCACCGTGTTATTTTGTCGCTGTGCTAAAGTGACCCTCCGTGTCATTTTGTCGCTGCGCCAAAGTGACGCACCGTGTCATTTTGTCGCTGTGCCAAAGTGACGCACCATGTCATTTTTTCGCTGTGCCAAAGTGACCCTTCGTGCCAAAGTGACGCACCGTGTCGTTTTGTCGCTGTGCCAAAGTGACCCTCCGTGCCAAAGTGACGCACCGTGTCGTTTTGTCGCTGTGTCAAATTGACGCACCGTGTAATTTTGTCGCCGTTCCAAAGTGACCCTCTGTGCCAAAGTGACGCACCGTGTCATTTTGTCGCCTTTCCAAAGTGACCCTCTGTGCCAAAGTGACGCACCGTGCCAAAGTGACTCACCGTGTCATTTTGTTGCTGTGCCAAAGTGATGCACCGTGTCATCTTGTCGCCGTGCCAAAGTGACGCACCGTGTCATTTTGTCGCCGTGCCAAAGTGACCCTCCGTGCCAAACTGACGCACTGTGCCAAGGTGACGCACCGTGTCATTTTGTCGCTGTGCCAAAGTGACGCACCGTGTCTATTTGACGACCGTGTCATTTTGTCGCTGTGTCATTCTTACCCTCTCCCTATTGTAGTAAGCTGTTTGAACATGTAGTTTGATCTCATAAAAAAATAAGGCAGAATTTATGTATACTATATGAACAAATATGTGTGCAGTAAATTGTATGTTTATTAGATTAAAGGAATATGTATTTATTCCTTTTTTTTTTGTAAAGTACTACTATATTGCAAATTATTGTATATAAACTAAGCCCATGTAATGTTTTAAACATTTTTTAATCATTTTTTTTTTATCTTTGTTTTTTTTTTTGCATCATTGGTAGTATGTGAACGCTTAAAACTAAGTATACTTTTTACATTGTACATAGGAGGTTTAGTGTGTAATTGATCGTAATGTTGTAACTTTTGATATTCATTTTATATAAGTGTAAAAAGTATTTTAGGCTGTATCTTTCCATCAATTTTATGTATTTTAAAAGTTAAAGATAAAAGTAAGTTTTTTTATTACACAAGTTTTTTATTGAATTCTAAAAACTACAACTCTAAGCTATACATTTTGGTTTAAATTTAACTATAAAGATTACCAGTGTAGGTAATATTCTTAATCAACTTTTTGTTAACTTCAAAGTATATCTACTGATGTTGTTTCTTTTTTTTTTAATTTTTAGCTAAGTTAATGACATAAAACTATTAGACAAAGAAGGTAACAAAAATACTTTTTTTAATTAATTTTTATAAATACCAATAGAAGTAATTTTTAAAGTAGCTTTAATCTATATGTTTTTTAATTTTTATGATTTACATAAATGATTATAAGACCAGCTCAAAATTAAAAATAAAGCTTCTATGTATCTTTCATTTTTTAAAAGATTTTACTGTTTTTAGGGTTTATTTACAGTTTTAGTTTTGCTTTGTTATAAATACATAGTCAAGTGTTTTATAACTTTTTCAGCTTATATATCGACATTAATTTTTTGTTTCATCCAAATAAAAATTTATGTAAAATGATTTAGGTATTGCTTAAGTTCTGAACACTGAATGCAATATTTTTTACAGATCTTAAATAAGGTAATTTTTTATTAAAGAAACAAAAGTATTTATTGAATTGTAAGTTTTTTAAAACCATAAGTATTGATTACTAAAATTTTGAAATTGAGTTTAAAAATATCTCTAAAATTGCAAACTAGCGAATGGTTTTTGTTGATTAGACCATTTAATAATAATGCAATTTTTGCATTGTATCATAATATTTTTATTTAATATATTTCGTTCAAGTATATTAAATAAAAACTAATGAATTAAAAATAACTACATTTAAAAAAAAAAGTTTTCAAGTTTAGTTTACTTAGCATAAAGTTGTTAAAAACACTTTTAATACAATTTTTATAAATCATACTTAAGCAGCAGTGCGAACTCATAACTTGCACATTTATCAACTATGCAAGCTCTCAAAATTCTCCACATAGAAATTATAAATACTTTTATAAACAAAAAGTCATAATTTTTTAAAGTAGCTTTTTAATCACATAAAAAACAGTATAAAAACATGTTCTGCTCTTATGCAAAAGCTATAGTTTTAGTCATAAAAAGTTTACTTTCATAAACTGGAAATTTGTGAGAAAAGCAATATACTATAACTTTTTAACAGTAAGCATTCATTGATATTCAAAGAAAGTCAAACTTAGCTCTTGAGCGACACCAAACGATTAAAATATTTTGTGTGTCAAATTTTTCTTAAAAATGATTTAAGAGCAAAAATAGCTATAAAATTCTGGCAACTGTGGCTTAGGAGTAACAGTAATAGTAAAAAAAAAGTAGATTAAAAAAAAATAATGAAGAAATTAAATAAAATGGAAACTTGAAAATAAAACTTTTGAGTTATTTTAGTTAACAAGATTTTTCTTTCTTCAAACTGAGTGTTTATATACTTTAAAAGTAAACTTTCTAGTTTACTTAATAAAACGTTAATAAATGATAATGTGTTTTTTGTAAACTATTTTTTATTAACATTAGAGTTTATTGTGCAAAGATGCACTCGGGCATTAAATCTGAACCGCTTAAACAATAGACGCGAAAAAGAAACAAACAAATTACATTAATGAAAATTTAAAAACTAAACATAACATAGTAAAAAAAGTACAAACAAATAGTCCTGTATGATCAAACAAATAAATTTATTTATATAAACTTATGTGTTGACTATAAATTATTTCTACATCAAAAATTCAATTAGATAGTTTGTTGATCATAACTCTTAAAATATTTTTTTTGTTTTGTTGCATTGGATTATATTTACGTAAAACAATTAAAAAAAGATAGTGTTACTTTTACGAGCATAAAGTTATTGTTATAGGAAAATTTATTAATTTTTCAAAAAACATAAAACTTTAATGTCAATTATTTTCCTTATCTTAAAAGCTATCTAAAATTTTTTTTTTTATTTTAGAGAACGCACCTTTGCCTTTAATTTAAAAAAAAATTATTTAATTTGGGGTTGGAATTATTTCATGGGGTCCCTCCAAAAATAAAGGTTTTTTTTCGTTTTTTTTCATCAAATGGTATTAGAACCAAAAATAAATATTTTTTTTTAATTTTTTTTTTTTGATTTCCCTTAGTTTGCATGTTATAAAAACTCTTAAATAGTTATTTTATAAATAATGTTAATATCTTTTACGATTTGGCCCAAAATCAAAATGTAGTATATTACACTATCATTTGCCTTGGCCATTTCCTAGATAAAAAATTGATAAAAGGAAAAAAAAAGTTAATAAGAATGTGAATATACAACAAATTTAATTAAATTATTTTATTTTAATTTAGTTTGATGTAATTCACATTCTTATTAACTTTTTTTTTCCTTTTATCAATTTTTTATCTAGGAAATGGCCAAGGCAAATGATAGTGTAATATACTACATTTTGATTTTGGGCCAAATCGTAAAAGATATTAACATTATTTATAAAATAACTATTTAAGAGTTTTTATAACATGCAAACTAAGGGAAATCAAAAAAAATATTAAAAAAAAATATTTATTTTTGGTTCTAATACCATTTGATGAAAAAACACGAAAAAAAACCTTTATTTTTGGAGGGACCCCATGAAATAATTCCAACCCCAAATTAAATAATTTTTTTTTTAATTAAAGACAAAGGTGCGTTCTCTAAAATAAAAAAAAAATTTAGATAGCTTTTAAGATAAGGAAAATAATTGACATTAAAGTTTTATGTTTTTTGAAAAATTAATAAATTTTCTTATAACAATAACTTTATGCTCGTGTTACTTTTATATATTGCTCTGCAATAATTTTTATGTACAGTAGTAAATGGGTAGCTGTCTAAATTGCGCGAGCGTACAAAATTGCACGAGGGGACAAAATTGCACGAAAACACAAAATTGCATGAAGATACTTTTGCACGAAGACTAATTTGCACTACAGCACAAAATTGCACGAAGATAAAATTGCACGTAGACAAAATTGCACGAAGGTTCACTTTTGCACGAGGGTACATTTTTGCACGAGCAGACAATGATGCACGCAGACACTTATGCACGAAGGGTCATTTTTGCACGAGTGACAATTTAGCACGGAGGGTCAATTTTGCACGAGTTTTGTTTCCTTCCCAGGGACGGGTCAAAATTGCGCGTAGACATTTTTGCACGAGAAAACTCTTTTGCACGAAAAAATGTGTATGATATATTTTTTAAAATTCAGAATTAAAAAAATTAACAACTAAATAATAGACAAATACGAAAAAAACTATATAATATTTAAAAAATAAAAAAAAATAAAAATTATTAACTAAAAATTAAAAAAAAAATTTAAATAAAAAAGTAAATAAATATCAAGTAAAAAAAACAAATCAATAAATAAAAAAAAATAATAGTAACTAGAAAAAAAAAAAGAAAAATATTTTTAAGTTAAAAAAAATATTTTTAAGAAAAAAATAAATATTAAATGTTAAATAGATTAAAGTAAATAATAAAAGAAGTCAGAATTTAAAAATCAAACAACTAAATAATAAATAAATTTTAAAAAAATCAAAAAGTAAATAAGATTTTTAAAAATTAATGAACTAAATAATAGATACATTAAATAAAAGTCCAAAACAAAAGTTAATAAAATTATTGAAAAAAGTTAAACGAAACAAATAATGAAAAAAGTTTAAAAGAAACACTAATAATTAAAAAATTCAAAATGAACAAACTAAATAGTAAACAAAAATCAATCAAAAAAACATTTATAAAAATAAAAATAAAACTAGATTATAAAGTTAGATTCTAACCGTTATTAAAATATAATTACCAAAAAGAGTTTTGTTTATACTAAAATTTTTTTTTTGTTTAAAATAGAAATTAAGTAATTCTAGCTGTTGTATTATTTTATTTGTTTTATTTTAGTCAAAAGCTTGTATCTCCTTTTTCTTCTAAAAAAGTAAAAAGAAAATTGCTTCTGCCAGTGCTTTTGTGCAAGTCTGGGTTAGATAAAGAGAAAAAACAGAGCAGGAGAAACTTAAGATATAATTAGAGTAAAACGCGTGCAAATTGTAATGCAACTAAGATAAAGTTTAGACATTTAGAAAATAATGATATATAAATTATGTTTAAAAGTTTTATGAAAAAAAAACTAAAAAACAATTTTAAGTATAATTTATGGAAGTACACAGCCATAAAAGAACTTTCTGTACAATGCACAATAAAAACAATAAAAATTTCATCAGACTGATTTTCACCTTTCTAAATTTATTTAGTTGATTCACTGTTTTGCATGCTCGTTTTTTCTGTGCAAAAGTATCTTCGTACAATTTTGTCCCCTCGTGCAATTTTAACACCTACCCATGTAAATATTATTTATTTATTATTATTTTTAATCTTTATTTATTTCATATTGAAGTTTAGTATAATTTTAATTTAATTTAAGTTTTCATCAATACATGTTTATTCTTTAATAAGCGGTATATTTATTAAAATAAAACCCTATTTTTATTTTTATTAAAAACTTTTCAAATTTTTTATTAGTTTTTAAACACAATAATTTAGTTTCATTTTAAAAAAAGCTGAATAAAAAAAAAACTAATATAAACCTAAATAACTTAAAATTAACTACACTAATACATGCTTATTTTTTTTTATATAAAATATAAAGGTTTTAATATATTTTTTATTTAGTTATTTTAAATAGTACTTTTTTGTGCAACATTGACCCTCCGTGCAAAACTGTCTGTCGTGCAAAATTGACCTTTCGTGCAAAATTGTAACTCGTGCAAAATTGAGCTTCCGTGCAAATTAGTCTTCGTGCAATTTTGTCCCCTCGTGCAAATTTGTGCCTGCGTGTAAACTAGTCTTCGTGCAAAAGTATCTTCGTGCAATTTTGTACACTCGTGCAATTTTGTTCTCGTGCAATTTAGTAACCTCGTGCAATTTTGTCTTCGCGCAATTTAGACCCGTTCCCGTAGTAAATATATACATCAAATGTTTCAACTAAACTTAAACTATAGTGTTGATTTAAAAAAATCAACATCAATATATAAAAAAAAGAATTTAGTTGAATTGTAAGCAAACGCAGTCATTTAAAGCATTATAAAATTAAGTTTAAAATTAAACTATAACATTAAAAACAAAATCGACAGAGTAATCTATCCAAATAGAAGACAAAAAATTAAAATTTTATTATTTTAAGAAACACAGTTACTCTATTTTACCACGAAGCGATTTTCAGACTGTGATTTTCATTTAAGTCAATAAGATTTATTTCTATTTGGTTAAGATTTACAACTTGAAAATCCGCTTTGCATTAAAACAGTGTATTGTGTTTGTTATAATGATAAAATTGTAAACTTAAAATAACCTGAATTTAGATAGCTTAGCTTTTACTTCTAAATTTTTCTAAAAAGAATAAATATTTAAAATAAATCGTTTTGTTTTCATGTCAAAAAGTAAACTTAATCTTATTTCAGTGTTGGAAATAAAGAAAGTTAACAACTATAAGAAATCAACGAGAACAATCCAAAAATCTTTTTTTGTTTTTAGCTATTTTATATATATTTATTTTATTGTTATTTAAGTTGTTCACAATAAAGTATAATTACTTTTAAGTTTAAATGGTATCTTTCTAAAACTTTAATTAATATACTATCGGTCATTTTCAACCACAATTATTTCCTTAGAGTTAAATAGAAGTTAAATTAAAGTTAGGACTACATGATCTTTTTTTTTTTCAATTTAATATGTTTTAGATATGTGACTCCATAAATGTATTTAGAAATATTTTGGTTATACTAATTTGAGTAATTAAGTCAACAATTTAAACCTGTATAATAAGACCTGGTGCACGAAAAACCTTTAGGTTATCAAGTCGAACACCACAGAAACCTTAGTGTCTTTTCCACGACATATAAAAAATATTTAAAGTTAGATATTAATCTTAATAAAATGTCTTGATATAGTAATTGAAATAGTTTTGTAAACTATATATAATAAAAACCTGACAAGCTAGAAAATAATAAAACAAATAAAAAAGAAGTATTATGCTATAAGTGTGGGGGATTCAGTTTGCTTTATATGAGTTTGTTTTTTACAAAAAGTAGATAATTTAAAGTAAAATGCAAGATCTAGTTCAAAAATAATGCTCAATCTCGAAAATTATAAGTATTTAACTAAACGTTTTCTTCCACAAACAGGCTTTAAAAAGCTGTAAAAGATATATTTTTAAATTTCAAGGCTTATAGTAGTTATTATACATGTAAATGTTTTAAGATTGTTTATTTATTTAAGTATTAAAAAGTTTGATCAAAAAGAAATTAAGGTTTAGTTTTTTTTTTATAAATAACTATTTATTGATTATTAGTTTATAATCAACTTCCTTATATTTTTCTTTTCATTTGAAGTTAAGATTTTTTTATTTAGTTAAGCTTGTATGTAATGAAAAATTTTCATTTTATTCAAATAGATTTATTATGTCTGATTAAACAGTATTAATTGATAGAAAAATAATATGGACACTAAGCTTGAATATTTAGCTAATTATTTCAATTATAACTTTATTTGACAAAGCTATTTTAAGAGTACTTAAGAACAAGTTTCATAATTTTTTATTTGAATTAATTTTTAATAAGTATTATATCTAGTTAAATTAATTTTATTTTATTATCTTTTAAGCAATTTAAATTTATCTTTAAAGAATATTTAAACATAAGAAGAAAAAAGTTCTTCAATATAGTTTTCATTTTTAGTGATTATCTTAACTAATTAGCTAGCTAATCAAATGATATTTCATCTGAGCTATTTTGATCAAATTTAGTATAGATTAAAAGAAACACTTAATTTCATATACTGTAATTGTGCTTTAAAGCTAAACAAGAAGCCATGGTTTAACTTCATATAATTCCTAAGTTTAAATTAGCATTTAAATATTTAGTTGTGAAAATTAAAAAGCACAAGGTATAAAACTTAAGTTTTATAAAGAATATCTTAATAAATAAACTGTGTACAGTCATTATTTTAATTTAGAGTTTTTTTTTTTTCTTAAAAAAAGAGAGTATTTCGCTAAAAAATAATAAGTTTAGAATAAAATATTTTAGACTAACTAACATATGGACTAACATAATAATAAACATTAGTATTTATAAAAACAGTTACTTTCTTAAAAGTGGTTAAACATTTTGATAACTTAGGACATTTAGTATTAAATATTTCAGTAAAGCAAAGATTGATAAAGTTTTAAAGCGTTTTGTACAGTTTTACATCAAAAGAGCAAATTAAAGAGATATAAACTTAGAATTTAAAGCATTGGAAATTATCAACCTTTAAACTATTTGAGAAGTTGAACACAAAGTTATTTTTAAAAAGATTTTTTAATATTTTTTCACTTGATTGTAGCATTTTTTAGTATTATTAACTTCAAGTAGAAACTTTTACATATAATTGTTTAGTAATAAAAGTTTAATTGTTTAACATTAAAGCTCGTTTCTATATTTTCTTAAACTTTTACATTTACACTATATTTTGTTCCTAAGTTTTTTTTAAATGTTTGAAAGTGCTTTTCTTGCTTTCGTCAAGTTTTAATACATTATATGAACAAAATAGTCTTTTTCATTGTGTGTTATTGCCACTTGCCCTTTTGCGAACTTATTTAATTATAAAACTACTCGATCATAACATTTTAAAACAAAAATCAACTTTTATCGGTGCTCAGATTTTATTATTTCTGTTAACTTTGGTCTTTTTTCTTAGACATTTTTTCAAATAAGTTTTTTTTTAAATGTTTTCTGCTTTAAAGAACATGTTTAAATATTTACAAAATTAAAAAGTTAGAAATGTTAAAAAAGCAGTTACAATTTTGTTTTTCCGAAATCGTCCTTTTTACTTGTTTTTATTTACTTTTACATTAAAATAACTTTTAAATATCAAAACCAATACTTGTAAGCTGTGGAAATTTACTAATTGTAGCTGTTTATTCAAGAATTTGTTAACTTATTTTTATTTTTTTAAATAAAACTTTTAGCTTAGTTTTATCCTTAAAAAGTTAGGAGAAAATGTAAAAAGGTAATACGTTCCAGAAATTCTGCGTAAAATAGTTATAAAACAACATCAAAAACTTTTTTCTTACTTTGTCTTATTTTGTTCCAAACTAGCTTAGCGTCTGTGAAAATATGGCTTTTTTAAATTTTACTTATTGCGAAATATTGTGTTTTTTCTAGAATGTCCTTGTAAAATAACATGCTGGCAAACCAGATAATCATGAATTGTGAATGGAAAATGCCAAGTAATAAAATAGAATACAAAAACTGAGTCATGACTAGCAAAGAATCTCAAAATCTTGAAAAATTTAATGAATTATTCAAATTTGAACATATTTACATTATGCAATAATTTACAACAGTAGATTGATGAACCAGAAAACATGAAAGTTAATAGAGTAAGCCAAGGTTCAGGCTTAAATTGTTTTTAACTTTTCAAAATTAAAATCACTTAAGTTTTTCATCAGCTCTTTTTTATTTTAAAACTTAGTTCATCATATGACTCAACAGCCCAATTTAAACAAGAGTAAAATTTATTTATTACTTTATGATGTCAAACTTATACATTACTACCTTTTGTAACTTCAGTTGATAATCATTTTTGGTTAACTTAAAATAGCTAAATTTATTTCAAGCTAGTTTTTGGTCATTTATTGATTTTTTTCTTTTAGATTGACAACCATAGACTAATTGGCAACCATAGACTCCCCAGAAAACGTTTATTGTTGCAAGGGGAAGGGTTTGAGACTGATGTTTTTTTACAAAAAAAAATTAAATGAAAAAAACTATTGCAGCACTCATATACTATTTTAAGTGACATAAATTTGTTTTAAATTAAGTAACATTTGTGTTTCAGTCATATCAAAAAGTTATACAAAGATTTTAACTTCACTTTACTTAAATTTAATTATTTAATATTTCATTAAAACATTATCAATAGAAATGGCATATCTGGTGAACTCGAAAAAATACTTAAGAAATATATATATATATATACTAGAAATAAACTATAATTTAAAATTGCTAAAGCTTTGTTGCAGAGTAGAGAGTGAGTTCTTCTGATGTTATTCTACCTAAAGAAAAATTTGCTTTGATAAAACCCAATTTTTTGTTTCAAACTTTACTTCAATGACATGAGAATATTTTAATTTGTTTTACAAAACAGGGTTGTCAAAAAACCTATAGTAAGAGAAAATTTAAAAAAACCTGGAATTTTGAATAAAAATAACTAAAAAAGCTGGAATATTTTCACAACTAGTACATGCAAAATAATAAATTTTGATTAGAAACAAAATCTATCATAATAAATTTTTGTATTTTTTACAAAATAACTTGGTGTTTACCTAGCATGATGTTGCACCAATATCAAACTGAAATTGCAGGATATTCAAAGTCTATTTTAAACATTAGTTTAGGTAAAAGATAAGTAAAAACAATGTTTTTTAGAGTAATATGTTAAGTCCAAAAGATAAAGAGCTATATCATAAATAGATTTACTTTTGAATAAGATGGGTTGTATTTGTATATTACATATTTAATCCAAACTACAAAGTTTTACTAGGTACTTTTCATACCAATGAAAAAAACATTGTATTTATAATTAAAATTAATGTTTTTTTTAAGGTAAAACTATTTTTAAAATATTTAAGGTTTTAAAAAGACATTGAACGCTATATAATTTCAGTTTGATGTTAGTGCAACATCCTTCTAGGCAATTATCAATAATTTTTAAAAGACATTATAAGTAGCATTTCAGTTTCAATATTTTTTTTCTTTTTTAGACAAATTTCACCTTATTTAATTTTACATTTATTTAGACAAATAAACTTTTACCTTTGAAACCTTGAAAAAATTAAAAAAAATCCGGAAGAGTATTAAAACCATTGACAACCCTAAACTTAGCACATCAGGGTTTCCCAAAATTTTTTTCAAGGCCCTCTAAACAGAAATTAATAAAGCTTTACCCCCCAACAAGATTACTCAAAAAACTATGATTAAAGACACCCAAGACTTTTTTTCATCATTAAGTCCAGAATATCCTGTGTAAGTTTCAAATTTACCCTAGTTACATCATGGTCCCCGTGTGGCCCCTTTCCTCATGGTGCAACTTCAGGAAACCCTTGTGTATATATTTAAAAATTTTCAGAATTGTTACTCCGTATACTCAGGACAGTTTAAATTATAAAACTTAAGAATTACTCTGGCTTAATTTTTTAAAACTCAAAGTATTTTTTTTTTATAAAGCTCAACATAGTTATAAGATTTTTTGAAAATATTAGTTCAAAATTTTGGTAGTATTGAATAAATTCTAGTTTTTCCATTTAAAGATTGATATTTTATAACCAATATTTTTCAGAAACATTATTTTTGTTACTTTAAATATTTAACTTATTTTAACAATAACTAATTAAAAAAAAGTAAACTTGTGGCGACTGGATAAAGTTTAAGGTCACTTAAAACAATTTTTGTTCACTCTTTATAATAGATTTTTGATTCAAGGGGTTGTAACTCTTATATGTTAAGTTTTGTACTTACCAAATATGAACAAATGTAAAAGATATAACTTAAGGCATTAAACAGCTGTAAAAGGCATATATTTACCCTGTATTACTAAGTTAATAAATTTTATTAGAGTGCAGTTCTGTAGAAAAATAACTTTTGAGTTACACATAATTTATATAAATGTATAAATATTTTCTACTTATCAAATTTTAATGTTTATCATCTTTCAAGATTTGTAAATAATTAAAATCACTCACAATGCCTTCTGAAGCCTTCACCAAAGCAGCTGATGAGATCAAGACCCTCACCACTCAGCCATCAAACAACGACTTGCTTGAGCTGTACGCTTTGTACAAGCAAGCCACTGTTGGCGATTGCAACACTGCCAAGCCTGGCATGTTCGACATGAAGGGAAAAGCGAAGTGGGAAGCATGGAATGGCAAGAAGGGAATCTCTCAGGCCGATGCAGAGACCCAGTACATTGCCAAAGTCAAGTCTCTGATGTAAAGTGTGAAAAGAGACATTTTTTGCTGGCTGCAAAACCTATATACTCTTTTTGTTTTATATACTAATCATACCTTACGAAGCATCATACAAAATATTTTGAAACATTCTAAGTGAAACTATTATGTGCAGTTTTAATAGAATTTATATGCTGATATTATCAAAGTTATATTTGAACCATTATAGTTACTATGCATGACATAAGTTACTTATACATCAAAGTTTTTAATTAATTAGAGAGGTGCATACCCTTTTTTTAAATAAGGTATCCATTTTAAGTCAATTTTGATCTATCTTTGTTTTTCAGAGATCAGGTTTTGATTAAGTAAGTTAGATATATAGTATTTTACCTCTTTATTTTCTAAAACCTCTTTTGTATATTAGCCTGTTACACATCAAAAATTGTGGGTATAAAAGATTTACTATTACAAACTTGATTGGGGTAACCTTTTAAATAATGTGCACCTTTTTAAATAAATATACTTGATTAAGAATTATCTGAACTATTTTGAAAAATTACTTTCACTTATGTTTTCATCATTATGTATGTTTCTTTATTAACTCTGAATACTTTTGTTTCTTCAATTAATTAACAACAATTTGCATGTTTTAATTCTCGTGAACCTAATTGACACTCAGATTAATTTCAGTCAGTGTTTAGAAGACCTACTTATAATCTAAATTAAAAATGGGTAAGAAATCAAAGAAGCCATGCGTAGGAAATGCTGAGAAGGGAGCCAAGATTTTCAAGCAGAAATGCGCTCAGTGCCACACCTGCCACAAGGAGGGTGGTAACAAAACTGGTTTGTTTTTATATTATTTTAATATTGAAGTTTCGAAAAAAATACAGTTAAGAATTGTTTTAATTTTATAAGGATTTAAACTTTTTACTTACTCAAAAAGGATGTATAAAAAAATTAGTTTTCAGTTTTTGATTTTACCACATTAATTTGGTTTACTAAATGCATACATAATCATATTTATTAAAAACCCTCACTCCTTTGCTTACTCATTCATAGATTTTAAGCTGTTTTTAATAAAAACATTAGGTCTTTTATGAAAGCTTTAAGTATAAACTAAAACAAAGTTTTATAGAGTATGAAATTTAAATTATCTTTTTAGATATAGTAATTTTTTGTAAAACTCTTAATAATAATGTTTGGATTTAATTTTTTCATTGTTAATTTTACTGAATATTTAAAAGTTTACTCAGTGTATGTCTACTTTTATTTTTTGATCTTAAAATCTCAACTTCTCAAAAAGCATTCTTTAAATAATTAAGAGCACGTGACAAATTTGAAAAAAAAATATTAAAAAGTTAAGATATAAACGTATATGAACTATTTAAATATTAATAAGTGCAAAATTTTTAATAAAGTAAGTTTAAAAATAAAAAGGAAGATACATTTTTCTTTGATTAGTATTTTTGTTGTTTAAGTTTGTTCTATTTATAAAGAACCATTTAAACTTAAAGTCTTTTATTGCTTATACCTGAAATTTATTTTTTTTAAGCAGTAAAAGGTATATGGTAGCTAAAATACAACTTTACTAAATCATATTGTATAAAACTAAGTATACTGTCTCTGCCCTTCCTATGTAATTTAAATTTCTATAGTTTTAGTTTTCAGATATTAAATTACCTTGTTTTTTAGAACTGTAAATACTTTTATCTGAGCCACTGGTTCCTTTTTACAGTAATATATTTTTGAGATATAGTTAATAATAGTTTGTGATTTAATAAATTATGTATATAGTTTGCAAACTAAAAAGAGAATTAAGGTTATTTTATATTGTATGGATCTTCCTCTTCAATTTACGACTAGTCTTCAATTTTCTCACTTTTATTGATATTCTTACTGATATTTATTTCACTTACTAATGTTTAGGGTTATTTAAATTATATAGTTCTACTTTTTTTTTCTATTCTTATTAAATTTTTAATAAATAGTAATTTTATAATATTAATAATAAAATTATTTTGTGGAGCTTTGGTATTTTTTAAACTTAAAAGGAACTTATTTAATATTTTTAACAAAACATTCAAAAATGAACTTTGAATTTTTAAGCTTCTAAGAAAAATGAAAATGAGAAAATTGATGTTTAGGAACTTTAATAGAAAACCTTCACAAAAGTTTTAAAAAATATTTTTTTGTATACAATGAGACTTGAAATTTATATTACTTTATTAAAGAATCAATAATTATTTTGAATCTTTTGATCCCTAATGACGTTAATGCAAATACTCTAAGATTACTGTATTACCTTAATTCATGTTTAATTTTTATTTAAACTAAGTACACTTGTTTAAATTAAGCTTTGAAATTTTATTAAACAGTGCAGTTTTGATAAAACTTAATTAAAAAAGTTATGTAAGTCTTGACAAAATGATAACATTAAACAGAAAAGTTCTTACATATTTAAACAATATTTAATTATTACAGTTTTTAGTTTATCTAAAGAATTGTTGTTATTTTTAATGAAAATGAATGTCATCTTATTCATATGAACAAAACTAAGCCACTCATAAGGCATAAAATTTATTGTATCTACTTGTCTTAACTAATTTGTACAATAATATTTAGTTATAATACTATGTTTGTATTTTAAACTGTTTTGAAGTAGCACTTTAACCTATAACATATCAAAGTTAGATAAAATGTATATTAAATAATATACAGTCATCTGACATATACTTATTTTTTTATTTTTGAAAAACCTAACTAAAGTATAGTTGTATTGCAAACTTTTTTTTTGTTTATACAATAAAGATTGTAAAATGTTTTAATATGTTGCTCTACTCTATAAAATATATAGATAATTTTAAAACAAAATAATAATACTGAAATTGTTCAGGACCTCTATTGTACGGTCTGTTTGGCAGGAAGACTGGGTCAGTTGGTGGATACGACTACACTGCTGCCAACAAGGAAAAGAGTATGTGCATTTGAATTTGAAATTTATTTTAATTAAGAAAATTTAGAAACAAATACTAACTTTTTTATTTAAAACTCAAAAATGTGTGAAGTAGTCAAAAAGTAGTAAATTACGATTTAAAAAGTATCTGGAAATTAAAAAAAAAACTTTTAGCTCTTGCAAAACCATTTATTTACTTAAGTTTGTTTTTTTTGATTAAATAATCTGTAATACAATAAGTTTAATAAAATATTTAGTTGTTGATGTTTTATGAATAAAATTAGTAAAATATATAAATGCTAAAAAATTAATGTTTGGTTTTAACTTAAAATGTATGTCAGTTTTTAATTGCTTAATTTTCAATTTCTTTCATTCCTATCATTTGTAAACTAGAAAAAATAATATAAAATTAAAAGTAAACCACTTGATTCAAGAAGAAATGATTATGTAATATTTTTTAAAGTGATCCAAAATAAAATTTGATTTTTTTTAAAACTTTCTCACAATTCAAATAGATGGGCGAAAGAAGTGATTTTTTTGTTGTAACTAAAATAAAATTATAGTAATGTTTTTACCATATGTCAAGTATGATTGTAATCACAAATTTTTAATTGTGTTTTAAATAAAGATATTGAATGGGGAGAGAAAACTCTTGATGTTTATCTGACCAACCCAAAGAAGTACATTCCAGGTAATATTTTGCTTAACTTTTTTACTGGTTACTTGTTATCGTTAAGTTTTTATTGCTAAAACAATAAAAGTTACTCTTTTGTGCAACGACTGCTTTTTTTGTGTTCAAAACTAAAAGAAGTTATCAAACATTATACAGTACTATTAAGTTTTTATAAATGTAGTTAAAGTCTGTTAAAGTTTATATATGTAAGTTGGTTCATGCTATTTTTAGTTACTGTATTAATTATGTATTATTGATAATAATGTATTAATTAATTGTATCACACAACTTAATTTTGTTAATGTATAATATTCAATGTGTAACTAGTTGTTCAGTGGAAACATAATGTTAATTTTTCTAATAAATACCAATTAATTTAAAATTTTGTTTTAAGAACTTATTACTATGTATTATGATATTTTATTGTTAATTTAAAGAATAATTTACTAATTTTTTGCTCATTGCCAAACAAATTTAGAACTTGAATAATGATGCAAAGTATTGTCATTAATTAGAAAGTTAGCCGAATTTATATATACCTTATAAACAACAATGTTAAGACAAGAAAAAAGCGTTTTATCTGAATTTAATTACTCATTTAATCATATATTACAATTATAATTTTAAAAAATTAAGTTGTTGGAATATAAATTATGTTGGTACAATTTAGTTTTCGTGTAACTTTATTTTTGATCAAATCAAGAACTTGTTAAAAAAAAATCTAGTTATGTAAAATTATGTGAGTTAGAGTCAAGTTTTGTAAAATATTCAAACAGGTATAATAAGGCAGTTAGTACAATTAGTATTTCTTACACAAGTTTTTTAATTGTTCAAATTATACGTTTAAATATTTTACTCACAACATGGAACAACAACATACTTGAAATTTGCCACATATTTCAAACTGTTTCAGTCAACGCCTACTTGATAACTTTGGCAACCTTTTTTACTAACCTACTTATTGAGATACGTTCGACTTGATTTACAGTCAATATAAAAAAGTCCAAGTTAATTAATTACTTAGTTTAAATTGTAATTTTTGTATTTGATATTAATGCTAAGCTAATTTTTACCAAAAGTCCATTGTCATATTTTGCCCCCAGGCCACAAACTTGAATATTTTGAAGTCTGTTTCAGTTATCCTTGTAATTTTGAAACAAGGAAAAAAAGTAAATTATTTTATGAAAACAAAATGTTTAAACAACAATACAACTAACAACATTTTGTGTAGGTACTTTTTTACAGTTTCTAGGGTCTAATAATTTTCTGGAAACCAGTTTTTTAGCATTACTTCATAGTTTTCACTTTTATTTAATTTAATTTTAGTTTGCTAATAAACATAAAACATTTTCATTACTTTATCTTGGTAATGAAATAAGTAAGATAATTCAACAACTTGAGATAAATATTAGAAAATACAGAAAATAAAAATTACAGAAAGATAACTTTTTTGTATGTATAATTCTTATAATTATTTAAATTGCTAGCAATTTTTGTTTGTCATTAAATTTTATGCCAAGAAATGATACAATTATAATTTACTCAGATTTCAAGCTTAAATAAACAACCATGTAAAACAAGATCTCACATTTAATTTTTTAATTAATTAAAATGTTTTATTTAAAAAATGTGTCCTTTAAAAGTTCTCTTAACTAAAACTAAGTATCTCCTCCTCCGACTTAGATTAATAAAAATAATTTAACATTTTTAACAACACTTATTTAACCTTAAAGTATTTTTAATATGATCGTTCAATTTAATTTTTTTTCCAGGAACGAAAATGGTGTTTGCCGGTTTGAAGAAAGCACAGGAGAGGGCCGATTTGATCGCCTACCTGAAGAAGGCCACCGCCGAGGAGTAACCGTGACAACCGTCAATTGTTGGGGACCAAACGCACCTGAGAAGGGGGACCAACTTCTTATTTATTTCCGTTTCTGAATCATGGTGACCAAAAACGTGTAGCAAATTTCAACATCACTTTTTTATTTATATCTCCAATACCGGGCCTCTCCTAGATAATTATTACTAAATTAAAATTATGTGAGCTTTTTTACTAAATGAATAAATTATTGGAGTAAAATGTTAGTTGTTGTTTTCCTAATCTTATATTATTCTTAAAGTCTTAATGAAGTTAACTAGAAGACTATTAAAAACAGTAAGCATGCAAGAATTTAAAATTCTGTAAATATAGATTGTTAGGCTAGTTTTGTTTGAATCTTAAATATTCTAGTATTTAGTTAAAGACTCCAATTAAAGTAAAAAACTTATAGAAAGTTGAAATACTAAGAATAAACATTTATATGATAATTTAACCACTGAAAGAATAGCGTTGTTTTTCGCTTGTAATCAAACATTTCTCATTTCCAAGAAGTTCTTAATACAAGCATTGTGACGTCATAAGAAGCGCAAACATGTCGCAATATCACAGCACACCCATTATACACCTCTATACTTAAAATTTAATAGTAGGCGTTTTTTTTGTTTTAACCGTTATGACTAACCTTGCCAAGTAATTAAAACTTGTTTGCAGTCTGTGTTGAGTTTAAATACAATATTTTTATTTGATCAAATTGTGTTCTGTGTGTCTAAAAAACATTATAAATGAGTGTTTGAACTAAAACCTAAAAATTATTGATATGGTGGCAACAATTATAAGTTGTCCCAAATTTAAAACATATTATCACCTTTTAATTGTAGAACTACTAGACAAGTGTTAGTTAACCTTGGCTGTGTCCTTCAAATATTTTGAATTTAATATGTCAGTAAAATCTTGAGATATCTCATACTTTTAAACAAAAGATTGATCCAGCAACTTAAGTACACAAATTGTTATATACCTACTGTTGAGCTGATTTCGTTTATTTTTTAATTATTAGATAAATTTCGGATAACGAGTCTTAAATAAGTCAAGTCATATTTTGCCTAGTTTGATTTTGAAGTTACCTAAATTCCACTCCTAATCTATTGTACATACCACTGTTTGTGTTTTAAAAACTATTTTTACTCTCATTAATAAAATGTGGTTTCTTGCAGTATAAGTTACTTAATCTTTGAAAGTTCAAAGAAGTACTTACATGATGAGTTTTATTTTTATGATAGAAAAATTTCTATAAAACTTGTCCTTCAGTAATCTTTTTTCACTTACTGAATATTTATATCGTTGTTTTGAATTTATAAAAGCATGTTTTGGGAGTTCGTATAATTTAAACAAAAACGTTTATTTAATTGCACAGTTGTTGTATAAACACAAGTACTGCTAATAAATTTCTACGTGCGGTTTAACTTTTTGTAAAAAATAAAAGTTCTACTCTGCAAATAAATAAAGCGGTTCAAAGTCCAAAGAGGTGAATAGTCTGCTTGTTATTAGAACATGTTTGTTTATTTTGCATAACGACTGTTCACTGTGTAAACAAGCTAATCTATATAGAATAGGTAAATGAAATTTTGTGAAGCTCTTAAATTAATTGGAATTGTTAAATATTTCAAAGTAAACCTTTGCTATTCACCATGTTTGGTTTCTACTGTTTAGTATTTAAAATAGAAGCCGTATGAACTTGGTATTTTCAAAATTAAATTACTAGCTTGTATATTAACTGCTAATAAATATTTAAGCTGTCTGATCGTTTAAGCAAACATGTTTTCAGTTAAGTTACTTTGTTTACTTATGTTAACATATATAGCACATATAAGTTGTTAACACTAAATGGTTACAAAATATTTCAAGTTTTAAAATACGGTTAAGTTATAACTTGAAAATGATGTAGGAGTAAATACAAAAACCATCAAGTTTTATTGTTGATAACTCTTTAATTATCTTCAAACGTGCATTTAGAAATTTCATTGACAAAATGCAAACATAATTTAGTCAAACGTTTGTAATTCTATCAATTTTGTTCAGAACGTAATAGAATTATCTAAAATAGCTTTATCAAAACAAATACTTTTATTAGTCAAAAATATTAAACGAATAAATAGAATAAGTCAAACAAGATGTTTATGAAAGCCATCTTTAAACCCAAAAAAAAATTGATTGAATAAAATTTTAGAACTAATTGCGTTTTTACTGATAATTTGATGCTATAAAAACTTATATTTAAAAAAATAACTTAAACTAAAGCACAAAAAAAAACTTAAGCAGAAATAACAAATTAAAAAAACACTTAGCAAATAACAGCCATAAAACTTGCAAATAGCAAGCTAGTTCCCTCATGAATTGTTTCTGACTCCAAGTTCATAACTTCAACAGTTTTCGTGTAAATTTTCTCGGTGATTTAACAGCATGGTCAGTAGTATCTCCACCAACAACATAAGCAAAGTTTTTAATGCTCACCAGTGCAAAGCTGTACCTTGCCTACTTTAGTTTTATCTGTATTGTACTTGCTTCACCCGTTCTCGTGTCAATCTTTTCAATTGAGTCAGTCAACTTTCTGTTTTGCATTTGACCGCCTATGACTTAGTTAAAGTACGACGCAGCTTGCGAGCACAGCCTATCAATTTTAATTTCAGCATCAAACACGCTCCAAGCTTGAGTATTTTTGTCAAACTTTTCAACTGTCTTTAGTCTCACACTGTTTCCGTTCGTACCGCCAACAGTAAACATATCCCCGCCTTCATTTTCAACTAGAACGTGACCGTATCTTTCCGTAGTCAAGCATCTGCGGGTTTGAACGCATTGTTTTTATATTGTACAAATAAATCGTCTTTATAATCTTACTTTCACCATATATTCCTCCAGCTAAAATGAATCTGTCACTATCAAGTTCGCAAACCCCAAATCTGCTTCAAAGTATTTCCAAAGATTTAAATATCTTAAACGTTCTTGTTAGTGGATCAGGTTTTTTTTTTACTTTATTGCTTCTGTCTCCTTCAACTATAAAAACTCCACCTCTCATTGCCACCGAACCTTGAAAAGAGCTTGCGCAGACTTACTTCCAGCTTTTGACCATTTTTCACTGGCAAATGATTACGAGTAATGTTTTTCGGGTGCAGAACTAAAATTTCTGTTAGTTTTGTTAAAAACTAGATGTTGGAGTTTTGTTTAAGTATATAGTTTTTATAGAAAGGTTTAAATCAGATCAAAAATCTTTTACAAGGTATTAATTATATATACTTTTTTCAAAGGTTTTTAGAATTAGCTGAAAAAGACTGATTTAAAATTTTTGCTTTTTTACTACTTGTTTATACATTTTTTTCACTTATAACTTTTTTATAAATGAGTATAGAGAATCTTTAAAACTTTTAATACTTGGTAAGATACAAGTTTAAGTATCTTAAAGTTGTCAGATTAGTCAAAAGTTGATCAAAACTATGCTAATTCTTTGTATGTTAATTATGCGTTATGTGATTTAAAAAACTATGCCAAAAAATGTATAACATAATCGTAAACAAAAAAATCTTTGACCTGGGCAAGACCTTCAAAGTTATCCAAGTGGTGTGCAACTCGATAACGGAAAGGTTCTTCGTGCACCAGGTCCTAGGACCAAATATTTTTAGCGCTTTTTTTGTCGTTCTATTAACAATATTATCATAAATATATTAGCTTTAACGCATCTTCCAATTTCGTTATCAAAACCTTTTTCCGCACAACTAACAACTGGACTTTCCAAATTGTAAACAAACCCCTTATCACAAACGTACTCTACACTTACTTCAGTTTTATAAATGGAACTAATTGCAGCTTTTATTTTAATTACTTTTATATTAGAAGGAAAAGCTCCACAGTCTAGCAAAACAAGCAAAAATAAAGCATCGCATTAATAAACACAAGTAAGCATTGGGTTTTACTTAGACAAAGCACAAATAAAGAGACAAAAGAATCAAATACTTATTTAGATAAACTAACATAGGTTAAAGTTATTGAAAAAACTACTTTTAAATCATAAATGTTGTTGTATATAAGCAGTGTTTACAAATTAAAAAAAAAAAAACGTTACGGTAGAAAATAGTTTAATAAGCTAATAGTTTTTTTTTGCTTCATAATAAATATCATATATGGCATTTAAATTTAATACGACTTTTTAAAAAACTTTATTGCCTGTTTTACATAAATCAAGTTTTAAATGCTTTTTCTAATACGTATAACAAAAATAGATGAGTTATTTAAAACTTTTTGTAATTCACACTTAAGTACTAAATGTATTTTAAAGCACGCAGAGTAAACAACTTGTCTTAAGATAATTTATGTCATTATTTTTTAATTCGAAACGATAGGAAAAACCCTATATAATTAATTCATTACTCAAAATGGTTTAATTTTACAAAGTTTATTTTTATTATCAAATATATATAGTCATAATAAAGTTTTAATTTTTGCTATAGCGTCTAAAACTTATGTAAAAGTAAACAACTCATGTTTTCTGTATCCTTAATAAACATAAATTTTTTAATACCTTCATCATGGCTAATTAATCTTTAAACATTCTTTTGATTTTAAGTAAATACTATTATAATTTTAGTTGTATTTGAATCGAAGTTTGTTTATTCTTTACTAAAATTTGTAGTTAATTTTTAATTATACGTTTTGTGTTTGTTTTTAAAGTGTTATGACTAAAACTTGAAAAAAAACTTTTTACCTGTAGCCAATTTAATTTAAAACAGTAAAAAAGTGTTTAAGATGTTTTGTAATTATCTTTTAATAACTCTTAGTTAAAATATGATTCAAAAGCAATATCTTATCACTTGATATAAACTACATTTAATTGCAAGTTTATGAACATTTATGAATAGAGGTAGTATATTTCAACAAAAAAAATATTAAAATAGTTTTCATGAAAGCTAAAGTTAAAATATTAAAGCAGTAGTAGTGATTATTTTAATTATTGTTTAGAGTTTTTAGTGTTTTGTTTGACTATATACTCGACAGACAACAAAGATACCAAAAAATAGTTTTTTTTAAAGACAATTACTTTTTAATAGAAGTCTTTATTTAAGTTTTAATTTATTACGTCACGATACTTAAAAAATGAACTTAAAAAAATGATTGAGACAGTAAATAATTGCAAGGTGTACAGTCAATCAATTCTTTATTTGTTCTTCGAGCTACTTAAAGTACTTTAAAAGCATTTAAACAATTAATCTTATAACATTTTCCAATTTTGTTATCAAAGTCTTTCTTTGTGCAGTTAAGAATTGGATTTTCTAAAGTGTAGAACTATCTGTTTTTGCAAACATATTTTGCACTAGCTTCAGTTTGAACTGAATTTATAATTGTGTTCCTAATTAATCGTTTTTCAGCCTTCTGTAGGGAGGAAAAGCTTTACAACCTATTAATGAAGGAATTTACAAAGCAAAAAAGTATCAAATAAAACAATACAACTAGACTTTAAGTTAAAACTTTTAATAATTAAACATTAACAAACTAAGTTTTACACAGTTTTGTGTAGCAATTTTGTAACATCAAATGAAAAAAATTAAAAAAACTTTATTACTTTTGATACATTTTGGATTTAAGTCATCAGAATTCCAGGTCCCATTCTCACAAACAAAATGCTTTTGTTTTCTTGATAAAATGTATCCAGAGTTACATTTGAAACTGACTTCTCCCTCGTTAACAACTGTTATTTTTCCATTCTCGATTTTTTCAGGCAAGTTAGAACATTTTGCAGAAAATAAACAAGCGATGAATCTATTGACAACAAAAACTTTAAGTTAAATACATGTTTGCATTAATATTAATTTAATTGTTTGTCATTAATAAATATGTTACTATCTTTTATATAATTGCATAATTGAGTTTACGGTCTTAATATTTAATTTTTATCATAAAAACACTAAAAAAAAATCAAAATCTTACCTTTTTTACCATTTTCTTAATTTTTTTTAATTCACTTTAGTCGTATCATTTTCA
Source organism: Thalia democratica (assembly GCF_965202585.1). Lineage (NCBI taxonomy): Eukaryota > Metazoa > Chordata > Thaliacea > Salpida > Salpidae > Thalia > Thalia democratica. The sequence goes on from NC_139171.1 coordinate 22,781,797, forward strand.
TTGCCCGTAGAGACAAATTGAAAAAATAATAACGACAATACTCAGCAAAATAAAAACGGTTAAAAAGAAATAACTTGTGACGTTTTTCCATAATAGTTGGCATTCTTTAGTAATTTTTAGTTTGACAACACTCTGTGTACTGATTCTACTAAAATATATTTTGTAATTTATACAATTTTGAGCTGTTATACTTAATGCTTATGTGTGACAACATCTTTGTTTATTGTTTAGTTTTATAATTCACACTCAAGTATTGAAAAGTTTCAAAGCTTGCTGAATCAACTTGTAGTTGTTATGACAAATTTTGTAAAAATTTTTTTCGAAGCTTGTTAAAAAATAATGTAGATGCAAAGTTTTGTTATACTTTAATTATTGTGTACAAAAATAAACAACTTTTCTTAACAGCTCTACTTAAGCACTCAAGTAATTTTATTAAGAATAATTTGTGGTATGGTCAGATACGGCTGAGATACATGGGTCGACTAAATTACTGTGTTGATATATGTTTAGTGGTTTAGTAACAAACCCATTTAGGAAACAACCAATTAGTTTATAAAAACTTAATTGTGAAATTGTGAAATAAAATCAGTAATCTTTTTTTGCAATTGACTTTACAATTAATGGAAGCAATTTTTTTAGGGCATGGAAAAAATGTATATATTCAGAAGTTACGTTTTAACGTGCAGTTTATCACAAAAAATAACAAAGTTTAGTTTAAGAACACGTTTTAAAAAACTATTAAAAATGTTTTTTGTAAAATGTCAAAAACTCTTCATATATATTGTTTGTCTCAAAAAAATTAAAACTACAATTATGTCCATATATATACGGTTAAGCTTAGAGCTAGTATGAAAAGCGTAATAACTTACAAACAACTTACTAGCCGAAAAATTGTAATGTTAATAAAAAGTATATATTTATATAACTTGATGTGCTAAAGTATTTGTTTTTTTTAATGTTCTTATTAATAACATAAGTTATACCTAATTGAATTAGTAAACTTATTTTTTATTTTAATGACTAGTGCTTATGCATACACCAGTGGCGTAGCATTATGTTTTGGTCAGAGGGTGCGCAAATTTTTTTCTCAAAAAATCCCCTAAATTAAAACTTTTGGGCCGCAAATTTTTCGGGGTCACTTTTCTGGGAAATTTAAAAAATTACTAAAAATCTATCTCCTACTTCATTTTTCAAGCAATCTTCTTCAAATTTTAGAAAATATATAAAAAAAAAGTTTTTTTTTTCAAAAATATATATTTTTATTACAAATTTTTAAATTCACAATTAATGTTTTTTTGTTATTGTATAAAGATTAAACTGTTAAAGTTTGAATAAGATTGCATGAAAAATGTATTAGGAGATAGATTTTAAACAAACTAGCCTTTTTTCTCTGTTTTAGTTTTCCCTTCCCATAGGGAACCTATTATGCGGCCCGACTTTGACTGGTCATATCTCAAAAAATAATTCGAATGTTTTAAAACAACAAAAAGCATCTTAGCCTTAAAAAAATCTATAAAATAAGATCAACTTCTAAAAAACATGGCTTACTCCCCCTATGGCCTTAAACTACAAATAAATAGTCAACTAAGTATAACAATTTATACCTCAAAACATTTTTCTCTGTGGAATTTCTAAATAATGTTCAATATCTATTTTATATCAGCAAAAAAGAATTGTATTAAACTCAAAATAACACATACTTTTAGTTTGTTGCAGCTTTTAATATACTATTTTAAACTTATATATATAAATGTTAAATCATCAGTATTAAAATTGAAAGTTTTAAATATTTAAATTTTTTGTAAAAGAAATCTAAAGCGCTAGTTTTTTTTAACTTCTACATTTTTACCTATATCACAATATAAAACTGTAAAAATAAATCTTAACAAATGAAGAAAATTTATAATATAAACAAAATTTAAAATAAAAATTTCATACCTTTTGAACTGCAATCTTGAGTAATAGCAATATCTGATGTTGGTCTGCTATTTTTCAATTCAAGCTTTTGAACTTGAGATAATTTTACAATCTGACATATTTTTAGACTTGCAACATTCCATACAATATCACTTTGCATATTTTTTTAGATAATATACTGAAAATTAAAAAAAAAACAAGTGTTTACTTTTTCTTTAGTATAATAAAACATATTTTACAAAAAAAACAAAAAACAATTAACTTTGACGATATCAGGATTGCCTATTTGAGTCAAAATAACTTTCCTGAGGTATTTTTTTATGTCATGTGTCATCATAAGCAATTTAAATTCTTTTAAAGATTTTTTTATCGTTTTTAAACTTATAGAAACTAGGCTTTATAACAAAGCTTTTAAAACCACTAAATCTACCCTGAGTTAAAAAAACAAATCTATCCTTAGTCAGCCTGAGATTAAAAATACTTAAAACATTCTGAGTTATCCTGATTTTTACTGAGACATACTAAAGTTTTTCAAAACTTCAAAAAACATGAGTTATCCTGAGTGAGTGGAAAGATTTTACTAAATGTTTTTTATACAAAACAAAATGTTTAAAAGATAAATTTTTTAAGGTCAACTTTTTCAATGCTTTTAAAAAAATCATTAGAAATATAACTTTTCACTTATCTTAAAGTCAGTTTTTCTAAGATCTTTAGGGAATAGCATTTTCTAAATACTACAAACAGTTGGTAGAAAGAAATATTTTTTTAATACCATTTAAAATTTGATTTAAAACTAAACAAATTTAAATTTAAAATTAGCCTATTATGTTTTTTAGACTACAAATTGATTGTAAAAATTTTGTTTTACAAGTTGCTATAAATTAATTCATGATGTAACTATTTAAATTTTAAAATAACTTGCTACAATTTTTTTTAATTTTTAAACTTTATGGCTGATAGAACAACAAAGTTTGATTTGTTTGTTATCTTAATAAAAAAAGAAACTACTTTTAATAAAAATTTTAAGTTTAGATAATTTAAACAATACTTTTTGTATAGTAAGATTAAAACTGTAATCACAGTATGAACTGTTTGTTTATTGATTATTTTAATTTATTGTTTTATTTTTTTCTGTTTTTTGTTATTTTTCTTTTAAGTTATGTTGTTAATATTTTTCATTCTTATTATCAATTTATTTTTATTTTATTAGCAGTTGTTTATTGCTATTTTTACTACAATTTGTTTATTCTTGAATCATTATCACTATAAAACAGGTTTAGCTTTATGGTTTGTTAACAAAATGTTAGCATTTGTCCTTGTAAAAAAATCTTTCATAAGGTTATACTACTGCGGTGCACTAACTAGTTGCGTACTGTTTGAGTCTAAACTCTTATGAAGTTAATGAAGTTATAAAATGGTTCCTTATGGAGTTTTTCATCAACATCGGTGCGCATTTGCAATTACGCACCGAATCAGTATACTGGGTAATTTCCCTAGCTTGTCACTAATTGGCATTCGAAATTTCGTTTTACTTTTCAAATAATAGAAAAACATAGTTGAAAAAAGGCAAATTAAGCAGAAAAAATAAACAATAAACGATAAAGATATTGCATTTTTTTTTCTTCTTTCTTTTTTTTGGGTGGCCAGCGTTCCTCCCCACGCTACGCCCCTGGCATACACTAATAACTAATACAGTTTGGTTTACATTACAAGATTGCACACAAATAAATGTTTTTGAAATTCATATTTTTAAGTTTGTTTGAATAACTAAATGATTTTAACGAGCAACCTTCAGATTATACACACTTTTTTACTCACCATCTTATTAATTCGTCTCAGAATAAAGTTAAGGAATTAATATGTTCATTAAACATAAAAAAGTCTTTATTAAAAAAAAACAATTAGCTGGTTTATATTAAAAGATTTCTTTGGTTTAATAATTCAAAGTTTTTAAGCACTTTTGAACTTGTCAAAGCTATAAACATAATGCAAACTTTTTATATTCCTTGAAAACTTTTTTAGCTGACGTATAAAGTTATACTAAAGTTGTAAAAAAACTTGTTATAAAAAAACATTCATTTTTTTAACTTGTATAAATAGTTTTGGTTAAGTAAATTTATTAAACTGATCACTATGTTTTAATTTTCATAAAAAAGCTAATTTTTTTTGGCTAAACTTAGACAATGTAAAAAACATATTGTTCCGAATCGTCTTCCAAGTTTTAGTTTGAAATTTCATGGGCTTAAAATAATTATAAACTATGTTAACACATAAAACCAAAATGTGCGACTGACGATATAACTATAACAAAATAATAAACTTTTGCATTTAATTAAATCGTTCTTAAATATTCTTGAAATAACTTAGATCGAACAAATTTTAAAAAATTCTGCTATTTAATTAAGTTTATTGTCCATATTGATTAAAAACCCAACCATCATAAAACATATTAAATATATTTAAATAAACTAAAAGTGTTCTTTATTCTATTTTAATGCTTAACATAACAAAAACCTTGCTATTCTTAGATTAATTTTTTTGTTTATTTTAGCATATAAGATTCTAAGTGTTGAAAAATATTCTGTACAAGTTAATATATCTTAAACCTAATAAAAACATTGAGAATATTTTCAAACTTTGTAATTTTAGCGAAATACTTTATTATGTGTCTGCTTATTTTTATTTCAAAACCTGTTCAGTGATTTCATACTTCAAAAACACTATACATTAAAATGTTTGTTTTACTTAAGTTTTAGCTATATATTTTAGACAAAATTTACTTTAATAAAGCATTGAAAAATGATAAAAACAATTATTAATGCAAAATTTAAGTGAAAAGAGTAAAAAAGAAGAAATGAAGCGTAAGTTTTTGCTAGTTTAAAATCAACTAGTTTTTGTTTTTACATTTTTGTAAATCCAGGTTTCGGTTTGCGTCATTGTATTCATGTTGATATGTTGCTAAACACTCTGATAATATTTTATCACATACACACAAGTTGTATTGCACTAAATCATCACTTTCTAAGTCGAATCCACCTTAAATTATAAAAAAAAACATTTAGTCAATAAACAGTAACGTATGCAGTTTTTCTTTCTTTTTCAAAAAAAAAAAACTAAACAGTTTTACTCTAATGTTGAACTGATTAAACACATTCAGTCATTTTAAAAAGTTTTTCAAATTAATAAATATAATTATTGTTTAGAACTCGTCACGTCAGTTAAACTTACTAATAAACTTAAACAAATACTATTTCAACAAGTAAGTGCAATGTTACTTCATAAAGCGACAAATACAATATCTAAAGCTGTGTACTTAATTAGAACAAAAGGTTTAAAATCTTATTCAAAACTGTTCACTAACTGCCTAGTTTTTCGCACGTCACACTTTTTGTGTTGTGATCGCATTCAAACTGATACCCTTTGAAATAAACATCGCTGATGTACGACTTCAATTTGTATTTATTAAAAACATCCTCATAACATTTGTCGTGATGGAAACAACACCTGTAAAAATTAAATGTTTGTTACTTTAAAGTTGTTTGATAGTTTTGTTTTAAATGTTTGAACGTTATTAATGAGTTCATTTTTGAAGCTCTAGCCAATTTTTTGCAAATAAACTTTGATTACTGTCTCATTATATTTATAAAAAAAACTTTTAAGACAAAAACATGTTGTTTTTAAAGAGAACTGCTGTCAATAACATTATGACATAAATTTAAATAAGAATAATAAAAAAACAAAAAGAAAATAATGTTTGTTTGTGTTAGAAAAATTTAAGCTGTTCGGTTAAAAGCTTTTAGCTAAAAGTGTTTTTAAAATTTTTAAACACATGTTAATATAAAAATTACTAATGTACATACAAATAACTTCACAATAATCAAAAAAAGACTAGATAAAAAATAAAAGATTTTAAAGAAAATAATAACTGTTGTAAAAATTGTGTTACTGTTTTTAAACTTATTTTATAAAATATTGAAAAAAATACGCCCATTCTAAATATTTGCAAATGACAAAAACTATCAACCTGTCAATGGAGTCTTGTGGGGTACCTGACCCACCCTTGCCGCAGAAGCAACCGTAATCAATATACTTGCTGATCGCTTTGAACGGAAAGATCTGATTGGTCCATCCGTGGGTGCAGTATATCATCTCGCCCAATTGCAACGCGCTCCTATGCGTTGAGGATGGCTTTTAACAAATATACATATTTAAAAAAAAATTTATAACTGGTTGTACTAAGTTAGTTTTTTAAAACAAGCTAAAAACAATGATTTTTTTATTAGCTCTTAAATATGTTTTTGTTTCAAATGTTTTAATTTTTCTTACAGGTAAAAAAAGACGTTGAAAGTAAAACTGTAAAAAACTCTTATATACTTTCTTCTTTTTATAACTATTGTAACTTTTTTTTTAGTTTTCAGTATTTCATCATACTTGCATTTTTAAACGATTAAAAAACTAAACTGTTATTTATTTTAGTTAAAATATTCGAGTCAATAATATATTTATTCAATTTAAAATAACTTGTATATGCGTGCAAATAACATTAAACATTAAATTTTAATTTGTGAAGCATTTTTATGTTTAGATCTTTAGCAAAAAAATCATAAATATTTTTGGCTTTTAAAACAAGCAAACTTCAAAATTTAACTAAACAAAACTTACTTTAGCTACTGAACTGCCAGTGAAAAACAACAAACAGAGTAAAAGCGAAGTGAACTTGTAATTATCCGTCATAGTGTGCTTCAGACCAGCTATGAAAGTAAATTAAAAAAACCTACAATAGTACCTTTAAATATATATATAGCTTTATTTGAACGGTAAGCGTATAGTGTGTGACTTTTTTTCTAATAAGCAGCTGAATTGTCTTACAAAAACAAGTTTTTTGATATGTTTGTTATTGGAAAAAGGTGAAACAGTTCAGATAAAGGTCATCGTTGCTATTAAAAAAAAACTAGCTTTTATAAGTGTATGCAGCCAGTTTTAGCTTTAAACACTAATTTTACTATAACATTCAGTTTTTGAACTGATAAAAGCCAATGAAGATGTTTTTAAGAGTTTCTTTATAAAATGAAATGATTCGTAAAAAAATGCTATTTAAAGATAGTACGCATGCAAGTTGTTTGCTATGCAAAAAAAAAAAAGTTTTTATTTATTTTATTGTCAACACATTTGAAAGAGAAAATTATGAGTTTTAGTATTTTTAAGTTCAAACAACACAGTAGTTTGTGCTTTAACTTCAACTTTTATAAAGTGTTGAATCACTAAAAGTTTCTTAAGTTAAAGTTTAGTACCTATTGAAAACTTTCCTTTAAGAAAATCATTATTCTGAGTACTAAGTACCTATTTTTTGGTTTAAATTGTTTGACAAGTTTTAAACGCTTAGTATAAAGACTCGGAAAAATAAAACTAGAAACTAAGCAACGATTTAAATATAAGATTTTATATCAATAGTTTTTATTAGACGTTAGAGTTTAAAACTTAATAAGTTTTAGTTTACCTCAATGAGTTTTTCACAATAATAAATGATTTAGAAAAAATTTAATCTTATAGCCAGTTATTAAGCAACTACAAACTATTCAAAAAAGTAAACAAAACATTTACTAAAAAAAAAGTTTCTAGCCATCTTCAAAACAAAAAAAATAAATAAAATTAACGCTAACCTCCAACAAATTAAGTTCAAAATTGAGTTTTAAGCTAATAAAACTAACAGAAGTCTTAACAATATATAACAATTAGACTAGAGTATATAACAGCAGTTTTTCTTAAAGCAAAAATGCGCATTACAAAAGTTTTTGTTTAACAAAAAAACGATACAAAAAGTTTTAACAAGCACAAACTATACCTTAAAATAATTTAAACAGTAATACTTTTGTTAATTTACAATAACTAGCGTGCAAGTATAAACTTAACTTTCTGCTAGAAAATTATTTAATATTCGTCTAAAAATAAAAACATAAGGAGTTAACAAAAACCATTTATACCATTCTTTATTTTTTATTTACCAATACAGTTAAGTAATATAAATACACTCATCTATGTAGTTTATCAGAAAGTAAAATTGTATTGTTACTTACATCAGGTTCAAGTGCAAAAGTTTATTCTTAACTGTTTCGAGGGACAATAGTTGTCGTTCTTTTCAGGCCTTAACAAAATAATGACAATCATAATGTATTGTTACTTGTAGTTACATAAAGAACTGTTGCTTTTTAAATTCAAATGCTTTTAAACTTTTCTAAAAGTTCCCGTTTTGGTCTAACGGGTTTTACTACAAAAACTTATTTTTCTTTTTTTTTAACAAAAAATAGCTTAAAAACGTTAAAGTGTAAAGTAAAAAACCTGGCAGTATATAAAAAAAGCATTTAAAAAAAAATGTAAAGTATAGTATAGTTTACTATTATTTTATTTGAACTAGTTTCTAAAACATTAATATGCTACTATGCTTTAAATCAGTGGTCGGCACGCAATTACGAATCTGTGAGCCCTAAATCACAAAATTAAAACTCTGTGCACCCCAATTCGCAGCCTTTAGCGCCGCTAGTGTTTAAGAATATGTAAACACTTTTAATCATTTTGTTTTACTAATAATTCGGTAACACCCAGTTAATTTTTACACGCTTACTTTAAATTTACCAGTTTACCCTATCCATTTCAATAAACTTTTAACATCTATGATCTAAATTTTACAACAATATTTTACTTGTATCACCCAAGTATAACATAGTAACTAGATTAATTTAATACATTGCCACTACCCCAATTAACAATCAGTAGTCTTGGTACTTTTTGATGAATGGTAAATTCAAATATTAAGTTAAGTTAACTTAATAATTTTTTATTAAGCGATTACTATCTGTGTTTAATAACTGTATTGCCACAAATAAATAACAAAATAAAAAATTACACCAAAAGTAACGAAAAAAAGACATGAAAAATTATCAAAGCTGAATCCGTTTGTTGATCTGGAACTGCCTGTGTGGGTCGAAGGTGGAAGAATTTTTACATAATGTAACAGAATAGAACAAGGAGAGTACAAAAAAGGTCAATTAAACAACAAGGTTGAATATGTCTTAAATGTAGAAGATTAAAAAAAGACTTTAATTTAGTTTCTGCACGAAAAAAAAAATCATGTACCCCAAAATAAGTTTCATGCACCCCAAAAGTTTCGTGCACCCTAAAAGAAATTTCATGTACACTAGTGTGCACCACTGTACAACGTGCCGACCACTGCTTTAAATTACAACAAAAAAAACTCAATAAAGGATCTAAAAATTAAATTTCTATAATGTAGTTATGCAACTATTTTAACTCCTTTAAAACTTGTTCAAATCAGTTACAAACAAGGCTGAAATAAAAAAATTAAATTTGCATTAAATGCGGGAGCATTCATGACTTGTTATTATAAATCACTGTAAAGTTTATTTTGGTGAGTTAAAATGATTCGTTGTTCGAGTTGTTTCATTGTTTCTTTGATTGAAATTTAGACACATAATCTGGTTAAACGTTTTGAGATTTAAGTATATCATTTTTGCAACGAAGCAACTAAACAAACATATGAACTAGTTTTTAATACTTTTCTTTTTAAGTTTTTGTTAAGTAACTGGCAATAAAAATTTCGCGGAAAAAATACTGAACACACGGAAAATCTAAAAATTCTTCTCACCAAAAAACTTATAATGTAACCAGAACTTTCAACATAAAATTTATGTTTTTTCAATAGTTTAATGTTAAAACGAAACTCAACTTTAAAAGTTCAATAAAAAAGAAGACATCAGTTAAACTACTGCTAACTTTTTAGCGTTTTGTGATTTGAAATTTTATTCTTATATTATTAAGAGAAATTGTTAATTTTTATTCAGAATAATAAACTTAAATTTTCATAATTACATTTGGGATTAGTAGTGTTCTTTATAAAAATGTATTACTTACACACTCCACTGCAATGTTTTAGTTTGTTGTCAAATGAGTGTGCTAGTATTATATTATTTCTATTTAAGAGTTTACTAAAACTAGTTTTAAATAGCATTTAAAATCTGAGTTTTTTAAAACAAACTCATCGAATAATTTTCTTTTTTTAGCTTTATAGTCAAAACAATAACTTTATATACTAGGTCCATTGACCATACTTTTAAGCGTACATTTATTTACAGTGTTTAAAAAACTACTATTGAGAATGTTTGTTAATTATTACTATTCAGTTATGGTCATTCTGTAAGTTTTAGGTTAATTTTGTTTCTGAACTTTTAAAAAGTAAGTTATTTATTTAAGTTAAAAAAGATTTAAAAACTAAGTTAGTTTGTTATATTTCAAAATTAAAAAACTTTGTATAAGTGGTCTTTAATTGTTTTTTGAACGACAAAAAATAAGCGCTCAAAGTATTTGGTCCAAGGACCTGGTGTACAAAAACCTTTCGGTTATCGAGTCATACACCATGGTTACGGTTTAATGTTTTGTCTAGGACAATTTAATAATAAATTGAAAGCTTTTTTAAATAGCAGTTTTTACATCAGTTAAAAATTCTAGCGTAAAAATACTTGTCTTTAAAAGTGAAGCCTTGCTTATGGTGCCTGGTAGTTAAAGATACTGTACTGAATAACTAAAAACTTTTAAGTTTAATTGAAAAAAGTCTTTAAAGCATTTGTACAAAATCAAATATAATAGTTTACAAAACTCATTCTTTGCTTTTTGTTTTTGAATGGAAGTGTTAGTTCTATAGACTGATTTTATATCACATTAAAAAATAGATGCGAGTTATAAGATAAAAAAAAATAGTCACCTACTTATAAAAACAAAATTCATAGAAGCAGGTTGCAATACTACAAAGTAAAAATCTTGAAAAAAAAAGTTATCTTAATCTTAATGCCTGGTTATTAAAGATATCTTGAAAAATTTATTGTTGAAAATCAAAACAGTTTTTTAATTATTTTTTACTGCATAAATTAGACATTAAAATTGTTTAAAAAAAGCTATACACATGACTCTAAAACAAAGATAGGCAACATTCATCCCAAAACATATTTTAGTTATATCAATAAGCTAAAACAAATATAAAAAAAAGTTTACAAGCGTTACAGTATAAATTAAATTGTGAGTAAACAGTGAGTAAACTCATTCAAAGTGATATTTTGAATTAGTGGTTAGGCAAATTAAAACCTCGTTTTAGTGTACGCTTCAAATTTAGATTAACTACCAAGTATTATGAACAAAAAAAAAAGATAATTAATTACTAAAAGATTATTTTTCAATTTTGATAAACTTCAAAAATTGCATAAACAAGTCCCACTGAAATCTAGACTTGTCTGAAATATCAGTTGTAAACTAAACAACGCAGGGTGTGAACTTTTTATGAGAATTATATTTTTGCAGTAAAAAAAATCTCTCTTGTAAATACTATTCAAACTTCATCTCATCATTAAAAAAAAACTGCAATCTAAACAAAGCTTGCTTTAAAATACTTTAGATTTTTGTTAACAAGTTTAGTTTTTACAAAATCCAGATAAAAAAAACATCTGAGTTATTACCTACATTAGATAAAATTAACTTGTGGTTTTTCTGGTAAAGCCAAACATAACTTTCTTTTATATACTCGGAGCGATTAGCAACTTTACACAAAATAAAAACTATTTTTATTCCTTTTAAAGGTATTTATTAACTTAGCTTTAAATCCTTGAGTATTTTTTACAAACGGGTCATACTAACGGTATCTTTCTTGTTTAAAAATTAAAAAGAATTAAAAAAATTATTTGTACTGTTTTCTCAAACTATGAGCTAGTATAATTTATTTCTCTTATTAATGTAAACAATTTAATTTCGAGCATACTTGAGTTGAGTCAGTTTAGAATGAATTTTCATTTTAGTAAATTATTAGATACGGTTGTACTTTGTTGAAACCATTATGTAACAAAGCTTAACTTAAATAGATGTTAACGGCATTGTTTAATTAATTACCGAATAATTAATATAGAGGTATTAAAACTTCACAAAAGAAATAATTTTTTTGACTAATTATAGGTCATTAAAACAAAAAAATAAACTTATCAACTATAAATAATAACTATTTATAATTAAAATTATAGAAAAAATCAAAAAGTATAAGTGTGTATTGAATAGAAAGAAAGAACACAATAAAAAAGAGTATGATAAAAATATACAAAAAATTTGGCTTTCACATTTTTTTTACATGAAATAAATTGCTTCTCTGTATTGCCACATTTAAAAAATAAAATTATTAAAATATTATTTTGTCATTAAAATACTTTATAGGTGCAAAAATACTTTCAAGTATTTAATAGAAACGTATTTGTACATATTTGTAAAATTCTTTAGATAAAAGGACGTACTATTTAAATAAACTGCATGGAAAATTAGGCAAGTAAAAATTAAACAGCAATATATACATATGTTAAATTATTTACAAATAAAATGTTATATAATTACAATTTGACATACAAACATATCTATTAGATTATCCAAACTGAACTGTGGTATTTATACTAAAAGATGGTTTTGTTAAAACAAGGACAAAGCTACAACTCTTTAGTGTAAAATAATATTGAAAACAAATAGAACAATGTAGAAATATGTGATTTTAGAAAAAAACTTTACTGATTAAGAATTTTTTGATAAAGTGAATATTAAAACTTTTATTTTTAGGTTGAAATAAACAAACAAATAAAAATAATTATATTTCTTTAGAAATCTACATCAGCAATAAATAATTCAAACGTAGTAAAACAATAGAAACATACAAATTCTTTTTTAAGAAAAAAAAAACCTTTGAATCAAAGACACAAGGAATATTTAAATAAAAATACTTAAGAAAAGTATATTTTTTTCTAAGTTGGTGTTTTCACAAACGAAAACACTTAACATTTATATTTAAATTTTACTTTCTAATTTAGCACATTCTAATACTATATAAATATATATATTCATCAGTGATCGAGTATTCTGAGGTTTCCTGAAACAATTTTGTTTTCCAGGAATGCTCCTGACGGGATGTCAATCCTTTCTCCGTGGTTGGCGATCACAATGACTGTTCCCTGTTACGTAATAAATAGATGTTACGTCATAAACAGTTGCGACTTCACGTGAATTATTTTTATTTAGTTGTGGATTGGAATAAGCTAGTACTTGTTTGAATACAATGTTTATCATGTAAGAGTAAAAAAAAACAAATAGTATTATGTTTGCAGGAACATATTTGGAATTGTAAGAACTCCTGTTGTTAAAAGTAAAACTTTTGAATCAAAAAATTTCATTTATTGATTTGATCAAATAAGGGTTAACCGTAATAAACCTTATTTCAGGATTTCTTATCTTATATGAGTTTGTAGTGCTTTAATATGTTTGATTAAATATCTTAATTTAAGTGGGTAGTAAGATGTAACATAAAATGTGATACTCATAGAATAATCACACCTTTATATAATTGTTATAGACTTTGTTAAACATTTGTGGATGAGGTAGACCTATAAAAATCACTTTCTAAGTGCTTTAAATTAATTAACAAAATATATATCCATATTTGTGGCAAATCAAAACACCATTTGTTATTCTTATTTAATGACTTTTGTTTTCTTTTTGAAACCACTTACAAGAAATAAATAGCTTAAGGACAGAACAGTGTATATATTTCCAATTCAAAACCACTGTGGATTATAAACGTGATCAATAACACTGAACAAACAAACTTTTACTTAAGAACTTGTACTGAAAACAGACACAGGCTTATACTACAATCTGTTTTCAGATACCTTGTGGTATCTCGCCTGATGTTCTCAACCAATTAAAACGCTTTACTCAAGTCACGTGATCAAACCTACTAATAAGGCGTTTTTACCCGCAGGTATTTGACACCACGTTAGTACTGTTTGGAGTGTAAATATCACTGTTTATCTGAAAGTTAAAAATTCTAGTACTGGTTATGTAATGCAAAGTTTTATTGAAATGGAACATCGAAATACTGATGGTACAAAGAGGGGTTTGATTACTATTTAAAAAAAATTAGGTACAATGTTAATGCAACTTATCACTCTTATAAGCCATTAGTATGTCTATACTTAAAAGGTTTTAGCGTTTAAGTAGATATTTTCTTTATCTCTAATTATATCAGAATAAAATTCAGTGTAATAAGTTTGTTTTTGTGCACCCAAACTAATTTAAAAGAAAAACATCTGTAAAATTGTAACGGTTTGACCGACAACAATCTAAATCGAAATTTGAAGATAACTGACAGTAAAAGTGTCTAAATCTTAATCCACTTAGCAGCATTTTACTTGAGCTGTAAAATTTTTAAAATGTAAGTAGCTCTACTTAAAAGCAAAACTTGCCCATGAAAAACACATTTTAACATTGAAACTGTAATTCAATCCTTCACAGCTAAAAAACACTGATGTAAATGAGTAGATACACTTGCAGCATAAGTAACCAAATTTTAATCTACTTATCAGCTATTCATTGCACTGGCAATTTCAATTCTGTAGTAGCAACAAAACTTAGTCATTAAAAAACAACCAGGCCCGTGTTGAAAGTTTTAAAAAAACATACTTAAGTATCGAAAATTTAATCCGTCAAAACTAGAAGCACTGATGTATTTGTGCAGACATACCTGCAGGCTGTATATAAGCAGTAAAACCAGTAACACTGTGTTTACACTCAATTTTCTGAGAACACTATTTCAGAAGGTATTTAATCTGAATTAAATCGTGATTAAGGTAATAAGTTATATGATTTTAACTGACTTAACCTCTAATTTTTATTATGAAACCGCAAGAAAATTAACATTTGCTTATCAGTCTGAGATATCAGAATAACATAAGTAACAAATTATTAACTGATTTAGTCTCTTATCTTTATTTTATACCCACGCAAAAATAAACATATAGTTATTGTCTGTTGAAATGACATTAGTTATTTAGTTACATACTGCAATTTATAAAAACTCTAATAAGAATTATAAACTAATTAGAGTTCAAATTTCAAGTTTGTAAAACTTAGGTTTCAAAGATTGTCAGGTAGCTCAATAAATATGTACAAAAAATATTTGAAAAGAGAAACTAAAGGTAAGCATAACTAAAATTAAAAAAAAAATGTCCAACTTCATAAGTTTTCGTTGCTGAAGTTTTTAATTTATAATATATTTTGTGATCTGACATTATTTTATTTTAGCTTTAATGTACAAGCTATTTTATACAACTAACCTTCAATACAACGTCTTTTCCGAAAGTAACATCACCACTAACAGTAAGATGGTCTAGTTCCAACATATCAGGGATATTGCTGAATCTTGATATAAACTTGTGGACCTTTAATAAATATCATATTTATTTTATAAAGTTGAAAAAGATATATATGCAAATTAAAAGTTTCAACATATCAGGAATATTACTGAATCTTGATATAAACTTGTGTACCTTCAAAATATATTATAGATCAAATTAATTGCAGATACTTAGTACTGTGGTAATAGTTTTATAATTTGAAGTTTTTAGATTTAAAAAGATGCATGCATTTTAAGGCCATAGGGGGGGGGGGGGTCAAAAATTTTTTTTTACTAAAATTAACATTGGCTTTTATATGAAAGCTTAAAGTACAAACTATAAGCCAGTTTTTATAGAATTCAAAAATATCATTTAACTTTTGAGATATTTAACTTTTTGTAGAAATTTTCTAATATAAACGTATGGACCGCAAATTTTTCGGGGTCAATTTTCTCGGAAATTTTAAAATTCACTAAAAACCTATCTCCTCCTTCATTTTTTGACCTAGAGACTTCAAATTTTCAGGAAATGTTCCTTTTAATATTTTGAAGAATCTGAATGTTGGAATTTTTGAAATTTTGAAAAATAAAAATTTTATCCACAAAAAACTAAAAAAAGCGTAGTTTTTTGACAATAGTTTTTTTTTTTACTCAAAATTAAAAAAAATTTTACAATAGATCTCTTAAAAGTTTAATGATACACATTCTGTAAAAATTTGAGAAAGATTACTCAAAAAATGAAGGAGGAGATAGATTATTAGTGAAATAGTCGTTTTTCGCATTTTTAGTTTTCGCCTTCCTTAAGGAACCTATTGAACGCCCTTTTTTTGATCGCTTATATCTCAAAAGTTACTTTGAGTTTTTTTAAGCGGTTAAAAGTGTCTGATAGCTCAGATTAAATTCTACAAAATAAGATCAAGTTGTAAAAAAAACAAAGTGGACCCCCCCCCCTCCCTATGGCCACTCTGTTGTGATACATGAAATCTAGTCGTTAAAATATTAAGTTGTTGTAAAAATAATTATACTACTAAGATATTTATGTCAATTGTAAGATAAATAACGCTTTATAATCTAAAACTTAACTAAACATCAATAATAGTCAATTTTTTTATGCTAAGATTAGATGTACGTCAAAAAAAATTCCTTAAAATTGTTGTCAGAATTACACTTATGTAAAGAGCCTGAAAGGTTTTTTGTTAAGTTTTATTACGTAATTTAAAATAGTTTTACTTACAAGATACATACCATACATATCTTGTTAACAAAATAAAAACAAACATAATGATGTCATAGTTACAAACAGTTAAACAATCACAGGAACTTTTAACATTTTTGTACAACTTATCCAATGAATCATCACACGATTTTTAATGTTTACACATTCATATTTATTTTTAAATGTTACTAAACTTACAGTGTTTATAAAATAATATAAAATAAAATAAAAGCACATTAGGAACTAAAAATATAAGTTGAAGCCTGTTTAAAATAAATCAACACATGTTATGGTAATGAGAATGCTATTGAACAATATAACACGATGCAATACAACCGGCTATATGCAATCAACCGTATATAACAAGATTATCATAAAGAAGATATTTATATGAGCTTATAAAGTTCAGTAAAAAGTTGAAAAGTTTTCAGATATACTAGTGTTTCATACTATTTTGCGTAGGTTGAGACCTTGTGCTTAATACAGACAATTTATGTGTAACTAAATATTAATAATAAAATGAAAATAACAACCAAAATAAGTAAACAAAACAAAAATAAAAGTATTTTTTAGTAAAATGTAATAAATACTACAACGTTTAAACAGTACTATGTTAAATATTGAGTAATACCATTTAAAATAAAAGACTAAATTCTTAATTCTAATGTTTTATAAAAAAACATAATTTACTCAAAGATCTATAAAGACTACTTATGATTTTAAGCTTTGTCAGCTTATTAGTATTTATTTTAATAATAGTGAAAAAAGACAAAAACTGATTATAAAGTTAGACAAAAGTTATAAAGTAAAAAAACATATCATTTTATTAAAAATATTTCGAAATATTTATCAACTTAACTACAACAACTAGTAAACTATAAGTTTGAAAACTTAGGATAAAAATCACATTATGAAAAAAATAAGTCATTATTGAACGCTATAAGAATTTAAATTGTGAATTTATTGATTCATTATTTTAATGACCTTATTTTACTTTTTTAATTGGTTTTACTACCACTTACTTTACAAACAAAGCTTTGCTACAGAATTGTATCATGTAATTTTGTAAAACAAAAGTATTTTCAACTTATTTAATCAATTAAATTAAATGTTTTATTGGACTTTATTAAAATTAAGGGCATAAGGGGGGTCCAATTTTTTTTTTTACTAAAAATAACATAGGATCTTATATGAAAGCATGAAGTACAAACTAGTTTTTATAGAATTAAAAAATCTTATTTAACTTTTTAGATATTGTAATTTTTATAAAAAGTTTCTGATACAAACGTATGGACCGCTAATTTTTCGGAGTAGATTTTCTCGGAAATATAAAAAATCACTAAACATCTATCTTCTCCTTCATTTTTTGAGCTAGAGACTTCAAACTTTCAGAAAATGTTCCTTTTATAGTCTAAAAGACTTTGAATGTTGAAATTAAAAAAAAATTCAAAAATAAAAACTTTAGATAAAAAAACAAAAAAAAAGTGTTTTTTTTTAATAAAAATTTTATTTTAAAAAATCTAAAAAATTCCTGCATTCAATCGTTTTTAAATTTAATAATACTCTTTCAGTGAAAATTTGAAGAAGATTGCTTAAAAAATGAAGGAGGTGATAGATTTTTAGTGAAATGGTTTTTTTTCGCGTTTTTAGTTTGCGCCTTCCATTAGGAATCTATTGAGGTCACTAACTTTGATCGCTCATATCTCAAAAACAGTTTGAATTTTTGAAGCGGTCAAAAATGTCTGTCAGCTCAGATAAAACTCTTCAAAATAAGATCAACTTGTAAAAACCAAGGTGGACCCCCTATGCCCTTAAAGCAATTATTTTATTTTAGCAAGCTTTTAAATTATCACATTCAGTACTTTTTACAAAACTAAATACAGTAATATTAAATTATGGGCAAATTTTATGGTTTTAAAATTGCACGTTCACATAACAAAGTCTATGTTTAAATTTAACTAAATTTAACTACGTTTTTCTAATTTAACTTTTACTATATATATTATCATAGCTTCTGAGAAATGAGAGCATTTTTTTTTACTTAATAAAGTTAAAATAAAAAATACTCTGAAAATAACTGCACCTATTTCTATAAAAACTAAATATACTTTCTATAATCTAGATTTATTTGCACATGGTTTTGTAAAATATAGTATAAAAATATACTTATTTCCATAGAACTTAAACAAACTGATATCTTAATATTTTAAAACCTATAATTTTTTTTTTACTAGTTTAAATTGAATTTTTTACTAGATTTTGTTTAGTTAATTTATAAAACATATTCATATACTGACAGATGCTTTCAAATAACAACCTTTAAACAAACGTTGCTGAAATGTTCATCACTTAATTTTACAAATGGAGTTGTAAATTTTTTTTAATAATATACTAACAATTAAATAAAAATGATACTATACTAACCTTGCTGAAATTAATTAACCCAAATTATTCAAGGGTATTGTAGGAAATGATAAAAATTATATAGTTAATTACAAAATAAATCTTCTAACCTTACTGAAGTGTTCATCACCAAGTTTGATCAACGGAGTCGTGGGAAATTGTCTCTTCTTGCTCATGACCATGGTTCCACTCTCTAGTTCGTACAAGTTACTCATTACAAGCAGCAAATCTGATGTCTTCTTCACAGGCAGGAACCTCGAACGTGGAACGTTGATACCTGAGATTTATACTTCATAAAAATTTACATTAAATTGATATTTGATTTGTTGTAACCTTGTATGGTGTATTTAAAGTTTTCCTGTTTTTTTGGTTGCTTTATAATGGTAATAACAAGGTTAATTTGTTGAAACTACAGTCAGCAGTCTACGTCATTTATAAAATAACAAACTACAAATTTTTACTTTTTATCTCATTATAGAGATATAGATGTAATTTAAATTAAAACTGGATTGTAGTTTTGCATGCAACTAATCAATAGCATTTGAGAAACTTTTAACTAATATGCAACTAACCAATAGCATTTGAGAAACTTTAAATTAATATGAAACTAACCAATAGCATTGGAGAAACTTTTAATTAATGTGAAACTAACCAATAGCATTGGAGAAACTTATAATATAATGAAACTAACCAATAGCATTGGAGAAACTTTTGATACCGGCACCACAGGCAGCTTCCAACTGAATTACATTTGTTCCGTTTGCTAGTCTCTGTTAGGTTATTTGTAATAACTAATTACTGTTTAGATAAAGATTGCAAAAATAGAATTCCTTGTAAATAACAATAGATTTTTAGTTAATCATTTGATTTATTAGCCACTTAGCTTTTATACTCCTTCAAGAAATACAAAAAAAAAAGTCTTAGAAGTTTAACATTAAATCTACAAGCTTAAAGTGTATATAGCTGGTAAATATTTTTAAAACAAATTAATAAAAAAAAAGCATTTATTTCAACTTATTTTCAAACAAATTGAATATCTTTTCAAACACAAACAAACCTTATTGTTGACAATGACCTCCATTTCGATTTGTTTCGACAACGTCAGTTCGTTCACAGATTTCAAGTTCATCCACAAGTTGTTGGTGTTGAATATTTTGAACTTGCTCACCGACTTGAACTCGTCTTTCTTCTCCGATGGCACTTGTGCGATCTCCAGCAACCTCAGTTTATCATCGTACTCAATCAAGGTTCCTCCCTACAGTTGGACCAATTAAAAAAGAGTATAAATTAGCTCAGTTTTTATATTTTAAAATGTCTGCTTTCGTTTTTGATAAATTTAAATGTTTTTTCAAAATTTGAAAAAGTAAGCGAATCCATTGATAAAGATTCTGAGTTTTGCAAAACTAAAATTTGTAAATAGAGCAGCCATTAGTGTTCATTATATTTTACATTATATTTAGAGTTAAAACAAGTAAACTAAAATTTATAACTTTTAATTAATAATTTGCTTTCTACAACAGTTTTTTGTGTAGTTAACTATGCAATAATACTCGAAACTTAATTTTATGTATTAGAAACCTTGAGTAAATGCATCTACTAGCATTACTATTAAATCTACCATACCTTAACATCGGCTCTGGTTTTATCGGTGACTTCCATGACGAAATCGCAGGGTTTGTTGGGATCTGGCGGGTTAACCAGCATGTTCAGAATGTTCAAATCAACGGTGGCTCCCATGTTGTCGATGTTCGACACAAACATGTACTCCTTGCCCTCCTTCAAGAATCTGTGATGTTAAATTAATCATGTTTATATAAGTAATGTTTTATGTGAATGTCAATAACAGTTATCAATGTTTGATACAAACATGTACCTTTTGCCTTCTGTTAAGAATCTGTGAGGGAATAAGCGGTTAGAATTTTGTATATAAATTGACTTCTTCATTAATATTACAGCTATTAATTTTTTGTATGTTATAAGTTTGGTTCCAAAATACCTCTTCAAGAATTTAACAAAAACAATAATTTTTAAAATTATCTAAATAATTATGAAAAAGTTTAAAAGATTGTCGTACTAGTGGGATAAATAAAAAAGTATGACAGCTAACAGTAAAATTAATCTTTTACATGAACATTTTAAATGAAAATTAGAAAAGATAATTTTTTTTGACTAATTAATTCTTGAACGGTGTTGGAAGTCCAAATAATACATGCTATAATCATAAGACAATCATCATTGAAGACATAAAATATATACTTATGATGAGAAGTTTAAAGTAGGTATAAATTTTGATTTAACACATCAGCGTGAAATTCAAAATAAAGCTAGAATCTACAAACACCTTTCAACTATCATACTACATCAAAAAGAAACACCATAAAACTCAACAAAACCAACTGTTCGACGAGTCCACTCTTGACAATGCATTCGTACACATCCCCGTGACCTGGTGGGTACCAACATTCCAAGGGGTCCTGCACATCCGTTGCTACTGGCAACAACGTCTCCTTGTTGATACGTGGGTATCTAGTTTGAGTATATATTAATAAAAATTTCAAAACAACTAGTTAATCCAGCTTATGCCCTTATTAGTTGGTGATAGTAATGATAAGAATAATTTTTAAAGAAATATTTAAAAAATGCATTCTAATTAATGCATTGTTTAAGAAAAAAAAAACTCTTATGAAGTTCAATTTTTATGGTTGTTTAGAATAAAATACTTTATGGAAATATTGGAAAAATTAAATATTCAAACTGATTTAAAACAAAATTATACTCCTTTTTACACAGTATAATTTAAAATGAAATAAACTTTAACTTATATGAAAAAAATTAACAAGAAGTATCAATAATATAAATTTATTGATTTAAAACAACTCTTGTTTAATACAGTAATTTTCCGCTATTTCAAATTTCAAAATTATTAGTTATATATAAAATAATGCAAATGAATTGATAACAAACTCCGAATATATAGCAATACAAACATATGTAAACAACAAACCTGTTCTGATTGAATGTGTGGATGTCAAGTTGACAGGATGAATATTTTCTCAATATGAGGTTTGTATCGGTATCTGTGTTGAATGAATTCATCAAGACCAGTGGAACGTTCACATCGTACTTCTTGTTCAGACTCTGTGAAAAATAGTTGTTAAACTATTTTACAGCTAAAATAAAGCAACAATTTAGCTTTTTAAAGCTTTATATAATATTAGCTTTAAAAAATGCATATTACAGTTAGTAATTTTTTTCTATGTTATAAACTTGGTTCTAAAAAAATAGGGGGATTTAAACAATTGGTGAAACAATTTTGGCTAGAAATCTGTAGCTTTTCCAAAAAGTTTTTAAATCTAAAATAAAAAAGTAATCTATTGAAAAAAAGTGCATTCAAACGAAAGTTAATACTATTACAATTATGCTAACAAACCCTTTAAAAGTTATTATTTAAAAGAGGAATAATTTAAGTAAACTTGTAAGTGACAATTGTAACATTATAGCTTAGTTACTAATTCTTAAAAAAAAAATCAAATCAAAAAGTATGAAATATCAAAACAATATTGTACATCAAATTAAAATAACAATCACTCATACTTCGATTTGTTGCACGGTGAGGTCGAGGAAAGTGAGTCCCGATCTGACGGAAATGAGCGACTTGGGACCGACGCAACCCATGGAGGTACCAAGACCACCGTTCAGTTTGACCACCACCAACTTGTTGAGTAGTTGTTTCTCGCTACACATGAACTCGCACGCTGCTACATCGCTGTATGACTTGATCTGTGAGTTTAGTTTGGTTTTTATTACAAACATATGCCCCAAGCCAATGTAGGTACTTAGTTTTTAAATATCACAAAAAAAGTTTTTTTTGTAGGATTTTTGAGTTTTCACTAGAATTTAAAAGTCCGTGATAATGATAGTATCTAAGATTTGATCTGTAATATAAACTTTTATGAAGTTTCATTAAAAAAAAACTGTCTGAAATATATGCCATGTGCCAAAAGGATAAACACAGTTTAGGAAAAATAAGCGCATCACTTGGCAGAAGGCTTTAAAAAGTATGTAGCACTTTGATCTTAAAAATTTTACTTAAGATTGAATTTAAATAGCAGCATACTTTTATATAAAATGTGTTTTAGTTTTCCTCTAGTGGACGCACTTCCTTTTTATTCTATTTTAATCTAAGAAAAAAAATGGTAGAAAGTTTTATTTTATTTATTGTTAGTGTGTTATTTGATGTGAAAAAGTGTTCAGAATTTTTTATCAATCTTGCATTAAAAATTATTTAAATATGTCAAACGTGCACTTATGTTTAGATTTTTTTAAAATTACAAAAACAAGTGCTCCCATTAGCAAAAGACATTATCTTAATATTGAGGCAGCTGTTTAAAGTGAATCTTATGCTGGCCAGTTTAAGACTCATTTTATTTGCAAATTCTTTTAATATATACAAAATAGTGAGTAAAAAAATTGTATTATAAAATTGTGTGTCAGTTATCTTTTTTTTATAAAGCTTAGGTCACATATATTCGAAAAAGTCAAAATTTTATATTTTCAAAATTTCAGTTTACTTTAGAGTTTTATAGCATTATATAAGTATTCTTGAATATTATTTATCAATGTTTCAACCACTTATAGTAAAACACCTACTCTAGGTTACTAAAAAAATAACCCAATAAAGACAAATAAATAATTTAAGTTTGTTTATAAAGTACTGAAAAATTTAGTATTTAAAGTATCTAAAATATTTAGAACTGACAAATATATACAACAATTTAAAAAAGAATTATAGTACACAAAGTCTTCAAACCAACAGCAAATATTTTAAATAAAATAACTTCAACTTTGTATTTGTAACATTAGAGGTTCATAAAAATCATTTAGAACAAGTGAGCGTAACTATTTAAGTTTACTAACCATTATTTTCATACAATTCAAATGTTTACATAACTTAAAATGTAAATGCTTTTTAAAATAATTTAATCCTTACAGATATTCTTAAGAAAACAAAAGATCTTTTAACAAATAAGTAAGTGTTTTCATTTAACTTAAAAATGTCAAATTAAGAACAAATCAAAAAACAAACAGATCCCTGTGGTGGGGGCTTGATTTTGTCCCACACAATTGAAGGCCCGCTCTTCAACAGAAACCTCTTGAATATCGCCTCAAAATTCTCAAAATCCTTCTTTGTTACCTGTTAAAAGTGGGGTGGAAACATTAAATAAAAGATTTAAAAAGTATATTTGATATACATTAGCAAGGAACATACTGCTAATACCATAGATAAAAAACATAAACTTCGTGAAAGTAGTGCTTCATTTTATATTAGACAACAGATAACATTTTTACTTTCAATGATGAAAGACTACAATATTTAAGCAGTAAAATAGAGTAAGACCTCACTAATGGTCTTAACAGAGTTAAACGTATTTATATATAATACCATGAAGATAAATAAAGTGAGTCTTTTTAAAATTATGGTATTTCGATAAATACTTTAGGTACATACACAGGGTTGCCCAAGGCTTTTTGAAAGTTTTTTTGAGGTTTTCAGAATTTCTTCCAGTTTTTTTAAGAAGTAGTTTGGTCCTTATTTAGTATACTCATAAATTTAAGATAAATACACTGTTTTAACTAGTATAATAACATTGTTAAGGTACTGAAGAGTTTAAAAATTACAAGTATGTTTAACACAAACAAAAAAACTTATCATGACATAACTAATACATTATGAAAGTTTTATAGTTTTTGATGACTTTAAAATATTAAAACAATAAAATCAAAAAATATACTAGCTTATATGGCCACTGGTTTTTTAGTTTTTTTTTTTCTAGACTTGAAAAAGTACAAGTTTTCTAGTAATTTTTAGTTGAACTTAAACTTGAGGTAAAATGTTGTTATTAATAATATTAAATTATTGAAAAGGTACATTAATATCAAATTTGTTTAAAAATAAATAAAACTCAAAACAATGTATAATTATTTTATAGTGTAAATTAGTATTTTTTATCTTATTTAAGTTTAATAAGTTATATAAACATGTGAATGTAGTATAACAAAGTTTGAATAATAATTTAAGTAAAAACTAGTGTTTAAAATATGAAGTTTAAAATTACTTAACTTGTATACAAATCCCCCAAAAAAAATTATTACACATTATCTTTTATACAAACTTTCAATACTAAATTATTTTATAGAAACATAAAAACAAAAACAAACAGTAGTAATTTCCATGTCAGAATCTGTTGTATAAACCTGACTAAGTATTTCAATCAAACTAACAAAAAATAACTAATGTAATCTTAACACATAAAACAAAACTTGTCGTTTTATGAATTTGAAAAACTCATCAAAGTTATTATGCATTAATAATGTGTGGGATGAACAAAAACTGCTCTAGTGTAACAACAAATGTTCTTCAAAAAGTGTATAACCAGGTCCACCTAGTTGTGTAAAGTTTTCATTTATCTTAATTTGTGGATTTTTCTCTTATTTTACAGAAATTTTTCACTGCTTAACAAAGTTCAAAATAGTTTTTGAAACACAAAAAGTTAAAGTTGTTCAGTTTAATAGGTTTTTTTTTATGGAAGGTAAAAACAAACTTAACTATTATTAAAATTCTAAAGGTTTATATTTTTAGTGTTGAAATTTTATACTAATTTTCTTGAATTTTTAAAGTATTGATATATTAATCTTTTTACTAGAACAATGTTATTTAATTTTGGAAAAGCATAGAAAATATTTAAAATTATTTTTTTTAATCTAAAACATTTTGTTATTTTACAATTTTATTTTATGGAATACTTAGAATAAAAAATATAATTTGAAACCTCTAGTTCAAAAAAAGCAGCAAATATATTTTTAGAAAAGTTTAAAACTTTTAAGAAAATTCACAATAAAAAAGTTGTCCAACCTTTAGAAAACATTTTTTGTGCAACAATTTTTACAGTTTAAAAACTTTCATTTTACATTAAATTTTCTAATAGCTGACTTATAGTTTAAAAACTTGATATAAAAACTAATTAACTTTTAAAATTAATGCCTTAAACATTATGGTCTCAAAGTTTTCAAAAACTATATAAAACAGTATGCAAAATTTAACATAAATATAAAAAAATATCTAAATTAACCTCTCTATCATCTTTTTCAGCTGTGTTCACCAATTTTTCCAATTCATGGTGCAGGGCAGACCTGGCATCATTTTTCATCAACTGCTGAAACTCCATTATGCTTTGTGACCTTGAAACTGCTGCTGGTGATTTGGGTTGCTCAGTGAACAAAATGTCCCAATCTACGTAGTTGTTGGTTGAAGCTTTTCTGGTTGGACCTAAGGATTAAAAAGTTTTTTTTTGAATAAATTCAAACTGGATTGATTTGGTTTGCTTTTGTGCTTGTTAAATTTGTAAACACAAGCAATTGTATGCGTGTTAACACTTGAGGCGTAAAGAGCATTGACATTTTGCTTTGACATTACAATTTCGCCCTAACAGTTAACTTTAATTTAGCACTTTAGCAGCGTTGCTTAAAATTGCTAAGTGTGATTTTGGTATAGAAAAAACTTGTATAAACTGAAGCTTTAAGCAATTATCTTCTTTACTTTTTTAAACTTAAAAGTCTTATTTTTAATAACTTTGTTAAAGTTTATTGTACAAAACGCATTAAAAAAAAAGGTTTAACTGTTTGACCAATTACCTGATTTATTGTATAAAAAGTGGCTGGTGTAAAAAAAGTGTTTAAAAGCTTAAGTTAAAGTCTATTTTTTTTTTAATTTAAGCGATGCTCAAGCTTTTAAATACCATAAAGAGTGTTCTAAGTAAAACTTGTCTAAAAATTTCAAAATACGATATGTAATACGATACCAATAAAACATAATCGTTCGCATAGGAAAATAGAGACACTATTTTCAAAGTTGTTATGTCTAACAAAAAGTTTCATTGATGGTTTAATGCATTATTTGTTGCTAAACAAACAGGCGCCTTAAATTTACACGTGTTAAAA
This sequence comes from Thalia democratica, assembly GCF_965202585.1. Classification (NCBI taxonomy): domain Eukaryota; kingdom Metazoa; phylum Chordata; class Thaliacea; order Salpida; family Salpidae; genus Thalia; species Thalia democratica. The sequence continues at coordinate 22,808,589 of NC_139171.1, forward strand.
AACGTTGTGCAGTTGCATGCATTTGTTTCTCATAAATAAATACTTTCTGCAGTAATTTTCGTAAAATTAATTTCAAACTTTATCTACTTTGACATGTTCAAATATTTTTGATGGTTATGTGAAAGAGAATTTAAATTTTGTGTTTGAAAACCAAGTAGCTTTCAAAATTATATCATACATATTAATATATTTCTTTTAAATATCAAATACTTTAAGCTATTAATATATTAATAATAATATATATAATATAGATAATTATAGGAAATATATCTGCCTACAAAACAACTCGCCCAGTTTAAGCCATAAAAGTATAAAACTTATTCATACCTTTTAAGTACTTTAACATGTTTAATTAAATTATTTTACTCACTTAATGACTTATTAATTGCAAAGTTTAAAAAGAAAAACAATACATATTTTTTATAACCTTTTTTAATGTCTTTTTAATTTATAACAACAAATAATTTTCAAGTTGTTTACTACAAAAAAACAAAAAAGAGTGATTAGAAACACCAAATATTTTTTAAATACTTTTTTTTTATAAAAAAGTAGAATTATAATTAAAAAGTTTCAAGTTTGTGGTTTAACTTTATCTCTTGGAAGTAATTTTCAATATTTATAGACGTAATAGAGGGCTATTTTAGTTAAGACTAATTTGAATTTGAAATTAAACTTAAAACATTTTAATATATCATAATTCAGAACTAAACAAACATTATTTAAATGACACAAAAAGAAATACAAATTAATTAAATTCAACAACTAAAAATTATAACGAAAACAGCCTTACCAACTTTATATTTCTTAATAACACAACAAAGCTTATAATGAACAAACGATAAGATATAACTCAAACAACAGCAAATTCACAAAAAGCTAGCAATTTTCACTATATTCGCTCACAGAAGATACCTTGCGCGTATTTATATGCCCTTGGGCGAAACTGCGCGAACCGCTGATTCGCTGTAACTCAATACGCTAAAAATTGTCGCGACTTGTCTGCATTATGCTACATGTCTGCACGAACCTAATGTACTCAAAGCTTTTGTAAATTAAGTGAAAGTCGCTTTAACTTTCAGTAAAAGTAAAATGAACTCATATTCATATAAGTATTTGCACAAAAAAATATTTGCTGTTGCAGTTTTTATCGATAGTTTTAAAAAACGTACGACGAATAAATTAAATTGAATACAAACTTAAAGATTTTTTTTTCAAAACAAAACTAACTCATATTGAAGTTTTCTTATCAGTTTTCCTCTCAGTTTACAAACGAAACGAACGAAATCTCTCGGCAGTATACCGCTGACTTCGACAATTAAAAAATCACTGCTGGCTGCGCAACTTATATATACTTGAATACGGTTGTAACAACACGTCGCTCCCATATAGCGTGCTAGCCGGAGGCGAATGAAATACGAAGCTCGAATGTCAGGCCGGCCTTTGTTCTTTCAGAACTTTTTCGGTGCTCGTATATTTTTTTAAAATCTTCGGTAAGTTAAATTTTCGGAGCTCAAGAATTTTTTCTGTCTCAAAATTGAGGCTAGGTTTTGAGACGCTTTGTGAAATTTTATGTATTTTGTTCAAATCGGTGTTATCGAAAGTTTGATAAGCTTGAAAGACGTAGTTTAAGCTTTTGCATGAATAAATATGTGTTAATTTAAAATGGATATGTTTTATAGCGTGTTGGTCTCACGATTAAAAAAGTACTAACAATTTGATAGGAACAATAAGTAAACTATGAATTTTAGGGTATAATTTTTAGTTCTAACTTTAAACTTGAAGTTTCCCTAACTTTTATTGTAAATGTCTTTTTTCTGAAAACTTTAAAAAAGTTTTTTTGATTAATAATTTTTTCAGTAATAAACATGAAGTAGTGGGTAAAAGTTTGTAATGTTAAGGTGTGTCACTTTAAAACCAACAAAGTGTTTTGAAAACAACTATAATCAATTGTTTTCAGATTTATCAACGTCTTTTTATGTAACCGTTTATATTTTTCGGTTTTGGTGTAAAAGCATATTCAATAACATACAAAAATCAAGATTTATTATTTATACTATTATGACATAAACATTTTAATTAGATTTTTAACAAGCATTTTTGCAGTAAAGTTCTGAATACGTTTTACCTTAAACCAATTAAAATAACTGTTCATTGAGATATACTACAAGAAAAGCATACACAAACTTTCGCTTGACTATTGTCAATAGTAGTTATTTTGTATAATTTAAGAATGTATAACTTTAAGTTAAATAATAAAACACACTTAAACCCTTGCTAATTGAAAATTTTTTTATCTTTAGCTTATTTTTAAGTATTTATTGTAATAAAGTTCATTTACCTTGTAGTATTGTATAAAAAAAGTTTAAGATTAAAATAATAATTTATGTCACTTAAATATTTGTAAAACAAAGCAAGTAATTAAAAATGCCTTTTTTATTACATGTTTTCAAAGTAAACTATTTTGTTTCAAGATAAACTGCACATAATCGTATTAACAAGTTGATAAATCTTGTCTCGAATTTGTTGCATCAAGTTTCTGTACGCGTGTGCAAAATTATTTCCGCAGGAATTTATTTGATGAAAATAATTGGTAACACAATATCGTTGCAAAAAATTAATTTCAGCTTATACAAGCGCGCTGCGTATTTGAACGATAAAAATACAAACACATGCTTGTTTTTAAAATAAGTTTCGTAAGAAAAGCAACTGTATAGAGTAGAGTATACATTATTAGCTTTAGAATATTATATTGTATGAGTTGTTTGAGCTTTTTGCAAAAAAATAAGCCTAAAACCGTCTAAAAATGTTTAAAACATAATATTAGTATCAAATAATCTATATAAAGGTTTTGTGTTACATTAAGTTATAATCATATGAAACATCTTAATACGTTAGTTAATGTATACTGAATGTTTTATCAATAAGTATAATCAGCTTATTTTACCAAAAACAAATTAAAAGTATTGAAAACGCTTAAGGCTTTACAGTTGTTATAGAAATGAAGTATTTTACAAAGTTCATGGAAAAAGTAAATATTTAACACCACTTAGAAAAACATATATACTAGTCATTTGTTTTTATAACAACCAACATGGATTAAATTAATTTGATTAACAAGGATTAAGACCTGAACTTCAGGAAAATCAGTTAATAATTTAATACTTATAAAAATAACTACTTTTGTGGTTAACGGTTTTGAAAAGTCACTTTTTTGAACTTGACTTTAACTGGTTAATTGATTGAAATTGTTTACATAGGAATTACCAGTTAAAAAAAATAACGAAGTTTTTCTTTTCAATTATGCTTTTAATTCTTTAAATTTACTTACAAAGCATATATTTAAAAAGTTTTAATAATAAAAAGTATTTTAAATTTCCAAAACTTTAAAGATAAAAAAAAAACAACTAAACTTGCTGTATAAAAACGTGAGAGAATAAAGATTAAAATCAACTATTATATACGAACCGCTTACTTTTTTCTGTATCATGTCAGTCATTAGCTAAATTTGCTTTATATTTTTTATTTCCTTACATTACCTAATAAAAATTTGACGTAAAATAAATTTCTGTCATAAAACCAAAAGAGCGGTGGTCTTCAAACTAAAAACTATTCTACTTAAGTACTCAATTAACAAACTTGATATAATTTTAATTTTACCAAATAATAAGTTCAACTAACTGTTTTCACCAGACGAAGAACTTTTTCCGCTTGCTATTATTTGTTCAAACTTTGCTTCCTTGTTGACTTGTGTTTGATTTGTGCTGTTTTGCGATGCTTCTGTGTAGTCAAGACCCATTATAGTTATAAAAGTATTTTTATTTAAGAATAAAAATAAGCTACATAAAAAAAAGTATAAATTTACAAAAAAAAAACTACTATTTCACAAAATCACCTACAAAATAAACTGAAAAGCTAAAAAAAAAACAAGCAAGCAACTTTTTTGGTTCCAAATATCTTTTTTTAAAAATCAACAGAATTACAGCAAAATAATTTACACAACACTGCACTCAAACATAAACTGAAAATAATATTTCAAATCTCCACCCTACAAACCGACCCGCCTATCTCAACAATCTACACTGTAAATATTTACATTACAGACTTGCGCATTAAATTGATGTAAAACTTTGATTTTTTCTTGCAAATTTACGTGCGCGTTTAACTTCAAAACAGTTTCACTGCCTAGTTTACAATCTGCTCTTAAATGAGTTACATTTAAACTATAACTATTCTTTATTTGTACAAGCAAATTTTAAGTGTATTGTGCAAATAATTTAGTCATTATGGTTGTGGATTATTTGACAAAGGATACAATATTACAGTAAATCTCATTTACAATGAAACTACTTATTAAGTGACTTATTGTTAATAGTTTTTGTGATAAAAAATATTTAAGGTAAAGTTTATTTTTATTTTTATAGCCAACTAAAATTCATAAAAATGTTTTTTACTTTTTAAATATATTCAAAAATTTGTTTTATAGTAAATTTGATTGTTGAAAAAACAATTAGAGGTCTAAACTTTGTAAAAGAAAGAACAAAAATACTTTATCCACTTCTTTTCCATGATTTTCCATTATAAATTTTAGAATTCTTTAGGTTATTTTAAGCACTGAAGAGCTCTTTAAGCAAAACTTAGTTTGCAAAACTAAATATTGAAAAAAGTATATTTATATCGTGCGTCATAATGAAATTTTAAAAGTTTAATTAGCATACTCGGCTAGTTTAATGCAAATTAATACAATTATATTTTTCAATTTATAATTTATTATTTTAGAGAGAAACAATTACAGTGTTTCACCGCAAAGCGGATTTTTAAGTTGTAAATCTATATAAAAATAATAATGGTAAATATGATAAATAAATAAAAATTTTCTGTGCATTAAGTTTTTTGTTGAGAAAAAAAAACACTTTAGAAAAATATAAGTGCTAAAAAACTTTAAAAAAAAATCAAAATGATCTCTTTAAAATCTCCCCTGCAGATAGATTACTTTGTTCAATTTTGTTTCAATCTCAATAGTTAAATTATATTTTTCTACAAAACTGTAAACTGTATGCTTTTTCACATAAACAAAGTTATGCTAACAAATGTTTTGTAAACCAAGTTGTAAATGACAAAGAAGTTCGAAGTTAAAATCTGCTTATTCGTGTTCATAAGAATTAAAAAAATAAAATGAAACAATGTCTTTTTCTAATATATCTTTGAAAATTAGAAATTTATTTGTTCCTTTACTAATAAGTAAAAACTACAACAAGCTTATTTTTGGTGCACTTAATGCAAAACAACCTTATTTGCTGAGTTATAGTTAACTTATAAAAATATTAACAAACACAAAGCAACAAAAACAACCACTTGCAAAATTGAAACTGAAACCTTTCTAAAAGTTCGGACTCATAAAACCTTCAGCAAGCCAACCGAATGATTTATAGTTTCACCGAATTTGTTTTTACAACAATGTGATATTTACATTATAGGCGGCGAAATTATTGTAAATCTTAAAATCCCCCACCTATTTTCTATGTAAACGTAAAGTTTAATGTATGTTATGCTATTCAATTTTACGCATTCAATTTTATTTGACGCATTTGATAGAAATTTTGCGTATACATTTTGGATAATAAAAAATTGCTTGCGTTGTAAAAAAAGACTTAAAATATTTTTAACTGATTAATTATTTAAAAGGCAAACTTAATTATAAGTTAATTTTGTTGTTTAACAAAAGCAAGTGAGTTGTGTTATTCAAAACAGTTTAGTTAAAGTTATACTATACTATTTAACAGTAAAACATATACAACTAAAGTAAAATTTAACTGAAATAAAATACATAATCTGTGCTTACAAGTCTAGATGAATAAATCAAGGTATACAAGTGAGATAGTTACCTTTATAAATTGGATTATCGAGTAGCACAATTGAGCTAATGCTTAGCAAACTTTAAAAACTTGCTATAGCACATATCTGCTATAAGCTAAAAAAATCAAAAACAATGATTGGAGTTTATAGAAACTATTAACCAAAAAAAATATTTTTGTTTTTGCACAAGTTTTTATTTTATAAACGAACTTCTTCTAAAATATGAGAAGTACATTATTTTACTAAAAATAAAAAAAAATTATAAAATTGTAGGTAGAATAATTTAGTATACTTTGTTTTAAAAATAAAACCAATTGAAAAAACTAATGATTAAAGATCTTTTTCTATAAATAAAAGTATTAAAAAAGTATTTAAAAACAATTCTTGAAAAGATCTATCAACTAGTTTATATAAATCAAAAATAAAATGTGCAAATAAAGGTATGTATGAACAATGCTCTTAATTTTTATCTTACTTAATAACAAAAGCACCACGCAAGTTAGTATTTGCTTAGCAGGTGTTCAAAACTTTTCAATAAAGACTTTTCAACTAAAAATTTAACTGGTTAAACTATTTAGTAAATAAGTTTTTGTTTGACAGTGCGTAGAGTTGATTTACGCACTAAAAATTCCGAAACCTTTTCTCAAAACTCTAGTTTCAAGCAAAACAAATACTTATATTTCTGCTTTTGTTATATATTTTGTTTATACTTTTTACCTAGGTAAATATTTGTAATTGTTTCTTTTTGGAGCTAAAGTACATTCGTAAAAAAAAATTGAGTGATCGTTATATCGGTCCAGTAGTTGAAATAGCTATGATAATAACAATAAATATTTTGAATTGTGTTTGTTTTGAAACAATTAGTCCTATGATATCAAAACAATTAAACAAAACAAACTTGAACAAAAGCAAATCCTAAGGTTATGCTTCTTTAGTATAAATTTTTTTTTTATTTACACTAAGCGTAAAATATCAAGAACTGAGTTTTGAAAGCTAAAATTAATTTTAGTATTTGTTTCTAATACTTCATACCTGTTTCAATATCTAGTGAAAAATAAAACATTAGGACCTAAAACTAAACTGAATTACAAACTATTAAAAAATAAAAATAAAAATAATTAACTAAACTAAATATATCTAAATTAAAAAAAATCAAAGTATGTAACTATTTCTTTAGCCAATTAAATAAGCATCCCACTAATTTTTGACTAGAAAATTATAAAAAAACTGAACACAAAAGATAAAAACTATACCGTAGCATGGGAAAAAAGAAAATAAGTTTTCCAAAACTTTGTAAACAAAAATTCCAACTTTCAATTACAAGGTAGTGAAGCCACATTTGTTTACGATAATACAAGTGTTTTTAAAAAAAACTTTTGTTTTTCCTAACACTGTAGTTATTGTTTACGTGAAATACTTCTACTTGAGCAATAAAACTTTACTATGAAACTTTAGTTTTTACCGCCACTATAATCATAAGGCTTTTTTATATCAAAACTAAAATCATCAGAGAAAAAAAATTGTGACAATTCGTGATAAAGAAAAATCGGTGTTTTTTAAATATTTTTGGTAATTTTCTTGCTTAAACTTTAAACTAAGAACCAAGTGTTGTTATAACAGGAGCAATAAAAAAAAAATCTGCGTTTTTCCTAACATTTTAAGTTTTGTTTTAAATTTAGTTTTATAAAAGTTAAACAAAAAATCATCGTTAAAATTATTGGTCATCATGCTTAGTTTTTAATTTTCAAATCAGTCAATGTGAGTTCAACTAAAAAAAAAAAAAAAAATACAAATTTCAACATTTTTTCTTTTATGGTTATATAAACTAGAAAAAGTTGCTTGTGGTACATTATTTCATGAAAAATATTTTATTGAAAACTTATTTTTACGTCTACAACGTAACTTAAAAAAGTATATTAAGTGACTTTTTACATCAATAACTTTGCTTCTTGCATAAGAATTAAACTTAATCTACTAGTTTATGTAGCTTCTAAAAATGTTGTTGTTTTTAATTTCTTAAAATCTGTAGAAGTAAATAAATAAAATAAGTATCTTTATATACGTTTTTAATATTTTAAAGTAAAAACAACATAATTGTTGCACAAGTGGTCTTTTTGACTTGTTTAATAAGTGAGTATTATAACAACTTGAAAAATTATTATTTTTGAATGTAGATGTTGTTATAATACAAATGTTTTACACTTTAGACTTTAGAGGAAGTAACACTATATTTGTTTTGACTTGTGTAGTTTCATAGTCCAAACTTGTACAACACTATGACTGGATACTCTTGATAGAAGCAAATAAAGTAGAGCTACCAATCCTCGAACATACGAAAAAATATAATATACACAAAAAAAGTTGATTTACTTTATTTACGTAACACCCTTTTATATTTTCTTAAATAAAGATGGAATAAAATATTCAAACAAAATACATAACAAAGACTTTACTCATAAAGCATAATATTTAAATTTTACAAGTAAAAACTTATTATAATGCTTTTGTTATATTTTTATAACCTATATTTGTGAACTTTTTCTCACTTTATATACATCTTATTTCAAGAAAAAACATAATGAGATTAAAATAGGTTATTTGAATATTTATAACTACAAAGTACGTTAAATGTTGTTAAGTGTTTCAAAAATAAGACTACTGTCTAGAAAAAAAAAAGTTGTACAAGATTTAAAAATACGAATAAGTTTAGAAAAATTAAAGTTAAATTTCATCACATCATATCTTTACATTTTAATTTTAGTAAATTGGGCTAATAGTGACCTCGAAACTAACAAGTACAGTAGGTTTTCATAAAATTTATACTTAAATAAAATGAATAAGTACTTGCATGCATAAATATAGTAAAGTTATCGATGAGTAACAACCAACCTTTTTCTGTGTAATAAAAACTTGTATCTGCTGTTGCCATGTAAAATTAACTTTTTTGCTGGTTTGGAAATTATTTGACGATAATAAATTGTTAAAATTATGTTTTAAGTCTAAAATTAAACTTCAGGTAAATATTCAGTTACTGGTAATATAGAAAAATACTAAATTTTTACTTCTAAGAAAACATCTAGTAGAATAACATATAAAAACTTAATGTTTATTTGTACTTTTACCTTTAAAAAACGTTTTAGTTCAATATGTATAAAAATGATTTCCTAAACATACCTTTATACAATTGTTCAATTTGTTTTATGAATAAACATTAAGCACCTAAAGTTTTATACAGTTTATATACTATTTATATTATTTCTATGTCTTTATTAGGTTTGAAACTGTTTAACTGTCTTGTTTTTACGCTTACTTTACACTTAATATAATGGTTTTGATCAAAATGATAACGCAAAAATAATTTTAATAACAAACTAAAATTTTATGCTAAACTATCAACGTATAGGCTTTAAATGTTTTAAAGGTCATATGCTATTTTAAAAATAGATAACAATAACTCAATTATATAAACAAAGCTAATTTTGAGTGTAAAATCTTGTTTGAGTTTATCAAAGTATCTTTAAAATAAAAAAGTCAATTGTTTGAATATTAATTTTCATAAAAAAAAGTATAGTGATGTCAAGTTTCAAGTTTAACAATTTTAAGTCAGAACTAAACAAAAACAATCAATTTGTTATGAATCAACGATACTTAAGGAAATAATCAATTACTGAAAATTAGCTTTCAATGTTAGAACACTTCTTAAAAAACGTTACTTTTTAATTGTTTTTGAAAAATATTTTAAACTGTAAAATTAATCAGTTAAACACTTCTGAAAAAAAAAACCTCAAGGTGATTTGTACTTTATGTATTTAATTTAAACTTATATGCTTAATTTTAATCGAATAGAAAAATTAATAATAAAAAAAGGTTTAATTTTTCCAGATAAATATAAAACAAGTTTCAATACATTTGAAAAAAAAATACTAAAAATTAACTGATCGAATTAATATACGATAAGAAATTATAAATAATCTTATTTAATGAACAGTCTAACTTACTTTTTGTTGTTTTAAATAACTTCAAAAAATAGTTGATGTCAAAAAACGAACTTGTAAATAAAATTTAACTACAACAACATATGACCGAAGTCATGCTTGAAAGTTACAATTGTTATACAATTAAGAGGAAATGAAGTTTCCTTTGTTATGTAGTTGGCAATTTCAGTGCGCTAACTTTTAAATATATTAAATTTAATTATGTGTTGTTACTTGTCTGTTAATTTACTTAAACAATTAAAAAAAAATATTATTTAATTTAATTATGCTAACATAAAGTAATTGATATTATTTAGAACACTCCAAGTCAATTTAAAGTGTCAGTTTTGACTAGTTTTAGTTTTATAAACTGTTAGATTTGCTGATCCTAACTGCAATAAAATAATTGAAACTTCTATACTTTTAAATTATTCCATAAATTCTGCATCACAAATGTTAATAAAAACGTACAATTTACTATTCTGTTTTACAAACTAAAATAATATGTTAGTAATTTATTTTATTCGTATGAAAAACATGTATTTATTGCCATGTAATATAAACTAACACGCTTTTTATTTCTTTGAAAAATTTCCACGTTGCTTCATCAACAGTATTTTTCTAATTGCAACTGTTTTCATACAAACATTTTGTTGCAATGCATAATAAGTTTCGAAAAGTTTCAAGCAAAAGTGTGCTTTGCATCAAAAGTAATGGTTTTAATCAAGCGTAACAAAAAATATTTTTAAAAGTTGCAATACACGTTAAAATTGCTACTTATACTGCTATTGATAAACTGACATATTCAACAATAAAAAAGATTATGTTGCTCTAAAAATAAAATTTGAACTTTTATAAAGATAGTTTTGTTAAAATCAAGCTTAAGGCGTTATAGTCATGTATATTTAGTTCAACGTTTAAACTCTAAAAATAGAACACTTATTTATGATGCATGAATTAAAATAGATTTTATTAAACATAAAACAATAAATTAAACTTTTACATTCCATTATTTCATATATAAGCTTTACTGAACGTTTTACTCAACGCATTGTTCAGTACCTTTGTTTTTTAAACACACTTAAACTGTAAACTTAACAAAATTAATTTTGTAAACAATATTACTTGTTTAACTTTTACATTTTTAAAAAACTACAAAATTTTTATCTACATATAAAGCATATATTAACAGTTGATTTCAAGCGTATTAGTTAAACTCTATTAGAAAAATATTGATTAGTTATTTTATAAGTTATTCGAATGTAATACTTAAAAATTTAGCGCGATAATGTTAAAAGTATAATCTTAATAGTTTTGTTAACAATATGAATACTTTAGATACATAAAATAGAGTCAAATCAAGAACTAACTTATATACTTCTTCAAACACAATTAGCAATAAACAACAACCGAAAAAGTATGCTGTACAAAGATAATAAAATTGAGTTATAAAAGAAAGCACAAGCATTTTTATAATCAAATTTTAAGAATTAATTACCAACAAGAACCAACTAACAAGGAAACGAAATAACATGATTTTTGATCAGTTCAAAGTTCATTTTGTTTTCCACAATCTCAATAGCTTCATACTTTTTTCCGAAGAATCAAATATATTTTAGTATATAAGAATTTAAACAAACTTTAAGTATTGCATTAAAAGTAATGGTTTTAACCAAGCGTAACTGAAAATATTAAAATAAACTACAATACACGTTGAAATTGATACTTATACTGTCATTTATAAACCCATTTATTCGACAATAAAAAGATTATCTGGCTTTATAAATAAGTTTGAACTTTTAAACAAATGGTTTTATAAAATACAAGCAAACATTCTTTTAATCTTGTATATTTTGGTCAATATTTAAATTCTAGAAATAAAACGCCCTTTTTTTAAGTGTTATTTTAAGTAAATTTTCTTAAAGCTTGCAGCTTAAATAAAACTTGAAATTACTTGAAAGCAATTTATATATAACTTTTACTTAACGTTTTATTTAACGCATTGTTCAGTTATATTGATTTTAAACATTTTAAATTGTAAACTTAACAGTTTTCTAAACAATCTAACTCGCAACTTTTTAACTTTTAAAAACTACAAATTTTGTATCTACATATACAACATCTACCAACTTTCGTTATTTATTTTGTATATTAGTTAAGTTTTGTCCAGTGAGTTTTGATTAACTATTAAAAATTGTTTTAACCTTTGGTTTTAAGATTAACATGATATTGTTAAGTATTCAATTTTGACATCTTAATAAAAAATATAAATTAATTAAACACATACAATAGGCTTACGAAATTTGAGATACTTAAAAAAAAAACAATAGTTTAATACCAAAACAAAATTTGCATAAAATTTTTTGAAATTAAGTGACTAAAGGGAATACAACTATAATAACTTATCAAAAATACCATTAATACTCAACTAACCAAACGGAAACTCATGATTGTAGACTAATCCATAGTTCATGTAGTTTACTTTTCCAAGACAGCTCCATTAAGTATTCTCCAAAATCTCAAATAAATTGTGTTATAAAACTGGCTTAAAAACTTTAAAGTTTTTAGGTTTTTTGTTTAAATTAAGGCTGAATATAGTTAATATAATCATTTACAATATTTTAGCAGAATTTAAATTTGATTCGGTAAAAGTTGAAACTTTTAGAAAACAGCTGAAAAGGCAAAAATGTCTCAAACATTCAAATAAAACGAACATACGGATAAATAAAAAGCGAAAAGTTACAAAACTATATTGCTATCATACTATTAAATACTATTTCATAAAACAAATGGTACTGCTCAAAAAGATTCAAAAAATATTTTATTTGCAAAGTTATCAAAATGAGTAAAAAAATATCATCAAACAATGTTTGGAATCACATCGATTTTCTAATAGTAGATAAACAATTTTTTATATGCTGTTTACAAACAATGGCACCTTAGATATTTGTACATTGTATATAGTTACTACTAAACTATATTTGTTACAGTATAATTATTTATACAGAATGATATGATTTTATTATATTTTTTGATCTACTGTAACTAATTATTGTTTTGTCTTTTAAAAAAAGTAGTTTATTTGATAAAAAGACCAATTCTTGTACGTAAAAGTAATAATTGTTCATACAATAGTTACTAAGTCAAAGCAAAACTAAAATTCCTACTAAACGTTTAAGCACTGCTTTTCATGATGTTACTTTGATTTACTATTTTATTTAACTTTTATTACGAATCACAACTACATAAACAACTTATTCTTATTTTTACATTTATACGCTGTTTTACTTAAGCATAAATGTACTGTAGTTTATGAATTTATGTATTCTAAAAGAAATGTTATTTGAAAACTTTAAGTATTATAAAAATTTGCTAGAAATAAAAAATTAAAAAACAATAGCCTTTTTCTAAGAAGATGTGTAATAATTAAAAAACTAAAACCAAGCGGTTGTATTGGTATAACTTAGAAATAAAAAATTTCAATAGAAAACTAGAAAAACTATTAAAACTAACTTTCAAATTAAAACAATACTTAGCACGGAATATCTATTTAAACTCAAACAGTTAATTTGTTTTGATTTAGAGGTTTAAAAAAGCTCTAATAAAATTTTTCAAGACTAAGTAGTTGTAAAGAGAATATAAATAGTTGTTAAAACTTAAGAAAAAACTAAGTTTTATGTACTGATTAAGTAGTAGGTTATTTGAAAAATGTTAAAACTAATAATTAGTATAATTCAATTTACGCCTCATCTACTGCCTAATTGGGTACGCACATTCGAAAATTAAACAGTAACAGTTGTGTTTAGTTTGTAATGATAAATTAAATAAATTGATAAGTCAAACAATGTTTTTCACAATAAAATAGATTAATTCTTAATTTATAAAGGGCATGTTGAAAAAATATTTAGTTTGATACAGAGCTTAATCATAAGTTAAAACATTAATGTGTTTTGTTTTAAAATGTATATTTGAATCTATTCAGAGAAACTAAAAGTCATGATTCACTTATAAGTTAAGTAACAGCTTAGCCATTTAAGCTATAAAATGTAAATAAAGTTATTTATAAAAATATAGCAAACCTAAATACCTAAAAAACTTGTATTTTGTTCAATAGATAAGTTCTATAACAAAATACTCAATCAAAAATTGTTTTTTTTTTGCGTACGAGATACTACACTTCACTGCGATTTTTTTCTAAATAAGGGGCGTGTCTAGACTGTTTTCAGTGGGGTAGCACTTTTTTTTTGTTCAAAAACAAAGCATTTTCTGTGGTAGCTATTTATAAAAAAATTAGAAATTTTTATGATTGTCTTCTATACAACTTTTTAAAATTTTCTTAGCTAAATATTTATTTTTAAATTTACTTGTCAAACGGAATGTAAAAATAGATAAGTTATACAGATCTTTAAGTTTTAGTAAAACAATTAAAATATACACCTAGGTCATTTATTATTGACAATATGAAAGCTTTCCTTACATTGTAAAACTAACATGAATAAGGAAAATATTTATAAATAAGAAACTGAACACGAGGACTAATAACAGTTAGTAACTAACTTGTCTTGATACTATTAAAACATATTCAACGATATGTATATAAATTGACAAGTCAAACAATTCAAGTCAAGATAGTTTAGCTAAACATCAAGTTTTATTTAAAAGTTAATTTAATTATGTTTTTGGAAAACGAAATATAAACAAAAGTAAAAGTTTCCAAGGTTAAAAATGAAACTCTTTAAGTTGTAATAATATTTAAAAATTATATTTTCAAGCAATCTTGGTTTGCTTATTTTGTATCAAAAGTTGCATTTTTAGATGTGAAACTTTTTCAATTAAAACATTTAAATACAGTTTTCACTTTTTTTCTACATAAAAGCTTACAAAACTACGTTATATTAATTCAACATTATTCAAAAATTTAGGACAAAAACAAGTTAAATCTTTGCACTTAAGCCCGCTTGGTTAAGATCACAATAGCGGTTTCACGCGACTAAGCCTGCCTGATGAGTCCTAAAAAGGACGAAACCGGTCGTAGGTTGTCTCGGATGCTGTTGTTGTTTGTCGTGCGGTGAAGTTCATTTATTATTATTATTAAAGTATATAAAGTTAGATAATGTTTTTTTAGTGATCTACCGGATCCAAAATTTAAGATCTGGCCGGTTCCGGATCTTTTTTATAATTTAAGATCCAGCTGGATCCGGTTCCGGATCTGATTTTCAAATTAAGATTCGGCCGATTCCGGTTTTGGATCCGGTGCTAAGTGTTTTAAGTTTATGTAGTTTTAATAAAGATCAAACTTATAAAATTTAATTATTATAATACCATTAATAAGTAAAAACTGTTTAATACAAATCTTTTGTTAAAAATAACACAATGTTATTGTCAAATTTGTTATATTTGAATGCTCGGAAAAAGAACGTTGAAAAAACATCTACTTTAACCAAATCTTAGTTTAAATGTTAAAATTCAAGTTACTTATACGACGAATTTTGAATTTTGTACTTTTGGGTGGGTGTTACTTTTGCACGAAGACACTTTTGCACAGGTTGAAAAATTGACTTTTTTTTATTAACTTTGTTTTTTGCTATCACTATTACCCCTTACCTTCGGGTGATAATTTTATTGTATATGTATATTTTTTAATAATTTATTCATTGTAAATATTTTTATTTTCCGTTTTATTTTTATTAGGTATATAATATTTTTCTTTCACTGTTACTCCTAACCCTTACTCTCGGTCGGTAAATTTTTTTATTATTTTTTAATTAGTTTATTGTATTTTTTTTAAGTTTTTTACTTTTACTTAATTTTTGCTTTTTTTTACTCTTCTTCTTTGTTTTACTTTCACTGTTACCACTAATCCTTACCCTCGGTCGGTAACTTTTTATATTTTGTCTTATTAATAAACCTTTTTGTTTTTTTTTCTGTTTTTTTTTTACATTTTTTTATTCTTTTTATTTTTTATATTTACTTTAATCTCGTGTAAAATGACTTTTCGTGCAAAAGTTTCACCTCGTGCTTAGAGAGTTGATAGTTGAATCAAGAGTTAAATATCTTTAATTATGTGTTGAAGCGTGTGAATGAAACAGGATGCTGAAGAGGATTCTAAGATCAACATTCCAGCCTTCATATTAAATGCATTGTCGCGCAGAAAAACGTGTATGGGATTCATACTAATACCCCAATTTTCAAGCATCTCCTTTATGTTTTCACAAATATTAAAGCCAGTGTGAGAACCTTTTATTTCCTTACGGTGCAAAGCTTGGTGTTTGTACTCAAAGGTTTCATTTAACCAATGCGCTATAAAAGAAAGATATGATGTTTTTGTCTTTGAATTTGCCCGTATGTCTATTGTTAATGACAAAAACGAAGCTTCTGATAACTCAGTTTTTATCTTTATCTTCAAACTTTCATAAGTCACAAAAAGCATTGTATCAGTGAATAATTTAATGCCCTGAATCAAATTACCTAGCTCTTAAGCAGTCAACAGGTCTATGGAACCTTGATCGCCAGTAATTAAAAATGGTTGGTTGTCCATAGCAATTATGTTCATAACTTTTTAATGAAACTTGATTGACTTTTGATTGTTTAACAGGGCGATAGCTCTCAATACTAGCTTGGTTCATTGCTGTTAACTTATTTTGTTTTGGAGTTAGGGACGAACTATTGCTGACTGTTTTATTGGATGATGATGATTTTCTAATTTTCTAAAATTTCTCTTTATTGTTTTGAATTTAAATGCTTTAGTAAAGAAGAATTATCATTACCTCTTTAATGATTTATTGCAAAGACTGCAAATTGCATAACAAGTATTTCCTCACTTACGTTGAAAAATTTCCATGCAATTGACAGTTTTAAGTAAGGAGAATTAAACTAAGTAACTAGAAGCAACTTAGAAATTAATTATACTAAAAATAATATGATTAGTCTTATATTTTTACAGGGTTGCCACTCTTTCAGCTAATGAAACTGTTCTGAGTCATCTTATATTTTATCAAATTCTTTCAAATATTTTTCTGACTTTTCAAAAAATTTTAAAATTCAATTTATCAAGAAAATATGGTAATGAAAAATTGAATTATAAGACTAAGCTATTTAAGATCAACTATATCTTACTTGAATTCTTCTTCAAAAGTATATACTTTGTGAAACTTTAAAACTTCCTAAATTTATAAAATTTTCCTAAATTATTCTGAGTATCCTGACCGTGTGTAAACCCTCTTTCTAATTACTTATATAAACAAGAACCAAATCATACCTCCCTAAATTTATTATAATAGAACTAAAAATGTTTTTACTACTCCAAAAAAATTTTTAAATTTGGATCCAAAGTAGATTAAATAATGGTTATAATTAAAATGAGAACTTAATGATTTTTTAATAAACTACTGTATGTACCTGCATTTTTAAAACAAATGGTTGATTAACTAAAGTTTAATTAGACTGTTTCAGTATACTATTGAAGGTCCAACTGCGTTCAATATCCACCCGATCAAAATCTACCAAGTCAAATTCGAGAACTGCTTACCGATCGAGGGTAAGGGTTAGGGGCAAAAGTGACAGTGAAAAAAAAATAAATAAATAGTTAATAAACAATATTCAAAAAAAAATTAATAAATAAAAAAATATTGGGTGGATTTGAACGCAGGTGGATTTTGAATAGTATACTGAAACAAGTAAAAAGTGTCCCTCTGTTTCGCTTGACTAATTTTATACCTTAAATATTCAAACCGCAATAATCTAAGTATATAAAACTGAAAGAAGCTAATCGCGGAAAACAAAGTCTTTCCAAACTAAATGGATCTGGATCCGGTCGGATCCGGTTCCAGATCTTTTCTTTAAATTAAGATTTGGTCGAATCCGGTTCAAAGCAAAAGGTGGCCGGTTCCGGATCTAGGATCCAGTAGGTTTGCTAGTTTTAATTGAATAGTCTATGCTTTTTTTTCTATACTTCTTTTATTCAGGGGGTGCACCGGAAACAGGAAACCAGTCTGAACACGCCCCTTGCTTGAATTAAATAGAAACCCGACTAAATCAACTACTTTAGATTACTATAAGGTTTGCAAGAACGTGAAAAATGTTTGTGAGAAAATACGTAAAAAGTGTTGGACGGATTTGATCTATTTTCAATAAACATACCAAAAAAATATTTAAGTTTGATTAAAGTTAAGAAAAAATATTATTGATTGTGCTGGTCAAAAAAAAAGTTATAACTTAATTTCTTTTGTATTAATTAAATAAATAAAATCAAGTAACAAAGTTTAAAACTTAAACCTATTGAAAAATGTTTTTCCCTGGTAACAGTTTTAAAGTGTTGCAACGTTTTTACGAATAATGACATTTCAAAATGTAGGTCAATTTACCTACAAACACTTTTCTTTTTACCTTTAGATATTTTTTGAGGCAATATTTATTGAAGTAGTTTCAATAAATCAAGTTTATTAATATTGAACAAAAAACAATTGTAAATTTAAGTATTTCTGTACACCTTTTAAGAACGAAGCACTGAAATAAATTTATCAGGGTTGTCTCACACTCAGGCTGGTTTTATGTTTTTGATTTGAATTCTTTGGTCATTATTCTTTATATTATAAATAAATTAGAGTTATTTAAAATTTAAATATTTTAAGTTAACATGGTTAACTTATAAGTTATAGTAAGCTTATGCTATAACGATTTCTTTTTTTTTTAAATTTTTAAGTAATATTATCAGAATTGGCTAGTTTTGTTGATAATAAACAATTTGTTGATGATTTAGTAGTTTTTTAGCCGTGTGAAATTATTGCAATTGCATTAAAAAAGCAGAAATAACTTTAAAGGTTAAGAATAATTTCAGGTAAGTTTTCTTTTTGCCTCAAAAAGTTGTATTGTAACCCTAAGTAAAGGCATACAAAAAGTTACAATTAAAACTTTCTAACAAAAGTTGTGCTACTTTTTATACAATTTTTACGGTTTTAGAACTTTTTGTTTACCTTATCAAGTTGATAATAAATAACCATTCAATATGCTAAACTAACTAAAAACTTCTCCCAATATTTATGTACACATTTATATGTTAACTAAAAGGAAATATTCAAAAATAAGTTTGTTTAGCATCAGGGGCGTGGCAAGGCTTTTTTTTTTGCGAGCCAGCATACATTTTACATGCTTATGTTTGAAAATTTGTTCGGCTTATTTATACTCTATATATTCTGAAATATTAGCATAGCTATAAATTTCTGATACCATGAATTCAACAATCTTGTTAGTTACTCAAAGGTTTAAATTTACTAAACATAAGACCTTTTAAAGATGAATATTTTACTTGAACACTTTAAGTACTAATTTAAGTCGTAAAAGTCTATTTAATCTTTAACTAAATAAAAGGTAATTATAAAAATGATTTAATTTAAAACTTAATAAATCACCTGTCTAAAATAATTTAACCAAACTTTAAATACTAGTAATATGTTATTTTTTACATTCATGTAATATTTTTTTTTAGAAACAGTTAAAAAAGATTATAAATATTATATTTAACTGACTATTGAATTAAATTAGTCTCAATTCTTTTATTGTTAAGTTTAATAATGTTTTAGTCTTAATTTAATTCTAGAAAGCTTTATAGAAGTTTTAAAACAAAAATTATTTTAAATATTGCAGTAATTTCTTAGTCTTGTTTTAATACTTTCTTATGATTAAAAAAAAAACAGTTTAAACTTAAATTAACAATAATGTATAGATATAATATAATTACACATTTGATTATTTTATTCAAAAAAAATATTGTAAAAATAATAATACTACATAAGTTCCTCAAGTGGTCTTAGCGATGCTACACTTTTTTATTTTGTGATTGGTTTTTATTCTGCTTGTAATCAAAAGTGCTTAAACTAATAGCTAAAGGAAAGCCAAAAGTTTTTAGATATTTTCGTAAATTGTATAATAGTTTTCAGATTTTGTTGTATAAACTAAGTTTTCCAAAATTAGAAACAGTACTTAACTTATTCAAAATTTTGCCATAAATAGTACCTTGAACAAAATTTGTCATAAAAATAAATATGGACTTCCATTTTAACGACTCGATTAGTGACGACTTAAGTGACATAGAAAACTTTTCAAAATCTTACGAACAAGTTTTCCACGACCACGTTTGTTTCATAAAGTCGCTGGCTTATTACATCTTTCACAACGTAGGCGACACCGAAGCTTTGGAGGGAAAGCTCAAAAAGTACGTTAGAAAGCTCAAGCGATTTTGTAAAAAGTATTCAAAGGTCATAAACGTTAAAAAATTTACGTTGACACTGTCCCCTGAAGTAGACACGCCTGAAAACATTGAGTTTGTTATAAATTACAGAAATGGAGAATTCATAGACCGGTACAAAATAAACAAGTTTGTTGAAGCCACTAATAAGTTTGGTAGAAGCGTTAAAACTGGAATTTCATTTACTGTTGAACCAAACGAAAAATTTGAAAAACTAAAGAACAATGTGGAAGAACTCAAAAAAAGACTGAGCAAAGAGTTTTTAAGCCCTAGTGAAGAAAAATCATTGTATGATAAGTTGATCAAACCTTATTTAAGACCAGAAATTGTTAATTACAATGACCCTATAGATAACTTCAAAGCTGCTCTAAAATACAAACAGCAAAAATATTCAAAACGATACCTGATCAAGTGCATATTGAAGCAGCAGACTAATTTCGTTTATGAGGAAACTGGAAACAACACTGAAAATTGCACGGTGTGCTTTGAAGAGTTCAAATGTGGAACATCAGTAACAAAGCTGAGATGCGGGCATTTGTTTTGCACCGAATGCATTGAGAAATGGCTGTCGGGTTCCATAACTTGTCCAAGTTGTAGACAGAACCCAGAAACTCCATAAATATTCGATTTTGTTGTTTTTATATATTTATTCAATGTTGTAGTTGGTGGTTATTTTAATAAATCGCACTTTGGTTTGTCTGTTGTAAATCAGAAAAGTTGTATATAATTTAAGAACTTAAACTACTTTGAACCATTATTTAGATACTTTCAAACTTTTATAGTTTAGTACTATTGATAGTTATAAAGTATAATTACTTGGAAATATTTGTTCTTCGTAATTTAGGGTATTTTAAGGTTTTTACTAACCTATTTGCAAGTTTCAGTTCAAAGCTTAGAAAAGAATTAATTTAAAAATTATGGGGCTGGATATTATGAAGACATGTTTCTGGTTTAAACCTACATTTTAAATTTTGATGCTACAAAGAAAGTACAATGCTAAAATGCAAAGTTTTCTAGTAGTGAACTTTACCTCCTAATTTTTTATTAATTTCTGTGGGTGTTAAGTGTATAAACTTAGTATGGGTTAAATTACAAATGTTAATCGTTAGTTAATAATTAGTCTACGGCGTTTAAATTGTGTAAAAAAAGTAGTAAGTTTCTTCAATGTATTTATTTTGATCACTTTATATTAACTTCGATGCTTCGAGTTCTTTTCAAGGTAGTAAAAATAGTTACGTTTTTATTTTCAATAGAACCGAAATAAAAAATTATTGGTAATAAAAATATTATCTTTAGTTAGATATAAGTATTTATTTAAATAGTTTCATTTAATTTTTAAGTTCAAACTCATTAAAATAATTTCATTTTTAATACTAGGTTTTGAATGAAAAGAAATAAATTTTACTTTAAAATGATAACTAAAAAGATACTTAAGTGTTATATTTCTCAGAAAATCCGCTTTTAGAACTTATTCTATAAAGCCTATTTATTAGTCAATTTAGACTCTAAAAAATATTATATTGTTGTTGAACGTGAAAACAAAACTCAATATATTATAATTGAAGGTACGATCTTAGGATAGTTATCAGAGATAAATTAACGTGATTACATACGCAATGTTACTTAACATGTTTAGTTTGAACTTAGTTTCAAGAATCCAGAGTTTTAATATAAATAATATAGCACAGTTCAGTGTAAATTTTTTTAGAAAACTTATTAAATTACTAACATTAAATAAAATTATCTAAATATTTTTTGTTGTAATTTTCTCCTTTAAATTATTGATATCTCTTGAGTTTTTAAACTGCTTGTAGTAGATTCTGGTGCTGAAAATGTTACACTTGTACTTTTTGATGTCATTTTCAAACTCTTTTTGTTATTTGGAGTTGTAGTTTTCAATCGTATTCCAGTAATTTCTTGTGTTGTAGATATGTTCGTTGACCCTAATTGTTGGGCAGTAAATATTTTAGATGTAGCAGCAACTGTTGTATCTTCCTTAATTTTCTTAGTCGACGCTACTACTTTGAATATTTTCTTCAGTTTCTCTTGCTGTCTTGCCTGAGCATCCTTATATACTTTGTTCGAACTTGTACTAAGTGCGTATTACGAAGTTGTTTCTTTAATGTTCGATCCTGAACCTTATCCTGATACAAACTCGTTAGCAGTTGTTTGTTCATTGACACTGTTTATTCCTGAACCCAATTCTGCCAGAGTGCTGAACATAGTTGTATCTTTGTAACTTCTTTTCATTCCTGAATCTAATTCTGCCGAAGTGCTGAACTTACTTGTATCTTTGTAACTTCTGTTCATACCTGAAATCAACCCTGCGCTTTTGCGGAGCTCATTTCTGTCCGTCGTATAATCAGTAATTGTACCATTGGCTCCGATGTAGGTTTTTGTAGTAGAGTCAACAGAAGTAGCATTAGAAGAAGTCAACTCTCTGTAACTACTTGTAATGGAATTAGTGCCAGTGTAACCTAAAGGAGAAATATCAATAGAAACGGTGTAATTATTTGTTGTGGAATTTACGCCAGTGTTTGAAGTCGTGACGTCATAAACATAAGTAGAGTTCAGCACTTCCTTCACGTCTGTAACCTCGCACTCACCGCAAGGGCTAAGGTCGACGCCATTGTACGGAATTTGTTCATTTGTCAAACAAAACCTGTAAAAACTGCTAACCTTTGCAATGTGGCAGTCGTCGTACACTTTGCCTTGGTATTCGAATGGAGTGCAAGTTATGTTCGTGCGAGAAACGCATTCTGAAAACAGTTACATTAATTAGTTTGTGAAAACCATTAAGTTTTGTAATGATACGATAAAAAGATCAAAAAGTATCGTTGTTTTGGTAACTAGTTATTTTGAATGCATTTTTATGTTTAGCTTGGTTTAACAAAAACAATATTATTTGTTTTGGCAGATTAAAAAAACTTAATGTCTGTATAGCAAAACAATAAAATGAAAGTTAATATTAACCTTAAAGTTTTCATTTTTCAAAATGTATATAAAATGCAAAACACTAAAAACTTTTTTTTTTACGTAGGTACAAAGTTTATTTTTTCACTTGACGTGTTTTTTAAATTGAATACAACAAAATAGTGTATATCAATAATACTAATATACAAAAAACACTTAGGAAAATAAATAAAAACTATTTAAAACAATAGTTAATGAAAAAAAATCTGAAAAATAAAGTTAGAGAATGTTTCAAAGAAATTATTTAAAAAATTATCAAATCTTTATATATTTTTTCACAAGTTATTTTATAAAGTCAGTATTACGTCGCAGGTCATATAACTTTGCTTGTTTTAAACTCATAGGTTAGAATAAAATTAGATAAAAGTAAACTTACTTCTTACAGCGTTGCTTCCATTGATTACTGTAAAAACAAAAATAAACGATAAAAGGACAAAGTTTATCTTCATTCTAATACTAAAAATACCTGTAAATTTTCTGATGATCGATTCAATAAGTAAACGTATAAAAAGTTACATAATAGTCTATTGTAGTCAAAAAAAGGATATGCTTACTGTTAAATTGAAAATAAAGTCTTATTGTTTTAATTTGTAACTATCGTTTTGTCCCTTATATTTTTAAACAGTTTTATTTTTTTACAACAGTGTTGTTTAAGTATACTTTTATAACATTTTTTTTTGTTTAATTATTAATTTTAAATATAAACTAACGATATGTTCGGACAAAATAAGATCGTCACAAAGAAAAAATATGCTTAAAATCTTGTAAACAATGCAACTAACAAGACCAGTTTAAAAATTACACGTTGTAGTAGTTAAAGTTGTACAGCATGTCAATCTAGTTTTTAAATGCGGAAGTAAATTTTAATACCAAATGTTGCATTTTGCTTTTCAACTAACAAATACAAAGGAGTATAGTATTATTTAATTTCTACTATTTTTAACATTTATTACAAAATGTATTACTGCTTCCGGTTACTTCCCAAACTCAGTTCGTTGGTTTTCTTAAAATTATTTTCACTATAACAATAAGTTATATTTTTTCTATATATTACTGATTTATACCATAAAATTAATTTAAAAACTTTAAAACGTTTTAAACAGTATAGCTTATATAAAGATCATTTTAACAAAGTTTATCTATGGTTTCTTTAAATTAATTGATAAATATACATTAAGTCATAAGTATATTTGTATTACGACAAAATAAATGGAAATATTTTGACAAGGTCTATTGTAATATAAGTATGGAGCTTTTAAGTATAAATCAGTAAAATTTGTGTGTAACTTAAATTTATCAAAAGTAAAATTGTTTTAAATTAAATAAAATGATCAGGAATGTTTATTTATAAGTTAGTGCTTAAATCAATTTTTTTGGTACTTATTGATTACTAACCAACTTGAATTAAATCGAGTTAACTTGAAATAAAGAAAACAAACTTCAATTTTAGTTATATATAATTATAGTGATAAATTAACGTTTCTAGTTACTTTCTTCTCAATTTTAATAAATCCAAAAGTTACACTAGCTTCTGAAATTTAAAAAGTTTTTTTTTGTTGCAAGAATTTTCTATGACTAAATATTTTAAGTTGATGTTGATTTGAAAAAAAAACCCATAGATAAAATTTGTTAAAATGATCTTTATATAAGCTATACTCTTTAAAAAGTTTTGTAAAGTTTGTAAATTAATTATATGGTATAAATCAGTAATATATAGAAAAAATTTTAAAACAGTTTTATAAACTTAATAAACAACAGTTAAAAATAAAACTATATTATTAACTAAATTAAAGGTTTAATAAATTCTGTTTTCTAACAACAATTAAGTCTACGTTTTACTATTTTTTATTATTTAAAGGTAAAATAAAGCTAATTATTTAACTAAAATCACATATTTAAGATATCCAAAAATATTAGTTACAACAAAGTGAACTTCTTTTTCTTTATCAAAAATAATAAACCAAATAGTTTCTTAAAAAGCATTATTTTATCTTTGTATGAAGTAGTCTAATTGGATACTATATTTAAGCTATCAAATGCATAATTAGAATTAAAAGAAATAAGTTTTGTTTTATGAAGTAGTCTGTTTCATTACTAACTAAATTAAGCTGTATTTCCGTGTCTAACGAAACTGCTTGCACAAAAGTAAGTCTTTTTTTAGATTTATATTTTCTATTTCGTTATTTTTTGTTAGATTAAGTCAACCTTCAAATAAAAAGACTTTTGTACATTAATTGTTTTCAAGTTTATTAAAGATAAAAAAATATTATTCTTATTTTTTTAATTAATCGTACTGATAGTTTTCACAATATATTTGTTCGATTAAACTATGTTAAATCATAAACAGATAAAATCAAAAGTTTAAAAGTTCATTGACTAACCTTTTATAACGAAAAAAAAAACGAAGAAGTTTGAAGAAGAAATGCATCCGTTTTATATAACTACCGTGTTTTCTGATTATACGTTCAAAAGATATTTTAGCCAGTAAAATATAAATGTATTTTATTATGTTCAAGTAATGCTCTTGAATTTTTTTTAGTTTTACTTATCTAGTAAAAATTTTGTGCTAATATATTTTATTATAACTTTTTTCTACAAGCCTTCGTATCATATTTATCATTAGATGTTTACTCTAGAACAGGGGTCGGCAAACTGCGGCACGTGGGCTAAATACGGCACTCGAAGCCAAAATCTGCGGCCTGCGAGCACAAAAGGCTGCCGACCCCCTGCTCTAGACGTTTTATAAATATTTTATATAAAACATGTGATAAATAAAAAATTGGCATAGGACTACAACATTTCTTAGACTAAATCATAAATAGTTAAAGTAAAAAATAAAAGTAAGTTTATTTAGTAGAACTTGAAATTTTATAAAAAGAAAAAACTTCAACACAGTTGTTATTTAAAGTATACTTTTAATTAGCATTTATAGCTAAGGAAAATTTTGCAACAAACTTGCATATTTTTATTTTGTTCTAAAACTTTGATATGAGACTAATTATTACTTTTGCTACTTATTATCAAATTAATAATTGTTTGTTATTTTTAACAATATAATTAGTGCAGATGTTGTCCTCATAGTCACTTTATGGGTCAAATAAATTTAATTTTTATATTTTACTAAGGTCATATGTACTAAGTTAATAACTTAAATTAACATTTTCAATATGTTAAAGTACAAAATTTAAATTAGGTTTCGTCATGCCTACTTTTTATGCTCTAAAACAGTAGTTCCTATTTTTTTTTCATGTTTTACCCTTTTAAGAAGGTTATTACCACATTTAGCCCTTTTTTGGAAGGTAACTACAAAATTTACGCAAAATTTTATAAAAAATAAATATTCAAACTTCTGATTTAAGTTCTGGTTAAGTTAAACAAATTAATCTGAATTAGTTTTTAAATCTGATAATTAAACACTTGCTATACACATTCGAGCTAAACTTCTATACTTAAAAATTGGTTATGTTTGTTTATTGAACGATAAAAGCACGCTCAAATTTTGATCCTAGGAGCTAGTGTACGAAAAAACTTTTCGCTTATCGAGTCATACACCACTTGGATACAGTTTAACGTCATATTCAGACCATGGAAGAAGTTTTAACTATTAATTTAAACATCTAAATTTGGTACAGTGAAACAATCTTGTTTAACAAATACATATAATTTATCTAATAGCTAACAATTTTTGCCATACCAACGGACGTTCCTTAAGTAATAAAGCAAAAAATTGAAAACTTGAATGTCTTTTAATCCTATTAACCTGTGAAATAATTTGTAATAAGAATTGTACGAATAATTATTAAAAAATGGAAAGAATACTTAAAAGTCTGTCTTATTAGTACATTTCCAGATTCAACAATTTATTAAGGCTTTTTTATCTATGTTTTAATTCCCTTCCCTCTTACCTCATATAAAAAATTATCTGTAAAAAAACCTAAAAATTTTGCTGTATCAGTAAATCTGTAGATCAGAAATACTTTTAAAAAAGCTAGCCAAGTAATTAGCAATTGTTATGTAAAAGAAAAAACAAAATCAAAACTGCTTGCAGTAAATTCAAACTAAAAAGTATAATACAAAAAACACGTTCACACATCTGACAACAATACAATCACGTTGTATCCTGAACATCTGACAACAATACAATCACGTTGTGTCCTGAACATCTGACAACAATACAATCATGTTGTGTCCTGAACATCTGACAACAATACAATCACGTTGTGTCCTGAACACTTCAAGTTCTATTTGGTCATTTTGTTTTCTTCACAAACGTAGGACCCGGATTGCGAAAGTTGCAAGTCTATTCAGGCATGTTGCTGTACTCGGTATTTCCAACTTTCAGCTTAAAATTAAAGTTTAAAAGTTGGTTATAAACCGAAGAGTATTGGCCCTGTTTAATAAAGTTTTAATTAACAATTGGCTCGTCTAATGCCTGCCGACCACTGCCTTAAATATAGTTTAAAATATTATTTTAAAGTTTTTTTTTGTTTGGTGCGAGCTATGATTTTGTTGTAAAACTAGATTTTATTTTTGGTAAATTTTTGAAAAAAAAAGAAACGAATTATTTATCCGAAATAAAAAAATCCAGTTCTTTCAACTATGTCGGAGTCTTACCTTGACCTTATAACTATTTAAAATAAAGGCTATAATTTATGTATATATAGAAGTAAAAATAAATTTTGAGTTCTTCTGTAGACTATTGTAAAAAGTCTTGTTTAAATAAATTCTAATATTTAGAACCAGACAAAACATTAAGAACGAATGTTAGATAAGTAGTGTCAGTCCAGTTCAAACTGAAACTAATTAGTTGTAAGTAGTTGCATTGTTTAGTATACAAGGAAATTTATTTTATACAAATCCTTTTATTGAACAGAACTAAGATAAGATCACAAACAAAAAGTTTTTGTAACAACTAAGGAAAATTTATAAAACAAAAAAAAAAAGAGTTTACAAAATTTCGTCTTCCTCTTGCGCTCTATAAGACTCAATATCGTTCGACAAACGTTCAAGATCCTTATCCGCGAAAGATTTCAACTCTCCATTCAAAAGATGAAGTCCTTTTCTGCCCTTGTTATAAGCCTCTTCGCATTTAACACGCTTGTCACTGAAAGTCGGAAGCAAAAGCGCTTCGTGTGCCGCTGCTCTGAGCCTCGTTGGATGGGCTGCTTCTAACACGTCATCTGGAGTTTGTGAAATTTCTTCGAAGCACTTCAGCGCCTTTTTTCTTTCACTTTCTTTTTGGTTTCGGTTATGCTGTGAAAAAATACATCTCCAGTAGTGCTGCAAACCTCTGAAATATTTGTAGTCGAGGATAGCTTTAGGGTCTTCATCTCTCTCAATCCAACAACTATTAACAAGCTCTAGAGCCTCGTTCATAATCCCGTAAACTTCTAATTTAGTATCTTCTCTCTGGTCAAGACGCTGCTTCGCACTCAAGTTTGCATTTGATATCCTTTGGTATTGCTGGTATAAAGGATCTTTTCGACTTAAATAAACGGAAAACAAAGTATCTCGTTCCTCAAA
The DNA here is from genome assembly GCF_965202585.1 of Thalia democratica. Lineage (NCBI taxonomy): Eukaryota > Metazoa > Chordata > Thaliacea > Salpida > Salpidae > Thalia > Thalia democratica. The sequence continues at coordinate 22,837,155 of NC_139171.1, forward strand.
ACTCAATGGCTCATCCATTTTAATCAAATCTTTCATATAGTTACTTGCAGATTGGTAAGCGCCTACATTAACATAAGCTTTTACAGTTTGGATTAGCATGCTTCTAGCGCCTTGAAATTCCATGATGTAAACGCTGTAAGTAGGGAAAAGATTTAGGTTGTAGAACGGTTTTAAGCATTAGTTAAAGATAGTTTACTCACTTTATTATTAAAACATTTTGAATAGGTATAAGATTTTCGTAAAATCAACAAAACTGCAGAGCAGAAGTCTGGACTTTTGTATGCCGTAAGACAAGCTGAATTTTAACGTTAGAGTTGTTCGTACCATTTCAAACATCAGACCACAAACCTTCGGTAGACCGAGATCAGTTTCGTCCTTATTAGGACTCATAAGTCAATCACACCTTATTATAAGGTGATAAATGTATTGTTAAACTAGTCTCAGTATACCGAAGGTTTGTGGCCTGATGACCGAATTAGTATGATCAACCTTATCGTTAATTTTTTTTAACATAATATATTTTGATACCATTTTAAATATAAATCTAATTTGAGTAAAAATTATCAAAAAAGTTCTTTGTTTTTTTAAGTTTACACTTTTTTTTTATTTTTTTACAAAATTATGTGTAAGTAGTGTAACTTCAATATGTATAAAAAAGTAACAAAACGCGTAATCAGAAGGTTTAAAAACAATTAAGATTTAATAAAAAAAAATCACGAGTGTCCAACAGTATTGTTTCACTTAAAACTTTCAAATACTCCCTAAGCATTTCCTCTACATTTAGTGCTAGAAAATAGCTTTAGTTAATGATATTATTTCTTGAAGCTTATTTAGTTTGAATACATTAAAAGCTTAAAAAAGTTCATAAATTCTTTTACAGATACTTAAGTTAATCCTTTAAAAAAACACGTTTTTGATTATTAGTAACGGTAAAGCATGTATAAAAGTTTAATGAACTAGTTAGTCCAATCAATTAAAATTAGTTTTATAATTTGCAATCAACCTACAGTTAAACTTAAACGATTTTTCTTAGCTGGTAGCACCCCTAAGCTAAAACTTAAAAACTAAAAATTACACAAGGATACTAATATTACTGGTTGTTTGAGTTATGAGTTTAAAAACTTGTATCTGTTTATTTTTTTTACTGCAGTTTTATTTTTAATAGAAAACTTACAGATGTCAAAATTTTAAAATGTTATAGTATTTATGTTAAAAATTGCAACATAAGGTGATTAATTTTCATTCTGTACTGTCACTGACTATAAAACTTTAAATAATTTTAACTTAACTAGAACTTTTGTTTCATGTTGTTTTAATAATAAAATAGTTGTATGCAATCTAAAATTAATAATTTCTCCAATGAAGTTTACTAAAAACCTTTAGTTTTTTTAGAGAATTTGATGACTTTTTCATGAGTTTTTACTACGTTTAAAATCATTTTTTTCCACTAATAATTATACTTCATTAGACGGCAAAAAAAAAGCGCTCGAAATGTCAGTTTATAGGATCTAGCACACAAAAACAATTCTGTTATTGAGTCGCACTCCATGTACATCGTTTAACGTTATGGATAAGTTATAATTGTTATTTTAAACTTTAAAACCAATGATTTTTGGTTTTTACTTCTATACAACTTTTTCAGTTTTATCATTAACTTAGGCTGACTTAGGCTAGTAAAATGTGAAGTTGTTTGATTAGCTTCGAGTATATTGCAACAAAATTACTTAAGCATGAAATTTTGAATTAAAAAAACAAGCTGAGTTAAGAGTATTATAAATTTGAAGTTTTTTTTATCATTGCAACCCTGGTTTGTTGTAATTAAGTCTAAATTTTATGGTACAGATCTTGGTAACTTTAACAATAATCATATGAACTATAAATATGAAATCTTATAACAGAAAAAAAAAACAAAACGTTATTAGTATTTTCAAAAGTTTTTTCATAGTACAATAAAAATTTATAACTTAAAATTATATTAAGAATAGTTTAGTAACAATTATATAAGTAGTTTATAATGTTTATGTTATAAAAACTATATGTTTTAACACTTTCTTTTACAAAGCTTTTTACGAAAACTTGCTAAATATTACTTTATTTAACAACTGAAACATTTGCTGACCCGTTTTAAAAGCGTAGTAATACATCCACAACCAATGGTGCTGTTATAAGGGGTAAAATAGATAAAATTTTAAATAAAAAATTCAATGCTAAACAAATCGTTATCAATAAAGATTAACAAGATCATTTTACTAAAAATTAGAGGACAAACATTGTTAGGTCTTACTTAAATAAATTACTTATCCCTACAGTCAATCGTGGGAAGCAAAATCTTGGTGCACTTGTCAAGATGTCAATTAAGTGAATGAGTTCAAGAAACCTTGCTTTTACGATCGTAAATGTAATTTTAATCACTAAAAGAGGATAAATATTAAAATTAGTTAAATTTAAACAACTACAATAAATAAATTGATATTTTCACTAAATGTTTAACAAAAAAATCCATGTTATTGATAAAAACTCTTACAAAAATTTCTAAAATTTAAAACAAAAAAACAAACTTAATTTATTAACAAATGGTGTCTCTACAAAAAATAAGCAAGCAGTATAAAAAAAATAACTTTTTATTTTGGAACACATTTTAAACGTGGTTAAACTTTTACTATCAATAAAGAAAAAAACTGGAAAAAAGTTATAGATTTATCAATCTTTATATAAGTCAATACATTTAAAATACATTTTATCAAAGCATCTATGTAGCTATGGATCTTATAACAAAATTTAAGTTACAAACTAAAGGACATGGTTTAATTTAAAACTAAATGTCTTCCTATACAATTATATTCATAATTGTGTTTTAAATATTTTCCTTCATGTGTTATGCATAGCTATTTATATAGGTTTAAAAATAAACTGTAGTCTTTATACCTACAATTTTGAAGTTTAAGAAAAAACTTCACTTTTTTCTTAATAATTTATAGTTTTAGTCAAGAATTTTTTTAAATTTGAATTAAATATTGCTTAAAGTTGTTATGGAAAAGATCTTGAAAGTAAAAGGTTTTCACTTTTTGAGTCATAAAAATAACATCTTAAGTGTCCAAAATCTACCATGATTTAGCATTAAATTATTAAATGACTAAGACTAAATAAGTTTAAAATTTTTATTCAAACTGAAACACCAAAATAAGGTAACAAATGTATTGAAATAAACACAGTTTCAAATAACTATAAAGATAAAAAGGCAAAATAAAAAAGTCTGACATGTAGAAAAAATATTGAACCAACAGTTTCGAAAGTATTTTAATAGCCTGAGTTATGGTGAATAACCTGGCATTAACATAATTCTAAAGTAGTCTTATAAAAAATTTTAACGTTATAAACTTAAATGATTGGTTCTATTTTTCTTATTTCAACTTTATAGGTAACTTATGTTTAAATTGTTCTAGACTAAAGTATATTTTCTATAAATTTACAATATAAAAAAAACATTACTAACAAAGAGTATTCAAGAATATATATAAGTATTAGTATTAATCTCAAATTTTGTTCTAAGATGTAATATTTTAAGTTTATATCTGTAGCTCATTTTTAATTTTCTTTTTAATATGGTTACAAAAAAGTTAAGCTAAGCAATTTTGAGCATCTTTTTTTAATGTGAAATATTTCTTTATTTGTTGACAATACTTACTAGAATTCTAACTCACACAAGTTAATAAGATAAATTTGAAAGGATTTAAATTTCTAAAGAAAATTATTTTTACTGGTTTCTAAGTATTACCAACAGTTTATAAGAGTGGTTTCAAATAAATGGTGTACATTTTAATTGCATCATCTAGCAATGCACTACTTCAGCATTTTGGTGAGTTTAAAAAAGTAAAATAAATTTTTTATCATGACTTATGAATTTAAAATAACAAAAATATTTTCTTGATTAATTTTAATATGATTGAGTAGTGTTGGTTAGAGATGAAGGACCCTCATTGAGGGTAGGAACGGATCACTTTAGCACGAGGGGACACTTTTGCACGAAGGGACACTTTTGCACGAGCGTCACTTTAGCACGGTCATCACTTTTGCACGCAGGCTCATTTTTGCACGGCGACATTTTTACACGTCAAAACTTCTGCACGACGTTACATTTGTATGACTAAATTTTTGCAAAGCGTCGTTTTTGCACAGCGTTATGTTTTCACGGATGTACATATGAACTACGAAAGTTTTAAACAATCAATATACTTTGAACGGAGCTTAACTTTTGCACGCTTCTAATTTTTAGTTCGACGAATTTTTATTAAACAACGCAAGTTGTTTCGAATGAATAAAATGTTGTAGTTTTATAATGAAACTTTAATATAAAGTTTTTATTATAAGTTGTAAGTTTTACGTAGAACAATATAATAACGTACCACAATACACTAGTTCTTATTTTTAACCTTAATTTAAATTAACTAGATGAATAAACATTCTCTACTTTAAATAAAAACAATTTTGAATACTTTAAATAGAAATTATCAGAATTTTGTTAATTTTCAAACAAAAAGATAAACTTAATTTATTAAGGCTTTAAAACACCAATTTTAAGTACTATTTTTTACTTATATTCTCTTGATGTTAAAATTAGCACTATATAGTTGTTAAACAAATATTCTAAATTAATTTTAGTTTAAAAAATCTGTTAAACAAAAAAATAAACGATTTAGTTATTTTATGAAGTGAAAGGTATTTCAGATCTTACTTGATGTTTATTTTATTTATTTATTTTTAATTTAGCATGAGAATTTAGAAAAAAAATATAAGCTTAAGATAGCACTTGCTTTTTCAGTATTGCATAACGAAAACAATTTTACAATAACATCTGATTATAATAAAGCCTTTTTTTATAAAAGGCCTTTACGAATTTAACAAGTTAATAAAAACAAAATTTTTAAATTTATTGATGAAAACAGTGTAGAAGTGCAAATATTTTTGTAAGCAATGATGAAATAAATAAATTTATCAAATATTTGAAAGATAAAACAGTGGGAACCTCAGATAATATTCATTCGTATTGTATTAAACGTACTACTTATTCTATAATTTTTCAAGTATACCAACAATCTTTAATTGTTCTCTAGCAAAAAAATGGAATATTTCATTTGTTATAATAATACATATAGGAACACAAACATCATTTAGGCAGCTTGATCAACTGACTGATGTATAGTTTGTGTTTTTATATGTTTATATAACTAAGTTAGATAAGAGTCTGGTTTGTTTCAGTAACTTGTAGTAATTATAGTTAACAGTGAAAATAAAATATAAAGTTTAATTGTTTTATAAGTTTGATAACTATTTAGTAGTTATTATAATTGATAGAGTTATGATAAGAAAACTGTAACTAGCTGACAAAAACCAGACTTGTGGTACTGAGCTTCAAGTATTCGGTTTTAGGTTAAAATGGTGGCGGACAGCTTTCGTTATTTGTGCTTAAGTCCTTCCGCTGCGAATTTCTTCTCCAGAGGAATTCTTGCTCCCGGGACGTTTGCACAAATAACGAAAGCCGTCCTTTAGGCCAGGTCCTTATGCTGATCGGGGCATCATTTTAGTTTTTTGTTTGATGTACGAGTAGTTACGCACGTTTTTTTAGTATTCTATTTTTCTTATAAACTCAATATTAAATAATATCTTAGTTAATTTACAAGTAAAGTTTTATGTTTTGTAGTATGTATCCTGGCTGTCTTATTACAAATGATACAGCTTTGTAGTAGACAGTCTGGTATTATTCTATAATAAACACGCAACTTACTGTAATTTAATAACATAATTTTATTGTCCCCTTTGGAGGGCATGGCCTTTTGCACGTATTTCAGTGCCGGTTACACTATGAATTTTCTCAAATAGTACAGGATTTTTTTGAGTTACTTGAGTAGATTACTTGCTGAGATTTAAGTGTCGTTAGGCTTGAAAGAGGTAAAAATTGTTTGGACAAAAAGTGTTATTAAAATTAGTTTATGTAATACATTGCATTCTTAGTAAAAACGTTTGTAAGAAATATCTAAGTAACATTGTAATAGAAGATTTATGTAACTTTAAATAGAAACCAAGCTAAAGTTTTTTTCCACCATTTTTCAAGTTATATTGTAATATTTTTTATTTTTCCCTATTTACAATAATTACGTCATCACCATGTAGTCTCATACAGAACAAACTTAGTAATTTTTATTTACACTTTAGTTTTATATGGATATTATCTTTTGGATTCTAAATTATCAAATTTGTTTCCAATTTCTCTATATTTTTAATATTAATCACGTTGTTTACGGTGTCAATTTGAATAAATCGCTGTAATATTTCATAAAGTAAATAAACATTAGTAGTGTTTTATTACCTTCTGTCATAACTGTCATACTAAAACTAACATTTTTTACATTTTTTATCATTTTTTACATTAAACTAACATTTAACATACAGTATATGACAGTAAGTACGTAAAATTTTAAAGATATATCTATTTTTTGTGGCATGGAACTTGACTTAAGTTGTTTAAATTTTCTGATTATGTTTTGTCCCTTTTATCGACATTGCTTTTATTTCTTACTCGTGATTTGAACTCATTAGTTATTTATTCAATAAACTGTATGTATTAAATATGATCTTCTTGATAATAACTATTGATTAAGTTTCTAAAAAACCAAAGTTTTATTTTAAATGCACTATTTTAATTACTTTTAAGTTAAACAAAATAAATATTAAGTCGTCTCAGACCCTAGTTAGATTGTTTATTTTTAAATAGTTAAATTAAATTGTTCCACTTTAGCGTTACAAGTTACCATTACAAATGTTTTATAAAATACGCATTGTAAAACAATTATAAAATTATATTTAATCTTATATAAAAGTTTAAAATAAAATATTTAGTCAAAAGGAGGCGAAAGTTATTTGCGAGCTTTAATTTATTGTAAAACCAAATAAATAAAGTTTAATTTTGCCGAATACTTACATAGCTTTGGTTTTATTTATTATTAAATATTAATTATTTAATAGTTTTGTTTCTTTAGTTATTGAACTCTCAGTTTCAAAGTTAAGTTTAAAGTTGTTTTTAAGTCTTAATATGTATCTTGATTTAAAATTCGTTAACTTTTTTTTTCTATTTTATCACTTTATCTGTAATAATAGTTAGCATTTTTTTAACGTTTGTTTTTGAAATAAAATCAGCTATGCTAATGAGTATAATTCAATTAGTTAGTTAAAGCAAAATGTTTAGTAACTGATGCTTAAATTTCTGTAGTAGTGCTAATAAGTATAAATTTGAGAAACAGTTAAATAAAGTTTAACGTGATTCAAATTTATTCAAGCACACTATTTAGTTTAAACCACAAATATATGCTAAATATTTCAAATAAATACTAATAAAGAATATATATACTGAATGAGCTAAAAAAAAACTTTTGTACAAATAAAAAATTAAATGGTCATGAAAGAAACTGCGACTGCTAATCTAAAAAAGAAAACTTTAACATTTTAGTCCAGTTAGATAGTCTAATTCAGTAATTGCATTTAGTTTAAGTAATAACTAACAGTATTTGATTACTCACGAATACCACTTAAAAAATCAAGTTAATAAAAAAATCTAATATATTTTAATTTAGTAATAACTAACACTTTTGCTATACAACGAATGTTCCTGAAGTAATCATGAGAAACATCGAGATCTTGAATGTCTTTTAATTCTCTTAACCTGTGAAAATTTTTATTTTGTATAAACTAAAAAGAAAGTAACTTTTGTAAAAAAGATTGGACGACAAAACGTTTTTTGGTAAATAATTAGAATTTTTGACGTAAAATAAACAAAGTAAAATCGAAACTGTTTGTAGTAAATTTTAACAACAAACAAATATAAACTCAAAAAAAGTACTATAAACCTACATACTTGACAACTATACCATTCTTCTCAAACCGATAGACCTCAAGTTCTTTTTGGTGAATACTTTTCTTACAAAAGAATGTCCTGGATTGCTGTCGCGAAGGTTGTAAGTCCATTCCGGCATGTTGCTGTGCTTGGTTCAACTGTATGAAAATTAAAGTTTAAAAGTTGGTTGTAAACCGAATAGTATTTATACTTACCCTATTTAATTATATTCAGTTTGAATTATAAAAAATTATAGAGCATTATTCTTTACAATATTGCTGTACATTTTTTTTCTTACTTCAAGCAGCTTAAAGTTTGATTGTTAAAAAGTTAGTTTTTAATAGCAAAACTAAGTTCAGTGTTTAAAAAACAGGCTTAAAATATTATTCTTGCAGTCTTGAGCTTTTATAAAAGAGGAAGAAACTATTTCAAAAAAAAATAGAATAAAAAATAACAAACCAACTTCAATTCTGAGTTGATCATATTTAGTTGTTAATTAATTATTTTTAATTAACTTAAAACATATAATAACAGTTAAAACAACAGTTGCTAATTTTTAGATAATTTAATACATGCAATAACATTTAATAACTATATTAAATGTAATTAAAACATTAAACAGACCTCAACTCTTTGTTGAACGTTTCCAATGACAAGCCCGTTCACTGGTTTATTCTCCTCTTGTTTTTAAATCTACTATCATCTGGGTGGGATGTTTGCTTTTTTGTTTTAGCAAAAGTCTTTTCAAATTCTTCATCAGTAAAAATGGGTGTACTCGGTTGCGTCATTTTTTCAAAATTAAAACTAAATCTGAACAATAAAAATAAGCGCGTAAAGGCCAGTACGGTAGAGAAGAAAAACTATTAAGGTTTGATGACTTGTAATGAAATGAAAAGACTCTACTGAGATAAAAATGAGTTTATTGTGAAATGAATTAACTAAAAAAGTTTAGATCGGCAAACTGTACTAACACAACTGAACCTAAATTTTTACTCGCCTGCAGTTGTACTGGTTGCGAAAAAGATTTTTTTTTCTCTTAAAAAATAACACTCTTGTTTTAAAAATTCTCATTTTTCATCGTTTACATAAAGTTTTAGGTATTTTTTCGCATATAATTTTCTGCCCGAAATGATGAAGACATATGTTTTTGTGTAATCGCAAGTTTGAAAAAAAAAATGAAATAAATAAAACTTAATTGTTCATTTTCATTGAATTTTGTTGCTCAAAAATTTGCATAAGTGTTCATATTTACAGTTCTGTCTAGTTTTCAGATAAAAACTATTTTAGCTTGTTTACATCAGTTAGTTAAACTTGCTGTTCCTATTATAAATATATTTGACTAAAAATACTTATAGAGTTGAATATTTAAATTAATGGAAGTTTACAAAAACGAACCTAAATAAAATATTATCAATAAATATTTGTGTCCAATTGTTGTGCTAAAACAATCAATTTAATTGAGTTTAGTTTGTTGAACAAACAAAGTAAAAGAGTTTTTGTATTTTAATAATATTTTTTGTTCGTATACTCTTGTGTTATACATTTATTATTGTAAACAAGTTACATAATATTACATTTAATGTTTGTTTGACTTTTATACATTTTATTGTTTATACAAAACCTTTAAATTTAAACATAAGTTTGAAACAGAAATTATGAATGTAGCACAGTTATTTGTTATCAACATAGTTCAAATTTTTCTGATTATCAAAGCATTTAATAAGTTTTGTTTTTTCATTTAAGTTAAGCAACAAAAACCAAAACTGCGTTTAAGATGTACACTGGCTCTACTTATGCAGCTTTTGAATTGAAAACTTTCAAATATCAAAATTCACGTAAAAGTTTTGTGTAAAACAAACAGCTGTATCTTTGTACCTATATTACAAACGAAAAGTATAATAACCATTTATAGTAAAGTTAGTAAACAATAGCTAAATGAACTTGTTTAAAATTAAAGTTACTTATATATTTTACCGAAACATAGTTTGCATCATAGAGTCTTGAAAGAGTAAAATGAAATATTTCTTCTCTAGTAATTGAGATCTCTTTATATGTTTTGTAAAAATCAAATCATAAAGTACTTTATTAACTTTATATATAACTTTATATTTTATATATATATATATATATATATTAGAGTACTAATATAGCATTGAAGTCAACTATAACAACCCGTTTTTATATATAACCCGCTATAACAGCCGTAGGTAGTGAGATTGAATCCAGCGATCAGCACTTTTTGTTGATAAAATTTAGCAAATTATTTAAGCTTAAATTGTTCAGTATCTTATATCATTTTTTAACCTTTTTATGTACAAAAGTAGCTTATACAAGATATTTGAATAAACTGTAATTTGTTTAATTTTAAAAATTGCGTTCTTACGGTCATACTTTCAGTAACAGAATGTTTTTATAAAATAGAATAATTTTATTTCAAAAAACATACGTTGAAAAAATAGTTCTAATGTCATTATAAACTAACACAAAGAACTAAAATATGGTCAGAAACATTGTTAGAAAAGTTATGACTGGGTGTTAATTCTTCTGTGTTGACCAAATTTTTGTGTGGTTACTAATTTGCTTATTTTTACAGGTACTTTTGATTTTTCGACTGAAAAAAACTTCAAGTTTCGAAAGTATCATAAAAACACCATTTGCATAACTTCAGATGATTCGAAGAAACTTTAACCTTACCTCCAACCGATTTTCTAATTACCACCCCAATACAAAATGTATGGGATCCAAAAAATTCGACCTTGAATTTTTAAGCTGATTTTTTTTAATGTGGCTACACACAAAAAGATTGTGTACAATTTGAAACGACTAAAATAATTTTCTTGACTTTATGAAATTTTTATATTTTTTTGTAAGTTTTCTTGAATGTCCAGTTTTTTTTTTCAAAAAACGAAAAATGATACCAGAAAATTTTCTTTTAATAATTTAAGAAAAAAAAGGTACCGACCAAGGGTAAGGGTTGGGATAACACTAATCGTAAAATTAAATAACTGTGCAAAAGTGCGATAAAAAAAGAACTGTCTTTTAAAGGTATAAAAAGCATCAAAGTTTGTATAATGCTGTATTTATACACTACTTTTTGATAAAGCTTCAAGTTAGCTTCATTGTGCTTATTCCAATAAAATATTTTGGGTTCGAGTTTCATTGATAGTTGCCGAACTTTATATTAAGTTTTAGGCATAAGCACTATAAATTTGTGAACTATTTGATGATATAATAAACTAATTAAGTTATATGCACTTAAACATTGCTTTGTATTTGAAGATGTTTTATATAAAAAAAACATTGTACATAAGCTATAATAGAAAACATAAAACGTCTAAAACTTTTCAGAGTTGTTTATAATATTTAGTTTATAATGATTAGTACATTTTTATCAAAAAAATGTGCTTAAAGCAGTTTTAATGAATCTCGTTTGTGATTTAATTTAAATTTCAAGTATATTTTGTGATACTTGATTATGGAGCATCTCATGATTCGTTTGATTTGAGGTCTAAATGAAACTTTATATTAATAATGAATAGTATATTTTTATTAAAAAATGTGTTTAAAGCTACTTTAATGAATCTCGTTTGTAATTTAATTTAAATTTCAAGTATATTTTGTGATACTTGATTATGGAGCATCTCATGATTCGTTTGATTTGAGGTCTAAATGAAACTTTATATTTAAAATGAATAGTATAGTTTTATTAAAAAATGTGTTTAAAGCTATTTTAATGAATCTCGTTTGTAATTTAATTTAGATTTCAAGTATATTTTATCTTGATCTTGATTATTGAGCTTCTCGTATTTCGTTTAACTTGAGGTCTAAATGAAACTTTATATTTATAATGAATAATATATTTTTATTACAAAAATGTGCTTAAAGCAATTTTAATGAATCTCGTTTGTAATTTAATTTAAATTTCAAGTATATTTTATCTTGATGCTTGATTATTGAGCTTCTCGTAATTCGTTTAACTTGAGGTCTAAATGAAACTTTAATTTAAAATGAATAGTATAGTTTTATTAAAAAATGGGCTTAAAGCAGTTTTAATGAATCTCGTTTGTAATTTAATTTAAATTTCAAGTATATTTTATCTTGATGCTTGATTATTGAGCTTCTCGTAATTCGTTTAACTTGAAGTCTAAATGGAACTTTTGTATTTAATTTACGATTGATTTTAGTTAAAACTTCCCCATCAACTGATCGTTGAACACAAACGTCTAAAAATCTTAATTAGTTGTACTGTTCTTCTTCTTTTGTGAAGATATTTTAGGTAATTTAGAAAACTAGAACTTTCATTTCTATTTTCAAACATGACAAAAGTGTCATCTGCGTATCGAAGATACACAAAAGGACTTTTACAGTTCACAAACAACTCACTTTTTAAGCATACAACAAAAACATTAGCCGAGACGGACCCAAAGGTAAACCCATTGCAACTCACCTATCTGTTTCTACATTTTACCATTAAAACTAAACTCAACATCAAAAACAGCCATGTGTAAAATTTCATTGCACACCAATTCTGGCATCTGAGGGTATTTTAAATCTGAATGACAAATATTCACTATTCCTTACATGACCGAAAACATCTGGTCAAAGTTATTTGTTGCCGCCTCAACTTTTATCGAATCCTTAATGTCTAAAATATCAAAATTAACCCTCACTCCTTTTGCCCCGACATACTAATATAACCCCATCTAAAACCCTCTTTTAGACTCATGTATTCTACTTTCAAAGCTTTTTTCAGCTATTCGTGAAACTTTCCGATCTAACAGTATTGCTTTGAAGATTTCCGCTTATACTTCTTTGACAATTTATTAAAAATATTTTTTTTTCCAAAACAGCGTTATTATAATTGAAATTATTTTTTTTCTTACTTAAATCAGTACTACTTTGTGTTTTTACAATCAAATAATAAAGTTTTAAGACTATAACATCTTAATCGTACACTTACTATTATTAATCGTACAGTTATTAGTTAAGTTTTAAGTTAAGTTTACTGTATTCTTTTTTAAATACTTTACCTCAACCCTTATAGAACCTCTTTTTCGATAAATATCCAAAGATTTTCGTATTTCCCTGTTTGTAAATCAAAATCTAAACTATTGATCGAGATCCGGATGTTTGTATTAGTTTAAGACACATTAGAGTTATTTGCTTTTTTTTACAAATTATATTTCAAATATCACATTTATGTAATAAATGTGTATTATTATTATTTACTAAGTACTAAGTAATGTGTATTTACTAAGTAATGTGTATTTGGTTTAAAAATAAACCTAAATTTTGTTTTAATCTAATAAACTCACAGTTTGTAGGCTTTTAAAATGATAAAGTGTGTTTTTTCTATAAAAATTAAGCAAGTGTTTTAAATTATTTAAAATTGAATGTATAAACCAAAAAATACTTCTACTTGGTTTGAAATCACTTTTGTACTTTGTTTTTAACATTTTTTGAATTTCTTCAGATAAATTAGTTGTTAAGAGTTTTGTTTTAGAATATTAACTTTAAAACACTATTCAAAACAGGCTTCATGTTCATCAATATTTTGTTGCATTAAAATATAAAATATGAACAAAATATATAAAATAACAGTTAAAATTCTTTCAACCATACAAACTCAATCCGCCTAGCAGAAACGTCCGGCTTGAGACTTGTTTTTTAGCTTCAAACAAAAGATCTACAAAAAACACAATAAAAATTACAAAGAAAATTTTTGAATAACACAATAAAAACTACAAATGTGCTCTTAGTTTTTGTGAATGAAATGTAGTGGTATTTTTCAACAGTTTGTTGTAACTTGGTTTTTCATTACTTTATTTTAAAATTTCGTTGTGTTGCATTCACAGTTAGAGTGGCTAGCGATGAATGTTTTTTATAAATCTAGCCCGTTACTCATAAAACCTAGTTAGTTCAATCTTGTTTTAGTTTTTTTCTTTTTTTAGTTTTATTAAATGCAACTTTAAGTCATGTAAAACAGTAAACTAACTTCTATTTTACTTTAATTATTTAACATTCAATATAACTTGTAGGTTATTTTATTACAAGTTCACATAATAGTTTTACTGTGTTCTTGTAACATTAAAGTATGTAAACTAGAGCCATAAAAATTTTGAAATCAACTCAATACTTTATTTAGTATGTTAAAGAAACAAGTATAACTTTTTTAATATTTAAAGATTCTCATTAATTATATTTACAATAACTATACGTGCTTACTTGCTCTTACTAACAAACAACTTTTACAAATTTTAATTAAATTTAAGAATTTTAAATGAAACTAATAAAACTGTAACTTTTTTTTATATAACTACCACAGCTTACTTACAACTAGAACAAACAATATTTTATAGCTTTTTCTTAATTAAATCTGTAAGAAAGTCATTTTAAAGTTAAAAAAAAACAAAGTTATAATTACAGGCCGTAGTCTGCTGATGCCTGAATTGTAATAATTAAACAAATTATTTTTTTATTTAGATTTATTAAGATTGAAATAAACGATAAAAATACTTTGGTTAAAGAATTACAACGTAGAACTTAAGGATATTCATGAAATGCTACAGCCTCAGCGCGAAATGTCACATTGCTGGCGTTGCTGTGCCTCTTCGAAAGTTCAAAATGTTCAGTTTCAAGTTTCGCGTATTCGTACCTGTAATACCATAACATCATCAACAGAATGATGATAGTAAGAGCTATAAACCCGTCGATTCCAAAAACGAGATAGTTTACCCTGTATTTAAGTGTGAGTGAGATACAAAGAAGAATGACACAATGACAAGGAAAATCACTCACCAATTCATTTCTATATACAGTTTGATGCTAATGAATTTTTTTATTTAATTAGTAGCTGAAAATGTGTATAAAACTATACTTTTTTAATAATTTGCCATTTAGTAAGATACCAATTGTAAGCAAGTAACAAAAAATAAACAAAAGTTCTTAATAATGTAATAAAAACTTAAGTTCAAATACTTATTTTAATGAAAATTTTAAACAACGTTTTTTATTTATATGATGTTTATAATACAACATAACCTAGAACGTAGTTTTTGTAAGAAATTGAGTATAAAAACTTAGTTGAGTTTTTCAAAACTTAGTAATTTCAAGCTACTTTTGAAATAAGATTTAACAAATTTCTTTACAATTTATCGCCATTTAGACCTACAAGACTTTTACTTTATGTAAAACGTTTAGGTTACATTAAAAGTTTCAAACATAAAGTTTTCTTTATTGCAGTTAAAACAGTTTTTGTGTTACAAAAGTAATCAAAAAATTTGCTTTAACTAAATAAAATTATTTTATTGTTTTTATAAGTTCGAGAAAAATTTTAAGTTTTTATTTAATTACCATACAAAAATAAATATTAAATTTTCTATAGTTTTCTGTGAGCTCAGCAAGCTTTGAAATGATTAGATTAATGGCCGTCAAGTTTTTGAATTAAAAGATATTGCTACAACATAAAATATACACACTTTACAACTGTTTATTCATAAAAATGTGCTCAATTGTTTTGTAGTCTATTTAAATCGCAACTATAGATGCTTTACGATCAAGATTAAAACTTCTACTATTTTACAGACGTGCTAACTAGTAGTAACTATATATGTAGATTATATAAAGCAAACAAACAAGTTTTTTTTAAATTTTTTACTTCTAATTAACAAACATTAGTATAACTTTATGAAATCTTATAATAAGTAGCAATAATAAATTTGCAAAATCTATAAAAAATTCAAATTGAATATGAAAAAAACTTTAAAACTATAAAGTTTGGTTGATAACTATTTAAAGCGTATTTCAATATATTTTAAAGTATATTAAATCTGTTTTACATTGGGTCAAACAGATTTATATCTGTTTCTATGTTTATTTTAATTTTAAGTTTTCAAATTACATTGAACGTCAGTTTAGAATTTTCTCCTATGCTTTTATATCTTTTTAATTTAATATGTTTGTGTGAATTTTTTTATAATTAAAAAATGTTTTAAAGTTAAATAAAAATTTCGAACTTGAGCAATTTTTTATTTTAAACTGTAAAAATAGCTAACGTGTTGAAATATTTAAAAAATAATGATTATAACAAAACTGTATTATTATATTTTTTGAACTTAAAAGTGCTTTAGAGCTAATAAATTTATCTTTTAAGCATCTTAAAAGTATTAACAATTAACTTAAAGATAAAAGTGTTTTACCCAAATCGTAAATTATATACACAACCATTCATAAAACTAAAAAATGTTTAAGTACAAAATAACATGAGTTTGAAATTTTAAAATTGTCTACAAAATTTATATTACGTTTAGTTTATACTTATTTTACAAATTGTACTAGAACAAGACACAGATTATTCTACGGAGCTGAACTATTTACTACAAAATATTAAAACCTCCTTCTGTAAAAAACATTTACACACTTTAAATATCTAAAAAATATTTTTGTATCTTTCTTAGATTCGAAATTAATTTTCAGTTAAGTCAACGTATCTATTTAAGTAGTTCTAAAAACATTTAACTTTTATATATTTATAAAGCTTCAAACATATGATACATAAACGCCTTATAAGACAAATGGATACCTTATAAGTATCTACTTAAAAAATCTTTATAATGTTTTTATTGTAACAAAAAAAAAGTAATTTGATATATAATTTACAATACATTTAGTTTAAAATAAAAGAAAAAAATGGTAAAATTTGGTTAAAACTTTATAATCAACATGATTAATCTTGCTTTGTAATAAAGTGTCCTAAAAGTATTAAAAAATTAATATTAAGCTTATGAGTTCTTTCAGTGGTAAAAAGTATTTTAGGTTAACTAATGATAAATAAGTACTACTTATTGTATTTGACTTATTTTGTAAGCTCCAATTAACAAATTAGTCACTGTTTCAAAAATACTTAAGTTTAATACTGTTAGATTAAAGAAAAAAACATTAATTAAGCTTTAAAATATTAAAAGAAGTATGATCTGTTTAAGTATCAAAATTAATATCTTTTATTTATTCAACAATATTAAAATATGATAAAGAAAGCATATCAATTATAATTAAAATTTCGTTATTATAAGAAACTGTCAAGTTAACAGTAAAACTAATCTAAGATTCTTGGTATGATTCAAAATTGTTTTAAGATATTTTATTAACCCGTAGTTATTTCAAAAAATAGAAATACATATTTAATATTACAATCAGTTTAAAAGTATTAAATTGAAGCTTTGACGTTTTTCGATTTTTTGATGCACTTAATATCTTACAAAATAGTGATTTTATAAAAATAGTACTAATTCTTAAATTTATAAACTTACCGAAAATAAATTTTATTTGTTTAAGAAAAGCAATGCTGAAGTAAACGTTTCATTTTAATTTAAAAACAGTTAAAAACTATTTTTCAACAAATTTTATATTTTTTATTACTCAATGAATATTTAGTACTTTTATTTTGAAACTTTTGAAACATCTGTTTTAAACTATCTTGCTCTGCTTTCTTATTTGTATAAGACGTACAATTCTGTATGAACAGTAAACAAAACTCATATAAATCCATAACATATTTATCTAAAATTAACGTTTTGTGGCTTATACAAGGAGCAATTTTATATGGGTTGCAGAAAAATTATTTATTTGATACTTTGAGTAATAATAATCGAAGTAATAATTTATATCTTTTTTATCCAATAAACAGATACTATCAACACTTATTTTTGTTATAATTTACTTTCATAAAAAAGTGATATGACCTAAACTCAGACAAAAATATTATCAAACTTAAAAATAAATAAATCAATAAATTTATAAGTTTTTATTATCAAGTAATGACCTTTTTAATAAGCGTTTATAATACTATAGGTGGATGGGAACAGAATCAAACTTTTAAATCATTAAACTTTTTACATATTATTATTGACATATCTCTTTTTTAAACTTTTTTTTTCCTAATAAATTTCTATTAGGATGAAATTTTTGTTTTCTAGTTTAAGTTTTTATTTGTTTCAAAAAAAAATCTTGTATTTGCAATTTTCTTCGTAAATGTAATAATTCGTATGTTGAACTTTAGTAATCTTTTGATATGCCAAACACATAAATATAAAAATTTTGGTCTCAAAACCATTTAGGGGGCAAAACCTCTTACGATAAATTAGAAAAAAAATATGATGTGGTCATGTCATAAACATATAATGATAAAAAAAATAATACTTAAAATGCTCATAATTGATAAAAATAGCTATATTTTAGTAAGTTTTAAAACTTCTTAAGTCATATATCAAAAAATAAATCTACTTATTCTGATAAGATATGTTCTAGTAGGTCTAATCAATAGGTTTATGATGATAAAGTAATGAACAACAGTTATTAAAACAGGAGTTGTCAGAAATTTAATTAATTGCATGCACTGAATTTACACATGATTAGATTTCTATCTTTTGCTTAAAATTTCTTATTTAAGAGAAGTTATATACTGATATATTACTTATTCAAGAAAAAACCACTCTTTCCTGAGTAAACATTGTTAGTTTAAGTTCCAAACAAGTTGGAATAAGTTAAATTTTGATATGTTTTTTGTTCTTCATAAGTGTGTATTAGCATTTTTACTTTAACATTAGCATAAAATTTATACAAAGTTGTCTTGCTTTTCTTTAACATTTATATTTTGTTTGATTTAAATGAACAACTCAAAGAGTAAATATTGTTTTGTTTTCATTGAATACACTAGCTTGAATGGTTAAATGACAATTCAAATTCGGAAAATTCAAATTCCGACAAATCAAATCCTTGAAAATATATTTAATTTACCATATCTCAAATTCAAATTTTTTTAATAAAATTATAAATAGGTATTTAGGTCATATTAATGTCTACAAGCCGTTTTTTCTTAATCTCAGAATTTTGAACATTAAAAAGTTTAACATTTTAACACTTATTTTAGCCATATCATGAAAAATATTTAAAAGTTTGCAAAATAAAAATGGCTTATAGATATTCATAAGATCTAAATGCCTATATATAATTTTTTAAAAATATAAATTACTTTGTAAGTTGTGGCCCTGTAAACACTTTTTAAAGAATTTGAACTGTCGGAATTTGAATTGTCCGAACTTGAATAGCCTTGCTCTCAGCTTGACAGTATATTACATAGCTTAGCGACTTAAACTAGTTCTCTTATAGGGTATTTTCAATAGCGCATCATAAATCTATGCTCAAATTCTTATAGAAATTACAGAAAATGCACCCGATTTTTAAGCAAAATGGTCATATATAAAACAACTTCAAAATTAAATCTGAAACGTTAAAATTTTTTTTCTCATTTAATTTTTTTTAGTTGGAGCAATTGCTCTAATGACCCACCCCACGCGTCGCTTTTCGTGATAAACATAAAAAGTTAAAATAAGGTTATTATTTATATTTTTAAATTTACTGCCGAATGAGATTATATTTATATAAAGTTTAAATTAATGTCCACTACTGTTTTTTTATTGCCTCACTAACGGTAAAACTATACGTCTTCAAACTAATATTTTTTTTTATTGTTATAGCTTTACATCTTTGTGCATTATTTAATGCAAAAATAAATTAGTAAAAGATTAGATGTAAACGATTTCTAATTGAAGTACCATTATAAAACATATTTCAAAATAAAAGTCATTTAAAGATTAAATAGTAGTAAAATTTGTAAAGCTCCCAAACTGATAAATGAAATTGAACCTGTATACGAAATAGAAAATGTACTAGTTTGTTTTTACAAAACAATGACAAAATTATTTACTTAAATTTGGAAAAAAGTGTTTTTGTCTGAATCTTACTACTATACTATTAATACTGATTACTAGTACTATACTTAAGTTTACTTATCCAACAGTAAAATAAAAAATTAAAACAGCTTAAAACGCTTTCGTTTGTAAAACGTTCTAACAATAAATCATGAAAATTTAGTAGTACACCAGGGGCGTAGCGTGGGGAGGGACACTGGCGCATGCGTGCCACCCAAAAAAAGAATAGAAGTAAAAAAAACAATGTAATTTCTTTATCCTTTATTGTTTATTTGTTCTGCTTAATTTGCCCTTTTTCAACTATTTTTATTTAGTATTCGAAAAGTTAAACGAAATTTTGAATACAAATTAGTGAAAAGTGAGGGAAATTACTCAATATACTGATCCGGTGCGCAAGCGAAAATGCGCACCGATGTTGATCAAAATCTTCATAAGGAAAATTTTTATAACTTCATGAACTTCATAAGAATTTAGACTCAAAAAGCACGCAATAAATGTAGTGCACCGCAGTAGTATAACCTTATGACAGATTTTTCTACAAAAAAAATACAAAAATACGCCACGCTTAAAGAAAAACTAAACAATTTTACAATTTTTATGGTACAATAAATGTTAAGACTACTGCTAGTTTTCTGATCTTTATTTTTGTAAACATACAAGTAAAAATGTGTCGGCCTATGAGAAATAAACTTTGTTTGTGATTTTTATTTCAAACAAATAAAATCAGATAAATTGAAATTAAAAAGTATACTTTTAACTAAAAAACTTTAAAGTTACAAACAGTTACTTCGAACTTTTTTTACTGAATGAATATTTCAATTATATTACTTATAAAAAGATATTTTCATAGCTAATTACAAAAGTCTTTATTTAGGGAATTTTTTGAGAAAAGAGTTTGCGCACCCCCTGACGAAAATACCACGCTACACCACTGATGTATACTGTTTGAATTTTATAAATCAAAAGTAGTAATACAAAAAAAATAATGAATATTAACTAATCAAAATCCATCTAATACTAGAAAAAAGGAAACTGTTTAATAAAAGTATATTTAAACACATTTCATTAAAAAAATTTAAAATTGATAAAAATGAAGTAAACTAAGTTTTATTTCATACTTTAATGCATAAACATAAAACTCAATAACTTTATTTCAGATAATACTGGTAAACTTGGTCACCTTTTTTAAATGTAGCAAAAGTTTTCTTAATATTCAATAGACTTTTTCCTAAATTTAGACTCTTTGAAACTTTAAAGTAGTCTAAATCATCTTCAGTTCTTTTAATTTGACGACAACAAGAATCATCAAAAACCTGATGACTGTTTTTATTCTTATTGGTGATACAGCTGTATTGATTTGGTTTAAATTGTTTAGAAGTTTTGTATATAATAAAGAGAATATAAAAACAAATATATATATAAGGTAAAACTGAATAAGATGTTGTTGAAGAAAACAGAAAAACCAAAGCTTTGAAAAATATCGAGTTAAAAAATCGTAAATTATCAGCTTGGTATGAGACCACAGCGACAATAAATAATATAAAATTAATTGTAGTTATAACTATTGGTAGATTAAATGTTCTTGATTCGTTAAATTTTGGATGAGCAAGTCCAAAACATCGGTTAAGTAAGTTGTCCATTTCACCTGGAAAAAAAATCAAAATAAATTTCTGCCTGTAAGTTTGTTATATACTTCTGATCTATAACAAACTATATCATGGTGCAATTTTTTTATCTGAAAAACTAATTATTCTTTTTACAATAAGTAACTATAAAAGTACTTATCGATTTAGAGTATATTTACAGAATTTAAATCATTGATAAAAACGCTAATCAAGTTTACATTTTGTAAGTACTGTTTAGCATATTTTATATATTATTGGTCTAATAATGTAAATTATACTTTAGGTATAGCACACTATAAATAGTTGTGTGTGAAACTAATTAATTAAATTTTCAAAAAATAAAAAAAATTAAAATAAAATACCTCTGAAGATTTTAAACCAGTTGTATGTCAATTTAAAGAACCAAACAGATGCAGCTAGCAACCAGATACTTCCATATTCTTTAGTAACCATGTATACCATTAAAAAACTTAGAATTACCATAAAAATATTAGTTAATACTAAACTTTGACATCCATTAGATATATACTTAACTTCCAAAAAAAGTAGTTTTAGGTTTTCTAATGCCAAATGAACCTGGGCTTTCAGGTCTAACTTGAAGTACTGTCCTAAAAAAACAAACTTATGTTAAAGCCCATAGTAAAAAAAACATTTGAAGCAAAAGATAAGTGAAACAAATTTAAACTTTAGAATCAAAATCGGCCAATTTTAGAAACTTAGTTTTCAATATTTAAAAAGTGATAAAATAAAACTCAAATTGAAAAACTAAAATGTTTAAACTTGAGTTTTATGAAAAAAAAATAAAAACATTTAATTATAAAACTTGAAAGCATATTTTGCAAAGTTGAGGTGCTTCATTATTTATCAAATATTTTCTATCTTTAGAAATCGAAAAGTACGCTTAAAAATAAATAAAACATAAACAACTTGAAAAAATTTATCATTTAGAAATACTTAACCTTTAGTAGTAATTTCCGACCATCTTTTTGATAAGTACTTTTTGACACGCACCCACAGTTTTTTTATATATTTTGTTTTCAGGCGAGAATAGCTTGGGATATTTTTAACAATCACAGTAGCATAGTGTGGGATACTAAAAAGAAAGAAAAAACCACAAATGATAATGTCCAGAAGCTCAAATATAGACCTGATTAAAAAATCCATTAAGTACTTTGCTGAAACAATGACTTGTTTAAACTATACATACTTTTATATAAATACTTTGTGTCTTAGTTTTTTATAAAATATACTAGTACTATACTTAATATATTACATTGTATCATGAGCACACTATTTTTTTGTGCAATTTTTAACACTTTTTTAATCGTAAAGTAAGAAATTAAATTACCAAAACTGCTTTAAACTGCTCATTCAATTGATAAAACTAAAAAAAATCTTCAACATAGTCTATAATAAATAGTTTTACTTATTGTACAAATTTATGATACTATTTAAAATAAGATTGAAATTAAAAATCTATTCAATATATAAAAATCTTACTTATACTTTTTTTTTAAATGCTTGAAAGCTACTTAAGCAAAAACAATGCGCTTTTAACGCTAAAATACTTTGCTCTTATTGGCTCAAATTTTTAACTTAGCAGTATGCAATAGTTCCAACAAAACTTTAGCTAATGAACTGTAAAATTATAACGTGATTGCAGCGTAGTAGTGGAAAATGTTTTATAATCGTTTCTAATAAAAATATCTAACTACTTTTATGCTACTAAGCTGTCTTGAAACTTTTGGTCGAATAACAAGGTAAAAACTGAATGCAAAAGTCGCGAGTTTATAAAGTCGGTAACTTTTATTGACAGCTGGTTAATATTTGCAGATTTCGACTTGTTTGTTTAAGACAATTAGTTAATTCGTTTCGATTCAATGCCTAGCTACATAGAACCATAGCTACCAATGATTGAGTAGTACAAAAGTGTTAATCTACTTCAAACCAAAACAACTTTAATCATCTACAACTAGCAAAGAAACTATTTTTGAGTGCCCAAGAATGATGTGATCCATAAAAAATTTATTTTGCAATGTAACTTCTAAACTTTCAGCATGTTATATCATACAGGTTGTATTGAAATTTGTTAAAAAAAATGAGAAGTGCATAATTGTTATTTCAACAACTAAAAATTTGACTATATTGATTAAAGAAAGTAATGTTAAGTAGCTGATTACAGTAAGATAGGGTACTAGGTTACGATTGTTTAACGCATTTTGAATAGTTATATGAAGATTCTCATCGTATTTTCGACCAAAAAGACTTCTTTTTTTATTTTAATCAGTATACTAAGATAAATGGTAAAAAAAAACAGAATACTGTTCACTACCTAATCCATTTCTCACACATTTAAAAACGTTCATACCTTTTATTTGGACTAGATTTTTCTGTTTAAACTATCCAACTTATTACTTTTTTCTACTTTTTTGTATAAAATACAATTTCTAAAACTATTTTGTAATTATCTAAAAGAAATAATTTATTTTATGTTTGAAACTGAATAAATGCCCAGTTTTAAAATACTAAGCGCTTAAACAATGCTTTCAAAAATATTAACGTTTTTACAACTTAAATGTATGTAAAACACAAAATGTATATAAGTCTTAACTAAGAACTTACTGTTGGTATTACTGCAAAACAAAAACTATATAAAATATTATTTGTACTTACTATAAAAATCTCAGTTAGTTTTATAAAAACCATTTGACTTGAAAACTTACACAAAGTAATTTATTTTTATAATTTAATCAAGCCAAGTAGTTAGATAGGTAACTTTAAAATAACTAAAAGCAAAACAAATTACAAAATTAAGCTTTATTTCAACATCGATAAATAAAAGTACAAGAAAAATTATAATGAAAACATATAGAGCCAATAAAAAGTTTTTTTTTTTTGGAAAACTTCTTACACGATTTAAGTGACAAATAAATGTATCATTTAAAGCTATGTAAAACTCTTGTTTATACGAGTTAAACTTAACCGTTTAATAATTCATTGTACAATATCATTATTAAATTAATAAAAAAGCTGTCTTTTATTTCATTATCAAACTTTGTAGTATGCATTTGTTAAATATCAAAGTTTGGAATATTTTTTAAGTTGTAAATAATTATGTTTGCCTAATTAAAATTTTCAGTAAAAAACTAATTAGTATATTTTAAAACAAAGTCCGCTTCTACATAATCTGTAGTTATAAACGATTGTTAAATACAATTTAAATAAAATCACTATTTTCTCATCTGTTGTGTTTTTCAAGTAATAAAAGCTGATAGTTTTTGTTGCAACTGAGTTTTTGAAAAAACCTAAACTTATGCCTCATATATTACATTAGTTGATATTATATTAAACTAAAACACTTTAAATTATATTCAATGGAAAAATAATTTACTATAAAAAATAATAAGTAAGCAAAAATGCAGATGTATCTGTGCATACTTGTAAAATACTTTAAACAAGCTTTCTTAACTTTCATTATTTTTTTTTACTATAAGCAACTCAAACTTAAACGAAAATATAAAAATCATATCCAAATTTCTTCAACAGTAACAGTACACATACTAATAGTTTATTTCAGAAAATCATTGTATAGTAATTACATCCAAACTATTTTGTAAACTTCTTCTTATGATCGCTTAATAGTTAGGATTTAAAACAAAATAAGATAGTTTTTACTGTTGAACTAATTAGAATTGATGATATAATCTGTGCAAATCTCAAAAAAGCTTAAAAACAATTAGACAGTTAAATGAAATTAAGTGTAATTAGCTAAACTATGTACTTATTAAAAGTATGTTGGTTGTTTATGAACTTTGTATTAGTGTAGACAGTTTTATGACTATTTGTTTTGAAATTAAGTTTTGTTTTAAAACTTATTCTTGATGTATTTATAAAAGTTCTAGTTAGTTGGTAGTTAAGTTGGAACTTATAATAATTTTTTTTAATTAGAAGCAATGCTAGTTTAAGTTCTTATTGGTAATAATAACTTTGGTTATAACTTAAACTTATTTATCTTTAGTTTTATCTTTATTTTATAACTACTTTTGAATTGTATTATGTATAATAATTTCTTATATAAGTAATAATCGTATTTGTTCTTGCATTTAGTTTAAATACAACTAGTAAGAAATTTCGTGCTTACAAATTTCCAAAAGCATTTAATTTTGATTATTTTAAGTAATAAAGTATTGAAACCACTTAATTATTTTAATATTTTTAAATTAGATTAGACGAATGAAATTATCAAGTGAGAAATCTTGCAAAGTGTTATAAATACAAAATAAAAATGTTTTGATACTTTGTATGACTTATTATAGAAATACTAACAAAATTAACAAGTTTATTTTTAAAAGTTACAAGCTCGAGTTAAATGCATACTTGTTAAACTTATTTTAATAAATTATATTTAAAGCTACTTTATTAAAGTTGCAGTTAGTATTTTTTTGAATTTGTAGCAGCATATTTGTTTTGATGAGCTTTTTCAATTGACATACTAGTTGAAAGTTTAATGCAAAAATAAGATAAAAAAATTTTATATGGTACCACTAGATTGAATCTTGTTCGACAACGATGTTTAAATTACATTTCTTTTCTTAAAACACATGTATTTTTAAGTATCACCAATAAGATGCATATCATTTACAATTTTGAAATTAGTAATATTGTAGTTTTTTTTCAACTTTTAAAACATTTTGACATATTCAGAATGATAAAACAGTAAAAATCTTCCATCAAGTCTTTGTATTTTTGTGATTAGTTATAAGGAGTCAATGTTTTATTAATAAATGCTAAATGTAAAATTATAATTTCAATTACACGAATGATAATGTCTCTTAGGACTATGGGTTTGCAAAACTGTCAATAAATATTTCAAAAATATTTGCCAAAAGTAAATAAAAAGTTTCACTTAAAATAATTTTAAAAACTGCATCCTCAGATCTCTGATATAAAATTTAAATTTTTAAAAACAGTTTTGCTAAACAAAGCTTAAAATAATAATACAGATTATAAT
Source organism: Thalia democratica (assembly GCF_965202585.1). Classification (NCBI taxonomy): domain Eukaryota; kingdom Metazoa; phylum Chordata; class Thaliacea; order Salpida; family Salpidae; genus Thalia; species Thalia democratica. The sequence continues at coordinate 22,863,444 of NC_139171.1, forward strand.
GGATATGTTACTAAAAATTTTAACTCAATAAAGTAATAAAATGTATCTTAAACGTTTTCAGATTGGTTTTTTAGTAGTTAGCTATTTTCAACAGAATGATTTTGTTAACAAAATTTCATTTACTTAAATACAATTTTTCAAAGATATAAATTTAGTGGTTTTATTTTGAAAAAATAACTAGAGGTATGTATAAGCTAAACTGTGTGTTACAGACACATGTGACTACTTTGAACAAATTGTCTCATAAGTAAATAGCTTTTAGATTTATTTTTGAATAAAAAAAGTTATCTAAAGAAAAATACTACCATTGAAAGCACTGTAAAAGTGAGTAAGTTTATTGTATGCTAATTCGTTGCATCGTACCAAGTATAGTGTCGTTTATTATTTTTATACTGAACTTTTGTTTATATAAGAAATAACTTTGAACAATCTAACCTGTTCTTCACTTGCATGCTTACATGTTTTATGGCAAAATGTTGTTTTATATAGTTAAGAAACACATTGTCTTCGGACAAACTCAAACTCTTTTAGTAATTTAGAAGTTTAAACAAATAATGCTAATTAATAGTTGCTCATAAAATGATTCCTTAAACAGTTTAGTTTCACTAAAAGTAACAATATTTAGTTTAAAGCATGTTTTGTTGTTAGGTATGTAATTAAAAGTTGTCATTTAATATGTATATTTTTTCATCATTACTATTTCATCATTAGAGTTTATACATTGTTTACCTATTTATAATTTTAGTTTAAATGAGTTTTAAAGTTTTTCAGAGCAGTAATCTTAAAAGGTGTGCCAAAACTTTACATTATTATAGTTTTGATGTATAAATTACTTTATATAAACTAGAAATTTATGTTACAATAGTTTTTTATAATAAATACAAAACATAAATCATTACAAAAACATACTCATATTGCTAAATATTTGTGACAAAAATAACTTTTATGCAGACCGTGTAAACCACTGATTTAGAGTTAATTTACATGAATTTAATTTCTATTTTAACAAACTTGTTTTTAATTTATTGAAATACTTTTAAAATAAAAACTGTAAAAACTAAAGCAAATTACAACCAAATTTTTTTAAGCTGATTAAGTTGAAACAACTTTGTTAAGTATTAATTATCTTAATCAATTGCTAGTATTTTTTTTGAGCTTTTTAATGAACTAAAATAAAAGGTATATTAATAACAATCAGTAGGTAGTATAATTACCTTAAGAATTGTAAATATTAAGTATTTTTAGTGATTACTTAACTAATTTATGGTTAAAAATTGTTTAAACTAAGAACTACTTTCAACTAAAAATTCATATTAAAATTTAAAAAATAAATTAGGAATAAAAAATGATAACTTATGAAATTCAATGACTTCTATAATATGTTTCTAAAAGCCTTTACTTAAAATAATGAAACTGAAAAATCTTTTTTTACGATTTTATTTAATACTTCAAGAGTTTTATTTAACAGCTTAAATACTTTTTATAATTTATTATAGATTAGATGTTGCAATTAATTTAAAAGTTTTCTTGTTGGTTTATTTAAACTTAGTTGGTACTTGTAGGTCTACGAAAACTGTAAAATTTACAACAAACCACTGTGATAATTTTGAACTGCTTATAGTTTTAAGATAGCTAAAAAATATTTTTAAAAATATAAAATATTTTAATTATATATAAACTATAGTGAAACTTTAATGTTATAAAAAACCCTAAAACGTTAATAAATACTTATATGAAATAACTGTTTTATGAAATTAATTTAATTGTAGCTATTAAGTTTTTACCCAGTGTAATTCTGCTGAAATCAAAGTAAAATGACGAATACAGTTCTTCGCTTCACTTGATATAAAGCTAACTATTTTTAAAAATTTTAGAACGACTATGAACCATATTTTTCAGTGTCGGAAATTGAGAAGCTTTTGTCATCTGATGACGATTTAATATCTAATAACGACATCACAAAAAGTAGCAAACTATTTGGTCTAAAGAAGTCAAACAAAACTAAGAAACAAAGTTCGTTAGAGAAAACCCAGAAACAAGCGGAGCACATACCTGGTACTTTTAAAAAAGTTACATAAAGTTTATAAATTATACATGTTAGAAAATTACTTAAAAATGAATTTATATTATATTGATATACATCAATCTTACAAAAACTAATTATTATTACTAAACTAATTATTATTAAAAGAAACTTTTAACAGTTACTAATTTGTTTACAATAGACTGTTGACAAGGTTTTAAATGTTATGAAAGCATTATTGTTATCTGTTATCGAAAACTTTTGATATTTTTTCTTATTATATTATATTAGCAACTCATGAAGCATATGTCAATGTGAAAGATACTAAGAAATTAATTTCTGATGAAGATGATGCCCTATTTGCAGTAAGTTTGTACTGTGATATTATATTAGTTTTTGTGATAACATACTATTGTATTGAATTACAATAACTTTTTTTTAAAATTTTAATTATTAGTTTTATGTAATTATTTTTTAAGAGAAATAAGTATATTCTACTTAAAAATGTACTTAAAAACATGTAAAAAAACAAAAAAAATAAAATATGCCTTTAAAACATTCATAAAATAGTCTTGGACAAAAAGTTAAGAAATACCGAAGTGGTGTACGGCTCGATAACCGAAAGGTTCTTCGTGTACCAGGTCGTAGGACCAAGTACTTGGTTCATATTTTTTGTTGCTCAATAAACAATATATATCAAGATATTTTGTTTTTAACACACTGTAGTTTTTTTGATTAGTTAATAGTAAAATAAAATAACATATTCTTACCAAACAGCTTGAAAAACTTTACTTATAACAGACAACTGAAGTAAGTATAAAAGCAGCTTCGTTTACCAGTACAAACAAGCGTGATCCCGTTTACTACATCAAGGACGATCAACATACTAATCAAAGTTACCATACTGATGTGTATACTGAAAATGATAATTTCAATGAAAATGCTAATTTGCAGGCAAGTTGCAGCAAGAAAAAGCGGAAGTTCTCGATAAAAAAGAAGCTTTCTACATTTTTCAAAAAATAATAAAGGCATGATTTTTAGATTTCTTTGTTAATACTTAAAAACTTTCAGTTTTATAACTTTTTAAAACCTTGTACTCTTAACATTTAATTTTTTTTTCCTTTACTTATCAAAATATTTAGCTACTTGGTATTTAAATTTCACTTATAATTGTACATAAAAAAATTGGTAATTGGTTTAATAAAAAAACTTAAGTTGTACTTGTATTAAAGTTCTATCGAAATATTTCCTACTTAGCTAACTGTGCTGTTCGTAAATGTGTTAACTAAAATAAATTGAATAACAACAACCCTAGTCACCATTTCTTTCAATTGTAGACTTTTGATAAAAATTTAGAAATTTACACTATTAAACTTTAAAATAAAAAGAAAGATTGTAGTTGCCTTATTTAAAAACAATATGACTTTTGAAATTTTATTAAATTGATTAAGTCAAGACTTAGCGATCTAATTTATACCATTAAAATACACTCTTTAAAAAAAATCTAAACATCTAACTCAGCTAGCACAAAATTCAAGTTTAAGATAACAACTTTCTAAAACTTACTTTAAGATTAATTATATAACTTATAAATTAATGCTGTTTTATCTAAAGTGAAAGCTAAGTTTTTCCAATAAGTTATCGGTTTTTAAAACAACCTTTTTACTGTAATAAACCTACAGTTTTATTGTAAACTTAAACAAAACATGTTCTTACTCAAGTTTTATATTTTTTTTGATTGACTTTTGTTTTAAATGTTAAAAAAGCTATCAGTTAGACTATGTTTTTGTTATGTTGAAATTTTACAGTTAGTTAAAAGACAAGTTAGATTTTCAACACGTCTTTATTTTCGGATACTTTAATATCCATAGTTTTACGTCATACAACTAAATCTTGTAAAAAAATTATGTTTTAAAAATTTAAATAGGCACAAATTATTACCAAAACCAAAGAAGATGCAACTTTGAAAAGTTTTAGAATTCATGAAATCATGTGTCTTTACATAAAAAATGTTATCATAAAACGATAGAGCAATTATAAATTTTATGCAATATCTCTTTAAATGACCTTTTTAGTTTTCACTGCTTGATTTTAGTTTATATTAAAGTTTCAAGGTATTCTATAAGTTTAATAGTCATGTTAAATGGCTTTTTAGAAAAGTGTTATCAAAGTTACATACAATGCCTTCCTAAAATATGTATATCGAAGTACAAATGAATACAATTTTTATACTATTAAACTAAAGTGTTTATTTGTTTGTATCTAGCAAATACATGCAAAAATATTATTGGCTTATTAGTTGTTTTATTAAGGCATTTCGCAAATATATTACTTCTATTTTACAAAAACTACTGTTTTTTTTTAATCCTCAATCATTAGAGCAAGTAGTTGAAAATCGCAACTAGCATCAACACACCAACATCCAAGTTCCTCAACTTCCCACCCGAACTGAAACTGGGCGGGCTGTATTCACAGTTATCGCGGGTTCCGTTCCCGCTGAAACCGACATTGCACTCGCACTCGTACGCCTTCTCCGTGCTGTACCTCACGCAATGCGCGTTCTGGTCGCAAATCAAATTTTGCGCTTCGCATCCCTGGTTGCCCACGCAAGGAGTGTCCAGCTTGCAGTTGATCGTTCTCTTCAGGTGTTCTTCCTCGCACGCCGTCTTCTCGCATTGTCTGGTGTCCGTTCTCTTGCCGACTCCGCACCATCCCTCGCACTTTCCCAACGTCCAATCGCTGTATCCTGGCTTCCCTGTTTGAAATTAATTTGTGAGATCAAATTAATTTTTAAAGATTAGCTCCCCTGTTTTGTTTTGTATTTTTAAAAGATCAGTCTAATCTCTTTTCAGTTTGATGTAAATAATCCGCTTCTTAGAAGCTCCACTGTTGAGTTTTCGGAGTTAAAGATTTTTTATTTGAACTAGTTATGTGATTTATAAATAAAATTTACTTAGAACGAGTCTTATAATTAGACTAGCATTAACAAATGTGGGAAAATGTTTCTTCTCGTTAAGAAATGGGCAAACGTTTTTATAACATCAGTACAAAATCTTTTTATTTGGTACACATTTTTTACGTTACTAATTTTCTATTCAAGACAAAATTTATAATCACAAAACTAATTAACTAAACAATTTACGAACGAATTCAAGAAACAACTAGTAAAAAGATAATCAAGTTTACATAAGGATATAAAAAATAAAAATTTTTAGAACAAAATCAAACAATTTTAAAGTATTAAGTGTTGTCCAAGGTTATTTTTTATGACTTTTGATGATAATTTAGTTTTAATTTAATTTTTTTTATTATAATTGCCTCTACTGCTAATAAGCTACTTCGTTTTTTAATAAACTCATTTACGTCAAAACAATTTAAAAAAGGAGCTTTCATCGATCATTAACTTGCAATAAAATTTAACATTTAACGTTCCGTTTTTTTAAGACTGTTGACAAAGCTAGTGCGAAACACATAAAACTGTTCAAAATTTTACAAAACTTTTAAACAGCTGTACACCAACTTGAATGCTTCAAATAAAATCAGCCAACCGTAATATTTATCCTCGTCAAAGAGGCAAGTTTTCCCGTCGCCAACAAACTCCGGCAGGCAAATGCACTCGTACTTGAGTGAGTGGTCGGACTGGCACACCGCGTCGGGCGAGCATTTCAGCAGCCTGCAGGGATCTTCGTTGTTGGGACAGTTGGGCATCTTGCATTTTGAGACTCTGTTGAGTATCAGGTCCGGGTCTGAACAGAAATTTTAATAATTTTTAAAGTTTAAGCGAGTTGGAAACATAGTTTTGTTTAGAGTATTTCCAATTTTTAAGGAAAAGTTCATATTTGAAAAGAAAACAGAAGCAGGTCAAATTATAGCTTAAAGTTCTGTTTTATTAAAGTAATCTTCATCTATTAATCTATTAATCTTAATCAAAATCAAAGTAATTTATGTATTTTTTTCCTTTCAGGTAAATCCCCTCTATTTGATACTTACCTTCACAGAAACTCGGAACGATGCACTCTCTCGTGTCCAGCCTCGTTCCTTCTCCGCAACTGACGCTGCAATCCCCGTTGGACCACTCCCCGTAAATGACGTGGTCCTTGATCCAGTCGACGTAGTAGGAAGTCCTGGTGTACACTGTCGGGTAAATTGTCCCATCGCACGACTGTAATCCCCAGCTGGTCAAGCCCCGCACAATGGTTGCGTTGCGAGCCTTGCCGAACAAAACAATTTGTTACTGGTTATTTAGTTGGTTTGTCTTTAAAAAATCGATTATCAGTCATAAAACATATCATAAAGTGTTTAAAACTTTTCAAAAGTTCAAAGAAACAAAGCTAATAGAATTTTTTTTATTAAATCACTTAACTATTGCAACCCACTTTGTCAAAGCAGTACAGAGGGCCTCCCGAGTCTCCCTTGCAGGCGTTTTTCAGCGAATATTGACTCCAAACGCAAACCTGGATTTCGGGCGTGAACCGCGACCCCCACTTCCTCTTGCACTTCCAGTTGGGGTAGATGTCGATGTCGGTCTCCTGCAGATTGTCGGGGAAGACCGGATCCGGATTGACGTTGAACCTCTCGGCATTTCCGAAGCCGACAATGTCGCACTGGAGATTTTCTTCAACTATGTCCTCGCTGTTCCGAGGCAAAAAAGCCGGCCTGACGAGGCTGTAAAAGAAGAACGGCGTCCTCAGCTGCAAAATGGCAATGTCGTTGGGATGCTCTTTGAAGCCTATTTTCTCTGCATATTGAGGATGCTCGATTTTTTTTATGGCGGGACTCCTCTGCTGATACTTGATTCTTCTGGAATCTAAGAAACCGGCGTGGACCCAGATGTTGCCAGGCTCGTAGTCAACTGTGCAGTGCGCCGCCGTCAGGACCCACTGGTGGGCCAGAACAATTCCCCCGCAAATGTAGGTTTTCCATTCCAGAAACGAAGGGTATTCAACCGAGGATAACAACACGTAGGAAGGCCACTTGTCTTGAGGCGCGTCCGTACCCGAGATGATCCTTTCCGAGATGTTGTTGGCGTTTGAGCCGTTAAACAAGTAGAAAACGGTGATTAAAACTAGAAAGTAGTTTGAAGCGGTCATGTCTTTACTCAAACTTTCATTTTTCAAAAGTTCTGATAAACTCATATAGTTATCCGAATGCTCATTTTGCAATATGACGTAGTTACACTTTTATTTTTAAACAAAAATTTATGTTGATTTTGATTTAATTTTTTTTAAACTATTTTTGAACTTTCTAGCAGTTGTAAAGGGACCGGCTCTAACTCTCAGTATGTATTAAATTTAATATTTATAATTTGTGTACTAATAACACAGTTAACTAGATAACCAAAAAAATTATATGGTCCGATATCTTATATACGTTGATGATTAAAATGAGGTCGGCAGGCAGTTGATGCTCACGGGCCAAATTTAAAGTTTCCAAAGTCTTCACGGGCCGCAGTTTTAGTTTTTGTGGCATTAAGATAATTATTTGGTTTTAGTTTGATTCTCATTAAAGAAAACTTGACTTTTATTCAGTTTATTATTTTTAATGACTTTTAGCTACACAAAAAATGCCTATTTAATTGTACATATCTATTGGAATAAAATTTACATTGGCTAATATACTTGAGTCTTAAAAACTTTGTACTATCTAAATCAGTGCTTTTGAACTTTTTTCTAGTGGCGGAACCCTTTTCCAAAATTCAACTTTTCCGGGGAACCCCTAATTTAATTTTACATAAAATGTTTAATATAATATTTCCTGCAAAAACCAAAAGAATTTCAGTGAAAAATGAATTTTTTAGCGAACCCATATCATTGTTAGAAATCATACCAATTGTAATAGTATTTAGTCGAGTTAAACTCAAAGTAGGCCAATGGCAATAGGTATTTTATGATTCTATAATAAATAAACGAAAACAAACATGATTAATCGCAACTTCATAAAAATCTTTCTTTGCAAAATAAAAACAAAATGAGAGCTACAAACAATAACGAAATGAACATGAACCTAAATGAATTCACAGATTACTGTAATGAACGGGTAGATGTCTAACGAAAAATAAACAAAAAACATTTAGTGCGAAACTTGAACTTGTCTCTTAGCAAAAAGCATGTCAAAACTTAAATAAAGTTTTTAAATTCTACAAAAACTGGCCTGTAGTTTATACTTGAAGCTTTCATATAAGAATCAATGTTATTTTTTGTAAAAAAAAATCATGGACCCCCCCCCCCCCCCTCTATGGCCTAAATATATCAGAAGCTTGAATTTTAAAAAAGATAACAACTTTTAATAATAATAGTAAAAATTATGTGCTTTCATTAAGATATGTTTTTTTGCATTAATTTAAACAAACAGTAATGTTTCAACAAACAAAATTGTTGCAACTAAAATTACATAAAAATACAACATTGATTAAGCAAATCATTATTTTATATTTTTTTTTAAATCATCAATTTAAAAATAATATCATTTTTTGAATATTAAAAGTTTTTTTGTCATTTTCTTTAGGTGTTTTTTTATAAATGAATATCAAAAAAAATATCATTGAGTTATAATAATTAAACAGGAAAAGCATTTAATACTTAAATAACAAACTTTAAAACTTGGCTAACACATAGACATTTAAACATTTTTATCATGTAAATTTTGAGAATTATTTCAAACTCAATTTCTTTTAACATTTTAAAAACCTGGCCACAACTTTTAAAAATAAGAGTATCATTTTTTTTCATGTAATTCTGAAAAAAACTGTTTTAAATTCAATTTCTGTTAAAATTTTATAGGCCTAGCCAGATATTTTTTGAAAGTTATAGTAGCATTTTTTAAGTAAAAAATAAGCTTTTACACATATTAAATTTTTGATCAAGCTAATAGACATCTTTTTAAGCATTTTTACAGCATTTGAAACAGTATAATATGCCAGAAATAAGTTTCTGATAAAGATTTTTATTTAGTTTTATTGTGTAAACATTTAGAATTTGTTTTGATTGCTCCTACATTGTTTGCTTTAGTAATAATACCAGTATTTTCATGAGTTCACTAAAAATAGAAATTCAAAAAATTTGCAAAAGTTTTCGCAACCAGGACACCTATTAATAATGAATACACATTAAAAGTCCTACCGCTAGATACACACTAGGCAGATCAATGAATGCTATAATTATATATGTTTCCCATTTTATGTGTTCCATTTTTTTGGAGTTTTATGATTTATGTTTTTTTTTCTTTCAAACTTCTTTTTTAAATTTCGAAAGGCTTCGCGGAACTCTAGGGTTCCGCGGAACCCCATTTCAGAAGCACTGATCTAAATAACTTAATCAAGTTAACTTAATGTTTTTACTATTTAACTTACAACCTATTTCTCTATAAAAACTGAGCTTGAAAAATACTTTTATATTATGAACCACATTTTCATATTTTAGAAAACATTAACTTTTCAAAACAGTTTTTGCTTTTTAAATAGTTTGCATTCTATAAAAAGTTTAGTAATTAGTTTACTAAATAAAACTAATACTTATTAACATCGTAAAAAAAAATAACTTAATTAATGCTTCATAAAATAATATAACTGCTATACATTGTGCAATAGATAATGAATAATAAAAACTTAGCTCCTCTTTTACCTCTGAAAATGGCGTACAAAATCGACCTGCCTATGCTAATCTGCTCCATTATAAAATACTTTGTATATTTTTTATAACGATTTTTACCATTTTTTACAAGCTTCTATTTTGTTTTAAATGATTAGTGCAATTTGTTATTTTATTTTTGATGTCTTGTTCATTTCTAAAATTTGTTATGTTAAGTGTGTCAAACTTATATAACTTATAGATTAATAAATACAGTTGTCATGCACCTTATTTTGAATAAAAGTGCATGAGTCAAGAACTTTTATACTATAGTTTGAACTAAAAATAAAACATGAATTACTGTTATAAATTCATTGAAAACAAATTAGAATTTAATTTAGAATCTAAAAATCTTTAAAAGTTTTAATAAAAAAATTTAAGTCATATTAGAAATAAAAATGTTTAAACTTTTTGTTTTAATTGACTTACTTGACATACAAAGGTTTTTGATAACTAAACTATTTTTGAACAAAGCGTGAATGTAAGCCTTAGTAGTATTACTATTTCATAGCAGGGACGTCGCGTGGGGTTGAACGCTTGAGCTGTAGCTCCACCTAAAAAATGAAAAGTTATGATAATTTTTGTATTTAATTTAGAGTTGAAGACTTTAATCACAGTAAATAAAATGAGACCCTGCTTCAGCTGTACAACCCTAAACTACGTCAAAGTAACTATTTTTTCAAAGCTGAATAATTGAGCTTTAAAATTATATAGTATTTATTATATTAACTAAAAAAAAGAAAGTTATGGTATCATGAATTTGTACAAAAGTACAGCCAAATGTGTAAATGAACGTCGTTAATTTCCCTGCTAATTTTTTTTTTTTCAAATTTTTGTATTTGATGTTCAAAATGTTCGTAAAATTAGAGCTGCAATCTTCTGCTGCATCTTAAATGTTAACAAGTTTTCAATACAAAAAATGTAGAAAAGTTGAATTTTGGAGCTGCACGAACTTTCAGCACCATGTGAATTAAATGTGAATTAAATACTAGTTAATTTGTTGTTGAAAATTAGGAACGCGAAAACAATAAGACAAGTTGAACTTGAGGAGGGAATACTCAAGCAGTGGCAACTCGAGCAGAAAATACTCGGGTAGGCAATACTCGAGGAGGGAAAACTTGAGCAGGAGCAATTAAAGCAAGGAAAACTCGAGTAGGAAAAACTCGAGCAGGAGCAACTCGAGTAGGAAAAAATCGAGCAGGGTAAACTCGAGCAGGAGCAACTTGAGCAGGGAAAACTCGAGCAGGAGCAACTCAAGTAGGAGCAATTCAAGCAGAGGCAACTCGAGCAGGAGCAACTCGAACAGGCACAACTCGAGCAGAAAACACTTAAGCAGGAGCAACTCGAGCAGGGAAAACTCGACCAGGAGCAACCTCGTTTTTTAAGTTACTTGCATTTTTTAAATTTTATCTTTATTATTACTTAGACAAGTCATAAAATTAAGTTAGTAAATTTGTAATTGTGCAAATACACAAACTTACATGGACATAAATAAAATAAAAGTAGCTATAGTTGTTTAGAACGGCTGATGACATACAAGGTATGATATATGTATTCTTTTTTTTTTTTTATTAATTATCTAATCTAACAAATATGTTTAACTTAATTTTCTGAAAAATTTGCGTTTTCTTCATATTAACTTTATAATTTAATCTAAATGAATCAAACTAGGTTTTTTTTTTAATTTGACAATATCAATCTGCAGCACCCCCTAATAAAAGACCAAGCGACGCCACTGCTTCATAGTACTGAAATAAATTGCAGAATTTATAAAATCACTTGAATTTTTTTTTTACAGCATAAAATCTTAAATATTTGTATCACAATGTTTGTGCATAATGTTGATTTTATTTTGAATTTTCTTCTCGACTGAAACTTTCCGAATAAGTGAGCGTTCAGATAAGTGAAGTCCGGGTAAGTGAATAAGCACTGTATTAGCTTGCAACTTAAAAAATTTAAGCAAAACATAAATCAGTTTAAGAAGAATAGTATGTAAAACAAAATTTTAATTAGAATAATGCTTAAATATTTTTTTCATTCTTAGAATTCAAAATCTGTTATACAAAATACTTTTTAAAATCTGGTGCTAATTGAGAATCATACTAGTTAGAACACTTAATGTTTGATTAAAAATTTTATTTACATCATAGAAAAAATTTTGAACTTAAAAACAACTGTGTTAAATAATTTTAAGCTGTCTTATTTTCTAGAAAAAGTTTTAAGTTTTATACTAGTTATATTATCTAACTAAACAAAAAACTAAAAGAAGGAGACAGTATTGTTTATTTTGACAGGTAATCTAATTTTAATATGATGTTTTTTTTTAGCATTAGTCAATTTGGGCAATTATTTTCTAATAGAAATTAGGTTCAACTTAATTACTGGTAAATTTGTACTTTATTAATATTAATAAATAAGAATTAATAAAATTTTGAGATACCTATTTCTTATGTTTGATCTAAAAATTCTAACAAGTAAAAGCAGTTTAACGCCTCAAGGATTTTGTGAAGAGCCAGAAAGTTGATTAACACCCTTTTCAAACCTGCGACCAAATTGAACTGAAAGATCAAATGACTTCAAAACTAGTAAGCGTGTGACTGAAAAACAAGAACGCTTTGAACAAAGCATGAAGTTTATTTAAATACAATCATTTAAATAAAAAACAACCTGAAAGTGTTGAGATAACAACTCGCAACCAGAGTGAAAATAATAGAAAATCAAAAAACGTTATGTCTGTTAATGTAAACAATCAGGAACCTGCTATTACTCCGAAAGAACTGGCAGAAAAAAAGACCATTAGAACTCAAATGACTGCATTTGTAAACAAAAGTATGGAAAGGTTTGTTTAATTTTATAAGAGGGTTATCGTTTAATTCCTAAAAAGATTGTTTCAAAAATTAATGATTTAATTAATTTAAATCTAAACAAAGTTAGAACTTATCTCGCAATACATAGTAACTATAATTCTAAGTACTTTAACTTTTTCAGTTTACTGATTCAAAACTGCCTTACAAAATGTATGTTAAAAGATCAAGAATATTTTATTAACGGCGGTCATCCCATTAAAGACACTGACAAACCAAAATCTCTAGGACTAGAAAACGGAGATGTGGTTGAACTTAGATACATGTTATCTACAGGATTAAATTTGATATATCCTTTACAATTTTCTAAGATAAATTTAGTATATGAAGAAACATTTACTTAATCATGTTAACTTCTAGTCGTTTATATATTTGTAAATCCATTGTTCAGCACATATACACTTTTTATATTGAAATAAATGATATTGAATAAAAACAAAGATACTACCACTGGTCAAAAATGCCTCAAAAGTTTAGATGTGAAAGACAAGGTTTTTTGCTATAACCTACTAGTTATAAAAAATGAAACATCTGGAGATATTGATGAAGATTTAATTTTGAGAAGAGATTATATGAGTCTGTTTTAGTGGATGATAGCTTTGCAGACTCTTCAACACGTGATGCTGATAAAAACAACAGTAGCAGCGCTATGACAAATAGCAGAGCATTTGACTTCAGTATTAATAAAATCAACAAATTAAAACAGTAAGTAGAACACAAAAAATGTATTTAGTTTTCTTGGATAAATTCTTGATTTGTAAATTCTAAAGCTAACCAAAAATTACTTACCTTCAAGTTTCTTATTACATACAAAAATAAAAATTAAAGAGTAAAAGCTCAGTAATGTTAGTTATGTTTATTGTAATTATTCTAAGAGCATAATATTTTAGATCGATGGCTGACTTCTGCAAAATCGGAGGTATTGAAAAAAAAGGTTTGTTTCATGTACAATGGTCGGAAAGCATTTGAAACATACACATCAAAGTCTATTGGTCTCAAAGAAGGAGACAACATTGACTTTTTTGACAGATGTTTAAATATTTTTGCTTTAAAGTAGTATAAAAAGTAGACTGTTATCAAGAAAAGGTAGTGATAAGCTTTATACTTCCTAATTAAGTAATTTTTTTGGTAACTATTTTAATTCACAAATTACAACCTTCAGGGTATTTACGGACGAATATAAAAATCAACTTGTTGCTGATAAAAGACATCACACTAAGCAAAAAAAAAAAACGATAAAAACTTAGTTAAAACAAGTCCAGAGCAATTGAGCAGTCAGGTCACGAGTTTAAACAATAAAATAGCACATGACTGCAGCGAGGAAAACCTTGTTTACTTCTTCAAATGCTTCTATAAATCATGGTTTTGAAAAAGTCGAGGTTGCAGGCGTCAAAAATAGTCTAAATGATTTTAATTCAAATGACGAGCCTTATGTTATTAAATGTAATGATAATGCTTCCAGTTCAGTGAACAAAACACAGCCAAACCTTGCAGATGTAAGGTTTTCAGAACCAAAGTTAGTGAACAAATTTGCAAGTGAAAATAAAACTTGAAGTATAAAATAAATACCAGCCGCAGTATGGAAAGGTTACTCAGATATATTTTTAACAAACATAGAAATGTATAGTGTTCAGAAAGCAAACAAAAGTAGGACTAATTCAAAAATTTAATTATTAATTGCTGACTATTCACGGGTTACTGCAAAATAAAAAATTTAAAATAGGGTTTGTGACTTTTCAATTTCAAGGTTGTGAAATTTTAGATGCAGACACGCCAAACTTTATTGGATTGAAGGAAGGCGATTGATTTGATGTATTAGAGAAGTAAAAAGACATTTTGCTAACAAAAAGTGTTTAGTTCCATAATTTTAGCAACCTTTTGTAGCAATAACAGCTTTCTTTGCATAACAATGTTCATTTTAATAATTGTTATTGTAAATTTGCGATCTTAAAGTTTAGATAATGGAATAATGACATAACTATACAGTTTTTGTTATTTTAGAACACTTAACATTTTGTGTTAAAATCAACAAGCATCTATTTTTTGTTTGAAATTCAGTAACTCAAAAAGTTATAATGTTTCTAAACAAAATCCTTCTAAAGATTTAATATTTAAAATATTGTTCTTGACATTCAATACTTTTTTACCATAAAGTGCTACTTTAAGTTATTAAAAACGAAAAATAATGTTATTATCAATAGCTACCTATAATAATTTTTAACTAACTCAAGCTGTTATTTACTTCAAAGAATATCAAAATATAAAGCAAGTTAAATATAATTATCTAAACTGTTGTGATGGTTTTCCTCTTTTTTTAATAAGTATGTACTGTACTTATTTGAACTTCTAATAGCTAAATATTAGATTTTATTTTTGGGCGTACGCAGCAACTATCTGTAAAAATATGTCTTATAACACCAACTACAATCTATGTTGAATCGTTATCCCATAAAGGTTTAAATTGTACAAATCAGAAAAGTCTTAGATTTTAAAAGTCTAGTGACAAAGAAGGTCTCCATGACCTTGCGAACAAACATACAATTGAGAATGAAATTAAAGGAAAACTAGTTTTTGGTACAGCAAACATACCTGAATATAATTGTTATAAAGGAGATAAAAATCAGTCAGTTTAAAGCAGCTATGTAAAAGCTATAAACGATTATGATGATGAAATTAAATGTTGTTTAAAGATTTATCTTATGAAATCGAACCTTCATAGGTTTTTTTGAAAATATTTAACCAGGAAGGAAAAAAAAAAGAAAGTTCTGAGTCAACGTACGATAGTAAACGGAAAAGTTAGTTTGTTAGTTTTTTAAAAGTTCAAACGATTAGTTGCTCTGAATAATCAAAGAGATTTTGTGTTTTAATGATGCTTAACAGCTGCTGTAATCGCCGACTGGCCTACTGCTTTAAAAGTAGATAACACTCTAACTTGTGAGTTAAAGCTTTCATATGTATAGTACCAATCGACACAACAAGCGTTTTTCTGAACAAAAATATTTGTAGGTTGACAACTAAACTTTGCAAGAAAGAAAATATTGGAAAGGATTGTTCGTTATTCCGCTTTGGCTCCGATTTTGTTCATCCCGCGGACAGTCCTGAGTATCTTGGAGATCAGAATGGAGACGTAATAGAAACGCTCAGAACTTATTTAGAAACTATCATTAAAAACACTTTAAATGTCAGTAAGTTGTTCTAGTTTAGTTTGAATTATAATATTTTAATTAGCAACTATACCGTTTTATATATTTTACTATACGATTACAAGTTTATTGTCCATATGATGGACCTAGGCATCAAAACCTAGACCACTTAAACTAAAAGACACAAACAGAAAAAGTAAAATTAACACAAAAAGTTTGTTTATTAAAACAAAAATAAAAACATAGTTTGGTACAAAGTTTATAAGTTAACATAAAAAGCAAAATTTTAACCACAAACTTATACTTATGTACGCTTTGATGTAGAACGATCAACATCAAATATTTAAATGCATTGACTAACAACAAAAATAAAAACCTAACGTTCCAAGGACATTAACAATAGACTTGCCAGATAAGTAATCATTAAACACATTGAAAAAAGGTCTTATCATTAATAGAGTAAAGGTGCTGCTAATAAAATTAAACTATTAAATAAGCTAAATCTTAAAACCAAATCAACGCCTTATAGAAATTACTTGTTAGTTTTACTAAAAAAATATAATTCAAATAAAACTTTTTAAACTTTAATCGAAAATCTGTAATTTTTTTGCAAGATACTAATTCATTTTGAAGTTCGTTCCATATTTCAACTGACCGATAAAATAAACAATATGCCAAGCCTTATTATTAAATAGTGTTTGTACGATTTTCTTTGCTATTTTCTCTCATTAAGTAATTAATTCTATAAGGTTAAAAAATTGATTGAATATTAAATGTAGTTTCACCGTTAACTAGTTTTAAAAAAGTAATGAGGTCTTATACAAGTTTCCTGTATTCTAATGATTTAATATTAAGTTTAGTAGTCTATTAAGGTAAGACACATCAGAAATATTGCATCGGTTGAAGGCTAATATGGTATATTTTATTTGAACAGATATTATATAGATAATATCTTTTTTTTGTATTTATGCAGACCAGATTGGTGTGTTATATTTTAACTTAGGACGATGTTAAATGAGAAAAAACTTATCAAGGATGTTTATATCCGTAGACTTAAAGTTCTTTTAATCTTAAAAAGATGTAGTTGATGCAATTCGGTAAACGCAATTAATATGGTGATTCCATTTAGCAATAAAAAATTAAAGATCTTTAAACTTTTTAGTTGAAGATAAGTTGATATTGTTTATTTTAAAGTCATAAGTAGAGATAGTAGTGTTTTTTTAAATATTTAGAACTTGACATTTACTAGGGTTTTAGTTTATTTTGTTTTACTTTAACCTAACGTAAATTTTATCTAAGGTGTATTGCAAAGTTGTGTTTGATTGGTAAAACATTTTTTGTCATCTGCTAAGAGGCTAATGTTGCTGCAAACATCAACTTCTGAAGCTATATCATTTAGAAACTCTTTTAAATAACAAGACTGCTATGAATTTGTATTGCGATAATGTTTTAATTTTTTTAAATGGAGAGATAGAGTCAAAATATTTTACTCTGTATAGATAACTTAGTAGACTTATTGCTTAGAAAAGATACCAACCAAGAGTATTAGCAATCTAGTAATTGAAAACAGAACGTTCGGTTAGAGAGAAAACTAAATTGTTTAGGTAATATAAGTTTATGAAATAATCCATGTTTAAATCATGAGAAATGCGCAATTTTATTATTTTTTTTATTCTAACGCTAAATAAAAATAAAAAAACTTTCCTTATAACTAAAAAATAAACATCAAGTTAAATCTGAAGTATCTTTATATTTCATAAATTAACTAATTTTTTTTACAACATATTTTTTAATTAAATAAATTTAAAATAATTCTTAACAACTATATTATGCTAATTTTCAAATCAAGAAAATATAAGTAAAAAATAAGTCTCAAGATTCGTGTTTAACAGCCCTACTAAATAAGGTTTTTATTTCTGTTTGAAAATTAACGAAATTCAGTTTAATTTTATTTGATATATTCAAAATTGCTTTAAATTGAAATTAAAAACTGTATTCATCTGGTTTATTTAAATTATGATTATTAATATGAATTAATGATTGTGGTACGTAAATATATTGTTTTACGTAAAACTTCAAATAAAAACATTACGTTAAAGCTTAATTAAATTCCTACCACACTTTATTCGTTCAAAACAACTTGCGTTTAAAAGCAAATATTATCTAAGTTGAAAAAAAGAATACTTTATTTAGATTTTGATTTGAGAAAATAAAAATTAGAAGCGTGCAAAAGTGAAGCTCCGTTCAAAACTGACTGATTGTTTAAAATTTACGCAGTTCATAAGAATATCCGTGAAAATGTAACGCCGTGAGAAAGTGACGCTTTGCAGAAACGTTGTCATGCAGATACAGCGTGGTGCAAAAGTTTTGACGTGTAAAAATGTCGCCGTGCTAAAATGACCCTGCGTGCATAAGTGACGACCGTACAAAAGTGAGTCTTCGTGCAAAAATCACCCTCCGTACAAAAGTGACCCTCCGTGCAAAAGAGTCGCCGTGCAAATATGACTCTCCGTGCAAAAGTGACGCTCGCGCAAAAGTGACACCCACACATTTTTTATAGTTGTTTAATTTACTTATCATTATCGTTCTTTAACCTATTCAAAACGAGTTTGTTGTAAACAAGAATAAAAATAAAATTAATGAAATATTTCTTTTAAGGTGATAGACTTATCTACAATAATTCTCAAGCCTTCACAACAAAAAACAACAACACTGACATTAATATTAATACTAGATTGATAGCAAGTAAAGTTTTTTTTTTCTTACGTATTTATTAGAAAGAAATTAATTCCTAAGAATATGTTGTTCTGGAAATTTTTAAAAATGTTTTGAGAAAGCTTAAAGATTGTTTACAAAAAATCCCGTATTTGTTCACACGCTTTGAAATAATAAAATTAAATGTTGATTTTATTACAACAGATTAACACTTTGGCACGGCGTAACTTTAGCACGGAAAAACATTTAAGCTTTTAAAATGTTCAACTAAAAACTCATTTAAAATGGTATTGAATTACTTAATAAATATTAAGTTAACAAACAAACTAATGCGAAACACTTTTGAAACTACTGTCTTATGAAAATTATAAATAAAGTTTTAAGTAGAACTTTAAAATAAGCTTTTTTTTAAAAACTAAAACGGGTATACAAATTGTTGGAATATGTTTATTAACCTTTGAAGTAATCTATATATCATTTATATAACGCATAGTTATGTCTTAAAAAAGTTGCAATATGCATGAACGTAGAATAGAAAAATGTATTATGATAGTTATAGCTATACGTATTTAAAAAAGTAATTTTTAATAGGCTTCAAAGTTATCAGAGCTCGTAAAAATAATGGTAAGCTGTTTATCGATATTTACCAACTATCTATATCTCACTTTATACTTAAAATTTACTCTTAAAGATTATACTTATTAAAACAAATTTATACTTTTCATAATAGTTTCAAGAAGCTAGAGCTTGTAAATATTGCTAGGTTTAAAAAATATTTATATGTTGAAAATATGAAAGTAGTAGCATCATAATACTTTTGTTAAACAATACATAGATATATAAGTTTTAAGTTTATAAATTTTTTTATATTTTAGTTTTAATTAAAGCTAAAATTTGTAACATATTTAAAGCTTGTCAACTTTTAGTTTATATGTTGTTTATTCGTTTTTAGGTTTTTAAACATAATAGTAAAAATTTTATTAAGCTTTAAAAAATTGCAAATTAATTCCGTGCTAAAGTGTCACTCCGTGCTAAAATTTTACACGTTGCTGAAATGTCACTCCGTGATAAAGTGTCACTCTGTGCTAAAATGATGCTGTGCTTTCTGACCTGTTCCCCCTTTAACAGTTATTGACATCAGCTAATACCTTCTAGAAGAGTTCTTGAAGTTTTTAACTGTACAAAACAGCTTTGAATATGATAAACTTTAAATAAACTTATTCTTAAACATAAGTCCATTTATACTTATGAAAAGGCTACATTGTAAAAATATTTTAATTGAATGTACTCATTTGTAAATAAACATATGTATGTATATAATAAAAAAGCTTGTTAACAAATGTTTTTTTTTTACATTAATAATTTTGTTAAAATATTTAACACTAGTCATTTGTACATTTAAAAAGGCTATAACATAAAAATAACCTAACTAAATGTACCCTTTTCTAAACACATAAATATGTATAATAAAAAGCTTGATAACAATTGTCTTTTTTTTGCATTAATTTTTTTTTATATCATTATAAGACATGCACATTTCAAGTATCAAAGTTAGAGATTAAAAAAAAAAGTTTTTTATTATGAGTAACGTTTAGTTTTTGTAAATGACGTAATTATAATGTTATAACAGTTATATAATATCGCAATAAAGAGGTTGCTTACGAGTAAATAGATGATATATATATCTTGATATCTGCTCCTTTATAAACCATTGTCTTAATTCTTAATAATTGCTGCAGAGTTCTATACTTTATTTAAGCAAAATAAAGCAAGTGAAAAAATTTATATAAATAATACAGCAAGCTACAATTCATAACAAGCGTTCTTATATACATAAACAACAACTGATAATAGAACTTAAGATTTATGTTTTAATCAGAAAAAAAATTGCAAACTAAACTGCCACCATTTATAACTGAGCGAAATTGTAAGTAAAATTCTGTTCCATAAGCATTGCAAAAAACTTTATATAAATGTTTTATTAGTTTCTTAAAAACATGTTTAGAAAAAATTTAGAGAAGTTTTATATTATTTTAATTATTATTCCTCTACTAGTGACCTATTTGCGTATCACTTTAAATACCAAAATATTTTTTGCTTCTGAGTCAGTGGTCGGCACGCTATTTCGAATCCGTGAACCCTAAATCACAAAATTATAATTCTGTGCACCCCAATTCGCATTCTTTAGCGCCGCTAGTGTTTAAGAATATGTAAACACTTTTCATCGTTTTTTGCTAATAGTTCGGTAACACCAAGCTAATTTTTACACGCTAACTTTAAATTTACCAGTTTAACCTATCTATTTCAATAAACTTTTAATATCGATGATCTAACTTTCACAACAACCAGAGTTTTAGTACTTAAAATTTAACAAGTAAGTTTGACACTATTGTTAACCACTTTTTGAGTCAGAATATAAACCTGAGTGACAAAGACTAGACTTAGTACACGAGCCAATCTTAAAGAGTGGTATATATAAGCAAAAAACTAGTTTAAATTACAATGAAAATTAGACATTTATAGATCTTGAAATATTCAAATATTAAGAATTAATTACGATCTAAAAAATTTCAAGTAAAGCAACAGTTGAAGATTTTTAAAAGGTATCAAAATAAACCCAAGTTTTTAAAAAAATTTATAACTAGTCTCAGTCAAGCTTAGTTTTTGTGAATATATTAAAACTAGCCTCAGTTGGTCTAGGTTTTTCATGATTTAAAACTAGACTTAATTATTCTTAGAGAGCTAAGTATGTGACAGCCCTCATATTATTGACCCTTCCTATACTTTAATTTTATTATAAGTAAAACATAGTTGAAATTTTTTGGCCTAACTATTTTTTGTCAAATATCAGTTGATTGAGCTGATTAATATAGTGATTTTTAATGTAACAAAACGCTTTTAAACAATAAAAATTAATAAAATAAAACATTAGTAGTGTAACCAAAATTGTATTTTTGTTATTAAAATCTTCGCCAGGTGGCGCGAGAGGGTCAATATTAACTTGGCCACGTAATATTTTACTAAAAATGTAAACAACTTTTCAAATGCACTTCACTTCCAATTTTCTAGTTGTCACAATAACACATATTTTTGTTTATGTCATTTGTTTATTGGTTATGTCATCAGAATTTATTTGTTTGTTATCGTTTATTCGCAGTTTTTCTATTCACTATTACAGATTTAGCTGTGTTCTTTAACTTGAATTAATTCACATCACATTTAAAATATATTAATTAAGTTTATTATTAATCTCATAAAAGTTATAATTAACAATATGAGTTCAGGAAACTCAGGAAACCCATTCCCTAATATTGTAAGTAACTTACCGACACCAGGTTTAAAAAGGTCCAAGCGCTTAGCAGAAAAAAGAGACGCAGGCAGAGCATCTTCTTTACCTAGTATCTCCCACATGGAACCTACAAGTTCTAGCTCACTTACCCCTAACTTAGACGCGCAACCCCCGTAGATATTAACAGTAGCTCCTATAGGCCCTCTAGGACTACAATTGGTGACCTTGACACACGACCGGACACAAGACCTTCTAATACAACAGAGGCTAAACCAGATGCGGTGGCATTGCCAAACAATCCTAGCTCAAGTGACATTGATAGACCGACTATGACTGAACAGCAAGGTGACAGTCAAATGTTAGGAAGAGGATTACCGCCTTTCAATACGGTAAGGGACGAAACTCCTACTACTAGTGGACTTACTAGCTTAGTAGCCGAACTACGAGAGCTTAGATGTCAGAATCAGGAATTTGATAGACAGGCCTTACAAGCACAAATTAGACAGGAAAGAGAGATACTCAGGACAAATCAGGATAGGGTTAGGTTTGAAATAGAGTCACCTCAGTACATGCTTGCAAGAGAAACCTTTCGCCACACAGAAACGCCAAGGTATTCAACTATTCCAAGAGACAATCAAACATTAAGACAAACAATAATCAGACAGAAAGATTCAACAGGGAAATCAGCTCATACCCAGAGTTTATCAATTTAGGTGACAGTAGACTTAAGTGGCTGAAGTCATTTAAATTTGATATTGATGACGCAAAGGCACAATTTCTTTACTTTGAAGAACGAATGGCCGACCATGGCATAGTTGATAACGCAGAAAAATACTGGGTTTTACGCGAATTCTGGCCAAACAATGACATGTCGGCCTATATTCTATGTACAGCGCCTGAAGACAGAAACTTCAGAACCTTACGTACGTATCTATTGCAAAAAGACGGAGTTTTACCACGAGTATTGCTCCCAAAAAAGCAATTTAACTCTATCAGTGGTTGTGATCTGAACAGTGAGGTCAGTAGATGGATTATGGAACTGGAGAATAGGGAAACCTTATACAAGTTCCTTTATTTACATCTCATACCTACCCACTTAAAAACTAGGGTGTCTAGTAGCCTTTCAGTGGGATTGGCAGATTTCAAGAGAAGTGTGATGGACTGCTGCGATGCTGATCTTAGAAAAACAAGGGATGCGTCAAAAGAAGTCCGTTATTTCAATAGATCACCAAGAAACCAGCAGTTTCAACCACAGAGGAGAAATGATCCGTCAATGAGACAGGACAATTATGGGTACAGAGAGCCAAGAAACGCATTTGAGAACAATCATTTCCGAAACTACGGTAACAGACGTTATAAAAACCAGGTGAATGACAATCTTTGTTATCGACACCGAACTCAAGGTTACAATGCAGTACGATGTGATAGACCTGATACATGCCCAATGAGGGATGTCATTGCGCCCTACCAACCAAAAAACGGGCTCCCGTCCTCCTCACAATGAGAGGAGGAGAGGATGGGGGCAAATATCCTCTCTCAAAGACTGTCAAGGCTAAAAAGAAAAACAAACGAGCCAAACCACAGTCTAGTAGCCCCGACAATGACGTCATAAGCCTCCATGACGTCACAATAAAACCCACATTCCGAATCTCACGTGCAGCCCTCAAAGTTGAGACAAATGAAAGTGAAAACGTCCACCCACGAGCTGCAATGGCCCCTAAAGGTAACGTACAAAAGTCAACGTTTACGATGAATAATACTCCAGCCATCAATCCTAAAGACTTACCACAGAGTTTGCAATTCGTGGTGGATACAAAAACCAACGTAGTCTTTTTGATAGACACTGGTAGCGAGATATCTATGCTGCCTAAGAAACTCACTAGTGGAGTCAACAAATACTTCCCACCTCAGAGTAGAGCGATTCAAGGAATAGGAAACAGCGTAGTCCACCTATAGGTCCAAGGCAGATGTTACCCTTCACCTTGGAAATCTAAACCCGATTAAGCACACCTTTTGGGTTCTACAAGAACCAGGAAACCATGGTATTATTGGCTTAGACATCCTTATGAGCCATCGTCTAACAATCTCACCGGCTACAGCAGAGTGTTGCGAAATAGAATCCGACCGAGTAGCCAAACTGTCATTTCCAAACGAATTAACTTCAAAAATGATAGTGTCAGTCAACAAAATAGCGATCTCTGACGATAAATATTCCTCATTAGAAGAAAAATGCAGGAAATTGGTAGGAGAATTCCCAGAAATCACCAGAGAACCAAACTACACTGAAAGTCCAAAACACAATCACAGTCTGGAGATTGTAGTGGATAATTATGAACCTAAATTTGTCAAACCCCGAAGATGTTGGGGCCAAAGAACCAAGATAAATGAGAACTTTGACGACCTTTTGGAAATAGGGGTTGTTAAGCGAGGTAGTGGAGACACATGTGCCTCACCTATCACTTGTGTGAAAAAGAAAGATGGAAATATCCGGGTTCGCGTGGATTATACCCGACTAAACTCTTTCACAAGACCTTTATGCTACCCTCTTCCAAAGATTGATGAGTTATCAGCTATCATTCCAGGAGGGACTAGCTTCTTTACAAATCTAGACCTAAAGGAGGCTTACTTTAGCCTACCTATTGAAGTCGGCTCTTGAAAGTACGCATCGGTGATAACACACAATGGGATTTTTATCCCATCACGTTGTCAGTTTGGGCTGAAAAATGACCCCATGCGCTTTCAGAGCATGATGGAGAGTCTACTACGAGGATGTGAAAACTCACGTATGTATACTTGGACGATATCCTCATTTATTCCAAAACTGAAAATGACCACAGCATGCACGTGAAAGACGTCCTAAAAGTGATATCAAAAAATGGGTTATTCCTTAATACATCAAAGTCTACCTTTGCCAAACCGCAGCTTGAATTTCTTGGTCACTGCGTCGGTGTAAATGGAATAGACGTGTTAAGCACAAAAGTATAAGCTATCAGGGAGTACCCCTTGCCAATAACCCATAGAGATCTGAAAAGATTTCTCGGGTTAATAAATTATTACCATAAATTCATCCCAAGAATAGCAGAAATAACAGCACCGTTGAGCGAGATCTCCGGGGGCCCCAAGAAGACTAACAGGACAGTACTTCAATTAAATGAAGCACATGTACAATCATTTGAAAAAGCAAAGTTTGCACTTGCCGAAGCAGCAACTTTGGAGTATGAAGATCACAACAAATCATTGATACTTTCGTCGGACGCCTCTGACACCCATGTTGGGGCAGTGCTCGAGTAAGAAAAGGAAGAGGGAAAAATGGTTCCACTGGCGTTCTTTTCAAAAAGTCTACCAAGACTTAGTAGAGTACGCTCAGTCTTTTACAAAGAGCTGCGAGGTCTTTCATTAAGTATGAAAGACTTTCATGCAAGAATATTAGGTCGAAGACTCATCATTAGATCTGATTGTTCAGCGTTGGTAAAAGCCGTAAAAAACGAGCTAAAAGACCAACTACCTTCAGAACAGAGATACCTTCAAAGAATCAAAGAGTACGACCCTGAAATCGTACATATACCAGGAACTGAAAATTATGTGGCTGACGCACTCAGTCGACCACCCCAAGCAACGTCAATGTACCTAAGACATTATGAATCGGACTCAGAGTACGAAGACTTGGTTGATCCAGAATCAGGAGCTGAAGAAGAGTTCCTTTCTGAAACAACAGACGACAACAAAGAAATAATTTCTCCAGAGATCATTAATAAGGAATCTATTGCATTACTACAAGGAAACGAGCCCAACCTTGTGGAAGCAGCACGAAATTTAAATAAGAAAGTTGAATTTCTTCAACCAGAAAACCTTGCTGTTATAGTTGAAGAAAACAACAACAGAATAATTCTACCAAAAGAATTACGGCTGGCAGCTTTAAATGTAGCCCACCAACTACTACATCTAGAAATAGACAAATCCACAACAATAGTTGCACAAGATTACTGGTGGCCAACTTTAAAAAAAGATGTAAAACATTGGACCCGTTCATGCATCGAATGTCAAGCTATAAAAGTAACACGCTACAACAAACCTAAACTTAGGTTTTTTCCCAAGCGGACAGAACGTTTCCAATTTGTTCACATAGACACTGTTGGTCCAATGAGTGTGGTTTCAGAAAACAACAAATATATTCTCACGATGAAAGATAGGGGCACGTGTTTTTTAGTCACAGCTCCAATACCAAATAAACGGGCAGAAACAATAAGAAACGCCTTCATTCAACATTGGTGCGGATACTTCGGAATCCCACAGGTTATCATTAGCGACAATGGAGGAGAATTCAAAAATGGCTCACTAGAAGAAGCTTGTGAGCAGTTGGGAATAGAACATCGATTAGTAGCTCCATATAGTCCCCAGACAAACGGCTTTATTGAAAGACAGCATCGTGTACTAAATCAAGCCCTTCGCGCAGAGACAGTCAAGACAAACTGGTCATTAAGGCTACCCTTAATAACTGTAGCCATCAATAATACGCCCATAGAGGGGACACCATTCACACCATCACAATACGCACTTGGAACGTGTGTGAATCTACCCGGACAAATATTCATGAACAAAGCCCATGGTGAAATGGTAAACTGTTCACAAGTCGATATGCGGCTTTTCCTTAACATCATGACCAACATTTGTAAGAAGAGCAGACGTTATGAGAATAATAACGTCTACTATGAACCGACACTGTTCACTTGTAAGAAAGTGTGGCTCAAACGAGTAAATAAAAGGAAACTAAATTCACTCTATCATGGACCATACGAAGTGTTGGATACATCGGAATATAGTATGCACATATTAAAGAATAATCGAGTAGAGAAAGTTTCACTCAAAAATGTCAAAGCCTTCATCCCACGGGAAAATTCAGAGACATGTGATGAAAAAACTAGAAAAAACATTCCTTACAACCTTAAAAAACGAAAAGAAAGAGTAAATTATGCAGAAAGTTCAGACTCTGAAGAATTTTAATTTGCTATGCCCATTACTTGTATATAACAGTCTATGCTCAGGCAAGCAACAAATAATTTGTTTTTAAAAAAACTTGATTTTTAAAAAAACCGGATAAAATTTTAGTAAATACTCATTAAAACGTTGATTACTTATTGGCTTAAAAATATTTGATGTGAGTTTAGGCAGGTGAGAAATCAGCATAATTTGTTAGTGCATTAAAACATAGTTTTCAACTAGTGAAATTTAAATCAAAAATAAAAAATAATTGAAAGTTTTTTTTATTTTAGTTTTGTGTAGAAAACAACCGTGGTTAGTGAATTTGGTAACTATAATTGATTTTACCTTATTAAAAAAAAATGATTAGAAATTTAAATTTTGATGGCTTAAAGGTTTTTTTTTTTGTTGAAACAAAACACTTAAATAATTAATTATAGTTAATCATAAAGCTTTTTTACAAGAGTACATGTAAGTTTCGTTTTTTTTTTTTTTTTGTTTGAATTCTTATAGTTAAAACTGTTTTCTAATCATAATAAAAATGCAAACAGATCAATATACTCAATTGCAGCAAACTTGTGAGAACATTTTTAGTAAAATAATATAAGTAAAAATATAACTGAATGATTCTAAAAATTCTCTTAAACAATATTTTAGAATATTAGAACATCATTGTGAACACAAAATATGGTTTTATAAACAAGTTTTTCAAAATTTAATGTTTATTTAATAATTCTATGTAGTTTTCAAAGATTTTTTTTTGGTTATACTGGTGAACATGTTTGAGCGGGTTAAATTGTGAGAAATAAGGTTCTCAAAAACAAATTAACAGATAAAACATCTTAGCATTTATTATAAACAAAAAGTTGTTTTGCGCTTACAAGTGCAAGTAAATTTTACAGTTAAAAAGAGATAAATCTTCAGAAAGTTTTCCACTATGTTTTTTTACAAAATAGCAACTCAGTTTGAAAAGTTAAGCAACTTGTTAAAATGTATTTTATGTAAATTTGAAGTCAAATTTTACGACCATAAATAAAAATTTGTTAAGCTATTTTAAGAATCAAATTAGGTTCACTTCTAAAAAAAATCAACAATAAAAAATATATATTCCTTTGCCTTTTTACTATTGCTTTTTAAGTTTTTTTTTTTTAGGTCAATTTTAACAACCATGTTAAAATTTTTTTTTAGCTATATTAAGAACAAATTTGGCTTCAAATTGTCTGTTTTTTTCTTAGTATTCTTTCGTTTAACTTTATAAAACTTGACTTCAAAGTTTTATAGGTCAATTTTAAACGTAAAGGAAAACATGTTAGCTATTTTAAAAATAAACTTATGTTTAAATTGTCTGTTTTTTTTTTTTTTTTTTTCAATTTTTATTTTTTATTTGACCTTATTGCACTTGACTGTAAAGTTTTTTGGGTCAAATTTTTACAACTTTGAATATAAACATGTGTAAATTTATTTTGAACACTAAATTAATCTGTTTTCTTAAAACAATATCTTTTTGACCTATAAAACTTAACATGATTAAGAACTAATTCAAACTGCGTTGCTATAAACTTGCTCAAAACTGTTTCGGAAAGTGTGCTTTGAAACTAACTAAACTAATTGCTTTTTTGATTAGTGAACTGGAAAAGCCTAAAAGTTTTACAGTTGGCTAATCACGTATTTTAAACTTGAGTATATGAACTTGATTTGTAGCAAAGTAAAAAAAAAAAATACTAATTCACGGTTTAAAAACGATGAAAATATATAAATAAAATGCTTATGCTTCATGTACACGAAAATGTAAATTATTATTATTGCCACAATAATAAATTAATTGCTTTGACATGCTGTTTCTATATCTTGTTTTCAACTAAATCGTTTAGATTAAGCAGTAACGTTAAGAGGTTAATATTTTATTGTCTAATAAAACAGCTTAATAACTTTTAATACCTTTGTTTCTTTTTTGACAATTAAAATTTTAATAACGTTGTTTTTTGTTTTTAGCTATTACAAAATGAATAATTGTTAATATTTGTTTTTAAACTTAACGACCTTTGTAACTACTAACGTTTAAAATTCTCTCAATTATCGCTATATAAATTTTTTCTTTTCTTTTTTTGTTTTTTTTTTTGAACAGTATATAAGGAACTGTCACATGTATAACTTTATTTGTAACTAAAAAGCAAGTAGGGTAACATGTTTATTTGGTTTATAATTTTAATAGTTGGTGCTTACGGCGAGGAAGCCGAAATAGGTCGGAAATACAAGCTTCCACTTTGCAGTGGAAGCGTTAAGGGTTATTATTATATTAACGAACCACACCAGTGTTCGACGGAAGGAGATGAAATCAAGCAAATCGAAGTGGACGTCATCATTCCTCTACAACAAAACATTGACATAGACGTGTTCATGTGCCGTAGGAGAGAAGAAGAATATGATTGCACATTCTACTTCTGGGGATCTCAATCTTGTCTTCTAAAATCCAAAGTCTATGCTAGCGTTAGCACCGATGAATGTTTAATAGCTGAAAAGACATTCCAATCTCCTTTAGGCACATTAGTACCGGTCAACGAGAATTCTCTCAGTACGTCAAATATTCTGGTGCCAAAATTTAATTGGCCAATGAAAAACACTATATTGGTCGAAAACTTTGAATTAACTTATACAAAGGTCATTGCAGACCTTAATTCAGGTCAAATATCTCATGTAAGCCTCCCCAGGATCGAGTGCGTAAATGATACTAAAATATTGACCTGTTTGACTGCTAGCTTGCGCTTAATCTCACCGAAAGTGGACACATCCAAATGTCATAACCCAAAAACCATAAAGAATGCTTCGATGGAAGTATTTCCTTTGGAGAACGGTAATTTATACAAAATCCAAAAAGCACAGATCATAACAACAAGATTAATACGATGTGATAAAATCGCCGCAACCTGCCTTCGTAACAACTGGAAGAAAACTGTATGTAGCCCTAGTGGGCACATAATTCATTTAAAAGACAACATAGCAGTCAACGCAGAAAATATAGAGGTAATGACGCTACCAACGGAAATTAGAATACTGGAAGCAGCGATTGCTTCTACTGCACTGGCGACAAAATTGCAGTTTAATTTAGTAAAAAATGACATAAAAAAGATGCTTTGTGAAAGTAATCGAGGAACATTAGTCGCATTACGGGCAGCACAGAAGTCTACACCATCGTCAGTTTTGAGCCTCTTGCTCGGGCGAAAAACCTTCGCGTCATATAAAAATGGAATACTTCGAGAACTCGAATGCCAAAGTGTGACCGCAATTCTGCAGCCAAGTCTGAAGTTAAACAATAAAATTTCGCAACGTCTTCTTTTCAATGTCCATCTTGAAACGTCAACCATCTAAGCTCAATGGACCACCGAAGGTTTCCTAACACAACAACTAAAAACTACGATTCAGAACAACACTAAAAAGATGTTCTTGTTCAAAGATAAGTTGCTGTATTTCCAAAACAATTCATTATCGAAGGTTGGTCCGTCTTTGAGAAAGATTTCGCTAAATCAAGACGTCAGTTTCAGTGCTACAAACATTGAATTCGATGAATTGGAAACGGTTCAAGAGCTTTATAATGTAGTTGACCAAGAGGAATCACATAATGGTCAAGCTTTACGAAATCTAATCGAGCTAACGACCGAAAAATTTAGAAGAGAAGGTATTGAAGTTGGCCAATATATCAAATATGGCCACTTGAATGAACAAGGGTCAATTGAAGAAATCTTCCAGCCCAAGGGATTTCTCTGGAGTTATATTACTCATCCCTTGGATATAATATCCAGATTTTGGGGCGTTGTACTAACATTTCTCATCGCCGTGACTCTGTGGCGAACATGTAGAACTTGGAAGACAAGGAAGGTTGAAAACAAGCAGCCGACGCAAGAAAGCAGCAATAGCTAGCTGAGGAGAAGAAGAAAAAAAACATTCGAACTTTAAAGGTTACTTCTAAAACATTTCATAAGATTTTTTGATTGTAAAAATTATTTAAATTGTGTTCATCATTTTAAGAACTTTTTTTGTTTATTAAATAGTACCATAATCATTTAAAAAAATAATTTACAAAGTTTCATTAGAATTTAAAAGCAAAAACTAATTAAAATATAAAAAAAATAAAAATTTAAACTTAACAAATTTCATTTTTAAAAATTTAACTGTAAAAATTATTTAAATTGTGTTCATCATTTTAAGAAAACTTTTTGTGTTTTGTAAATAGTATCATAATGATTTTTTATAACTCTCTAACTTACTAAGTTTCATTGAAATTTATAAGAAAAAAAGTAGAGAAAATATAAATTAATTAAAATAAAATTAAATAAAATTTTATGTTTTATAAACCCATTGGAAATATTAACCTTATTTCTTAGTTATGATTTAAAGTATTCAGTGCATTTAGTTAAAAAAGTCACATCGTTTAATCATAACATAATGATCTGACCCGTATAGTTTTAAAAAATTGTAATAATATAGTAATACTTGTGTGTTGAAATAATTAAAGATTTAAATCGTTTAAAATGAATTTTATAAGTATTTTTTCACGTGTGTATGCTTTAAAAAACAAATTTTATACTTAAAGACAAACAATTTAATGAATTTTTAACGTTAAAGTAATTCATTTGAAATTTTTTTTTTTCAAGTTACACCTTTAAAACTTTAAAAATGTTGCAAGACCCCACCAAAAGACTTCAATCAAGGACTATTAGGTGAGGAAATGTAACCAAAATTGTATTTTTGTTATTAAAATCTCCGCCAGGTGGCGCGAGAGGGTCAATATTAACTTGGCCACGTAATCTTTTACTAAAAATGTAAACAACTTTTCAAATGCACTTCACTTCTAATTTTCTAGTTGTCACAATAACACATATTTTAGTCATCAAAATTTATTTGTTTGTTATCGTTTATTCGCAGTTTTTTCTATTCACTATTACAGATATAGCTGTGTTCTTTAACTTGAATTAATTCACATCACATTTAAACTATATTAATTAAGTTTATTAACAATTTCATAAAAGTTATAATTAACAATATGAGTTCAGGAAACTCAGGAAACCCATTCCCTAATATTGTAAGTAACTTACTGACACCAGGTTTAAAAAGTTCCAAGCGCTTAGCAGAAAAAAGAGACGCAGGCAGAGCATCTTCTTCACCTAGTAGCTCCCACATGGAACCTACAAGTTCTAGCTCACTTACCCCTAACTTAGACGCACAACCCCCCGTAGATATTAAAAGTAGCTCCTATAGGCCCTCTAGGACTACAGTAGAACACCAACCGTTTTATTTTGTTTCAATAATCTATGAGATTTGCTCACTTCGGTTTTTCTTTGGGCAGCTAAGGGTGGAAGATTTTTTACATAAGGTAACAGAAAAGAACTAGGAAAGTGCTAAAAATGGTCGTTTTATTAACAACAGAATGGTCAATTAGATATCATGGTTGAATATGTCTTAAATGAAGAAAGATTAAAAAACTATTTAATTTATTTTCTGCGCGAAAAAAAAAACATGTACCCCAAAATAAGTTTCATGCACTTTAAAACTCTCGTGTGCCCTAAAAGAAATTTCATGTACACTAGTGTGCACTAGTGTTCTAAGGTACGGTAATATTTTCCAAATAAAAAAATTAAAACTGGCAAAGTGTCAACTATTTAAGTATTTTCAAATGTGGATAAGTGTAATTATAAAATTTTTAATAACTTTTAGTAAAGCATTTTGTAATCCTATGTTTGGTTACAAAAAAAAACATTTTTAAATGCATTAACAAAGCAGAACTTCTATGTTAACCCATGTTTACTTAAGCTTCTGAGTGTCACATCATAAAATACTTGCAGCAAGAGATTTAGTAATCTAAACACACAAATTGGTACAACGCTACAACTAAAAGACCATCTCAAAAAAAGGCAAGTCTATTATACAAATTTTTACTTCAATGGTATATTTGTTGACTTTATTTATTATAAAACTTCTAATTTCTTCAACTTACAATGAAAATCTAAAATGATCTAGCTATTTTTCAAATGCACACTTAATGCAACCTGGAATATTTAGTGAAATCATTTTTGCTTGGCAAAAAAAAACTTCAGCCAGTGTAAAAATTTTCTTATTTTATTTTATTTTTTCGAAATAAAATGTAATCTATTTTATTCTTTCTAATTATTAAATTCTTTTTAAGACTATTTTAAAGAAAAAAAACTGTGCATTAAAATATTGAGACAGCAGTTTTTACTATTTATATTTAATTATATTCATATTTTATATATTTATTATATATTTATATTTAATTATATAAACGATTATTTTTCAAATTCGCACGTGACGTCATTTCTTACAAATACTAAAAAAAATATTTTAATTCAATGCTAAAATTTATTTTTGTCTCAATAAAAACATCAACGCGTTTCACATCCAAACTTTTTAAATACAGTATTTTTAGCAGCGATTTAATTAAATAAAAAGCTTTTAACTTAAGTAATTACAGCTTAAATACTTTTAGGCCTACCTTTTCAAAATCTATTTTTTATTTACAAAAAATTATATATTATTTCAAGATTAGACACCAATTTAATTTAACAAATTTACAAGTTTAACAGAATATAGTTAAATGGCAACTTTTTACACAATATTATATTTTTAAAATGAAAATAGTAACAACGGATAACTTTAAACATTAAATTGGGTCATGGTTTGTTGTTAAAAACTTTGTTGAGCAGATACACAACATATAAGTGGTTTTGTAAAAAAATGATTTGTAACAAAAAAAAATTATTTTTAAGTTTATTTGGGAACTTGAAAGACATGTGAAATTGTATAACAGCACAGAATTTTAACCCAAACTTAATAGATTTAATTATAAACACATTTATACTTTTTGTAAATTCGTAAAAATGAAACTACAAATTAAATAAAAACCAGATGTTGCCAGGTTCGTGGCCCACTGTGCGGTGCGCCGCCGTCAGGATCCACTGGTGGGCCAGAATCACCCCGCCGCAAATGTACGATTTCGATGTCAAGGATGAAGGGTTTTCAACCGAGGATATTAACACGTAGGAAGGCCACTTACCTTGAGGCACGTCCGTACCCGAGATGATCCTTTCCGAGATGTTGTTTGCGTTTGAGCCGTTAAACAAGTAAAAAACGGTGATTAAAACTAGAAAGTAGTTTGAAGCGGTCATGTCTTTGCTCCAACTTTCATTTTTTAAAAGTTCTGATAAACTCATTTAGTTATCCGAATGCTCTCTTTGCAAAATGACGTAATTAGAAATTAATTTTGAACAAAAGTTGAAGTTGTGTTTGATTTGAATATTTTTAATTATTTTTGGACTTTCTAGCAGTTGTAAAGAGACGGGCTTTAACTGTCGGTATGATTTAAATTTAGTACACATTACTTTCTTTATTAATAAAATAGTAAACTAGATTAGCGAAAAAAATAAATTGTTTCGATATCTAACACACATTAACGTATTTAAGTAGTTTCAAACAAGCCTACAATGTAACATAATAGATACACTATTTTAATTTTTTTTTTTTTTACTGTAAGATATGAGTAATAATTCTATTTGTCGAAATCTTTTGATATAAATGTCTATATAAAATAAATGTCTAAATGATATAAAACTCTCTTACTTTTTAAAAAGTTGATAGTTGAGATTATCAAAAAGTTTGTAATAGCTTATTGACACATAATAAAATTTATTTTTTTTTTATTTTTTATTTTGACTTTTTTTAATGTAAATAAAGCAGCAATTCTAAGTTATATTTTCGGGAAATATATAATTTTATTATTTAACGTTGTGATAGTTTAGTTAGGTATGTTTTATAAAAGTATAATGATATTAACAGATTAGACAACAGCGTTTTTACTTAAGATAAAATGATAAGTTAAAACTCAAAAATAACAGTTTTTCATTTTCAAGTTTATAAACTTCATTTTATATATAATAATAAAAAACTCTACTGTTATAACAAATGTGACTAAGTTTAATTCAACTATATTAATTAAATCAATAAATAACAGCACCAAACAGTAAAAGTAGCGAAAGTTAATATATTTCGGTAAAATATAAAAAAAACTGGCGGGGTGATTCTGGATCATTTCGGGTACGGACTCGCATCACGGAAAGTGGCCTTCTTAATAACCTCGGTTGAAAACCCTTCATCCTTGACATCGAAATCGTACATTTGCGGCGGGGTGATTCTGGCCCACCAGTGGATCATGACGGCGGCGTACTGCACAGTGGGCCACGAGCCTGGAAACATCTGGTTTTTATTTAATTTGCAATCTCATTTTGACGAACTTTGCATATAATTGTGTTTATAATTAAATCTATTAAGTTTGGGATTAAATTTCCGTGCTGTTATACAATTTCATATGTCTCTCAAGTTCCCAATTACTAGAATCAGATAACTAAATGAGTTTATCAGTACTTTTAAAAAATGAAATATTTAGCGAAGACATGACCGCTTCAAACTACTTTCTAGTTTTAATCACCATTTTCTACTTGTTTAACGGCTCAAACGCCAACAACATCTCGGAAAGGATCATCTCGGGTACGGACGCGCCTCAAGACAAGTGGCCTTCCTACGTGTTGTTATCCTCGGTTGAATACCCTTCGTTTCTGGAATGGAAAACCTACATTTGCGGGGGAATTGTTCTGGCCCACCAGTGGGCCCTGACGGCGGCGCACTGCACAGTGGCTCACGAAAATTTAACACTTGCTTTGTAATAATTCAAAGCTTTAGATTTTTATAACATAAGTTTTACATTTATGTGTTACCTTATTCAAAAAATAGATAAACACTTACCATTATACCCCGCTAGAAAAAGTTTTTTTTTTAAACATTATTAGTTTACAAAATATATTTTTATTCTTCAAACGTCTATTAAATAGTTTAGAAGTTATCAAAAGGATACTTTTAAAATCAAACTAGTAGTCTAGAAGTTCTAGTTCATTTTTAAACCAAGACTTTTTTAAGCTTAAAATAATTATAATTATTTTCATGCGTTTTAAATATTTTAATAATTAAAGATTGAAACTTAAGTAAGCTTTAATTCAAGCTTGTTATTAACAAGTATTTACATAGATGCTGGTTTAGCAATAAAAAATATACTGTATGAAAATTTAAACATAAGTCTAACTTAGTTTCATATAAATTTAACTATTAATATTAATCTTTTAAATATAATATTCTTAAGTTCTTATATCAAACGTAATTTTAAACTTTTTTGAAGCACTATGTAATAGAAAATAAACACAAAGTTTTAAAAAATGTAGATAAATACTTTTTTTACAACTTATACCTTATTTCAAACAAATTAGTACAATTTTAACAATTTAGAAAGAAGAATACGTTTTTGGTAATAATAGGTAATTAAAACCAAAACTTTAACTTATATAATAATCTTACAGGCTGTTTGTTTATTTATTTAAAGTAAATACTTTGTCAATAAATATGTTCATTTATATTGTTGTCATATTTACTACTACTTAATTCAAACTAACAGAAAGGAAGCTTATTTCTTACATACTTACAAGTTTTTAATATTTTAGTTATGTACAAGCAAAAACACTTTGCTATTTAATAGTTTATTAAACCAGCTTGCAGAACTTACACATAATTTTTTTCGATTTTAATCCTCAACTATTAGACCAAGTAAAAGTCTTTTTGGAAAAATGCTATCAAGTAACATATAATGACTTCTTAAAATATGTATATTAAAGTAGAAAGAAATAATACTTTTATAATATTAAACTAAATTATAAATCAAACTAAAATTTATATTTGTCTTCAAAATACATGCAAAAATATTGGCTTCTTGTTTATTTTATTAGATCAGCTTGCAAAATTTAGACTAAGTCTTACACACACAAATGTTTCTTTTTTAATCCTCAACTATTAGATCAAGTAGTTGAAAATCGCAACTAGCATCAACACACCGACATTCAAGCTCCTCAACTTCCCACCCGAACTGAAACTGGGCGGCAAGGCTTCACAGTTATCGCGGGTTCCGTTGCCGCTAAAACCGACATTGCAATCGCACTCGTACGCCTTCTCCGTGCTGTACCTCACGCAATGCGCGTTCTGGTCGCAAATCAAATTTTGCGCTTCGCATCCCTGGTTGCCCACGCAAGGAGTGTCCAGCTTGCAGTTGATCGTCCTCTTCTTATCTTCCTCCTTGCAGTTCAACCAGTAGCAGTCTCTCGTGTCCACTCTCTTGCCAACTCCGCACCACCCTTGACACTCTCCTATCTTCCAATCGCCGTATCCCGGCTCCCCTGCAAAACGTGGTCCGAGATTTAATTTATTGTTTTTTAACCACTGAACCGGCGTTAACAAATGCTGCAACAACAACGTTTATTTTTGCTCCATCACAGATAGATAACAAGCTATGCATAACTTTGTTTTAATAAGCAGGTACATCATACATTTTTTCATTCCAATAGCCTTCCTTACAAATGTGTCGTTCTAGGTAAATCTAAAATGCATGATGCGGTCTTATGCTTTAAAACAAAGTTTTTTAGTTAAACTGATAGTCTAAGCATACAGACTTATTTAATTGGTTTTTAGTTAGTGAAACTGATTAATGTTTTGTTTCGTTAAGACTGAGTTGAAATTGGTTTTAAACTAATTTTTGATGATCTTATACACACTGTATACATTATATTCAAATTACTTTATTTGGAAGATTTACTATAATTTTCTTAATGCGACAGTAGATAAAAATAGCGCAAAATACTTACAGTGTTTAAGACTTAGTGGCCAAAAATATTTTTTCTAATTTTTACAAACTGAAATAAACTTTTACACAAAACTCAACAAACTTCCTTTATATTTGTCGTCGTCAATTCTACTCCTGCAGAATTTCCCGTCGCCAACAAACTCCGGCAGGCAAATGCACTCGTACTTGAGTGAGTGGTCGGACTGGCACACCGCGTCGGGCGAGCATTTTAGCAGCCTGCAGGGATCTTCGTTGTTGGGACACTCGGGCATCTTGCACCTCGAGACGCGGTTTAGAACCACGTCGGGATCTGAACAGATATTTTGAATCAAGTACAACTACAAATAAACAGTACGCGTTAACTTAAAAATAACTTTAAAAAAGGTTTACAGAAAGCGGAAACAAGATAAACTAAGTACGAGTTTTTAGGGAAGTCCCCAATTTGAAAATTACCTTCACAGAAACTCGGCACCAGACATTCTCTATTGTCCAGCCTGGTACCTTCACCGCAAGTGACGCTGCAATCCCCGTTGGACCACTCCCCGTACCTCACGTGGTCCTTGATCCATTCGACGTAGTGGGAAGTCCTCGTGTAAACGCTGGGGGAATACCAGCTGTCGCACGGCGGACCCCAACTGCCCACTCCCCGCACCACGGTGGCGTTCCTGACCTTTGTTTTAAAAGTATGTTTTTTTATCAGTCACTGTAACAATAAAAGTTTTTAGCGTTAAAAATTTTTCAAAGATCTTGGAAACTCGATATGATGAAATCAACTTTCACGTTCAAGCTCACCTTGTCGAAGCAGTACAAGCCGCCGCCGGAGTCCCCCTGGCAGGACCTTTTGTCGGAGTTCTCCGTTAAAATGCAAACATGGATGTCAGCGGAAAATCTGCCCCACCATCTTAAATTACACTTCGCATTGGGGAAGATGTGGATCTCGGATTCTTGCAATTTGTAAGGGATCACCTGCTCCGAAGTATCTTTTTCCGTGTCGCCGAATCCAATGATGTCGCACAACAGACCTTCTTCGACTAAGTCCCCGCTGTTTCGGGGCAACAGAGCCGGCCTGACGAGGTTGTAAAAGAAGAAGGGCGTCTTCAAAAAAAGCAGCGCTATGTCGTTGGGAAAGGACAGTAAATCGCCTCCTCCTCTGGAATAACCCGGATGCTCAAACTTTTTCACGGCCGAGCTCCTCTGCTGGAACTTGGTCTTCGTGGCCTCGAAGAACCCCGCGTGGACCCAGATGTTTGCTGGTTCGTGACCCACTGTGCAGTGCGCCGCCGTCATGATCCACTGGTGGGCTAGAATCACCCCGCCGCATCTCTCTGTTCTCGTTGTAATGATTGAAATTTTTTCAACCGAGGATATTAACACATAGGAAGGCCACTTTCCGTGATACGAGTCCGTACCCGAGATGATCCTTTCCGAGATGTTGTTGGCGTTTGAGCCGTTGAATAAAAATAAAATTAAAACCGGAATAAAATTTGAAATGATCATGTCTTTAGTTCACCTTTCATTTTCCAAAAGTT
Organism: Thalia democratica; assembly: GCF_965202585.1. Taxonomy (NCBI): domain Eukaryota; kingdom Metazoa; phylum Chordata; class Thaliacea; order Salpida; family Salpidae; genus Thalia; species Thalia democratica. Next base: position 22,902,332 of record NC_139171.1, read on the forward strand.
TTGCTGAACTTGTTTACAGGTTTTTGTCAATTTTTATTTTTAATTATGACGTAGATTTAAAAACATAAAATAAAAACAAGTTATAGAGTAATCTTCCTTTATTGTACCAACATATGTTTCTGTATATTAACTAATCAACACACTTCAACTGGGTTCTGTAAAAAAATAATTACTGTAATATGAGAATAGAAGCATAGAATAAAGTAGAAGCATAGAAATGATTTTATTGAAATAAAATAAAATAATTTACTACAAATTTTAACAGGTTAATAGTTAATAACAGGTTTTACAGAACCCAGTTGAAGTGTGTTGATTAAATAACACACAGAAACATAGGTTGGTACAATAAAGGAAGATCACTGTATAACTTGTTTTTATTTCAATTCCAGTGGGTTTGTTTCACTAGGATCTTTTGTTAGCAAACAATTAAATATATATTTTTGAACAGTTAGTAGATTTAAAAAGGTAATTTTATTTAAAAATGAAAAATAGCTTGTAGTAATTTTAAATTTTAGGATTCTTAGCAGTTAAACGTTTTAAATACAAAAAGCATTAGTTTTGTATAACACATTTTTAAAACAAGTAGTTACTCAATTCGTACTACTAATATGATTTTATCACAATTATGACCAATTAAGATCTAAAGGTGTTTTAATATGTAGTTTGTTAATGCTTAAAACCAAATTAATTAGGAATTAAGATAACATAATATTTAAAATTGTATTAGTTTATTTTACCGAAACATATTAATTTTCGCTACTTTTTCGCTACTGCTGTTGTTTATTGATTTTATAAATATATTTGAATTAAACTTAGTCAGCATTTGTTATAACAGTAGAATTTTTTAACAATATACATAAAGTTAAGTTCATAAACTTAAAAATAAAAAAACTGTTATTTTTGGGCTTTTACTCATCATTTTATCTTAATAAAGACGTTGTTGTCAAATCTGTCAATATCTTTATACTTTTATATCTAACTAAACTAGTACAATGTTTAATAATAAATGATATTTTTCTCGATCATTTGTTCAATATAACTTAGAAATGCTATTTTATTTACATAAAAAAGACGAATTAAAGAAAAACCTAAAAATAATTTAAAAAGTTAGTTCAATAAGCTATTATCAACTTTATGATAATCTCAATGAACTATAGTCCTCAAGTTTTAAAAAGTAAGAGAATAAATGTTTATACAAAAATAATTCTACAAATAGATTTGAGTTTTGTTCTAACCTGGATACGTCTTACTTGATTTCTTAATTACTCATAGCTAAGAAAAAAACAGTAAACAAAAAAATAGTATAGCAGTTATCTTGAAACTAGATAATGTATGCTTGTTTGAAACTTTATAAATACGTTAATGTGTATAAGATATCGAACCCATTTTTTTTCTCATCTAGTTCACTATTTTATTAATAAAAAAAGTTATAAGTATAAAATTTAATATCGCACTGAGAGTGAGAGCCCGTCCCTTTACAACTAAAAATACTCAAATACAAATCAACTTAAATTTTTGTTCAAAAATAACTACGTCATATTGCAAAGAGAGCTTTTAGATAACTTAATGAGTTTATCTGAACTTTTGAAAAATGAAATTTTGAGCAAAGACATGACCGCTTCAAACTACTTTCTAGTTTTAATCACCATTTTCTACTTGTTTAACGGCTCAAAGCCAACAACATCTCGGAAAGGATCTTTTCGGGTACGGACGCGCCTCACGGAAAGTGGCCTTCTTAATAACCTCACTTGAAAACCCTTCATCCTTGACATCGAAATCGTACATTTGCGGCGGGGTGATTCTGGCCCACCAGTGGATCCTGACGGCGGCGTACTGCACAGTGGGCCACGAGCCTGGAAACATCTGGTTTTTATTTAATTTGCAATCTCATTTTGACGAACTTTGCATATAATTGTGTTTATAATTAAATCTATTAAGTTTGGGATTAAATTTCCGTGCTGTTATACAATTTCATATGTCTTTCAAGTTCCCAAATAAACTTAAAAACAAATTTTTTTCGTTACAAATCATTTTTTACAAAACCACTTATATGTTGTGTATCTGCTCAACAAAGTTTTTAACAACAAACCATGACCCAATTTAATGTTTAAAGTTATCCTTTGTTACTATTTTCATTTTAAAAAGGTAATATTGTGTAAAAAGTTGCCATTTAAATATATTTTGTTAAATTTGTAAATTTGTTAGATTAAATTGGTGTCTAATCTTGAAATAAAAGAAAACTTTTTGTAAATGAAAAATAGATATTGAAAAAGATCGACTTAAAAGTATTAAAGTTTCAATTACTTAAGTTAAAATATTTTTATTTAATTAAATCGCTCCTAAAAATACTGCATTCAAAGAGTTGGAGGTGAAACGCGTTGATTTTTTTATTGAGACAAAAGTAAATTTTAAAATTTCATTAAAAAAACAAATTTTTTAGTATTTGTAAGAAATGATGTCACGTGCAAATTTGATAAATAATCGTTTACTGAATATAATTAAATATAAATAGTTAAAACTGATGTCTCGTTATTTCAATGCACAGTTTTTTGTTTCCTTAAAAGGATTTAATAGTTAAAAAGATTAAAATAGACCACTTTTTCTTTCAAAAAAATAAAGTAAAATAAGAAATTTTTATACTGTTTGAAGTTTTTTCTGCCAAGTGAAAATAATTTCCACTAAAATTTACTGCATTAAGTGTGCATTTGAAAAATAGCTAGATCATTTTAGATCTTTATTCTTAAGTTGAATAAATGAAAGGTTTTATAATAAATAAAGTCAAACAAGTATATCACTGAAGTAAAAAGTTGTAGAATAGACTTGCCTTTTTTTGAGATGGTCTTTTAGTTGTGGCGTTATACCAATTTGTGTGTTTAACTTACTAGATCTCTTAGTGCCAGTATTTTATGATGTGCCACTTAGAAGCTTAAGTAAACATGGGTTAATAAAGAAGTTCTGTTTTCTTAATTCTTTGAAAAAATGTTTTTTTTTGTAACTAAACAAAGGATTAAAAATGTTTTACTAAAGTTTACTAAAAATTTTATAACTACACTGTCAACATTGGAAACACTTAATTGCTTGATACTTGCGCCAGTTTTTTTTTTTATTTGAAAATATTACCGTACCGCGGAAGCAAAAAATATTTTGGTATTTTAAGTGATACGCAAATAGGTCACTAGTAAAGGAATAATAATTAAACTAATATAAAACTTCTCTAAATTTTTTCTAAACAAGTTTTTATAAAACAAATAAAACATTTTTATAACGTTTTTTGCAATGCTTATAGAACATAAATTTATTTGCAATTTCGCTCAGTTATAAATGGTGGCAGTTTAGTTTGCAATTTTATTCTGATCAAAACATAAATCTTAAGCTCTAAGATACTTATTATTAATTATTGTTTATGTGTATAAGAACACTTGTTATAAATTGTAGTTTGTGTAGCTTAATGTATAATTTAAATAGATTTTTTCACTTGTTTAAATAAAGTTTAAAACTCAGCAGCAGTTATTAAGAAGTAAGACAATGGTTTAAAAAGGAGCAGATATCAAGATTTATATCTCAATCTATTTACCCGTAAGCAACCTCTATTTTTCGTAACTGCTATAACTGTAAAACGTTTAAATTACACCGTATACAAAAAATAAACATTACTCATAACTAAAAAAAGTGCTTTTTTTTATCTCTAACTTCGATACTTAAAATGTGCATGTCGTATAATAATATAACAAAATTATTTATGCAAAAAAAAAAAGACAATTGTTAACAAGATTTTTTATTAGACACGTTTATTTATTCACAAAAGGATACATTTAGTTAGATTATTTTAACTGTATAGCCTTTTCAAATGTACAAATGACTGATATAATGATATAATAAAATTATTAATGTAAAAAAAAACATTTATTAACAAGCTTTTTTATTATATACATACATATGTTTATTTACAAATGAGTACATTCAATTAGTATATTTTTGTAATATAGCATTTTAAAATATATAAAATGACAGAATAAAATTGCAAACTAAACTGCCACCATTTATAACTGAGCGAAATTGCAAATAAGTTTATTTAAAGTTTAGAAAATTCGTAGTTGTTGTGTACTGTTAAGAACTTCAAAAATTCTCCTAGAAGGTATTAGCAGATGTCAATAACTATTGAAGAGAAAGGGGTCAGAAAAGTATGGCATCATTTTAGCACAAAGTGACATTTTAGCACGGAGTGACATTTCAGCAAGGTGTAAAATTTTAGCACGGAATTTATTTCCTATTTTTCTTATGCTTAAATAATATTTTTACTATTATGTTTAGAAATCTAAAAACGAGCTAAGTAAAATGTAAACAGTCATGACAAGTTTTAAATGTGTTACAAGTTTTAGCTTTAATTTCAACTAAAATAAAAGAAAACTTATAAACTTATTAAATTATATAATTGTATGTTGTTTAGCAAACGTGTTTTAATGTTACTACTTTCATATTTACATCATAAAACTATTTAACAAAACTAGTAATATTTACAAGCTCTAGTTTGTTGAAACTCTTTTATAGAGCTTAAGTTTGTTTTAATAAGTTGAAACTTTAAGAGTAAATTTGAAGTATAAAAAGAAATACAGATAGTTAATAGATATCGATAAACAGCTTACCATCATTTTTACAAGCTCTGGTAACTTTATAGCTTATCAAAAGTTTATTTGTAAAATACTTATAGCTCTAATTATTATTATACATAAAAATGTTAAAATCCTCTTACTTCTACGTTCACGCGTATTGCAACTTTTTAAATTCATAACTAACTATGTGTTTTATAAATGATACTTCAAAAGTTAGTAAATATATTTAAATAACTTTTATAACCGTTTTAGCTTTTTTATTGTTTTGAAACTTTAAAAATAGCTTATTTTAAAGTGTTACTAATTAGAATTTTATTTATAGTTTTTATAAGACAAAAGTTTTAAAAGTTTTAGAGCTATATTTTGCATTAGTTTGTTTGTTAACTTATTGTTTATTTAGTAATTCAACACCATTTAAAAAAAAACATTTTAAAAGTTCTAAACTTATTTCGAGCTAAAATTTCACTCCGTGCTAAAGTGTCAATCTATTGTAATAAAATCAACATTTCATTTATCATTTTAAAGCATGTGAATAAAAATGGGATATTTTGTAAACATTATCTAAGCTTTCTCGAAACAACTTTCAAAAGTTCCAGAACAACATTGTTTATTCTAAGGAGTTAGTTTCTTTCCAATGAATACGTAAGAAAAAAAGTTATTTGCTTTTGATATAAATAAGACAATATTTGAAAGTTTTTGGGCATTCGGCAGTAATTGGTGTGCTATTATGTTGTGCTATAAACACGTTAGATTTGAGAATTAAATTCTTCTTTTACTTAAGTTCTAAAAGACTTATTAGTATTCTTTGAAAGTTTGTGTTCAACTGTTGTTTTAGTATAGTATAATGTAGTTATCATGTATCTTTGTGCTTATTAGATTCAAGTAAATAAAAAAATACTTTTTATTTTATTTTTTTATTAATATATATGTTTCTATACCCTATAAACCCTTTCCATTCTTTTATCCTTCAAGAACCCCTATATTGAGATATTGTGCTTAAGTGTCTTTCCTGCTAAAGTGACGACCCGTGCAAAAGTGTCACTCCGTGCAAAAGTGTCACTCCGTACAAAAGTGACACTACGTGCTAAAGTAACGACCCGTGCTAAACTGTCACTCAGTGAGAAAGTGACACTGTGCTTTCTGACACCTTACTGTTATATGATACAATAATAACAACAGTTAGCAAAGGTTATTAGTAGTAGTAGTAACTTATTGTTGTATTCAACTCAACTTGTTTATTTTCTAAAACACAAACTCGTATTAATCTCTTACCCTTAAAGATTATTTTTCCTTTTAAAACTTAATAAAAAATGCTTTAACAAGAATTTGTGTTGTGAGTTCAGTTTTATAATTACTCAAAATTAGAATATTAAACAAATACAACAATAAAACTTACTTTATTATTGTTAGCAATTTAAAAAAAGAAATAAAAAAAAGTTTAATGTCTTTTTTTTTATACAACAATTAGTAAAAAGTAAAATACTTTCTTCTCTGAAAATTAAAATAGTAAAGTAAAAAAATAATCTTTTAATATACGTTAGGATGAACTTGTTTACTGAACTGTTTATTATGAACGCAAAATTAAAGTTTAAAATACTTTAAAAAATCTTTATGTATACAATTTTCATTAGAAACATTTAGCTTGTTTTTTAGAAATATAGATTTATCACAACTTAGTTTTATAAGAAACAACATACTTGTGTTAAATGGGTTTTAGAAAGCAAATATATAATCGTATAAGTTATAGTATACAACAAGAATTTAGTTTTACAACATAAATAAAAAGCATATTTTATTAATAATCATTTAAACTTTGTGTTTTAGTTTTCTTCACTTCTTTAAACTTATTTTGCTTGTCCAAGCATAAAGTTTTAAACAAACTATATATTTTAATAAAGTTTAGCATTTTCTTGTAAGAACTGTGCAAAAAATTTTAATACCAAACAAAAATATACTATGAATTTTCTTATCAAACAGTTCTAACACTTTACCTTTAGAAAACATTAAATAAGAAAAAATGTCTTAAAATAACTAATTTCAAAAATAAGTCAAGTACTGTCAAGCAAAAAAAATAAAATAAACCTTTTTTCAAATAATAACAACATGAAAAAAAACAAGATTGAATTTTGCAAAATTCTTAATTTTAATTTTTCAATAAATTCTTATTGTTACTATCATTTATTACTTATAATGTTTGTATCTTATACTATTGGTTTTTTTTTTAGTAAATATAATAAGTTTATGAAGCTATTAACAATTTTTATTAAAAGCTTAGTCGTTTAAAACCCGATTCAACTTATTAAAACTCTGTTTGAGAAAAAAAAACGATGTAAGTCTTTTAGCTGCTCCATTTAAAGCTTAAGATATAATTTAAAAAAAAAGACAGTAGTAATTAAAAAGCTGTAACTCCATAGACCGTAAAAATCATTTGGGTAAAAAAAGACTTTCGTCTGTAGACTATAGCTTTTGAAAAAAAAAAAAAAAACTATAAACGTATATCTATCAACCATAAAAAAAAAATTAGAAAAAAAAAAATTTTTGTTCATAGACGAAAGCTTTTGAAAAAAATAGGGAGAAAACGAAAAGAAAAAAAAAGACAAAAAAGCCACCGAAAAATCGCCGCGGCGTATTTTCAGTATACTTTTAATTACAACTACGTCTCTCTGTTAAAAATCTCTGCAGTTTGACTTTAATTTTATTCAATAATTTGCTTACACAAATTTATCATTTACAAAAGGATCATCTTTACCATAGAAAAATAGTAAGAAACCCAAAAGCTATCAGAATGTCAGAATGAAACTGTTTTCTGATATTACAAATAATGCTTTTTTAACTACTGTAACAGCAAAATATAAAGCATATTTTTAAGATATTTCAAAATTCAAAAAACATAGACCAACATATAAACCATAATTAACATTAAAACTATATTTAAACTACCCGGAGTTTAAGAAAAAAGGCCAAACTAATCAAAATATAACAAAGTGTAACAAAAACGCTTCAAACTTTTCTAAGTCAGTTAGAGGTTTTACAAAACTTCAAATGATCTTTATTGGTAGTTTATATTATGCATATTGTGATATGTTCTGGCTTTGTAGTAACCAGATGTAACACAAGCGCTCATAAGTAGTATGCGACTATCAAATGTCAAAATTTTTCTTTTTATGCTTAAATAAATCAAAATCTTATTAATTACTGTAGTATAATTTCATCAAAGCTTTATTTGGAAGTTTAAGAGTAAATGAACATTTAAAAGCTAGAGAACTAATTACAACAAAAAAAAAACTTTAATATCATTTTTTCTAGACAGAAAGATGCAATTTTCAAAAGACATTTTTAGCTTGAATTTAAAAATTTTGCTTTGGAGTAAGAAACGCCAATCTGAGCGTTGGACTTTTAAATAATAGTGATATATTAATATACTTCAGTATTGGTGATCAAAAGATCAAATATAAATAATTGATAACTTGTTTAAGTGCTGAAAACTTAATCAATTTTATCAGAGAGGTTAAAAATTGATTAATTGTTACTAAATCACATATCTATTAAAAAAACAGTCGGGCTCCGTTTTACAACAAATAGTCTGAATAGAAAAAACAAAGGCCTAAAGAACTTAAAAGAAATTAAGTGGCCTGTCTGTCATGATAAAGTGGCAACCCTTTATTAATATAACTTAAAGTATTTTGCCTAGTTTGTCTTAGTATTTACATACTTTCTTAGTACAGAGTAAAAAAAGGATATGTTATACTTTTTATAAGGAATTATCATAATATGCAAGTTACTGAGACCTTAAGCAGCTTTTTAAATGTTATGTATGACTTTAAGTCAATTTTTTATAATTATTTTAAAAATTTGAAACTAAAACTAAAAATAATATTGGTAATAAATAACACATACTTTTATCTCACATTGTAAAAACTCAAAATAGCAAATGTTGACTGTAACTCTAATACCTTAGTTTAATTTTTCTACTGTCATTCGATATTACATTACAACTTAAACTAAGAGTTTAGTTAAATTAAAACAAAAATTAGTTGAATCTAACAAAACAAAAACAAATAATTCCTACTGTTTATTGTCTACCTTAACTGCTGTTATCTACTCTTATAAAATCTTTAGAGTATTGAGTTACTTGATACCTCATTACATCATCTTTGTATTGACTCAAGCAGCTGACGAAAAATCACTTTTCAAAATGTATATCAGAATATATTTATCATTTGGACAGTGAGTCGAAAGAACATTTTTATTGAAAATGGATACTTTCTGAGAAACAAACTTTTCAATGTTTTATAAAAAGAGTTATCAAAGTCAAATTTGATCAAAAATGCCTAAGTTTATCAATCAAATTTTAAAACTTTTATGTAAATCGTATTTATGCTTACACCCAACAATTAAAATTTTAATTTTAATGAAATAGTTCCATGTACAAGCATTTATGCTTTTATAGTCTTTACTTAACATAAATTTTTTCAAAAAGCTTCTATAACAAAAACAGTCGTATGAACTTTTAAAGAACTTATAATGTATATATATATACATATACAGTGAAGTAGCATCTAGTAGAGTTTTAGAACTTCAATATAACTAAACTAATTAAAAAATTTACATAAGATAAAATTATGTAAAAGAATGACTTACAAAGGACTCGAGTTTCGTGCTTATGCACTCATCAGCTTCAAATCCTTTAAGTTTTACATCTTGAAATAAAACTTGTTATTAATAAAGCCCTTAAGGTGGGATCTGTGTGAATTTGTGTGTGATCAGATTTGATTTATTAAGTTAAATAACTTAATTCTATATATCTATATATATATATATATTTAAAATAAGCTTGTTATTTAAACTTAAACACCATCTACTGAGCCACACTTGAAGGGCTTTTAAATAATTTATTAGAAAAATAAGATTTCAAAAATACTGGTACACGTGTTTCATAAGACTAGACGCTTTAATCTTCAGCCAGCTAAATTTAAAATAATAAGCACTATGCTAAACATAGAAGCGAAAGTCATACATAAAAACGAAAACCAGTATGACGTAATATTGTGCATTAGAAGAATTCAGTACAAAAATCAATCTACCATCTAACTTTCAAACAATTAAAATTAACAAAAACAACTGTTAAGCGACTATAAAATACTTCAAAATTTATTTTAAGAGGAGCTTTTTCATACGTCGACAAGACGATATGAATTCACTCCTCTTATCTAAACATTCTTCCTTTTTTAACGCATACATAACGGCTGTTGATTCTTTTAAGCAGAGCCTAAAAATAGGGTTATTACTATCTGCTATTAGCTCCGCTCTTTTTATCACCTCCCAAGTTAATTTTAAATCAATGTTTTTGCGCTTTAGGCCGCAAACATACTTCGAAAGCTCAGTTTCATTTTCGTGTACACCACCTTTAAAAGATTTTTTATGGTTAGCATACCGAAATCTGAATTGATTAGAGCATAAGCCGATGTAGAACTTCTTTTCAAGGTCAGAGTTAACTGTTACCTTGTAAATAATCTTCTCTGAAAGGCAATTACCTCTCTTCAAATCATATTTGCAACCACCAGCGCAATTACACTGACTTTTGATTAAATTACTTCTGTTTAAAATCCTTTGATTGTGTGACTTAATTAATCTCTCCAAATTCGCCATACTTGAATAACTGATTCGTGTATAACATCTCTATGTATTATCTTGTGCTTTAATTTCAACTTTGCAGTTGAGGAGTGCACAGCCACAAAACTCGAGTTCTGCAAGTTATTGTATCTTGAAATCAACTTTTTATATATACTTACTTTAGCTTCTATTATTTCCTTACAGTGTTTTTTTTTAAACAACTCTGTTGAAGTGTGTTAAGTCGTTAAGACACAGAAACATAAGTTAGTGTAAAAAAGAAAGAATACTGTTTAATTTATTGTTATTGGCACTGAATTTTCCTTCTGTTGCATAGTGTTTGTTTTTTGACTGAAGCACATTTAATTCTATAGCTCAAGTTTTTACAAAATCAATCGAACCGTATTTTTACTTAACCTATTTGGAGTTTAATAGGGTCAGTTGACCTCAAACTTATAATCGAAACATTTATAGTAATAAACAAAATACAAAATATGATATTGAAAATTTTAATGGTAAACCGAATTGTTTTAATTTTTGAAATTTAAACATAAAATAATGTATTTATAACTTGAAAATACAATTCGAACATTTAGTCTGTAAAGATTAGTTTGAAAACAGTTTAAGTTTACTAAGACTTTTGACTAGTAATAAATAAAAAATTTAAAACTTTTCTGTACATCAACGACAGAGTTTATTTACTTATATTAAAAAACTTTGTGTTAGTTTTTATATAAAAAAATAAATATACTAAATTTAAAATATCTTCAATACAATAATAATAATATAAAATGAAGTACAACTGATAGAGCCATATAAAGGTTTGACACTTATAAACCTTTCCAAATGTTTCATTAACTTTACCAATGTGGTAGAGCAAACGAATAACTAAATTTGTAAAAGTTTTATTTTGGCTTAAAAATAAATTTGTTGACTGAGCTTTAAAAATTCTTGAGTACAAACTAATACAAATCTGAACAGTTAATGAGTTTGTAAAGTTTGTTTTACGTATAAAAATGTAAACATTAATGATTCTTGTACTAGTTTAATTATAGACTCTAAGCATTATTTAATTATTTAGTAAAAATTTGAACCATTGTTTTTGAATAATTCCTTTAAATTTGTTAGTACTATTTTTAATGTTTGATAGCTCTTAAAAACTTACCACTCCTATAAAAAAAATATTTTTTGATAGGTTTAATAAGTCCAAATTAAAAAAAAAATGTTTACATTACAAGATTAAATAAATATGGTGTTTATATGCAGACCATGATTGTTTTTTAAATAAAATAATGATAGTTTATTGTTTTAAGATCCACAAAAAATCTTAAGCTAGTTTCCTCAAAAAATGAATAACTTAGCAAAATAAGTTTTAAAAACATTAGATAGATATCATCTTCATTTTTTATCCCTGTTGTACAAGAAAAGAAATTTCAATAACTTTTTTTAGTTAAATCGTTTACGACAAAATTGTAGTCATTAAAACTAATTTCGGCCTATACATAAAAAAGTTAAGCTTTTTGTTTTAATCTTCCTGTCTACAATACCTATTTTATGTTACAATGGGCAGCACAAGCTCTGAAAAGCTAGCGCTAAAAAAACTACTCGTACTTATTTTTTTCTTATCCTAGTCAAAATGTTTTATAATCTAATACTGAATTTTTTTTAAACACGAACAGTCAATTTATTAAAGATTAGATGAAGTTTTCGTTCACCAGTGTTTAAGTCGTTGTTAAAATTGCTGTAATTCTATGTGATAACTGTTTATTGAATACGCTAAAGAAATCAACGCACAATAATATGCGCAATTGGATGTATAGAAAGACGACCAAAATATAGTTTTAATCATATACCAGTATACAAAGCTCCTTTTGTTGTCCTGGACGAAGACTTTAAAATGTATCAAAGTGGTGTACGACTCGACAACCGAAAGTTTCCTTCGTACACCAGGTTCTAGGGCTAAATATTTAAAGCGCTCTTTTGTTGTTTAATAAAGAAGAATATACAAGTACTATGCCTAAATAAAATAATGTAGAAATGATTTTAACATGCTATATTTTTAGAATTTTGCGCTTATAGTTTTAATTTTTTTTAATTTTTGAAAATAACTTCTTTTTCGTGTTTAGCACGTTCAAACGTGCATTCTGAAACAGAACTTATTTTTATCAGGTACACATTGCTTTCTCTGAAATCCTTAGAACTCTTGTAATAATTTTTCACGAGTTCCGTAATACCAAGCTCAAAAGAAACAACGTAAGTGTTCGGCTGAAGTTCGAACCTTTGATAATAGTCTTCCGTTACTTCTCCCTCGTTGTCGCCAGTAGTGACGTCATGGTAAAATTTGTCCGTAAGTTCGCGGTTAATTTCAATTGTTGAGCTGCCGTCACCAGCCGTCGTCACCTCCATGTTGAGCGACCTGAGCGAGCCCGTGTAAGAGAAAAAGTTCACCATGAAACGAGAAGGCTCCCCCACTTCGACCTTGACGATGGTCGGAGCCGCGAAAGTTTCTCTACCTGTTCGTTTTATTTTCACTTCAGATTGATACGTGGACTTGTACATGTTCTTGGCGTGCAGGGCGGTCATCTCGACTCCTCTGTTTTCGATCTGGTCCAAAGTTACCCAGAGTTCTCCTTTGCTCGGATCGGCCGTGGCGGCGAACGAAGGGGGCAAGCTTTTGCTGGAAACGCAGTTCTCGGGAAGCACGTTCGGGTCGTAAAGCTTGACGGCTTCGCGTTCCTCATCGCAACCGATGACGGTAAAGTTGTGGCCGGCCACTGCGTTTTCATGCGGGTTGAAAAAAGTCGGCTTCACTCCCAAGGTCACAGAGCTTTCGTTGTCCAGCTCGCGTTTCAGCGAGCTCATGAAACTCCCTTTCGAGTTTTCCTTCTTCCACCGGTTGTAACTGACCATGGAGTCGCTGAAAGACGAAAAGACCATGACCGGAGTCACTCCTTCGCAACTGTCGTAAGAACCGTTGCAAACTTGCTTAACGAAGGCTTTTTCGAACAGGGCCGCCAAGTAAGAGTTGTCCTTTCTCGCAGACCGAGCGTAAATTAGCTCATCGTCTTCGTCGAACGCCAGCTCGTCGTTTATTTCAACTCTGACCGGACGCCCTTCGCAAAACATGTTGAAGTGAAGCTCCACCCCTCCGCCGCTGGTGCAACGAACAGACGGAGCGATTTCCGTTAAAAACTCGGGTCTTTGCGTCATGGAAGCGAGCGCGGCCACCATACCACAGTTTCCTATGCGGCCCAGCTCGAAATCGCAATACGAGACGTTTTCGTTGTTGATTAAAATTGTATTTGAACCAAGCACATTTTCGTAGTTGAACTCGATTAACTCGATTTCTTCAAGTTTGATCCGTTATTTGTGAAATATCTTTATCGCGTAAAGTTGCAATGTTTTATAAGTTTAGTGCTACCCTAAACAAACTTACTAAGTGATTAAGCTTGTATAGTTAATAAGTGAAAAAATATTTTTTCGAATTTCAAATTCTTTTGTAAAAAAGTGTTAAATATTTTAGTTTTTTGTAAAAAATAAAATGTATTTAAAACGATAATTATTAGGACAAAACACTTAAAAATAAGCTTTTATGTATTAAGTTATTATTATTTTTAAAGTTACTAGATTTTATTCATCCTTTTTTCTACGTTCAATAAATTTTTTTATCTCTTCAGTATTCACTTTTCGTTTTTACTATTCGTTTTTCTTCAGTTTAATTTGTTTAGGCAATAATACCTGAATATAAAATATTTTACAATAAGCAATAAAAGAAATAGTTACTATAAGAAAAAATATTAGTACTATACAGTAGTTTAAAGCTTTCGTAGTCCTTACATGACGTTCAACTCTGACTGGCGTATGACTCGATAACCGTACAACAGAAACAAGGACCAATTACTTTAAACGCATCTATTTTCTTTCAATATACAAAAATAAATAAATAGTTGTATAGCTGTGAATTTTTTACCAACTAGTATTTAAAACTTTTTTTGAATTATTTATACAAAATTTCGTAATTAATAACATAAGTATAGATTTTTGATCTAAATAAAAAGATGCTAACAATATTTGTTCTTAGGATCTGAGCCACAAAAAACCTTTCGGTTATCGAGTCGTTACCTTTTGACGTCAAGTACAGGAAAGAATTGGTTGGATATAGAAAGTCTGTTATTTTAAAAAAGCGTTAAGCTATCCATAGTCAGTTTTGAATTAAAATGTTAGCACTTTTTAACTTTGTCCAAGTTTTAAAACCATTTAAAACTTATTGGATAGTATATAAGTTTGAACTCTTAAAAACTGCATTAGAACTCTTTAAAGTATTTAGAACACTTCTTACAGATTATTAAAACATAATGCACAGTTGTTCTGTAATAGATTTAGTTACTTAGAAAGTAGACTCGTTGCATTTCTGTACAGTCTGAACCAACTTTCATATTCAAATTAGTAACAATAAAAATTCTTAAAGCGTTTAAAACTTTAAGAAGGATTTTTTATCTAAAAGAGTATCTATAACAGAGACGTGTATAGGTTTTACAAGTAGTCCAGCAAAATGTTTTCTGTTTGTTAATGAAAATCTTTGTTATGATTTAGCAATAAAAATACAATAAATTATTAATCATAAATTTAAAGTGTAATCTTAAGTAACTTAATAAAATAAACATTTTAAAACTTGATACTATTCATTAAACTTCTTGTAAGGTATTTTAACACTAATTAAAAAACTTTAACCTTAATTTTTTTTTGCTTATATATTCTAAGCTGCTACCATAAACTTTTTTTACTTTAACTAATTTAATAAAACTCTTTTTTTTGATAACAGATTTATTTTCAAATTTTTTCTAATTAAAATTTACTAACTGGTTACAGTTAAATAAAAAACAAACTTAGTCATTCTAATATAGTTTTTATAAAGATATTACTGTTCTTTGGAAAAACAAACTTTAACACCCTGATATTTTGTACAAAATGTTAATAAATGAAAAAACTATATTAACCGGGCGTGATTACTGTAAAATAAAGAAAAAAAAGAAATAGAGTTGTATAAACTAGTATGATATTTAATAAATATCCAACATAGCCTTAGTTTTGCACAAAAAATTTAATAATGGTTTTTGAAATAGACCTAAAAATTTTTAATTAGCATGCGCTGATCATTAAAGTTTTTATTATATCCATTGTATCCAGAATTTCCTTGTTTAGAGTAAGCCAAGCATAATGAACATTTCTGTTAGATGCTCTTATTAGATTTTTCTGTATAAATACATTTAAGTACAGACCATCGCAATGTTTCCTTAAAATTAATTTCTAATTTTAAATTAGCTGACTTAATGAAACACTCGTTTTTCTAAAATTCAGATGAAAAAATAAAACCAGGAATATATAACCAAAAATAAAATATATTAGTTGTTTTCTAGTATACTGTCAATAAACTCTACATTAAATTAATTTATGATACTTATTTATACATTTTTTAATAAAAAGTATTACTATAAGTTATTAAGTATATACTAGTAAAGACTTATTTTGCACTAAATCTTTTTTACATCCTGAGATGTTACTCTTAGCTTATTTATTCGCAAGTCACAACTAGTGCTATCAGAAGCAGAATTGCCAAAAACTTTTTGGAATTTTATTTCCAGTTTTTTAAGTTCGTTCAGGTTTAAAAAATTACAACTTTCTTTTTCGTTTATTTCTAGTCTGAATTTAAGTGTAAGGTAAAAAATGCCTTGCAGAGCCTAAAAATACTAAAAAGATTTTGTAAAAATACTTTAATGTATTTAATAAAAATAAAAATCTTTATGATTCAATAAAAATTATATTATAGATTATTCGTATCTAATCGAAACTTTATCATTCTACAAATTTAAGACTAAAAAAAATAGCTTAAGTTGTCAAATTCCAGGTGTTTTGGCAATTCTGTTTTAAATTTAAAATGGCAAGTTTAAAAACATAGTTGAAATGATTTTATATACAATGTTGCCACTGATTTTAAGAAGTTTCTTCTGTTTTCTGAATTTCCTTCAGGTTTTTAAAAGTACACGTTTTTGGGTCTATTTATACAGTATAACAACGTTGAAAAGATAGTGTAAAGCTACTTTAAATGTGATTTTTATTAAAAAGTTTTGATGATGTCTAATTTTTTTAGTTTATATGATCGTTTTTGTGTAAAATCGAAATTTTACTGTTAACACGTATAAACTAATTTAAATTCCAGGTTTTTTTAGCCTAAATTGCCAAAATCAAGATTTTTCAAGGACTCTAGGTTTTGTGGCAACCCTGGGAAAGGCTTAAGTTTAAATTGGAGCTATATTTTTTTATAATCCTGACAAAAACTGCTAATAGTACCTATTGATAAATACTTAAATTAAACTAATATTGAGTATGATTTTCATTATTGTTTCATTTACACTTCATCAAAATTACTACTTTTTGAAACAAAAACCCTTAGTGACCAAAACCTTGTCTAAAATAAAACAAACTCAGTTTTAAAACAATTCCCATTCAAACAGATTTTCACCCGGTCAAAATAAACCATAAAAAGTTAAACTTACCGAAAAATACATAAAATAAAATGAATAAAAAGCATAATAACAAATATACCAATTCGGGGCAAGTGTAATGTGACCGGTTCTAAATTGCACGAAGACGAAATTTAACTAGTGCTCAAAACTGGACGAAGCCAAGTTTGCACGAGGGCAAAAAATTACATGAGGGAGCAAAGTTACACTAATTTGCATCTAGGGTCAATTTTGCACGAGTTACATTTGTGCACGAGAGTAAAAAAAATTAATAAAAAAAAAACAAACAAAAAAATAAAATAAAAATAATTTAATAAAAAAAATAGTTATTGACTGAGGGTAAGGGATAAAGGGTAACTGTGATAGTAAAAATAAAATAAAGAAACAACTAATAAGAAAAAAAAATTCAACAAAAAATAAATTACCGACTGAAAGTAAGGGTTAGGGTTAACAGTGATAAAAAAAAAAAACTAAACTAAAGAAGAAAAAAAAAATTAAAAAAAAATAATCCGTGCAAAATTTTCTCTGTGCAAAGTTTTCTGCTCGTGCAAAAGTGTCTTTGTGCAAAAGTGACCCATCGTGCAAAAGTATTTTTGTGCAATTTTGTGCACTCGTGCAATTTTGTCCCCTCGTACAATTTAGACAGCTACCCAAGTGCGATTGATAGTAAAAAATAAAAGTTAATAAATAAATAACAAACAAAAACTTCAGATGGGATATGATCAGGTGAAAATGTGTACGGGTAGGAATTGATTTGGAGGAGGTCCGCAGGTGAAAATTGTGAGTTTACAGTTTACGTAACAACAAAATAGCGTTTGTTTATAACACAAACTAAATAAAAAAAAAGAGACAAAAATTAACAAAAAGTACTATAAATTAAACTTAGATATCTGAAAATTTCATAACAATATAAATAATAATTAGAATAATAATAATAACAATAATAATAATAATAATAATAATAATAATAATAATAATAATAATAATAATAATAATAATAATTATAATAATAATAATAATAATAATAATAATAATAATAATATTAATAATAATAATAATAATAATAATAATAATAATAATAATAATAATAATAATAATAATAATAGCAACAAATTTCTAATGTTAGTCTAATAATTTTTTGAAACCACTTTTGCTATCAACCACCACACTAAAGAACGTGAACTCAGTTGTCTTAAAATTAAAAAAAATAAATGCGTCTAAAAAAACTTGTTAACTTAAGCTTTTACCCCTATCACTGTTTTTCACTAAATGAAATGGAAATGCTATATTTTACAAAAACCTTATTTTACAAATTTGGCTTATTTTTTAGTTGGTTTTGATAACATTTTTCACATATAAAGGATAGCACCTGCCAAAAAGCTAAAAAGCTTTAATTCATTGTAGTGGTATTTTTGTTTGGTAGTGCGCAAAATTTACTTATAAATTTGGTGGGTAAACGGTATAAAGCTTTTAGGTAAAATAAAAATTTTATTTATGTTAATTTTAGACTACAAAGGTAATGTGTTTTTTAGAAACGGGCTTAAAATTGCACGAAGACAGTTTTTCATCAAAGGTCAATTTTGTACGAGTTACAACTTCGCACGAGAGTAAAAAAAAATCAGAAAAAATATATAAAAGATAAATTAACAAATAAAAAAAATAATGACCGAGCCCAGGGAAAAAGTTAAAGTAAATAATAATACTAATAGTAAAACTAAAATTAGAAAAATAACTAACCAAAATTATTATTACAAAAAAAAAAATATCGACCGATGGTAAGGGTTAGATTTAGCAGTGATAGTAAAAATAAAGAATAATAAAAATTACTTAAAAAATCAAGGTTAACAGTAATAGTAAAACTATAAAAATAATATTAGTTACCAACCGAGGGTAAGGTTTAGGCTTAGGGATAAGAGTGATAAAAAAAAATTAATAAAATAAATCAAAAAAAAAACAACCCATGCAAAAATATCTTCGTGCAAAACAGTTTTCGTGCAAAAGTATCTTCGTGTATTTTGTGCCCTCGTGTAATTTTGTCTCCTCGTAAAATTCTGTACACTCGTGCAATTTTGATAGCTACCCGTGTATTTAAATTCGCCCTATACGTGTTGCTAAATATAATAAAACTTAACTAAAGTAAAAATAAACACTGACTAAAACTTCTGCCTGCAAAAATTTTGAAACTTGTAATTTGTCCCACGGTGACTAGGCAGGCATTAGGTCTCCGTCAGTTTATATTTAAGTTTTATAAAACCTCAGAATATTTCTAGATACCTCTGTTTTGTTTAAACTGTGATTGACTCAAAACAGTTTTTTTAGTAAAGATTAGTTTAAATCTCAGGGGAGATTTTTATTATTTTGAATGCGATTCAGTTGATTTCGTTTCAATACTTCGATATTCTGTAGCAGGTTGGCCACTTAGCCTGGAATATGAAAAATTAAAAAAAAAAGAAACTTAAATATTGAACAAAATCAATAAAAAAACATAGAAAAACCTTGAATTTTAAACATTTTTTACATGTTAAGTAGTAAAGTTTTTGATTTGACAGGAAAAGTATATGATAAGATAAAACAATTTGTAATCTTCGTAACACATTTAAAGAAGCTTTACAGTATCTTTTTAATGTCGTTCTACTGCTTTACACTGTTTTTAACCTTAAACTTAACTTTAAACTAAAACTAGACCCAAAAATGCGTACTTATAAAAACTTTGAAGAAATTCAGAAAACAGAATTTCCCGAAAATTAGTGTTTTCCCTGTTTATAGCCAGTTTTGTTGAAAAGCTTAATAATTATTATTAAAAAAATCATTGTTTTGAAAAAACTCAGAACAGTTTTAGGTTACTAAGGACATTTTTATACGCAAAGAGTGGCAACCCTGTTTTATATTAAAGTTTCTGAAATATTTTTTATTGAATATAATTTTGTGACAACAAATTAGCGGTTAAAACTTTTTTCTTTTAACTGGAAAATTGATTTTTCATGGTTAATTTTCTTATAGTTTTAAAAAATTCTTTAAAATTTTAATTATGATTCATATAAGCTAAGATTTTTAAAACTTTAATAAGTTTTCCTTGCATGATTTGAAAAAATTTATTTTTACAAAATAGATGCACAACGAATTTTTTTTTTAAATACAACCAACACTTAAAATATTGATAAGATGTTTTTACTGCATTATAAAAAATTGACCACTTTTAAAAACATATAGAAGAAGATAGAATTAAAACGTATTTAATTTTTCATCTATTTTAATTTACACTTTCTATAAAGAACCTTTTAAATTATCTAACTTTAATTTGTTTATATCTCTGCTAAAAATAACTAAAAAGAAACGCTAAGCTTGGTTAAATATTAATATTAAATGGTCAGTTGTGAAAAAAGTTCTTCTACAAACACTTTACTTAATATAATAAACGTATTTCACAAAAACTTTAGTAATGAAAAATCTAAATCTAAAACCACGTAACTAAAACACACATATTATATGTATTATTTATAATAACTAAGTTACAGATCAATTATTTTACAATGGCTTAATCCTTATCACTAAAACTAGTTATTTTTTTAAATGATAGCAAACCTTTCTAGAAGGAACCAAGGCTCCTAAGTTTTTAATTTGAAAGATTTTAATCTCTTTAACACTCCTGTAAACTTATTTAGTTTTACATTTTCTTAGAGTTTTTTTTTAATGCCAAGATTCGAATAAGCCACTTCATTTGTCTTATTCCTTAAACAAGTAAGCTTCTAGTGAATTTTACTGTTTTAAAAATCTTGAACATTTTGAAATAAAAACAATCAAAGTTTGAGAGATTTATATGTTCCATATGTAAAAAACAAAACTAATAAAATTTAAGTGCCTCATTTTCTTAAAGGCCTCAATCTTAGGGCCAAAAATCCTCTGTTTTGGATAGTTCTATTTTTGTTTATCATTATACTGAAAACCTTAATTAATCATAAAAAAAAATTAAACTTTTAAATAATAATGTGATAACTTAAACTTACATCAAAATTAGTTTAAGAAAAAAAAATATTTTAAGGTAATGTATGTTATCTTAGAAACAAATATTCATTTAATGGGGTGGAGCTACTTAATAATAAGTAACATTATAAAAATGTTTTATATTCATTTTAGAAGAACTATCAAGAATAACTGCTCTACTTTCAATGTATAATGAAATATGTATAGTAATCAATCAATGACTTATTTTGTTTTTTCCTACCTTATTTTCAACCAGAATAAGTATTTAACACTTTTTTAACACTTTAAGAAATTATTTCAAAAAATATACACAAGAATCAATTTTAAGAAAAAAAATGTAATCCATGCTTATTTCATCACTTAAATACTAAGCAATAAAAATAAAGTTTCAAATATAGCTTATACAGTGAAAAAGTAATTAACTTAAAATAATAAAAGCAAATGTTAATTAACATACATAAGTATTTCCATTTACAATTCAACTAAAAAAAATAAAACATATGTAAAAACTTATATAAAAATTTATGAAAACAACGAAACAATGCAATCAAAGTTTTTAATCACAATTTAGGTTTTCTTACCAAAATACATGTAGCCTCAAGTTTAATTAAATCAAAAATGTGAAAACAATTGTTAATAGTTTTAAATCTTTTCAAGTTACAATTACTTACATAATCATGTTTTTAAGTAGGTATTCTGCAACATCAGATCTTTTTGTAGCATTTACTATTCTGATAGATTTATATTACTTATTACTCGTTTTACAAAATTCATCAGTACTATTTGGAACATGCTTTTATATTGTTTTGCCAAATTGCCTTGAAGACATTACAACATAACTATTTTCACAGAAGCAGTTAAACTGGTAAACTACCATACTTTATTTATATTCTGATATCGGATCTTTGCTTCGAGAGCTAATCATTGGTTTGTATAAATAAATAACGAACAAATTTGCCGAATAATAGGTTTTACTTATTAAATGATATAGATTTCTGTTTATAATTCTTTCTCGAGTTCTTATTGACATAAGGTAGTACTAAAGCAGGGGTCGGCAAATTGCGGTCCGTAAGTCAACTGCGGCCTTCGAAGGGTAAATCTGCGGCCCGCAATCAGGTTTTTTTTTGAATTGAACTCGGCCTGAAAAAGAAAATTTTGCGGCCCGCGAGCATGCAAATCTGGCCCGCTGAGCAATAACATATTTCAAGTCAAACTTTCTTCGGTGATTTGGTTTAATTTGGTTAACTTCGTTGTAAGCTTCTGTATAACATTAAAAAAACAATAAAAGACTTTACTGTTTTGGCTTAAAAATATGAAAAAGACAGATTAGCATTTGACCAATCTTTTTTTCTCAGTTTCATATTAATTTTATTTTTACAACAGCATTTTATTTATCTTAAATGGATGTAAAAAGTTCTTGATTAGTGAGTTATTTATATAATAATTTAATTACTTAGTAAATAAACTAAATGCAAGTTTTTTTAATTATGTAAAATAATGATGCACAGTAATTTACTAAAAATTTATATTTTAAAACTTAGGTATTTTTTTAAAGATGTCCTTTACATCTAAGTTTACTTTATAGATGTTTTATCACTATAAGTTATATTTAAGTGTGCACAAATGCATAAAAAATAACATAATTATAAAAAATAAGACTTGTTTTATTTTGTTTTTGACATATTTTGATTTAATAGTAGTTTTCTTTACTTTTTGAATTAAATTATTTGCACACCAATGTACAAAGATGCTCATATTTCTAACCAATTTTTTTTAATAGTTAAGTATTGTTTCTTAATTAATTAATAGTTTAATATAGATTAGTTTTAGTATAAGAAGATTTTCTTCTATCATTGTTTCAATATTTTGGATCTAAAAATTTACACACAGTTTTAGAACAATATATATGACATAAACTAAAATAGTTTTTATTTGGTGTACATTTTAATTTTTTAAATAATATTTTTTGGTAACTTAAGTTTTTTTCTACAATTTTCATATTAGTATACTCAGATGCTGTTTTTTGGAACTTCCATTTTAATAAATACTAGGTAATTTAGGGATGGTAATTTTATTTAGTCTTTATATTACTAATCAAAATAGTTTAAACTTAAGCTAATAATCAATTTTAAATTGCCACGCATTTAGACTAAGTCAGGGTAGTTTTAAAACTTTTAAAAACCAGGCAATTTTAGACATTTTTTTCAGTTTTTGATTTGAAATGATATCTTTATTGTAAAATATCAGGCTAGTTTTTGGTCACTCAGGATAGCTTTGTTGTTTCAAAGAGTGGCAAGTTATAATAAAAATTATGTATTAATTTATCATTAATTATTATATTATATCAAAGGTATGTAAATAAAAAAATAAACTTATTTAATTTTCGGAATTTTTTCCATATTTATTTTTAGAATTTTTAAGTACTAAAATACATATTAAATTTTATGGTTGTAGAGTGTTTAAAAGAATACTATAGTAATGATTTTTTATGTAAAAACTTATACTAATGGTAATTATAATTATTTTTAGTATATCATTTTATGATACAAAAATCTGAGTTTTAAATAGTTTATTAAAAACAGCTACAGATGCAGAACCAATGAACCAACTCGTTTTATCGTTGTGATTCAACTAGTCTTTAGTTAATTTTATTTCAGTATATTTGTTTCTTTTGTTATTTTTTTGCGTTGTTTGATAAGTTTTAACACTTCTTAAATTACAAAAAAAAAAAAAATCAGTCAAGCTGTCGCACGCATTAAACTTAGGTTTCAAATGTACGTTTCACTTTAACTAATTTTTTTTTGTGGAAGTTTTATAGAATCTGAATTTAATTTCTATCAATTGAAGGTCAAAAAAATTTATAGAAAATTCGTTCGACAAGTTTTTTATTGCATCTAAACTGTAAATATCTGTTGTAAGTTAAGTTTTCAAAGGTTGTGAAAACTTATATAGTTGTTTTCTTTTATCTGAAACCACCTTAGTCTTTGTTTCAAATGTCATAATATGGTAACAGATTTTATAGAATAACTTTTTTTTTCCTTGTAATACCAAGTCAAGTTTTTTAAGTTGTGATGTAAGACATACCAGAAGTGCTAAAATTAGTATCAAGTTTTTGTCTTTATAAACAGTAATATTTATATTTTTACTTTTTATAAAATATCTGATTTCATTCCTTAGTTCATAGATTTGTTATTACATCAAGCAAAAACTTAAGCAACGAACAAGGCAAAAGCAAGTTTAACGTATTGACTTTCCGCCTCTTCTACTATTTTTTGTAACTGTCTGTGGTCAAGTTTTTTTGACAAAATTGTGTTTACTACTTTAATTGCCAATTTCATAATTTTTTTAAGCTTGTTGTTTTCGCACATAATGCTTCCTGGTTTCTAACAAAATTAAAAAAAAAACGATAAAAAAAATAAGTCCGAGATCTGGTTTTAAAACAAAATCATGTAACCGTCATGTATTTAGCATTAATTGCAGTAACAACATTGTTTGTGACAAAAACTTTAAACCAACAACGATTGATTGAACTGGTGCATTGCACCTTTGCTGACAAAATGTTTTTACCCATTAAGTGTTTTGTTGTTCTTTGCTTTGGAATTAAACCTAAAACTTCTTCTGAAAATTCAAACTTAGTAAAAACACCTCTAATAAAAGTTCACAGATGAGCAGTACTTGTTGTATAAGTGCTCTCATCTTAATAGGTTTGTTAAAATCCTAATTTTATTTATGCGGCTTTAAAACCGTTAGACATTTCCTAAACACGACTTTTTTTGTCACTGAAAAAAAAAACATTTTACTACTGCCAACACAATTTTTTAAATAAGTTTAAAATTCTAAACGGTATCTTATTTTAAGTAATTATTTTCGCTTTTTTATAACTTACCTTAACAATTTTCTAATTAGTCTGTAGTTACTGAAGATAACCATATACTTTTTTGGAACTGACTTAAACATTTTTTTTTTCCTTTCTCGCAATAACTCCTAACTAACGTTTTTTAATGCTTATAGCTTGTCATATATTTCACATTTACTCTTTTAAAATGCCATATTTTTATTGCAGAAAAAAATTGCTATAATGCTCAAAAAAAAAAGTTTTTTTTAATTCATTTATTGCTTAATGAATTTTTATACTTTTGTTAAAAATATTTAAGAAACCTAATTGTTCATTCAAGCTGACTTATAATATTTTATTTTGCTATATAGTAAAATTTTATCACTCCTAATAAACTTCGTTATTTCTTTATTTTATGAATTGTATTTTAAACAGGTGCCAAACAAACAGACTAGTTAAAATATCTGAAAACTCAGACTAGGTTTAACATGTTTTTGACACTTTTGAAAACTCAGGTGTGTGTGAAATTTTTATTTTAAAATTTGAATCAATCTTTGGATTCTCAGAATAGTTTTTATGACTGTAGTGTAACTTATAAATTGTTAGTTATGCTAGACTGCTTACAAATTATGTACTTTTTTTATAATGATGACATTTTAGTTAGGTATTTAAGCTTGATTAACAGCAGTTTTTAGTTTTTTCAACTTTTAACAAACTTTCGCTTGTTTGATATAACTCAGAAATTTTTAATTTTAAGGTTGCAGCCATGTAATATACTAAGTAATTACTATTAGAGTATTTTATTAAAGTATTTTTAGCATTAACTATATTAAAAAAATAGTATTAGTTTTTTTTACAACATAAATAAGTTTTCATTTTGTTTAGTTTAGTAACTACTAACTTTTTAAAAAGTACAAGCTATTTAAAACGCATCATTTTTCGAACGTTATCTTTTTAAATATAAAAAAGTTATTTGTAATAATAAAAATGTATAAAAGTAACCCATAAGTGTTTTTCAAGCTTAGTTTTTAAAGATCGTTAGGTTGTAAATAGTGATGTACCGGACCCGGATCCGGGCTTTTTTTTTAAATTAGAATCCGGCCGGAACCGGATCCGGACTTTTTTTTTCAAATTAGAATCTGGCCAGATCCGGATATTAGACAAAAATGGCAATATCCGGCCGGACCCGGACCCGGATAGTGAATTCGGTACATCACTAGTATAAACTAGCCTGAGTCAGAGTGAGGTTTTTAAAAACTGAAAAAAAAAGAACTTTAATCTAATAATAAGTAAAAAAGCTTGCCACAAGGTTTACAAATTTAGGTGATATTTAAAATTAAAAATCTGAAAGTTCTTGAACAAAATACACTAGAAAATTACAAAATATTGAAAACTGGATCAGCTCAAACCCATTCAAAATCTAAAAGAAAACTAGCCTGAGTTTTTATAAAAAATTAAACTAGCTTGAGGCAGTCTAAGATTTTCTAAAATTCCCAAAAATTTTCAAACTAGCAGGGTTGCCACTGTTTACGTCATTTAAACTATCTAGACTGAGTATAAACAAGCCTGAGTCGGAATGAGGTTTTTAAAAACTGAAAAAATTACTTTAATCTAATAATCAGTAGAATAGCTAGCAAACGTTGACAATTTGGTAGTAAAGTTGTGGACTGATTGTGGTACACTTAACTTATTAGTACTACTCATCATATTTAAATCCTACCTTATTTAATTAATATCTAACAAATACTAAATTCTAACTGAGACTACTTTCTATAATCAGACACGACAGTTTTGAGTGATGAATCTTTTATATAAAACACATCAAGAAATACTAGCATATACAAAATTATTAATTACTTTGGTAACACTTTAAAAACTGGAAGCTCTTTAAAGCTATATCAAAAGACTTAAAACAATAAACTAAAAGTTAATTAAAACTTTTAGTAAACAGGAAACTAAAAAAATTAAAAAAAAACTATTAAACTATAAACCTTGCTTAAATATTTAAAAAATTAAACACCAGTTGAAATATTCACTTTTAAAACAAAACACTTTTTACAATAATCATTCACAAAAAAGTTCAAGATATTTTGTTGCTTCAAGCTTCACACCAAACTAACTAACTGCTTACATATAAACTGCCTGTCATGTTCTGATGTTTTGTTGCATCAGTATTTAGTTTGAAACATTTCGTCATATGATTCTCATTGGCTCGTACATTCAACCGTATTAACTCTAAATATTCTCTGAGCTCAACTTTAAACAATAAATAATGCAAGTATTCATTTCAAAGTTTTAAATTTTACAACATATGTAAAAAGTTGCATTTTTGAAATGTTTATTTCATAGTTTAAATGTAAACAAATGTAAATTAGTCACGTGTACAAAATAAGCCAATCACGGTAGGTGTTTAGTTTTAACTGACGAAAATGACTCTTAATAATTTACACAGGGTTTGATTTTGAAAAATACTTTTCAGTATGCCCTTTTTTACTAACTAGATCCGGGTCCGGCCGGATCTTTTTTAGGATCCGGCCGGACCCGGATTATTTTTTAAAATTAGAATCTGGCCGGAACTGGATCCGGATTTTTTTTCAAGTTAGAATCCGGCCGGATCCGGATATCAGACAAAAATGAAAATATCCGGCCGGACCCGGACCAGGATAGTGAGTTCGGTACATCACTAGTTGTAAACAACATAATGAAAATATTAGGTTAAACTTATTAATTGTTTTACATAGTTTGTTAAGACTTAGGTATATTTTTCATTGTTAATTTTATTCCAATAAATTTGATAGCTTAAATAGGCATTTTATGTGTAGCTTAATGTAATTTAATATACTAAACTGAATAAAAGTAAAACTTTCTTTAAGTGACTAAAACTATAACTAAAATATTATTCAAATGTCACTAAAACTAAAACTGCGGCCCGCAAAGATTTTGTAAACTTTAAATTTGGGCCGCGAGTACAAACTGCCTGCCGACCCCTGTACTAAAGGAATCAAACATTTCTCCGTCCCTGCTGGCTTTATTTTGTTTAAACTTTTAAGTCATAAATTAACTATTTTATTCACAAATTCTTTCGGATAGCCATTTTTTTTAGTATCAATTTTATCTGTTTAATTTCATCTTAGTATACAACTGAGGAAATAAGCATGAAATATATATTTTTTGAAACAAAATAAATATATCGTGATTGCCACACGTTCTGGTTAACTTAGGCTAAACACTTCTTTCTAATAACAGTTCTAGTTGAAAACTAAAACCTTATTTTAATAAAGTTACTGTACATAAAAGTTACAAGGTGACTAGTTTACTTGGAAATATTTAGAAAAACTAGGAATTTTTAACAATAACTAAATGTAAAATGAAAAAATTAAAGTTGAAAACCAAGGACTATCATGTAAAATAAAAACGTTATATATGTTCAGAGTTTCACTTATTATAAAAATGAGTTAAAGTAAACATAAAGAAACCTTTCAGTTGTACCTTAATTTTAGTTCATTCTACTAAAAAAAGAATTGTACTTTAAAAAACCTAGAAGAACAATATAAATTCTAATAAATAACTTTATATATTAACTTCTTAATTTTACGTAATCCATTCAGTAACTATGGTTTCAAAACAAACAAAGATCTTAGTTGTATAAATCTACAGACTAATAAAAAATATATATACAGCAACATAAAATTAGATTAGAGGTTTAAAAAGAATTTAACTTGAAAAGTACATTTATAAGTTTATACTACGATTTGTCACCAGTAAGTTTTCCAAAAATAATTTTTTTCTCAGAGCTACACTTTGTCTTCTAAAAATATTTGTATAGTTCAGATTAGTTTAAGATTTAAAAATATTAGGGTTTTATAAAACTCTATTTTTCAAATTTTCAGGCTAGTTAGATGTTTTCCTAATTCTAGGGCTAAAAATAAATAAATATTGACTTAATTAAAAATATATCTTTTTCTTAATTTTATGTTTCTGTTTGTTAATAGGGTTATTATAGATTGCAAGGCTTAACTTAACTTGTCTTTTGTACAGTTTTATACTCATATTAAGTTTTTTTAATAGTTAAGTGTAAGTATTCTTTTTACAGACAAACCGTGTTAAACTTTTACTAATTTAATTTCAAAACACAAATAAACTATTAAATTTTGAATTCAATGCCTTTCTAATTCAAATTTTATTAAACCTAAATTACTTTCAATATAGATTAACACAAAGTTCCTTCAAAAATGTGTGATTTTATTATAATTTCAATTGCAAATGTATTCAACAGTAAGAAACATAAAGTAACACAAAAAAACCAAACAAAAATATTGCGTAAATTCAAACTGAATCTAATTATACAATAGAAATTAAATACCAATGTTCGTAAATGTAACTACTTAGAAAATTTTACTAGAAAAAAAAATTATTGTTTTTAAAAAAAAATTTTTTTACCGCCAGCACAAAATTTTTCTTTATTATTTGAGTCATTAATGTTGTTTGAGAGTTTTTTATACAATTCTTTCTTACTAGTATTGTTACAAAAGTCTTGATATTGATGGAGAACGATTGTTGACCTTGGTAGTACATTATATTCCTCAACCGTCCTACCATCATTTAGAAATGCATCGTTGAGTTTTAACATTTGTTTCTTAGGATGTATTCCTAGGTATTGTTTAAAATTTTAAATAAACCTTAATCTATTTCATCCAAAACCCGCAAACTAATTATTTAAAATTTTGTTTTATGAACCCGGTAGAAAAATAACTGTTAGAACGTAACTTATTACAACATAGTCAATGTATAAAGTTGATGAAAATTAATTTTACAGAAAGTAATTTTTTGCAGGTTTAAATGTCAAGTTTGTTAAACAAATTAATGTTTATAATTGAAGAAAATAATTTTTTTTATTACATATAAAAAAAAATAACCACATACCAAATTCAATCTGTATAATGAGTCTCAAACTTTCTATTGATGCACTTTTTTCTATTTCAACTGTTTTGATATCTTCAGCATCATATGACGGTTTTATAAATAGAATAAATCCTCCTTGAAGTCTCGACATCAAATGAAGAGTGGATTCTTTTTGGATGTTGTAGTCAGACAAAGTCCTTCCATCTTCCAATTGTTTTCCAGCAAAGATCAGACGCTGCTGGTCTGACGGGACACCTGAAGTAAAATATAAACAATATTTAAACTTATAAGCAGTTTTAATTTAGTTCACAGCTTGTGTATAAAGTTTTACTTTTTTTTCGAGATAATAGGTTTATCACAACTTTTAAGAATAATTTTTTTTTAAGTCTATGCTAATTCAAAAAATAGAAAGTTATTTTGTGTTTTAATATAGCTATTAAAATTGGCAGTTTTAAATGTGCAATGGAGATATCAAAATAGTTAAATAATAAATAAGTTATAACGTTTGCAAACCTTCTTTGTCTTGGATTTTAGCTCTGACATTTTCAATGGTATCAGAAGCTTCAACTTCCAATGCGATAGTTTTACCAGTCAATGTTTTCACAATTATTTGCATTTCATTTTTGTAAATCAATCCCAATTTGTTTTTTCCAACATTAAAATTATCATAGTGCATGCTAAAAAAAGAGAATTTATGTTCAGCTAAGTAAAATATAGCTTACAAAACCAACCATAATTTTCAGTTTAATGAAAGTTGGTAATACTATAATAATAAGATATTACTGATTAAAAAACAACAAAAATTGCCAACTTCAACATTTGTTGGTTCGGATACTTTTGAAACTTGCACTTGTTGCCCATTGCATCTTGAACTTTCATAACTACCTTGCATGATACTTCTTTACAAGCAGCAAAACGGTTAAACTTAACAAGTTTATCATCAAACATTTTAAACTTTTAAGCCTGTGGATTATGATTAGTTCTAAGTTGTAGTAAACTCAAGTTTTTTTTTTGAATTTTTTTTTTTTACACTTTTAGTAAGTTTTGATTTAATGCAATTAGTTTTAGAATCAACAAATACTGAAAATTTGATATTTTAACCAAAAAACTGTATTAAATAACTTCAAAATATAATGATATTATTTATAAAATTCTTTAATATTATTATTGTAAAATTTTAATTTAAAGTTAAAAAACGAGAATGTCTTAATGAATTAGTGAAATATAAGCTAGCATATCAGTCTACAAGTCTACAACATAAAGCTGAATGTCATTTATCTTATACTAGTATTACATCAGAATCAAGATTATAACTACTAGCAAAAATCTGCACCTAGTTAGTTATCACTAAACTGAAATTTGTTATTCTTAATTTCATTTCAAATGTTTGAATCAATTAAAGTTATGCAACTAATTTGGAAGTTATACCTATTGTTATTCTAATCAATTAAAGTTCTAACAATTACAGTACTAAGATCAACTAAAACGTTAAAAAAAAGAAATACGCTTGAAGCAAAACTCACTAAGTAATCCGCAGTCGTTGTTTACAATAAAATTAAAAGGTAAAATTTTACTTTATTTTCTGTAAATATTCTTTTTAATTCCATAAAGATAAGATAAATAAATCACTAAACTTTTAACTTAAATACTTTAAAAAAATAATTTTTTGTTTAATTTTACTAGTTGTAAAGGCCACGTATTTAACATAATCAAAAGATTTTGTGAATGAAACAAAGCAAGAAAGTATTAGATAAGTTTTGTTCAGTAAAAACATTAAAAAATTCTTTTATGAAGTAAGCTGAGTTTTCGCTTGTTAAGTCACTTTTAATAAAGTCTCTGTTTGTCGCTTTTATAGTTAACATAGTTTTTTTATTATTGCTATAAATTATAACTATAAATTGCTAAGTATTATTATATAAGACTTAACTTAAACACAGTATACTTTTTTGTTTGTAGTTATGTAAACTAATTAAATATATTGACAACTATTATAAATGCACTAAATAATAACGAAAACTAAAAGTTTATAACTTTTGCTTATTTTAGATTATATAGTTCTTTTATTATTATTATTTTTATTATAGATTATTGTGCGAAGATGGACTCGGGCATTAACACCTGAGCCGCTTAAAAAATAAAAAAGAAACAAACAAATTATATTCAATGAAAATTAAAGAAGTAAACATAACATAGTAAAAAATTACAAACAAATATTCCTGTATGATCAAATCTATTTTAGTAAAAGAATAAATTAAGTGTTGTTTTTTAAATTTTTAATTATAATAAAAACATAATATATTAACATTTAAATTTTTCTTCTTTAATTCTGATAAGTTTTGTTCTCAACTTTTTTTGATTAGTTAAAATATGTAGTTAAAATAAGACTTGGGTACATCTTAGTAAAATTTTTAGCTATATTTACGAAAATCGAAAGTTTCAATTTTTATTAATAGTTCAGCGCAGTTTTTTTTAACTTTCCATAGTTAATTTGTCTTATATATTATAGTTTAAGGGTCGGCAAACTGCGGCCCGCGGACCGCATTAGGATTTAGCAAAATTTAGTAAATTTAGTAAAACTGATTTAGCTGAAACACTTTAATCCTAAATTAGCTTTTTTGTTCCTAAAAAATTTAAATAAATGATGCTAAATTCTTTAAAAATTGGTCATATAGATATTTCTTTATTAAGTATAAGAATTGTTGAATTTTTTAAAGTGTTTAGTTTCATACTTTAATTAAATTAAAAATTTAATAATTTTGAACAAAAAGAATAAATATCTTATTACGATGTTTATTTTTTTAAGTTCATATGCTTGTACAACACTAATTAGTAGAAGCTAAATGTTATAGATAAGCCACTATTTTACATTTTTCTATGAAGTGCAGTTTGAAAAAGGCATATTTTTACTCTAAAAAAGTTGCTTATAAAATATGTTGTGTTAGGCTTGATGAAAGAAAAATCCTTCTCCACACCAATCCATTGACCATAGTTAAATAGGTTTGCACATTCTTTCTTTATTTATTTTGTCTAAGGTTAGCAAACACCTTGTTTTTTAAACAAAAAACTTGATTAGATTTTGATATAACAAACCTGAAAAAAAAGTATCCAATTTTTATTTTACCATTTTACTCAACTTTAATTATGAAGACATTTAAAACATCTATTAACTACAGTTAAACTACATTTGTTTAATTTTAACTAGGATTGATAATAGAAGTAAATTGAGTTTTTGCAGCTGATTTAAATAAACTAAAGAAAAAAAAAACATTTAATGCAAGGTATTTTACTGGCTGGTTTATTCGGTTGTTAATAAGTTTAATAATAATAAAAATTTTTGCTTTGTTTAAACTGTTTAAATTGTAAAAGTAAGCTAATAGGTTGTCAAAGATTTACAAACTTTTAATAGTCTTAAAACAGTACATTGCTTGAACTTAGTTTATTAAGAAAAAATGAACTTTTTAACTTTTTTAAAGTATTTTGATTTGAATTTGAACATAAAAAAAGAGTTATTGCATACTTGGTCCTCCTTAGTTTTTTTTCAAAACAAGTTACTGATTTAATTTTTCGTTTAAGTTTGTCAATAAACTCAAAAGTGAGCTAGTTTACATTTTTTATAACAAAATACGTATGAAGTACTAAACAAAACCATATAAAGTACGGATATGTATAAGGTACGTACTTAAGGAAGGACATGAGTAATTTACAGACAAATTAAAAAAAAAAATCAGTGATTAATATTTTTGATACACAGATCATTATAACACCAATTGTTATGTTTTGAAAAAAAAAGGTAAAAAATGACATATAATACTAATATTTTAGTGGCAAGTACAATACAATCAGTTTTTCAATCTAGAAACCACCGTATGTTCCGTTATATTGCTATTTTGTATAATGAAGTTTTTTTATATGGGTAACTAAACTTTCTGAAATTTGAAGCTCTTCAATTAAATTGAAAATTATAGCATTAAAATACAGTAACTTTGTTTACTGTGTAATTTCTTCGTCTTTAAATATTTTTTCTTAATTACACAATTTTAAAAACAAAACTAAATTAATACTTATTCACTATAAAAGTTCTTGTAAGGACACTTATTTTTATCATATTTTCAATTAATATTAAAAATTTAGATTCTTTAAAACTTTTTTTTTTTTTAATTATATAAAATTTTTAATTAAAATATTTTTATACTTTATATACTAGTTTACCAGAAACATATGGTATAACATTAGTGTTTGCATATATTTTTAAGGCTGTTTTTTTAAAACATTTCAATAGAAATAACTTAAAATAACTTTAAATGTTAACAGCTTTTTTTGTAAAATAACATAGCTACTTTTAGTTTAGTTTGTTTTTTAATTTGTTTACTAAAAAAATATTTTAAGTCTTTTTTATAAAACCATGTTACATTAGAATTATAAGTTATATATTTTGATAAAGTTGACAGTATATATTTATAAAACTAAACATAAAAATATTTTAGTTAATGATGATTGTTTACTGTTAAAGACAATACATTTATCTTAAATGTGACATTAAAAAGCTCAGATTTAAAATATTTGTTTTAATTAATTAGCTAATTGAATTAATTTAACAATTAACATAATTTTAAAGTTTATATCGACATAAATTATGCAAAAAAAAATTATCACAAAGTTTCAGAACTCATATTCTTTTACGATAGTTTGAGTTTAAAAATAAACTAGACCGACTATAGCTATTTTAAATTTAATTTATAAGTCAATATTGACTTACAGTACTGTTTCTTTACATCTATAAGACAATTTTTACTTATATCTAATATAATATTTGTTTACTGCCATTTAAATAAGGCTCTCAAAAATTAAGCTACTTCAGATTTAGGGGGCCATAAGCTACGATGGGGGAGAGAATAAGGTTATAATTTAAAACTTACCTTAGATATTTCTGAGTCGACGATGAAGAGCAAAATAAATAGTCTTAAGCATATTTAACGTTAGTTTTTTGAGAAAGGGTTTTATTAACGAAAGTTAGGAAACCCTAATTTAAATTTTCAAAGTTATAGACATGGTTTCTGTAAGTAAGTGGACTAATATTTCTTCGTTATGTTATTAAAATGTTTGAAATGATTTTTGGCATGATTTAAAAAACAAAACATTGATAAGCTGAAAAAACTTTATTAGTAAAATTCAAAGATAGTCTCAAAAGTTTATTGTAGTTGATTGTATATTGTACTAGATTTCTTTACTATTTAAATTGATCTATGTTTAGTTGTTTAATTAATAACTGTGAGTGTTTACGATGACCTGCTTAAAAATGTTTGATATAAAGCAAATGTAAAGACCAAACACGGACACTCGATTTTAAGTATCAGTTGTATTTTTTTTCTGTGCCTCTATTACTTTCGGGTAGGTGTCAAATATGCACGAAGAGACACTTTTGCACGCCTGGTCATTTTTGCACAGAAACGCATTTCAAGGTATGGTTTTTTGGTTTTAAGTTTTTAACTATTTAATTTTTTTATTTACTTAAAATTCTCACCAATGTTTTTTTTTGTTTTTTATATCATTGTTACCCTCTACGCTTGGTCGGTAACTTTTTCTACTTTTTTTTTCAATAATTTATTTTTTCTTGTATTTTTTGTGTAATATTTATTACTTATTATTCTTTTATATTTTTGCTATCACTACTGTTAGCCGTAACCCTTACCCTCAGTCGGTAACTTATTTGTTCTTTTTTTGTCTATTTACTTATTTATCTTTTTATTTTTTTATTGTATCTTTCTTTCTATTAACACTCGTGCAAAAATGACCCTCCGTGCAAAAGTGTATTCGTGCAAATTTTGCTCTTCTTTAAAAGTGTCTTCGTGTAAAAGTGTCATTTATTGTATAGTTCTCAGAATTTTTACGTCCAGCATCCCTTAAACTCTAATGTGGAATAGTTATTTGTAAATATATATCATAAAACTTTTTAAATAGCTTTTTCCAACTAAATGAACTCATAGTTAGTTTTAAAAGTTTTTACTGAATACAGTGAGTCTTGTAAATGATCTATATTTTTATACCTATAAAAATACATTTTAAACAATGAGTTTTTTTTTTCTTTTTAATTCAAAGAAATTATTTACAGAAGCAATGTTTTACAAATTTAAATGTTATTAATAGCTGAAACAATAGACTAAAGAAATTTTAGAGTTAAACATAAACTTTTATTTAAAGTAAAAACTTAATTTAAGTATTGAAATATTCTAAAACAAGCATTGTAACATTATAAATAAACAAAATTAATATTTGATATCCAATTTTCCTGAGGAATTGATCACGAGGAAGAAATTTTTTCATTGGATAAGGTTGAAACATTTGACGAGGAAAGAAGACTTTATGAAATTGAAAATTTTCAGGAAAAAGTGTATGAAGTGTTTGGAGCTGAAGTTCTTAAAATCAAAGCTTCTGGAAATCATTACCTGGAGAAGCATTTTTATTCCAAGAAAATGCAGGTGGCTGAGAAGAAACTTACCAGCTGATGGTTGATGAGAAGTTGTAAAAATTGACCTCGAAACGGCTGCTGAAGCCGCAATTGGCAATCTGACGGCTGAGGCTGAATGCCGCCTCCGGAGTATCAAATCAGCAATTTAAATAAAATATCAAAATAGAACAAGCTATCAAGGCGCAGATTATTTACAAGGTGTCCCCGGTGAAAGAACATCTTTAACAGTCAACTTTTCAGAACGCAACCAGAGTGGACTCGCTGAAAAGCTGTTTACTGAACCAGAAGTACCAAAAAGTACAGCCGGTCACTAACCAGATTTTCTACCAAGAGTTGTAGAAGTTTGAAGGCCTAAAGCTTTGTATATGCACATTTAAGTACGTATTTTAAACACGCCTAGCCTTAAAATGATCTTGCAACTGTGCTGTGGGGTCTTTAAACTTTAGCTTGTTGTACATTGAAGTTTTGTGATTATTTGTCTTGCCTTTTTGAGATTATCATTTGAGCCTGTTACTTCTTGTTGGTTTTGTAGGCGACTGAACTTTAGTTTAACTTATGTGACTTGTTAAAATTTATTTTTAAATTTTTTATCTCTTACTTAAATCATATGCTTAAATCCATAAATATGAAGTCTGGTGTTCTTCAAGTGAATTAGTTTTAGGAAAGGTTAACAATAGAGTTCTTAACAGATTTTGTATAACGTTTGAAAAAAAACTATTTCATATGGATGAAACTACCTAAAAAGTTAATTTTAGTTTTTTTTTTAAATTTATATTTATTACTACTATTTCTTATTTTTTTGTAAAAAACTACTAAATATAAATTAGTTTTTACATTAGTTTCAACAACTTAATTTGAACTACAAGTCATCATGACTTAAGCATTAAGTTTGTACTTCTGTTTTGTTATAAGATTTGAGTATTAGCATAAACTGTATAATAATATGCTTAAGCTTATTTAAGGAACAACTTTAACGGATTTTGTAGTTTTTTTTTTCATTTTAATATATTTATACTTTTTGTAAGATTTATAACTTTGAACGAGCTACGTGCTTATCCAGACTCAAACAACTTGTAGGACCTTATCGAAATTAAAATTGAATTTCATAAAATATTTTAATTCAAATTGGATAAACTTTAGTGAGCTTCTTAAAAGAAGTTAAACATACATCTACAACTGTTAATTTTTTTATTTAGCCAAACTAAACTTTTAAAAATAGTATTTACTTACTGTTGAACAAGAATATTGTGAAACAAAAAAAAAATGAATAATCTAACATGCAAAAAGCTAATACAAAACTTCTATAAAAAAGTGTACATAGCTCGTACTGTAAATAATTAAACATTTTTTATTCGAAAAATTTAAGTACAAAATAAAGTTTCTATTAAACAAAGCTACAAATAAGCTAAACATAAAACTATATATTTTCAAGATGGTTTTCTCAAGATTCTCACAAAAAAAGGATTAGTTACTTTAAAATTAGGAATTTACAAAACAATTTATTTATTAGATTTAGTAAGTTTAAAAATAAAATGTATAAAGTTTTTATAATGTGAGTAAAAGTCAAAAAATAAATCAATCTAATTCGAGAATTCAGACTACTTTTTTCATAAATTTTCATATTTAAATTTTTATAAGCAAAAACTATTTAAAAAAAAAAAAACAAGTGTTTCTTTATACAGAACCTGTTTTGATAGTTATAAGATAGTTGTTATATGTGTTAAGTTAACAGCTACTCCTACTCGTTATGTTTTCTGACTTTATACCTAATGATGTTTACAGGACCTGTACTGTATTGTGTCAAACCATTTTACTACACAACAAAAGACTTAAAGTATGTAGAAGAGTATTAGCACATTATAAAAATATTGGTTATTTTATCAAAACTAACACATCCTTCTAAATGTTGTTGCAAAATCACATTTATCTTTTTATTTTTTTTCATGTAGCTCCTAAATACAACTTTTAGAAATTGGTTTAGCAATTTATTTCATTATGTAAAACAAAAAGTTTGTATTTGATACATATTAGTTTATTTTTATTAAATTCAAAAACCATATAAAGGTAAAAGGCTTGCAAGACTTAATAATAACAAAGATCATTTTTATTTTAAATTTTTAGCATGTATAAACTTTACTTTAATATGTCAATGATTAATTTCTAAAAATACGCATTTTAGTGAAAAATTTGAAGTATGTAAATATTATTATTATATCAAAGATATCTTATTTAATTTTTATATTTTTTATAATGAGGACAGTTAATGACGTCGTAGGGGAACATCATGTGTTGTAATAATTAAATACTTGATGCAACTACTCATAATTTCATGTAAAATTCATTGCAGTTTTATACAACTGCAAGTTCTAGTTCATAAAACAACAGCTTTAGAAGTAGTTTAAATACGAAGGTACACTTTTTGCAGGAGTAGTCATAATTAAACGAATTGATTTTATTACACAAGTTTAAACTTTATTAATTAATTTGTTTTTACTTTTATTTTTACCCTCGTACCTAACCTTTGGTCTCACAGTAATACATGATTAATATTTAAAAAATTTATTTGTTATGTAATAAAATTTTAGTTTGGATTAATAACTGTCATCAAATTAGTTTTCTATTTGTTAAGATCAAGTCAACTGTCACTCCTAAAAGTGTTTTCGTCGAAAAGTGACCTGTACCGTGTTGAAACTGCTCGGCTTCCTTCTAAATTTGTAAACAGTAATGGTTAAAAAAACAAAACTTTCTCAAAGAAATACATTTATTTTCTTTTGTTTTTGTAGTATGATTTTTTTAAGCTTGTGAGTATAATTTTTCTAATGGCTTGCGGTAAGTCTGGTTTGACTCTCTGAATAAAAAAATTAAATTATTTATAAAATATAAAATGTTTTAATAGTATTTATTACGCTCAACATTAAAACAAACGAAAACGAAAAGCTAATGACAACAAAGTTATTGCAAACATCAGCTATAGTTAAAAACTATTAATATAAAAACCTGATGATATATATAAAAGTTAGTTAAAGCGTGAGTTTGTGTTTTTATTGTTTTACAACAAAACCTGAACCGATAGACATTTTTTTTTATTAAATCTAGTCTGCGACATGCTTTACAAAAAATATTGTAGAAAAATGAATACTTAATATTTTAATGAACCTTAAATAACTCTGAGTTAATTTCAAATATATAAGTTTCCTTTTTTAAGTATTCAGAAAATTTGAAGAAATAAAAACTGTACAATTTTATTAAAGAAACAAAACTGAAAATTGGTTTTCATATGTTTAAATTAACCTTTGTTTTAAATGTTTGTCATTGTTGATGTCAAGATCCTATTTTCCTAAACCACTTACTTTCATTTCATAACCAATTATAGACACTAATAGGCTTTAAAAAACTTTGTATACTATCTTTAATAATAGTTTTTTATTTTTATAATAAGTGGTTAAATATTGTTTTGTATATTACAAAAAACTATATTAAGAATTAAACAAACAATAAACTGCTGGAAAGCCTCACGCTTAAGTAGCCTATAACAATAAATTCTAATAATATTTTCTCAATAGTTGGAATAACTTTTGATTTCATTTTTTGTTATATTTAATAGTGTTGATTTAAGAATAAACTATGTAGCGATTCAGACTTTTTTTATGGTAACTGTTATATCTGATTAGACAATCGAAGGTACCTAACAGAGAGTTATTATAAACTTAGTTTCAGGACAGTTTTTAAAATTTCTTGGTCCCAGTCTGTATCTAAATGATATTATCCTCATATAACAATTAATATAACTCTTATACGAATCTTCAAAAGTTTTTATTGAGTTGTAAAATAAATTCTAACTCATTTTAGAACTAATTGTATAGTATGTTTTAAAATTTAGACCATGTCAGTTCAAAGGTAAAAACTGCATACAAATAAATCTAGTTATCATTACAAAACTTATTTTAAAGTATAGTTTTTGTTAAGAAAAACTAATAAAAAAGAAACTTATATGGTCTAAAGTCAGTGCGTACTAATTGTTGCTTTTGTACATCTAAAATGCACTTTACAATTAAACGTTTTTGATAGTCAACGGAAAATACACACTAAAATAAAACATTTTCTTTTAGCCAAAAATTAAAAATATGATAATATCTAAAATAAGTAAATTAAATAAATTTATGCTAATTATATATTACATTCGCGACCGTTTTCGGTGGCAAAAAATTGCGACCTTTTCTAGCAAAAATAAAATATTAAACAGCACATAACAATGTTACTTATTTGGAAACTTATTCATGCGTGAAAAGTATAAACAAAAACTTAAATGTTGCATATTCGAAAATTCAAGCATGTAAGAGTATAACTAGGTAAAACTGGTATTACTTTTCAAAACGAATTGAATTAATATTAATATAATGAGTCAAAGAAAATAAACTGGATTCAGTGCATTTTTTCATTTATATACCTTGAAATTTATCTAAATGAAATAAAGAAGTCTAAAAATGTGGTTTTAAGCCAGAGTCAACAAAACATTAATAAAACTCAAAGTCGCCTAAGATTTC
Organism: Thalia democratica; assembly: GCF_965202585.1. NCBI lineage: Eukaryota > Metazoa > Chordata > Thaliacea > Salpida > Salpidae > Thalia > Thalia democratica. The sequence continues at coordinate 22,942,801 of NC_139171.1, forward strand.
AAAATCTAATTTGTGTTAAGTTAACGTAACAGTCAAAATTTAAACGGATTTAAGACCTACCTAAAAAAAACTCTAAAAATTTATCTAAGTTGAGTTAAGAACTATCAAATTTTTTATTTTTTTAATTTAAACTAAATATAAACAAAAATTCAATGAAAAAGTCATGAAATATTATTTATTTGTACTATAATTATAATCTGGTTTTAGTTTTGTCTGCTTTCAAGTTTATTGATAAAAATTTGTTTCTGTGTCTGCATGAGTTCATTAATTCCGTTCTTTTGTTGATGCGATTTGTACCAGATTCAAGTATTAATAAAGCTTCTTTTAAGCAATGTCATTATTCCTGGTTTAGATTTTATTTCTGATTTGTAGTATTTTCCAACTTATTTTGTAGTCCTTGTTATCTTTTTGTAATTTATGGGTTAATTTTGAAAGTTCAGTTGCTTGTTTATACTGGAGGTAGTTTTGTCATTTGGATTACTTTTTATTGTTGTATTGTGTGTTGATATACGTTTTTTAGCTGGTCCCTATGTATATTATACTTATGTATACACTTAGTCCAGTGTATATTTTTGATGAATTGTCTGTTTCTATTGTTGTATGGTAAGTTACATTTTCTGCTCTACATTCTCCTCCTTCCAGAAGGAAAGTTTCTTTCTTTCTGCAGATGCATGATTCATCTTTTTATACTTTGTTGTAGTTTTTATTATTGTCTAAAGTTTGCCATGCAGCTGTGGCTTATTTTTTTTTGGTTTAAATATTTTTTATACTACTATTTTCTCCAAAATGTTTGTTTATTATTTTTTAAAACTCTATACCTATGTTTGTTTTTACAGGTTTGCAGCATGGGGGATTAAACCATATAATTTTACTTTTCCGTTTTTTTTTTAATTTTTGCATTCTTCTGTATGGTCATCTGAACAAATGATTAGAAAAATATTTAGCATCACTGAAAATAGACTCAATAAGATTTTGAATATTGCACACAAGTTTTTTTTTTTTTTTAATACTTTTATTATAAATAATTTCATTCAATAAATTCACTTCCACAAATAAATTTTTTAAGGTACTTAAATCTATAAGTTATTTTAGAGGGTTCCATAATTTTAAACTAAAATGATATTAAGTATAATTCCTTCGTTAAAAAAATCATTCATTTGCATAACTTTATCTTATGTAAATTTTTTAAATAGTTTAGTTCTATTAAAGTTCTAAAACTCTACTAGATGTTACTTCACTATATATATATATACATGTATAAGTTATTTAAAGTTCATACGACTGTTTTTGTTATAGAAGCTTATTTGAAAAATTTATATTAAGTAAAGACTATAAAAGCATAAATGCTTGTATGTGTACATGGAACTATTTCATTATAATTAATAGTTTAATTATTGGGTGTCGGCATAAATACGATTTACATAAAAGTTTTAAAATTTGATTGATAAACTTAGGCAACTTTGATAATTCTTTTTATAAGACATTGAAAAGTTTGTTTCTCAGAAAGTATCCATTTTCAATAAAAATGTTCTTTCGACTCGCTGTTCAAATGATAAATATATTCTGATATACTTTTTGAAAAGTGATTTTTCGTCAGCTGCTTGAGTCAATACAAAGATGATGTAATGAGGTATCAAGTAACTCAATACTCTAAAGATTTTATAAGAGTTAATAACAGCAGTTAAGGTAGACAATAAACAATAGGAAATATTTGTAATTGTGTTGTTTGATTCAATTAATTTTTGTTTTAATTTAACTAAACTCTTAGTTTAAGTTGTAGTGTAATATCGAATGACAGTAGAAAAAAACAAACTAAGGTATTAGAGTTACAGTCAACATTTGCTATTTTGAGTTTTTACAATGTGAGATAAAAGTATGCGTTATTTATTACCAATATTATTTTTAGTTTTAGTTTCAAATTTTTTGAAATAATTATAATAAATTGACTTATAGTCATACATAACACTTAAAATGCTGCTTAAGGTCTCAGTAACTTGCATATTATGATAATTCCATATAAAAAGTATAACTTATCCTATTTTTACTCTGTACTAAGAAAGTATGTAAATACTAAGACAAACTAGGCAAAATACTTTAAGTTGTATTAATAAAGGATTGCCACTTTGTCATGACATACAGGCCACTTAATTTCTTTTAAATTCTTTAGGCCTTTGTTTTTTCTATTCAGACTATTTGTTGTAAAACGGAGCCCGACTGTTTTTATAATAGATATGTGATTTAGTAACAATTAATCAATTTTTAACCTTTCTGATAAAATTAATTAAGTTTTCAGCTTTAGCTCATTTTACAGCACTTAAACAAGTTATCAATTATTTATATTTGATCTTTTGATCACCAATACTGAAGTATATTAATATATCATTATTATTTAAACGTCCAACGCTCAGATTGGCGTTTCTTACTCCAAAACAAAATTTTTAAATTCAAGCTAAAAATGTGTTTTGAAAATTGCATCTTTCCGTCTAAAAAAATGCTATTGAAGTTTTTTTTTTGTTGTAATTAGTTCTTAAGCTTTTAAATGTTCATTTACTTTTAAACTTCCAAATAATGCTTTGATGAAATTATACTACAGTAATTAATAAGATTTTGATTTATTTATGCATAAAAAGAAAAATTTTGACGTTTGATAGTCGCATACTATTTATGAGCGCTTGTGTTACATCTGATTACTACAGAGCCGGAACATATCACAATATGCATAATATAAACTACCAATAAAGATCATTTGAAGTTTTGTAAAACCTCTAACTGACTCAGAAAAGTTTGAAGCATTTTTGTTATACTTTGTTATATTTTGATTAGTTTGGCCTTTTTTCTTAACTCCGGGTAGTTTAAATAAAATGTTATCGTTAATTATGGATTATATGTCGGTCTATGTTTTTTAAATTTTAAAATATCTTAAAAATATACTTTATATTTTGCTGTTACAGTCCTTAAAAAAGTATTATTTTGTGATATCAGAAAACAGTTTCATTCTGATATTCTGATAGCTTTTGGGTTTCAGACTATTTTTTTATAGTAAAGATGACCCTTTTGTAAATGATAAATTTGTGTAAGCAAATTATTGAATAAAATTAAAGTCAAACTGCAGAGATTTTTAACAGAGAGCCGTAGTTGTAATTGAAAGTATACTAAAAATACGCCGCGGCGGTTTTTTGGTGGCTTTTTTGTCTTTTTTTTTTCTTTTTGTTTTCTCCCTATTTTTTTTCAAAGGCTTTCGTCTATGGACGAAAATTTTTCTCCTCCCAAATTTTTTTTATGGTTGATAGATATACGTTTATATTTTTTTTTTCAAAAGCTATAGTCTACAGACGAAAATCTTTTTTCACCCAAATGATTTTTACGGTCTACAAGGTTACAGCTTTTTAAGTATTACTGTCTTTTTTTTTTTAAATTATATCTTAAGCTTTAAACGGAGCCTCAAAAAGACTTACATCATTTTTCTTTCTCAAACAGAGTTTTAATAAGTTGAACCGGGTTTTAAACGACTAAGCTTGAAGAATAACTCCTTGTCAATTAGTTTAATAATTTATTAGCAATGTAAAATCTGAAACGAAAACAAGTATAAATATAAACACTGAAATGAGCTATAATCTTATTATTCTACATCCCCTCCAGCTCATTTAAGATAATAACATGTTTAAGGCAATGACATAGCTCGTCAAGAGCGGATCTAAATAAGTAACAAAAATATTTTACTAAGATAAAACTAAATTTTATGCATTAACAAAGCTCAATTGACTTAAATAAAAAAAAATCTTTAAACAAGGGATTTATTTGAGGAAAAATAAAACTGCAATTAAACGCAATAAATAAATCCAAAACAATTCAAATTCATGCAATTCCACGCTGAATCTTTCCTGGCTCAGCAATTATCACTATCAGCAGCAATTGAACACTCAGCACCAACTTTTGTATAAACAGGAACAAACAGACTTCACTTACGGAGATTTCTACTTTGGAGTACTCCACTTTCAAGCTTCCCTGGCGCATTGAAGTCTTTCAACCTACGCAAAGCAAGCGGCACCTTTTTTTTGGGAACCATAGGAGCAGTAATGTACTCTTCCTCAACCTTTTCATGATCCGCTTCAACCTTTTTTTTGTTTAACCGGTATTGGCACCGTTGGAATCCTCTGTAATCAGGACGTTGATAACCAACATTGCACTCATGTGATCTTGGTAGATTACTGCTCCAACCATGGGAAGTTTTTTCTTCAATGCTTGTTGAGGCTGGGTTGTACATCCTTAAAAACTTTCTGTTCCTACGAGTAAATCTCCGTGAACCATTAACTCTGACTACATACTGATCATGTGGAAGCACCTCCATTACCACTCCGCTTCTGTCCTATTTACGTGGATGAGTGCCACTCTGGTTCTGTAGTAGACACCTACTGCCATCATAGAGAGGTCGCAAATCCCTGGATCTCTGGTTAAGTACTTCTGAATTCTTAACAAATCTTGTACGGAGCGCCTCTTCTTTAGGCTTCAATGCTTTTTTCCACGTAGGTCGCACATTAGGATTGGAGAATTTGTCAAGTTTGTTCAAGAATGAGAAACTATCTCGAAGCTGACGTCCATATATGATCTCGGCTGGAGACACTTGACAATCGCTATCAGGAGTATTTCTCAGATGGAGCATTGCACTTGAAATTTGTCATTGTCCAGACTTCCTGAACCGTCAACATTTGATCTTAGAAACCTTTTTGCCTATTTGACGGCTACTTCCGCTCTACCGTTTGATCTTGGATAGTAAGCTGAAGATAATCGATACGTAACATCCCAGGTTTTAAGGAATTCCTTTGTTGCAATAGGGGTAAATTCCGGTCCACCATCACTTGATATTTCCTCGGGTACTCCAAACCTGGAAAACAAAACTCGGAGGCACTTAATCAAGCCACGCGAACCTGCCTGAGAGGTTCCGCTGGGTGTGGAAAATATTTCTGACCAACCCGACAACCTGTCACCGACTACCAAAAAGTTGTTTCCGGCACCTGCGAATATTTTTTCAAAAGGGTTTGTAGGAGGATCAGATGATTCTCGTGGCAATGATGGTTGAGAAGGTGAATTGCGGTTGCAGCTTTGACAATTGGCCCGAATTGCTTCAATGTTTTGTGTAATACCAGGCCAGAAGACAATCTGTTGGGCACGATTATGCATTGATGTGACTCCTTGGTGCGCCGAGTGTAACTTGCTGAGGACCCGATATCGTAAACTGACGGGGATTACTACTCTGTCCTTGTAAAGTATAACCCCATCACTTAAGTACAATGCATCATCGTATCTAAAATACGCTGACAAAGATTCATCATGTTTCAAGCTTCGACCTTCCTCAATACATCTGGATAATCTTGAAATAACTTTGTCATTTAATGTCTCCTCCCAAGTGATTGCCATTGAATGGCATACTTCATTACTCAATAAAGCAATTAGAAGTGATTCGTCAGTCACATCACTATCATGTGAATTCACTTCATTAATCGAGCTTGGATATCGCGATGCAGCATCTGCCGCTAGATTAGTTTTACCTGGCATGTAATGCACTTGAAAAAGCCATGGCAATGTACATTGTTTGAGCCTAAAAATGCGCGTGTTGTGAATTTCGTTTAAAGTGCGATCACCAAAAATCTTTACCAGTGGTTTATGATCCGTAGCAGCCACAAGATCTTTGCAGCCCTTAGTGAAACACTTTGTCTGTTCTAATGACCAAGCAATAGCAAGCGACTTCCCTTCTATGGCAGCATAATTCTTTTCTGCCCCACTCAGAAACCTTGAACCTGCAAGCGTCACTTTCCAGCCGGTGGTGCAGCAATCTGGTAACCGGCTATTGCATTTGCAGTGTTTCTGCATAAAGAAATAGCCCAATCCTTGCTTTGACCAGTCTGGTCTAAGACAAGTTAGTTTCCAAGGATCAAAACTTTGAACACCGCTCTTTATTGCGTCAATTATTATCTCTTTTGATTCATTAAATGATTGGTTTAATTTTTCTGTCTACATAAACTTACATTTTGGACTGAGAAAATCTCTAAACGTTGCCATAACTTTACGAAGTTTGGCATAATTTGCGACTTGATTTATCAGACCAAACCAGCTACGTATATCTGTGGCAGACTTTGGGGTTGAGAAATTGCGAATGGAATCCAGATATTTGGGCAAAGGTTCTATACGTTCATCAGAAATTCTAAATCCAGCAAAACCAACGGACTTTTGACAAAACTGGAACTTCTTGGGATTTAGAATGATGCCTGCATTGCCAACTTTTGACAGAAAATCTATCGTTGCCACCAGTGACACTCTAATTCCAAATAAAAAAATATGGTGTCAACAACACATCTCTCCTTTCTTTCAAAATCAGATAAAATAGCTGCAAATCGGCGATAGTAACCATCACCATATGATACAAAGCTTTGAGGTGCTCTAGTATATCGGAACCTGCCAAACGGAGTGATAAATGCAGTGAGGTGTTTATCACTTTCTCTCAGTTGAACTCCATGATACCCGTTCCATGCATCTGTTACAGTTTTGAACGTTCCCTTTGGAATTCTGCGCGCTAGTTTAAACGGAGTATCTGTAGCGCACGTCTCCCTCTTGCAATACTTGTTAAGTGGTGAGAGATCTATTTTCCTCCTAGGTGACCCATCCTGTTTCTTGGTGACCACCATGTGGTGACACCAGCTTACAGGTTCACAAATGGGACACGTTCCAAGACACCCAACCTCACGTCTCGAATGAGATCTGCTTCAACCTGCTTCTGCCAATGAATTGGCACGTGAGTTGGTGTATGACAAGCACGTGGTTTAGCATCATTCTCCAAATGTATTTTAAGTGGAGGCCCGCTCATTTACTGGAGTAATTCATGGGGACATACATTAAACGTTGAAGCTGCGTACCTTTGTAATAGCCAATCACGCATTTTGCTCACGTTTGTATTTGTTGCCTGAAACGGAAGTTTGTTTGGTCGGTCTGGCACTTTACTCCTTGGCGGGCAATCACAGGTCACATCTTTATGCGAGTCCAGTCTATTCGGATCATTTTCATCTGAACTTACTTCAGAATGCTGATGAGGCAGTTGAGATCCAATGGTGGGAAAATCCTTATTAATAATCAGGAGGTCAACCATGGTTTCATAAGAGAGAAAGAATCCAGTCACTGAATCCCTTACATAAACAATTCCATCATATCTGATAACCTCCTTCTTTGGAGACATTCCACTAAAAGTCGCTTTGAAAGCCCCTAGAATGTTAATAAGAATTTTATTGGCATCCCTAATTGTGATGGATACAAGCATTAAATCTTTCTTACAAAAACCAGCCTCATGAAAGTTTTTCCACCCCTAAAGGTTCGACTGTGCTCCAGTATCAGCTAAAACACTTACCCATGCAAATTTGTTTGTACCATGTCTAGCAATCTTGACTGATGCACGAGGACGATCAGTCGTTGCCTTGGCTTTACGCAAGGACTTCTTGCTGAATATGGTGTTATTTAACATGATTCTTTTACTTGCGTGTAGTGATATATTTGGGTATATTGTTGCATAAAATCAGAACGATCAGCTGGAATTAAAAAGCATTAATTTTTTTGATCGACTACGCCAACAAGATAAACAATATCTGAAAGGAATTTTTATTTTGATTACCTTTTTCGTTGAAAGGAAAGAAAAGCTTTTTACAGTTCTGGCAAGGAACATGTTCGGACTTATCTCCTATGTTGACACGTACCTTTTTCTGACGTTGAAAGGGAGAGACTGCAGATATAATCCGCAAATTCTCAGTCGCATGGCGTCCCATTTCTTTACTTTTAATAAAGGAATTTATATCAAATAATGACCTAGATAAAATATCTTCAGTACTGAAAACTTCTCTTCTTATGTCATCGTTTCCAACGCAAGCGAGCATTACGACTTTTATTGCTTCTTCTGTGTAGCTCGTCACATTGCTTTTCCAACAGTCACACTCACTGACTGTAGTGAATTTGCAGGTTTCTGCTTTGCCTTGTACAAGTGTGGCAAACGTTCTAAACGGTTCATAATGGTCCTGATGTAGGTTCATAAGTTCTGCTCTCTTTACACTAATAACAAATTTTATGACTGCAATCGATTCCATCAGTATAGCAATTCAACTTTCTGATTTGGCCATCAGCCGAGGATCACTTGCTAACATAAGATCGCCAAGTTTGTCCTGCGCACACTGAAAAAGCTGTATGCTTGCATTTTGGTTGCTTATATTCGAACCAATCTTGAATGCCTCTCACCTCCGAATGAAAGCAAGCCATCTCTCTTGGCTGATCCCCCGGTCAACCCTTGGTCGAATCAATTGGGTTGCATTTGGCATTACTCCATTATTGGATAACCCAGAATCTTGCTGATGCTCCACTTTTTGGAGGTTGAGAAGGCTACTCACTACGTCACCGGATAGATCTGGCGTCTGGAACTCGCATTCACGGATTGGGCATTTTACTACAACCATCTTACTTTTCTCAGATTGTTGATAAAATTTTACATGAAGAATAACTCGTTGTCAATTTAGTTTAATAATCTATTAACAATGTAAAATCTGAAACGAAAACAAGTATAAATGTAAACACTGAAATGGGCTATAATCTAATTATTCTACAAAGCTTTTAATAAAAATTGTTAATAGCTTCATAAAGTTTTTATATTTACTTAAAAAAATCCAATAGTACAAGATACAAAAATTATAAGTAATAAATGATAGTAACAAGGAAAATTTATTGAAAAATTAAAATTAAGAATTTTGCGAAATTCAATCTTGTTTTTATCATGTTGTTATTGTTTAAAAATAAGGTTTATATATTTTTTTTGCTTGAAAGTTCTTGACTTATTTTTAAGATCAGTTATTTAATGTTTTCTAAAGGTAAAGTGTTAGAACTGTTTGATAAGAAAATTCATAGTATATTTTTGTTTGGTAAAAAATTTTTGCACAGTTTTTACAAGAAAATGCTAAGCTTTATTATAATAGATAGTTTGTTTAAAACTTTATGCTTGGACAAGCAAAATAAGTTTAAAGAAGTGAAGAAAACTAAAACACAAAGTTTAAATAATTATTAATAAAATATGCTTTTTATTTATGTTGTAAGACTAAATTCTTGTTGTATACTATAACTTATATGATTATGTGTTTGCTTTCTAAAATTTATTCAACATAAGTATATTGTTGCTTAGAAAATTTATGTTGTGTACTTTATAAAACTAAGTAGTGATAAATCTATATTTCTAAAAATCAAGTTAAATGTTTTTAATGAAAATTGTATACATAAAGATTTTTGAAAGATTTTTAAACTTTAATATTGCGTTCATAATAAACAGCTCAGTAAACAAATTCATCCTAACGTATATTACAACGTTATTTTTTCACTTTACTTTTTTAATTTTCAGAGTAAAAAGTATTTTACTTTTTACTAATTGCTGTATAAAAAAACAGACATTAAGCTTTTTATTATTTATTTTTTTAAATTGTTAACAATAATATAGTAAGTTTGATGGTTGTATTTGTTTAATATTTTGATTTTGAGTAATTATTAAACTGAACTTGCAACACAAATTCTTTTTAAAGCATTTTTTATTAAGTTTTAAAGGAAAAGTAATATTTAAGGGTAAGAATTAAATACGAGTTTGTGTTTAAGAAAATAAACAAGTTGAGTTGAATACAACAATAAGTTACTACTACTAAAAACCTTTGCTAACTGTTGTTATTATTGTATCATTTAACAGTAAGGTTTCAGAAAGCACAGTGTCACTTCAGCACTGAGTGACACTTTAGCACGGGTCGTTATTTTGGCACGTAGTATCACTTTTGTACGGAGTGACACTTTTGCACGGGTCGTCACTTTAGCAGGGAATGGCACTTAAGCACAATATCTAAATATAGGGGTTCTTGAAGGTAAAAAAAAGTTTATAGGGTATAAAAACATATATATTAATATAAAAATCAAATGAAAAGTATTTTTTTTATTTACTTGAATTAAATAAGCACAAAGATACATGATAACTACATTATACTATACTAAAACTACAGTTGAACGCAAATGGTCAAAGAATACTTATAAGTCTCTTAGAACTTATGTAGAATTTATAACTTATTTAGAAAGAATTTAATTCTCAAATTTAACGTGTTTATAGCACAACATAATAGCACACCAATTACTGCCGAATGCCCAAAAACTTTCAAATATTGTCTTATTTATATTAAAAGCAAATAAAATTTTCTTTTCTTACGTATTCATTGGAAAGAAACTAACTCCTTAGAATAAACAATGTTGTTCTGCAAATTTAGAAAGTTGTTTCGAAAAAGCTTAGAGAATGTTTACAAAATATCCCATTTTTATTCACACGCTTTAAAATGGTAAATGAAATGTTGATTTTACTACAATAGATTGACACTTTAGCACGGTGTGAAATTTTAGCTCGAAATAAGTTTAGAACTTTTAAAATGTTGATTCAAATTGGTGTTGAATTACTTAATAAATATTAAGTTAACAAACAAACTAATGCAAAAATTAGCTCTAACACTTTTGAGCTATTGTCTTATGAAAATTATAAATAAAATTCTTATTAGTAACATTTTAAAACAAACTGTTTATTAAAGTTTCAAAACAATAAAAAAACTTTAACGGTTATAAAAATTGTTGAAATATTTTTATTAACCTTTGAACTTTCATTTATATAACACATAAATAGTTATTTATTTAAAAAGTTGCAATACGCGTGAACGTAGAAGTAAGAGGAACTTAACATTTTTATGTATAATAATAATTAGAGCTATAAGTATTTTACAAATAAACTTTTGATAAACTATAAAGTTACCAGAGCTCGTAAAAATGATGGTAAGCTGTTTATTGATATTTACTAACTATTTATATTTCACTTTATACTTAAAATTTACTCTAAAAGTTTCAACTTAAAAAACAAATTTAAGCTTTTTAAAAAAATTTCAAGAAACTAGAGCTTGTAAATATTGCTAGGTTTATTAAACATTTTTATGATGGAAATATGAAAGTCGTAGCATTAAAATACTTTTGCAAAACAACATATAATTATATAAAATAATAAGTTTATAAATTTTCTTTTATTTTAGTTGAAATTAAAGCTAAAACTTGTAACACATTTAAAACTTGTCAACTTTTAGGTTACATTTTGCTTAGCTCGTTTTTATATTTTTAAAGTAAAAGTGTATTTAAAGCATAATAAATAGAAAAATAGCAAATAAATTCCGTGCTAAAATTTTACACCTTGCTGAAATATCTTTCCGTGCTAAATGTGTCTCTTTGTGCTAAAATGATGCCACACTTTTCTAGCCCGTTTCTCTTTAACAGTTATTGACATCTGCTAATACCTTCTAGGAGAATTTTTGAAGTTCTTAACAGTACATAACAACTATGAATTTTCTAAACTTAAAATAAACTTATTATTAAACATTAGTCCTTTTATACATTTGAAAATGCTCTATTACAAAAATATTCTAATCAAATGTAGTCATTTGTAAATAAACATATATATGTATATAACAAGAAAACTTGTAAATAAATGTTTTATTTTACATTAATAATCTTATTTTATTATTAAAAATCAGTCATTTGTACATTTGAAAAGGCTATACAGTTAAAATAACCTAACTAAATATATCCTTTTGTAAATAAATAAACTTGTCTAATAAAAACGATTGTTAACATTTTGTTTTTTTTTTTTTGCATAAATAATTTTGTTATATTATTGTACGACATGCACAATTTAAGTATCAAAGTTAGAGATTAAAAAAGTACTTTTTTATTAGTTATGAGTAACGTTTAATTTTTGTATATGGTGTGATTAAAACGTTATAACAGTTATAGCAGTTACGCAAAATAGAGGTTGCTTACGGGTAAATAGATTGAGATGTATATATTGATATTTGCTCCCTTATAAACAATTGTCTTACTTCTTAATAACTGCTGCTGAGTTATATACTTTATTTACACAAAATAAAGCAAGTGAAAAAATTTATATAAATAATACAACAAGCTACACAAACTACAATTCATAACAAGTGTTCTTATATACATAAACAAAAACTAATAATAAGTATCTTAGAACTTAAGATTTATGTTTTAATCAGAAAAAAAATTGCAAACTAAACTACCACCATTTATAACTGAGCGAAATTGCAAGTAAATTCTGTTCTATAAGCATTGCAAAAAACGTTATAAAATGTTTTATTAGTTTCTTAGAAACATGTTTAGAAAAAAATTAGAGAAGTTTTATATTATTTTAATTATTATTCCTCTACTAGTGACCTACTTGCGTATTACTTTAAATACCAAAATATTTTTTGCCTCTTGGGTACGGTAGTATTTTGCAAAAAAAAAAAAAACTGGCGCAAGTATCAAGCAATTAAGTTCTTTCAAATGTTGACAAGTGTAGTTATAAAACTTTTAATAAACTTTAGTAAAACATTTTAAATCCTTTGTTTAGATTTAAGAAAAACATTTTTTTAAATCATTAAAAAAACAGAACTTCTATTTTAACCCATGTTTACTTAAGCTTCCAAGTGTCACATCATAAAATACTGGCACCAAGAGATTTAGTTTGTTAAACACACAAATTGGTATAACGCCACAACTAAAAGACCATCTCAAGAAAAGGCAAGTATATTCCTAAAATTTTTACTTCAGTGATTTATTTGTTTGACTTTATTTAACATAAAACCTTTTATCTATTTAACTTAACAATAAAGATCAAAATGATCTAGTTATTTTTCAAATGCACGCTTAATGCAGTAATATTTAGAGGAAATCATTTTTATTTGGCAGAAAAAACTTCAGACAGTGTAAAAATGTTCTTTTTTTAGTCTATTTTTTTTTTAAGTGTATAATAATTTAATTTAATCTTTTTAACTATTAAATCCTTTATAAGACTTCTTTAAACAAAAAACTGTGCATTGAAATAACGAGACATCAGTTTTTAATATTCATAATAAATTATATTCAGTTAATGATTATTTATCACGTGACATCATTTTTTACAGAAACTAAAAAAATTGTTTTTTTAATGAAATTTTAAAATTTACTTTTGTCTCAATAAAAACATCAACGCGTTTCATCTCCAACTCTTTGAATGCAGTATTTTTAGCAGCGTTTTAATTAAATAAAAAGCTTTTAACTTAAGTAATTAAAACTTTAATACTTTTAAGTCGATCTTTTTAAATATCTATTTTTCATTTACAAAAAAAATTCTCTTATTTCAAGATTAGACACCAATTTAATCTAACAAATTTACAAATTTAACAAAATAGAGTTAAATGGCAACTTTTTACACAATATTATCTTTTAAAAATGAAAATAGTAACAACGGATAACTTTAAACGTTAAATTGGGTCATGGTTTGTTGTTAAAAACTTTGTTGAGCAGATACTCAACATATAAGTGGTTTTGTAAAAAATGATTTGTAACGAAAAAAATTTGTTTTTAAGTTTATTTGGAAACTTGAAAGACATATGAAATTTAATAACAGCACGGAAATTTAATCCCAAACTTAATAGATTTAATTATAAACACAATTATATGCAAAGTTCGTCAAAATGAGATTGCAAATTAAATAAAAACCAGATGTTTCCAGGCTCGTGGCCCACTGTACAGTGCGCCGCCGTCAGGATCCACTGGTGGGCCAGAATCACCCCGCCGCAAATGTACGATTTCGATGTCAAGGATGAAGGGTTTTCAACCGAGGATATTAACACGTAGGAAGGCCACTTTCCGTGATGCGAGTCCGTACCCGAGATGATCCTTTCCGAGATGTTGTTGGCGTTTGAGCCGTTAAACAAGTAGAAAACAGTGATTAAAACTAGAAAGTAGTTTGAAGCGGTCATGTCTTTACTCAAACTTTCATTTTTTAAAAGTTTCGGTAAACTCATCAAGTTATCCAAAAGCTCTCTTTGCAATATGACGTAGTTATTTTTGAACAAAAATTTAAGTTGATTTTTATTTGAGTATTTTTAGCTGTAAAGGGACGGGCTCTCACTCTCAGTGCGATATTAAATTTTATACTTATAACTTTTTTTATTAATAAAATAGTAAACTAGATGAGAAAAAAAATGGGTTCGATATCTAATACACATTAACGTATTTATAAAGTTTCAAACAAGCATACATTATCTAGTTTCAAGATAACAGCTATACTATTTTTTTGTTTACTGTTTTTTTCTTTGCTATGAGTAATTAAGAAATCAAGTAAGACGTATCCAGGTTAGAACAAAACTCAAATCTATTTGTAGAATTATTTTTGTATAAATATTTATTCTCTTACTTTTTATAACTTGAGGACTATAGTTCATTGAGATTATCATAAAGTTGATAATAGCTTATTGAACAAACTATTTAAATTATTTTTAGGTTTTTCTTTAATTCGTCTTTTTTATGTAAATAAAATAGCATTTCTAAGTTATATTGAACAAATGATCGAGAAAAATATCATTTATTATTAAACATTGTGCTAGTTTAGTTAGATATAAAAGTATAAAAATATTGACAGATTTGACAACAACGTCTTTAATTAAGATAAAATGATGAGTAAAAACCCAAAAATAACAGTTTTTTATTTTTAAGTTTATGAACTTAACTTTATGTATATTGTTAAAAAATTCTACTGTTATAACAAATGCTGACTAAGTTTAATTCAAATATATTTATAAAATCAATAAACAACAGCAGTAGCGAAAAAGTAGCGAAAGTTAATATGTTTCGGTAAAATAAACTAATACAATTTTAAATATTATGTTATCTTAATTCCTAATTAATTTGGTTTTAAGCATTAACAAACTACATATTAAAACACCTTTAGATCTTAATGGATCATAATTGTGATATAATCATATTAGTAGTACGAATTGAGTAACTACTTGTTTTAAAAATGTGTTATACAAAACTAATGCTTTTTGTATTTAAAACGTTTAACTGCTAAGAATCCTAAAATTTAAAATTACTACAAGCTATTTTTCATTTTTAAATAAAATTACCTTTTTAAATCTACTAACTGTTCAAAAATATATATTTAATTGTTTGCTAACAAAAGATCCTAGTGAAACAAACCCACTGGAATTGAAATAAAAACAAGTTATACAGTGATCTTCCTTTATTGTACCAACATATGTTTCTGTGTGTTATTTAATCAACAAACTTCAATTGGGTTCTGTAAAACCTGTTATTAACTATTAACCTGTTAAAATTTGTAGTAAATTATTTTATTTTATTTCAATAAAATCATGTATACACCTACTTTATTCTATGCTTCTATTCTCATATTACAGTAATTATTTTTTTACAGTACCCAGTTGAAGTGTGTTGATTAGTTAATATACAGAAACATATGTTGGTACAATAAAGGAAGATTACTCTATAACTTGTTTTTATTTTATGTTTTTAAATCTACGTCATAATTAAAAAAAAAATTGACAAAAACCTGTAAACAAGTTCAGCAAAACTTTTGAAAAATGAGAGGTGAACTAAAGACATGATCATTTCAAATTTCATTCCGGTTTTAATTTTATTTTTATTCAACGGCTCAAACGCCAACAACATCTCGGAAAGGATCTTTTCGGGTACGGACTCGTATCACGGAAAGTGGCCTTCCTACGTGTTTATATCTTCGGTTGAAAAAATTTCGTTCTTGAAAACGAAATCGTACAGATGCGGCGGGGTGATTCTGGCCCACCAGTGGATTCTGACGGCGGCGCACTGCACAGTGGGTCACGAACCGGCAAACACCTGGGTCCACGCGGGGTTCTTCGAGGCCACGAGGACCAAGTTCCAGCAGAGGAGCTCGGTCGTGAAAAAGTTTGTGCATCCGGGCTATTCCGAAGGAGGAAGCGATTCCCTGGCCTATCCCAACGACATAGCGCTGCTTTTTTTGAAGACGCCCTTCTTCTTTTACAACCTCGTCAGGCCGGCTCTGTTGCCCCGAAACAGCGGGGACTTAGTTGAGGAAAATCTGTTGTGCGACATCATTGGATTCGGCGACACGGAACCACAGTCTGAGGAGCAGGAGTTCCCTTACAAATTGCAAGAAGCCGAGATCCACATCTTCCCCAATGCGAAGTGTAATCAAAGATGGTTCGGCAATTTTGACGGCGACATCCATGTTTGCATTTTAACGGAGAACTCCCGCAAAAGGTCCTGCCAGGGGGACTCCGGCGGC
The DNA here is from genome assembly GCF_965202585.1 of Thalia democratica. Classification (NCBI taxonomy): domain Eukaryota; kingdom Metazoa; phylum Chordata; class Thaliacea; order Salpida; family Salpidae; genus Thalia; species Thalia democratica. The sequence goes on from NC_139171.1 coordinate 22,959,002, forward strand.
GGCTTGTACTGCTTCGACAAGGTGAGCTCGAACGTGAAAGTTGCTTTATCATATCGAGTTTCCAAGATCTTTAAAAAAATTTTAACGCTAAAAACTTTTATTGTTACAGTGACTGATAAAAAAACATACTTTTAAAATAAAAGGTCAGGAACGCCACCGTGGTGCGGGGAGTGAGCAGTTGGGGTCCACCGTGCGGCAGCTCGTATTCCCCCAGCGTTTACACGAGGACTTCCCATTACGTCGAATGGATCAAGGACCACGTGAGGTACGGGGAGTGGTCCAACGGGGATTGCAGCGTCAGTTGCGGTGAAGGTACCAGGCTGGACAATAGAGAATGTCTAGTGCCGAGTTTCTGTGAAGGTAATTTTCAAAATTGGGGACTTCCCTAAAAACTCGTACTTAGTTTATCTTGTTTCCGCTTTCTGTAAACCTTTTTTAAAGTTATTTTTAAGTTAACGCGTACTGTTTATTTGTAGTTGTACTTGATTCAAAATATCTGTTCAGATCCCGACGTGGTTCTAAACCGCGTCTCGAGGTGCAAGATGCCCGAGTGTCCCAACAACGAAGATCCCTGCAGGCTGCTGAAATGCTCGCCCGACGCGGTGTGCCAGTCCGACCACTCACTCAAGTACGAGTGCATTTGCCTGCCGGAGTTTGTTGGCGACGGGAAATTCTGCAGGAGTAGAATTGACGACGACAAATATAAAGGAAGTTTGTTGAGTTTTGTGTAAAAGTTTATTTCAGTTTGTAAAAATTAGAAAAAATATTTTTGGCCACTAAGTCTTAAACACTGTAAGTATTTTGCGCTATTTTTATCTACTGTCGCATTAAGAAAATTATAGTAAATCTTCCAAATAAAGTAATTTGAATATAATGTATAAAGTGTGTATAAGATCATCAAAAATTAGTTTAAAACCAATTTCAACTCAGTCTTAACGAAACAAAACATTAATCAGTTTCACTAACTAAAAACCAATTAAATAAGTCTGTATGCTTAGACTATCAGTTTAACTAAAAAACTTTGTTTTAAAGCATAAGACCGCATCATGCATTTTAGATTTAGCTAGAAAGACACACTTGTAAAGAAGGCTATTGGAATGAAAAAATGTATGATGTACCTGCTTATTAAAACAAAGTTATGCATAGCTTGTTATCCATCTGTGATGCACCAAAAATAAACGTTGTTGTTGCAGCATTTGTTAACGCCGGTTCAGTGGTTAAAAAACAATAAATTAAATCTCGGACCACGTTTTGCAGGGGAGCCGGGATACGGCGATTGGAAGATAGGAGAGTGTCAAGGGTGGTGCGGAGTCGGCAAGAGAGTGGACACGAGAGACTGCTACTGGTTGAACTGCAAGGAGGAAGATAAGAAGAGGACGATTAACTGCAAGCTGGACACTCCTTGCGTGGGCAACCAGGGATGCGAAGCGCAAAATTTGATTTGCGACCAGAACGCGCATTGCGTGAGGTACAGCACGGAGAAGGCGTACGAGTGCGAGTGCAATGTCGGTTTCAGCGGCAACGGAACCCGCGATAACTGTGAAGCCTTGCCGCCCAGTTTCAGTTCGGGTGGGAAGTTGAGGAGCTTGAATGTCGGTGTGTTGATGCTAGTTGCGATTTTCAACTACTTGATCTAATAGTTGAGGATTAAAAAAGAAACATTTGTGTGTGTAAGACTTAGTGTAAATTTTGCAAGCTGATCTAATAAACCATTCAATAGCTAAGTGTTTTTGCTTGTACATAACTCAAACTTGTAAGTATGTAAGAAATAAGCTTAATTTTTTTAGTTTGAATTTATTTAGTATTATTTAGACAACAATATAAACAAACATATCTATTGACAAAATATTTACTTTAAAGAAGTAAACAAACAGCCCTTAAGATTGTTAAAGTTTTGGTTTTGTTTACCTAAAATTACCAAAAACGTATTCTTCTCTCTAAATTTTTAAAATTGTACTAATTTACTTGAAATAAGTAATAAGTTTATTACTTTATTCACTTTTATTTACATTTTATAAACAAGACTTTAAGTTTGTTTATCTACATTTTTAAAAACTTTGTGTTTATTTTCTATTACATAATGCTTCAAAAACGTTAAAAAATTATGTTTGATATAAGAACTGTTATATTTAAAAGATAAAGATTGATAGTTAAATTTATATGAAACTAAGTTAGACTTAAGTTTAAATTTTCATAAAGTATAGTTTTTATTGCTAAACCAGCATCTATGTAATTACTTGTTTATAACAAGCTCGAATTAAAGTTTACTTAAGCTTCAATCTTTAATTATTAAAATATTTTAAACGCATGAAAATAATTATAATTATTTTAAGCTTCAAAAAGTCTTGGTTTAAAAATGGACTAGAACTTCTAAACTACTAGGTTGACTTTAAAAGTATCCTTTTGATAACTTCTGAATCTTGTAATAGACGTTTGAAGAATAAAAATATATTTTGTACACTAATAATGTTTAAAAAAAAACTTTTTCTAGCGGGGTATAATGGTAAGTGTTTATCTATTTTTTGAATAACGTAACACATAAATGTAAAATTATGTTATAAAAATCTAAAGCTTTGAATTATTACAAAGCAAGCGTTAAATTTTCGTGGCCCACTGTGCAATGCGCTGCCGTCAGGATCCACTGGTGGGCCAGAATCACCCCGCCGCAAATGTACGATTTCGATGTCAAGAACATAAGTTTTTCTTTTATTTTACCGAAATATATTAACTTTCGCTACTTTTACTGTTTGGTGCTGTTATTTATTGGTTTAATCAATAGAGTTGAATTAAACTTAGTCACATTTGTTATAACAGTAGAGTTTTTTATTATTATACATGAAATGAAGTTCATAAACTTTAAAATTAAAAAACTGTTACTTTTGAGTTTTAACTTATCATTTTATCTTAAGTAAAAACGTTGTTGTCTAATCTGTTAATGTCATTATACTTTTATAAAACATACCTTACTAAGCTATCACAACGTTAAATAATAAAATTATATATTTCCCGATGATATAACTTATAATTGCTACTTAACTTACATTAAAAAAAGTCAAAATAAAAGATAAGCTAAAAAAAAAATTTTATTATGTGTTTAATAAGCTATTATAAACTTTTTGATAATCTCAGTGAGCTATTAACTTTTTAAAAGTAAGAGAGTGAACATTTATACCAAAAGATTTCGACAAATAAATTATTACTCATATCTTACAGTAAAAAAAAAAGAAATTAAAATAGTGTATCTATTATGTTACATTGTAGGCTTGTTTGAAACTACTTAAATACGTTAATGTGTGTTAGATATCGAAACCATTTATTTTTTTCGTTAATCTAGTTTACTATTTTATTAATAAAGAAAATGATAAGTACTAAATTTAAATCATACCGACAGTTAAAGCCCGTCTCTTTACAACTGCTAGAAAGTCCAAAAATAATTAAAAATATTTAAATCAAACACAACTTAAACTTTTGTTCAAAAATAGTTTCTAATTACGTCATTTTGCAAAGAGAGCTTTCGGATAATTAAATGAGTTTATCAGAACTTTTGAAAAATGAAAGTTTGAGTAAAGACATGACCACTTCAAACTACTTTCTAGTTTTAATCACCGTTTTCTACTTGTTTAACGGCTCAAACGCCAACAACATCTCGGAAAGGATCATCTCGGGTACGGACGCGCCTCAAGGCAAGTGGCCTTCCTACGTGTTAATAACCTCGGTTGAAAACCCTTCATCCTTGACATCGAAATCGTACATTTGCGGCGGGGTGATTCTGGCCCACCAGTGGATCCTGACGGCGGCGCACTGCACAGTGGGCCACGAACCTGGCAACATCTGGGTGCACGCCGGTTTCCTCGAGTCCAAAAGAATCAAGTTTCAGCAGAAAAGTCTGGCAATAAAAAAAATTGAGCACTCTCAGTTCGCCACAAAAAAAGGGTTCAAAGCGTTTCCCAACGACATCGCCATTTTGCAGCTCAAGACGCCGTTCTTCTTTTACAACCTCGTCAGGCCGGCTTTTTTGCCTCGGAACAAAAACGACATAGTTGAAGAAAATCTCCAATGCGACATTGTCGGCTTCGGAAACACCGAGAGGTTCAACGTCAATCCTGAACCGGTCTTCCCCGACATACTGCAGGAGACCGACATCGACATCTACCCCAACTGGAAGTGCAAGAGGAAGTGGTTGACGCGGTTCACGCCCGAAATCCAGGTTTGCGTTTGGAGTCAATATTCGCTGAAAAACTCTTGCCTGGGGGACTCGGGAGGCCCTTTGTACTGCTTCGACAAAGTGGGTTGCAATAGTTAAGTGGTTATCACGTTCATAAAAAAAATTTTCTGTTTCACCAGCTTTTTTTCTTGGAAATTTTGAAAAGTTTTAAACAGTTTATGATCTATTTTATGACTAATAACCTTTTTTTTTAAGACAAACTCAATAATGACTATCAAAAAATTGTTTTGTTCGACAAGGCTCGCAAAGCCACTGTTTTACGGGGGTTGACAAGCTGGGGATTACAGTCGTGCGATTCGACGTTTTACCCGGACGTTTACACCAGGACTTCCTACTACGTCGACTGGATCAAGGACCATGTGAGGTACGGGGAGTGGTCCGTCGGGGATTGCAGCGTCAGTTGCGGTGAAGGTACCAGGCTGGACCATAGAGAATGTCTGGTGCCGAGTTTCTGTGGAGGTAATTTTCAAAATTGGGGACTTCCCTAAAAAATATTCTGAAGTCGTACTTAGTTTATCTTGTTTCCGCTTTCTGTTAACCTTTTTTAAAGTTTTTTTTAAGTTAACGCGTACTGTTTATTTGTAGTTGTACTTGATTCAAAATATCTGTCCAGATCCCGACGTGGTTTTGAACCGCGTCTCGAGGTGCAAGATGCCCGACTGTCCCAACAACGAAGATCCCTGCAGGCTGCTGAAATGCTCGCCCGACGCGGTGTGCCAGTCCGACCACTCACTCAAGTACGAGTGCATTTGCTTGCCGGAGTTTGTGGGCGACGGAAAAACTTGCCTTGTTGACGAGGATAAATATTACGGTTGGTTGAGTTTCACTTGAAGCATTAAAGTCGGTGTACAGCTGTTTAAAAGTTTTGTTAAACGCACTCGTTTTGAAAAATTGAAAGTATTTTGTACTAATTTTGCCAACAGTCTAAAAAAAAAATTAAAGTTTAAATACTAAATTTTATTGCAAGTTAATTAACGATGAAAGCTTCTTTTTGAAATCGTTTTGACGTAAATGAGTTTGTTAAAAAACGAAGTAGCTTATTAGCAGTATAGGCAATTAAATTTAAAAAAATAAATTCAAACTAAATTATCATAAAAAGTCATGATAAACAACCTAGAACAATACTTAATATTTTAAAATAATTTGTTTTTGTTCTAAAAATCTTTTTTTTTAAATTTCCCTCTATAAACTTGGTTATCTTTTTACTAGTTGTTTCTTGAATTCGTTGTCAATTGTTTGGTTAATTAGTTTTGTGAGTATTAAACATGTTTCGAATAAAAAATTAGTTAGATTTTTAAAGCATTACTCAACAAAGCTGTTTATAGGAATAAATGGTATCTTAACCTAAAATGCATGTTTCAAATAAAAAGATTTTGTACAGGCTTGCCCATTTCTTAACAAGAACAAACATTTTCCCACATTTGTTAATGCTGGTCTAATGAGAAGTCTCGCTATAAGTAAATTTTATTTGTAAATGACACAACTAGTTCTAAAAAAAAATTCCTAAAATTCAACAGGGGAGCTAATCTTTAAAAATACTTTGATCTCAGGGAAGCCAGGATACAGCGATTGGACGTTGGGAAAGTGCGAGGGATGGTGCGGAGTCGGCAAGAGAGTAGACACCAGACAATGCGAGAAGACGGCGTGCGAGGAAGAAGACCTGAAGAGAACGATCAACTGCAAGCTGGACACTCCTTGCGTGGGCAACCAGGGATGCGAAGCGCAAAATTTGATTTGCGACCAGAACGCGCATTGCGTGAGGTACAGCACGGAGAAGGCGTACGAGTGCGAGTGCAATGTCGGTTTCAGCGGCAACGGAACCCGCGATAACTGTGAAGCCTTGCCGCCCAGTTTCAGTTCGGGTGGGAAGTTGAGGAGCTTGAATGTTGGTGTGTTGGTGCTAGTTGCGATTTTCAACTACTTGATCTAATAGTTGAGGGTTCGAAACAAAAAGTGGTTTTTGTAAAAAATATAAGAGTTTTGCGAACTGCTTTAATAAAACAAATAAGAAGCCAATATTTTTGCGTGTATTTATTTAGATACTAAGACTATAAACATTTTAGTTTAATAGTATAAAAGTTGTATTTATTTCTACTTTAATATACATTATTTAAGAAATCATTATATGTAACTTTTATAACATTTTTCTTAAAAGTCTTTTAACATGACTAGTAAACTTAAATAATATCTATTAGCTTTACTGCTAACTAACTAAAATCAAGTAGTGAAAATTGAAAAAGGTCATTTAAAGAGATATTACATAAAATTTATAATTTCTTTATCGTTTTATGAAAACATTTTTAATAAAACAAAACATCTTTAAAGTAAAGTCACAAGATTTCATGAGTTCTGAAATTTTTCTATGTTGCATCTCCTTTGGTTTTGGAAATGTTTATTTAATACATATTTTATTTTAACTTTATTAAGTTTTTTAACGTAAAACTATTGATATTGAAGTAGCCAAAAATAAAGACGTGTTGAGAACTTAATTTGATTTTTAACTAACTGTGAAATTTCCACATAACAAACATATAGTGTAACTAAAAGCTTTTTTAACATTTAAAACAAATGTCTATCAAAAAAGTAAAATTTGAGTAACTATACATTTTGTTTAATTTTACAATAAAACTGTGGGTTTATTGTAGTGAAAAGGTTGTTTAAAAAAACGATAACTTGTTGGAAAAACTTAGCTTTCAATTCAGATAAAACAGTTTTAATTTATAAGTTATGTATTCAATCTTTAAGTAAGTTTTAGAAAATTGTTATTTCAAACTTGAATATTGCGTTAGCTGAGTTAGATATTTTTTATTAAAATGTAGTAATGGTTTAAATTTGACAACCAAGTCTTAACTTAAAAATTTAGTAAAATTTCACAAAGTTATATTGTTTGTTTTAAGGGAACCACAATTTTTCTTTTTATTGAAAAGTCTATTACAGTAACCTCTCGCTTATTTACGCACATTGTGTCTACAGAAAAAATGCGTAAAGATATGACAGATCGTAAAGAAACGAGAGGTACCAAATATACTCACTATAATGGCTGGTTTTTAATATTGCTTCTAGTTTAAAGCAGACTGGGCACTATTCCACTTTTAACTATTTGTTTACTTCATTTATAAATATGAAAACAACAGATAAAACTTTACATATATTAAAAAAGGATTTGAATTTCTATAAATAATAATAATAATACGAGTAGAAATAATTTTACTATTTTAATAATAAGTAGAAATTATCTTATTTATATGTGACATTTATATTCTATTCTACTAAGAAAATTCAACTTATAATTAAGCATTTCTTTACAATTATAGAATGGTATTATTAATATATAGGGCAAAACTGCTGTATTATTTCTTTTTGTTTTAAACTCTTATTATTTCATTATACTTTCATTATTGAACACAGTCATGTTTATTTCAGAATTTTGATTTAATCCCTTATTGTTAATAAAATTTCTGATACACTGAGGTATAACTAAATGTTTATCTATTAGTCAAGGAACATAAATTTACAAAGTCTAAAGATATAGAGAGGTGTGTTAGCATTCAAAAACATATTTTAATTTAGAAATATACATTAAACCTAATTTGTGCAATGTTAAAAAAAGATAATTTTTTTTTCTGAATTTTATAGAATTCTGAAATGCGTAACTAAACGAGAGTGCGTAACGTCACGAGTGCGTAAAGATCCGAGAGGTTACTGTAATTCAATTTTCTAAAATTCTATCAAAAATCTACAGTTGTAAGAAATTACAGATAGACCTGTTTTATTTAATTTACTTTAGTTAACACATTTGCGAACAGTACAGTTAGTTAAGTTTGAAAAATTACAATAAAAATTTAAGATAAGTATAGCTAAAATATTTTGTTACACCAGTTATTGACTATTTTATGTACAATCATAAGTAAACTTATAATTAAATTGACAGTTTTTAAGTTTTAACAAAAAAGTCTAAAAGTTAAGATCTTAGTCTTTTTTGAAAAATGTTGAGAACTCCTTTTTTATCGAGAACTTCCGCTTTTTCTTGCTGCAACTTGCCAGCAAATTAGCATTTTCATTGAAATTGTCATTTTCAATCATCTTTTCAGTTTTGTAACTTTGATTAGTATGTTGATAGTCCTTGATGCTACAAATGAAATCACGCTTGTTTGTACTGGCAAACGAAATTGCTTTTGTACTTACTTCAGTTGTCTGTTATAAGTAAAATTTTTCAAGCTGAATGTTAAGAATATGTTATCTTATTTTACTATTAACTAATAAAAAAACTAAAGTGTGTTAAAAACAAAATATCCTGATATATATCGTTTATTGAACAACAAGAATACTTGGTCCTACGACCAAGAACGAAAAACCTTTCGGTTATCGAGACACCCCTTGGATACTTTTTACTAAAACTGATTGACTTTAGTATCGTCTTTTAATGATAAAATTTTGATTTTTTTACAATCACCTATAAAATATATATAAACCAATAAAAACACACTTAAAATAATTGCAATACTTTTTTCAAGACAAAATAAAAAAGTATTTTAACAACAGGTATAAAATATTAGATATAAGCATACAAAAGACGTCTCAGTTTTACTGTTTCAAGAAAAGGCTTGTAGAAATATGTTACATAGGTCATTAGTTTATTATGAAAAAATTAAAATTTATTCCTAAAAATTGTTCTTTTTGTTTTATTTATTTTTAACTTTCACTTTTAATGAAAAATAATTCTTAGTTTAAACAATTTTTACTAATAAATTAGTTAACTAGTCACAGTAAAATATCAAATATACACAATTCCTAGAGTAATTTTACTACTTTCTGATATATTCAGTAGTTTTTTTTTCATTAAAAACTTAAAATAGAATACTAGCTGTTGATCAAAATAATTTTAACGGAACAATGTTTGTTCAAGTTTTTCAGCTTTAAAAGAAAATTGGTTGTAATTTGCCTTAGTTAAAACAGTTCTTGTCTTTTATTTTTCTTAGAAGTATTTCAATAAGTTAAAAATAAGCATTTAAAACATAAGTTAAACTATAAATTCATGTAAATTAACTCTAAACCAGTGGTTTAAACGGTCTGCTTAGAAACTATTTTAATCACAAAGTATTTATCAATATGAGTATGTTTTTGTAAAGATTTATGTTTTGTATTTACTATAAAAAGCTAGTGTAACATAAATACTTAATTTTCATAACGTCATTTATACAACCAAACAATAAAAGTGAAAAAAATTTGGTACTGATTTTGAGATTATTGCTCTAAAAAATTATATTACTCTTTTATATCAAAAGTATCAGTAGGTAAACAATTTATAATCTGATGAAAAAGAAGCAATAAAAAAAGTAAACATATTAAGAGAGAAACTTTAATTTCATATTTAATAACAAAACGTTCTTTTACTAAGTATTGTTATTTTTAGTGAAACTAGAGTGTTTAAGGAATCGCTTTTATGAGCAACTACTAATTAGCTTGAATTGTTAAAACTTATAATTGCTAAAAAATTTCCTGTTTTCTTTATAGTTGGCCGAAGACAATGTGTTTCTTAATTATATCAAACAAATTACGAGCATTATGAACATTATGAGCATGCAAGTGAAGAACAGGTTAGATCATTGAAGTTATCTTTTATAAAGAAAAAAATTCAGTATAAAAATAAAAAACGGTACTATACTTTGTACAATGCAAAAAAATAGCATAAAACAAACTTACTCACATTTACTGTCGATTTACTTTCGATGGCAGTATTTATCTTTAGATAACTTTTTGATCGCTAAAAACATCCAAAAGTTATTTTACTTATGAGACAATCTATTTGTTGTAACATGTGTCTGTAACACATAGTATATCTTATACATACTTCAAGTTATTTTTTTCAAATTACAAACCACTGAGTTTGTGTCTTTAAAAAGTCGTATTAAAATAAATAAGTTTTTATTTAATAAATCATTCTGTTACAAACACCTCATACTAAAAAACCAATCAGCAAACTTTTAAGATACACTTTATAATTTTTTTGAGTTAAAGTTTTAATCACATGTTCATAATAATTTGTATTATTATTTTAAACTTTGTTTTGTTCAACAATTTTAATTATTATTATTTTTTTAAGACATTCAGACTACTGTAATTTAAGATTACTTTCTTCAGTCAATTTAGTCTGCTTTTTTTAGTTGTTATAAGAGCAGTAGTGCTTTTTAACAAATTTCAATACAACCTGCTTGATATAATATGCTACAAATGTATACATTAAATATTGCAAAATAAATATTTTATGCGTCATATCTTGAGCCTCTCAGAAAGATTGTCTTTGCTATTTATCTAGGTATGTTGTTTTAGTTTGTAAAGTAGTTACATATTTTGTACTATTCAATCACTGGTAATAATGGCTTTGATTGTATCGGCAGTAAGTCCAAACAAATTAACTAATAATGTTGAATGAACTAATTAAAAACTGTAAATTTTAATCAATGTAACAGCATGCGCTGTTCTTTCTTTCTTTTCTCTCAAAAAATGCTTAAGTTGAGTAAAACGCGAGTTTCTGGCAGTCTAGTTTTATCTTTGTACTGATAGTATATTGTTTAAAAAGATTGTGTTCGCCTCGTACTTCTTGTACGAAGGCGACTGTTTTTTATATTAATTTGTGAATTGCAGTAGCTTATTTGTATATTTTGTTATCATATTATCGCAGTGTATATTCATTTTAATACAGTTAGTGTTTCTAGACTCAATTTCTTTATATACAATTACTTAAGCATTCTAACAATCTAACTATTTAATTAAACTAAGCTTAAAAGATAGTCTAAGTTTGGTTCGCAATTCATTAAGTCGACTTAGCTAAATAACTTAGCTAAGTCATATCTAAATATTTAAATAACATCACCGAAATATTTATAACACGCACGGAGTCAGATAATAACCAGCATTGCGTAAATATAAGAATTAACATCATTCGGTCGATTGTTAAATCAAATTTTTATTAAAGTTACTGAATTTATAAACTCGCTACTTTTTTGTTTAGTTTAAACCTTTTAAATTGTCTAAAAGTTTTAAGATAGTTCAGCAGCATGAAAACTATTAAACATTTTCCTTGGAAACAATTTAAAAACAATATTTTCCACTACTACGCTGTAATCACGCTATAATTTTATTGTTTATTAGCTAAAGTTTTGTTGGAACTATTGCATACTGCTAAGTTAAAAATTTAAGCCAATTAGAGCAAAGTATTTTAGCGTTAAAAGCGTATTGCTTTCGCTTATGTAACTTTAAGCATAGGTTGTAAAAGATATTAAGGTAAAATAAAAAAAAAACATTATTAAAATTTGTATATCTAATAGAAATTCAATTTTAAAAACTATTTTGAATTAAGTTGATGAATTTGTACTATAAATAGAACTATATGTTATAGACTAGGTTAAAAGATTATTTTCGGTTTTATCAATTGTGCGAGCAATAGAAAATAGGTCAAGCAATTTAATCTCCTACTTTAAGATTGAAAAGTTTTAAAATTATATTAAAAAATCATTAGCTCAAGAAACAATAATAAATATAATACTAAGTATAGTACAAGTTTACCATATAACAAACTTTTATACTGAGAATCTATACTAAATGGGTGGGTGTCACTTTTGCACGAGCATCACTTTTTCACGAGGGGACAATTTGCACGAGCGTCAGTTTTGCACGAAGGGTCACTTTTGCACGAAGGGACATTTTTGCACAGCGACTCTTTTGCACGGAATGTCACTTTTGCACGAGGGGACACTTTTGCACGGCTACAATTTTTTTTATGTTAATTTAATAACATCTATTTAGCTTTATCTTATTTATATAATTGTTTTTATATTCTCTTTATTATATACAAAACTTTTAAACAAGTAAAATTGAATCAATACAGCTATGATATCAATATGAATAAAAACAGTCATCAGGTTTTCGATGATTCTTGTTGTCGTCAAATTAAAAGAACTGAAGATGATTTAGACTATTTTAAAGTTTCAAAGAATTTAAATTTAAAAAAAAAATTTGCTACATTTGTAAAAGGTAAGCAAGATTACCAGCTTTATTTGAACTACAGCTATCAAACTTTATATATATGTATTAAATTAAGAAATAAATTTTTATAAATTTTTAATTTTTTTGAATGAAAATCATTTAAATATACTTTTATCACTCAGTTTTGATTTTTTCTAGTATTTTTTTTCAAATGTAGTACTCATTATTTGTTCTTTATATTACTACTTTTACTTTGTATAATTTAAACTGTATGCTTTTAAATTTTAATGATTAATTGTTAGAACATTTTACAAACGAACCCTATTTAAGCTGTTTTAATTTTTTTACTGTTATATAAATAATCTTAAGTACTAATTGGTTGTCGTAAAATTGACTTTTGTTGTTAATGGTTTAGAGCAGGGGTCGGCAAACTGCGGCCCGCGAGCACGTTATTTTTTTAAATGGAATGCGGCCCGCGAGAGAAATTTCTGCGGCCCGCGAGCTACTAAATGTGGCCCACTAAGCAAACATAAATTTTGGTGAATTTTTTTTTGGTAATTGGTTTAAATTGATTAATATCGTTTTAAGTCCATGTATAACATTTCAAAGCATCTAAAAGATTCTATTGCTTTGACTTGAAATTGTTCAAAGACAGATTAGCTATTGACAGCCAATTTTTATCAGTTTCACAATAACTTTCTTCTTAGCTGAAAAAAGAAGTTCCTGGATGCAGTAGGTTGTTTATATAACACTAATTTAGTTAACAAACTAAACGCAAATGCTTTCCATGGTGTACAAATATAATGCACAGTAATTAACTAAAATTTCATTCTGTACAGTTCGGGTATTTTGTTTAACTTATTAATACCTAAATTCTTTTATAAATGTTTTATCACAGTAAGTTATATCCAAGTGTGCACAAAAACATTTAAAATAACATAATATTAATAAAAATTCATTTTATTTTCCATTTGAAACATATTGATTTTTAGAAGATTTGTGTGCAATTTAAGTTAATTACTGTACACATCAATGCACACAGATGTAAAGAACTATTTTTTAAACCATTTTTTAAAATACTTAAGTTAGATTAAGTGAAATTTAATCATATATTTACATTTTTTTTTCTACTTAGAAAATCTTAGTGTTTACAAACACTTTTAAAACAGTATGTATGTAGAAATTAAAATATACTTGTTATATAAATTGATAGGTATACAGTTTCATTTTTCAAACAAAAGTTTTTGGTAGATCGAATTTATTTCTTTGCTTTGCACCCTAATATACACATATACTATTTTTTGTAACTACGTATTTAAGATATATTATATTTAGTGATGGTAAATTTATATAATTTAAAAGTTGTTAATCAAAAAAGTTCTAACTCAAGCAATTAAGCAACTTAACTTTGCCACAATATTGGACTAAATCAGGGTAGTTTGAATACTTTTCAAATCTCAGGCTAGTTTAGGCATTTTTTTCAATATTTATCCTGAATTTTTTTTTGTTCTAAAATTTAAATCTAAGTTATCAGGCTAGTTTTTGGCTCTCATTCAGAACTTTTTTGCTTTGAAGATTAGCAAACAAACTTATGATTTATGTTTTGTTATACTCACAGTTATGGTTATGGTTATAATATATTTTATATTTAAAGTCTTGCAGCTGCTATACTTTTAAATATTGTTTATATTAATTTATAAGTTTGAACAATCAGTGTTGACATAATACCTTGAATTTGACAATTTGGCTACAAAAACCTGGAAATTGAGAATTAAAAAAAAAGAGTTTTAAATATTTTTTTTAAACAGCTACAGATGCAGATATGAACAATATCATTATTTCGTATGTGATTCAAATGATCGTTCCCTTCATTAATTTCATTATTAATTCTTTTGCCATTTTTTGCGTTGTTTGATAATTTATGATACTACTTAATTTACAAAAAAAAAGACTTCAATTAAGCTATTGCACGCAGAAAACTTTGATTGTAAATGTGCGTTAGACTTTAACTTATTTTATTTGTGTAACTTTTGTAGGATCTAAATTTAATTTCTAACTATTGAAGGTCAAACAATTATAGAAAAAATTTTGTCTGATAAGTTTTAATTGCATCTAAAAAGTAAAAATCTGTTATTAGTTTAATGTGTCAAAGGTTGTGTAAATTTTTAAAGTTGTTTTCGTTAATCTGAAACTCGAATAGTTTTGACTTTGTTTCAAGCGTCATATTATGGCACCACATTTCATAGAATAACTTGTTTTTTCTTTGTAACACCAAGTTAAGATGCTAAGACAAATGTTTTAAAATGTACGGTATCTCCTTTTTAGTAGTTACTTTTGCTATTTTATAAATGCCTTGACAATTTTTCTGGTTATTTTGTACTTACTGAAAATAATCATGCGCTTTGTTAAAACTGACGTAAGCATTTTTCTCGTTTCTTGCAATAACTCCTAACTAACGTTTTTTAATTCTTATAGTTGGTCTTATATTTCACATTTTCTATTTTTAAATGCAAATTTTTTTTTGCGATAAAGATTTCTTATAATACTAAAAAAAAAGTTCTTCTTATAAATGGATTAATAAATTTTCATTTTTTCGTTAAAAATATGAAAAAAAGTTAACTATACGTTCAAGCTGACTTATAACATTTATTTTATTGTGTATATTGAATTCACTGTTAATAAACTTCGTTTTTTTTTTATTTGTAAACTTTGTCTTAAACAGGGTTGCAAAAAAATGCCTAGTTTAAAAATTTGTGTACTCAGACTAGATTAAACCTGTTAAAGACATTTTTGAAAACTCAGGTCTGTGTAAAACTTATTTTTTAAGTACTTTAAGTGTATCTATCAATACTTATAGTAGTTTTATGATTGTAGTGTAGTTTATTTATTGTAATTTGTTCTAGGCTTCGTACATGTTTTGTACTTTTTAATAATGATAATATTTTATTTAGTTATTTAAGCTTGATTAACAGCATTTTTTTAATTTCTAGTAAACTTAGACTGGTTTGATATAACTTAAAAATTTTTGCTGTTAAAGTGACAACCATGTAAAAGACTAATAAATTAGTGATAAACTATTCGAGCAATAAGTATGTAAAAAAAGTGTTTTAGGTTTCTTCAATACAAATAGGTTATATTTTTATGTTAACTAATTACTAAAATTTTTGAAGAGTGCAAATTTTTAAAATCTTAAAATTTATTTTCAATAACTAACATTTTTATATATGATAAAGTAGCTGAAAACATAAAAAAATGTTTAAAAGTCACTCATAAAGTAGTTCAAGCTTGGTTTTTATAGAAAGTTAGGTTGCAAGCAAAATAATAAAAATATTAAGTTAAACTATTAACTGTGTAAAGTAGTACATAGTTTATTAAGACTTAATTATATTAGTCACTGTAAATTTAAATCTTTTTTTTTATTATTTAAATAAATAGTTTATGTGATTATATAAGCAAATCCAAATAATAAAATGAATAAAAATTAACTTAAAGTTTGACTAAAACTAAAACCATAATACTATTTATATGTAACTAAAACTAAAACTGCGGCCCGCAAAAGTTTTTAAAACTTGAAATTTGGCCCGCGAGCACCAACTACCTGCCGACCCCTGGTTTAAGGCTTAGACTAATATTTTATTTCTTTTTTAAGTAAATAGTTTTTGTCATTGTTTTATAAAAACATACAAGTACATTTTCTATTTGGTATACAAGTTCAATTTTATTTGTTATTTTAGGAGCTTTTAAAATTATCAAACTTTATAATCTGTAAATAATTTTTACTCAAAAGTAAGTTTATAGAATGCTACTTCAAATAGAAATTATTCAAATCTAAAAAAAAAATTGTGCAATAAATTATGCACAAAGATAAAAAAATATAACAATAAATAAAAGATATTAATTCGTAGACTAACTATTTTTTTAATTAGCTGTTTAAACAATTTTTACTTTATGTATTAAGTTTACTTCAAACGTAGATAAAATGTTTATAGTTGTTAGAATTGTTTTATTTTTCCTTTTAATACTTTTTTTAAAAGTCAAATTTTTCTTTCCTACATTTGCATTCTAATGAATAAATGTTTATGTATAATTTTTTTATTTCTTATATGCTTTCAATTTTCAAACTAATACTTGTATAAAATACCATTTTTCGTCAATAAATTATTCCATTTTATTTTATATTTTGTTGCTTTTGTTCATATCAGTATGAATACATAAAGCTCAATAATCAAAAAATAAACATATGTTTTTTCAAAGTTTAATTTTATAGGTGAAAAAGTAAAACGATTTTGTTTAATTTTGTTTAATGTTTCAAGTTGTACGAAATCTTTCCATTACATTTACACTTTAGCGGTCTCATGCATAAAGGTATCAAAAGTTATAATTCTTATTGCTTAGTTTGTTTTATATGGGTGCACTACTATTCTAAATCAGATGAGTCAAAATCCGATAATTCAAGTTTTTTAAAAAATGTTAAAGGGCCACAAGTGAAATAATTAACATAAGTTTGGATAAAAAGCGTATGCACTATGCAAGTCATTAATACCTACAAAAATGTTTTTTCGGAAAATTTAAAGTATTGTTGAATATATGGCTAAAATATCGTTTTTTAAATAAATTAATTTTAGTGAGTAATAAACTTTTTTTAAATAAATATTTCTTGCAAAAACAAAAGTGTTTGTTGATATTTATTAGACTACTATACTTTTATTTTAAATATGCACTAATTTTTAACATTTTTAAGAAATGGAATTTTTAAAATTTTAATTGTCCGACATTGAGTTTTCATGTCACCATCTTATAAAAACTGCAATCAGAACTGTATAATCAGATAACTCGAAAATAAATTGAAACTTAAAGACTTTAAAGTTTTCGAAGCGCTTTAATCAGTAAACATATCCCTACTGCTAAAGTTATAACTTTATAGTAAAATATATAAATTCTAAACTTTATTTTGTATTTTAACTCATTTATCAGAAAAGAAAATCAAAATGAATACATCAAAATGTTTTTACAGATATTTGATTAAAAAACGAAGAAGTTGTTTGACTATAAAAATTTACGTTTCATAATTTTAGTTTTAAGTAAGTTAAGTTAAGCTCACTATGATTATGTTCAGCCAAGTATACAAAACTATTTTAAGTTAACAGATTTTTGCTTTCTGATATGCAAACTCAAAAACGTACAAAACTAAACATGGTAAAAACGTATAAAAAAGCTGTCTTATACTTTATTGAAATAAAACAAAATTCTAAATAACCCTATTAATAATTTTTGTTGATATTTATTTAATTTTTTTAATCTGTTTACACAAAAAAATGTTTTATTGATGTACCTTCTGCATCAACACACCGCATTCAAAACTTTGTTCAATTTAGTTTATAATTTTGTTTTCAAAAGTGAAATAAGATACTTTATCGTTTTCTCTATAAGATAACTTGTTGCATAATTTTATTTTCCTTAAAAAGATAAGTAAAAATTTGTACACTTTTTGAAGCTTATTAATTTTTTTCTTGACCTGTCAACCTCTAAAATAGCTAGAAATATAAACTTTTATTTTGATTTTTTTATGATAAATGAGAAAGTTCGTGTAGTCGATTAAATATGAAAAATATTTATTATTGAATTAGTTATTATTAAGAAAATAGTAACTTATAAAATAAGCTTAGATAAACATAAAAAATTATATAATTTCTTTTATTTATTACTTTAGAGAGTTTTATATGAGGATAAAAAATTTCTTTAGTTAATACGTTTTATAAGAGTCTTTTTGTTGATGTGACGGAAATTCCCTAATATTTGCTGAGTCAGCATTAAAATTTATAAAATTTTATGTTTTAATTAGTTTTTAATATGTTTTGGGTAAGGTGGGTTAAGGTTAAGGGTAAAAATATAAAAAAAATAAAAAAAAAACATTTAATTTATGATTAAGCAAATACTGAGAAAACACCTTTGCTTTAAAATCCGACCCGTTTTATAACTACGTCGAATTCTACACTAGATGATTTTATATCAAAAAGTTGCTATGAAAACTCATTGAACCATTAGTTGTTCTTAACATCTCATATATCACAAACTAAACTTAATAAAAAGTATGTGCTAAAGTTTTTGTACTAAAGTTCAAAAACCATAAAAAAAAGTTCAATAAAATAGTACACTGCAGCTTAGAAAAGTTAACTACCTAAAGTTTGACAGTTCAGCAATTACTTATTATTAAAACAGTTTGTACAATTACAAGTGTTGCCACACAATCAGGCTGTTTTATTTATTTATTTATTTTATTTTTAAACTTAGGCAAACTCTGTTATTTTGATGTTTTGTTTTTACAAAACTTATTAAGTTATATTATTTTTTCTAAACTTTAGGATTAGATTTTTATTTTGAAAATATGTATGATAAAAACCCTTCGTTACTCTTTTGGTATTTGCAGGGTTGCCACACGGTCAGGAAAAAGTCAGGAAAAACAAAAAAAAATGACAATAGTCAGGAAAAAATCAAGGTTTTTGAAAAATAGTCAGGAATAGTCAGAAAATTTGACAAAATTATAAAATAAATCAGATTTTGTCAGATTAATTTACAAAATTCCTTATTTTCCAAAGCCTTCATATAGTAAAAAATTAATTAAAAATTCGTTGAAATCAGACTTAAATTGCAAAACTATTCAATATCCAATGTCTTCATCCAGTATAAATTAATAAAGTATCCTTTGTAAAACTTCAATATTTTTCTGTTAACATATTGAACAATTACCCTACTTGAACAAGCAGTTTTTCTATGCTCTTTAGCATTAATGACCTGTGTCTAGGACACTTCCATAGTAAAACTCTGATATATACACAAAAATTTTTTTGCATTTCTTTAGTTATATGATATCTTTTATGCAGCCTTTTTTGACATTGTACCAGAGTACCCAGCAGGTTGTTGCCTTTATGCCTGAGGACTTTTCGTGCTTGGTAATTAAATTGATGTGCATCATTATGAAAGACGTAATTATTACCTCAGCTTAACCAGTTTTTTAAGTTGAATTAAATGATCAAACCTTTCCTAAAAACCTGTCCTTGATCTTGGTTGTGCTGCAACAAATTTCCTTCTTAGTTGAGGAACACAAGGTCTTAAACTTCAAAAAAGAAGAATGCAGATCGTTTGTTATAGAAGCTGTTCAAAATCTCTGAGCAGAATGGCTATTGGAAGTACATTTGTAAAAAAATATTTCATGCATAAATTCGCATAGCCTTGAAAAATTAGGAGTCACAATTGTTGTTAAGCGTTTAGCCAACATTGTGCACTTCTTAACATAGTAAAAAATGTGCTCCAACTCTGAAGGTGATACTAGAATTGAATACTTTAGAACTTTGATTAATTGTTCAAAGTATGCATTAAAGTTCAAGAGCTTCATACAAAAGGAAGATGTTTGGACTAGTTCTATTTTGAAACATTAAAATTCCTGCCAAATCTTCTCTCAGAAAGTTGTTGCAACATTTATTTGTGTTGCACAATGACCAGGCTGAGGTAAAACTAGGGTTAAATATTAACAAAGCTCTGCTTGAAAAAAATAAGAAATGAGAAACTATTACTTCCAGAATAAGAGTTAAACATTATATGTATGCATACAAACTAGAATTGTATTAAACTAGAAAATACAAGTATTTTGCTGATAGAGCTGTTTATTGCAAATATATCAATCATACACAGATGGTTCAAGTGATGTAATGGGAGTTAAGTGATTGAATTCATCAAAAAACTGTTGTTTTAACCTGTATAAAAACAAGTTAAAAGCTTTATATAGCCTCAAGTTTTTTAATAATCATTGAAGAATAAGTTCAAATTAAGAGTTTAGACTAAGAAAGTCAGGAAGTTTTAGTAAAAAGACAGGAAAAGTCAGGAAAATTTTCTCAGCTCGATATTTAGCAACCTTGTAATATACATAATTGCTGTTTTTTGGAACTACCTATTTATTACAAACTAGATTTAGTAATTGTAAATTTATTAAGCTTGTAAATTGTCAATCAAAATAGTTCAAATTAAAGTAAATAACAACTAAACATTTCTACACACTCAGACTATGACTATTTAAAGACTTCAAGCCTCAGGCCATTTTAGTCATTTTTTAAAGTTTTTGGCTTGAATTGCATTTTATAAACAAAGTCACTAAAGCTGGGTTTTTGCTTTAAAGAGTAAGTAACTTAAACTTATGATGTATGTTTTGCTTAATTCACAGTGTTGGTTTGAATAATAATACATGTAAAATTTTAACTTTTGCATCTGATATAATTTGAAATAATGTAATAAAAAAAATAGTGTAAAATTAATGTTTATATTTTCTTTATTTAGTCTATACAACAAAAATAAAAATTTTTAGTTTGTTATTTATTAATTTTTATATTTTTATGCTTAAAACTTTGGAAGCAAAATTTTATATTTTCTAGTTAGCTTTGCTTTGATAGTTAAAAAATGTAAAAAAGTTTTCAATTTACTTTCAAATTCTTAAACTAGCAAGGAATTTAGTTTTTTCATTTTTTTTACTTAAGTCATTACAAAAGTTAAATTATTGCATACTATTTTATTAGTGTTTTCTATAATCAATACAAGTTTAATGGTTTAAGCTACATTCTATCTTGCAATTTTGCTTTTTAAGCTTGTCATTAAATATTTGACCCTGAGGTAAAACTTAAACAAGAAAAGTCCATTTTGTTTACATAAAATATAAATTTCATTTTGAACATGTAGATAAGAATATAGAGTTTTTCAAAAAATTGAATTCACAAATAAAGTCATTTTTTAATCTGTTTAAAATAAGAATAGAAGATTTATATAGTTTTAAGTGTTTGATTATGTATATTAGACTAACTTTAACTTAAAAGTTTAGATTTAGAAAAGTAAGGAAAACTTTAGTTAAAAGTCCGGAAAAGTCAGGAAATTTTTCTCAGCTTGATCTGTGGCAACCCTGTATTTGTAATTATTTAAGCTTAATAAACAAATTACTTTTTCCCTAATTTTGCAAGTTTTTTTTTGTTAATTCTAACTTTATAAAAAAATATATTAGTTTTTGGTCTTAGTTTTTGGCTAGCTTGTTGTTTTAAAATTTGGAAGCAGGTATAAAAAGTAGGTGAGTTTTAAAAAAGAGCTCTTATAGTAAAATTTTTTAGTAAATATCTTAAAAATGTTGTTAATTTAAAAAAGCTTATAACACAATTAAAAAATATTTGAAGTACTAATATTAATTCTCTTCAACTTTCTTGTTTGGTAAGGTATCAAATTAAAATAACTCAAGTATTTTTCAACAAAGATTAAAATTAAAAATTTCTGAATATTTTAAAATTTTCTTAAACTTATCCTTAAATTAAAAGTCTGGGTTGATTTTAAGATAATTTTATAAAGTTTTCATACTATTCAAATATCTGAAAAAAAGAGTAATTTTTTTAAACCAGGGTTGTTTTAGAGAAATATTAAAGAATTTTTATTTAAATAAAAAATTTAAAAACACTTAATAGTTCTTAGGCTAGATAACATATGATTAGTTCCATAAATCATAATTTTTAGAAATTCTGAACTTAAGAGATATAAATTAACTCCAAGATTTTTTAAAGCAATATTTTCAAACACATTTTAAAAAAACCATTGTTAAAAATTAAAGTTCTAAAAATTTAAGTTTTTAAAAATTAAGATTTTTATTTGTCTGGTACCATACACTTCTTTAGAAATATTTTGAAGTTTTAGGTATAATAAAGAATCTAAGGTGTTTTGAGTAGATTTTAGAAGTCACTTTTTGACAAACATTATGAAGAATATCTATTAAATTATGAACTAAAAACAGCGAAAATTCATTGCATTTGCAAATCAAAAGGAAAATTAGTCAGGTTTAGAACAAATATCTAGTTTAATTCAACTGTGGATTTCAAGTGGCTTATTTTTCTGTTCACTAAGACTATTTTCTATAGTAAATTACTTCTTAATCCCTTTTCAGCCTACTGTTATGCGGTTGGAATATAAATTCCATAAATCTCAAAAACTTTTAAGTTGTGTCTTCCTAAATAAGAACTACTTTTTTAGTTTTGAAAGTAATAAGCTGCTACTGAAGTAAGTGATTCATGTCATACACTGGAGCATAAATAGCTTTTGAACAATAGACCTTCAACTCTTATAACCGGTTTGTATAAGATTATCAAAGAAAAGTTCTGTTCAGTCTAAACTTTAAGTAAAATCATTTTCTTTTAAACACGTTAATTGTAATGTATACTTTAAGAATTTAAACCATATTTTTTTCAAAAAAAAAAAGATAATAAATGAATACAATTTTACAAATAGTCAGGGTCATCAGGCGGATATAAAAAAAATGTACACTAATTTTTTTTTAATGAGAGACCTACCATGGTATTTATGGTAACACAATGAAAAACATTTACTACAACCACTGTTGATAGAGCAGCATCCTGATACATCAAATAATAGGTAAAAACTACATAGGCCTTTTGATTGCTTTTAAAAGTTTAAAAGATTTTATTTCATCAGGGTTGCCACACACTCAGGATATTAAGGACAATCAAGATAACTCAAATGATTAAAACATTTTTTGATTAGACTGAATCAACCTAGTTTTTCTTATATAAAACTCACAGTAAATTTATAGTTTTTAGAAAATCTAAATATATGTTTTTTAAGATTTTCCTTGTAACTTATTTAATTTAGTTTGAAAATTGTTATTTTAAAACCAATTTTTTGAAGTACTGATTTTTACTTATCTTGAAAAATTTAGTTACTTTTTTTATTATTTGAAAAAAACTCAGGATAATGCAGAATAGTTTAAGGTCACTTAGGAGTTTAGGACAAATTTTTTGACCCCACTAGTGCAACTTTGTTTCTTGAAAAATTTTTATAAGTCATCATAAGCAAAATATAAATATAGAAATTGCTCAGGCAGTAGAAAAAAAACCTAGGGAAATACAGAAAAGAAGGTGACTTTTATGAATTAATGTTAAGGTTATTTATATGCTTTCAGCATAGTTTTATATATGATTTAAAACTTATTAACTTTTTTATTTACAAACTATTCATTTTATTAACTTAAGTTACATATTATTTTTAAACTTGTTTAAATGATTTCTACACTGAACACTGTTATTTTCTATGTAAAACATAAAAGCCAATTTTCGGCTGGTAGCTTGCCGATTATAAAAATTTATTGGAAAATGTTGTTCCATGAGTTTAATATACCATTAATAAAATTAAATGTGTAGTAAATTGTTTTTCTTGCAGTAAAAACAGGATTAATTTACTATGTTCTTTATATCCCCTTGTAATTTTGGATGTTTAATTGTATTCAAGGTTTAATGTAAATATAAGTTTTACAAACTCAATACTGTAGTAAAAAAAGAAACAGGAAAATTATGTGTTTAATTTTCAACTTATTTTTTTTAATTTAGAAATATTAAGTTTTATTTAATTAAATTTAAAATAAGTTTATAACATATCATATATTTTAACATATAAAATGATATTTTACTCTTTTAGCAGGTAGTATACAAATTACTAAGTAAAACTATCACCTAATGGAGTACAAATGCAGTATTTGCCTTGGCAAGCTGTTCACTGCTGACACAGACGTTTTTGTAACCCCTTGCGGCCATGCGTTCCACGGAAACTGCATTAAACAGGCAGTGAACAACAACCAAGAATGCCCGAAATGCAAAAGAGAAATTTCAGCTGAATCGGTGAAAAAAATTTACTTTGATGTTTTTGGTGAGCTCGACCACAGCGACTGCTCGCGTGCCACTGTTGATTTTTTTGAACAAATTAAAGAATACGAAACTGAAAAAAAGATAGATGTGCTAAAAAATGTTAAACTGCTTGATAGAGAAAATAAAACTTTGAAGAAAGCATATAAGGAAAACCGGGAAAGGTATAAGACGTACAAACTGTTTTTAAGAAGTTTCCAGAAAGATAGGAAAAACTGGCATGAAAAAAATCGAAAGTTAAAATTGGTAAACAACAACTTGTATGCTGAGATTAGGAAACTGTACAATGAAAAGGAAGAAAATGAATCGCATGATGAGTCCCCTGAGGTGGATAAAACAGATAAAATGTGTGAGGATGTTATCAACAACATAGATAAAATGATAAGTAAAGGTTTGTTAATTACTATTTTTTAAAGTACCACTTTTTCTTTCTGTCTTTAATCTTAATACTGAATAACTTTATAAGAAAGTTCAAACTTTGATTAGTTTCTTAGATTAAAAATACTGTTTATATTAAAGCTTTTTAATTATTGCATAAACTTTTTATGAATATATTTTGCAAACAAAATTACGTTCAAAGACCTCGTCAGTACTTAAAAAATCTAAAAAGATATGTAACAGTCATCTTTTTCTTTCCAATATCATCTTTTTATTTTAAGTTTCTAACTAAAAGTTTTTAAAAGGATTGGAAAATGATTCTAAAAGCGATAAAAAGTTAGATGCAAACCCGAATTTTTGTTTAGAAAAAACTATTCTACACAAAGGATTTTCTGAAAACGTTAAAAACCATCTACAAGAGTTTACTAAACACGATAGAAACATTAATGAACTTGTAATAAATTACATTTTCAGTCTTAAAAATGATAACGAAAAGTTGAAAGAGAATAACGAAACCTTCTCTATTTACTGGGAAAACTTGGAAAATTATCTTAAAACAGCTCAAAAAGATGTACATACTTTGAAAGAAAATTTCAGACTGATGAAATTAGAAAACAATGAACTGTTAACTAACTTAAAGAATGCAAGAAAAGCAAAAAACTATGTGTATGAGTTATCAAGAAAAAGAAGAAAAATATTAGTTAAAAACAATTCAAACAACAAAAAACAATTAGCATATAAAGGTTCTTATTTTAATTTCATAATAGTTTTCATCGAGGTTTTTTACAAATTAAATCTTTATGTAAAAATTATTTTAGTATATCATTTCGTTTAAAAAATATATTTAACTGTAATATATGGTTACATGATAATTCAAATCCAGACATTTCAAATCATTAAAAATATTATATTTGAATGTTATAGAGACCATATTTGAGAAAGTTATTTCTATTTTAAAAAATCTAATTTAGGTCTTATTAATATCTAACAGTCTTTTTTTCTACTTTTCAAAAAAAAATTATTGATACCTAAAAATTTAGAAAAATAATTTAAATTTTATTTTTGCCATATTTCAAAAATTAATCAAAATTTTCCAAAAAAAAAAAAAAACTTTAATTATAAACAAGATTTACCTAAGTATTTTTTTAGTTTTTTCATTAAAACGTTTTTTTCTGAGTTGTAGCCCTCTAATCATTTTCAAGAACTTGAAATGCCTTAACTTGAATAGTTGTAAAGTTGTTTTAAATTTATTTAAAACAATTTTAATTTATTTTCAGATTCTGGTAAGAATGATGAAGTAAATGCTATTTTTGTCACTGGTGGAACTAGAATTAATAATGATTCAACTGTGCATAAAAAAGCCTACAACGACATTGTTCTAAAACTAAAGATAAATAAATTTGAATGGGAACACTGTGAAATGATTGATGTAAAACTAAAAAACCATGAAACAACCATCATAGGAAAAGAAATGTACTTGATAGGTGGCTATTACAATAAGACTACTTTAAGTGATACCAAAGTGATTTCGATTAGTGGAGAACAAATTGAACGTACTTCACTTTTCCCTCCAATGTTTTATAAAAGAATAAACTTTGGAATGTGCTCGTTTTCAGATTGTATTTTTATAGCTGGAGGAGTACAAAAATTTAATGAGGAATTTAAAGTTCTTGATAAGTGCGAGTTTTACAGCTTTAAGTCTAATAAATGGCACGAAATTGCTAGTATGAACACAAAAAGATGTACTTTTTCAATAGTTTATTTTCAAAAAAAAGTTTGGGCGATTGGGGGCTTTGATGATACAAAAAAATCCCCAACAAATATTATAGAAACATTTGATTTAACGAAAAACAGATGGACCGTGTCTGATGTGAAACTTATAAACAAACGATATGGTCACAGCACTGTAGCTCATGAAAATAAAATTTATGTCGTCGGAGGAAATGATTTTTGTGGAATCCTCGCTTCAGTTGAAGTTTATTCGGGCGAAACGAACCAATTCAGTTACGTCACTTCAATGAGAATTCCTCGCGCCATGTCAAAATGTTGCATTATAAATTCTAGTTTGTATGTGATAGGTGGGTCATTACATCGTTTCGAAGAAAAACCAACGAAAACTGTTGAGATATATGAAATTGAAAAGGATGTTTGGACTGAAGGCCCGAGTTTACCTTTTGGACTGACCAATTTTGGTTGCTCTAAATATTTACCTGAGTAAATAATCAAATAATGTTAAATATTATTAAGAAAAAATTAAGTAAAATTTAAAAGGGTTGAAATGTTTAATACAATTATACATATTATAAAAAAGTATTTCTAAATAAAGTTTTATAAAACTACAATCTTGATGAAAAGTTATTTAAAAGTGTTGTTTTTTATTAGTAAGAGTTTTAACACTCTCTGTGTAATATTGTCTTTGCTAAATTTTAATTTCTTATTCTTACTAATTAGAAATCATTTTTGTTTTAGATATTTTTTTGTTTTTTGACTATAATATTTGGTTTCAAAAAGTATACGTACGTTAGAGTATTTTAATTATTTTAGGTGCTTGTAGTTCAATGTATGTAAAATTAAAAGCATAATAGAAATTAAAATGTTTCAAAGCTTGTCAAAGTTAACAAAAGAGAAAAATAACTTTTCATTAGACAAAGGTAAGTATAAATTGTTTTTTGATTTAGTTCTAAAGATGTGGAAAAAACAGCCTATGGCAAAATTTTATGAAACTAAACTCTAAATAATTGTTTTTAAGTTTATTATCAGTTTTAGAAGCATTATATATTACTGAATGTACTTCATTGTAAATTTAACATAATATACAGACTAGTTTGTACTAAGATAACTTTTACAATAAAAATAGTTTAAAGTTTGTTATTAAAATACTTTTATCTACTTAAAATAAACATTTAACAATACAAATTTAGAATAATTAAAAAAACTTTATTTAAAATTTTTGAACAATTTTAAATTCAAGTGGTTTTCAACAACAAATTGAAGTATGCTAATTTAAAATTATAATATATTTATAACAAAATTGTACATTAGGTTGTTTATTTTTGCCCACTTTTGTTTATCTGAATGGAAAAAAACTGTGTTTTGGAAGTATCACAAAAACACCCTGTGCAAAGTTTTAAATGATTTATAGAAACTTTAACCCTAACAAAAATTGATTTTCTAAAAACCACCCTAATGCAGAATGCATAAGAACCAAAAAATAAAACCTTACAGTTTAAAGCTGGAAGCTTTTTACATGTGGCAACCTATCCCACAAACACATGAAAAACAATTTAAAACAATGTAATGAAAATTTTATTTTGGAATTTTTTAATTTTATATAATTTTTGTTTAAAAACAAAAATACTACCACTAAAAATTTTCTAAATCGTTTTAAATTGTTCTTAATGTGTTTGTGTGATAATTAGTCACATGTTAGAAATTTCAGCTTAGAACTTCAAAGTTATATTTTCTTTGGGGTGGTTTTTCGAAGTTTAATTTTTTACAAGGTGAAAGTTTCTTCAAATAATTTAAAATTTTGAACATGGTGTTTTTATTTTTTTCCACAACATAATTTTTTTCTAGACAGAAATTCAAAAGGGGCCGAAAAAATAAGCATCCTAGTGTAACTAATATGAAAACTTTAACCTTTGTATAAGCTAACTAAAATATTTAAATATTATAAAAAATAAAAGCTTTTTTAACTGAAGTATTCAGTTTTCAAATAAATAAAGAAAATTGTACAATCAACAACAAAATTACGTGAATGTTTTAATGAAATGAGGTGAAGATAAAATAAATCTAAACAATATCAGGATAAATACAAAAACGGTTGGTGAGTGAAAACTTATCTTGTATTTTTATGCTTGATTAAAACTAGGCGTAATTGAATTGTATACTTGGTAAACTAAAGTTAAAAATATAGCCAGCAACCTATTTTTTTATAGTTAATTTAGAAACAAGTAAATTTGGGTTTTTATGACAAAAACTGTTTTAAAACTCGTTTCTAATTTGAAATTTAGTGCAAAATAGTCCTTATTTGATAACAACTGTTTTTAAGTATAGCTTTTGAGGTATTTTACTTTTATTATTTTCTTGTGACTGTTTATACATTGAAGGTAAATAGACTTTTTAAATTTAGTCTTGCCCGAAAAGGAACTGTTCTGGTTAATCTGATCCGATAACTAAAATTTTTGAGATAATAAAAATCTCAGAAAAAAAAAATCTTATACTTTTTATCTTATAAATAAAAATTAATTAGAATTTAGTAACTCTTTTTTTTATATATATAAACCTAATAAATACTGAATTCAATGTTTTAAACTATAGCAATCTGTATTTTTATTGATTATCAACTTAAAATGACTGGACAAAGAATATTATTCAGTAATAGTTTCAAAATTAGGATTAAATTGCTTATTTATTGTTAATAAAGTTATTGTTTTCTTAGTAATAGAAAAATAATTTTTATACACAATGGTAATTCTTTTATTTGTCAAATAAACTCTTCAGATTTTACTATTTATTTCAAATATTTTCAAGTTAAAATAAAGCTATTATAGTTTAAAATAATTTTAGATAACAGTTTTTAGTAAGATAAAATTGTTAAAATTATTTATAATTATTATAGGAGGTGTTTAGAGACAAATTATCTACTACCTAAATTTAACAACAAGAGTGGTCACAAGTTGCCAGATTACAAAGGTAGTAAGTTATGGACTGAGCAACCAGTATGTTTAAAAATCAGTTTAGAAAGTTCCAGGATGAACTTAAAAATTGTTTAATAAATAGTGATTATCAAAGTCGTATGTGATCATTGCTACTTGTTTATTCACTTTTTTGTTCAAGGAGTTAATATTAATTGTAATCTTTTCACAAAACAATTGGTTCAAAAGTTTATTTGTTTGGTTACAATAACAGTGATTTAGTCTAAGTTACAGCATTTTCTATCTAGCTATAGTTTAGATTACTTATAAAGCTTTTTTTTTTTTCTTTATTAAGAATTTTTACAAATTTTTTGATATATACTATTATTTATTTATTTCTCTAGTATGCCCATATAAAAATTAAGTGATAAATCTACTTTTTAACAGAGAGTTAAGTATATAAAAAAATGGTAAACTGAGATTATTATCTCAAGTTAACCTATAATCACTTAATATAATTTTCTGAGAAAACCTTAAAAGTGTTTTTCTTTTTCCATCTTTGCAAATAATATTCAATTCAATAATTTAATAATATTCAAAAGTAACAAAATTTTTATAACAAATTTTTCT